>NW_026555228.1:1250000-2500000 GCF_021234165.1 Pteronotus mesoamericanus
TAAAAAGGGGCAGCGCGGGCGTCCTCAACTGGGAGACGCTGGCAGTGAGAGGCCTCAGCTGCTGCACTCGATTCTTACTTTCCGTTACCGGAAACAACAGTTTCCAGAAAACCCCTCTGCATGGATGGGGGGCTGCCCCCCGGGGTCATGATGCAACTGGATTCTCCAAGGAAGAGTGTCCACGCGGGAACCACCGACAGGTCGCCCGGGGCGGGGAGGTTACCTGTCCTCTGTACTCCACTGGGCTCCGCCCCGCGTACACGGGAATGAAACTGCTCGCTAGCAGAACCTGCAACGAGAGACGGAAGCGGCTCGTGAGCAGAGGCCTTCGCGGTCACATGGCGGAGCTGACGTGTCATGCACCGCCCAATGCTGGAGGTTTAATGAAACAAGAAAATGGCTGTAAGAATTAGGCAACTTACACATATTTCAAACACGCAATGGCACGCGCTGACATAGAAGATTACGGCGAATATCTGAGAAGACCCTGAAGAGACAGGGACAATTCAGTGTTTTTGACTCCATTGCCTTCCCCTGAGTAAAATCCGCATTTGCAGGTCAAGATGCAAGTCCAGTGATGTGTCAATTCTTGAGCGTATATAAGGGTGTAAATAAGGTCTTCGTGATGTCCTCTCATGCGCTGCCAAGATGCTTTCAGGGTTGCAGCCCTGTTTTCTGGAAGAACCTCCCCTCCTCCGGTCCCAGGAGCCCGCGGCTCAGGCGCGTGCTGATGAGTGCCACCAGGAAGCCCGCGCGGGGGCAGCCACGTTTTCTGTGGTGGCGGCGTGGTCTGAGACCTGGTGAGGCGCGGCAGGCAGGCCCACGACTTCTTTATCCTGCACTGACAAAGTCGGCAAAGAGCGCCGTTTGAACGCGACCGTTTCTTCCAGCAGAACCTGGGCTCCGGGAGCTCTCCCCGCAGGGACACGCCTGATTTTGCAGCGTGGCTCCCGGGCTGCTGCTGTTCTGCCTGGAAAACTGAACATCGAAGCCACGCTCTTTCAACAGATAAGCAAAGACTGTGCGGCCGTTTGCTGTCGGAGTTCATGAGGGCTGTTTCTTGGTTTTTCTCAGCATATTGGGAAAGGCATTACGGCCCCAAACAGACTGCGAAACCACTTGTTCAAAATGACCGAGAACTCGGAAGGTATTTCCCCCCAAAGACATGGCGGTACAGGTATGGCTTCTGCACTCAGCTCTCAAAGGCTGTGTACCCCCAGGTGGGACTGAAGGTCGGAGCCGGTCCCCAGCGTGATGCTCGGTGTACAGGAAAAGCCACGCGGACACAGCAGGAGCCACTCCCCTCCACACCGCGTGCTGGAGCGCAGAGGCCTCGGCTGCCCGGCACGGGGTCCCTCCCGCCTGCCTCGTGGCTCCTGGCTGCCCAAGCCCACGGACAGGAAAGGGTGGCGTCCCCTCACCCCGCCGCTCAGTCCTCCACAGGGCGGGCGCCAGCACCGGTCACGGGCGCCCTTCTCCGGCGGGGCGGGGGGTGGGGGGTGAAGACCGCTGGCGCCCCCCGCCCCAGGCTCAACGTGAGAGGAACAACGGCAATTCCCCACGTTGCTGCTGGCGTGTTGCGTGCAAGAAGAGAGGCCTGGGGAGACAGGACGGCACGCGTGACCGTGGCCTGGCCGCGTCTGGGCGTCCGAGGGGGTAGAGTGGCCGACTGGGCGAACGGAGCGGCAGCCCGCGGGCTTGCGGCAGGGACGCGGGAGGGGAACGCTGCCTGTCCCGCGATCCCGCTGCGCCGGGCAGGGGCGCGGGGCCCGGGCACGTCCATCCTCGGCCCGGCCCGTGAGGCGCGGACGGGCCGGCCTCCCACGGGCGAGGCGCGGGCCGCGGGGCGCCGAAGCGACGCGGGGCGGCCTGCTCGCAGGAGGGCGGTCAGCTCCCACAAAGAGCGGGCCGTGCAGACAGACGAGCCCTGTGGCTTCCATCGCAAAGCCCCGCTTTGGAGGCGAGGCCTGAGAGACAGACAGGCGCGCCAGGGCGTGAACCACGCCCGCAGCACAGAGGCTGGGCAGGAGCCCCTGGCGCGTCAGGTGATCTGTGGAGGGCCACTCGGCAGGTCCACGGGGGAAGGCAGGCGAGAGACCGCGCACCTTCAGCTCCGGCCCTTCCCAGCCCGTGGGGCGCAGGGACGTCAGGAGCTGGCCTGTTGCAAACACAGGCTGTTCACCGGTCGCTGCCTCCCCCCTGACTAAATGTGGGCCTCTCGCCCGTTAGCGACACCTTAAAAAAGGACCAGCCCAGGCACGTTTGCTGAGCACAGCCTGGCCCCCAACGGAGTTGTTCGGCAAACGCACCTCGTGCCACGGCAGTGCCGGGGACAACGTGGGGCAGCGCACGCCCCGTGGACTTGCAGCACTTAGAGACTGCGAAGAACCGGACACTCTCCAAATACGATGACTTACTTCAGGACGATGCACACTCATATGTGCCCCCCTTAAAAAAAAAAATAAACAGATCCCTCCCCGTAGAACCAGAATTATGCCGTTTATGTTCCCTGTGTCGCAGTGTCACGAGAGGTTCACACGTTCACGCCGGGGCTCTTTGGGAGTGTTTGGATGAAAACGCCACGCAAGTACGTTCGTGCAGACGGTGGCGGCAGACGTCCTCATCAACGACGGGAAGAATGCAGGGAACGGGACACAGCTGTTGCCTCCGAATCAATGTGCTTGTTCTGTCGCTGCTCAGCTCCCCTCGCCGTGGACTGCCGGTTTGTATATCAGAGTAAGTGCAGGGGGGGAATCAGCTTTCCATACTTAAGAGCTGAACGGCTTCTCGTATTCACAGTGCGCTTCCTGCCGTCGTAGTGCAAGCCCACAGGATTTTCTGCGGAAGGAGACAGAGACAGACTCTGTGGCCCTCAACAAAATATTATCCCTCAGCCTGTGCTGCTACCTGGCCTACCTCACTGTCTTCCCAGGGGACTTGTTCTTCCCCAGAAACCTCAGCGCGTCTGGAGCAGCAGTTCTCAACGGGGGTGTCTGAGCCCCCGCCCCCACCCCCCGGGACACATAGCCAGGTCAAAGCTGAGAACGCGGATGCAGAGAGCAGGGACCTACCTGGCAGGCCTCCCCCCCAGGCCCAGCACTTGACGCATCACCCGAACGTTACGCCGTTGACGGGGTTTTGTGTCGTTCTGAGTAAATATACGATGATAAAAATCCCAGTCCGTGACTTCCTGGAGAGACTGCGTGAAACACATGGCCAAGTGCACCTACGACGCACACCCTGGCTGGCTGTCTCCATCGCGCGTTCTGGCGCACGGGGCTGCTGGGAAGAGCATGGGGCCGGGCTTCCACAGAGAGCACATTCTCTCCCAGTGTGTTTGATGCCTCATGTTTACTGCGGCGTTTCATGAGAATCTGGCTGTTTATTCAGAACCTGCTGGTGTGGTTCAAATTCAAAGACAGATTCAAATTTATCCTCCCCAGTCTTCCCAGGATCACGGCTCGTCTGAAATTCTGTCCTCACCTCCTCTCCCGGCAGCGAAACGAGAGCTCTCGCTGCAAGGGCGCTCCGCTGCGCACACGGAACCGGAGGACCTTCGGCACCAGGTGCTTCCTCCCTCTTTTCGGCATGAAAGCCTCCTGGGCATGCATGTCCAAGAGCACGCGTGTCTGCCAAAACACCACGTCAGCCCACACGGGGCATCAATTTTAAGCACAGACAATGCAGAGGAGTTGATTTGTGGCACACACACGCTTGAGCATTCGGAGCACGAGGCGTAAAGGGGGCTGAGGTGAAGGAGTGGCGAATGGCCCATCGAAAGCACTGGCCTCTCTCTGCATGTGGCTTGGTGGCGGAGGCCCTCAGGCCTGGAACCGTGGCCCGCCGTTGCTCTCCGGTCTGGGGTTCCGGGGCACAGGGGGGCACCAGCCCGCTGGCTGTGCTGGGCCTCGCTCTGGGCGGGCTCCGCCGTGGCCCTGTGCTGGGAGGGGCTTCCCCTTGACCTCTGAAGCTCCGGCCATCCTTCCGTCGTCTGGGACAGGAGGCCCGGCTGTGCAGGCGCTGGCCTCCTCTCCTCACGGATGGTTACACGGCCACAGGGCCCCACTCTTCCTGTTCTCTTCTGCTCTCTTGTCCTTCCCCATAAGGACGGGCGCAGAGTGTTCCAGATCTCTACATCCTGCTTCGCTTTTGACGAGCCACTCCATCTTGAAGCCGTTTCGCTCCCTTGCATTTTGCCACAAGCCGTCAAGAGAAACCAGGCCACTGTTTCCACGCTTGGCTTACAAACGGCCTCCCCAAACGTCTAATTTCACGTCTCACCCACGCAGCTTTCCCCAAAAGGCTGGGACGGGAGCGCGACTCAACAGCGTTTTCTGCCGACGGGTCACAAAGACGGCGTGTTCTCCGCGTCCGAAACATTTCCTCGGCTGCATCGGAGACCCCATCGGAATGGCCCTGAGCATCCGTAGTCCCTCGCCTGTGCCGTCCAGGACCCCTCGGCGTTGTCTCAGCGGGGCGAGGCGCGCTCCCCCCTCCCCTGTGCCCTCCTCCCCGGAACCGTCTACGGCAACGTGGGGTGGTCCGAGCAGGCCCCTCCCACGTCCCCAGGCCTCCGCCTATGACCCATGTCCACGGCCACTTCCACACGGGCAGGCGTTCCAGCCAGCAGCACCTGCCTCTCAGCACCTGTTTCCTGTCTGAGGCCTTCCGGGCTGCCAGAGGGAAACACCAAAGGCTGGGTGGCTTATCAACAGCAGACGCTCAGGCCTCACCGTTCTGGAGGCCGGAAGTCTCAGGTCAAGGGGCCGGCGGGTGTAGGAGCTGCTGAGAACCAGATTCTCTGTGTGTCCTCACGCAGTGGAGCAGTGAGAGCTGTTTGGGGTGTCCTTCATGAGCGCACTGACCCCCCTCAGGAGGCCCCACCCTCATGACCTCACCCCCCCCCCAGGGCCCCACCTCCTAACCCATCACACGGCAGCTGGGATTCAATGTGCCCATTTTGGAGGGACCGGCCAGTCGATAGCACAAAGTTAAGTCACTGTGGACGTAAGATGCAGAAGACTGTGGAAACCGAACCGCGAAAGAAAGGAATCTTTGGACCATGTAATTGGTCAACTAGGTTCTCCAAAAATGATCAACTATCGTAGCTCCCCCATGAACGAATATTTTTGGCATGCCACCAGACGGGAAGTTAGTTACTACAATTTTGGTACGAAGCGTCACACAAACTTTAGAAAAGGCAGGCCAGTGGTGAAGAGGCATAAAATCAAATGCACAGCCATGGCCACAGTGGGGCGCACTCCGCACGCCGAGACGCCACAGGTGCGGCTTAGCCTGGTGGTCAGGGGCGCAGAGGAGAACGAGGCGCAGAAGAATAACGTGTGTAAGAGGGCGCGCGTGCCCCCAGCTGGCAGAAGAGGCAGCGGGGCTGGCAGGCTCGCAGCGCGGCGACGCGGCAGGCGCGCAGTGCTTCTCATCGGTTCACTATTCACTAACTGCTGCCTGTGTTCCCCATGCCTGTACGGCTTTGTTGTTTAGCCCACTCCGGCCGCGCTGTGCTCAACGTACTGCCCACAGTCACCCTGACGAGCGTATGAGGTCCACTTCACAGCTGCGGAAAGGGAGGCCCCAGCGTAGTCAGCCGTAGAGGTCACTGTCGGGCAGTGATGGGCCTTGGCGTGAGCCCTGGGGGATGGACGCGGAGCAACCATGCAAGACGGCATCGGGCAGGGGCCGGCAGAACACACACACGCACGTGCATGCGTGTGCACGGGGAGGCATGGGATCCCAGCTGGGTTTTCACGCACGGAGACACCCTGCCTAGAAGGAAAGGCGGCGTGCAGCGCGTGGGTCACGAGGAGCCTCGCAGCTCAAAGAGCCCAGCCAGGCAGTAAGGGCATAAGTGAGCTCGCGGTGCGAACACACGTCAAGGGCAGCGTGGGCATCCTCGTCGCCGGGGTTTCCTGCTTGCCCGCAGTCCTGTGCTGGCTGCCGATGGATGGAGGCCAGCCTTCTCGGCCGCGGCTCTCATCTTTCCCAGTCTCTTCCTCTCTCCCCGCCTCTGCATCCCTCAGTCTCCGTACATGGCTCTCTCGTCGGCAGACTTTCCGGAGAGAGAAGCCATGCCACGCCGCTGTGCGGAGCCAGGGGTGCAGAGCGAGACCAAGCTACTCCTCGCGAGCTGCTTCTCCTCTTGGGTTTAGGCACTGAGACCCTCCGGGCTCCACCGGAGGGTGGGAAGGGCTGGCGGTGGCTTTCTTCTCTCCCTGCAGCGACCTAGACGGTCAGAGCCGCCGTCCTCAGGCTGCGCCGCCGCCGACAAACTCCCCACTGGCCTCGCGTCCGACGGAGCACGTCAGCTGCACAGTGTCGCTACTCAGAAAGGGGGTGATTTCCTGTCCCCTCATGCTTCTCCTTTCCCCGCGCCTCGTCTTCCCCCAGTGTTAGGATCTTCTAAGCTAAACGCTTCAGAGTATTCTAGCATATATTGCAGACGTTCTGAGAGCCACCATCTGCCGTCAAGGAACTACGCATCCTTCCTTCTTTCCGTTCTGAATGAGGTTAGAGCGCTCTACCAGACATTGAAAATGCTCTTGTATAACCCAGCATAACTGCTAATTATTCAATTATTCTCCTTACAAGGTATTACACATTTGCGTCTACTATTTCTCTTCTGTTCAATGAACTCGACTAATTACACCAATTCTCTGAATAGTTATTATCCAAAACAAAGGAAACCAGAGAAAGTCATGTTTACTTACTGCCATCGTTGGCTAGTGCCGCTCTGATTACCACTAGCTCAGAGCGGGAAACAGCCGCATCTCCGATGCCGGCGCCTGCAGGCTGCAGGCCGACAGGGGTCTCCCCGGGGCCCGGGCACGGCCGCAGGGCCACCTCCCCGCCTGGGCGCTCCTGGGCGCCCCTTGCTCAGGCGCCGGCAGAAGCCCTCCTGCGGCTGCGGGACGGAGGCCCTGGGTCGCGCGGGCTGGCGGAGAGTGGCCACAGCTCCTAGAAACCCGTGGGCTGTCCTCCCACGGGCACTCCCACATCTCAGACCCAGCGAGGGGACAGGCAATCCACAAAGCATGTCCACTCTTAAGGGGTCCACCCAGGTTACCCAGGATCACGTCTTACGTCAAGACATAACGTCACCTACAAAATGCCTCGGGCCACGTCCAGGGACATACTGCCAGGTGCTGGGACGAGGGTGGGCCGAGCTTTGGGGGCTGTTATTCGCAAACACGGTCCCACGGACGAGGCGCTGAGAAGAGAGTATTCTACGCAGCGTGCAGTGTTACCACGCACAATGGCAGAGGCTTGGAGGGGCGGCCCAGCCGGTCACTAACCAGCTAGCTCGTTGTGTGCAGGTCACTATGCATGCAGGATCCGGGTTCCGGGCTCTTTTCCCCTGTTTTGAATGATGCTGTTGGACAGCGGCCACCTCGGCTTGTTTATTCGTGTGTGTGTGTGTGTGTGTGTGTGTGTTCACTCACTGAGCAGGTCCTGATGGAGTTGTCGCCAGGCCAGGGGCCGGCCCACAGCAGCAGGCGGACAGGGTACGGCAGCTCTGCCTCCGTGCCTTTGGGGAGCACACGTTTCCGGGAGGGGGACAGGCAGGAGAAAGTAAGTAAACACAGCAGGGAAGGACGGCCTGGGCTGAACGGTGACAAGCCCATGAGGACACGTTGTCGGAACAGCAGGCGCACCGGCGCCTGCACAGCGGGTGGCCGAGCCCCGGCCCAATGGGAAGGGACCCCCCTCTGTCCGGGGCCCATGAGCCCCAGGCTTATTGCCACTCCAGCCAGAAGCAGGCTCCGAGCCCCGGGAGCCTTGTGCGTCTGCATCGGCACTGACCGCTTGCAGCCGTTCAGGCAGGACCGACCAGCGCCCCTTTTCGTAAGTCTACGTAATGTTATAATAAGATAACAGAAAAGTCTTAGCTCCGGCTTTGAATGCATTAGCGAGAGCCTGGCGCCGTCCGGATACCAACTACAAATACTCTAATCTCTTATATCACAAAGTGGTTTTCCTTGTCAGTTGGCTGTTTTGTTGGGTATTTCAACTGGGATCATTCAAATCGTAAAATGCAAGGAGTAAGATTCGGCAGTGAGGATCCATGCATTTCCCATCCAACTCAGGTGGGACCTGGACCCCTCAGTGCAGACCTTGTCCTCCATCCAAGGACACCTTGTCCGTGTCACTGGAACCTTGCTATGATTCCCACAGAAGGAAGAACAAGGAGACACTGCCCGTCCTTCCTAACAAAAGCGCACCCTTTCCAGCTGGCAAAAACACCATGTCTCACCTGAGCAAGCATGTGGCCATTTGCAAGCCACCGCCCACCAATTTTGCAGAGATAATGAACTGTCGGCCAACCCGCTTTGCACCGTGTTTGGAGAGAAAGAAGGGCCTCACAACCAAAGGGAGACGCCAAAGGGAACACAGGATTGAGAAGCTGAGACAGGGCTTCCACGCCCCACGCCCCACGCCCCCCAGCCATCGGGAGAAGCCCGGCTGTGTCCCCCACGCCTGTCCGCCCACTTCTCTCCTGTTAGAAAGCCATGCCAGGGCCCTGCACGCGCCTGTCCCTCCCAGTTCACAGAAGGGACCGGGAAAGGACTGAGGAACACAGTCCACACAGAGTCTCCCAAAACCTGCCTTGAGTAGCTACAGTAATTGAGGAGACTAATTCATTGCCACTAAACTGCCCAGGCGACCGGCCTGCTGGGATAAAGGCGAGGGCGCTGAGCACAGGGAGAGAAACGCAGAGCTGGTTCGGGGCCGCTGGAGCGGTGCGGCCCGAGCTGGTGGATCCGCTCGCCACACGCGTCCTCCACGGAGCACGCCCCCTCTCAGGCGCGACAGAAAACGCTGCGTCTGAAGACCGGGGCGATGCGCAGGGCCCGTGCGCAGTACTTACGTCGGCAGCCCCGCCCCGCCCCCTCCCAGGCCACGCGGTACCTGAATGAGGTCCTCCCTGCAGGAGAAGCTCGAGACCAGGCAATTTTCTCTGGTCCTGGTGTTGGTGATGGACACGTGCAGTCGGTGCTGGGCCAGCTTGTGGGCGTCGGGAGGGAGAATCGACTCCATTCTGCTTCTGGAGGGGAAAGCGTGGCCCGCGTCACTCGCCGGCCGTTACTGAACGCCCAGCGAGCGCTGGCTGCGCCGAGCTGCCCGCAGTTTGCAAAGAGCCGCCTCTGCGCCGCGTGCGCACGCTCTGGCGGGGCAAGGCCTCTGGACGACGCGCGGACATACGGACCTCAACCGCGCCATGAAATCGTAGCCAGGCGTGAGGGCCCCAAAAGACTGTCCTCGGATTTCTTCGGCAAACTGGTAGGTAAATTCGCTGCATTCCTGAAAAAATTAAAAAAAATTAATAGGTGACTCCGCTTTGTCGAAACATTTGTTCGGACTCCAGAGCGCTGTCCTGGTCCCACCCTGCACCCGGAGCCTACAAACCACACCCCGACACCCATGCACAAACCAAGGTCCCACCTGGCCGACCCCTCCCTGCCATGCTGGCTTCCCCGGCAAGCTCTGTGTGCTCTCACGTCCAACCTTAATTTTTTTTTTTTTCTTTTTCTTTTTAAATCCCTTCCAAGGGCACTGCCCACAGCAGGGGAACCCCTCAAGGCTGTGTTCGAACTCTAACGGAGCCCATTCTTCAGCAGACTTCTCCGACCCCGGAAACCTCCTCTGCCGCCCCAATGCATGGCCGGGGGATTATGAACAACACCACCCCTATCAGAGAAAGGAGTCCCGGGACTGTCCACGGCCAGCACCAAGCGCGAGGCGTTGGGGGTCAGTCTTGGGCACTGGCATCGCGTGGACGTGCCCTGGGGGGGTCTGATGACCACAGTGGACGGGGACCCACGGACTCGGCCTGTGCCAGCGCATCCTCCCATGATTGCGCACCTGACAGGTAAGCAAACAGGCTGGCAGAGATTCGGTATCTTTCCTAATTCCTCATCGAAACGGAGGGTCACGGGCAGGATCGGCAGCCAGGGCCGTCCTTCATTCATTAGTTAATCATTCAGCACCCCGCTGGGCACCGGACGCTGGGCATGGCACGGGGACCGGGCGGGAAGGACAGCCGAGGAGCCCCGCCCTCGGGAGACTGGGGATCGCCCCAGTGAGGAGGCCTCACAGTGATGCGTCGGGGAGTGAGACAGAATGCGGCCCCCCGCCGGCCACGATGCCCACGTCCTCGACCTCCAGAACCTGTGAAGGCGTGGCCATCCGTGGCCAAGGGGACTCTGCGCACGTGAGGAGTGAAGGATCCCGAGATGGAGAGACCCGGAGGGCCCAGTGTCGTCCCGAGGGCCCCCGGAGGGCAAGACGGAGGCAAGTGCCACGTCATGGCTTCAGAGCTGGAGAGAGCGGCCGAGAGCCAGGAAAAGGAGGAGCCTTTCAAGAGGCGCTGGAAGAGGCAGGGATGGGGGGGGGGGGTCCGTCCCCGAGGGCGGCCAGAGGCAGCATGGCCCTGCTGACCCTCTCATCGTAGCGCAGCGACACCTTTCCGGACTCCAGGGCTGTAACAGGACGAATATGCGCTGCACGAGTCACGAGCACATATCCCGTGGGCGCCCACCTCCGACGTCACGGGTCCCCCAAGGCTCCCTTCCAACCTGACACCCAGGCTGCGGCCCAAAACAGGGACAGGGGCTGCATGGGCGATGGAGGTGTTCAGACGACAGGCGAAGACGATCATGACAACGCCCCCCAGAAGGCCACGTGCCGGGAGGCATCCCTGTCAGGGAGCCCAGAGGGGGCTGAGCCACAGGGGGCCTCGGGGGACACGCGCAGAAAGCTGGGCCCCATCCTGAGTGCACAGGGAGCCAGGTGTGGGGGCAGGCAGGGCAGGAGATCGTCAGGCTCGAGTGTGGGTAACATCGCACCCGCGCGGCAAGGTGGCTGGGCTGGAGGCAGCGGCGGAGGACGTGGGCCCACCTGCCAGGCAGCTGCTGCAGGCTTCTCGGGGAGAAGGGGGGCAGCCCCCCCGCCCGACGGGTGCTCCTTCCACGGAGCTAGGCGGCACTCGGCTGTTTTCTGGCATTGATTTTCGTTACACACACACCCCCCCCTGACCAGGCTGGAAACCTAGGGAGGAACGGGTTCGCTCACCCTTGCGTTCCCACTCTCTACCACCATGCGTGGCAAACTACCACCATGGAAGGCTTGTGCGCTGAGCTCCTTGCATACCGGCATCTGGATTTGCCTACTCCCCAAAATACAGCGGCGTCAGGTGCTCCTCGGAGTTATGCACGCATTTGCTCGGCACTGGATTAATTACATTCCCATTTGTCACGGCACCACGGCCGGGGGGCGGGGGGCGGCGGGGACTCGCACCGTCAGCAAGAAGAGCACTAACAGAGGTTGGAGAGGGGAGAAAACCGTTGGCTCAAAAAACTCACCGCCATCCCCAAGGGGTATGTTTCAAATGCTGAAAAGAAAGAAAATAGCCTCAAGCCAAATGGCTGAACATTTACTTTGAAGGAGAAATGAGGAGGCCCTGGGCAATTTGAGGTCATTTTCCACCGTCAGGGGTGAGCAACAGCGAAGGCTCACTCTTACGTCACAATGAAGCTCTGCCACCAGGTCTCCAAGGTACCGAAAAGCAACTAAGAGCACGGAATGGGATTTGAACATACAGTGATTCAAGTCTCAGAGGCAGGGAAACCACGAAAAGTGTGACCATCACAGGAGGTCAAGCAAGTGGCTGTATTTTTTCCCTATTTCTAGATTATGTGAATCCTCCATCGCACGGATTACATTTCTAAGCCGAGTGAAGATGTGAAACAATTCCAAAGCTCAGGGTTTTTGCCACCTATGAAAGCCCGCACCACGCGGGAGCGGAAGGCCTGCAGCCGCCGCTGCTTCAGCAAGAAACCAAAGTCGCGAGGGAAGGACCGTCCACAGCTGGCAACTCAGAGCCGACGAGTCTATTCTGCTCCGTTGGAAGGAGTTTGTGCACCTGACTGACATTCTCCCCGACGCCCGGTTCTCACCTGTGCCATCGTGGAAGTTCTTACTTTTTCCCTTCCCACTCAAGCAATCACAGAAAGACTCGCCAAAAAGATAAGTGGATTTCGGAATACTTGGCCTCAAAGCCAGTTGCTCTTTTATAAGCCGCTCAGCACGGACTGGAAAACAATTTTAATGTGTTGACATGTAGTTTTGAAAATTTAAATGTGACTGAAATTCATCCTTGGGCATGCATGTGTTCATCATTTTTGGACTGTGGTTCAGAGCCGCCGCAGTAAGGAAGGAGTTAACAACTGTAACGCGCTCCACCTACGAAAGCCAGGCCAGGCAGGCTCTCGGAGTCAGCGAATGCATAATCAATGCCTAGAAGCAGAACACAGATTTTTAAAACATAGATTGCATTCAATGAAATATTTAATGAAGGCTCATTTTTATTACTTCTGGATAAACTGCTTGGAATTCAAGGCTTCTTCGTACTGCGAGAATGAAAAACAAATTAAATTCTAATATCATTCCACTTAATAGAAATTACAGGCCCACACTGAATGTATAATGTGAATCGGAGCGAGCAGACTTAGCCGCCGCACATTGGACGCCTTGAAAAGGAGGCCCTCTGCTCTCTCTTGATCAAAGAAGGAAATATCCTCTGCTTGAAAGAGACAGAGCTGGAATCTTAAGACTAAATAAATATTCCAGAGTAAAATCAAGCATTATATTTTGTGTCTCACTGTCCCCCAAAATGATCTTCTTTTCCCCATCCAAAGCACAGATCCCTAACGATTCTATTTTAAAAGTTTTAACCTTTTGTTTCCCAGGCAAAGGATTAGTTCTCCGCAGTTAACTCCAGGTTAACGTTCATTTAGGTGTTCAGGCGTAATTTCTGGCGGAGGAACCCGGCCTCGTTACTCTACTTAATTACCTCTATTTTTTCTGGCGCTGTTAGCAGGACGGATGCAGCCAAGGACCCGGCCGAGGCCCCCGCGAAGGCCTTGACGTTCTGCAGCAGTTTCTGTCCGTGTTTGCAAAAGGCCGATGCTGCCCCCAAGTGGTAGATGCCCAGAAACCCACACGCTGCAAAGGACAAGTTGATGGGCTTCATTCTAGCTGCGAAAGGGCCGCACAAAAAAACAAAAATGCTCAAAGGTGCTATACTGTATGCTAATCGTGATCCCAAGCCTTTGTTTTAATACATAATTCTTTGTCCTAGTCCCAGCACTTTCAGGTAAAGTCTAAATACTCAAATCTTTCGAGGAAACTTCCCCCTACCTCATCTTGACCCAAAGTTACAAAAAAAAAAAAAGTTACAGCAGTCCATGTTTGTTATGTAATCTGTTGGATAAATATGGAATGCATCCATTAGAGTATGCAATCTACTACTTAATTACTTGGCAAGAAAGATGGATAAATTCCAACTGGCAATGCATATGGTCTTTTTTTCTTGACCTCTTCAAACTTTTGGCGGCAGCGCTAGATTGTGGAAAGGTAAAATCATTAGGCTGTCGCAAATCCCAAATGACCCACACATTTGGTTTACCCAAGTGTATGAGTCAATTTCAAATATAGGTCCCTGCTCCTTTCCCTCCCATTTCCATTTGGAGCATCTGTTTTTCTTAAAAAGACAAACGCCCGCAATTATTCAATAATGTGCCGTATTTCATAGCCAAATTTCTTAGGACAATCTGAGGTCCTGCCCGGTGAGGGCACTGGAGGCTCAAAGGTTATCCGCACCACCGGACACCTGCACGAAATCTAACAATAAAACTGTTCGCTCAAGCCAGAGAGGGCAGGAATTCCCCCCTCGCATGAAATCGTGCCCCCCCGCATGAAATCGTGGCCCCCCCGCAATGCCGGCCCGCAGCAGGGCTTCCTCGGGGGCCTCAGAACCGAGTTCCAGGACCATCGTAACAGGCAGCTAGCCCAGGCCTCGAATTCGGGAACCTAAAACGTCTGCTCTGTAGGGGAGGAAGCTCAGCCTTTGCAGCCGAGCCCCGGTTTTGGTTTAATTTCTGCAGGTTGAGCAGGTAGGGAGAGGGGGGTCCTCCGCGTCCAGGTGCCCCGGCCGGACCGCGCAGGCCCAGTGCGCACCCGCGGCCAGGGGTGCGGGACGGGATGGAGGTCGCCGCCATTACAAGCCTGCGGGGGGCCAGAACCGACACGCGAGTCGCCGGAGCAACTTCGGGGGGTCGAAGCCCCTCGCCCGCCCCTACCAGCATCCTGCTCGGTCCTACCAATGCAGGCCTGAGGCACTTCCGCGTTGAACGCCCCCACCCAAAACTGCTCCTTAACCGGAAGGCGGGGCCGGCCGTCACTCAATGAGACCCCGCCTACCAGGGCCGGACCACGCTCCCCGCGCGCCCGACCGGGGAGGGCTTGGCGCCCGCCTCCCGCGCGGGCTTGTGATGTCACCGCGCCGACGCGAGCGGCCACTAGGCCCCGCCTGCTCTATTTAAGTAGCTGGACTCATCATGGCGGCGCGCATCGGGCCGCGTGACCGGGGGTTCCTGCAGTGCAAACAAGGGTCGAGCCTCTCGTTTGGAGTTCTTCGGACACCGGGGGATGCGTTTTAGTCCCTGTGGCCATTTAGCGCCACCTGCGGGCCGGCCCTCAGGTGCGAGTCCTACGACCCTGAACGACCCTCGGTTCCGGTGCACCGGAAGTACTTGGCCCCGTCGCCTCTGCTTCCCGGAAGTGGTTCCTCATTTTCCCCGCCCCCAGGGCGGTCCCGCTGTCTCAGAGGGCGGGTTCCCAGAAGTGGGTTGTGTCCACGGGTGCCGAGCCCCGTTTCAGGACCTGCTTATCATTTTTGCCCACGCGTTAACGTGAAGGTCGTGCCACGGCTTTGGGTGGCGTTCACTTCCTCAGTCAGCCTTAGGCGGCGTGACCTTGGGCACGTGGCATGACCTCTCTGCGCCCCCTAGGTGACTCAGCTGCCCAAAGGGGTGGTAAACAGAGTTAGGCTGAGGCTCCTCCGCGTAGCGTGCCGTGGATACGCAGCCGCTGTTCGGTGCGGTGGCACTGCTGGCTCTGGACAGGCTTTGGACGCAGCGCTAAGTGGTGGCCAGGCCGGCTGACGTCCCCACCCCAATTCAGTGGACCCCGACCAATTCTTTGTCTCCACCGACTGTGTCTTCCCTGGGTAGTTCTAATAAGCAAGCCCGCAGGCGTTTCAGGCTTCCTGGTTGAAGGGTCTCCCGGTCCCCTTTTTAAAGGACAGACTTAGCTGTCACCGAAGGTACAGAACAGAATCTGTAAAATGCAAGCCTGTCTCTTGCCTTGAGCAACACGGGAAGGAGGTGCTCCGCAAACGGCCTTTACCTCTTTACCTCGGGCTTTTTCTTTCTCACCTATTGGGGCTGCCAGCCACCGGGCCTCTGGCAAGGGCGGAGGATGGGGTGACGTGGAGATTTTCTTTTTCATTTCCGTAAATAGCCTCTGAGAGGGCTGATCCCGCAGACGTGGCGAACGCTTTAGTAACACTAGAATTTAGCAAAGGGACGTTGACGTGTCCATGAAGGAACCCCAGAAGGTCAAACGCATGGGTAGAGCGTAGTCTTCCCACAGAGGAAGCCTATTAAAAAGGAAGAATCCCAGGCTTCCCATCAGATCCGAAGCAGAATCTGCACTTGAAGAGAACCCCCAGAGTTTGCTATACCTACTAAAGCTTGAACCCTTGGTCTCACTCCTGGGGGGAGTGGTTGAAAGCGACGTGGCATCCGCAGTTTAAGGAGATGCAAGTCTACGCAGCTGGAACGGGGGCGGGGGGTGGCAGAGGGACCGTGTCCTGCATTCGGGCCCTGCCAGAGGGTTGAGTGAGAAGAGGAGGAGGGTGTGTGACTGGGCAGCCTGGACGACAACCACGTCGGTAGGATCCGCTGCTTGAAGGACAGACAGGCTCCCCTGTTCCCACCCCAGATTCTGGCGAATGAGAGCTCCCTGCCCTGCAGCCTCCCGGCAGAACCTGGTCACAAAGCCCCATAGTCTCCTAAACTCTCCCAGTTTCCTCTTCCACTCCGTGTATTTTCATGCAACTGATTAAAAACTTCAGCTCCCTCAGGTAAGGAAGAAGAGCGAATGCATTCACATTCATCTTTGGGATCTCAGCACCAAGACTAATCCTGGGAGTCGAGTACATAATCAATAAATATTTATTTTGGAGGTTGGATTTCAGTAAATTACTCTTGTAATGCAAGGATACAAGAATTTAATTGCCCTGTAAGAACATTTTTCAGTAATTTATTGGCTTGTTTATTTGGTTTAGTAATTTCGTTTTGGAGGGGTTGGTTTATTTCATCATTCATCAAACGTTTATTACTTATCCATTGCATAGCAAACACCGTGTTGGTACAGGCGTACAAAGTGGACAAGGATTCAGGTCCTCTTCCTCCGGGATGTTGTCTAGTGGGCAGGCAGACAGCGGATATGCAAGTACAGAGGCGTGAGCACGTGCTAGTGCAACGCCAGGCTCTGAGCTAGAGAGTAGGAGACCCTGAGTTCCGGACGGGCCTGCGAGAGCGCCTGGCATCGCACCCGGGTGCCCAAGCCTCCCTGCTCCTTCTCCTCTCCCCAGCTCCCTCCCACAAGATTTTATCATGTGTCCCATGACCAGGGCAGAAAGTACAGGATAAGGGAGGCTTGCACACGTCTGCCCCAAGGACAGGACCTTACCACAGCATCCCGGGGTGGGCTGTCTTTTTCCAGTCTACTCCCCGCAGGGCGTAATTCTACTTTCCAGCCTTGGCCTCTTAACACACGTCCGTACTGCCACGGATGTGCCGTCTTTGCCCCGGCAACACCCTCACCCCCCTCCCTGACCCCTCCTTTCGGAACCTTGTGGGCTGATCCTGTGACCTGTAAACGCCACAGGCCTGCGGTTTCCACAGGCCCTCGAGGTATCGGTCCCGTGGGTGTGCCCCCGGGGCCCGGTGGAACCCCTCCCTGGGTTTGGCAGTGCCCAGAATCTGGGGGGGTTTCTTTTGCAGTCATGTGGTGGCACTTCCCCTCTGGACACGCAGAGAAGGCGGCTGCATCCCTTCCTGTCCCAGGGCAGGGCACAGGCTGCTTTCCCCGAGTCCTGCCACGTGCAGCGAGCCACCCTGACAATAAAGGCCTGTGGAGAGAGACACGGGGAGGCAGGCCAGGTCCCCGGTGCGCTCGCCTTCCCTGAGCCTGTGTGTGCCCCTCGGACCATCCCCAACTCTCTCCCCCACGGCACCCGCCCTGTTGCCGCAAGCCCCGTAGACCCAAGTTTTTAAGTCTTGCAAGCAAAACCGTTCTCACTAAGGTAAGTGTTTTTCCCACGGCACGTGTTTTCTATCAGAAATAGGGTCAGAGAACTGACTACTTAAAGGAACACTGGTGAATTCTTTTTAAATGGAGGAATACATATATACACATACATACACATAAAAAAAGACTGACACCATGAAAATATGTATATATCTACATATACATACACATAACAAAAGGCTTGCTAGCATACAAACAGTTAAAAATAAACCTCCTTCAGTGTAATTTGCGATTGCATGCACTTGAGAATACGTACTAATCTATGGGTGTTCCTCACATGGGTAGAAACTAAATACGTTGTCGGTATGAAAGAGAAACAATTTTAAAAATGTCGCATTTATTCATCAGCCTCATTTTCATTCAACGTGTGAAAGGCCCCAAATATAAAATACTGTACCTAAAGCGGAAAAACATAGAGATGGTCACGATTTTCTGTGTGTCATTATTGTGTTGGGTGCTGAATTACCGTGCCTGTCCTTCATATTCTGTACAGTTGGAGGCTAGAACAGATAGCCTTTCAAAATTTTCATACTTCAATAATATCTTTATAGAGAAGGGGATTAGGTTTGATAGTAGGCGGTGGTTCCCAATGCGTGACAGATTCGTAAATGTTTTTAAAAGCCCCGAGAAAAGACAGCCTTCTGCTCTGTAGTCTTTGTTGCAAAACAGCGATGTCCTTGACCTGTGCCCGTGGGCTGACATGGTCCTTGTTACCCTTGAAATGATTTGAAAGCTCCCCTTTCTCCAGTTGTCTGTTACAGCAGCGGGTGTCCCTGGCCGCTGCTGTTCCTAGAAGCCGCCCCAGAGCGGGCTGTTGCAGAAATGACGTCAACTTCCGTTAGGAGCAAAGACATAAAAGGGGCTCATGGCTCTGACCAAAGTCTGAACTCCAAGTAAATCATATATCTAATCATTCGTCCTCATATTTTTCTTAACTCTTTTGATTAACTTTACTTACTGTTTATCATATGACGAGGACTGAACTAGGTTAGGCCCTCGGTTTTTTTCTTTTTTATCTTAAGATGAACTCCCCTTTTACTCCGCTGTTTCCTTGCTGGCACGCCATTGCGCAGTTGCCCATTCTGCGACGCCCCACGTCCTTCCCGGGGCCTCTGCCTCTGCCGCCTCCATGCGTCCCTGTGGCCGGGCCCACACGCAGCCGCCTTCTGTCCACGTTGACCACACCGTCTTCGTGTCCTGCACGAGGACCCTGGAGAGCATTCCGGACCTTTTCTCCAGGGGGATGTGGCTGCTCTGGGTCGGGGTCTGTCCCGTGCGTGTTGACGGACAGGTGGCCGCCGCGTGGGACATGTTTCCAAGAGCTGGGCGTGGCCAGGTGGCCTGGGTCAGGCGTCTCACTCTCTTGTGAGAATCCCCATAGCCCGATAGAGGGCCCACTTGCGTACAAACATCATGTTACAGAGCGACGTCTGATTCTTCGGTGGGCTCGGCACTTCGGCGACGGCTTCCCACCAGTTAGAAACAACAGCCGGGCTGTCTGAGAGGGCGCCTTGGCGAATGCCCACACGGTGACCGGCCACGGTCCTCCGTGCCAGAAGCGCACGGACGTCTGTAGCGTGAGGACAGGCTTTTGGCGCACCTGCCCAAACTCACGCTTTCGACATGCTGTATTCTGCCGTGGGCGAGCCACACTTTTTTGCCCAAATACTTGAGGGAAAGATAAGGATGCGCATTATACACGGACGGTACTGACGCCACATCTCTGTAAATGTTTTCGATTCTTTTATTAACGCTTGTGCGTGGGAAGGGTAACGCTGGAAAGCAAGAACGATACCCGTAGGCCGAAAGAGGACCCCGGCACACCATCATCAATGTTGTTTCTCCATATAAATACATAAATAATTGGACTTAAGAATTCAAATGAAAGATTTTTTCCCCCTGGAAGTTTGGGCCAAAAAAGATAGTGCGCCGTATCCACGGCAAAAGACGGCTGTCCCGTGGAGAGCCTGGGGACTGTCGCCATCCCCTGCTCACCTGGACACGGATGCACCTCTGCGGCCGGCCGTGTCCATTCAGCAGTGTCCGCTGACAGAGCTCTGCGCGTCGGCGTTCCACCGGCCCCATGCACGCGGTCGGGACCGAGGCAGGCAGGGTACCGCCTGTTGAGGGAGAACGCTGGCAGCTGGCCATGGCAAGACAGGAGTGGAAGCGGTCCATGGAAGGTGCACTGGGGGATGGAAGATCACCCCCAACCCAGTCCCCGGGGTCAGGTCCCCGGTGTAAACCACGTGGCGTGTGCGCTGAACTGCAGTCCGTGGAATTGCCGGGTGTCGGGGAGGGGTTTGGGTCCCGATCACAGAAGGAGGAGACAGCTCTGGAAGTTGTCCTCAAAGGTTTGTGGAACGTTATTGAGCATCCCGCAGAGAGACGCATGATAAACCCTTGGCGCGCATTGGATCCTCCACGCCGCAGCCGAGACTGTGGGCGCCTGCCACGTCAGCGGAGCGTTAGAACCATGCTTAACTTCTACAAGCCCCACGGGGGAGCAGAGGGCACGGTGTCCCGTCGGGGCTCAGCAAATGCTTATCGATGAGCGACTGCAGGCGGTCTGACAAAGCGGTGGGTGCGCGCCTGGGGAGTTGTTCCCATCGGGAACCAGGGAGATCGGAGACAGGCCCTGCTTTTCCTGTGTGGGTGCCAATTCAGTGTGTCCCTTCCAGGAGCTCTCCAGCAACGTGAGACGCGTCTGAGCAAGAGAGGCCAGGCTGCCAAGCCAGTGAACGAGCCTCAGATATTTTGGGCCAGTACTTTGACGAGGACCATATGTGTTTGGGTTTGAAAATTCACATAGATCCCTTTAAATCAAACCGGTTTCATGTAAAGTCTCTCAATTTGCATACTGTAGTGATACATTACACACTAGCTCATACTCACAGATAGAAAGTTTCAGGGATGGGACTTCACAGGAATCAGCACTTGTATTTCTTGGTCCGTGCAGTGTCTGGTTCAAATCCAGGCCTTGCAGCGGACAGCTGTGTGACCTGGGGCAGGTTCCTTAACCTCTCTGTTTCTCGGTTCCTTCATTTATACGTTGTGGATAATAATTCTAAATTATAGAATGTGGATGAGGTTAAACGACGTAATGTAAGGAAGGAAGGTGTCACACGCTCAGAACTGTTTAACTGTTGGATTGTTATTATCCTGAACTCTAGCCATGTTAACATGAAAAACATTTAGTTCAGCAGATCAAAATAATTATAAAATGCTTGTGAATCCATACAAGAGGACAATGATTCTACTTAAAAGTTTAAATATTTTTGAGGCCAAATGCGTTAATATATGCACAGAGCATAGAATGATGTTCGTCACATCGTAACTGTTATTGTTACTCTCCTTAAACACAATATTACTAATATCAAAAAGGTCTAGATTACTAGGTCCAACTAATGTTTTCAAACAGTTTAACATTTGCATAATGGTTTTGAATATTTTTACGTTTTTAAATATGTTAAAAATACAAATGATTAAAAGGACAATGAAACTATATGGTTAAAATGGAAATGCAGTCATTTAGAATATCTTCTTTGGGTGAAAAATACATCCTCAAGAAATTCAGTTCCTTAGAAGTGAATACGTTTAGAATTCTAATTCATTTTTCTTGCAATTTATAGATCTGGCATTTTTAAAATATTCAAATCTTTCAGCTAATGTGGCATAACAAATTTAATTTGCAAAATAAAGATGACATGAATAGAACATGATCCATAATCACATTTTTTTTTTTCCATAAGCCTCATCGAGTAGACGCTCCATTAGAAAGACAGACTGGTCAGTCATACAGTGCCTTGGAACTTTCTAAGTAAATCATCGCTTAGAAAAAAATTGTAAACCGCTAGAGTTTTGAAAGAACGCATTTGCTGAGAATAGCTTTTACAGCGCTTCCAGTGGAATGGGGCACCTGCCGCCCCCCCGTCCCCCCACGGCCCCAGCTCGATGGGGAGCCAGGTGGTCACGTGCTCTGGCTGTTGTTGGGCCAGGAAGCCTGCCCTGCTGTGCACTCTGGCGCCGAAAGCCTGGGGCTGCGGAGGAGCCCAGACCGCGCCGCTCCTGGGGGAAGGCTCGGTAGGTCCCAGGGAGCCCCAGGACAAGGGTTGCCCCGTGCGGAGGAATGTGTTGGCAGAGACGGCCAGACTCTACTTCTGACGGCCACACCGCACCGCCGGCTGGCGGCGGCCCCGGGGGCCTCGATGGAAGCGGGCAGCAGGTCCCCAGGCGCTGCAGCCGGACACTGCCAGCCCACCGGCTCCATGAGGCCGAGTGCAGCCTCAGGGCAGGCTCCGGCAGCTCGTCTGGGGGGCTTCCGGTCACCCCGGATTTTAAACCCGCCTTAGCGTCCACGCGGAGTTCCGCGGCTTGCTGGCCAGGCCGAGGATCGCCGGCATTCACTCTAGGCACGTTCCTGGGGTGTCTGAGGCCACACGGTGTCTTACCTGAACATTATTCAGGGTTCAGTTTGTTTTTTGAGAGAGAGAAGAAGGGAAAGATGAGCTCAAAGGGTTTCCCCGTAGTTAAGCCTGTCTCGTCGTAGGGCCTTCTCCCCTGCCTGCCGACCGCTGACGTGGCTGTTAGTTCCGTGGTAGGAACAGGAGTCCTTCTGGTAGGAAAAGGGAGGGGAAGAGGAAGAGACAGAGTCCCAGTAACAAGGATACTAATAATTGTTCGTACACGTCTGTCACACACGTACCCTTGACACCACCGCCAAGTGGTCCATTTTTTAAAAATGTAATCCTCTCCCAAGGGCATCTGTATTGATTTTAGGGAGAGGGGAACGGAGGGAGGGAGAGAGACACAGGCAGAGAAACATCGATTGGTTCCCTCGCCTAGGCTCCCTGACCACGACGGGGCCTGCGGCCTCGGCATGTGCCCTGACCAGGAATCGAACCCACAGCCTCCTGGTGTCCAGGACGACGCTCCACCCGACTGAGCCACCCGGCCAGGACTGCAGTAGTTATTTTAAATGTGTGAGTTAGCTGTGCCCCGGGCTCCATTCTGAACTGCTGGGTCCAAAACTAACTTATTCTGTCTCCCCACCGTGTGGGTCTTGACAAGCTTAGTGCTTCATTGCAAATACTCTTACCACATTCTTCCCCGCGCAAGCGTTGCGGACAGCAGGCATACGGATTCCCGTTCTTTGCTTTTTAATGTCTGTGTTTTTGGCTCTGATGTTTTTGTACGAAATAGTCTTCTGTCTAAGGTAAAGGACCTCTCTTTCCCTTCCCTCCAGGCACTCAATCTTTACAAGGAAGCGCTGTTTTCCGCGGAGCTTCCTTCCTGCGCCCTCATGCCGCACCGCCCTGGAGTTGACTCCCAGCTCTCTTCTCTGACGAGAGCAGCGCTTGGCCGTGTGCTCCCAGCCCTGGTTTTCCTGCAGGCGGCTTGCCCCGTTGTGTTTCATTTCTGCGCGACAAGCACGCTCTGTGCCCTTACCCAGGCGTCTCCGTGCCGTGTAAAAGCGTGTTGCACACCATGCTTCCTGTCCCGTGGAGCACGGTCCTTCTTCACCCGCCCCACCGCGTGCCGCGCACGCATGTCCATGCATGTGGGGTCCTGGAGCGGCTGGCACGGGGGAGCTGGGCCGACCCCTGACCCTCATTCCCAATGTTTCCTCCGAGTTTCCAAAAGCTCAGAAATGCAACCAGGCAGCCCCTATCACCTCCGCATTCGAGCGGGAAGCCTGGTGGATGATTGATGCTAGTCCGCCCTATCCCAGAGCCCTGTTCATCAATAATACGCACGCAGACAGAATCCGTGACACGCCGCGGAAAACTCAGGGTGGCTGGGGACCGTGAATCAAGGAGCTGACGTGGTGTCTGCCACCAAAAGGCATAGAGGGAAACAAAACGGAAGTCTCGTGTGAACGAGGAGGTTTTTCCGAAACGACCGCGCGTGCTCAGAGGCTCGTCACGGCAGGACGCAAGAGGGACGCATGTCCCAGCGCTCGCGTGCGCCCAGGGACGGGGCAGGAGAATGAGAAATCCTGGGAGAGGACCCAATGACTGCGCCATCCCACCCACAGGGCTGGCCAGGGGTCCACCTCATGTGAGGGAGGGAGGAAGACTTTGTCTCACGCACAGTGCGAAGCATCGCCAGGCTTCCTGGGCTGCCGTGGCCTCTGCGCTTCCTGGGAGCGATTCCTGGAGCTTCTGGCGGCCAGCGGGGCTCTCTGCTTGACTCTACGTGGGCAGAGATTTTCCTGCAGGAGACCCAGGGCTATGACCTCCCCCCTCCAGGAAGTCCCCGGCCAACCCCCGCTCTTGGCTTGGCTGACCCCCAGCGTGTGGATCCGCCAGAACACAGGAGTCTCACAGGCCCCCGCTGAGGCCACCGCGGGACCCAAGCGGAGCCACCCGTTCCCGGAACTCACGTGGGCTCCATTACGGAATCCCATGTAATGACCCAGGCTTCATGCTTTATGTTTTGTATCTCCCGAGCGGGAAACCATAATCGTACTCTAACGAGAAAGAGAACGTGTGTAAAATAACCTAATGGGGGGAGGGAGCTGGGAGACACGCCGAATAAATTCCTCCCCTGTTCTCTCGTCCTTCTCTCCCTTCCGTTTGCAAGCGGACAAGAAGCTTGTTGGCGGCGGCAAACCCGCAGAAGCTTCTGGAAAGGCTCTCCGTCCCAAATGCAGCATGGGCATAGGGCGGAGGGCCTTGGAGTGTCGGGGTGCCGTTCCCAGTGGCCACGGGGAGGCAGCGCGCGGCAGTCACAGCGCCCTGGTTATCAGGAGACTCTCACGACGATGGGAGATACCGTCGCAGGAAGAGTGACACTCTCCGGACAGCTGACAGAAGGCCGCTGAGGCCGTCGCCTCGCGGGACGTCGCCCCGTTAGAACCTGCTGGACCCGGGCTGGTCGGCGGCTCCTGGACCCAGCCGCAGTGCGTGCTCTCTTTTACCCTGGCTGCTCCATCCTCGAGCCCATGGAAAGTTCCGGACTCTACCAGTGGGCTTCAGGGCGGTCACAGACACCTGACAGCTCCAGGTGCACGTTGCCGTAATGGCACGTTTCTCAGAGGAAGCACACTGTTTCGCTGAGGTTTGGGGACGCCCGCGGACCACCAGAGAGGAAACACCGTGTACGAAATGGACGCTGTAAAACTTGGAGAGAGGCAGGGGGTCATGTTTTCTCTGTAGAAAATAGGCTCATCCCTCGCAAAGAAGGGGCCTTCAGAAAGCTTCAGACAGCGCTTCTTTCCCCGGTAAGTGGCCTATTGATTTTCTATGATGGCTGCAGAGATCCTGGTAATTAAAGGTCATGACGTTCATCTCTCTCTCCGCACGCCAGCCTCTGATATAAAAAGGCACCTTGGAGCCACTATTAGGGACTTAGTGATGCTCTTTTTATTCAAGAGCGATGGCGTTGCTGCTGGGTCCAGAAAAAAAGAGGCCCGCGGGGCGGAGGACTCCTGGGTGACGTGCGCCCCCTGGTGCTCGGCCTGGAGAGTTGCACCACCTCCGGCCGTGGCCCCGGTTCTTGGAGCAAAGGCAGAACGCGGTGTCAGGAGGACCGGGATCCAAGGAGAGCCGCGCTCGGGAATGAGAAGCTGAACGCTGACCCTGGCTACGAGCTGTCAAAGGACAAGATGAATGGACAAGTTAGGCGGCCGCCTGGCCCGTGGGAAAATGGGACGCCACCTTCCAAGTGTGGGGTGCACACGCAGGCAGAGTGGATACGGATCTTCTTCAAGGAGAGGCTGCCAGGTGTCCTGGGACCCAGGGGCAGAGCAGGGAGGTCCCCACGCCCCACCACGCCTGCTGGCCCTCAGGGGACCTCATGCTTCCTGTCCCCGTACCTCTGCTCTGCAGGACTGGAGGTGCTGGTCCCCAGAGGCAGGGCACGGTTTCCGGGGAACAAGCAAGAATCCAGTAGCACTTTGGGGTCGTTGTTCCCAAAGGCAAGAAAAGGACGCGTGTGCCCGCATTTCCCCTGGAGCCTGGGAAGCAAGGGATGCGGCTGTGCAGGGAGGGCTGGCAGGAGAGGTGCGTCCCCCCGGGATCTGCTTCCAGCCAGCGTACAGGCAGGACAGCTCTGCACGCGCGCCTTCTCCCCGGGGCAGGCCCGCAAGCCAGCACAGGCCCGGCAGAGCGAGAGGCGGGGCGCGGCGTCTGGCGTGCGCTGCCGCGTGCCCCTCGGTCCTAGCTGTCCCAGGAAGAGCCGGCAGGATCCGGGAAGAGACGGTCTCCCCGGGAGACGAGGAAGGGGTGTTCAGAGCTGCGTTCCTGCCCTGCACCCTGACCTCCTTCCGGAAGGTCGGGGAGCCCCGCGGGGGGCGTGGGGTTAGCAGGCCGCTCCTTCGCGGTGTGCGGCTGGCTGCCCAGGGTCCTTGGCGCAAGGGCAGCTCCCTCCCGGGGGACCGCGTCCAGGGAACACCGGAGGCAGAGCTAGGACGCCCAGGCATTCCCGTCCAAGGTCCAACACAGGACCACGCGGACGGGCATCGTCACTCCTGGGATCGTGGGGTCGGCCCAGGCCCGGGCTGTGTGGGGGCCGTACGCTGGGCCAGTGTTTCCCGCCACCAAACCCTGTCCCCACCCTCCGCCCCTGCCTGGATCCAGGGCACACGCCCTCCTCCAAGGTCCAGGGGACACCTGCCTCTCGCACACCCCATCCCTGGCGTGGCGAGGATGCTGTTCGCGTAGTAGTTTTGGGTGGTGACTTCTTTCGTTACCAGTGTGTTTTCTAACCCCTTCCCTTCCAGAATTTGCATTATATTTACCAAGAATAAGTAGATTTCTGGAATTATTTGTCGAAAAGAAGTAGAATGTACGGATGATTCACCGGTAACGTGACTGAAGCATTATTTCAGAGGAAGAACAAATAAGCACAGACACACCGATATACTTTAATGAGTTCTCTCGCCGGGGCCCGATTTTGATTGCCCAGTGCGGAGAAGCGGCATGCGCTCCTGAACTTGCCTCCGTAGTTTTCATTGCTGCACAGGTGATTTGTGCCTGTCTATTACACACGATTGGCAAACAGCTCCCCTTGGTGGACATTTTTATAATATGCTTTAGTATTTGCTTCTTAAAAAGAACCTAAAGATTTATTTTTTTTTACACTAATTAGCCTTCCGAATTAGTGCTCCGATTTCACTATGAACTATCCTACTGACTTCTGCGTATTGAGTGCTTTCTTAGTAACCAGATTTAATCCAAGAAACTTAGGTTGCCGAAGAGATTTCCTGTGGCGGGAAGAAGCCAGTTGCTCCTGTAGGGGGCACTGTTGTACAAAGAAAAGTCCCAGTGTGCGCCCTGCTTCCACCCCGCCCTCTCGCTTTATTGTAAGCATCCTGATTTAACGTTTACGAAAGGTATTTCCCACAGTGTGACAACAAACGTGCTTCTTAATGGCAATAGTGACTAGCAACTGATCTTGTTCCTGCATTTTAGAAGACTATATAAGTTAGAACTTTTGCTGCCGAACATCAGAGTCTTATTCTGAGTTCAACTTTTTGAAAGGGCCTCCCACTAGTAAAACAACGGCCTGGCTTCCCGGAGTTATTTGCACTAGTATCGTTGTTGTTGTTGCCAAACCACTACGTCACAGATGTGTCGCGCCGTCCTGGGCGCGGCTGAAGGGCGCGTGTGTAGGTGGAGAGGCGCGCGTGGCGCCCTGCTGTCTGAACGCACTCCTTGCCCTTCCTGTGGTCCCCGCCGCCACGGCCGTCCTTGTGACAGGCACAGAGTCCAGGTTCGCTGAAAAGGGAAACGCCTTGGCCATGGCTTCCCGCCGTCGCAACCCCAGGATTGAGGACCTTCATCCTTTGCCTGAAGTCTTGGAGCCTGTCCCCTTGGAAAGACCTGGGATTTGCACATCGTTGCCAACTCCAGTTTCCACTCCGAGTGAAAAGAGAGCTGGTCCTTCTCCATCTCCTCCTCCTCCGCCGCCGCCGCCGGGACTCGCCTGCCAATCTGCCTGTGCACCCGGCCAGCCGAAGCCGCCGGCCAGCCGAAGCCGAGGGAGGGACATCGAGCCCTGGGAATCCTGCGGTGCCCAAACTGGGCGGAGGCCTGCGTTTTGTCTACTCTCTTCCCAGCCCTCCCTCAACTCTAACCCTCTCCCTCTGGGCAGGGATGCCTGCGGGACACCCCAGCAAAGCAGCCCATGTGCGGGGCATCGGGGGGCCTGGCACCGTGGCTCTGATCTCTTTGCACCTGGCAGCCCAAGGCATTCTCGCCCCAGCCTCAGGTCTCCCCACCTTGCACCCATCTGAGCACCTGCGTCTCCGCGCTGGGCGTCGGGCTCTTAATTGGAAGCCTCGCCAGCATGAGCTCACCCAGACGCGGCATGGGCCAGGCGCGCTTTGCGTTTCACTTGCTCTCCTGAGCCCCTCCTGCAGTGTCAGCGGACGACACGGTCTCGTGAGCTTCTGTGTACCACATCTACTGCAGCCCTGCACATGCTTCTAACTTGGTTGGCTCTTTGTTTTCCCAGCCTTTTTGGCATGTAAGAGACAAAGAAAATGGAAGATATTTAGAAGGTACAGGGCCGTGATTTCACGCGCGTAGACGTTGTGAAAGACTGTGGAAGGGAGTTACGAACCAAGGACACCGTCAATTTAATAACGAGATGTCACAGGGCGTCTTGGTTAAGGAGAAAGAAAGGGTGATTCAGCAGCTGCACTAGTCAGGACGCGGCCGAGCAGAAGGGCCCGGAAGCCCACGCACATGTCAGAGGGCAGCGTGGGCAGCCTGCGTTCAGAGGAGAGGGGCGCGGTGCGCGGAACAGAGGCTGGGGGCGCGTCCCACATGCGGTTGCGTTTTCACGTCCGCCGCCTCGTCATTTCTCCCTCGAGACCATGAAGGCACAGCGAGGGGCAGGACTGAGCCCAGGCCAGACCACGGGAGAAATATTTCGTCCAGATCGCAGAGACGCGGGGAAAAAAGGAAAATAGCTGTACGTTGATAAGAGCTTCCCTTTCCAACGCGGTTGCCTCGGGAGGAAAGCGCCAGGTCCCCTGCTTGCCACAGCATCCCGGCATCGACTTCCAGAGCTGACCCAGAAACCGTGGCTGGGTCCGAGCTGCCTGTAGGTTTCACTGGCTGTGTTCAGAACACCGCGGGGTGACAGGTCCGTTTGGAGAAGCGTTGCTCCTGTCGCCTGCTGAGATGGAACTGTGCTGGGAGTGTTTGTTTGCAAGGCCAGTAGGCGGTGCTGAATTGACCTCTCTTTCTGCAAGAGTCACCTGCAGGCCCCACCCCACTTCTGGGGCGTTGGAAGCATCGTCTCGTCCCCGTGGTCAAGCTGCAGGCTTGTCCCTCGTGTCCCCTGCTTTGGCAGGGGTCCCATTTCAGGCCTCTGCTCTGCGGTCAGCGGTTCCGACCTGCCCTCCACCCCTCCGCTGGTCCCGTGCCTCCCTGCCTGTGCCTAGGACTTTTTTTTTTTTTTTTCTTAACTCCTTCCCTGGTCAGTTACCATTTCGCTAACGTCAAACGCACGGCTGCAGACCAGAGGAGCCGCAGGAGCCAGAGGTCACATTTCACTCGGGAAGGTCACGTGGGCGGCGGGTGATGAGGTGTGTGCCTCCCACGCTCCTTGTCGGCACACGTGTGGGCCGTTGACGTTGGCTCGCGCGCCTTCTGATCGCATTGCCGCTGCCCCTCGTTTGAGCTCAAGGCCGCGACGTGGCTGGGCTGCGGGTGGTGTGGGAGCCGCCGCACACTGGAACCTCCCATGGCAACAAGTCCAGCTGGCGTCCGGCACGTGGTTTCCCTGGGCAACAAAACACGCGACGTCCTAGAGAAATGGAGAGAAGGCCCTTCCTTGCCTGTCACCTCCCGATCACGTTGCCTCTCTGTGGCACCTAAGATGTTGATTTTACAATCATGGTCCGCGCCTTCTTCGCCCAGACATACCATTCATTACACGCCGGGCGAGGCTGCCCGTCGAAGGCGGCTGTGACGGGGAAGGCCGACAGGTGATTCTTTCTAACCTGCCTCAGCGCAGGTGCCCCCAGCGTACGTGTGAAGGGGCTCTCGTTCCTGCAGCCCTAGGGCTGAAAATACTCTGATGGGGAACGGGCCCAGGGGGTCCTCCCAAAGAGGCACGTGGGTGATCGGTTGACCTCTAGCTTTGTCTTTCCAGGGCTTTGTGCGGTGCCTTACACGTCGCCAGCGCTCACGGAACGTGGCTGAAAGGAGCTCCACTCCCATCCAACTGCTCTCAATGAAGCTCACGGGGCGGCCTCCTCTAGGACGCGGGACAAGGGGCGGCTTCTGTCAGCAGGCAGATAAGGATTTCTCATAAAAGTTAAACTGCTGAGGAATGCGCCTTCGTCCCGAGCCTTGTGTTAGGACGCATTCATAGGTCGGGAGGCGCCGAGAAGGCTTGTCAACGCCACACCTGCGGGGACCTGGATGCGCTCTCTCCGCCCTGAAATGGATACGCGGCCGCCGGCGTAATGCGTGGGGCGCCCCGGGGCAGCGCTCGGAGCCCAGGCTGGGAGGGATCTGATACCGTCAGGGTTTGTTTGCACGGTTTCTGTCCTGGCCACCCTGTCGCCCCCAAGCAAGGAACGCGACAGCGATCGATTTCCTGGATGAATGAGAACACGGTCGTGCGTACACACAGTGAGATGCTTTATGCAACAAGACCAGAAATAGGCAATGCTTTAAATTAAGTCGAACGCTTCCAACACGGTGATTGAATAGCCTGAAAACTGTGACACAGAGAAGTGCTAAATAATGTATCACGGCACTTACAATTTTTAAAAAAATCTGTTTTATACCATTTCACATTGAAATAAGCGCATGAAATATGTGAGCTTAACGTTTTATAATCACTGAGATTTCATCAGCTGAATTTCCTTGAATGCTTTCTACCCAAACAAATCCTTCCAACTGAATTCTTGTTAAGTTGGCTAATAAAAATAGCACCTATATTTCTTGCTTAAGAAATGTAGCTCTGGGTTACTAAAAATAAGATTCATTTGCAAATATTAATCCCTGTGAAGGTAAACACAGGTGTAGATGAAGTACTTCGGTGAGAGGGGAAGGCTGAGAATGTGAACAAGTGGTATTTCGAAACGGCACAAATAAAGGAGAAAGAAAGAGCAGCACAGGAAAACTCTGGAATGTTTCCAAGCCGAAGCGAAGAGAGACTGGAAGAGTGTTGAAGGAGAGGGGTGCTTTCCAGCTGGGGTGTGGCTGCTTCCCGGGGGCTCTTTCTGAAATGGGAGGGGCACAGTTTAGTTGCCCCAGTTCCAGGGGGTCCCAGAGGCGTGGTCCTGCCCAGGACACCTGTGACGGGTGGAGAGTCCCCGACGCCACACACCACTGGGGAGTGACCCACAGGAGAAGTGCTATAGGATCCTCCCGAGCTAACGCAACTTCCTCCTGCACGGAATTCTACCTGAGGCATTGCCTTTGTGGTGTTAATGTATGTTGAGGAGTCTAGGATTGCAGTCAGCAGGTAGCTGGAAGACAGATTTTACTTTGCTTTGTTGAGAACATCTCTCCTTGGGAGAAGCCCCATCCTTTTGACAGCGCGCCTTGCTCTCTGCGCAGCTGGTGGATCCTCGTGGATCAGGTTGTGGGCGACGTTTGCGTCCTTCCGGTAGACTTGCAAGTACGCAATAACATACTTGCGTTTTCCCAATTCCGCCTTTTCCCACAAAAGTGTCAGGACTCACTTCCCTTGCGTCTGAGGTGGTTGTCTACAAACAGGAGCAGGCTCGCGGGGACCGTTTCCTCCTATTCTGTTGCTACTTATGTAGGTACAGAGACTGGACTGTCTCTGGATTTCACGTCCGGAGCGTTAACAGGCATGGTGGTGAGACATTTACGGTACAGAGGGGCATGCTAAAGAGAAAAGGCCTGTATCCGGGAGGCCGCAGCGCTGGGAGCCACGGTAAGAGGGGCGGGTCACAGGTCGTTAGCGCGGCTCTAGAAAACGCAGCTGCCGGGGATTCCTTAAGAAAAGGGATCCGTGAGCAAGTGTGCAAAGGAGGGAGTTGTCACGAAGGCAGCAGGTTCCGGGGGGGCGGAGCAATGGGCTGCTCTGGGTGGGGCTTCTCACAAGCGTTGAGCAGAAGTTAAAGATTGGTGTGTAGGGGCTGGCTCAACCGGGATAAAAGTCCCTGTTTCTCACAAAGGTGAGCCCTGTGGAGCAGACGACAAGGGCAGCTCCTACTGGGGAGAGCTGACGTCTGTGTTTGGGTGACCGTACCAAGACACTGGCCTAAGCGGACACAAAACGAGTTCACGGGTTGAAGAATGGAATTCGGGTTTCTGAGAAGGAGGACTGGTCGTCATGCTTCTAAAGGCGCTAATTCTTGACAGATTGAGACAACTTTTGTACGTTCCTAAAAATATTTTATGTATTTTATATATGTTTACAATTATACGTAGGTCGATATTTACCGTCATGTATACCAAGTGAGGCAAAGGTACGGTTACAGTTGTATGTGAAACAGATTTTATGCGTGTATTATTATTTGTTAATTATTGTATTGTCCATACAAACAACTGTCAACCTACTTTTGGCCCACCCTGTGTGTACGTGTATATATAATTATAAGGCCTGTTCCCCTGCTGGTTCAAATTTTCTGAACCACTCAGCCCTGGCCAGCGAGCTGGATAAAGTCCCCTCACACCCAGGCTTGTGAGTAGCCCCTCGGTGTGGGGCCTTGCCAGATTCCATCAGCACCACGTACGGAATCCATGGACAGAAGAATTCCGCTAACGTGACCTTTACTGCTCAGTACAAGTCCCTCCCCCCGTTCCTATAGATCACGGTGTCCAAGATTCCCTCTCGGCCTGACTAGGCTTCAGAACTAATGTGCCTCGGGGTTCTGGGGTCCGCCGGGGGTGTGCAGGCATCAGGAATGTGACACCTTTCAGACTTGAGTGCTGTGTCTTCAGACACACGCACAGCCATTTGAAAAACCAGCTCAGTCTGGTAAAGCAGCATAGCTCTGAAAAGTATTTTTTAAAGAACGTCGTTCCATCTGGAATATAGCTATTCGTTGGAGGGCCTTTTCTCTTTAATTACAAGAGGTGTTTTTGTTTTTTTTCTCTCTAAGGCAATATTTTTCATTTATACTCCTTAACAAATTCTGTGTCTTTGAATACTAACTCTTTATTTTGCAGAAGCACAAGTGTACTTATTTACCAAGTTATTTTTAGTGCCTGAGAATGGATAGCCTCACAAATGTACTAGCACAATATGTCTAAGTATTCGAAACTCGTTTCTCCGGAGCCCTTTCAATTTCCCATTGGTTTGAAAACTAGTTAACCCATAGATACTGATTTCTATTTTGAAATCAAAATCAAAGTCTAACGCAACTTGCAAAATAACTGCAGGAACTTTTATTTGTCCTGAGTGCCTGAAGCCAGGTGTGGGCTTGGTGCTTATGTGCGTGTTTGACAAACGAGGACATTCTCCCATGAAACCACGTTACAACCACTGAAATCAGGAGGTTGCGGGGACACGGGGCAGCCACAGACCCTCCCACGCTTGGCCAGCTGCCCGAATAGGAGAGAATCATGTGCTGCACTTAGTTTTCAGGCCCGCGTGGACGACGTGTCACGTCTAACCTTGACTCCCTGGCCCCGGAGGCGTCCGCTGGGTCCCACGCAGCCAGTCCGCGTTCTGTGCAGAGACACGTCGGGCCCCTGCGGAGGTTCTGCCCCTCCTCCCACGTGCACCAGCCCGTGCCATCCTCTGTCGAGGCCCCCACTCCCCGTGTGCTCGGCACTCCCCCGCCGATGCCTTCCTGCGAGGCGCGGCGTGGGTTTGCCTCTCCGTGGACTTGCCTCACCTCAGACTCCCAGCGAGTCCCCTTTCACGGAGCACATGATAATCTCTTTCTGCCGTTATTTGTGCTCGTGGCGGGGAACGCCAATGATAGTCACCCCTCCTTTCACGCGTCCCCTCTCGTAGGCGGTGGCTTCCTTCGATGTCCCCTCGTACTCCTTAGCCCTACGTGCCTGACTCTTCGGCACTGTACGGTGGCAAGCCCCACAAGGTGAACGCAATGACTGTTCACATGGCACCAGCCTTTCTGGTGTTCCCCTGGGGGAGGGATGATGCCCAGTGCACCTGGGTCCTCTCAGCCGCCTTGGCAACCGTCTCGCGACCTCGTGGGGCATGTGGCCCACAGCTTCCGCCTCTCAGGGAAGACCCCAGACAACAACGTGCCCCGTCTCACCTGGCCATACTCTGTCTTCTCCTGAGCTTTGGAGCTCAGACAGGGAGGCCCCAAGCAAGCCAGCACTGCCTGCAAGCACACGCTGCCGCTCTCCAGGACGACCGAGGGTTCTTTCGCTGTGGCCTGGGCCGTGCCCTTGGCCCCGGCTGCCGCTCGGCTGCCCTGGGGCTCTGAGGTTGGCTTTCTGCGGCCCTGACCGGGTGCTTCTCAGCTTCCTCTTCTTTCCCCTCCCTCCCTCAGGACCACGGTTCCCACACGGCCTCCTTACGTTGTCCTTCTTCTCCTGCCCGGTGCTGCGGCAGATCGAAGGCTGCGGGGTGCTGGCCGGTTGGCGAATTCTGTTCTCGTTCCCGGAAGGGCTGCTGCGGACTGCGTTTCCCCAGCTGCTCGACAGAGAAGGGAACCAGCACCGCCTACCAGGAAAACTCGCTGCTTCACGTTCTGTGGACCTGAGAGACGTGGGAAGGGCCCCTGGGATACTGGGGGGCCCGTGGCCCTAAACGGGCAGCCGTGCGTTTCCCCCAACAAGGCAACGTGCGACTGGAGCGTGGCAGGTGAAGGCTGGGAACCGCCCAGGCCCCCGCGGCGCCCCCCACCGCGCCCCCGCCCCCCAGGGAAAGTGAAGCGCAGCTGTGGACCGTGCTGAGCTGCCGAGACGCTCTTCCATATTCAGCTATCGCCTCGGGGTGGCTTGGCATTGCATCCTTCTTTTTGCGTCCCCCCAAACACAAAAAGGTTGGAAATACTGCTTTTCGCAATTATCGCGATGCTTTGAAGATCTCACTGTTTTAAAGCGCACGCCATCTTGTGTGTCTCAGTGTTTATCTTCTCTTCTCTGACAGTTGCCGTTGAACCCCAGGTTCCCGCCGGGGCACGTGTGGTACGTGCCCAGCTGTTTGGGTCACTCACCGCCGAGGTCGCGCGCTGAGCCTCACCATCACCGACCGCGGCTGTAGACGTAGCTCTGGCGTGGACGCCAGCCGCAGCTCTTTCACGCACTGATTTTGGACTGTGTGGCTCTTCCGTGGTCGACGAGCATCTCAGGACTCGTCCCCTTCACTTTAAAAGCAATTAGCCTTGACGTTTCCACTTTCCCTGCTCGTCCCTTGGTGGAAGGATGAACTTGACAATCAGGTGCAAAGGCCTGTCCTCCGAGGAGCACAGCTCGGTCCAAGCAAAGCGAGGGAAACCCCGAGGGGGGGCGTCCTCATGCTGCTCGCACGGGTCCTGCGGGTGTGCTCCGTGGGCAGACCACCACAGACGCGTTGACGCATCGACGCACCAATGCACCGCGCACGACGTGACATTTTCATCTTTGTAAGAGGACATTGTCACTTTGTCGCATTCTACCTCAGGATGGAGATGTCATGTGCTTGGGGCCGGCGCTTTCCCCACCACGTGGGCTGCATTGTGTCCCAAAGGAGCCCTCGCCAGGTGGCTCAACTGATCAGAGCGTTATCCTGACGCGCCCAGGCTGTGGGTTCGATTCTCTGGTCCAGGCACAGGCGAGAAGCAACCCATGAACGCAGGAGGAAGTAGAGAACAAATCCATGTGTCCCTCTCTCTCTGTCTCTCTGTCAAAATTAATCAAGAAAGAAAGAAAGAAGGAAAATCGTAATTTTAAAAAAGCGGATTAGAAACAAGACCCACAGGGAGGTGTCAGCACGGGGGACCGAGTCCGGGGGCTCGGGCTGATTCCTGTGGCGTGTCGTTACAGAACGGCAGCACCTGAGTCCTGGCTCCCACGGCGGGTCAGTTAGGAATCTGTAATTACCCCCAGGCCGCAGAGATCCTTCCCCCGACCTCGAGCTTCCGCAGCGTTGTCTCCTGTCTTGTCGGCATTGAAAACAAATGTGTTAAATTCGTCTTCGGCTTCCACGTGTAATCAAAGCGGAAGCTCTGGGCTTCAAGGAGCAGCGATGGCCAAGCCCTGAAAGGCAAAGGGACTGAGGGGACCCCTGTGCTTTCCGCGGGTCACTCACATGTGTCACAGGGACATGGCGAAGGGACAGCGGCCAGCGGCCAGCGACACGCGGGTTCGTGAACATGAGAGGTGACTCTCTCTTTATCCTGAATGTTGTCACCGCAACGCTGAAAGCCTGGCTAGAAGACCCGGGAGCCTTACTGTGACACGCAGTATTTCTAGGAGCTCCAGTGCGTGCCCGCCTGTCCCCGGAGGTCTGCCCTGTGTTTATGATTGACGCGTGTTTGTCAGACGTTTCGCTTCAGGCCCTATCTTTGTTCACGTCACCTTTTCAAGCGCATTTGCTGTAAGACTTCACCACCCCTCTTGGACATCCTCCGTTTTTGACCTCCTCCCTCAGCAAGGGAAACGCACGCTAACCCGGTTTTTTGTTTTGTTTTTGTTTTTGTTTCGGTAAGAATATGTTTCCAGTAAAACCGAGTTTCAAAAGCAACTTGCAAATAAAATGGAGAATCTCAACTCTTCCTGGCACGTCCCCACAGCACATGAGGGAAATGACACGAAAAGAGAGTTTCCTGGCCGTTGGCGAGGCAGGAGCTACAGCCACGAGGTCTTCGTTGATTGGCAGATTCAGCCAGCCAGCCAGCCAGCCGTTCTTTCTTTAATTAGTTACAATTTTCCCGCGACAGAACCCGTATCGCTTGTCTCAGAAAGCTAGGAATTGGTTAGGTTCTCAAACGTATTGGCTTAGCTAGAAAATTTGGTTAGTTTTTTCTGTCCAGTGGTTCGGAGAGGGCTTAGTTGTCTTTAATTTCATTCAACGCAATTTTGTTAGAGTATATGGAGACAGCGGTCCTATCAGGAGGCGTTAAAAAATACTCACCGAAATGGGCGAATTTTTGAGCAGCCCTTTTAATACAGAAGATGGAAGAAAATACACAACATTGTCAGCTTCTTAGGCTTTATTATTTCAAGAGAGGTAAAAATGCAACAGAAATGCGAAAAAAAAAGAAGAAAAGATGTGTGCTGTGTGTGGAGACAACAGGAGACAACCGACATCCTCCAAATATCCAAATCCACAAAGCTGTGGGTGAAAATGAAAAACATTCGCTGATTTTATGGAGAAAACTAAACGGACTTTTTGGCCCACCCCGTAGAAAGGACAGCGAGACGTCACTGCGTTTAGATCCGTTGTTCTGCAGGTGGTCCCTGGGAAGTTTCTCCAGACAGATGTGCTCCGTAGAGTGTCTGAGGCTGAGCATCGAATTCTGCAAACAGCTGTTCACGCCGTCTCCATACCGCAGGAGCGTGGGGAGAGGGAACGCGCGCCCTTGCTGTAGCAGAAACGGGCATCAGGAGACCGGAAGAGGCGCAGAGCAAGCCTGTCGCGCATCCGGCCCCGAGCCCTGTCCCTGGTAGGCGTCGCTGGCTGGCCACAGGGGCGTCCGGCTGGGGCAGCTGGAGGCCGCTGAGAGACTCCTGGAAAGAAGTGTGACCAGCCGGAGGGACGGACCAGCGGGGGACCCACGTACCGGCCTGGCTCAGGCGTCGGCACAGGCTGAACCCTGGCTAGGAGGAATGCGGGGTTCAGCATTTGAAAGGAACGGGTACAGCCTGTCCTCAGGCTGCGGGCGACACCTGTTTACTGTGTCAGAGCAAGAAGCATCCGTGCAGGACCCGAAGTGCGCCTCCGTGCTAGGACGGCGGGTGCCATGCGTCCCATCGGGCGTTCACGGCGGCGGCGGATGTACTGCTCAGCAAAAAGGATCTTTTTAAGATGAGAAACGTATGCCTCTTTTTCTGCTCCTTGCCGAGCCTCCGGGAGAGTGGCAGGACTCCCCGTACCCCCCACCCCAACACACACACAAAAGCAAATATATCCAAGTGCGGTCATTGCCTGCGTGAGGGCATTTTAGAAAATGAGGTTCTCGCAGCGAGGCGCTCACGCACGGGCGAGCATTTCTCGATCGTTCGGCGGCACGCGCTCCCCGGGGGGCCCTCAGGAAGCCGTTTCCTGATTTGCGTAGACATTCGCAGTGGTGCCCGAGGTGAGTTTATGAACGATTCAAGTTACGGCTCTGGCAACTCTCATGTTATTCCAAGAAAACATTTCATGATTTTTTTTTTTCATCGCAAAGGGAGTTAACGGCCCTATTCGTTCGCCATATCCAGCCGCCTTTATTGGCCTGAAATGACCATCGGTGGCATCGTGCAGTGAAGTCCATGGTACGAGGTGAACGGTGCATGATGGATAATATTCTAGAAAATGCGTCCTTCCGCTCTCAGGAAACGGGGAAGGAGAAGAGACTCCAAAAGCGACAAAGGGGGGTGGCCGCACTGTGGAATAAGTGAAGCCTTAGATGGGACAGGTTAGGAGGAGGAGGAAGAGTTTGGTTTGGGGAGGCCCTGTGTCTGCCGGTCGCTGTCTTCGGCACTGGTCACAGGCGCGACCGCTACGGGGTTTCCTGTCTTGGATTGCCACTGCGTCGTCTGGGGGCAGGAAGAACAGCTCTTTCAGGCAGCCACGCAGCCAGCCGCCCCCCTGCCTTGATGACAGCCTCCCCCTCTCCCTCTCCTGGGGACCCACCCACAGTCTTGAATGGCACCTAGTTCTTGGGACACAGCCACGGTCTTGAGTGGCACCCACCGCGCTCCACGCTCTCCTGCGCTGTTGTCAAAGTCTCCGGTTCTGCTTACAGGGAAAACACAACAGCGAGCGGACTGGATAATTGTCCGTGGAAATATTTTGGAAGTAAAGTAATTCTGGAATGTTCTAACTAGTCACTGCTGACATTGCCTACCTCCACATGAGAAAAACTAAAAACGATGGTGTGTTTAATACGGTGCCTTTTTCGCCAGGTGTTCGGTATTGCATTTGGCTTCATGAACTTTGGAATTTTTATGATTGCTGTCACAGTAGGAGATTTCAAGGGAATCATTTTATAGTCTATATTTTACTTCTTACTCATAGCTTGGCTTCTAAATCTACAAAGTCCACTTACGTTTAACTTTGTGAATTGAGTTCAAATATTTTCAAACGCTCTTTTATGTCCTAATTGTTCTTGGCTCCCATAGGTTACAGCGTAGCCAAGAAGAATAGAAAAGTAAGTCTTAAATAAAAATCTGAAAATATTGGATCACCCAAGTGCTTTCCCCTTCATTTTGTTAGGAAATACGCTTGTTTTTGGCCAAAATCTGGAGCAAAATTCTGCCGCCCTTCCTATCTTTCTCACGACTTGACTGAACGCTCAAGGTTGTTCCTGTGCTTTAGACGACAGGGAGGTGTTCGTACTGTAAAAGTGAAGTTACGTATTGTAGTTCCTATGCTTTCCAAGAGCTCCGGCCACAAGGTGTAGACCTATGGGATTCTCCTGGTCCGTCGAGCCCTGGCGTTCATCTCGCCCGGACTGCGGGCGGAGAACAGCAACACGGAGATTTAATTTCCCAGTTTCGGAAACCTGTGTCTCCTACGCGCGAGCATCGCAGCGTGTTACGCGCAGGCAGCACCTAGGGGTTGCGTGGGCAGCAGGGAGCGGGCACACCGTGTCCAGGCATGTGCATGTCGAGGAAGTTGTAGCACCATTTCCATTCCCCTCTCGGCCACGTTTCGAGACAGGGCATTGAGCGTTTGCTACCTCTGCATTCCAGTCCATTCCGCAGACGGTGTGTGGCCGTGTATAAACACGGTCCTGGGTAGGCGACAAGCATTGGCCTCTGGGCGGGCACCCAGCACCTCTCACGCGGAAGAGCCTGCCCTCCTGCCCGCCCTGTGCCCTGCCGTCCGTCCCTGGGTCTGCCGCCCTCTCCTCCTTCATCTCGGAGTCTCTCCTTCACCCCTTACACTCAGTGGCACATCCCGGGGTTGGTAGAGACGAGAATCAGTGGACCAGTAAGCTGGAGGCGGGGGCTGGGGTTGAGTAATTACAAGAGAGCAAGAGGTCAGGACCTCGAAGAAGGAAGGAATGGCGTCTGCAGGACATAACTTTCTCTGAAAGCTGCTCCTAGTGGCTGGGCGCACGGCCTCGTGGGGATGTCGAGGTGATGCTGAGTCCGCAGCACCTGTGGCCTTGGAGCTGGTGCGCAGAGCCCCGCGCCAGCTCCGCCTCCAGGGTGTGCCTCGGTCCTCACACGTCTGCCGGGGCCCTCCCGGCCCCGGCCCGCAGAGCCCCTTGCCCGCCCCCCTCCTCCCGGACCGCTCGTGCGTCCTTCATCCCCTGCGCTCCGGCCACAGCCCCTCTGCCTCCCACAGAATCCTTTTCCAGTCCATAAAAAAGGCCGCAGGGCGGGCAGCCCACAACACCCACGTCGAACAGTGTTGAGAAAGACTGCCCTGCGGTATCACACCCTTCGCACTGTCCCTTAGTGCCCCCTCCGATGTCTGCCCCGCTCGCGGCACTATCGCCACCCTGCAAAGGTGGTTCATAAAAAGGGGGGGCGGGCGTGCCACCCAGTGGGACAGACACGCAGGACCTAAACAGAACATAGAAATGAGCCCACCTGCCCAAACCCTTGTTTCCCGAATTCTTCCCGTCCCCGTTCCTGAGCAAACCGGATTCGGGAAATCTTTGACATAGGGTTATTTGGAGAAAACTTCCAAATATATCTATTTTCCTCAGATAAACACACGCAGTGTCTGCCCCAGGCTATGGCGCGGATTTGGAAAGGGGAACGGCTCGCTCCCGCCGTCCTTGAGAGGGGCCTGTCCCTCCCACGTCACCAGCCGTTTCAGAGTACAGCGTGTGGACGCGGTCAGAATTCGGGACGGGCACCGCCCCACAGGCAGTTTGTGATGCTTAGAATGAAAGGCCTCGGCGTCAAAGGATACAGAACGCAGCCTCTTGACAGGGCCACGCCTGTGCTGCACCCCGGAGGGACCCGGCTTCGCGAGAGCAACGTCCGCGCCGAGGCCCGAGTGTCTGTGACATGAGCCAGCCCCTGTCTACAGCGCTGCTCCGGCTCCGGCTCCGGCTCCGGCCGTCAACGGCCCAGGACCTTGGAAAACGTTGGTGTTCCTTCTGCTGAACACACCAAGGCGCGCCCTGCCAGGACGCTGGTCTGGGCTCCAGCCCCCGCGCTTTCTCTGTTGCGTCGCCAAGCCCGTCTTTGGGTTTTGGTGAGGAACGGAGAATTGAATGAAGTGATAAACAATCCCAGTCCAGAGGCCCCTCAGCTTCGAAAACATCCATGACGGGCCACGGACCTTTCAGGGGAAACTTTGGTTTCATTTTATTTTTCCACGGCAGTTGGCATGTGACATCATTGGGAATTAGTTTCAGATGTACAGCGTAGTGATTTGACAATTACATGCTACACAGAGTGATCCCCCGAAATGCCCAGGACCCACCTGAGACCCCACAGAGTTCTGACAACGTTAGCGACTGTTTCGGGGGCACTTTTTTTTACTCATACTCCTGACCATACTTTTTGTTTTTGTTTCGGATCATCGTGTACGTCTGTTCTGACACGCTGTGGTGCTTCGGTTTCACCAGCTACAACGGAAACAACAACAGCGCACGCGCTAAGGTTTCGCTCCGTTGACAACGCGATAGGACATCAAGTTAATCCAATGAAATTATAGAAACTTCATTGCCTAACATACAGAGTTCATGTCCGCCCTGTTGTGCCAGAAGCTATACAAGGAAAAACAAGATGATATTTATCGTATGCGACTTTGGAGTCAAATGGCGAGGAGTGTACAAGCCGGCCTGTTGCTGCTTCAGTATGTGGGTGACCTCGGTCCTCAAAGCCTCCAACAGGCTCTGTTCCGGGGACGGTGGACGGGTGGGAGAGCGCTCGTCATCTTGGGTGGGTTCACGCCTGACACAGCCTGAGGAACAGCTCGCCGGGCACCTCCGCTTCCTGGCCACAGCTCCGGCACATGTTTGTTCCATTTTGGCTACATCGGTCTGCAGGTAAAATTGCCGGAGGCTTTTAAAATGTGAGAAAACATCCCTGCAAGGTACTGAGGCGGGCATATAAGCTCATCGATTCATATATTTCTTTTTCTCTGATTGATGGAGGCCCTTGAGAAAGCGTATTAACACTTTAGGTCATTAGGAGACTCTTTATCCTGCAATTTAAAAGAAGGAAAAAGAAGGAAAAAAAAAAAAAAGAAAGGGCATCCATCTTGGGCGATCTTTGGCCGCGGCGTCCTCTGGAACGACTAGAGCTTCCGAAGGTCTGTATGTGATCGAAAACAGGAGCCTTTGAAGCCATGTGGATTTGGAAAGCATGTTCTTCCATTTTTGCAGGACAAAACAATAGTTAGGAAATATATTGGACATGTCTTCGCCCAGCCATCGCGTGTGCAGACTTTTGTTCACGTGTCGACCGGTGACCGCGCGTGACCGGCAGGAACCTTTGGGCCCGTGCAGCCTCGGCTACGGAGGTCGTCCTCCGACGCACCGGGTGGTCCGCCTTTGCGCTCCGGGGCTCCCGTGTGCCCTGTGTGCTGGGTTGTTGTTCTTATTTCACAGTTCCCTGCTCCCTGCGTCGCTCTCCTTCCAGCAGCTGCTGTGTTTCTACTGAGGACGGACACTGCGAACCCCAAGCAACACGCCGACGTTCCTTGTGCCGCCCACGTGGGGTTCACAAGGAACGGGGAGTCCTGCCGTTGATCTAGACGCCTCAGCACACCCCGTTTCAGGACACCCTGAAGCTAGGGACCCTGCTTCCCCAGTAAATCCCGAGGGAGGGAGCAGACGAGGGAGCTGGGAGGACGTCACAGGGAGATTGCTGAGCCCACCACGGGATCCACAGGTTCTGCCAGCGCTGAGCCCCATAGGAGGGGACCCCCCAGCCTGAAGTGGCCTGAGAGCAGGGCTTGGCTTTTCTGAGGAACCCCTGGGGGGGCCCATGTGGGACCCCAAGGCGTCTGTGTCCTTCAGGGTCCCCTTCGCTCGCACCAAGTCTGGAGCGAGCGTGGGGAGGTTAAGGGGGTCTTGCAGAGTCATCTGGGAGCCCACCCAGAGCCCTGCTCGACCGGGCGTGTGCCCTAAGAGGAGATGAGAGAAAGGGGCTGCTGCAGCACCCCCTCCCCACGGGCTGGCTGCTCCCTCCTCGGCCTCCACAGCGGGTGCCCAGGGAAGGCTTGGCTTCGCCGCCCCAACTCAGCCCCCCGGGCACATCTGCCTGCAAGGGAGCCTGGGAGAAGCAGAGGCTGATGGGACGTTGTATGGGCAGAGAGGGCTTCTGTTCCTGAAATCTGGGGCAACATTAAATGCATCTCAGGTTAAGGAGTTTGTCTTTGCATTGGAGACCTTGAAAAGATCTTGGAATGACTGTCTTAGAAGGCTTTGTTCTTTCCTGGAATTTCCCAAGTTAAGTGTTCTATAAAACTGCACTCCTGGAAGAAATAATGGGCTTTCGCATACGCAGGGAGGTGGGGGGAGTAGGGGAGGGAGAACCAGAGGTACAGCCACGGCCAGCTGTAAAACAGCGTTGCAAAAGATGAAAATTTATGTTTATTGCGAAGTAATCACTGGGGGGAGAGGAAACCATCTTCAAGAATTATTTGGAAGATAAAGAGTAAATGGGTGAGCGTTTGGTCATTATGGGAGACCACCTAAGCCTTCTGAAGATTTCCGTGGGGTTTTGGAAAGGACCCTGTGGCATCGCGTGGACTGAGGCAGAGGCAGCCTATTCAAACAGCCTGCAGCGCCCGCGTTCGCAAAGCGATGAGCTCCGGGCAGGGACCGCGGAAGGCGGCACCTCCGTGATACTCCTTTCCCCCTCCCCACCCCTTCCTTCCTCCTCCAAGTTGCATTACCTCCTCCGAGAGAAAGGATTCTCAGCTCCTGATGTGCTTGTGCAGCCTGGTCTCCTGGAACTGGGGGCTTTACTGTGCGTGGCTTTCTGGGGGGAACGCAACAGCACAGGCGCTAGGCTGGACGTCCTGTGTCAAAGCCGCGTGCTTCCCCGTCAGGGCTGAGCTGCGGCGGGGTCAGCCTTCGCCGGGGCGTCCACGCGGCAAGGACGCGGACCACCGAGACGGCGGCCGTTGTCAGGGAAGACTCAGGGAACAACCGTAGAATCATGGGAACCCCGGCTGGCGTTAAGCAAGGCGCGCCCACGTCGCTCACGCAGTCCGAGAGATTCACAGCAGTTTCATCTCCTGCTTAAACGAAAACAGCCACGTTACGTTACAAGTTTTGTAAATAGACTCCGTTTTGCACAGTGACCTAGAGGGCGTTTGTGATTTTGATTCTGCGCTCTGCCTCCCATGGCTGCCTCTGGCGGCCGGGGGCCCGGGGCGCTGAGCGTCGTGCCAGGCGCGGCTCTGGCTGCCGGCCGAGGGGGAGGGCGGGTGTGGGCAGGGCCCACCGCGCCCGGTGCGGGCCCTAGGTCTGCAGCCGGAGCCCGGAGCACAGGCTCGGCGTCCCGAGGATGCTCCCCGGCGGGGGGGGCGGGGGCCGTGAACCGTGACGGGGCTGCTGGAGGCGAGGAGGTTTGTCACTGCGGGGTCACGGGACAAGCCTGTGAGGGAGCAGCTGGCTGGGCACCAAAGACCCAGTTCGTAACAAACAGCGTTGATCTCAAATGAAGCAAGTGCCCCCTGGATAAAAACGAAGGATTTGAGTGGTGATAGAGAGAGAGCAGTAGCGGGAACGGCGCGTGCGGATTAAAGGGCGTGAGGGCCCGGCGGGGTGGTGGGCGGAGGGTAAGATGAGCTGGAGCAAGTGCTGCTCAGAGCTCCCTGGGCACGGTGGGCGGGCGGGCGGGTGGGCCAGGCCGCAGCGGGTGGACGGGGGCACGGAGGGCCGGCCGTTTGGGAAGCAGAGGCAGGAGCAGCTTTTAAGCAGAGTCCCGAGAATCTCCTGCGCTGCCTTTGGTTAATAGGTACGTGGCCAACGTGTGTTCACAGAAGTGAATGGAACCATCGTACGTTGTCTGGCCCCGTAGGGGAACGGGCAGGAGACCCGCAGGAAAACTCGAGAGATAAGCACCGTTTGGGGAAGACGCCTGGTTCTGTTTCATAATCAATGAGCCCGCGTTGGTAACGCGTCCATCAGGCCCCAGGCAGGAGCGCTGACCCGCAGGACGCAGGCAAGGGACGGGCCCACAGACGTCGGATGGAGCTGGTACCAGGGAGGTCGCAGCGGAAGAAGGGGGAGGGTTGGTGAGAAAGGATGCGAACGGAGCGCCTCCCACAAGCGCAGCACCTTGGAAGGAGCAGGCTGGCTGGAGGTGAGGGTCGCAGAAGGGACGGGGACCTGCCTCTGGTCCGCAGTGCCAGGATACGGCGGGAGCCAGGGGAGGGCAGGGGGCGGGGGGCGGGAGCGGCTGCCGGCAGGGCTGAGGGTGGACGACCGTGCAGACAGACGGACTGGCCGGGACAGACAGGCCGCCTGAGCACAGGAGGCGGCCCAGCGTGCGGCGGCAGGACACAATCGCTGCTCGGGCTAAGCGGCCGCAATCCCGTGCGGGTCCCCGAAGCGCACCCCCGCGGCACGAGAGGAAACAGGCACAGGACCGGCGAGGCTTCAGCCTCGGGCTTTTCCCTGCAGGTGGGGGCGGTCTGAGCCTTGGCGCACGCAGAGGAGACCCGCGGCTCTGGCTTGGCCCGCCAGAGCAGCAGAGGCACGTGGAGAGAGGCAGAGCTCCTCTGCGTTTCCCAACAGCCCTGCGCAGAGCGATGGCTGCGTGTGCACCCCCACGTACGCCGCGTGCTTTGCTTCGGCGCTGTTTTTTATTGTTTTTTAAGTGAAGGAAAATTTTTCCTAAAGGCGGAGAATGACTGCGTTGGCAGATGTATGTTTTTCGTTTGCAAAACAGCAGTAGGCTCCCCCAGGAAATGTTCATGGAGAGCGGAACACAGCGACAGGGTGACCTCTCTTGCAGGGGCCAGAAGAAGGCGGCCTCGTGGGCAATGTGCATGCGGGTGACTGTCCACGTCAGCTGCGGGGACTCACCCTCTTGCCCGTCACCTGTCGGCTGCGGCTGTCCCCTGTGTCTCCCTGGTGTGGGCTTTCTGCGTGTGACCCATGACATCCTCCGTCCGCTTAGGGCTGTCAGAAATGAGTTCGGTGCGCCCAGAACCAGGAACATGGGTTCCCCCCAGCGTGGAGGCCTGCGCCCCCACAGCGTGGCGCGACGCTCCTGTTCACGTGGCAGAATTCCCTTCGGTCCCAGACCCGCGCCCAGCACAGGGCAGGCCTGCCACCAACAGCCGTGGAAGGAGCCGGCGGGCGGCCGGGGCCGGGGGAGACCACCGCCGTCCTCCTGAGCCGTGTGGAGCCGGGCCCTCGACCGCGCCCCGTGTCAGGCCCTGCGCGTCCCGACCATGACGTGCGCCTCTCCCTTTGCCATGCAGGGCGACCTGGGCGTGTCTGGGACATCGTCAGGGTTCACACTCGGGCTCCTCCGCCTGCCCTTTCTGGAGCTCTGTTCCGCCCCTTCTAGCCCCTGCCCAGGAGCACGCAGCGCTGCCCTGGAGGGGGCCTGCTGGGCACCCGGGCAAACGGATTTCTACCCTCCGCCCTCCCCCGCCCGGCGGCACCAGGGGCCGGCGGCCCTGGGCACTGCGTGGGCACGTGGAGGAAGGGCTGAGGTTCGGAAGGCGTGCGGTCAGAGAGCACCTTGCCTTTCACAGTAGAGAAAACAGCTGATACGGCGAGTGCCCCCTGAAAACTGCTTTCCCATCATTCAAAAAAAAAAAAAAAAATGCCGCATGGGGTCAGCCCAAGGAAGCCATGTCCTCTTTTGGACCCCAGAGCTCCCTGCGGGGGCCTGTCTGGCTCAGTGGTTTCTGAGCAGCCACAAGAGAGAGCCTTGGCCAGTATCTTTGCCGGGAAGCCGTAGGGAGCGGATTTGCTGTGCGCGGAGGAGGCGCACTCTCCATTCTTCCTGGGTGTTCGGCACCAAGAGGCAGTAAAGAACGGCGGTCAAGATCCTCTCCGAAAATGCATGCGGCTGTCTGTGTGCTTTTGAACAGCAGGTTTTTACCATGGAGAGAAAAAAGCCAAAAACGTAGATTTGTTTCCTAAACAGAGCACCAAGGGCCGTGCGGCTCTTTTCCTCCGTGGCGTCTCAGGTCTCCAGGAATGGGGGACGGTCGGTCTGTTGGAAAATGTCCGACTCACAGACCCAGACATGTGACCCGGAAGGACAGCCCGTGCCCCTTTATGAAGGGTACAGATTTCTGTGGGACCGGCTGAAAACACTATCACAAGGCGGAGGGTGTCTTAGGACAGGTGCCCTTCGGCCAAACTGTGGCGTTCGCTTGGAGCCGGAACCAACGTGAAGTGCAGAGCTGGGCCCCCATGCTGACAGCACACGCGTCTCCCAGACCCCGGGCGGGCTGGGAGGACACATCCGGTGGCCTCGGCACAGGGCTGCCTCTGGCCGACCGGAGCGCAAGGCGGACGGAGACCCCGCGGGCTCCGCAGGGCGTGGGCAGCGCCGATGCCCGCGGTGCGGGTGGGCGCCGTGGGTCACACAGAAGACCTGCTGGCTCCCTCAGAGGTCTGGGGCAGGGGCCAGCCATGCTTCTGTCTCGCGCCGAAAGGGGACTGCGTAAGGAGACGCCAGGAAAGCCACCGCGTGCCAGACGGCAGGCTGGAGAGAGGCAGGGCAGGCGGGGATGGGCGCCCAGGGGCAGACCTCTGCCAACGCCACGAAGCCCCTCCCCGTCTGGGCGGCACCGAATGGCCGTTCTTCAGGAACAACACGGGCCAGTCCCCTGGGACTGGGACTCCAAACTGTGCTCTTCGTGTTCCCTCCCAGCGTTCGTACATCAGGGCCTCCCCGAGCTGCTCCTGAAAGTATGAATCGAAAATAAACGTATCTTTCCTCTAACCGAACCTCAAGTGCCCTTCTACCGCCTGTTGAGATTGTAGAAGGAGGTTCTTTCTCTGCTTGTCCATGTGAAAGAGCCTTTCTGTTCCTGATGTATCTCAAACTTGAGAGCACCTGATATCAACTTGATGTGGAGCAAAGGAAGCCTTTGCAAAAATGACTATATGTAAAACGTATACGATCACACATATACATGGAAGGCATCGACGGCCCTAAGCTACGTGAATCTTCTGTGGGTCTGATCACGGTAACCTGCTCCTGTACACAGGAAGGACACAGGGATAGGACTTCGGCAGAGGCGAGGGCAAAGGAAGGGACTCACCTGCTGCGTGGTCCCATTTCCACCTCCGTGAGCGGCTGTTTTTCATCTGGAAACGTTGCTTAGGTACCGAGGCTCTGAGACTTGATAGCTTTCCCTAAATGCTCACTCACTTTGTTCATGTCTGTCATCTGTTCGTTTACGTTTCTCTCCTCTAGGCACCTATCTATCATCTCTCTGTCTGCGTGTGTCTGTCTCTGTCTGCCTGTCTCGCGACCGCATTCCCGAAGACACGCCCTGTGGTTCAGACGCTGCCGTCACAGAGGCGCGGTCACAGACGGCCAGCTGGCGGGGTATCTGTGGATGCTGCCGTTACTTCATCCGCATCCCCTTGGTACGAAGCTCACAGAAGAGGTGACTGAATATGACCCCCAACTGCCAAAGCCTTACAGGGCGCCTCCCTAAACGTGTGTGCCCAGGAAGCAGCCCAGATCTTGTTGTTTTTCCAGGGTGTCCTTTATGTAACTGTGTTTCCTTGGTTACGGAGCCACTGAAAAGCGAACCTCCGTGGAGGCAGGCCTGAGAGTTATGGAAAAGATGGTATCAGGCTGTTGTTATCGAAAATGCATGCCCTGTACCCAGCCCGAAACGAGAATGAAATCACTGTGGTTTCAGAGACACGTTCCCCGACAGATACGAGCTTCGTGTGTGCCCTGTGGGCGTTGTGTTCCCCGCGTGTTGAGCGGGGAGCTGTGGCCTCGCCGTGCCTGTGGCCCTGGCTGTTCCCAAAGCCGCCGCGGAGAACGGCACGCCCTTAAGCGTTCCCATCCCTGGGGGGTGCAGGTTTTTGCTCCATTAATCTCTGGCCGGAGGGGGCGGTGGCCGGGGGGAGCTTTCTCAATCTCCATGCCCTGAACTCGGCCGTGGGGCCGTCCCAACAGCTTCTTCGTGACAGTCACGGGGGAGCACACCTTTGATTCCTCGTTGGAGCCAAGAACAAATGTCGCAGGAGGGGTCAGAGGTCCGCGGAGGCTCGTTACAAGGCGCTGGAAGGCGCAGGTCGGCGGCCCCGCCTAACAAGGCGCAGCCCCGGTTCCCGCAGAGCTCGGCGGTGCCGGAGCCGAATCAGAGCCGCTCAGCCCGCCAGGAGCGCCGCTGCGCTGTCAGAACCTCCTGCGTTACAGGGACAGCACGTCCCCCAGGTGGCTCGTCATTCCAGCCGCGTAGCTCCGGGAGATCCCGGTGCATTCTTAAACGGGGGCCGTGAGGCGTGCCGCGGGCAAAGGAGATGATAAAAATCAGGGCTGGCCTCGCTCAAAGTCAGAGGGCACGGCTGCTTTCACGGGAGGGAAAGACAGTACAAGCCAGCCTGGCCTGGCCGGCTTCCGGCGGGAGCAGTTGTGTTGCAGAACAAAGCGTGGGGTATAAAATATGAATCCGCCTAGCTTTCTCCTGCTCGCGGAGCAGCACCCCCAGGGCATGGGGCGTCCTGGTCGTCGCTCTGCGCCCCGGGTGCTGGGCCCGGGGTTGGCAGGAGGCCGCCTCGGGGCCACAGCCGTCCCGCCGCCGCCTGCTGCACAGACAGAGCGTGGCGGGAAGCCAGCCGGACGTCCCGGGGGGCAGCCCGGGCACCCGGGATGGTGCCGCGGCGGGGCGTGGCTGCGCGGGCCGCCCCTGCAGCCGCAGGGCTGAGGCGTTGCCTGCCTGCTCCTTGGAGAGGCCCTGGCGGCGCGGGCGGGCAGCCTGGCCCGCACTGCGAGGTTCCTTCCCTGAGTGCTTTGCTGTGACATAGCGCACTCACACGCTGTGCGGAAATACCGTTCCCCGCTTTTATGGACTGCGTGTCACATGGTCCAGGATGTCCAGGATGTCCACTGCTTTTTCCGTTTGTCTTAATGATTTTTTTTTTTTAGCTTTCAGAGGCTTTGTTACTGTGAACACGTATTTCTTTATTTTAGGATCGTCGCTGGCACGCAATATGGTATTAGTTTCGGGCGTGCGTGTAGTGGATCGACATTTGCATACTTTTCCAAGGTGTTGGCCCCGGTATTTTCAGTACCTACCTTACCCTCTACCTAGTCAGTCCAATATTAGTTCGTTTAATTCCCTGTGCTGGACGGTAGGGCCCCCAAATTGCCACTCTGTACATGTCAAGCCCGTCCTTGCTCCTGTCCAGAAAGTATCCAGCCACGCGCTACTTAAAAACGGAGGCATTTACTGAAGACAAGACACGATACAAGCAACCTTGTACATGGGACAATGACACCTCAGTCCCCTTCCCCGGAGGCGCCGTTGGACCTCACACGCGCCGCCCAGGCGCCGTCAGCTGCCCCGTCGTATTTTCCTGAATCTCAGCGACACTCTGAAACCCCGTCCCTTTGCAAGGGGATTTTAGTTTTGGAAAAAGCCGGAAGTCCCAGGGCTGCAGGGGTGGGTCGAACCACCCAGGTGGTTTGATGTCTCGCCAAAAACGTCGGCGTAAGACGTGATGCGTGCGTGGGCGCGTTGTCGTGATGAAGCTGCCCATCACCACTTACCCACAGCCGCGGCCTTCGATCCGAATAGTTCCCAGAAAGCAATGGTCAAGCTTCACGCAAAATTGGATGCAGATTTGTTGCTCTGCTCGCTCAGTCATTTTGAAAGCAGCAACCACACAGTACACACGCGCGCTCAGCAGCGTCTACCGCCCCCACTGACGAGTAAAGTGAAGGCCTCACTGTTCACGCATGTGCATCCCCGTCCCCATCCCGTACTTTCTTTACCCACTCGTCTACTGATGGGCCCTTGGGCTGCGTGCCGGTCCTGGCTACCGTCACTCACGCTGCAACGAGCATACAGGTTTTCCTGACTCTGCGGGATCGCCCCGTGGCCATGCCGTAGGGGCGGAGACCGAGAGAGGCAGGGGGAGCCCTTCCGCGCTCTTCCAGGAAATAATACGCCGGAAAGAAGGGCAGCGCATCTGAGAGTGAAAGGCACCACGAGCTGCAAGAATATCAGAGGCAGAATTGGTGAGCACTGCGCACAGATGCGCTTCGAGGGAAAGGACAGGGGACGCGGGCCTGTCCAAGGAGTGACGGAGGAGGTGCAGAAAAGGGAACGGGGCGGGGGAGGGTCTTCCTATGACCCCCACGCGGTGCGTGTGGAAGGAGGGGTCCAGGGCAGATGGCCTGGAATGGACTAGAACACAGAACACCCCGAAGGAACAACACCAAAGTGGCTTCCTCACAGAGGCATTCTGTCCCTCTGTCACGGGCCAGCTGACAGAACTGTGTAGAAGCCTCCCCAGCCCTTCTCTGGCCTTGTTCGCAGCAACTTTTATCGGAGTAGGATTTTGCGGAGAGACGACTGGAGCTAAGGCAGGAAGAACGTCTACTTTTCTATCCCTTCAGCTATTGCTGCCTTCCTTTCAGAAAAACAGGTGTTCCATAGATGTTCAATAAATATTTCCAGGTGAAAAGCTCATCCTACCGGACCAGGGACTCACAACTGACAAGTATCTTTATTTTCCTCTGATACCCACCCTGGTGAGGTGAGAGTTTGCCATCAGTATAATTTAGTTCCGAAGGCTGTACATTTATATATTGAGATCTATACATTGTGTATGCGTCTATCTGTATATATACTCAGCTACGTAAAGTTCATGTACGGACTTCAGATATTTATAGCTCCCACACATATGGTATGTATATAACTTTATTTTAATATTCTTAAGAAATTTTAAAAATATTATGGATTGATTTTAGAGAGAGAGGAAGCGGGGAGAGGAGGGGGGAGGGAAAAAAAGAGGGAAAGAGAAACATCGATTTGTTGTTCTTTCACTTATGGATGCATGCATTCATTCATTGTCACATTGGCTCTGATCAGAGATGGAACCTGCAACCTTGGCATATGGGGGCGGTGCTCTAACCAACTGAGCTACCCAGCTACGGTGAGATATATATATATTCACACACACACACACATAATTTTAGATACTCATAAACTCACAAAAGGATCTAGGCATGTGCGTGACGGAAACACCCATGGAAAAGAAAAAAAGAAAAAAAAACAAAAATCTCTCAGTCTCTAGAGCACCAGGAATTAAAAGAGGAAAACATTTTCACACAGAAGTTTATTGCGTGCATTATTTGAGCCCACGCCAAACATTTGCTGCCTCTACCCCTCTACCAACGTTCTTCCAAGTCCATTAAGATGAAGGCATGAGAACAGGGTCCTGCCGGTGTGGGAAATGTGGAGCAAGCCCCCGTGAGCCGACAGGCTGTCCTTCCGGTGCCCTGGGGCAGGCGTCTTCTGAGAACACGCTCTGGAGTTGGGGCGCCTGCCCGCGTCTCCAGCTCTTTAGTGAGGACTAGCAGGGCGCTGGCTGATAGAATGGAAGCGGAAGGTCAATTTTGTACTTCAGGGAGCAACGGATGATCGACCTTTGAACGTCCCCAGAAGGAGCAGTAAAATACGGACCGTCGTTCGAACTCATGCCTTCGCCAGAGAGCCCCGCGGTTCATCTTCTTCCTCCTGCGTCCGGCCTCCATTATGGGGGGCAGTGGACCCGGCTGGGAAACACTTAAGACTCAAAAACACTGCAGGGTCCTGTGACAGAAACGAAGGCCCTAACACAGGTCCATGAGCTGTGTGTGGGGGCGGGGGGGGTCTATGGGAGGGGCCCGCCGGGGCACTTGACTGCGGCACCGAGAAGCATGAGCTCTTCCAGCCTGAACGTGCGTGCGGCTTGTCGAGAGGTGACCGGATCCAGCACAGGGCTGACGGTCCATTTCGTGAGACGGGGCCATAGGCAAAGTCCCGAGAGCGTTCGGAAAATGCTGCAGACAGAGCCCCGGGGCCACGCTCTGCGAGGTTACAGGGAACGTGATCTAGGTGTTGATAAGTCTCCCGTCTGTATCTTAAATACAGAAGGATCACGTGTGAGGGAACGTATAAATGACCCTTGTCCGGGGTCATGTTGCCAGGTGACGAAAATCCAGGGCTAGAAATCGTTTATTTTAGCTTCCAATGAGTATTCTATACGCCGCCTCTTTTTCTTTTCCGTTACTTTATCATTGCTACTTAAAAGAAGAAAAGAAACAGGCGTCTTGCGTGCGCTTAATTCCCACCCTGGCTTTAAACATTCGTGTGAGAAAACAGAGTTGTTCGGAGCGTATCAGCACTCACCGTGGGGCTCGGCATCCATATGGCCGTGGAAAATAGCGTTGTTCATGCGGATCAGCAGACTCTCACGGTCCCCGGCAACATCTGGGCTTGCTCCTTAGAGAGCAGTTACCAACATGCAACTCACATGTTGCAGTTGCTCTGTTCTGACGATATTTTAAAGAAACGCAAGATGCCCCCTTTTCCCCCCTTATTTGTATTCCCGCACCCCCGTCCCGGTTCCTTGCAGCCACTCTCGGTCTCGGGGGCGTACCTTGGCCGCATCGTCTGCAGGTGGGGTCGCGCCGAGCCATCCGCCGCACCCCGCTCCCGGAGAAAACACGGTGCGGAGTGCCGTGATCAGCCGGCAGCCGGTGCTCGTCTGCCCTGGTGTTCCCATTCCCCTTTCGCGCACGCTCTCACGCGCGAGAAAAGACATCAGCTTGCACGTTTAGGGAGGAGCTGCGCCCGGCTGACTTCCAGGTGGTTCCTGTGACTTCACCCCCCAACCCCCGCAGGTGTGACTGCCACGATTATTTCACATTCCACCCGTGGCACAAGGAGTTTTGCAGACCTTAAGGTTCCTCGTCGGTTCGCTTTAAGAAAGGGGGTTGTGAGCCCAGGAGGGACCCGATCGCGCGAGCCAAGCAAGGGCTCCTGTGCCTGCAGCCAGAACGGTAAGCAGGAGGGAGGGGGGTGTCCAGAGGGACTGGGGGCAAGGTGGGGGGTCCTCTCGCCCTGAGAGATGCGGCAGCCCCGGGGAGCAGCCCCGGGGAGCGGGGAGGGACACCGGCTGTCCGCCAGAAAGAAGAGGGGCCCCGTGCTCCACCCCGCATCCTCGGAGAGCGGTTGTCTGCCAAGAAACCGCGCCCCGGAGAGCCGCCCTCCGCACAGCCTCCACCGAAGAGCCCGCGGCGCCAACACCTTCGTGTTGGCCCGGGAGACCCCGCGCGGAGCAGGCGCTGTGGCTGCCGACGGTGTCCTGTAGCCCCAGGACAGGACTCCTTTCCCATCACCGCACCAAGGGAGGGGGGACGGGAGGCCAAAGTGCACCCGAGGGGGGAGCTGGGCCCCACGGAAGGGCTCTGAGACCGGCGCTCAGCAAAGGACAGAAGCATGAGCCTTTCAGGAGAGACGGAAGATTTTGTTTCATGGAAAGGGCCCAAGAAAGGGATCGGAGAGGAGGCGGCCAGGAAACAAAGCAAGCGCGTGGTGGCCAGCGCGCCACGGAGTGCGGGTTCCGGTCTGTGCCAGACGACAGTGAGGACAGGGCACCGGATGCCCGTTCAAGCTCAGCCGCCGTCCTGGAACGGACTGTCCCCCCGCGGGAGCCCCTCCGGGGGGGGAGGGAGAAGACAGGGAGGCCAAGGAAGAGGCACCTGTGCTCCTTGCGGGTGTGCCAGGCACAGTGCTGGCCACGTCTTGAAGTGTCTTTATTTACGAGACGGTGAAGACAAACGCAGAGAATAGCACGGGCGGCCGATTTCTGGTGGCTTTTTTGAGGACTGGTGAAACATGTTTGGTTTTAACGAGAAACCTCCATTTTATTTCTAGCTGACTTTGAAGAGGCAAAAGGATATTAATTTTTTCACGGCGTAGCAGGGAAGGGATAAGCCTCAACAAATATGACAAATCAAAAATTTCAGGCCATAGCGTAACATCGGGGGAAAGGTTTATTTATGATTGCCAAACAAGGAGAAAATGTGCGGTAACAAAAAAAAAAAAAAAGAAAGAAAGAAACCCAACAAAACCAAGACTGAACTCCTACCTCAGCGCAAATGATTCTTCATGGGGAAAGTTTGAAGTGTAGGTGAAGCGAACAAAAATAATTTAGAACGTAATCATAAAAGGGTCCGGGGCAGCGGGCCAGGCTACCATTGCAGCCTCGTCAGTCTCACGTGTTGTCACACCAGCTGACATGTTTACATTCGCCGGTCAGCTGCGGGGTGATTTATAGGGATAAGTCATACTTACCACTTCTTGCCAACGTTTGCCTCGGATTCAAATACAAATAGTGCCGCGCTGCTGCCTGTGGTCTCGAAGCATCATGAGCTTCATCGAGAAGCACATGTGGTTATGAGCAAATGAAACCCTTGTGCGCTATATTTAAACAAGGGTTCATGATGTATCGTCTGCAGCACAGGCTGCTGTATCTACTGGATCAAATGGGACAAGCTCCGCGCCAGCCGCTGGGGCGTGGCCAGCTCGCAGCTGGACGTTCTGTGCGGGGAAAAGACGTGCGCCTCCCGGGCCGCCGTCTCAACGCGGCCTCCTCGCCACCCGCGCCCCGAGCTCTGAGCTCCCCCGGCCGCCTGGGCGGTCACTTTCTGCACGGAGCCTGCTTTCTCCTTTCCATCTCTGCCCTTTGCTCCTTCTCAGACCACAGTTCTCTGAGCTCTCCCCCATCCGTGAGGCCTTTCAGCAGCAAAATCCTGCTTGCTTCATCTCCTCCCTCCTGGCAGGATCTGCTCCTACTTCTCCACGTACGTTCCAGCTCTTGTCTCCGCCGGCAGGCTTCCCCCACGCCGCTCCATCCCGAATGACACCAACACCTTGCTCAGCGGGTCCAGGCCCTTTCTTTGCTCCTCACCTCCCAGAAAGCCGTCGCCCCGAGTTCAGCTGGACTCGCGTACCCCCAGACACGCCCGGCTGCCTCCTGTATCCTCACATCCGCGCCTGGTGCAAGCCGCCGGCCGGGCCGTGCCCTCACCTGGAGGCTGGGCTGGGGCAGAGTCCGCTTCCCAGGACGCCAGGTTGCTGGCCCCCACACGCGTGGAAATGGAGGGGCCGCACAGACCCTTCACCGCCGGGGCCAGCTTGGCCTCCTGCTTACAGCGAGCACATGCGTGAGGGGGGCCTCTGTCTCTCTCTCTCTTTTTTTCTGCACATGGACATAAACTCTCCCACCATTTGTATATATTCAAGTCTACGTGTGGATCGTTTTTCTACTCCTGTTTTGGTCAAATATTCGTATTGTCCTAAGTAGCCAAAGTGGTAAAACAAAATCAAATGAGAACATCGGCTCTTCCTTCCGGCTCATGGCAGGGGACACGGGTGCCCCGGGCCACGTCTTCTGACGCCTAACGAAGCCCCTTCCGTCTTCGCCTTCGCTCTCCGTGTCAGGAGCCCAGAATCACGCCTGCTCTTTGCCCCGTGTGTGTGTGTGTAGACTCTGCGTCTTAAAAGAGCAGATTACGGTACCTGGAGGTTTGTAATGACGTGATGAGAGCAAATGAAAAGCAAACCTATCGAGCAACAACCGCAAAATCACCCGCGAAGAGCGGGTCGTTCAAATGACCAGCGCACGAGGCGCGTTCAGTTGGCGCTATGCCGGACCGATCATTCTTCTTCAGAGGCAGAGCTTTCGCGGGGATGGGCGGCGTGACTCTACCTGAATCCACGCAGGAGACTTTTCTGTTTCCCGTTCACGGCACCCAGCCATAGCAATCCCAGGGAAAGCGCTCACTAGCAACCCCTCTCCTCCGCCAGATGCTCCGTTGACGGGGCCCGGATTCGACCTGTGCCTCAGACGTGACGCAAACTGGGAAGGGATGTGTGTGCGCCCATCGGTTGGCCCGTGGGCGGTAACGTATGTAATACAGCGTGGATATAAAGAGGTAGGGAGGTTGGTGTGTGTTTGCGGTGACTCAGAATGAAGGTCTGGGCTATCGGTGCGCCACGTGCAAGCAGCCTGGGGATTCTCGGGCACGGGTGGAGTTTTACGCAGGTTAAGCACACTCGCCACGTCTCGGCATTGCCCATCTTGCTCCTCCTGTGCTCCGCTGGCTCCGGGGCGCCCGCAGCCGCTGTTCCTCATCTTCCCCACCTTCCCCCCTTCTCCATGGACACCTCGTCCTCGTGAGCTGTCCACGCCCACACTCTCTTTCCTGTCCTCCTGCCAGGAAATCGCCCCTGCTCCCTTGGCGTTTCTCTTGCGCTGTAGGCTCTGCCTTTTCCAGTTTGATGGCCCTCCCCTCGCATGGCCCAGCGTTCAGCCGACAGGGGGTACTTGCAGCCCGCGGGGGCGTAGGAGTCCGCCGGGGGGTCCCAGTCGGCAGGTCGAAGCTCGTGCGTGGGGATCCAGGACCTGAGGCTCAGGGGTGGCGGCAGGGTGACCGCTCCTGGGCATCCCCAGCACAGCTGCTGGGAACAGAGGTGGGGACCCACGGGGAGGGCTCTGCTGTGTCAGGAGGGGCCGCCTGCCGCACTCTGCTGAGGAAGCTGGCCGTGTGCGGGCGCCTGCCCAGGGGACGCGAGTAGAGGGGGCAGCCCCGAGTTCCCGGGCAGGGCAGAGGGGGGCGCTGCAGCCGGGACGCAGCTCCTGCATCCTGGGCGCGGGAGCAGCCCCGGGGCCCCGGCGGAGAACGCATCAGCCCCTCTCAGGCTGCGGTGCCCCCCAAAACACGGGGCCCTGCGGGAGGGAGCTGGGGCCCTGGCTGCCGGGGAAAGACTCCATTGGCCCTGGCCAGCGGAGCTTGTGTTTTAGCGTCGGAAGGGAGCGATTCGGGATGCCACACACATCGTACCATATTATTTTAAAAATTGCAGCGATCTGAGCTGAGCCCATTTCCTCCCGGTCTCCAAGAAAGTCCAGAGAGCGGGCTGGCCGTGTGAGTGAATGCCCGAGCAGGGCGAGATACAGAGCGTCCGTCCTGCGGGTCCCGCGACGCACGCGGTCCCCAGGCCGCGCCCAGGCCGCCGTCACCTTCCCATCGGGCGCGCCTCCGCTCTCCCGAGGCACTTTGGCCACGATACCCCTTCTGGTGGGAACGTCTGGCTCAGGTTGGCCTCGGAATCAAGGATGGATTACACATTATAAACAGTATGCATGCACGTATTTACGTAGGCCCCGTGAGATTATTTGCCAGAACTATAAATGTTTTAGTGAACCAAGCTTATAAAGCTGAAAAGAGCTAAATGCTCACGGTGAAATAAACATAAGACAAACGCTGGCCCATTAAAATAAAAATTTTTAACTGTCAACTCTTTATTACTGGAAAGGGCGAGTGATACATACTCTGAGGTTGATCAGGTTGCGCTCATAGCTGTCAGGATAAAGAGGTGAACGGATAGACCCATAGGAGGATAGGCATGTAGCTATAGCCCTGATACAGAGAGAATTAACCAAGAGAGTGGATTTTTCACCTACTTTTTGTAGATGCTACATTAAGCTTTCATTTGGACAGATAAAATCTAATTTGGAAAGAATATGTTCAGGCCAAAACAGCCCTGTTTATTTTAGTTTTCAACGTTGCCGTCATTCGTACGTGTTTTACTTCAGACAGTATAAAGCATCGCATCTGCAGAGGAATGTTTATTTCATGCAGCCCAATTAATCCTGTCGTGAAATAACCATCTGTCTCTGAGAAGAGGCGCTAAGCTTTTGGACTCTCGGCTGAAGACACACAACTGAACTAGGAAGGAGGCCGCACAGAGGAGCCCGCAACGATGGCACAGCCAGAAGCCTTCAGAGGTTGTTCCTTTGTGAGCAGGACCTTCTTCCTGCTCCTCCAGGATTCCACACGACACTCGCTCTGGCAAAAGCACCGGTTTCCACGGGCTCGTCAGCCCCGCGAGCGGAGAAATGCCCCTTCTTGCCCCCTCCCTGGCCACTCGCGCTTTGTCCTCCGGACAGGACACTCGGTTCTCCTTTTTCCCCTTAAAGAGCTGCCACTCCTTCCACACGAGGTCCCCGGCTGCTGGCGGTGGGTGTGTCACCGAAGGAGTGACCTCCAACGTGGCCAGGCCTGGAGTCGCAGAGCTGCCTGCCCAGGGGACCTTACCGGGTGACCTCCCGAGGTCCTACAGGAGGAGCAGCGGCCCTGGAGGAGGAGGCTCAGCTCAAGGAGCGAAGAACGGCTCTCACTGCCTGCTCTCACGGGCGTGGGCTTTCACGGAGCGCCGAGGTCCCCCTCGGTCTTCTCCTTGGGGAGAGACCGATGCTCACGGTCACTGCTCTGTCCCCACGTGGGAGAAGACTAACTGTGCAAACAGCACCATTCTCGGCGGCCGGGCCAGCGTGCACGGGGTGTGCCTATTTTAGGAACACCCCCCCCCGCCCCCCGCCCACTCTCAGCACAAATAACCCATTTGGTCCAACGGACGCCAAGCTGTGACAAGCAAAGGTTTGCCTCTTGTGAATTGGCTGGCATGTCCCAGAAATTAATATAACTGAATGTAACGGGGCACAGCCAGGGCCCCCCGAAAAGGGTATTTGTAATGGGATCCAGAGATGGGGGTGTCCAAGAAAAATAGATTCCCCCCTGCCCCCGCCCCGGGCGGGCCGCCAGGGGGGATGGGAGCCTGGAGCAGGGCCCCTAAGAGTCAGTTTGCATGTCAATAACAGGGTAGCTTCATTCCTCATATGCAAAGAGGGTTATTTTGCATATCAGCAAAGCTAATCAGGAGGGTTTCAAAGATTTAATGTAGAATGTAAGTAGGGAGGAGGAGGAGAGACAGGGGCCTGCAGGAGAGACAGAGGGTCACAGACTGTGGGGAACGGTGTGAAGACCACGCGGGAAGAAAGAGGGGAGAAGGGACTCTTGCTCGTGGGCCGGGAGAAGGTGCCGCATGGTTCTGGATTAAGAGCCGGAGATCGCGGCGGCGCAGCGGACGGTGCTGAGACCCGGGGGAGGCCTGCCCAGCCGAGCCCCGGACTCTGTTCTTTTCCTTCTGAAGGACGGTGCCCCTGACTGGCCTCACTGGGCAAAGGGGGGAAGGCAGGGCGGTGTGGGCGCTGGTGGTTGTTTTGAAGGGATTTTGAGGTTTAAGGGAGACACTTAGCCATTCATCAAACCTGTATAACTTTTGAATAAATAGTTCCTTTTTCCGTTTCACCACACTCTGCCTTTCAGAGCCGTAATTCCAAGGGCGGCGAGCAAAGGACCCACCACCAAGGGGTCCCGGGGAAGGGGGTGTCGTTGTTTCAGTAACAGCCTCTGGGCCCCTCCCCACCCCCCTCGCGTCCTTTGTGCGGTAACAGGAAGACGCTCCCCTACCCAGGCTGGTTGGAGTCAGGGCTCGCTTTGTGGGAAGACCTTTTCGGCAACTATAGAGTCCTGTCATCTCGGCAGACGTGTAGAAAGAGGCCTGCGCTCTGGGCTCTTGCCGTTCTTTGGGAACGGTGTCCCGGCTCGTTTCCAGAGTGGGTGACAAATGAGCGACCGCTTCGCCCTTTTCCCCCACCCCCCCAGTGTCTGCAATGAGTTCATCTTCTCCGGAGGCAACCCTGAGTGTAATGCCACCCCACAGGGAATTCTCTGGGTGGCGGGAGGGAAAAGGCAGGTTGAAACGAAGCACAAAGGGAGAAGCAGCCGACTTCAGAGACACCCGCCGCAGGCCCGGTGGCCGCGGCCCCCACCCCCGCCTCCGCGGACCGGTGGGGCGATGGGGTTAATTTATTTCTGGGTCTATTTTTGGAGCAGCCGCCTGCCACCCTCAGCATGAATCCTACCTGTGAAATATAATTACCAGGATGTGAAAAATGATGGAATTCACTGAAATGATAAAAACGCATCTGTTAAGATAGCTTTTGGCCAGGTTCCCGGCTTTTCGTTACTTAAGAAAAATAATGATGTGTTAGTGAGTGTGGAAGCAGAAAACGCTGAGAAATGTTAATAATGGCTCAAGTGTTCCACCATCGTGCACGCCTGAGAATATCCAGTGACAAATTTCTTTGGCCTTCCCAGCTAGTTCTGGTCCCTCGGAGGTCCCATTTTGCAGTGAGAAAAAGCATTGTAAGCACACAGCTCGCTATTTGCCTGTTCACTTCTTTTTATGGTTGATTCCTTATCATGTGAGGCTATAACTCAGTGATGGAAGAAATAAAAAGAAAAAGCTGGCACAATGAGGTATTTAAAGGAACACATACATAAGGGACGCAGGGGAATGAGTGGAGATGTAAGAACAGGTCATCAGAGGCCCCGCCGCGTTGCTCGGTCCGTTGGAGCCTCGTCCCTGTACAGCAAGGTCACGGGGTCAATCTGCGGTCAGGGCACAGACAAGAAGCAACCCATGACGCATGAATACGTGCAACCGCAGCGTCGTGTTTTTCTCTCTTTCTCCCTTCCTCTCTTGCTCTCCCAAATCATTTGTCAAAAAACAAAAAACAACAGGCCATTCGCGTTTTCACAACACTCGTGTCGAATGTGTGAGTCTGCCTACAGCGGTTCGACAGTTTCTGTTCCCACGTTCTCACCCAAAGCCACGGCTCCCTCGTCTTTTTCTCAAGCACTTAGGTTTCCAGATAAAATGCAGAGCACCTAGTGAAATCTGAATTTCAGACGAACAGCTTTTTGATCAAAGCATTGGAAGGACGTATACTAAATATTTACCTGCTGTTTTACTCGCGTCGTAAATTCCATGTGGTATCTTGCGGGTTTATTTGCTAAACCTGACAGGCCTAGAAGCGTCGGCTGTTTTTACATACGTGAAGTTCTGTGGTCAATAAAAGTGCAGGACGTTGCTTTGAAAACCACATCACAGCAACTTGTCCACATGCAGGAGAACCCAGCGCAAAGCAAAATCATGTTTGCCAGAAAAAGTTACATAAGTTTGGGGAATAGAGCTTCCTGTAATGCATTCTAGCACATTCCGGACTCCCATCCTGTGTTAAAGTCACTTTGACTTTCTCAGCTGCGGGAACGTTAAAACAATGTCCGCAGCTCCTCATTGCGCACGTGTGTTGCCGTTCCCCGCGAAGGTGGTGGGAGGCAATTCCTGGGGGCAGGGGGCACAGTGCGCCCACATGTGGTTGCCCCGCAGGCCTCGGGGGAGTCTGAGGAAACTGGGGAGGAGTGGGTATACGTTCTCAGGGTGTCGTTTCTGCACTGTGCTCCGACGCAGCCCTGAAAACTCGGCCGGGCCTTCCACATCTCGTCCCCCGCGAGTCTCCTGACACCTTGGCATGAGGTGCTGGGGAAAGGGGTGAAAACTGTCTCCTCTGAACTTGGCATCATCCTCAGGGCTGCCGTACGACGAGAGCTTTTTTGCCCATAGCCTCCCGGTAAATAGTGAGCTGAAGACATGCTCCGTGTCTCCAGCGAGAACACGTGCCACGTTAAACGTGCTCAAAACAACAAGAGCCTGTCAACGTTGAGACGAGCTTCTCTGGGCTTGTGGGGAGGAGGGGCTGGCAGGTTTTCTCTGGCCTGCGAGAACATTGCTGTCCCTTAGGCTGCAGCCTTGGAGCCGCCCCTTCCTGCACGCCGCTCAGGCGCACCTGCCTCTCGGTGCCTGTCTCTAGTTCCCTCTGCTCCGGTTTTGCCGCTCCCTTCCGAACGCTGGGGCGCGAAAGAATTCCCAAGGAACGGCTGACTCTCGGGGACGTTCTTCGATGGGAACGGACACGTAATTTGCAGTCAGTCCTGTCCTTTTCCAAACGAACTAGTTGTGTGTGTTCCCCCTTGTGTCTTAGCACTTGCGAACGTCTGCGGTGCAGCCCTTGGTAAATGTGGGAGGTGTCCAGCTTGGAGCTTCCGGGCTCGCGTCATTCGAAGTTGACTAGGGCAATTCTGAGATACGACTTCATTCGCTTGTCTTCCCCTGGAAGGAAGGAATGGATACCTGAAAGGCTGAACAGACAATTTGTGGATTTAATGCAATTCTTATTAAACGCAGCATGTCCTCAGCGCAGTCCCCTTCTCCCCGTCCTCCGTCTGCTCCCTCGCCCCGATCTTAGCTGTGGGGAGACGCTCTCTCAGTGAGGTAAGAAACCTGAGAATTATGTGACATTCATAAAGGCACTGGTGTGTGGCCAGGTTTTTGCACAATATGACAGATGAGGAACATACCTTCCTTGTTAGAAGGCGGCGATTCTTTTCCGAAGATGGTTTTAGAAACCGCACTATAAAAACCTCATCTTTATGGCAGCTGCCGGGCGTGCCTCTAAATAATCTGCGCACCTGCCTGTACCCGGGCCCAAAAATACTAAGCTCATCCCGATTGCCTAATTGTGCTGTGTTGTTATGTATTGCACGCATTTGTTACCCAGAAATTACGTTTAATTTTCATGAATCATGAGCTGACTTCCCGCGGTGACGCAGCCAGAAGGCAGGTTGTAACCGCCTGTCTGGGTGGACTAGTCGGCTGTGGCTGGCGGAAGGGTGAGATTGTGAGGCCAGAGAGCCTGGGAGCAGCCTTCGGTGTCCGAGGGGTGAGGGATTAGAGGGTGTCCTGGAGGGGGACGGGTCTGCGGGCCTGAGCCGCGGGCCTCGCCTGGACGGCCGCGTGCGGAGAAGGCAGCCCCGTATCCCTGGGACGGTAAGTAAACGCTCGGCCCGCACGGCCCACTTCGAGCGGCGCCCCTTACCTTGCCGAGCTGAGCCCCAGGTGTGCCAGTGACTTACAGGAACCCGTCCTGGGCGGACCCATTTTGTGCTAATTTGGGGAATTAATCAGGGAAACATGTAACAGAACGGGACCCAGTAAAAAGGTTGAACGTATTAGCTCTGTAATTCCACATAAAATATACAGCCTAGCAAAGGATTTAAGATGAACGGTATAAACTATTTTGCCAAGTTCATAAAAACACATTGGAATGATCGCAAACCGGTGATTTCATAGATTTATACGTTTCGTGTCCTTGATTTACCTAAAAATTAATTTCGTAGGCAGGTTTCGGTTCGCACAGCGAAGTCACGGGACTGACCCAGGCGTTCATTTTGCAGATGCTGACAGCTCGTTACCCTTTGCTCCTGTCCAGAGGCAGCGGACCGTTCAGGCCTCAGATTCCCACCAGTATCCCCTGCGGGCCCCGCGTGTTCCTCCGGGTTATCGGAGGTCAGCATCGAGCCGTGCCAGAGCCGGGACAGGAAGGCCCATTCTGGCCCCCTCCCTCCTTCCCCGCACACCTGTCGGCGGCCTCCACGGTGCTGCAGCACTTTCTCGGGATCCCTTGGCTCCTCTCTGCACTCCCTTCCCGTTCCCTGGGGTCGAGTTACATCCTGATAAGCCTGGGGGCCTCAGACTCCTTGTCTCCGGGCCCAGTGCGTGCAGGGAGACCGGCAGCGGTTTCTCGGATGCAGGGGAGCTCCGTCAGGCTCCGTCAGGCTCCGGCGGCTCCGGGGTAAGAGCCGCCTGCAGCTGCCCCTGAACATGCAGACACCCTCACGGGTCCGGGCGCAGCCTGGCCCTTCTGCCGTGGCGGCAGCGCGGGTTTGCAGCCCTGGGCGTGTTTCCCGTCCCTGGGGACTGCGTGCCCTTTGAGGGGAGAAGCCTTCTTCGTTGTGACTGCGCCTAATCGTTGCGCGGCGCTGCGCCCCCGAAGTGTGCTCAGCGCACGTTGAACGAATTCCCACATTGCGATCTCACGGACGGACTTCCAACGTCCACGCCCGTTTTGTTTGTGTGCTCACAGAGCGCACTGGCTCTCACGCGGCCGTGTCTGCGGACACGGTCCCGAGACATAACCCCAGGGGCCCGTGATGAGGCCGTGCAGGGAGCAGAGCTCACGGGGGCTGCTCAGTGTCCTGCAACGTAAAGGGCAGTCCTCACGGCACAGACGCCCCGGGCGTAGAATCTCGGTGCTGCCCGTTTGGAGAAGCCCCGAGCGAGACTGATCGAGAACAAGCCTGAGACAGCCATCAGTGGGCTGTGTTCAGTTGTGAGGCACAACAAAGCCGTTCCCTTTATTCCTAATTAACCGCAACGGGCTCCAAATTTTATAGGCGAGCGTTTCCTACAACTTTCAATGTTTCCATCTGCTCTTCATGCCCCCTGGTGACTGAGGAGCTCGTGGACGTGCCACAGCAAGGGTGCCAATAGCTTCCCCGCAAACTGGGACGCTCTGCCGCCTGTGCTGCCGCTTTCTGGTTCTGGCTGAGGAACCTCCTTTTTCATAGGTGACCTACGTTACCATGAACCCTCCCCAGAAGGAGTTGCCATCCTAACCGTTTTGCCCTTTGCGGGCATGACTGGATGCCCTGGGGGACTGTGTGCTGGACTCCAAAAGCCGGAGGGGGGGGCACGGCCGTCCGGAATGGCACCTCTGAGGCAAGGAGAAACCTGGTGGCCACACCCTGGAACTGGAGGCCTTAGTATAGGTCACTAAACCAGCACATCCGTCAAAAGTCATCGGTTTGCCTGCGGGCGTGGCGGTCCCCAGCACTGGCCCGGCTACCTGGCGCGCGGGACTGAGGGGCGGCAGGCCCGGTCGCCCGCGGGCCACCCGGTGGTGGAATATCTACGTGATCTCCAGCGGGTCCCAGTGGGGTGTCGGAGAGAACCAGGGACTCCAACCTTTAACCAGCCTTGCTCGAAAGGCAGGAAGTCCTCCGAGGTCGCAGGTTCAAACAAGTGGGCCAGGGGCCTTGGGGGTGTATTTTCCCGAAGACGCAAACAAAACACGAGGGCGTGGGGCTTGCGGATCCCGGGAAGCGACCCAGGCGGGCCCCGTTCGGGCTGAGACCGCATCGTTGCCGCGAGCCCCGCGGCGCTGCCGTGCGCGCAGGACGCCAGCCACGGCGCGTCTACGTGGGTCTCTGTCACGCTGCGATACTGGCACCCTCCGGAACGTCGCATGGCGCCATCACTTCCATTAGGCTTTCAGGCCGCGAGCCGTGGGAACGCAGAAGCGGCTTCCTGCTGCGGGAGGCGGAGGAGACCGCGAGTGCGCCCCGGGCGCGCTCTGCACCAGGCAGCCCGTGCGATGCTGTGGCCGCCGCGAGCCGGGCCTGCAAGCGCATGTCTGCCGGGCACCTAGGTCTGCGATCCTTTCCTGCCGCCGGTGCGCGGGAGCGGCCCTGAGGCTGAGGAACGCGTTCCCTGCGTGTGCGCCCTCTAAAGGGAGGCGCGGCATTTGCCCGCCCCGCTGACCAAGGGGTCTGCCAGCCCTGCCCGCGCCCGGCTGGTGCCCTGGCTGCTTCGTGTAGTTGCTGCTGTTCCGCACAGGCGATGCTTTGGACGTACGTCTAGGAGGATCTGCTTGGAATGAAAACACAGCCTGCCGTGCACGGTGGACGTCTGTGTAGGGAGGGAGGGGGGCTGTAGCTGGTGGGGTCAGTAAAACTCGGGAACGCTGCCCCTTCGGCACGTCCCTAGACAACGCAGTGCGTGGGGGACGATTCGCCATGCCCGATCGCGACAGCTGCTCCGGGTTTCCTGAGAAAACTCTGCCAGTGTGATGGGAAAGGAGAAGAGAAGTCAGCCTGGGGACGTGTCACGGCTTGGTTCATCGTCACCTTTCAGGAGAGACATGCACCCCGCTCCTTTTCGGAGGGAGAAAGGACCCCCCGGGCAAACCTGGGAGCGGGGCGGGGCGCTGTCTGCCGAGAGCTGGGCCCACGCGGGATTTGTGGTGCCATCGTCCGGAAGCGTGGCAGCGGGGAACGGTCGTTTCATTTCATGCCTTGGTGGAAGGGTGGTGCGTGTGTTCGCAGGGCGAAATAAAAGCACGCGCGTCTGCGGGAGAAAGCGCGGCCGTGTGCAGTCTTCTAGTTGCTTACAAAGGATGGGACCATCCTTCCTGCTGTTTCAAAGGAGTCACTTAAGGTATTGCTGGCGAACAAGGGCTGTTGAGACGTCGTGCCCTAGTCTGTCCGCGTCCCCGGTTGTAACCTGCTGGGATCCTCCTTACGAGCAGGGCCGCCTATCGAAATAGTCACCTGGGTGACTTCGGAGGGTGATTTCCCTGTACTCTGATCTCGAAAGCTATTAAAATGCAAAACAGGGAGTTTCAGTGGGTTAGTTCCCTGCGTGCCGCCCCGTCCCCACGCCCCCCTCCCCAAGCGAGCGTCGGGACGTGCGAGAACATTGAAATTTCATGGCGGTGAGTCAAGTCTGTCTCCCAGCACACTCGGGCTAGGTGCCTGTTCCAACGGTTTGCATTCGGTTTCGTGTCTTATCTCTGCATCATGCAGGGCCTCGAGCTACATTTTTTCCACAGCGATCATCTTGCCATTTATAACTCCTTGGCCTTTTGTTTCCTAGCACATATTTTGTCGGCTGGGTTTTTTTTTTTTTCCCCTCCCTGTAGAAGGAATCTCTCTCTCTGCCCAGGTGCAGCAGGTGATAGCGGCTCAGCAAATGGATGGGCAGTGAAGGAAGGGAGAGATGGACCCCTGAACCCTCTGCCTTCCCTCCGCGGAGAAGCAATCCCCTTCTAATACCAGCTCACTCGCTTTCTCTCAAAGGCCGACCCCCTCGCGCAAAGCCTTCAGGCTGTTCAGGCTCACGGTGATGCCTGCTCCGAACCTCCCCAAGCCGCCTGACATCGTTTCCATAAATGCATTTCAGGGGCCTGGCGGGAGCGGTCTGTCTTTTCCAGCTGCTGATTCGTTCATTCTTCTCCGCATTGCCTTCACCCCGGGCCTGCTCTCAGCGAGGACCTTCAAAAGAGTCTCCCATGGATTAATTGGCTGAGTGCTGTGCGTCCGCTGAGAAAGAAGACAGATCTTTTTGCGTGTGGCTAAAATGTTTGAGGCTATTGAAACACAATGCTCCAGGCTTCCTCTTCTTCAGTGGCTGTCTCTGAAATGGGATGAAGTCTCAGAGGGAATTTTCTTTTACTCTAGGGAGTCTGTGTTTTACTGTGGTCGCAGGAGCCTCGTCTGCCTGGTACTTTTGAAGCGCGGGCCAGAAAGGACGAATCCTTTCTGCACTGGGGTAATGAACACAGAAGGTAAGGTCCAGGCAGATATTAACACGCCGTCTTTGCAAAGATGAAATTTTCCAGCATCAGCGCTGTTTGCTCTTTTCCTAGTACTTCTCAAATAGCCTCATCGTGTTCAGCGGTCTTTCATTATAAGGAGGATAGGCCCCCACAGGGCCTTCATGGTGGTTTATCCCAATTATCTCCTGGGAAAGTTGTTTCTATCCATTACCCTATGGTATGCTCTGGTTCCATTATGCATCGTTTTGCCGTGGTTCCTAGAACCTATTCAAGGTAGGTGAAGAGTAACTGTATGAAGGGAGAGTCTAAGACGATGTGACAAAGGTATCGCCTGTCATGGTGGATCAAGAAGACAGACGTGCATTTGTCTCCAGTCTGGTCCGCAGGGTACGCAGACCTGCTCCAGAAGGACGTGAGGCCCCGGGAGAGCAGGAGACGCCTACCTCCGCGCATGTTCCCCAGGGCCGCCCTGGGCGGCGCAGACTCACCCAGCCAGAGGGAACAGGGCGAGTCCAGCTCAGGCGCCCACGGGGACCCAGGCGTTTCATGCCAGCGGGAAGCTGCTCGCAGCGCCGCTGTGAGAACTCAGGGAAGGCTCTCTCGAGGGGCTGGCAGTGAAGCGCAGAGCGACCTCAAGCGTGGGACAAAGAAAGAAAATTAAGGGAACACCCAGAAGTCGGCAGAGTCCAGCGTTCAGCGCGCGTAAACACGTGTGCATCGCTCCTTCCCACACACGGAGCACCTGAGCTCTGTCTCGGGGCGCGCCAAGTCCCGCTTGGGGTCCGTAAGAGGCTCCTTGCCCCCAGTTTTTAATTAAACAATTGAAAGCCAGGCTCCCTGCCCTTTGCTGTAGACAACGTCGGTGTGCTCATGACAGAGTACCGGTGACGCTGTTCCGTTCCCAGGAGGGCAGAGTGGGAAGCAGGTGGACGTAACAGGCCCCGTCCACCTCTCCCTGCACAGCAAAGCTCCGCCGCCGGCGCACGGCGGGCTCCCTGGGGCGCGCGGCCTCGCTCCTCTCCCTCCCCGGCTGCGTGTACAGCGGACGTTGGGCTCAGCGCCCCGCTTGCATCACCAGAGACCTTCACGCGTTCTTCTTTCTGACACTCGCATGACAGCTTTCATAGGTGTGCCTGCACGGGCCAGCCCTATCGTTCCATTAAAAATGACAGTCCCTGAGAAACCCGGTGGCGTTCCAGCGTGTTTCCCACCCGGGCCGTGGGCGGGTCCATCGTCCTTCCCCAAGCTCTTTTCCGATGAAGGTGGCCAGCCTGCCTTCTGGACTTCCTGTCTCCTCTTGCTTTTTGTCAGTCCTCCGTCAAAGCAGTTAGGGACACGGGCCCAAGAACTTCGGGCTCTTTCCGTGCACGTCCTGCAGAAAGTAGAGCATCCACCTTTTAATCTACCCTATGTGTCGAGCTTACCCCATGCTCCCGAGGCTTGTGCAAGGTCCTGAGGTCTCTCCCTTCCAGGCGCAGCGTTCGTGCTGCCTGCTACCAAAACAACAAGCCAGGGCCGTTTGTTTGTAGCTGTTACGGGGACCTTGTTTGTGGAACCAACTTCCATACGGGGTAGTTGGACTCACTCCTCACAGAGCCGTAACGTGCCAGAGACTCAATAAACACGACGACGTGTAAACATCGCTGGGAAAACCATCGTGTGCGCGAGGGGATGGATTAGCTGTTGGAAAAAGCAGGGAAGATTGTGCTGATCCCATCAAATGGTGTTGACCTTTAGCAAGGAGCTGGATCCGTTTATATTTGAATTATCCTGCCACGGCAGCTGAAAGTTTGTCCAAAAGAGCCAGGACATTTTGCCAAGACCCTGAGGCCAAGCGTGGAGCCGAGATGGAATGGAAGGGATGAGATCTAGCAACCACGTCGCCCCTCCCACCCCCCCCCGTAGACGCTGTGAAGCCACAGCCAGGGGGCGGCGGCCTTGCCCCGGGCGAGGGGGTGGCGGGGGCCACGTACCGGCCGCATAAAAACTGAGGCACAGCTTGCTGGGGATGGGGACAGGGGGCCCCTGTATAAAACTTTTGTGTAGAGCCGCCCTGTCCCCTCAGAGCTGCGCTGGGGCTCCTGGACAGCCCTGGGGGAAGGGGAAAACTCCTCTGCGCGTGAGCCAGGGAGGAACAGCCTGTGCGCGTTGCAGGCCTGTTTCATCCGCCCCAGTCCAGACGCTGCCGCTTGTTCTCGGCTGGTTGTTCAAGTGGAGAGTCATCATGGACCTAGGACTTCCCAGGCCAATTTCAAATGATTTCAGAGGTGAGCCGTAAGAGGACTCTCTATGGTCACCGCACTGCTTTGTGGCAACAGGCGTTCTCCAAAACCGGCAAAAACTTCCTCAAGGAAAAGTGCCTCTCTTCCTTTTTTCCAAAGGGAATCACTTCTTTACACTATAAAAAAAAAGTACTGCTTTTCTTCTTCTTAAATTCTAATACCGGGCTGATATCTGGTTTTTTCTCTTAATGCCTAACGTTCCCAAGGACTGACCGTCACATTTATTTCAAAGGCGTTGTGACGTCCGTCCAGTCGTGTTGCTTGGCCTTCCTTCTGGTGTCCTCCCCATTGATGCCACGATGTGAATATACGGGTCGTTGAGTTTGTTTGGGACACACTTTTACAACAGCCAGACGGCAAGCTTCTCGTTCACTGTACATTTGGATTTGGGGGCTTCTTCACGCTTTCCTGACACTGTGAGGTGGATTTGCCTGACTCGCCCGTGTCCCATCGTCCGTGCCCGCCTGCCCGGACCGCGGGCCCCCGGGGGCGCGGATGGGAGAGAGGGCTGCTGTCTGCTCTCTTTGCTTTTCCAGGGGAAGGGCGTCTGTCAGCACAAGGCTCCTGGGCTGTGCCGCCCGTGTCCTCCTCGCCTAGGGAGCAGGAGTCGTGTGCCTACGGTGGCTTTGGGGCGAGGAATTGGGGCTACACAGCCCTTCTCCTTCTCTCCTCCTCGTCCCTTCCGGGAGGCGGCCCACCCAGTGAGAGCATGTGGCTAGGTCTGGCCCCTTTGGGTCACGTCGCCAAGCGAATTGGCACAGTAGGCAGTGAGGCCTTTCTTGGAAGCCGGTGCTGCACGAAGCCTTCGCCATAGGCAGCGGGGTGCTCCGCAGGCGCCCCTGGCCCGGTGCCCCGCGCCTGAGGCTGTGGCGCCCGACCTGGCAGGGGGGACTCCGCAGGTGTGATGATGTCGGGAAGGGCCCTGAGAGGGGGCGGTGGTCCCGGACGATCCGGGCGAGCCCGGTCTCATCCCGGGGTCCTCGTCAGAGGAGACGGGGGTCAGGGTCCGAGACAGGGCGCGAGCAGCGGAGCGGAGGCTGGAGGGACCGTGACGGCGGCGCCGCAGGCGCTGGGAACGGCCGGGAGACAGAGTCTCCCCGGAGGGCTGCACGGGGAGCCCTGAACCGGTCAGAGGATCAATTCGCGTCATGCCGTTTGTGGTCATTTGTGACAGTAATAATGGGAAACGAATACAGTTGGCAGGCGATGTCCAAACCCTACACGAAATGCGGACCCCCGAAAAACCTTCCACGGAACTGAAACGAGGGGGTCTCCCGGCGGGTCCATCCCTTACAAGACCCCCAAATACACCGGCACGGTCCACGCCGCTCTGATAGCGTGGTCCTCGGTTGCCGGAACAGCATGTTCCTTGTGCAGCCGTTGCAACCACAAGCGGGCCAGCCAGTGAACTGAGCCAAGATTACGGTGAGCTACCCAAGCCTCAGGTCGCACTGGATATTTTTTCCTCGTAGATTTTTCGGCATTAATTTAGATTGTTTTTAAATAACGCATAAAATATTATTTGTCCCGCATACGTCTGATTTCGGCCTCCCTTACATTTTGCGCTGCACAGGAGCTCGACCCTCCGCCACTGCGACAGGGGAGGTGTTCCACGGTGTCAGCGTCCCAGCACAGAGCTGCCCCTGCGCCGGGGGCGGCCAGGCAGGACAGGGGGCAGCTCCTCCCCGAGGCGTCGGGGGACAGGCCTCTGCAGCACCCGGCGGGGGCTCGCACGCCCCCGGGGGAGAGCTGTGGGCGTGCCCGGGGGGCTTGGGAAGAAGCGGCGTGTTTCGCCTCCGCCCTCCTCCAATACCCGCGTAGGTGTTGCAGGCAGCCTCCGCCAGGAGAGCAGAGGTTCCCGGCGGCGGCCGCCCGCCCAGGCCGCCGGGCCCCACGCCTCCCGGGGAGGCTGCCGGTGGGGCGCGCCCGGGCGAGGCTGACCGTGAGGAAATGCGTTCTTCTGTGTCTCTAATCTGCGTCTTGCGCTCCAGCGCCGTGTCAGGCCAGATGGCCTATGTTTATTTGCAATCGCCTGACGTCCGTCTCTCTCCCTTATTTCCCAGCTCAGGTGACAAAGAACGGATGATGTTAATTGAGCAGGTCTCCTTAATCCCCAATAGTGCTGAGCGATAAATCTTGGCTGCATAAGGAAGCAGCCCCATTTTTACAGTGGGCCTCAATTTTATGCACTTGGGTAGTTTAAAAAAAAAATGAATTATTTAGCTAAGATGACCACAGGGGAGAAAAATGCGAGGTATATATAACTAATCTTAAGTACACTTTATTCCAAATTTGATTAACTTTATGGTAAACATAATAAAACCACTTATACATTCTTTCCGTATTTGCAAGACACATAGTTTTTGACACATCTCGTTGTGGTGTGTGCGCGCACGCGGGTGTGTGTTGGTGGGTGGGAGAAGCCAGGGTGTGTGTGTGTGTGTGTGTGTGTGTGTGTCTCATGAAGGGCTTTTCATGTGCACTTTATTGGGTTTCATTTGAATTTGGTCTGTGTTAAGGTCAGCCTGAAACATCACATCCAAGTTGGTCAAAGAAAGGAAAGCAACAGGATTGGGAAAACCCTCCGGTGTCCAGCGCAGCTTTCAGGGGCGCAGACTCACAGCGCACAGTGGTTGGGCCAGACGCGCCTGCGCGGTCGCTGGGTGTCAGGTTCCCCGGGTTTTCCCGACTGGGCGCTCTGTGGCCGGGCTGCCGGTGCGCCCCTTGGCCGGGACGCCACACGTGGCAGGAAGCAGCTGCCCCTGCACACTGCCCGTCCGGTCAGAGCCGGGAGTGCCCCCGCCAGGTCAGCTGTTTTAACCGGGGACCCCGGACTCCGACCGGAACCTCCGCCACACGGCTTTCACGAACGCACGTGTGCGCCGCGTCTCAGCCGCCATGCGCGGCGCCCTGAGCTTACCTGACCTCGTCCTTCCGAGTACGGGCATTCTGCACTGTTCAGCAGAGGGCGCTGCGAACCGGCTACAGTTAGGAACCTCTGAGCCCCTTCTCCTTGTTCTTTCAGCCTTTCCTGGGCCCCCGGCCCCTTCGCAAACAAGGCAAGCTAAGTAGATCCCCTCTTGGAAGGCACAGAGTGCGCATGTCCTGCCACCAAGCCCTGGCAGATCTGCCAAGCAGGACCTAACCCGGTTCTCACCAGGCGTCTGATAAGCAATCCTTCGCATGCCCTGCACCCCACCTCCCCGGGCAGCTGGCTGGAGGACAGGGGCACCATGGGGTCAGGGTACTAAGGGCAACTTTAGATCCGCAGGGGTTCTAAGCCCCTTCATGATGGCTTAATGGATCCCTAGCATCGTGTCCTCACCTTGGAGGGAAGCTCGTGAGCCAGAAACGAAAATGGAGAGGAACTAACTCCGTGTCAGTGACGACCGCTTCCCTGGAAATCTGTGCACAGAGAGAGGCGTTTTCCCGTCTCCACATCTGAAGCATTTCATAGCTTTATTGATGGGTCCTTCGAACGGCTTCGTGCATTTTATCAATACCTGAGATGGAACGTGGGAAACACCCCGGGGCGCGCGCAGATGCTTTACCAGGACTCAGAGCGAGCGCCGTGTCTAATAGAAATGACAGGCGTAATTTATTTAGGAAAGCAGAAGGGAAATTCAACCTTGATCCAGAAGGGGGATTTTTGCACAGTGCCATGGAGCCTTCCACTCACGATGCGCGTGAAACCGCGGGTCATTATTTAAAGACGCTCCGTCAACTTTTTAATTTACCCGCTCAGCCTCTGTGTACCTATGGATGACAAATATACTCAACTGACTATGTTAATTATCCCTTTGTTTACATAATGCTCTCATCGCCTTTTAGGGCAAGCTTGACTTTGATGCTAAGAGGAAGAAATGCAAAACCTGGCCTGGAAAGGCAGAGAGAGCTTAACGTGTTCACCTGGCCCATTTCAGAGATCCATCTCTGCGTCATTTCGTGTGCAGAGAACAGCCAGCGGCGAGCACTATGAAACGTGGAAAAATGCATAGAGGAGGTTTGGCCTGGGAGGGTCTGGGTAAATGAAGTGATAGGAAAGACGGTGTCTAAAGTATTTTCGGACTGACGTGGGATGTGACAAGCATGTGTTATGTCACCTTATTCAACACCAACTCCTACCTGGCACAGAGGAAGATGAAAAATAATGAAAGGGTTGCTGCATCTCGGAGCTGAACAGTTTTCATTCATGCGCCCTTTGCTTGACGGCTTTGCCTACACACCCTCTGGTCGGCGTTTTATCTGGAAGCCAGAAGAGACGTCACTATCCCCCCGTCACGGGTGAGGGAAGGACAGACCGCGAGGTGAGGCGCACCGCTGACCCAGAGCCGGGTGTGGGGGTGCGGCCACGCTCTGGGGGCGCTGCCCTTGTCCTGCACTAGCAGCCTTGCTGTGGTCTCTTCCGGCTGTTCTGTGCTGCAGGAAGAAATGAGATCCCAAGCGCCCGACGCGCCCTTGGAAAAGGGTCCCACGCTTCAGCGCACACGGTTGTACGTTGTGTCCTGACCAGATCCGGCCCGTCCCCCCGGAGGCACCCCGCGTTCTCGACCGCCGCCCTCGGAGGGGCCTCTTTGGCGCCGCGCTCTCCTCGGCGCTCAGCGTGTCCGGGCTGCGTCTTCCCTGCCCCAGGCTGGGGCGCGTGGCCTTCGTGCGGCGCTCATCGCAACCCCTGTTCGCGGCCACGTCCCCTTCCCCTGCTTCTCCAGAAGGCCCGCTTTTTCTTCCGTGAGCCGAGTGTCCCTCTGCTCCGCTTGTGCCCCTCGGGGGTCCGCTCTGTCCGCTCCACGGGAGCCCCTTTCTTCTCCATTCTTTACATCAACAACGCACTATCACCCCAGGACCCCTTCTGCCTTCCCCCCCTCCCCGTCTTCCAGGTCTGCGTGGTGTGGAGACAGCATTTTCTGGTTGCCTCTAGGTCCCCCTTCCACACTCTTCTCCCCCAGCTTCCCTCACCCGGGGCAGCTTGGTTGCGCCGTCCCCGGTCCCTGCGGCCAGGCCTCACCGGTCCAAGGGGAAGGGCCACGGCCGCGGGGTTTCCGACCCAGAATCCTCCGAGGCTCGGAGCGGGCCCCGGCACCTTCTCACGCACAACCTGCTGCCGTCCAGTTGGGAGCTGGCGAAGGCGGCATGGTGGCCCACGCAGCGTGCGGTGCTTAGCTCTTCGGTCACGCGATTCAGCGGGGACGCAGGCGTCAGCTCTGTGCCACAGGGACACGGAACCGTCCGGGGCAGTCACGTTGAAAAGTGAAATTTGCTCTGCCTTTAAAAAGAAACACGTATCCCTTAATTATGGGTTTTCTGGTTGATTGGACGTGGCAGAAAGGGGAGCGTGATGTCTCGCCTCTTTTTTTTTTTTTTAATTAATTTCAATACTAGTTAAAAGTGTAGTCAGACAAGATCCAGCTTTTCCCAAGCAGAACGGATCTTGACGGCTAATCCATTGGCGTTCTTTCCAACCAGTTACACACCCGGCAGAGAGATGGGGCCAGGCCACGCTCGTTGGGGCCTGCACAGGGAGCCCACAGAATGGGCAACGCAGCGTGCCCGGCGGGGGGGGGTGGTGCGCAGCTGAGCTGCCTTCGATCACGCGGTTTCCCACAAGCACTGAGGTCTCATGGGGGTTTGCCGTGCCGGAATATTTGCCCTTGAAGGTGACTGGCAGTTTTAATTCTCAGTCAAAATATATGCTCCTATTGGTTTTAGAACAGGAAGGGTGAATCCCAGAGTCCGTTAGATTTCAGTAACTGCCTCCAAAAATACCAAACAAATCCTCTGACGTTCATCTCAGTGAAATGAGAATGAAACTTAGGAGAATGCCTTGTTGCTGTTGTTGTTTTCTAAGCTTGGAACAACCGTGGATGGATGAAGAAAATAATTACCTTTAAAAAGTAAGGGGGCGATTCTGGATGCAAAGCTGAATGAGATATGTTTGCAGGCCATTTTTTAAAACCTGGGCAAGAATCCCGAAGGCTTCCCTGAGGGGTGTCGTTGCACAAACCTCCCCGCGTGGAAGGGGCTGAGGAAGATTTCAGCACACTCTGCCGGGTGTCCTGAGTCACGTGTCTGAGCGCGGAAGACTTCTGACTCCAGTGGAGGGATTGGAAGTGCGTTTGAAGTCTGAAGTGCTTCACTGAGGAGGGCAAAACGTCAGACAGAACCTGCCGGGCCCGCAAAGCCCACAGTGAAACCGAGAGCTGAGGAGGGCTCTCCATGGCATAAGCGTCTTCGACGTTCACCGGCCAGCGCGCCTCCTGATGCGTCTGCCGTTCGCACGTAGCCAGGGCGGATGCTACGCTTTTGCACGTAGCTGTGGCCGATGGTACGCTCTTCCCAGCGCACTTGGACACTTTTCAAGGGGTATCTCTGTCCCTTCGGAAACCGCGATTGGAAAGGACAGTGAAAATAGATGTTTCAGACAATCTTCAACTCAGTTCTACGAAATAATTTTGCTCCGTCTGTAGGTGAAACCCTGTCTGGGGGGCCTGGGGCCCCCTTGCTTAGGACGCTGGGCTTCAGGGTCCTCCCTGGGAAAGAGGGACGATGACAACCCCGTCGTAAGCTCGCTGCGTTGGCTCACGCCTGAGGTCGCAGGCGTTGTTCAGGGCGTGGGTTCACGGTGCGGATTCCGGAGGCCGGCGGTCCGGTGAGAGTTTCTGGCCTCCCCCGAGACTCCGCCTCGCACCTTCCCTGCACTGGAGGGCGCTGTAGCACAGGGCGGCCATGGCCTCACCCTGTGGGCCGCGGCCAGACATGCAGGTCGAACATTTAGCCCAGAGAAGCTCTTTCTAAATCTGTAATGCATCAGAGCGCCCAAAGAGTTCACACGCTCTTTACCGTAAAATAAGATACACGTTTTCCATGTTGACCAATAACTTTATTGACTGGGATATTTCGAGTATGTTGGCTATCTCCCATTCATTGTTCTCGATTAATGTCTCGATTGGATTGCTATCAACTTCACCTGGTCCACCCGACCGTGGAGCATCGTCCAGCGAGAAACCTCCAGCACGAAACTTTGCACAGCACTTTTGACACGTTCGATCTGTCACAGCACCTTCTCCATACCTGGCACATGTCTCTTTTGGCATTGCAGGTGCCTTTTTATCTTTCTTGGCATAAAAAACCATCATATGCTGAAAAGGTTGCATATTTTCTTTCATCTTCCGTATTAAAATGGCCACCCAAAGTTTCACAAATTTCGGTACGTTTTTTCAATGCACGCTGATAGGACAGCTGTCCCAATACAACCTAACAAAAGGGTTTCAAGTGACGTTAAAGACAACTAAGCGCTCCTAGAGCCAGTGTATGGGAAAAAATGGAGCCAACTTTTTGGCCAGCCGATAGAAGCAATTTCCGAAAGGCCGTAAGGGAATGAAGGCGGATGACATTTCACGGGCGGCCCTCATTTATCTGCAGATGCCCCGTGAGGAATTTGTCAACCAAGGACGCAGGAACCGAGACTGCTGCCATTGCCACCCAGTAGAAAAGTGGGAATGGCAACGTGAGAAAGCTATTCTAGATTCGACATGAGCTCAGCGCTTCCCTTCACGTGGCCTTGGACTTGGTCCCTTCACCTTGTCTTCCTTCTTGCACCTCTGTGTCATGTGCAAACCTTCCTCTGTGCGGAAGGACACCAGTCATCTTGGACGAGGGCCCACCCTCACGGCCTTGCTTTAACAAGGTTACCTCTGGAAAGACCGCATCTCCACATCGCGGTGACGTCCTCAGGTCCCGCGGGCTACGACTGCCGTGTATGCACTGGGTGGGAGAGGCGGGGGGGTACACAGTGCATTCGCCCCGCCCCCGCATCGCAGTAAGCGATAGAGAAAGTCCAACTCGTGGTATAATTGAAAAAAAAAATAGTGGGATAAGAGGAAGAGGGACCGACTGTAAGTAGATTTATATGGCATAACATCATGATACGGAGTTGACCAATCTAAACATTGTGGTAGAAACGTGTCAGGTGGTGACCTAGGGCTAATTCCCCCAAGGAAGGAAGGCAGAGAGATGGCCGTAAGTCCTCACACGAGGGGACTGAAACTGGAGTGGGAGGAAGCGGCTTCCGAATCCTCTTGATCTGACGTGTTGTACTGTTTATATGACAGCAGCTCGCACATCTGCTCTCAAGCTGTGCCTTGCCGTCTCCCTCCACGAAATGTGATGCGCAGGGAAAACTCAAGGCATCATCAGTTAATTCTTTAAAACCAGAGAGGACCTGGGAAGCCCATGCCGTTGCCAGGCACTGCAGCGTGTCCAGGGTCCGAGTATCCTGTGGCTGACGTCACCGTTACCACAATCTCAGTGCCTCCCAGCAGCGCACGTTGGCCGTCTTATCCTGCGGGGCGCGGTCCCGAAGGATCTCCAGGGCTGAGGTCAGAGGGTCGGCAGGGCTGGGTGCCTTCTGCGTCCTCCTCCGCTGCTGCTGCTGCTGCTCCCAGAGGCCGCCTGCGTGGCCTGGCTCCTGCCGGCCGCCCTCCGTGCGGGATGAAGGACGGGGATCCGGAAGTCGGGGCAGGTTTTACCACCTGGCCAGACGTGAGCGCCCTGTTAGAAACGGAGCGGTTAGAAATGCAGACTCTGGCAGAATAATGAAAATGAAAGGTAAACAAAGTGAGATAAAATATCTCTAACAAGTCGCGCTGGGAAGGAGGGGAGACAGGAAACCATAATGTTGAGAGGATCCAATGAGTGGGCTGGCTTCTCAGTGCTGGACGACGAGGGGAGACGCGGTGACCCCCCGCTGCCAAGGGAGGTCTCTCGCCTTCAGAGAGACAAAGTCGGTCAGAGTTCCTGCTCCTTCCAAGGCCGCCCATGCCTAGGGAGTCAAACGTGGGGGTGGATGCAATCGAGAAGGAAAGATCTTGCAATTACAGAGTTAAATGGCCCGGGTACGCGTCCCCTGCAGACACGTGCAGGGACAATTGCATGCAATTTGATGGCAAAACAAGGCAGGCCGAGAAGTTACAAGAAGCCTGTGGTTCTTCCTGTTTCTGACACAACACACAAGGTCGCTTTTCCTCATTACGGTTTAAATGGGAAGCTCACATATGTTGACGTGTTGCTTTCATCTTCATTTCTGGAAGAGGCCGAAACCTTAGGAAGTTATCCTTGAAAGCCATTACCGAGTTAAGTTCAGCAGGTGCCTATCAGGGCTCTCGGTGGCCTCGTCTGAACCAGCATAAAATTCAGGCAAAATGCTACCATTGCTTCTGTTCTAATGATGCCAAGGGAAGAGAAAGATGCGTTCATTTCTCCCCCAGGAGAAATTAGAGGGAACACGTAAACACTGCATCATAAAAGGAAAACACGCTCTGGAAGGGCTTCATTAAGCCTGGCAGGAAGTTTCATGATGATCGGACAACCATTGCTTTCACGTGAGCGAGACCCAGCTGCAGGTACCTGAAGAGAGACAGTGAAGCTTCCGACCCGCCCGCGTGGGCCGGCGCAGGCGATGCGGGCAGGCCCGGCGGCCCCCGGGGAGGGTCTCTCCCACACATCAGCCCCGTTGGCCTCAGAGCACGGCGCCCTTGTGGTGTTGCGGACGGTGGGGAGCACACGCTCTCGACTGCTCGCCCCGCCGTGGACCCCCTGAGCGGCCGTCGCCCCTAGCGCGCCGACTCTCCCAAGTCCTCCGTCTCGCCCCTCGCCATTTTAGGGCCACATCAAGCAGCAGGATCGAATGGAGCCCGTCAAAGGGAAGGCTCGGGTCCCGTTTTCCTGACAGCTCTGTGATGGGAACGTCTTCGCAGAGAGAGAGAGAGAGAGACAAGACTGGCAGAGTGCAGCTCAATAGCGACGAGCACTCACCATTCCGGTCATTGCGGGGCGGGTCTTAGAGCTCAGTTCCGCCCGTTCGCGCTCAGGTGGCCCCACGCACAGGCCGCGTTCAAGTGTCGTGCCCTGCACGCGTGCTGGGAACGTGACTGTCATGTGGGTGTAACCGAAGTTCGTTTTTTTCTATATAATACAACAAAGCACTCCCCTCTCCTTTTTACAGAGAAGAGAGTAAATCAACTTGTTCATTTTCACAAGGCTAATGGAAGAAAAAGGTGACATGTGTAAAGAGACCTAAAGGACCCTTTCAATGACTTCAGCAAAGTATTAAGATCTACATATCCATTTCAGGCTCCCCAGTTTCAGACCCTTCACACGTATACCGTAAAATGGACTGGAGTCGTCATTTTCCTTTTGGAATTCAGAAGTTAATTCTGTGTATTGAAATGGTTACATCATCAGTTGTCTTTTGTCTGCTCACTACTAACAGAATAGATCAGCTTGGTCACGCTGGTGTTGAAAACCCTCTCCCAAGGCTTGGGATATAATCACAAAAAACAGAATCACCGTGTTACGGCCAGAGAGTTGGTGTATTTCTCAGGCCACTGACCCGCATTGGACTCTCTTGAAATCCTAAGCACACGGGGCCTAGGTTTTGCCGAAGGCTCCCACGGCAAACATGCATGGCAAGCCGCTTACTTCTCTGTCGTCTACAGAGGGGGACGGAGGGCCCACACGTGGCTGGGGAACCCTCCACCTGCCAGGCACCTGCAGGCAGGGCACTGACAAGTGGACATCTGCTTCTTCTCCGTCACGCGGTTCTAGAATTCCTGTACAAACACCATGTGGCCTGCAGGCACTGGGCTTCAGCCGTCTGCTCCGATTGACTCTGGGTCTCTTCCAGGCCAAGCCTGTGTGACAATGTGGGGTCCTCATGGGTCTGGTACAGGAAGAGGGTCAAGAGAGCCTACACTTCAGTGCTCGCCATAGGATAACTAGCGACGGTGATGCTTGTGTAGAAGGCGCGATGGATGTCGCTAGCGCAGCAACGGACATTCGGCCGCGGTCCCGTGTCCGCATGTACCCAGAGAAGGTTGCCATAGCTCAGGGGAATCATGTGTCGGTCTTCACAGGGGCTTCTCAGAGTGTGGTCTTCGGACCAGCAGCGTGAGCGTGACTTGGGAACTGGTTCCAAATGCAAGCTTTTAGGCCCCCCCAAACATCTGCTCGGTCAGAATCTCCGCAGGTGGGGACAGCGATCTGGGCGTTCACAGAGCTCCAGGGTTGCTAGGTCAAGCGGGAGGCCCGCAGCAAAGCGCCCATTCCCGCGTCCCAGCCACAGAGCAGCTGCGTCTCAGGCTCCTTGTGAGAAATCACGGTCCGACTTTGTCCCGTCTTGGCCTGTGTGTCTTCAGCCTCTTACCTGCTCTCTCACCTCATGGGTCTCTCTCTCTCTCAAAGCACCTGATGCTCATGTCTCCCAAATGGATACACAAGGCGCACGGGATGTGAAAAGGCCGTTGATGTTCCAGAACTCCAACTCCCTACCCAGTTCCACTTAACTTTGCCTGCGTACAGCACGCAGACGTTTAAAAAGTGGGTGTCATTTTCCTTTCTTGGGGAACAGTTCCATTCCTGAACTCCGAGTGTGCTCAAGGTCCCAAAGCCACGTCCAGTTGAACACGGGCAGTCAGGGTGGGGTGATAGATGATTTTGTCTTTGCTTTTCCATTCCTTCCGCATGGAACATGCGCGGACCTGCCGCCGTCGTCATTCCGAAGATCCAGTGGGTCTGATTCCTTTGAGCATCTTCGAGCATTGACTACACTTGCATTTTATTTCATTTTTTACTTTTTTTGTCCTCACCTGAGGACAAACTTATTGATTTTAGAGACAGGGGAAGGGAGGGAGAGAGAGAGGGAGAGAAACAACAATGTGAGAGAGGAACATCCATCCATTGCCTCTCATACGCGCCCTGACTGGGGACCGAACCCGTAGTCCCGGCATGTGTCCTAAATGGGAATTGAAACCGTAGCCTTTTTGCTTTACGGGATGATGTGCAACGCCCTGAGCCGCTCCGGCCAGGGCTACCCTTGCATTTTATAGGCCTGCTCTGTTTTGCGTGGCCTGCTAGGAGAAACAGAGTTCATTCCCTGGCAACACCTGGAGACTCTCCATCTTCAATGCCATGGACCTCTGACCTTGTGCAGGAAACGTATCCCAGGGCAGGGAGAAAGCTCAGGGCGGAAGGGACATTTATCATTCACTTCTCGCAGGAGAAACCGGAGAAGAGAATTAATGGACCTCAAAATAGGAACGCTATTCTGGAAGAAAATAATTTCTTCCTTTGAACACATTGGCTCGATGGCCTCTGGCCATAAAGAGCCTGTGAGCACAGTCCTGCCAGTCACGCGGAGCAGGTCAGAAATGGCAGGGTTCAGGGCTGGGAGACCCCGGGCATCTTTCTGGGAGTCGTTCTGCACCTTCCCATTAACACGCTTGCGTAGCCAAGGGAGGGAGTCAGGAAGGGTGTTCGAATACCGCGAAGACACCACGAGATCCTCTATCGTTTCAGCCACGTCTCCTGTGGAGGGTAGTCCTGGGATGGAAAGGGGAGAAAGAAAGAGAAAAGACATGGGAGAAATGATTCCCGCAGGGGTACCCGGATTTTATTCAGTACGGGGACAGCCTGTGCGCTGGAGAGAAATGCGTTTGAAGAGCAACGGTAACTATAAATATGGAAGAAAAAGCAGACGGGAAACCCCACGCTACCTGGATGTGTAGAAATGAGCCCATGTATTAGGCACTCCTTGCAACAGAAGGAAAACATAAGACTTATTCCGGCCATATTTCAAATAAAAAAAATGAAGTGTAATCCCACGTTTCAAATAAAGACCCTGAACTTTCACGATCTTACGGGACTTGCTCACAGTTTCCAAAGAATTCCATGAAGAGGCTGGAATCGGGCTGGACCTTTTTCCACGTTGCCAGGCTGACAAAGGTAACGCAATCAGGCAAGAAAGTGACCAGGAAGGAAAACGGGCCCAAGAACGGGATGCGGGAAATGGATGAACAAATTTACCCATCATAATGCCCGTTTCTTATCACGTCATGTCCTTTCTCCTTAATCTATAAATGAGGTCCACCTGTGTCGTGGGTCCACCAAGCGAAGCCGTCGGTTTCACGTTTCCTGGAGCGTTTTTAAAGAAGAAAACGGAAAAGCGGGCCGGCACACAGGGAGCTGGGTGTGCTGAACGGGTATGAAGGGGTTCCCTGCAGGTCGGTATTCGTGTTTAAGCCGTGCACACGGGTCGTGATGTCGGTGCGGGCACCACACGCCGAGGCCCAAAGCGCATACCGTGGGCACCTGGAACTGTCCGATGTGCGGGGGGCGTGGCCGAGTGTGCGTGGGAAGGTACAAAACTGTTTGCGAATTCGTTACCTACTTCCACGGGACGCGTTGCGTTCGATGAATAAGGAGAAAAGCAGACGACCTGTGGCTGTGAGAAAGAACAGAGGTGCGGGTGTGCGCGGCTTTGAAAGTGCCTGGCCACCGGGGTCACGGTTTTCCCGCCGCCGTGAGCCCTGTGACCGTGTGTGAAGGCTTCGGCCCTTCAAGAGCAGCGATGCTCATTCGGTGTCTGCTTAGCTCTGCGGGTGGATGGTTTTCATGGAGCGCAACCCGGTCCTTGCTTCCCGCGGCCACGTCCTGTTTAAAACACTTTATAGCTGCTGTTTTCTACCTGACACTGGCTGGGAAGAAAGAAACCGCCATCACAGGGGAAAGAGGGGGGAGGGCCCAGTCAAGGAGGACCGACGAAGGAGCCATGGTCAAGGGCAACGGGCTGGGGATTGTCTTGAGGACGGGGAAGGGGTGAGCAACAGGGGGGAGGGCAATGGGCACAACTGTAAATGAACAGCAATTTTTAAGAACAGGAAAGCACCCCCCAAGGGTGTCAGTGTCAGCGAATTGTACGACTGTGTCGGCCACCCCGGGCGTCCGCGTGGCACAGTGACATCGCAAGCCTTCGCACACGGCGTTTGCTCCTGTGCTGAGCGCGGGTTTTGAAGGCCTTCTTGCCGCACCGAGTTCCCTGAGGGCCGCGGGTGCGGATGAGTTGGGGGGACACCGGTGGGTGGCGTTGGGCGTCTGCCTGCCTGCTCTCGCGCCGCCGCGGGCACAGACCACGGAGGGCAGGCACGTTCTGGACCCGGGCCGCTGCTGTCCGGCCGTCAGCCAGCGGTCCTCCTGCAGACTCCGCCTGCTCTGCCCAGCGTGAAGGAAGCGACTTGAGACCATTCAAAACAGTTGCGCTTGTTCAATGACAGACGCGCCACTGGACTTGTAGAGAAGGCCCATGGGGCCGGGCCGGGCCAGGAATGCGGCGCAGCCAGACGCCCCGCGGGCACCGTGGAGGAAGTCCCGGTGTCCCCTCCCTGGGAAACGGGTACCGCCAAGGTCGTCAAGGTGAACCCGCGAAGCGGTGGGTGAGTGGAAAGTCATTATCGACCTCCGTGGTGAGATACGGGCCGGGCGCGTGTTGACGATGATGCCAAAGGGCTCATCATTGGCTGTTTTATTTTATTTTTTTAAACTGCGGTTGTTCTTGTCTAAAACCAAGTCTCAAATCCCCAAGTCCAACCCTGGCCACGTAGCGTAGCTGGTGAGAGCACCCTCCCAATATGCCAAGGTTACGGGTTTGACCTCCAGTCAGAGCCTGCCCAAGAATCAACCGTGGATGCATCAGTAAGTGAAACAACAAATTAATGTCTGACTGTCTGTCTCTCTGTCTCTCTCTCTCTCTCTTCCTCCCTCTCGAAAATCAATCCGTTTTTTAAAAGTCCAAGTTTGACTGCAGTGCTTAGCACGAAATCTTTGACTGAATCTTTCCATGGCCGTGTTTACGTATTCCAACGGTTGTGCACATTTAATAAATCACGTTTTGCTAGGCATGCTGCCGTCTTTGCTTTTCCGTGGGAGGGGACACCAGCGGCTACTGTCAGGTAAGAATTTCCGGGAGAGGTACACCTGTCTCCAGCTTCGCCAGTGCCCTCCCCTCCCCTGCTGTTGTGTGGCATTCCCCTCCCCCCGCATAGTCCCCTCAAGGCTGGGTTTCTGTCATTCGAATCCAAAAGAAAGCTGCCTCACCGGGCTAGAGGGGGGACAGGCGGCCCAGCAAACAAGAAGGGCAGGGAGTGTTGGCATTTGGAGGAAACAAAGAAAAGAGTCCTGGAGCCAGGAAATAGACTATTCTAGACGGTTGTTGAGAAATCCACAAGGAAGACTGAAAAGCGCGCACGGAGTTTGAGGGCTGGATGGAGACCACGGTACCTTCCGGGAGCCCCTCTTTGCGGGGAGAAGTTGGCAGCGAAGTCGGGGCGGCAAGAGGAGAGAGCTGGGCCGGCCGAGAAGGGGACAGCAGCCGAGGAAGCCCTACCGGGCACGCAGAGACCCGCGGCTGGAAATGGGGGCTCAGAACGAAGGAGAGCTTTCTTCTCTCTCTTCCGCATGTTCTTCCTTTTCGTTTCTTTTGCCTTTCTTTTTCCTTTGTTACTTTCCTCCTTTCTCCTTCTTCCCTCTCCCTCTCTCCGTCTTTCGTAATAAGGAGGTTGAAGACGCTGCCGTGTCCTGAGGCATCGTCGGCTAGGACAGGGTGACTTAGAGAAGGTGGTGTGGGGAACAGGGTGACGTTCTGAGAAGGGGAACCCTGTGCCCAGGGACCAGGGGCCCCGCTCCGGACAACACGGGGGCGGGAGGGGTGGGCACTCACTATCGTCCGGGGGGCACGTGCACCTGCAGGTGGGGGGTGGGGGAGTCCCCCCAGAGGAGGGCAAGGAGTGCGGCGGCCGTGGCCCGGGCAGCGGGGGACCCTTCAGAGCAGACCCGCGGTCAGGGCGTTTGCGGCAGCACTGGAAGAATGCGTGAGGCTTTTCTGCGACTTCAGAGCCCCCAGTTGTTCCGGGTACCGACAGCGCGTTGCGGGCCCGCGGCCGGAGGCCTGCGGCGCCCCCGGGACTTCCCGCCTGGCCGAGGGAAGGCGACCGGAACAGGGAGACCGGGAGGCGGAGGTGCGCCCGTCGATTGGGATAAAAGGCAGAGCCACGGGAGTTTGGCTCCATGGCAAGGACGACGTTCCTAGGAAGGTCGACATTTGCTGTGCCCTGGGTGGATGCACAGACCAGAAAAGGTAACAGGGACCCGGGGGTCCCAAAGATGCAGAGGTGCCGCCGGCTGTTGGGACCGCAGGAGATCGAGCGCCGTCTTCAGTGGGAGCGACCCGTCCACCGGGTAGCAGCCGAGGTGCTATTTTGCAGCGGCACTCGTGAAGGGAAAGGCAGATGGCCAAGGGGGAGACCAGGACGGCCGTCCGGGTGCGGAGTGAGGGCGAGGTGCCGCGCGAAGCAGAGGCAGGAACACGCACACGCGTTCGCTGGGGAGCCACACGCTGGCGGAGCTGTGCCGCCGCACACACAGCACCCGGCCCTCTGGGCACCCCGGCTGCTGACGGGCCCTCGGCCACGTGCAAACAGCCTTTGTCCCAGCACTGGGAGGAAGGTTTCTTGGGCGGGGAGGGGCTGTAGGGGTACCACACGGGGCCTGGGCGAAGAGCAGCCGGAAGAAAATGACATCGTAGAGAGCGGAGTTTTTTGCACGCTGCCAGTTTGGTTCAAGGAGTTGTTGATCAGTTTTTTCTCGGGAGATCACACCTCGGACTGGGTTGAAATGTCAGAGTCCTGTCCCCCACGAAGGCCACTGAAGAGGGGAAACGTGCTCAATAAAGAGAGCGGCTTCCCCGGAAGTGAGCCCGACCGAGACACGCAGGTGCCGCCGGGGAAGGGCCGCCACCGCAGCCTCCGGCGCACGCCCTGCAAGGCCTTTGCCCTTGGTGCGGGTATAATAGCAACATAGGCAAAACGGAAAAGGAAACATTGTGTGCGCCTGGCGCTGTGGGCGCCTCCCGTAGCTACGGGGACACCGACTTATTTCAGCTCCGCAAGGGCATTCCGTGGAGTTTTGAATTGAAATCATTGTCTAATGGAGGGAAATGTGAATGTAGACGGTTTAGGTCTGGAAATAGACACAGGTCCTCGGTGTCTGGCGAGGACTCGCCGATCGCCTGTGTGATTGATGGCTGCGTGTCTCTGTCTCACCGGCGGGGGGTGTGCCTGTGTCTAGGTCAAGGCTCCCTTCCAGAAAAATCATTATTATCTTTTTTTCATCACAGTTCCTGGCTGGGTCTAGCCTCCCTCGCGCCAGCGCTCTCTAGCCTTCATAAGCGATGTGTCAGATTAAAATTTGTTTCCAGACTTTGTTACTTTAAACTAAAATCTTGTGTCAATGTAATAAAAGCTTTGGTCCCTGCCTGGGGTCTTGAAAGGAAATGTGTCAATTATTTTCTTCCTGGGAATGCCGACCACCCGAACACAAGGGGACCCCCCACGGAGGAGCGAAAGTGTGTCCTTCCATGGGGTCATTATAAACAGAACGTTCGGGGGCTTCCCGCCGAGAAATACCCTAATCAGACAGCTCTGTGGCCTGGTATCCCGTGCTCCGTGGGCACAGATGAATCACGAGTAAGGACCCCGACCGCTGCGCTCTATTCTTGAACCATCCCCCACGGGCCCGTGGCGCGGTTCCAGCGAGCACGCTGGGCTGGTGTGCGGGCTCCGGCTTGGCCCGCGTTGGAGCTGCGCACAGGCGAGTGCGGCCCGAAATAAATTCTGGTGACAGATCGACTCACGCACTCCTTCCCAACAGGGTGGCAATGAATGAAAAGAAAGTCGCTGGCACGTAGGAAGGCTGCTGGTCACCCATGGACGTCACAGCGTGACGTCCGGGGACCCCCTTCACACGCTGCGTTGACGGTCCGGTGCGCACAGCTGTCCGCCTCACACTTAGATCCCTCGGGCGCTGTATTGACTGTATATTGGCAACAGGGATCAGCATGCCATCGACGGCCCGTATACAGACTTTCTGAAGTGTATGCTCGAGAAGCATCCGTTCAGTCTTACAGCATCATACGCTCTTTGAGGATGCGGACGCATGCTCGAACCCCAGGCGCCCCGCAAAGTCTGAGCAGGGTCCGTGCCGTAGCCCTGAGATGTGCAAGTGCCGCAGGGAAGAACGCTTTCCACCGGCCTGTGTCCCGGTCGCATGCATATCTCTGCTGCCCGGTCACATGTCCCCGAATTTTATCCGGAAACGTTCTGACTGCTCCCGAAGGCAGCGCCGGGTGTGCCTTTGGTCTTCTGCCAGTACTGGCTGCAGTCGCACCTGGGGTAGAGCCACGGTGTCACCCAGGGCAGCTGGGCGGCACGGGCCACGCTGGGCAGCCACCTCGCGTCCACAGCGAGACAGCGGGGCCCGCGCGCCGAGGACGGGGGCCAGCAACGCGAGAGCGTGAGAGGACCCCAGGGGGACAGGAGGTCCAACCCAGCAGGCGGCGTGCGCAGGAAACGGTGACAGAATGAGGCATCTGGAGAGTGAGGACAATAAAGCCAGGACGATGGTGCCTGACGAGGGGAAGCAACGGAGCCGGGCATCAGACAGAGAGGGAAGACAGACGCCCAACAAAGACAGGGTGAGAGAGCTGTGTGCGTGCGCGCGTGCACAGACAGCGAGGAAGAGGCAGTGCGGGCCATGCAGGAGGGGTGCTGGCCACCTTCCTCCAAACCATCGTGGATTCCAGCAAGCCAGACGGCCTTGGGAGGTGTGGCAGAGGGGACCGTGCCACCTGCCCTGCTCGCCACGATAGGGGAGGGTGCTGCCCAGTGATGGAAGTACCATAGTAGGTCCCTGTCCCATCCTCCTGTAGGATTGTCCCTGAGACCTGGTAAGAGTGACCGTTTCCGATGCGTAAAACGCAGCCCTCGGTTTTCAATACGCATGGGCGCTTTCTGCAGACTGACATGAGTTTCCCAAGGCTGACTGTGCCGTGTATATGGGATCTGATTCCAGCGGCACGGCTTGAATGCCTAATCCCCGTGAGACGCTGAAAGAGGCTAAGGCATAAGACCCCGCATGCCAAAGACGTTCTAAGGTCATCGGACCCGTAAGGGGCGTCTACGTGGCACTGGGGTGCAGGAGAAACAAGGCAGGTGCTCTAACGGAAAACACTGAATCCCTCCGGGGTCCCCACCGGCGGATGTTGCCTCTGAACCCCGTGAACCGGGGCAGCGGGGGAGGCGGCGCCCTAACAAGAGTAGAAAGCTGTGATGTTGAAGGCAGCCACACACCCACACACGAAGACCTGAGTTTGTGGATGAAAATCGCGCAGTATCGCATGGCAGTTTCAGATATGGGTGGTTTGGGTTGGCCTTGGGTAGAAAAGCTAGGGGTTTTTCTGTTTTTGTTTTTGTTTTTTGTTTTTTGTTTTTCATGTGTACAGGTGAGAAAATAAGAAAGATCTCATAGCGGAAAGAACAGTGGGAATTGCTGCCACCATCACCGTCGTGTGGCAGCAATACACGGTTCACTGTCTCCGTAACAGAGGACAGGAGAAGCGACGGGAAGGTCAAGCCGCCGTGGCTGCTGTGCAGGGGCGCACAAACTCCTGTGGGCTTCCAGCCCACGGAGCCTGGGGGTCCGCCGCGAGGGGGCCAAGGGAGCCAAACGTCACCGTCTTCTGGCCAGCTTCCAAACACACCCTCGTCTCTTCCCTGCGGCACGGAGCTGGGCGCCGTCCTGTGCGCGCGCCTGTGAGGCGCTGCTGATCCCCGCTTCCCGGGCCGAAGGCGGGAAGAGCCACCGCAGGCGGAGGGGTGCTTGGGTTCCGTGGGGGGGCGGGCAGGCTGGCGCGACACCTTGCTCCAGCTTTATTGAGATGCGGTTGCCAGCTCACAGGGTGTGTGTTGCTTGAAGGGCTGCGACCTGTGGATGCGGCGCCCTCACTTGTGGCAATCGGGTGACGGTCCTAGTGACTCGTTGCGACAGGGTGAGCATCGCAGCGTGAGCGGACACCTGCATCACGTCCCGTAACTGCCAGTTCTATTTGGTGGTAGGAACCTTGCCGATGCGCCCTCTTAGCAGCTTCCAAGCACACGAAACAGAAGGGCTGAGTATATTCCCAGTGCTGTGCGTCATGGGAACTGCAGGCGAGACCATCAGCCCCTTCTGTCCTGCGAGCGGCCGCCGTGACCATTAAACTAGCTTTTCCCAAGGAGAGTCTCCTCCCTGGTTCTCCTCCGAGGACTGGCACCTAAATGCTCAGAGATGGGATGCACACGTCAGAGAGCTCTTTTTAGTGACATTCGACGCTCTTGGTCTTCTTATGTGGTTGTTTGTATATTAATCCACGTTTGCTCGTTGCCCAAGGTACGGGCATGCGCCCTGTAAGAGCAGTGGTTTCTGAATCAGGAGATCCCTGGGCCTCTCGAGGTCCTGGGGACAGGGAGGGAATGCACGAAGAAACACACTTTAATCCCTTTTCCATTTATTTGGAAGAGGTTTTCAGATGGCGGTGTGGCTTAATCACATGACCAGTAAGATGAGAGAATTGGGGTTTCAGAAGCGGTGGGCGGGGTGGCTGACCGTCTGGCCCGCCCAGTGGTGGTGGAACTTTGGTTCCCAGAGCTGCGTTCTGCCCGCGGCATCTCTGCCGCCAACGGAAAGGCAGGAACCGGCCGTGGGACCGGCTGCAGGCGCACTGATTCCAGCCATGAAACACGCCCTTTGTCTGCCAAGCACCGTCAAAGATGTGGCTGCCGTAGTCAGAAGGGGCTTTATTGTGCTCCGGCTGCTTTGGTATCTTCAGAATTAATCTTTAACCCATCTTTTATCAGGTTCTCATCTCTCCTAGCCATTAAGACGCAGAGGCATAGCTTGAGGTCAGTCAGTTGAAGCGAATGCTCAAGTTCATTGGATCAAGTGGTTCAATAAGAACACCCGTCCGCACCCAATCCCAGAGTCCCCCAACCCCCCGAGGGAAAAAAAAAGTCGCCCACAGCCCTGTGTTCATACAGGTATTTCCAAAATGTGAACGGAGTAGGACCTTGGTACTTGGCAGATACTTTGACCCCGTCTGTAAGTGGAAACATACTGTAAAAACATGCAGAAGACAGACATGTCGCAACTTCTGCGAAGGCTGATTGCCTGGTCAGAGTAGCGTTTCTCTCCCTATTCACGGATGTAAATACATACCAAAGCCAAGGATAACCAGCTTCTTTAAAATTAATGCAACCGCGGGGCCCGCTCCCCCAGCGCCTGGGTGTTGCAGAAGCAGCGAGGTCGGCAGCCGTACGTCACGGGTTTAGCTGCAGAGACGTCCGGGGAGCAGCCGGCCCTGCTGCCTGTTTTCTTGAACCAAGAACGGTTTCTTGAATCCACCGTAAGGCCTGGACGCAGACGATGTGACCGATGCCACCCGTGGGCACGTGCGTGCGCCCGATGCTGCAGGCTTCGCCTTTCCCGGCGAGGGAGAGGTGGGGTCTGCCGTTGAGAATAGGTTCTGGGGAGATGCGAAGACCACCTCCAAGGAGTCCCAGAGCCTGGGAGACAGATGAGACGGGACGGACAGGGCAGATGGGGGCAAGGCGGGGGAGCGCACGGGACGTCAGCTGGACGCGCTCAGGACGTGGGCAGAGACCCGCACGTCGCGGGGGGCTTCTCTCGCGGGGAACCGGCAATCCAGTCCCTAGTTTTGGGAAAGCCAACGAGGCAGCTTGCTCAGGTTCTGAGAGCAGTGACTCGGACTTCATTTGGTTCCTATGTGAGGCCCTGGCTAAGCGCTGTGTCTCTAAGGTACCCCAGAGCGCCGGGCGACGTGCCAGCGCGTCCGTGCCCCGGGGAAGGGCGTCCCTTTGTTTGGTTCCGCGGGCGTCCCGGCCTGGGCTCACGTCCGCCTTTCCAGCCCCTGCTCTCTCTCCAGGCGCCGAGCTGCCCAGCGCATTGTTCCACCTCGGCCCATGCGTCAGCCCCTTGCCAACTTTTCACAGCTTGGGAAGAATTTTGACTCAGAACATTCAAAACCAGCATTTCACGGAATTCAGCTGTGGCCCACCAAGGGCCGCCTTGTGTGGGTGGGGACCCCATTCAGAGTTCATGGGCTTGAAGGAGCCTTTGTGAGCCACGTCGGACGCGAGGGAGCCTCAGTCCGGGCTGCTCGGCTCCCAGCAGCGCAGGGTGACGCGAGGGTGCCCAGGGCCCGTGCCCCAGCCTCAGGGACAGCTCCGCCACGCCTGCGACCTTCTCAGGCCTGGCGCTGGGAGCAAAGGCACCTCCCTGCGGCCAATGCTGAACACGCTGTCAGACAGACAGACGGGGGATTCGCCAGGACGGTGAAGTGTGTCACGCCGGGGCTTTCTGCGGCGCTCAAACCAAGGTCACGGCGGCCTCGTTTCTCCGTCCGCCTGGGGCACAAAGCCCTCGCAGACATCTATCCCGTCTCGGCTATTTGCAAGTCAGGTGCTCCTTGCAAAGCGGGAGTGGAAGGCGGGGATGGGGTCCTGCTCTTCACCGAGAAGGGCTGCAGCGGCCAGCGCTGCTCGGACGGACCCTTGCCCGCTCGCCGGCCACAACGGCCTCCGTGCCGTCCCCCGGGGCACAACCGCGCGTCTGGGAAGCTCGCAATGCTTAAATTCAACGTCACATGGGACACCCGCTGATGCTCTGAGTCGCAGATTTACATTGTCTCAGCAGCTTCCCCATGAAGGCTTCTCTTACCTTTTGTCCCGTGAGGAATACACGTTTCATTTTCTGAATTCCATGGAAAGGTCTTTTGTTTTTTTTTTTGGCCAGACTTTGAACCTGTGTTTTATTTTTCCACCGTGACGGTTATTTTTTTTATTGTTTCTGCCGTGAGAGTTGTCCCAACTGTCCCCCGTTCCCCGCCCCCGCCTCCCAGGCCACCGCAACGTCCGTAGTCCGTCCCCCACCATTGCTTCTGAGCGTGGGCCTTCAGACGGGAAAAGAATCTTTAGATAAGGAAGGGGCTGGATTTCCCAGGGCGCTTTTAGGCTTGCAGCGGAACCGAGCAGAAGTTCCGGCATGTTCTCTTCTCCCCTCCCCCCTTCACCATTAAGGTCTGGCACCATTGGGGTCCATTTGCTGCCGTGGATGAGTCCGTGTGGACTCCCTGCAATTGACTGGCACCAAGAGCCTGTGAGAACAGGTTTCAGTGGAAATCGTATCCTTGGTGGTGAGAGAGAGCGTGTTATTTTTTAAACCCGCTTTCGTTAAATATTAATGGACTCCTTTATATCTTTAGCAATAACAAAAATCATTTAATATCCCTAGACAGGAAAAGCGGCCAACACGTGTTACGTAAACAGTATTCTAAAAAGAAAATACAAGTTTCTTTGTGATTGAAAGGTAAAGAAAGCTATTCTGAAGGGCTTTGCTGAAATATGGTTTTAAAAATATGTGTATAAACCGTTCTGTAAGTGTCAGCAGGCTTAGAAAAACACATAATTCTAGCTCATCTGAAAGGAAAAAAAGTTGCTGTTACGCATTTGCAGTGGAGTGACGGATGCCTCCTAACGTGAGTCCTGATTTACTCCACGGAGCCTCAGCGCCCGCCTTTCCCGAGGCCACGAGTGCGGGCTGGCGGAGGAGGGGTGACTGGGAATGCGGGTGGGCGCGGCCCTCGCACCTGGGTGCCCCCCGCCGGGGGTGGGGGAGAGACCTCAGGGGCCCGCGCAGCCGCCGTGGCGAGGGGGGCGCCGGGGCCGCGGCTTCCATCTTCGCCTCTACGTCCGTCCGCGCTGGGCTCCCTGTCCTGCATCCTGGCAGCGGCGCGCGGGCGGGCGCGTGTGGCAGGGCCGGCCGCCCGAGGAGCCCCCGTGCGGAGCTGCCCATGTTCCCGAGCCCGCGAGGCGCTCGCGGGCTCCCCGCGTGGGCCCCCGGGCCCGGGCCGGCCGGGACCCCACCCAGCCGTTGTTCCCCTGGGAGCGTCGACATGGGCAGGACTGCGTTGCTCCTGTGGGCCCCCTTCTGCCCTGGGCACCCACACGCCGCCTCCCAGCATCGCGTCGCAGTCTTCCCGGGACGCTCCTGCCCGGCCCCGAGCAGAGCCCACACCGGGGGACTGCCCCGGAGTCCCCGGGAGCGCGCACCTCGGGCTCTGTGTCCTTCCAACCAAAGGGGACCGACAACTAGGTGTGTTGCTTCACCCCCTGCCGGCGCCGAAGGTTTCCGTCGGCTGTGCCCGTGACGGTCCCCGCGTCGCCGGGAGCCCTGCCGGGCGTGTCCGAGGCCGGGATATGGACGGTGCAGCAGCCTAGCCCACGGGTGTTACACCTTTACCCGGGTGTCGTCAGGGTGCCAGGTCAGGGCGCAGCTGACCCCGAAGACAGCGCGCCAGCCTCGTTCCCGAGGAGGGGGCCCGCCACGACACGCAGGGCCCCACGGCAGGCCCCGCGTCAGCCTGGACACCGAGGCCCAGGGGACGCGGGCACCGGAGCCTTCGACCGACATGTAAACAGGAACCCTGCCCAAACCCTCCCATCCCCTTGAAATCAAGGTGCACGGGCTCTACCGACACACGCCTACAGCACACGGAGCCAAACATTTATTATTGAAAAAGAATGCAGTCTCTGTGAGGGAGAAGTCATTCATGTTAGAAAGAAGGAAGACAAATCCAGATCGAGGACCAGCGCCGTGATTGGTCAGACACGTGGGAAGCAGCCTCAGTAAATGAGGAATGTGTTTCCTCGCCCTACGAAAACCCGTTCGAAGTCCTAGGACACAGGGAGCCTGTGAGAGACCTCTCAGGACGCAGAGAGCAAACACACGAAAGCAACACGCTTTGGGGTGGAAGCATCCAATAGAGGAATTATCAGGATTTAACCCATACGTCTGCATTCCGTGCCTGCGTGCCCACGGCCCGAAGGAGACCGACCCCGCCTGTTTTTCCCGGGACCCGCAGAACGAAGACAGGGTTTGGCTTTTCATTGGGCCGCGAGGAAAACCCTCAACCCATCCATAAAGGGGCAGCGGTAGACGCCACATTTTATGACTGGGGAACAATAAAATGAGAACTTAACCAAAAAAAAAAAAAAAAAAAAGCCGTGCACTCCGAAGTGGGTTTGGTCTGGTAAAGCAGCGCTCTTTCGATAACGCGCGTCAACGAGGATATTAAGAATGTAATTGCGGGTTATTCAGCAAACAAGGGTGACAGAGAGAGAACAAATCAAAACGCTGCGCAGAGAAGGTGCTGAGTGGACAAATATTTCGGAACTGGCTCCATAAGCCTCTGTCCAGCCTGAGGGCTGTATACCTGTTGCTTTACATGAATACGTACGACAAAATGAAACAGTGAAGGTGGACACAGAACTTCTCTCGTGCAACCATAACTGGGCCGTTTCCTGGCTGACTCCCCATCGGTCATAGATTTCAATACTGGAAGGTAGTTCCTCCCTTTGGTGGGTGGGGGTGGGTGCTATTTGCAACGTAAAGGCTACAGACGCGACACTCTTCTGTGGTTAATTATCGCTGTCTCCTACATTTTCTTCAGGCTCGAGAATCCATAGAACAATGCGTTCAGCCCTGACGTGTAGCCGTTGCTGGTTTCTGTGGTGCAAAGACTGTTGCTCTGAGCAATTCCAAGTGGCCAGTGCGGTTACAGAACCCAGAAAGGGGACGGGTGTCCGGTCGCCACCACTAGACAGCATTTCCACCCGGTCATAAAAGACCTCGAAAGCAGAGAGAAGAGCGAGGAAGACGAAAGGGAACGGCAGGTTTGAATACAATGTTGAGTGTCGGTTGATGCAATCTAAGTTGAAGTAAGTTTTAATAGTGTTCGCATGGAACCCCAGGCTCCCCCAGGTCCTGACCAGGTATTAACCCAGCCCTAAGCACAGGTTCTGACAGTGTGGACACCCGGGGTGAGCCAGGCCTAAGCACAGGTCCCGAAAGTGCCAGGAGCAGGTCCTGGGTGTGGTTCCAACACGTAGGGGGCCAGACTGCACCTGCGTGGGAGTGGACTACACCAGCGTAGTTTGTTCAGGTCTCACCATGGGATGCATTGGAAGGAAGCCAGGCTGTGGGCCCCGCTGTATTGATTTGGGTGCAGAGGAAAGAGGGGAAGCCAAGGGGCCCGTGGCAGAGCTGTCCTGTGGAGGCCTGGGCGCCCTGCAGGCCAGGGACCGCAGCTGGGACAGAGGGCCCGATGTGGGGAGCAGGTGGGCGCTCTCTCTCCGGGCCCCCTCTGCACACCCGTGTTCCTGGGGAGGCCGAGAGCCGGGTCGGGTCTCAACACATTGCCCGGTGACACAGCAAAACGGGCGCCGCAGCAGCCTTGGTTCTGCGGGAGCTCCGTGTCCTTCTGTCTGTCTGTCTCCCCGTCCCTGTCATGTGTGGGGGCAGGGAGCTTGCTTCTCACTGGCTTGTTTCGTGAGGAGAGGGCCACGTTCGCGTGGGCGATTGTTCCCCGCGTCTTCCGCTCAGTGGCTCGGGGCCACGTGTGATAAGCCAAGGACTGGGGGGCCGCTGGCAGGTGAGGGCGAGATACACTTTGGCTGCCTTCAAACGGGCCTCCTGGTGTAGAAACAGCTTGATAGCTACTGTCAGGGTGTCGTTCCCTAAGGCGTGGGGCGCGCTGCCGGGCCCGCAGAGAAGCCCTGTGTACACTAGTCTCCGGGAGGCGAAGGGACAGGAGCGAACGGGGGCAGGGTGGAGAGGGGGGCAGGGCAGGGCAGAGAGAGCGAGAGAATACGCACCACGAGTGAGCGAGACGGCAACAACGTTGTCCGCAGCGGAGCCCTCGCAGTGTTCATAGCTGACCGGCCGGTGCCCCTTTTTCTTGGTCAAATCTTGGGACGCTTGAAACAGACTCGCAGTCACAGTCGCAGACGAACAAGTGCAAGACTTCCTCCGCTCTCCCTGCCCGCCCAGACAGGTGACACATGAGGGTTATCGCGGAGGTAATTTCCCCCCTACCACGAGGAAAGGGAAATTTCCACGCTGTTGAACCTTAAGGGAACGATGAATTCCTGTCCTACTGAAACTGACCAAGGCCCTATAAAAAGAAGGAACACTTGTATTAAATATTATAAAGGTCGATTAACTCTGATATTAACGCCTGACAGACATAAGCAAGAGAAGTTACATGCATAGGTATGTGCTGTCTGAATTACATTAACTATTAATGCAAGTCTTTTAAGTGAATATTTAAACCACTACTAGATAAAGGATTATACCCCATGAAGAAGTAACATCTATTTCAGGAATACCGGAACGATTCACTATGAGGAAATTTACTTCGGGACATTATTAAGTTAAATGAAAAAAATAACTTCCCTGCTTCGATAGGTGCCAAAGGAGAATTTGATGAAATCCAACCATTATTTTGGACAAAAGTTCTAAGGAAAATAGAAATGAAAGGAATAAAAATAACTTCAAGCAAATGCCTCAGTGCGCCTTGATGGTGGAAGAGACGTTTCGTTGGTGTCAGTTAGAAGAAAGGTGTGTGCTGTCATTTTGATTATTAACATCAGCGTGGAAGGACGAGCCAATGCAGTTACCTAAAATTTTGGAAATCAAAAGTAGCATTGTTGGAAGGTGGGAAAGCCAAGAGAATGAGTAATCATCAACTAATAGGAAACATAAGCCTGTTAAATAAGTAGCCAGTTACGAAATGGGCACACAGACATACATAGCTTTCCTATTGTTCAACGGTGTTGAATTCGTAACAAAATTAAAAATTCCATCGGTAACAGCGCAGACTGTCGTCAACATTTAGGAACTCAAGGAGCATCGGTCCCAGACGTCTTTCCTGAGGCGCCTGCTAGTTGTCCCTCTTGGGGCAAAAAAAAGGACCAGAGACATCACATTAAAAATAGTGTTGACCATTCGCTACAGTGTAACCCGTAAAACGAAGGCACAGTGGTTGAAATGGAGAAGATGGGTCCAAATCGCCGTAGAAGCAGACACTGTGGATGCGGCCAAATGACTGGGAATGAGAGAGAATGGCACCAGTGAAGGCAAAAACCGTTTTTCGCGAGGAGAGTTGGCCTTCGGGCCATGACATTGATACTGTTGTGTTCGTAAAGTGGGACAGAGGGCGCGAATCGAGATGAGGTGTTTTGATTCCAGCATCCCATGTCCTTGAGCATGAGGATTCTTCAGGTGGAACAAGGCTGTGATTTGGGAGAGATGATGTAAAAACCTTGCACGCCGGAACTCGCACTGGCTACCTCACTGTGACCTCCCAGATTTCATACATGTTTTTCAGCTCTACGGAAAAGCCACAGAAACAATGACCGCCGACGGCAATGGGCTTTGTTTCCGATGACCACCGTCTCTTTCAAGAAGCCAGAGATTCTTGCAGAAATGACTGATTCCTGTTCAGGAGCAGGGAATGCCCAGCACTGACAAGAATGTTGACCCGTCAGAGCAAAAAAGACACCAAGACCCCCAGGGTTCCATCACTAGTCCTCAGCGACCAACGCAATGGGACTTGCTCTGTCCGGCCCGAGCGAGACCGGTTTGAGCTTCCTCAAGGATAAGGTTGGTAGTCGCTTGAATCCCGTCAGATGTATTTAGAGCCACGCGTTTATAAAGACATTTTAAAACTTAAACTAGTTCACACTGTGAAGATGAGAGGTAGCCAACGTATATGACCTTGAGAATCTAACATGGATCTTGCTTTTTCTACAGGAGCCATGCAATGTGAGCCGAGACTTATACAGCAACTACGGTAAAGTAAATGAATAAATAAGATGATCGAGTGAGGACCGGCCTTTGGGCAGCCCTCGGTGAATTGGTGGGTGGTGAGGAAGATTGAATGCCCAACGCGCGCCTCCGGAGGGAGGCACTGGCTTCCCACTCCGGGCTCACCAAGAGGCCGCACCTGAGTGCGGTCAAGCCTCCGCATCCAGCTGACGGTTGTCAGCAAAGGCCGAGGCCAGAGCCACGTGCATAACCGCGTCCTATGTAGGCAAAGAACAACCCCCGGCCGGGGAAAACGCTGTCGTTTCATCAACCCAGCTTCTTCCAGAGTCAATCCACAGCTTCGTCAGATCAATCGCAGTGGAGAAACAGGCCGAAGCAGCCAGCCTACCACTGAAAAACATGCCCACCATACTCAGCCAGTCTCCCCGCACAAGTGAGCGGCGTCCCGACACGGGAGAGGGGTTCTGACCGGCCGGGCGTCTGGCCGGCGTCTTCACGCATCTGCGGTGCTTAACTTGCTGTGCAGCCCAGGAGGCAGCGCGATGCTCCGCCTTTGACTCCACCAGGAGAGAGGTTAGTACATCTAAACCTGTTACAGATCAGCAATGACCTTCAGCTTGTGGGGTGGAGTTGGGGGAGACCACGTATCTGGCTCAGGACTGACTGGAGGGAGTTTTCCAAGCAAAGAAGCTCCTTCATGATGGTCCATGTGCCACTGAAGTCACGCAAAGACCAGAAACAGTAAAATCAGGACATGGGAAAGAAATACCCTTTTCTTTCCTTTGCTTGCCTTCTCAGTATCAGGAACTTGGGGGGAGGGGAGAATAAAAAGGAATCACATCACTTACGATGTGCCGAGCCGGGCCACGCAGAGAGCCCCACAGGAGGCTGACCTGCTCATCCTTGGAGCCCGGAAGCAGAGAGGAGCCCTGCTCTCTCCACCCCGGTCCATTGTGTGCGGGGCTGTGCGCCTGCCTCGGAGCCCTGGGGTCTGGTCGTGCGGAGAACCCAGCGGGCTCCTTCACGGAAGTGCCGGCGCCAAGGCATCCTCTGAACTCGGAGCCCAATCCGCTGCCTGAGAGCAGACGCAGCCTGAGGGAGAAGCCATCCCTTCCAGCCAAGGCAGAAAGGCCACATCCTGCCTCCCCAGGACGGCCGAGCTCGGCCCTCCTCCCCCTCAGGGGCCCCGGGAAGTTTCCAGGGGTTATCAACCCAAGTGCCTCGACGTCTCAGCAGCTTTGCAGATGCTGTTCCCTCTGCGTCCGATCATCTTTCTCCTCCTCCGGCTGGAAAAACGCCCACCTGTGACGCATGTGATGAGCTCTACCCTGGCCGTCCCAGATGAAGTGACTTCTCTCTTGTGCCTTTGCAGTGCTCCCGAGATAGATGTTGCTGGGCAGGCACAGAGATAGATAGATAGATAGATAGATAGATAGATAGACAGACAGACAGACAGACAGACGAGACAGATGGGCAGGTAACAGACCTTTCCCTCAAGATTCTGTGATCTGTTTGTAGATCTGACATGCTCCATTTTTTTAATCCTCACCCAAGGATATGCTTACTGATTTGAGAGGGAGAGGACGGGAGAGAGGGAGAGAGAGAACAACATCGCTGTGAGAGAGACACATTGAACGATTGCCTCCTCTTTGTGCATAAGTCTATAAAGACATTTGTAAGGATCCAACGCAAAATCAAACTCGCCATCGAGGTGTGTGCACTGACCGGGCATCGAACCCACGACCTTTTGCTGAGCAGGACGACGGTCAAACGAACTCAGCCACTCAACCGGGTGCTCATTGTTTTTTGAAAAAATTCTTTGTATCCTCACAGCTTAATAGCCATTAAGTATTAAACAACCTTTTCTGAGTGAGCAAATAATGTTTGTTTCTATTGTTTAGAACTTTTAAGTGGGATTTTATTAAAAAGGAAACATTAAACCTGTGTAATGGAATCGCTCACTATAAAATACAGGTTGTGAAGGTATTAAATGTATACCATTCTTCCATTAACTGTATGTTTAATCTACACTTGAGGAACCTGCAAATACAGATGCGGGACAGGGGAGAGACTTGACTCAAGTCCGTGACCAACTTTCATATTTAATTGAATTACAGAAGTCCGTTTGTAACATCCCTAATCGCTTTATTTGGAAGAAATTCTGCCATATGGGAAACACAGATTTTCTGCCTTTATATTTTCTGAAGCCAGAGTGCAGACGCTTACCTGTTCCCCTCTTCCTGTACCCCGTACGAGTTACTACACGACAAATAGCAAAGTTCTTTCTTACAAAGGCAAGACATGACACAGAGGCGTTCCTAAACGTCATCCACCCACTTACCTCTGGCCCTTGAGTGTGCCCCTTGAGTTTGCAAAACCCAAAACCTCTACACTTTTCACGCGAGCAGGATCAGCATTAGAAAGCCCGCCACAATGACGTGAAAAACTCTTCGGTCTTGCAATAAAGCCGCCGGTGTCATCTGATTATAATGAGCTGACTGTACTTCTGTCTCCGCAACATCCCCTCAGCATACGGGCCGGTCTCTGGGATCTCAGTTCCATACCTGTTGGGTGCCGAGAACTAAGGGGGGGGGCCCTGTGCTCCCCCAGGGGGACTCGAGATGGGGACCAGGCAAGGACGCTGATCCCTACACTCACAGGACCTTCGATGACAGGAGCGCTGGAGAGGAAGTTCCGTTTTCTGGGGCAGGTGAGCCTTGGCCCGGCAGCAGCCCGCCCCGTTGCCGTGGACGGGCACGCAGCGGCGTGGGAACCGTCAGGAGCTGCACCGCGCTGCGCGACTGTCACCGCACGTGGCTCAAACAGGAGCCTGGACCCCAAGGCGGGGGTCGCTGGCATTCAAAAGGGGTTCTCGCCTTGCCGTTTTCAGGCACAAAGACACCAGAAATAAATTACGCAAGCTTCGCGTCCGTGAGGGTTCAAGCTCCGGTCTTTCCATTTCATCATGGCCACTGGAGATGCGGAATTCGTCCACCGCCCGCCATGCGGCGGGGCTGACGTTTCAGAGAGTTCAAGAAGCCTGTCAGCCTCGCGCACTGAAGTGATTGATAACTGGCCAAACAAGGCCTTGGAAGACTAGTCAGAGGGGGACACCTTCAAACGCTGAAGCCGTTTCTCATCTGAAAACCTGAACGTAGATTCCATCTTTACAGTCATTTTTCATGAAATAAACTCCAAGTTTGTGTCTGTGTTACCACCCTGGGCTCCGGCGGCAGCATGACCTCGCCGCACTCAGGGTGTATTTGCGGCAAGAAAAAGCGAGTGTGGCTTCTTTCACAGTGGTCCCGTGAAGGGACATAACATGAAGATAGTGTCATAAGGGATGGAACTGAATTTAAAAGGTGGACACTCGGGGAACTTCTCCATTTTCCGAAGTAGTGATCTTGGTTGGGAGGTTGCACATGCTGTGCAGTCAGCGTTCCCAAGAAGGCAGACCGAGGGAGACGTGCGGAATGGAAGACGTCGCCTCTCCCCGACTTCGTTGTCTCAGTTTGATGCTTCTAAAAATATAATACCTTTGGTTGTCAAATAAAAAGGGCGACATTTAAAAACACGTTTGAGTCCCTCAAACTCTTTCTGTAAAACTTATGTAAGTCGTTCATTATAAATTCATGTCTTGGTCCTGGTGATTTCCTGTTATTTTAGGTTTCAGACGAGATGAAATTCAATCGCTTAGAAAGAAACGTACATCTAGGCCACTGCACAAACCCAACATTCCGAAATGGCTTTCCTTCTTGGCTTCGGAGACAAAATCTGTCAAGTTTGCTCGTTCATGTAGGTCCGGACATGTGATTGGGATATTAGTACTTTTTTTTTTTTTTTGGCCATTCTTTAGACCTTCCTCATATTAGACAGCAAGGGATGGACAATGTTTTGGCGTGTGCGGCTTGTGCAATAGTGAGGCAGGGAGAGTTCTTACCTCCGCCCCAGGACGGGAAAGAACACGATTGATTCAGGAGGGCGGGTGTGGACCGAGGCGGGGGCCAGGTCCCTGCGCCCGCTGTGATGTTCCCAGCAGGCTGTCTGTGGAGACACAGAGTCGTAGTGAATGTCTTTTAAGCACCTGTGGACATTGCGGTGTGTTGATGGGAAGACAATAAAAAAAAAGTCCCAGGCAGAACAAAGCTACGTGGAACCTCGTGAAATGTACCACGTGGCGTAGTTTTGGGTCGGTTGGAACATCTTGGAGTGGACTCGCGTCCTTGGGTAACTTGCAGCTCAGGCTGGGGCTCGGCCTTCTCGCGCAGGGTCAGGGTATATACATCCTGGCTCGGCCTGAGGGGCTCGAGAGACTGAAAAGCCACCCCAGGACAACTCCAGCAAACCCCTGAAAGGGAGCCATCCCCTCAGGGAGCCTCGTCAGCCTGGCAGTGACCCCAGAAGGACGGAGGGAGCGGCTTTATGTCTCCGTTAGACAGCGGGCACCCCCGGAGCAGATATGTCCTGGAGGCGGGCTCACGTGGTAGGGCGAGCGCTGTGCCCTGCAGTCGGGGCACAGATGACACAGGGGGACTCCGGGGGCGGGAGAGATGGCGGCCAGGTGCGGGGACGGACGCACCGTGGCGAGAGCTGGGGGAGCGGGCGCTGCGCGCCCTCTGGCTCCGGCGGCCCGCGTGCTGAGGGGAGCGCCCGCGGGCGCACGTGGGCCCGGCACCCATCTGCACAGGCTGCACCGTCAGCGTAAACCGCAGCGAACGCCCTCCCTTCTCAAGGCCCGGGGCGCATCGTTGTCCCCAGGCGGGCAACGTCCTCGGGCGGACGCTACAGTGTGACTACCTCAGCAGTCGGCTGGAAGTCGGTCCTGTGATCCTGTTTAACCTGCTGTGGACGCCACAGACTGGGCGGCCTGGCCAGGCCCTGTTTGAAATCTGCGCAGAGATAGGCCACTCCTCCTGCACCGAAATTATCCCAGTTCAGTGTTGTTGGTCATCTCGACTATCACTCCAAAAGCGATCTGTTAAACATTACGACGCATGGTGCCATGCCAGAGGATTTGCTGCTTGTCTTGTATCTTCTCCCTGGATGTAGAGAGTCACAGAATAGTACCACTGAAGGAGAATTTGAGAGCATCTCCAAGCCCATCTGTTTAAGGTTAGGAAACCTAAGAGAGCCTACACCGGCAATCCCAAAATGCAAACGTTGTTTATCTTAGAAGACAGCTCTCAGTTTCTCCAGACTTCAAGGGGCAAAAAGGCATATCAAAGCCCTTATTTGTTTTCCTTTATAAGGCTGCAGGCTGAATGCTCTCTGTTCTGTTACTGACTCTAACTTGGATTCTTTGAAGATTTTTATGAAGTTCCAATTACACTCAATTCACGCTCGTATCTTCCACATCAAAAGCTGTGGAGTATTTAAGTGTCAACAGAATTCTAACATATTAACATCACATTTTAATTGATTTTTAAATGTTGCCTGACAGCCATTTCATACATTAGAAATTAGAGTCTTCACGAAGTGTTTTGCTCATGGAGCGCTTTATCGGCGTCATTTTCCACGGTACCAAATGCGTTTCCGAATTGAGTGGTGAGTGTCTGTTGTCTTGTGATGAACACATGCAAACCTTCTCCAGCCATCCCTCGTGGGGACACGTCACAGGTGTCCTGCGGTGCCGATTCCCAGGCTCACAGCTTTCGACTTGTTCAATCCATCTCCTCTTGAGAAGGTTTCAGAAAGGGGGGGGGGGTCATTGGAATTCATGTCTTCAGAGTGAATAAAACATTGTGATAGAAGACCCAACAGGGTAGGCTCGGAAAGGCCGGGCTAACGGTGAGTTCTATCTCCTGCCCTGAGTCCTGGGGCATCAGCAAGGGACGGGCCTTTTGCAGCCTTTCAGACCCCATGTCCTTGTTAACTCACTGGTGCCACACGTAGCTATTAGGACATACAAACGTATTTCGTGTGCCAGCGGCATATTCTGTTCAGTGTCAAGACACGGCCAGTGGGCACTGAAGCCTCACAGTCTCCTTATGGGTCTTGAAGTTTAACATTTTCTTTACGGGTCTTGAATTGCTGCTTTCCAAACGGGTCTGATATTTTTCTCTCCCTCCATCTGTATGGAGTACAGCTCTTTAAAATATTTGGCCAATGTGTTGGACCTAAAATTATACTTTCACTTTGCTCTGGTTTTGATTTCTCTAATTTTCTCTGACTTCATTCTTCTTAAATGAATGCAGCCGTTACTATGCTAGTTTTTTTTTCTTTTTCATGTAAAGAGAATGCCCATCGTATTAATTGAGTAAAACACCAGATTATATTTCAGCGACTATCTGTCAGGCTTGAACGGCCCATTAGAATCCCAGGTGACGTATCATTTCTCTAAACGCATGGAATTCACATACAGTATCAGATCCTAGACGCTGGGAATCCAGAAAAGAAAAACAACAACAGCAGTGAAAACTCCCAAGAAGCTGGAGCAATGTGTTGGGGCGGTCTCCCGCGTTTGAGAAGGGTTGGATGTGCTGTCATGAGGGAAAACCTTGTCCCGTGTCTATTCCGAGAGAGTCCGGTCAGCTGCGTAGTGAGTTTGAGAGCCAAGGCCGAGAGGTCAGTGGGTGTGAGGAGCAGCCGCTTCAGCAAATAGCAGAGCGGCGTCGGGCTCTGACGTCCCAGACGTGCAGGCCATTTAAACTGAGAGCCACCATTCCTGGTGAGTTTTTTAAAGACTCTATTTCATAGGCACGTTCCAGCCTCCCAACAAGATTGAGAGGAAGACACAGAGATGTCCCCTACCCCTTGCCGACCTCACGGAACGCAGTCCCCCCGTTATCAGCATCATTGCCCCGAGGGTGAGCCTGCGCAGACACACCGTCATCACCGCACGTCCACGGGGCCCTTCGCGGCCGACCGCCGGCGTCGTACGTCCCACATGCATGTAACGACATGCGCCCATCATGAATGGAATGCAAAATATATTTACATATTTAAGAGGAAATGTGTGTGCAGTGCAGTACGACCCCTCGTCACTGATTTTACTCGGAAACTCTCTGAGTATAATTTGTCGTCCTCTGTCAGGCCCGCTGCGAGTATTGTGTGTTTTAACATGTTTCATGCAATGTGCCCGCTCATGATGCCCTTTCGTGTTCAAAAGATATAGCGGGTGCTTTGCAGGAAGTTAAAGCAGAAAAATGAAGTCAGCAACAAAATGAGTAATTACATACCTTTCTCCTCCTACTTAAACGTACGACGTGTAAATGTATACAAATGTACAATTTTCACGTGCAATAAGAAAAGGAAAATATTCTGCCTCAAGATGCTTGTGAGTGAAAACAGTCTTCCCTTTTTTTTTTTTTTTTTTTTTTTTTGGCGATGCCTTTTTGGGTGGATGCATATTACTGTCATTTCTTAAAAGAATTAAGTGCCAAGTGCAAACCAAGTGAAGAGAAAGAAAATGTCACGGAAATTGCCAAGCAAGATTTATAACTTGAATATTATGCACGAAGTTGCCAAACCTCATAGGAGCTGTAGACTCCTCAGCCCGTCCTTGGCCCGCGCGGACGCATGACTCAGAGACGTCGGAGGCTGCTGGGGTTCAGGCTGGCTGGGGCTGTGCTGCACCACCGGCCCTAGAGATCCTTCAGGAAGATCACAGGAACGGTACACGTCACCATGAAATCCGTGACTCACTTAAAAGTGTGTAAGTAGGTGCTACGAAAGGATTTCCACCAGCACTTTGCAGTGCAAAACATGGCAGCGGGAAGGGGGATAGAAAAATACGCAGAGAAGGCTCCTTCGGCCTTTTCAGAGAGCGAGCCACACTCCTTTGGCTGTATTATGATCAATCGCACTGCCTGGACGGCACTGGGGTCGAAGGCGCATCGGGTGTTTAGACATCCAGACGGTCTGAGACTCTGCCCGTGAGGATAGCAGGGCAGACACGGAGAACGTCACCCATGAAACCAGCCACACACAGGGCCTTCTGCAAACCCAGCGTGGCCCAGACAACGCGTCACGCAGGAAAAGTGTCGTGAACCCCGGAAGAGAATGAGATCCCGCAGGAGACAGGGGCTGGGGACCCCACTCCTGCGAGGTTCTGAGTGTGAAAGTCGGCCTCGCTCATTCGGGGTGCGTGTTCCGCTGTGTGGATGGAAGGGAACTGGCCAGTCGATGGGGAAAACCCAGGGTTCGCAAGGCAGTCCATCCGTTCATGAGCTGTTTTAACCGAATGCAGTATGTTTAAGCGACTGCAATACAATTCCATTTTAGCAGCGGTCATTTGCGCGCCTCGTTTCCGCTTTGCTGCGTTCTTACGGAGGTTCCGTCTTACCGCGGGCAAAGAGACCTTCTGGGCCCGCGATACGCTTGTGAGTCAATCTGAAGGGTACACGTGCGAGAGGGGCTTAGAAACGGCTGTAGCCGTGGGAGACAGCTCCAGCTGGAAGGGAGACGAGACACCCCAAGTCAACAGTGGTGAGGTGGGCGCGGTGAAACGCGGCCACGGAGCCTTTATGTTCAATACACAGTGTATCGCACACGTAGGCTCCCAGGCGGTCAGTTGCTTGAAGTCATGGCGAACTACTCCGATCGCTCCTCATGGAGAAGGCGAGAGGTCTTTGTCCGTGCTCGAAGGGGCTCGGGCCCTTCAGGGAGGGCTGGGGGTGGGGTGAGGGTGCCGGGGGCGGCGCCCCTCCGTGCATGAAAGGTCCCCCGGAGTATGTGGTGAATATGCATCTGGGGGGAAACTCCGGCCTGGACTCATAAATAGAATCAGGTTCTGGACTTACATCTTTTTCTATTTTGCTTTTCTGGGATAAGCAAGACCTGGCTTACACCGCAACGTGGAAACATACAATTGCTTTCCGATATCCTTGAGGAATGCCTCGGCCTACTGCGGTGTCATATCAGGACGCTCATCGGGCGTGGCAAAGGAGGGCTTTTCCTGGGGCGGGACCCGCGGCCGCGGTCTGAAGAAGCGGCCCCAGGCGCCCCCCCTTTACATGCGCGAAGGATGTCCCCTGGCTCGTTCTTGTTTCTCATAAAGGAGCCAGTATGTGGTTTGGAGCTGCGCGGATGGGAAATTGCGATCCCATTAAGAAACCACATCCCTGCTTTGCAACAAGGCAGGAATGCGTCCGTGTTGAAGCGCCAAAACAGTCGCAGGAAACGTTCGAAAGCCCATCCCAAGACGCCCCGGGTCTGTCTTCGGCCTGCGCCTCGTCTGAGGAATGTGCGTGGTGATGGTAAAGCCAACTGGCGTTCCCAAAGCAAGGACAGGAAGCCCGTTGTCACCGGAACACTGGCGACGCGTCCACAGGGGGCAGAGCTGTGGAAGCCAAGTCCCAGCAACGCTGGGAGCTCAGGGGTCCTGGTCCCCGTGTAGGGGGACCCCATGTACAGTCCGCCCTGTGCCTTGACGTAGGTACGCACCCACTCGCTTGGCCAGCCGCCCGTTCGGTCACGCGAGCCTGTGCACCGTTTCCCTCGCCGCTGCCGGCGCGCAGCCGGGGGCTCCCCCACCCCGTTGCCTTACGCAGGGAGGGCCCGCTGGCGAGGCCGCACCAGGCGCACGCCCCTCGGCTGCAGCGCACGCCCCTCGGTCCCTGCGGGGCATCGCGGGGACAATGCGTTTTCCTGCCTTTTCCGGAGTCTGGGCCCCCAGCCTTCCGAGGCACGGCCGCCTCCTGTCCTCAGAGCTCAGCCCGTCACCGCGTGTACCCTTCCTCAGGGACGGTGTCTGCCTCTGACCCGCCCACCCCTCGCCCGAGGACCTGAGATGACACTGTCCCCCCCACCCAGGTCACCCAGGGGCACGTCCCATCTCCGCATCCTCAGCTACACATGGCTGCCAAGTGCCCTGGCCCCCGGGGTGGTTGCACCTGCACAGGTCCTGGGGTCCGGGCAGGGACATCCGCGTGGCCGAAGGGGCCTTCATTCCGTCGGCCGCATGTCCTGCACGCACGCCCGAAGCACTTTCTCTCTGATGGGTACGGTCGTTGTTACTCGTTAAGTTTTGAACATACCACCGATACGTTTTTCCCTTTCGTACGCTGTTTTCGTCCTCCAGGAAGCTGAGGATTTGAGGATCACCGCTGTAACTCCAATGCTCATCTGAAATCCCAGACAAATGCGAAGCCACCAGACTCACAGGCTCGGAGGGACTCCTGGCTTTTCCTAGATTTTTATCAGCTTTTGGTCTTAGCTCTGGGAATCTCAGCTGCATTCACGCCTCTCATTTTAAAGGGCTTTACCTGTTTTCTACTTGAGTTTTGTTATGTTTTTCCCCTGGTTAGCATTTTCTTTCCATTGTGAAAATAAGAGTAGTGCTGATACTCAAGAGGAAGCCCCTTCTCAGGCGTAACAGTCCGTGCGCAGGAAACGGTGCGGTGAGAGACGAGGCAGGACAGAGCCGCGGCCCCAAGGAGGCCCTCCTCCGCCCTCTGTCCTCAGCTTCCCGCTCCTGGGCGCTGCCGTTGTTCCGTTAGAACACAAGAGTCTGCGACAGCCTTCGCCGCTCACTGCCTGACACCGCCGTTGCTGCCTGAGCCTAGGAACCTCCTTGTGGAAAGAGGCCGTTGGTCCTTTCTCGCTCCTTAAGCCAAGTTCCTGGGCGTAGGGCGGCCTCTGGGCAAACCGTTATCAATCAGACTGGGCTTCCGCTGTGGGGACCCAGGACGAAACTCGGTCCAATTCACTGCAGAGTCCCTGGAAGCCTGAGGGGAAAACATCAAAATCCCAGCACAACCCGGGACGGAAAGGCTGGCCCGGGCAGTCCTGCTCCCAAGGGTACAGATTTTAGGGAGGTCTCAGGCATGTTTTTTATTGCCACGACACGCCGAAAAAAATAAGCACATACCTTTGAATCTTTGGCTGAGACAATAATTCTTGATTGCTTTTTTCCCCAAGTTCAAGTTGGCCCAGTAAAACAAAGGAAATAGCCAGAAATATGATGAAACTTTCGACATTTTTAAATATAATTCATATCAGTATTAAATATTAAGTTAACCCACTGTTTCCATGTGATGAATATTAATTGAAATTGGAATTTTTCGTGTTGAAGTCTTTATTGTAATATCTTTATGGGGTTTTTTTTTCCATCAAGGCTGTGCATGCAAATGGTGCTCTTATGCCAAGTCAAAGAAGATCGTCTATTTTTTTTTCCAAACTCTTGGTAAGAGAAAAAAAGCTTATAAATTTAAAATCCTTAGCGATATTTGCTTAGTCGGACATACTAGGATGAATGCACAGCGTTCATTTATCAAAGTGGACACAGGCAAGATGATGTCTCTCATGTTATCGCTGTCTGTGTTGAAAAACACATCATATGCCGGAACATGAAGAGGACAGTGTGGCTAGAGGGGTCCTTGCTAAGCTGTGCGGGGAAACCTAGGAGGCCCGAAGAGAATGGAAATACCGCCAGGGACCGCATTAGAGTCGCACAGCGGGGTCCTTGACAAGGCAGGCTCCCGGGCTTCCCGGGGGAGAGCCTCATTCAGAGGGCCGGAGAGAGAGCGCGCCTCGCCGTCTGCACGTAAAGGAAAGACACGCCCCTCCTCTCACGAGTCTTTTGAGTCTTTTGTGCGCGGACCGATTCAGGTGCCACTGACGTTCATTCCACAGTCTCCTTCCACCAAGGCGGAAACTGAGGCCTTCGGAGTCCCCGCCTCGTTCAACACGTCCTGGGCTGTTGGCTGCACAGCACAAAGCCGGGTCTTAGCATCCTAGCATCTTTAGTTCTTGTTGCGCAATTCAGTGCGCGCGGACAGGTGATCATCTATTGTGAGCCTCCCATTACGCAAGTGCTAAGAAGGAGGTGAAGCCACCGAGAGACGTCCCGCTGAACCCCCTACGTCCCAGCAAATGGAAATGCAAAACGGACGGCCGTACATTTCCAGACACGGGGTCCGGGCGAACGGCCGGGGGGCTGGCCTGCACCTGGGTGGGAATCGGATGATCTCACCCGAGAAGACACCTTACGCTCGAGGCAGAAGGGAGCTGTCCGGGGGGCGCACGGGGAGAGGATTTCCGAGTGTGGACGCTGCAGGGGGCCCGGAACCGCCGCCCTGCTCAGGAAGGGGTGCTTTCGCCTGGGGCTGCAGGAGCGGAGACACAGACAGAGGCTGGTGAGGAGGGTTTGCACCGTTAACATGATGAAAAGCGAAGCTGAAACCCAGGTGGCCAAACATCCTGTAGCCCAGGGGACTCAGCCCCCCTACAGCCCAGAGGTGCCGCCCTGCGACTCCTGGCTGTTCCCAAACCTAAAATCACCTTTGAAAGGGAAGGGATTTTGGTCCGTCGACAAGATTCAGGGAAATTCAAGGGTGCAGCCAAAGGTGATCGGGAGAATTGTGTGAGGTCCCCAGGTGCCTGCTTTGAAGGGGACTGAGGCGTCCTTGTCCTCCGTACGATGTTTCTTGTGTCTTGTGTCGTCTTCCCTAAATGTCTCTGTTTTTCATGGCCCACGGCTGGACACCTTCTGGACGGCCCCCGCAGATGCCTACGGCATCGGCAGCGCCTCGCAGCGCGGGTGGGAGGGTCATCTTCAGGTTTTTTATGTTGGAGAACCTGTCGCCTATACTTGATTTCCTGGTTTATTGCCTCGTCACTGAAACTCGTGTTGCACATTAATGTGCTTGTCTCCTTGTTGCCAACAGCCGCGTTGTTTTCCCGATCTCACGCGGTGTCGTCACTCCCACCGCATCGGAAACGGCTGCAGTGGCCGTGGCTGGAAGCGCGGTCCGCTCCGCTCCAGGGGCGGTAACCTGCACTTGACCTTGTTGTGCTGTGTTATCATCGACCCGCCTAACCAGGAACAGACCGGAGGTGCAGCATTGTTTTGTTACTTGACCTCGGTGTACAACTTATCGCGCAATGTCATTTACATACCAGTCTGGGCTTCTCTTTCAAACAAAACAGTCACCTCGACAATTTGGGTCAAGTTTTATTTTTCCTGCTAACTAGGTAATTAACCTGCGCTCTTGGTAAGTCGACAGTCAAGTGTAAGTGCAGGACTCAGAACTAATAGGTTACAGACAACCTATATGAAACCCTTCGCTTTGTGTCTAGCGATCAACGTCGGTGCCTCCGAACACTGCCACCGGGGGAGGCAAATCAAAATCAGGAACTCAAGGCTGCTTTGCAGACTCTCAAGAGACAACAGGTTCGTGAAGTTTAACTTCACAGGACTCTTTCTTCCTGACAAGATCGGCTCCCTCGCTGGCTGGACTCCTGGATGCAGGTGATTGAAACGTCAAGCAGACAGCATTTCTAGGCATGTGAACTAAAACTGGGGACCTCTTCTTCATAAAGGGGAGCTTTGCTTTCCGTATACGCAACGGCCGATGGGCTGGGAAGCTTAGTAAGATGTTGGACATCATTTTAACGTTGGGGCGTGCCACCTAGAAGGTATGCAGGATGAACCACTGCTTCCCATAGAAGCTCACCACGCATTCCAGCCCTGAAACCACATTTCAAGGATGAAGAATGTGAGCTGTAAAGGAATATGAATTTTCGAGCTACAGTGATGTTTTGCAAGGGGTGGGGATATTTAAAAATGAACTTGCAGGGTATTCCAGCAACAATATCTTTTTTCCATATTGGTCGAAGTAGCTATTTCTGAAGGCAAATTCTTCCATTTTGCAAGTAATTCATCAATGTTGGGCAGACCTAGTTGACCTTTGTCGGTTACTTCAGACCCTAAAATCATATAATTTAAAGGAATATGTTTTAACATGCCAGGTGAGATCAGAACTTTGTAAATGCAACTACAAAGTCCTACTACTAAAAAAAAAAAAAAAAAGTAAAAATAAAAAGATATTTTTCTAACCAGGAAGGTATGCTGTGCAAGTTAATCATAACTCATTTTATGTGTATAAATAACACATTCTATGTTTGTAAAGCAACCAACCATCAGTTGTTTTTCTGGCCAAAATACTTTCATCCACATTTTCATTTACGACATTTTGTTTGAGAGATTTCAGTATTTACCAAAGGCACATTCATCATCTGAGTTGGGACGATTTCCGCTTCCTTCTGTGCCACAGCAAGAGCTGGTGCTCCTGTCCCTATCGTCACTGATGCCTCCTGTGTTTGAGCGACAACTCTCTGCCTCGGTTTTGCCTGGACGATGGGCTGTTTGAGCTGACGGATCTCGAAGGCACCAGGTGACAGCCGCGAGCAGGCAACACGCCGAAGCCAACTACACGCCTGCTGTCGGCCAGTGAGCTCAGGGAGTCCTCCTTCACCGAAGGGCACGATCTAACTTCTTGGCACAGCAGGAGAAGACCTTTCCTAATCTTACCCCGGCGACCTCTCAATCCCCAGCCGCCCCTCGGCCCTGCGCGTCCCTGAGCCCGCACAGGTGTCACGGTCTGAGGACCTCCCCTCCGCCTGCCTGCCTGTGCTAATCCTCCAACCCGCACTCCCGTCTCCGCGCCCCCGCTAGCTTTCCTGGGGACACAGACGCGCCTGCAGGAAGCTTTCATGCTGACGTTCATAACTGTGTTTACCGGCCTGTCCCGCCTCCTGTCTGCGCCCCACGCCTCTGCCCTCGCTAGAACTCCCGCCGATTGGGGGAGGGGCCGTTAGCACACCTGGGTTAACTCTCTGTTAACCCTTGTGGATGAGTTAACACGTAAGGAGGGAAGAGTAGGCACATCGAGACAGGCTGGCCCTTGGCTGGTTCGAAGGCAAAGGAGAGAAGTCACAGCGGCCTACGCTTTACGTCGTTTGGGGGCTGGGGTGGGTTTGTTCTTGTAACTGGCACGCGCACCCGGAAGAGTCATTTGGGCAAATGAATAGGAATTGTCTCTCCGGTAAACCATGTGTCCATCATGTGGGCACATGCACAGGGCAATGCCCGGGAGGCGGTCGGAGTGAAGTCTGGAAGGAGAGATGAGACGTAAGAGAGGAAGTGACTGGCCTGGGGAGCTCCAGCCCCAGAGATCGGGACGCGGCCAGCGGTGGGGAGGGGACGAGATGATGCCTGAGCCTGAAGCTTGAATGAACGTCAGCATTTACGGCAGGTGGGGGTGAGGGAGAGCAAGGAGGCAGCTGGGCAGACGTGCAGACTGCAGCCACAGAGGGAGAGCCAGGAAGGAGACTGGCGGAACACAGGCATCGAGATCAAGCGTGGTTTCAAGCACGGCAAAAGCAGAGCAGGTTAAAAACGGTAAAAAAAAAACAAAAAAAAAAAACATCGTCCTGTGAAGCAAACTCCAAAAGCAGTTTCAATTCTACAGTAGAGATGGGCTCTGAATTGCAGGAAGTTAAGAGTTCGGGGGAGGGAAAAGAGGCGGCGTTACCCACGCTCAGATGTCCTTTGACCATGTTACTGTTTCCATGAGGAGGAGGAGGCGAGGGAATGTAAAAACTTAAGTAAAACATAGAATTGGCGTGGGATGTTTCGGAGGCAGAAGAGCTGAGCACGTCCTCACGTGGAGGGCAGTTGGCTGCGGGGAAGTGCGAGGCAGAGGGGCGGGAGGGAAACTGGGTGGCGAAACAGGCGGGAAGAGGGATGGAGCCGGAGATGAGGGAAGAGACGGGGGTTTTTGCGTTGATAGAAGGTTGCGGATTCTGCTCGTGCGTGAAGGAAGGGGGCGAAGCATAGGGCACATTTGAGCTAGAAGCTGTGCTACATAAAAATCGTTGTCTTAAAACACTCAGTTCCCGTGTGAAAAATCCAGTTTGGATGGGTGAGAGTCGTGTGCAGAAATAGAATGATATCAGGCATAAGAAATACATTCCTTTTATACTCAGAATTGAACACCGATGATTAGCACTGCGTATTCATTTATGTATTCAATGATAGAAAAATTGTTCATTTTTATACCATGAAATACGATATAAAACAACGTAGGCTCCCTTAAAAACTAGTTTAGTGATGCCAAGAAATGCTGGTAAATGTTGGATTTCTTCAAGCACGTTATTAATTTTTCCAGTTGATATGATAAGAGCAAGCAGGAGTGGGGAAATTGGCACAATTTCTGTAATAAGATGTTTAAAGAGCATTGCATTTTTTGAAAGAGCGGAACTAGAGAAAGTGATTTTACTTCAGTGTTCAAAAATATATTCTTCATCTTCCAGTCAACTGATAGCGATGTATTTTGATTCACTCTTGCTAATTGGCAGGAACAATTGAGACCTAGGACAACAATGAGATTTAACCACTTGTTAGGAAGGAAATCAATGATGTCCTGCGCCGTCTAAACCGAGCCTGGAGAAAGCAGTTCGGAACCACGCAGCCTGCTCCTCTGTGAACCGCTGCCTTCCCCACATGCACGCGGTGCACCTAGGGCTCGCGGACCCCACTTACCCCGGTCTTCCTCGGTAGGACACAGACTCAGCCCCAAGACGCAGAGCTCTGTTGCCTCCGGTTATCTTGGAAGAGAAGCCGCTGCACGTTTTATCCATTCAAAACTCTCAAAAGCCCCCTCAAAAAATGCTCATTTATTGCATTGCAAAACATTATGTTTCATAGGTTAAAACACATTTTTAGCTGCCCCCCCCCATGAGGGAAAAACACCGAGAAAATAAGAGGTTAAGAAGATGTTCCGCAGTAAAAATTTTTTTTTTTTTTTTTGCAAATGATTAGATCTACTTATTTTTATTTTCCTGTTTATTTTTCTCTGGGAAAAGTGCATTTTCTTTTTAAAAACCAAGATTAAAAATGTCCCTGGTTCTGTGATGTGAAGCGGTTGGAAAGGTTGCTTCTCATTTTAAGCTTCTCAAAAGCTAAAATCATCAGATTGAAGATTTAGAAATAGCAACTGAATATAGAAGTACGGTAATGTTTTTGTTCTTACACAATTTTGCTCTGGAAAACTTTACTTTTATATTATTTTTCCTAATTGTGTTGTCTCCTGACAAAGTTTTAATACCAGCAAATGCCATTTAAATCATTAACAGGATTCCAAAAATAGGCAAATCAAAAGGCTCATTGGTGATGAAGGAGGGGGAGGTAATGAAGAACAAAGAGAAAAAAAGGTTTCAATTTACTTAAAAGGACAGCAGATGGCATGATTCATTCCATCTAATTTTATATTAGTTTTCCTCATTAAGTTCAAAATTCGCAGTGCTTTTAAGACATGATTATAAGTTCCATTTTAAGTTATACATATTTAATTTCAGAGAGTTTTAGGATTAAATAGGGACCATAGTATACTCTTTTCTCTTTTATAATTAATGATATTCCGGGAGACACTTCTAAAGACATGAAGCTCCTTATTTTACATACATTTTAAAAAGTGGATTGGATTGGCCAAAAAGACTGTTTAGTTTTTTCCATAAAATAAAAGACTTTTTTTTTTTTTCATTTTCACCGATAACCTTATTGATTTGGATCTTTTGAGTATGTCGGCTTTCTCCCGTGTGGTGTAACATTGATTCTTCCCAAGTAATGTTTCAGTTTGATCGCTATCAACTTCGCCTGGTCTAGCTGACCGAAGAGCCATCTAGGTCGTCCAGAGACAAATCGAGAGCATGAAACTTCGAAAACCACTTTAGATACATTCCATCCGTCCCAGCACCTTCTCCGTACACCGCACACATCTTTGTTGGTGTCTGTTTCAGTTGTGTTTCTACTTCTCTTGAAATAGTAAAGCATAACATGCCGAACAGGTTGCATGTTTTCTGCCATCCTTAATATTAAAATGGCTGCACAAAAGTGCATCCATTTTGATGTTTTTTTAAAAGGTACTCTGGTAGGGAAGCTGTCACAATACTATCTACAACGTCTGCGTGATCCTCTAACAGTGGACACTTCTCATCAAACATTTGTCCAGAATCGTAACCCACAGGAACCCTGCTGGGCACCACGCACTTAAGAGGATGATGATGATGATGATGCACCCGTGCAGGTTCACGCAGTGTAACAAACAAACGTGCATGAAGATGTTGAGAGCAGCAGAGCGTGCGTGCGGGTCCAGGCAAGGGAACTCTCTATACCTCCTAGCTCAGTTTTGCTGTGAACCTAACATGACTCTTAAAAAATAAAGAGAATTCTGTCTATTTTACAAATGGAAACAAAACAAGAGCTCTGTAGGCCACGGCAATGAAATAATAATTTATGAAGAAGACAAAAAACATCTCCGGTTCCTGATGGAGATTCATGGAGTGTGCAGGCCAGCACGCCTTAATCTGCTGGCTGATTTCAAGCCTCTATGCATAGTCTATTTTGCTTAATTTCAACAAGTATTGATTTGGAAAACCCCGTGGATTAAACATATTCTAGCCATTTTCTTTGACAAATTTCTTGTTGGCCTTGAGCGATGGAATCAGGCGTACACTTCACATATCAGAAACAATGGCCCATGTCTTCCACTTTTTGATAACCTGATGGAGATGATAGTCATAGTTTTTTTTTCTTTTCTACCAGTGAAAGGCAAGTGTTTGACGTGTTCCCATCTTTGGGAAGCAGATGAATCATTTACTCCTTCTTTCAAAGGCAGGTCGTCTCCAATGAACCTACCATGGGATGAAGGTGGACTGGCCCTTGGTGGCCGCTCACTGTGGACACCGCTAAAACGAGAGTGATCTGCCTCCGACAGCCCGCTGACCGCAGGACGATCTGATTTTCTATCTCATTCGGTTGGGGCACGCATCTCCTTTTTTGTTTTTTTATCCTCACCCGAGAACATTTGGCATTGCTTTTAGAGAGAGGGAAAGGGAGAAAGGAAGGGAAAGAAACATCGATGCGAGAGAGGCACATGTATTGGTGGCCTCCCGTACGCGCTCCAATTGGGACTCTTCCGTGCCCGGACCCGGGAGGGAGCACAACCTCTCACTTATGGGGGATGATGCTCCAACCAATGAGCCACACCGGCCAGGGAATATAACCAAATACTTGGCTATAGAGTTCTGTTTATAACATTCCTTGGTAGCCATTGACAGTCCCACTTCTGCACTCCTCAGTAGTCAGTGGGTTTTTGTCAAAGGCTATTCCATGTCCCAGTATGTGCTGCTCAGGTGCACATTCCTTCGCTGCCTCACGCGCCCATTCATCTGTTCAGCAAAGTGAACGTGTGCCGCACCCCTCCCCCTTCGGCGAAGATTACAGCAAGGAACGTGAGGTGCCGCTCGTCTGGAGACATGCTTGTTCTCATAGGAGATTAATGGTATTAAAGAAATGAATGGTCCTATTCCGTTGTGTGGCCCCAGATCCGGCCAGAAGTCGATGCTGAGTGGTTTAGGAATCATGTTCTTAGTATGTCACATTGGCGTGGCAGATGTTTAGAGATGTGTTTTCTATAGTCTTTATTTTCCTTGTGGCTACTAAGTGGTTCCTTCCGGTGCTGGTGTCCCAAGCAGAGTCAGATCACCCCCCACGGGGTGGAAATTTGTTCTCGGAGGTGAAAACTACACACTCTTATTTTATGTATAAAATCAGTATGTGTCAAATATACAAACAAGGTATATAGAATTTCAAAGGTATTGACGTGTCATCGGCAGGGGTAATTAGAGACAAGAATGTCTACAAAAGTTTCCTGGCCAGTAATAACGAAAACAAAAATTCCAAGAAACCCCAGATCAAGCACCGTCCCTAGAATCAAAAGGCTCGTTCCAACAAAATGACCTGCATGGTACATAGCCAAGGGTTAGCGCCCTGATTCACCCAGGAATCATGTTCTTTACTGATTTTCTGGGCTGGGTAACAGCATAAACAGTGCAGAGGTACTCTGGTTTTAATGATACATAGAGGCTGAGTGAGGTAACCCCCCCGCCCCGCAAGGTCATTACCTGGCCTCAAACATGTGGCCCGGGCAGGGAGGTCAGACCCCGTACAGCCAGGAGGCAGAAAGACAAGCGTCTGATGGCCCATCTGGGGATCATACGTGCAGCTTGATTCCATTTGTGTAGTAGCTGCCATTCATCATGTTTATTAGAAGCGCCCCGCTTTCAAGCTGTGTCACATTAACACACGCAAGGAAAAGCATCCTTCCCTTCAATCAGTGGTCTTACATGACATGCTCTATTGAAAGCCTGGGCACCCTTGAATGAAATACATAGCTCCTTACTTGTTCACTTAATTCTCTAAGAGCACAGACCGGTATGTAGTAAAGCTCTGAACTTTCCAGTGTTACCGTTTTCCAATTTCTTTCCACAGAGCTCACTGGGTCCATTGTAGCTAAATTGACTCGGCACAACCAATTAGCCGCAGCGCCACCTAATCCTGTTATTAAGACCATGGTTAGGGCAAAAATAATTATTTTCGTGGAACTCACTGTCTTTAAGTCACATGTACCCTAAAACTGATAGATCATTTGAGTCCTGGAGGGAACACAGAGCCTTTGAGATCTGCTGCCACTTACATCGTGTTGAATGCCCTGGACGCCCCTTGCAGACCTGGGTCTGGCCCCTTCCCCAGACCGTCAACAGATGAGTGAGGCCTATAACTGCAAGTGCCGCCAACACACCGCACCGGTGCCTTTGATGTCCGCGAGGCTACCTTCGAAGAGCTTAGTGACGTTGAAGAAACCTGATCCACATCTTTTTTCAAAACCGTAGATTCGGTTTTTGTATTTGCAAAGACATCATAAGTTTGCAGGAAGCAAAGGGCTGGTGTAGCTTGATGACTCATTTTATAGCTGCAGGAACCACGATCAAGCAAGGTTATCAAAAGCAACACAGGAGACGACGTTCGGGGGCAATAATTAGGACGAGCAGCCGCACGAGGATTTGAGGGCAGCCGTGCTGCGCTGTAAGGTTGCTTCCGTGGTGGGTGCATGTGACGACACGTTTGTCCCGTCCCACAGGCGGTACAACACCAGGAGTGGCCCCCACCGTGACTGTGGATCCTGCGTGACGATCACGCGTCTGTAGAAGTCCATTCTCTGTCACGCCGGCACCGCTCTGCAGGCTGTGTGTGTGTGGAACGCGCCCAGTTACAGGGGAGCACTCCGTATCTGCAGCTCGGTTCTGCAATGAACTTACCGCACTCTATCAAACGCAGTCTCTTTCTTACCAAAGAAGTCGTTCCTATTACGGTCCTCAGTCCGCCCGGCAAGAGCTGCGTCGTAGCCGTGTGTGGCCGGGAGGCAGAGCCCGAGCTCCCGGGAGAGCCTTCCAGCCACCCCGGGGCTCACAAGCGCCTCGAGGGGCACCTTCTCCACGCATCCTCAGCTTCAGGCCTGCGAGCCGACGTCTGCCCACCCAGGGCCCCGTGTCGCTGCTGGAACCCCACCTGGCCTGCGGCAGTGCTGAGGGCACAGCCCCCTGGGACCCTGGGCAGGAACACTCAGCGACAGAGAGAGGATGAGGTGGCGAACGGTCCTCCTTGCTAGTGAAAGGCAGCTCTGAGATGTGTTCCCTGCCGACTGGCAGAGTCTCTGCTGCTGCCCATGGCAGGCCCCGCCCACCAGCACCCCGAGGATTGGCTCCGCCCCCTCCCTGTGCTACCTCTCTGCTCCACTACGACCCTCATGGAGCCTCCCACATCCACTCCGGGTCCCCACATCTTTATTCCCAGGTCTGCTTTGGGGAAAACAACCCACATCCGGCAATCAGTAGACGTTCTTCCCATCTGTGGGCCCTTGGCCAGTCATGTTGAAATCTGGCACGAATATTGCTGCTGGGCAATCTGTATCGTTCAGCTCCGCTGTCAGGCCTGACGCCCAAGGACCACAGGCCTGTGTTTCCTTTGTTACCTGCAGTAATCTGTCACATGGCCCACAGAATTTGAGAAAAACCTCAGGAATTTTTTTTAGAAAGTGAACTCTTAGGCAGCGACAGTTGCGGACACTCGGCTATAGACTCATCGGGGACCATGAAGAATCCAACAGGAGCCCGCTAGAGCGTGCGTAGAAAGTGTCTGCTGACGGCTGTGTCTTCTACAACCCGTGGGCACGGGACCTCCATGTGGAATCACGTCTGTCCCTGCGAATAGTGCCTGAGGGGACACAGACCCAAGACAGGGCCAGCAACCCGGCGAGGAAACGTCTGAGGAAACGCCGCAGCTCTACTGATTGGTCCAGGAACCATAACAGAGCTGTGAGCCTTCTAGCTTCTACATTACAGACAGAAAATACAACGCTGGTCTGAACAGCATTGATAGAATCCAAGAACTCCAGGGACCTTACAAAGTCATCTTCTGTATTTCTGTGCTACAAGACAGAGCTCTCTAACTCTCACGAGACACATGGGTATTTCTCAAATTCTTAGAGATGAAAGGCAAGCACTTCCACCAGCAAGATCGCAGTTCTGTCTTTGAATCTCAGTGAAAAGCAGGTGCTCGGATTTTATGATGAATGCCTATAAATACGCACAATGACTTCTAGATTATGCCAGTCTTTTTAATATGCACAGGCTAATAATACCATTACTCTCTTTCTTACTAATTTTCTCCCTCCTACGCAGTTAGGATGTCTTGAGTAATAGGACTTGGCATGACAGGAAGACAGGGCCCTAAAAACAACTGAAAAAATGCCCAATAATACATTTTAACCTTTGAAAAATATGACTAATCTTCCCGTTGGGGGGCATGCCCAAAAGGACGTCAACCCTCCTTGTTGCTGGTGGATTCTAGAACCAACGCTGTATATTTGCACTGCTGTTTCAATACTGAGTTGGAAAATAGAGCAGGGATTTTTATGCTGCTTCTTTTTTCTTAAAAAAAAAAAAAAGGCATAAGCCCCAGCTGGCACAGCTCAGTGGATTGGGCGCCGGCCTGTGAACCAAAGGGTTCCCTGGTCCAATTCCCAGTCAGGGCACAGGCCTGGGTTGCGGGCCAGGTCCCCAGGAGGGGGCACATTAAAGAGCCAACCACACATGGATGTTTCTTTCCCTCTCTTCCTCCCTCCCTTCCCCTCTCTAAAAATAAATGAAATCTTTAAAAAAAAAAAACATAAAAATGTCACCCATGTGAGAAAATCCTTTCAATTAACCACTGATGAGACCGAGGCACTGAGAAGGCTGACCGGTAACAGTACAGATATTTCCATCAACCCTAATGACTGGAAAAGCATGTTTTTCCCCTTAGGTTTGCTCTTGTGCGTGCACGTGCCTTAGCAGCAATGGCTCAGAAAGTTTCCCCAAGTGCCCTTGACCTTTGCCCTCCCCCAGAGGGACCTCCTCCCACCAGGGATGGCTGTGAAGAAACCTCCTTCAACACGCAGCCTCCCTGTCAACACCACGGTCAACAGGGAAAGCCTGGCCTCTCGGAAGCCACCGAACTCCCCATCTCTGCACCTGCTGTATCCGCCCAGTCCTTGGACGGCCACCCCGGAGCCCCTCTCTGCTGCCCTGAGCGGGTCCCCGCAGGTTGCCTTCGGCCCTCCCCACAGCCTCCCCCTTCCCGTGCCCGCTGCCCACCTCGGCTGTTCCGCCCCGGGCCTTCTCAGTCCCGCGTGGCTCTGGAGGCCCCCAAGAGACACCGCTGAGCATGTTGCCTGCCCAGAGAGGACGCGAGGGGACTCCGCACGGCCGACCCACCGCGTGCAGGACGGGTGCTGTTGGGTAAGCGTTCCTTCTGGAGCCCGCCTGCGCCCCACGCACGCTGAACGCACAGGGAGGGCTCGCCCCACCTCCCCACAGCCCTCTCCCGCTGTGCGCTGGTCCTGAGATGGCCAGCCAGGGCAGCTGCCCGCACACAGCGCCCTGCCGCAGGCTTGGTTTCGGGGGAAACCCAGACGGACTTCCCTTTCCTCTGTTTCTTTCTTTTCTTCTTTCCCTTCCTCCCTCCCTCCCTTCCTTCCATTCTGTCTTCTCTCTCTCTCTCTCAGTACATCTATTAATCTCTTGTATAATCTTCCTACTTATCTGTCATCTACCAGCAAACACAACAGAGATCCAAGAACTCCTCGACTGTGCTTTGTATGAAAAGCACCTTTATTTGAATCAGTGAAAGCACGTGATTTCTCCTCAGGGAGTCTCCTTCCAGTCATCGAAGTTTATCCAGAGCCTCGTTGTAACCTGAGTGTCTGTGTGTCCTCCAGTCTCCATGCCTGTGACCCAGCACAAGGGTCCCCACCAGCACCTGACCGGGCCGGCGCCGTGAGCTCGGGCCTCCCGCCTCGGGAACGGCGAGAGAGCCGTTCCTAAGCCACCTGCCCAGGGCACTATATCACAGCAGCTCACAAGGACAAAGACACTGAATTTCTCTGTATGTGAAGCAAGATGGCGTGTGATTACAACCTTTGCATTAAGTTCAGGGATGAAAAGCAGAGGACAGAACCTCTATAAAACCTGGGTTTGCTTATAAATACAGTTCGCGCCCGCGGTTTAAAGGCCCAGCAGAGCGAAAGCCGGGTTGTACCGCACACGCCCACCCCCGCCTCACCTGGAAGTCAGCCCGCTGGCTTCACGGAGCTGTGAACAGGCTCCCTCGGCTTCCATCAAACACACAGCCCCGTATTATTCTCACATCCGCGGTGCCGTGACCTGGTTAGCTGCGTGTTTCTCCCCATAGCGACAGACACAAGATGACTCCTTTCATTGGGTTTTCTTTCCCTGGATGGGCTGCCTTGACATCTACTGTAAACTTGGACGCAAGCCCAGTCCAACGCGAGTGAGGTCATCCTTGGCCCGTCCCTGGCTTGGATGTTATGTCTGCAGGCTCGGCCAAGAGCAGCACGGGGGTCCGTGGGGTGAGCGTGCGTTCCCGGTCGCGCCACCGGCTGGGGCACCGTCCCTGCGGCAGAACCTTGATCGGACGGGCGGCTCCGGCACGTGCTGTCAGCCGGCCGAAGTCCTGTCCGCACCCTGGCCCATGGTCCTCTTGGAAGAGAGACGGATGGGACAGGGTTCAAGTGTGGACCTGGTTCCCCCACGCATGCAATCCCATCACGCCCTTTATTCCACCTGCGCTGCGTCTGTTTCAGAGACACTCTGCTGAGCGGCTGTCACGGGTCACGAGCTGGGGGCTGTCAGAGGTTAAGCAGAAACGTGCTTATGTGTTTGTGCCGAAGTTGTTTACTTGATCCTATCATGCCCCGGATCATTTCCAAAGCACGAGTTTGAACTCTTTCCATCAGGGCGGGCGCTAGCTCACTTCAGCATCTCCGCTAATTCTGTTGTGAATTAGTCCTTCTGTTAAGTCAGCCCGCAGGCTTTCACTGACAAACGTTGCCCTGCCTCCCCTGCATTTCATGTACTTAAGGGAGAGGCACTTCCAAAACGAATGTGATTTGAATAAACTCAAAAGTATTTTTCCCGTTGGCGGACTCGCAGCTTTTAGTCTGCTAGGTATCACAAAGAACAAACATGGCTACTTCTGTAGAGAGACCGAAACGGAAAGGTGATTAAGTTGGGGGTATTTGATCGTCATTGAAGTCATGGCGCTTGTAGACCTCCCAGGCAGGGGGCCTGCCTCCCGCGGCCTGTTGTGCATGCAACCTCACAACATGTGCATGGAGCTGATTATGTTTTCGCATGAACTTATCCATGAAAGTAAGAAAGAAACATGGACTCATTGGCAGCCACGTCACCAACGTGAAGAACTTTTCCACACAGAGCACCACGCTCAGGTTGCAGTTAGAACTGTGGAAATACTGAGGCATGGGCTGTCCAAGAATGTGTGTGTCTAGCGGTGTCTATTGGTGACTTACGTGGGCGTGCTGACCTCATCTACTTGGATTGTGGAAATCAAAGGCGGGCAGAGGACGGACCCAGCCAGCTGGCGCAAACTAGATGTAGAGCAAAACGTCTCTCTCCCTCCCTCCCTCATCAAAACAGCATGAACTTGAACCTCACCAGTTAATCGTATGATTGTATCCATGAAATTCGATCTACTGCTTGGCTCAATAGAGAATTCATTTGGTGGTCGTCTGACCTGAGATATGTAAGTTGCTGATCTTTAGTTTTTGTTTTTAATTCTGCAGTTTTCAAAGCTCTTCAGGACTCTGCATGGAGTTACCCTCCTGAGTTCTAGGCTTCACTGTTCTGGTTTGTGATTTCAATTTGTGAGGTTCATTCAGAGTTCAAAACCTGTCAAAGACATTTACTGGTAAATTAAAATAACAGAAAATCAGGTTTTTTTTCAAATATAAGCCTATGGATTTAGATATCCTCTATTCACGTATCATCTGTCTATTAACTATCTGACCTTTACCCATCCTCTACTATCTACCATCTATTAGCTATCTCCTATTGATTTACGCCTGTTCTCTATGTCTGTGTATCTATGCTCAAAGAAACACTTCAAACCAAATAGTGTGTCAATCCTACCTAAATAATTGCAAGTGGCTTTATTATCAGTAGAACTTAGTCACATCAGGCTCAATAGAAACCTTACGAAGACTCAATTCCGTGCCATGATCATCTGCAGAACGTGCGCTCGAGGACAACAGAAGAGCCAGACCTAGCTTTCCTTCGGCCATTCTGCACGATGCTCTTACCGCCTACGGAGTCTGCATTTGACACAACTTTGGACTTGGCAATGGACAAAGAACACTTCTCCCTGGCTTACAACTTCCAGGGCCTGGCCCTCACATCCAGGGTCAACCCCCAGCGTGTCGGCGCGGCGGGAGGCTTCGGCAAGAGCGAGCAGGCCTGTCCAGTTGCTTGTTTCCTCCACCAGCCCTGCCCCGTAGCCCTCGCTGTTTGCTGGGTCTCCCATCGACTCCGCGTGAAGACTCTGGGAGCTCGATGGACCGACCATCCAGGACAAGACTCCCCATCGAGGTATTTCCTGTAGCTGGAATCTTATACCCTTCTCTTCTTGGCAAGATCCTCCAACACGCAGCTCAAAGTCCCCTGGCCCTGTCCCCTGGCTTGGGCAGTCTCCCGTCGGTTTTTCCATAGCATTTCATACACTCCGCTACGCTCTTTCAGAGTTCTGCCAGCAGGGCCCGCACGCCAGGGAGACGCGCGCCCCGTGTCAGCGCTGGCAGCTCTAGGGGTGAGGTGACAAACAAACTGGCTGACGCGAGGGGCCGAGCAGTACACGCTGCCGTGGTGTGGGCCGCTTATGTGCATGCTCTCTCACCGGGAAAAGGGACAAAGCGGATTGTAGTCCAGTGTCACGGGGTTGTCCACTTGTCTCTGCACCGTCAGGGAAGACAGTCCTCTCGCAGCCACTGAAAGAGGTAGGTGGTCTGGGCCCACCAGCAGCACCCTGGCTGGGTTCACGTGGACCCCCAAACTCTCGGGGCCATAGGCAAGGCTCCCAAGGACTTTCGCCAAGAACGGCCACGCGCCAACGGCAGGACGAGGGGTCACGCTCAGGGCACCCGCAGGTGTCCGCCCCAGGCGCCTGTGAGCCGTCCCTCGGGGCCTGGGAAGGGCTCCCTGGAGCAAAGGCCCTCGCGGCGTGCCGTGCAGCAAGCCCTCTCCTCCGCGCCGAAGGCCCCAAGCCATCTCGTAGGACGCAAGCTTTGCAAGCGTGCACTTTGGTCTTACCCGGCCTCCCCCCAGTTCCCAGCCCGCTCCTTGCCACGGGCCGGAGGTGGGCAACGAGGGGTCCTCGCAGAGCTCCTCCTGTCTCTGGCGTAGGGAAGGGAAGGAAAGGATGTGTTCGGAAACCTGTGCAGGGACGCGGGGCGCCGAGCAGCGGGGCTGAGCTTCCTGCCGGTGGCCACGGGCCGGCCCCCGCTCAGGGTGTGCCTGAAGGCATTTAACTCTGCAGGACAGAACGTGTGAGTTGCAGGGAGGAAACTAGCTCTCCCACGGGCCCTTTCAGGCCTACAGCCTTCAGGAGGGACTTCCAAAGCCCGTCTGAAGACCTCCCTTGTGCCACCTGGGAGCACTTGAGCCTGGGGGGACAATAAATTCTACGCCAGCACAATAAAAGCGCTCACAGACGACCCCGCTGGGACAATCCTTTCTGAACTGGGGAATCTAACACACAGGGTGAAGGAAAGCTACAAATGTTCCGTTTGTCACGCAAAGTAACTTAGGGCTCCATCCCCAAGCCGGAACCAGTCCCTACGGCCGCTAAGCGAGGACACAGCATTGGCATCTCCCTCTGACCCCGGAACTCTGGTTGCACAAACGTCCCCCTGAGACCAGCGGGTCCTCGGGTCCCAGCCCTTCCCGCCAGCTCGGTGCTCTCTGAGCCAGCGGCTTCTGGCAGCTGCGCCAGGACTTTGGACGGAACTTTCCTGAACAAGACCCGCTGGCTCAGAGCCCCCCTTATCTGCCGTTGCCGCGACGGCTCTTAATCTTCTACGCACAGGGCGTTCCTAGTTCCTCGTCGCTTCTCCCAGAAGTCTCCTGCGACTCAGGGTTGGCAGGACTACCTGTCAGACACCTGCCAAGGGTAACACTCCGGCCCCAGTGGGGGCCCGAGCGCGCAGCCTGAGGGGCCAGGAGCTCGGCTCCCAGGGCCACGAGATACTGGGGGAGAGCTTTCCTGGGGGCCCCTCGGGTCCGACCAGCAGTGGAACTCAGAGTCTTTGCGGCCCTCTGGTCTCAGGTGCACCCCTGGGTCCTCTTCTTCTCTGACCTTGTAGGTGTTCTGTTCCGTTTCTTAACCTGAGTCTCGCGACTGAGCGTGTCGGTGATGCAGCAGGGAGCCATTTTCTTCTGTGCGTAGCAGCGGTTTGTGTTGAAACAAGGGAGCATGTTTGCAGGCGGCGGGAAGGGGTAGCCCGGAGGCATGCAGAGACGTCACGGGCTGAGTTTGGTTCTGTGCTCAGGGAAGGGGCGCTGAGGTCAGCCGGGACCGCAGCTGAAGGACGATACGGCACCTGCGTCTCACGCGGGCTTGCTCTCCAGGATGCGGCCCTGAGTCCAACTGTTCTCTTACGGCCATTGGCAACAGTTCTCTTAGACAAGGTCTTCCTCTTTTGTGTAAACATGGCAGGCGATGTGCGATCCAGGAAGCTATGCCTCCTGCTGTTCTATTTTTTAAATTGTTGTTCAATTACAGTTATCCCCATTCCCTTCCCCCCCACATTGACTGCATGGGGCATCGCTGCGGCTTCTGTGGGCACCGTCGGAAACGGGCGGTAAGCCTCTTCCAGCCGAAACCGAGCCCACAGCTCATGCTGGGGATCACTGATGTCTCTAGCTATCGGAGGCTTTTCTGAGTGTAGAGGGCGGATCTTTGCCGCCGCAGACCCATATCGCCAACGAGGCCCCCAGGTCTCCCTTAACAAGGTCTGGCGGGGAAACATCAACCCCAAGAGGTAATTGGCGTGTGCCCCTCCTGCTTCTCAGTTCTTTCATCCTCACCTGCATGTTTCGTACTTCTACAAGAACGGCTGCCAAAGGTCTCCCTTTAAGGAGCTCTCAGTGATGCCACAGATGGGCAAAAGGAAAACACACATTTTCTTTACAGAAAAAGACATCTTGCTTCCAAAGGAAAAGCGATTGTCCTTATTTTCCTGATGAAAACAGAAATGTCGACAGAACAGCCAAAATGCTGGCAGCCACCTCCACCTCGGAGAAAGCCCCCCAGGCCGGGGGCCGGCCGCCCCCCAGCAACGCACCCTGCAGACCAGGAGGGAGCGCCTGGCACGCCCTGCATGTGGTCTTCTCCTCAGAGTCCTCGTCAACCAAGGCCGCTCTGTGTCCGACTCTGGCCAGCGACAGGCCGGCGCCCCCCGCCCGGACGGACCGCGCGCTCGACAGCCTGCGCTCTCGGCAGCTGGAACACAGTCCTGGCTGGAAACTTGGCGGAGACAGAAGCTGCTCCGAGCTGTTCTCGTTAGCAACATGCCAAGCTGGGCCGTTGACAGGAGAGGTGGCTGATTCCAGTTTCAGGGAAATGTTTCTTTTTTTAACGTCATGTGTTATTGTGTTCTTCACCCGCCACTGTTGATGGGGTGGGTGTGGGGTCCATATAGCAAATGGTTCCCATGAGTGGATCCCCAGCACATTTGACAAGTCTGCCTTCGAGGGACTCTCTAGTCAAAGCCGTCCCTGTGCCTGAGAAGGAAACACCCATCCACAAATCTTCATCCTGGACAGTGGAGAGATAGCAACAGCTCCTCCTTCCGCCCTGTGCCCTTGTTGGGCAGCTACGCAGGCCAGGGAGAGCCTGCCCACCCCCACCGCACTGAGGTTCTGCGCCTGCGTGCCCATGGGTGCGCCTGGCCCACGAACAGCCTGCCCATTCCTTCCCGCAGCCACGTGACGCAGGCAACCCTGCAGCCAAGGGGGACGCCTTCCTCCAGGCAGACCCCTGTGGATGCGCTCTGCTGAGGTTCAGGGCTTGGGTCGTGGAAGAGCCGTAGGACTTGAACGCATGTTTCTGTTCCCAACGCCTGCTCCTGCTCACAGAGCTACACCTCTGTTGCAGCCCCCGCACCTACACGGAGATTTAATGGCACAACAGGGCGGGGCAGCTGCGAGGGGCACGGGCGGATGGGTGGTTTTACACAACGCTGTTTGCGAAGGAACTGGAGACTCAGCCCAGCGTGTGTTCCCCGGTCCTGTCGCCAACCGCACTGCGGGGTGGGGCGCGAGGGACGACATCGAGGACTGAGGTCCCATGACATACATGCCAATGGGTTCTAAGCAATAACTGTGCTTCCGATATTGAGAGACAAGGCTGGCTGTGGCCGAAATGATGCATTTCCTGCCAGTGCCGGGTGGTTTCCAAAGACAAGGGCGTGCTCCCTGTCTCCCTGCCGTCCGGGAAGGCAGGCGTACGCCGTGCGCGGCTTCTCCTTGAGTCGGCAACACCGGACCCTGCCTCACGGTGAGCACCAAGAACACAGTGGCCGAGATCGACGCCTGCCTGTTGGAGTGCGACCAACAAAGCCAAAATCCAAGATGCTGCCGCCGCTGGAATCCGGACTCCAGAATCTCCTTGCCCTGCTCTGCCTGGGGGCTCAGGGAGGGAGCACGTTAGGCTTGTGGAATCCCACACTCCGTGTTCCAACGGCTCCACGCCGCTGTTGTCGTAAGTGAGCAGCAAAGATGTGCAACAGGTAAACAAATACTTGTGCCGGCGTTCCAATAAAGCTTCACTCCAAGCACGCGCTGGGACCCGTTTTTGGCCCAAAGGCCGTAGTTATCTGTCCCCTGCATGACGTCATTATTTCTCCGTAAAAGAACCCCTTTTCCCCTGTCTGACGTGCCCACAGTTTCCACCTGTGCTCCCTGCGGCGTGGTGAACCATGGTGCTTTTTCCTCCCAAACAGTTTCTCACAGATTTCAGAATTTAAAGCCATCCTCGCGCGTCTTCGTAGCTCATGGCCAGGTCCGTCTTGCGATGTCAGAAATGGATCGCCCTGTCCAAAGGGGCCGGCGAAGCAGGGTGCGGTGGGGCTTCTTGCGGGGACGGGGGTCTCCAGGCGTGATTTGTGCAGAGATTAGGGAGCGGGAGAACTCGGGGAATGGGGTGCTCGCCGCCAACGCGAGCAGAGGCGCGCGGCCCGAGGTGAGGGTCCGTGGCTGCCGGGGCCGCGGGGGCTGAGGGAGCAGAAGGCAGAGGCAGGAGCTGAGGGAGAGGAGAGGCGGTCCTTCCTGTCCGCACCCGCGCGTGACCTGCGGCTCCCTGCCTTGAGCAAGCACAGGTCAGCAAGGAGCTGCCAAGGCCGTGGTTCTGCCTGCAAGCTCCTCCCTCTGAGATTTAAGCTTTGGCAGGAAGATGAGCCTGCTCGGCGGCCGACAGGGTTCGGTGTGAAGTTCCGTCCGCAGGGTAGGTTGCGCTGTCGTCTCCTGCAACAGGAGGACAAGGTTCCCCGGTTGCCGGTGCGGGGCAGACCTCTGTGACACACGAGGATAGCACAATATTCAATTTCCAGGGACGGTGTCGGCAGGAAAGCACGTCCAGCCACGCTTTGTGTCCAGGCACAGAAGGGCTGGATGTGCTCCTATATTTTCTCCCAGTGATCTCCCCTCATGGGGATCCCAGGAGGTCGTCATCTCTTTCAATTCGTTCCTTTGAGCTTCGTGCTCCCCCGGACGCTAGACAGGGGGTGGGGGCTCTTCTGATGCCCTGGGGCTGTCGCCAGAAACCGGTCCTCGCCATTGTCGAATTCATGGCAGAAACGAAAGTGAAACGGAAACAGGAAGGTAACATGAGGTTGTCATGTCAGAAAGAAGCTGGCACTGTTTGGCTGAGCCGGTGAAGGAAACAAACTGGGATTATCGTTTAGGTTAGAAATTGGTGGTAATTTATGACTCGGGAAGAGGACTAAGATACCTAACAAGGCGGGCGGGACTTGGAAGCACAGTTTCAGGAGGACCCATGAGCACATAAGCGGATGTACACGAACATAATTTACATACAGGTGACACGATACACATGTCATACAAGCAGATGAGCAGATACCTCGCATGAAACATGTTCCGTCGTCGCCCGTGGACAGAGGGGATCGGGGCGCGGAGGTGGGGTGCAAGGGCACACGTCCCAGAGAACAGAGGCTGCCTCGGCATCCAGGGCTGACCCTGCGCCTCGTCGGAGCCCTGTGGGGTGGGACGTCACCCGCGTCTGCAGCCACAGCTTCCAAAGACTGGCAAGGGGACCTATTTTACGGTGTTACTTAATGTCGTTTCCAAAGAAGGCGGTTCCAGGAAACGTAGACAAAAAAATGCACTCCCTCTCATAGGCAGACCCTGCTAGCGTAGTTATTTTAGTTGCCCAGAGCTTCGCTATGTGGAACTTCTGGTGACCCTGAGGATTTACCTTAGAGATCAATGCTACATCGTTCCCCTTCCCTCCATCGCTCAGCCCCTTCCCACAGCTCACAGCCTCCCAGAGCTGGGGATTCCTCTGCACCTTATCCACCATACCCTTTCGTCCCTGGCGATGCAACTGGAATGTCTCTGCATGAGCCTGGAGAGACAAGGGCGCAGACAAGCAGTTTCCCTACAAACCAAGTGCCGTGAAAACTGCGTGTGAGCTGCGTGGGGTTGAGAGGAACTTCGTTCACATCAGCGACTCCAAACGTGGGAACCAGGCTCCCTCTGAGGGTTCTGTGGTCCTCGCCTGGTGACATCATAGCAATCCCGCGTGCTCATGCCTTTGTTCGGGGTAACGCGGCTCCGCTCCTTCCTCCGTGTTGAGGGATCCCCCCCTTCCAAGCAGGAGCAAGCGGTGTCAGGGGGCTGCTTTCGGAGATAACGACCCTACCTTGCTGTGTATAAAGCACACCCACGGTTTGCTGCGCCTTGTACACAGGACTATGACACCCTTGGTCCGTCATCATTATACCCATGTATACGGCGCATCCTTGTTTTTCCCTCAGAACTTTGGGCTAAAAGGTGCGCATCTAACACAGCAAATGCGGGGTACATTCTCCACGTAGACACGCAGCCTGCGCGGCTCCTTCCCTCGGTCTGCATCGTTGTTAAGCTGCGGCGCCCGGTTCAGTGCTTAGAAATGCGCGTGCCTCTTGGCACGTTCCATCGCTTTCGCACTGAGAACGTGCCCGTAAGGCTGACGCCGTCAAACCACACGCCCGGCAGGGTACCAGCGCTGAGATTAGCAGCTCCGAGAATCCTCTTTGGGGGCCTTTTTCTTGCCCATTAATATTTAAATAAAGCTTGCCTGGAAGCAAGCTTAGATGATTAACGTGTGTGTGTGTGTGTTGGTTAGAAAAACGGATTTCACGATCCTTTCTGATCACAAACGTAAACCTTTAAAAAAGAACCTGAATACTTTTATTCTTTCTCTCAAATCTCAAGGAAGGTCCAAAACTCTCCAGGGAAACAAAGGGTTTAAAGCAAGATGAGAGAGAAACGGCTTTTATGTGGGACTCCGTTAAATGTGGTGCGGGGATTCTGGTCCCCGCCACTTGCATACCCGGTAGCTGCTCGGGCCGTTTCATGTCTTCCTCGTGTTCCGCAGAGGCCCCGGCCTGCTCTGCCACACAGCATGCGTGCCCTCACACACACATCAAAGATCGTACTGAATACTGTTCACCAATAAAGCAGGCAAGGGTCTGAAAGTTAAATCTCCCTCAGCTGGTGAGAGGCATTCCCGGGAACCATTGTTTCTGAGAACAAAAGACTAAAAGTATGTGGGCATTTAACTATGATTCTCTACTTAAAAAAAAAAAAAAGTATGATCGTTATGGGTCGTTTCCTTTCCTTTTTTTCTTTTTCACCTGCTACAGCAGAAAAAGAAAAAAATATACAGTGGGTTTGGTGAAAGAGAGGGTTATATGAAATGAATTTTATGTTTCAGGAATTTTAGTCCAAACGAGGCATTTAAGCAGAACCATCTCATAGTAAAACATTTCAACTCTGATAAAGCCAGAGCAGTTGATGGACTGTCAAGATGGAGAACCAATTTGAGGTTCTGTCCAAGACAATGAATTTCTGGGCAGAATTTCTGACAAAGTACATTGCGAACTGCCTCGGGGAGGAAGTCAGCACCTTCCCTTGGAAAATCAATTACGTCTATATTGATGTAGCTGTAAGCAACATAAAAAAAAATAAAGTTTTCTCTGAAGCATCAATTTTATTCTTAAGAACACGGAAATATTTTTGTACATGATTTCTTCTTGAAATCTCCGTGATTTATTACCAAAAGCCAAAGCCAGCATGGCTACTTTTCTCTTCTTTACACATAAGAGGTTCACTATTATTGAAGTCTGCATTAACAAAAACAAAGGAATATGAAGAACAAAAGGGAAATGCAAAGTAGCCTCCTTGTCAAATAGTTTGTACAGTTTTCTTACACTCCTAGGCCTTTTTGATTAGTAGGAGGTTGTAATATCAGTTAGGGTTTTTCAGTTCATTTTTCTTACCGAAGAAAAAGGAAAAGAAAGAAGAAAAGGAAAAGGCCTCTTAAGCCTCCTTCCTTTTTATAATCATTACCAAAACTCCATCAAAAAATATAATTCATTTTTTAAATAATAAAAACTAAAAGAGAAAAGAAAATAGAGAAAAATAGGCACTATATCAGTCACAGCAGTAAATGTGAGATAAATTTATCCACCTATTTAAAACAAAAGATTCTCTCGCCCTTAAAGACACACACACATGCAGCCACACAAATCTTAAAAGATTCCAGAAAGTAAAAATAATAGCTACCACCATATCACATCACAAACAATAAAAAGAGAAATCAGAAACCAAATAGAAAGTTAAGACAAACCCTCTGAAAATTAAAGCAAAAGAGAACATAATTAATTACAATCTGCTTCTTAATTTTTGCTTACAAGAGAAAATAAAAATATAAAATGCAGAATTTATAGAACATTTTTATCGTTGGTAGCTCAAACATACTCAGAAGACATTTAATAACTTTCAATAATGATTTTAGTAAACAGAGAAGGATGATTGAAAATAAAACTGATGTTTCCCCCCAAAGCTTTGTGAGCCTTAAAGTATTCTATGAAATCAAGTGTAAATTTAAAAAAAGAAATGTATTTATGGTAAAATAAAAAGGAAGAAAAAAAGTGACATTAAGCATTAAGAAACAGACAAATGTTGAAACCTATAAATCCAAGTGTAGACTCTTGGGGAAAATTAGTAAATGAATAAGCCAGTAGATAGTTTAATTTAAGAACTGGTGATAGCACAAATCCAAAATATGAAATAAAATATAAAAGAAATAAACAAGAGAAATAAATTATTGGAGAAATTATTTTACTTTATGGAAATTTGTAACCTGTCCAAGAACTGGTAAATTTCTAAATCCAAGGTACATATGCAGAAGTTTAGGGGTAAAAATTATTACATGAAGGGCCAATGATGAATACTTGATTCTGAAGAGCATCTCCTATGGGTCTCAATGCCAACTGTGTTTTCCAAATAAAATGCGTTAAGATAAACAACAACAACAAAAAAGGCACAACATAGAGACCGTCCGTGATAATGTTGTCAATATTAGTTGGTTCACGTAGACATCCTGCCGTTAATTCCAGTGAAAAAAAGTTATTGGGAATCACCCGTTCAGAATAACTGCTTGTATTAGTTTCTTTGGGCAGAAGCCAACACGGCCCCTATTCATATCAATACAGAAAGATTTTACACTTTTTTTTTATACAGGTGCATAGTATTGTATTGTGTAGCTTATCAGTTTCCTTCGATTCCTGTTAAGGGACACTTATTTTCAGGCATCGGCAAATACCAGATGCTGCCTGCCTCCTGATTAAATGTAAGAGAGTACGTATCTCCATCTGTCCGTAACTTTCTATTTTGAACTGATGCGGGAGCTGTTGTTTCTTCGAATCACGGCTGTTGCTCGTAAACACCCTCCGATGTAACACGTCATCCTCCTCGGACCGCGGAACTGGTCCTAAAAAGAAAAGGCAAATCAAGCCAGGCCAACCCATCAAGCCTGTGTTATTCATCAGGGCTGCTGAGGATTTGTTTTTTGCCAGCCGTTTAGAAAGAATGGAGGGCGTGAAGCGTGGAAGGCGGCTTTCCTTCCCGGCCGAACCGACTTTTCTTGATGGCGTGTCAGTTCCTCCTCCTGTTATTTTTAGATATGAATACACTGTCGCAAATGAACACATTTGCACCCATCTTAATCCAATTTGGCAACAGGAAACGCCTGTCTTCCACACTTTCTAATGAAGTCTTGAGCTCCCCGTTGGCAGGAAGCTGCGGTGCGGGGAAGTCAGGTGCGGACGCGGGACCCCTGGGCCTGCTGAGCGCCCCCAGAACACGACACGGGGCGATGAGGCCTGTGGGGTGAGCGGACGTCGTTCTCATGGAGCCTGTTCCCTGGCGACTATTTTGTTCCCTCTCGGTCATTCCTATCAGCAGCCGCCTTGACTGTCAGTACACACTTTCGTGCCGCTGATCTCTCATTTTCTTGCAGATCAGACCCGTGGAACACAAAATTCAGCTCCGTCGCCGCCGCGAGAGGGCACTCCCGGCGGCTCGGGACTCGTGCAGGTGACCCCTGAGTGACACGGGTTGGACCCGCACGGGGCTGCTTGAACGCAGGTTACTTCCCAGTAAATGCCATTAGAAGAAATGCGTAGATTGCCTTACTGCTGTGAAGCAGCTGTGCGGAGCAGCTAGGGTATCATCGGTCGCACGGCGGCGCCTTCAGGAGCCCTGCGTGAACCATTATCCCTGAAAGCGAACGTGAATGTCCTTTTCTATCTTCTCATGTTGACGTCTAGGGCTGGTACCACGTACAACCGCCACGGTAGTTTGCACCATGGGAGACAATAGCGACGCAGGCCCTGCTGGACTATCCAGCTTGTAAACCGAGGACGTACACGTCGGGTAGCCATACATACGTACAGGACTGTCAATCTATTTTCTCTTCCTCCTGATTTTGTAAAGTGGTTTCTTCTCTTAGCTTGTAAGGGTACAGGATATAATACATTAACGCACAGAAACGGTGGCAGGGACTGCGGGAGTGACGGGCAGGCTATGAGGCCAATCGTTACGTTCTGGGGGTGCCACACGCTGAACGTGGGTTTCCGCGAAGCCGCGTGGTCGGCGCCTCTCACCCCGTGCCCATGGGCGTCAACTGCGACCGGCTGGTGCCCCCACAGAGTGCAGACAGCCCCTCGGCGCGCCCGGCAATGGGCCGCGTTCCTGCAGACGCGCGCTCGGCAGCTCGGCCAGCCCGTGTTTTACAGCTCAGGATGGGACCAGGTACCAGGAAGGGCGGAGGGAAAACTCACCGCCTCGGTGAATTTTTTTTTGAAGGCTCTTTGAGCACTTTTGCCCATTTCATGACGCGTGATGTACGAGCGCACCTGCCCACACCGCGCGGAACGTCCAGCCGTTTCTGACTAAGAACGGCAGGACCCTCCCTAGTCACCGACACCTGCCTGTTCACCGATCGCGCCCAGAGCAACTTATTTTGTTCCCCTTATGAAAAAAAGAAGTACGAAACGTCCTGCGGATGCGGAAGAGGTGAAACAAAAAATGGCAGAAGCACTGAGAGGCATCCTCATGGACGAGGTCAGAAACTGTTTAGAGCCGTGGGAAAAAGGGTCTTGAGTTTGCATGCCATGGAGAGTCCTTCGAAGGTGACTGACGTTTAAACGCGTCAGAGTAAATACAGAATTTTTATAAATAAATTCTGGGTTTGGCGCACTCCATTGTTACACGAGAGCTACGGGTATACCCGGGGTTGACAACGGTCTTGGGGTGGCCGAAGGCTCGTTCCCTTCATTTCTCTGCTACTTCTCCGTGTGTGACGTAGTCTCTGTGAGTTACCCTGCTCTTGTTTGTGGCAACAGTAAAACCACATCAGGTGTAAATGCTCTGCAAATAAGGTCCCCAGGAAATCGTCACCGTGGGATGTGACTACGTTTCTACTTCTCACAGCCACCCAATCCACCCGCCAGAGGACCTGAGGCTTTGACACGGGATCCCCTTTTCTATCATCCTTTACGTGCATGAAATTACTTTTGTAATGTAAAAGGGTTGTTTGTTTTTTTTTGAATTGGCATTTAAACGACAACAGTTTTTGAGCACCTGAACTCTGCTTTATCCGGCCACGCCACGTGCATTGGCTCTCTGCCCAGCAGTGCAGACAAACCTTGGGGTGTGCGGCGAACAACGGTACCGGCGTCCACACTGGATGCACAATCCCTGTGTGTCTGTCACCTGCTTTGTTCCCTGGCAGCGGGGACGCATGGAGCGGGGGGCGCTGGCTTTCTGTGGCGCTGCGTGGACTCTCGCATAGCTCCGTCATGAGCAGACCGGCCTGGCCCGGACACACCCATGCACCGCGACACGCTCCCACAAGACCAGACAGGCTGTTAGACCACAGTTTGCCTTCCTGCGAACCCGAGTCATCCCTCGGAAGAGCAGGCCGCACTTTGCTGTTTGTACCGTCCACCTCGAAGAAGCCTCCCGCTGCGGGTGTTAGCGGGTGAAGCTCCTGCCCTTTCCCAGAGAGAGCAGAGGCGCCGGGCGTGGAAGCGTCTTTCATCGCAGGAAAGACGTGTGTGAGGAGGGCTGCGTCGCGGGAACGTAAGCACAACCGTGCGGCTGAGCTGCGTCCTGAGGGAGGCCTGGGGAGAAAGGTCGGGTGGGAAGGGTAGGGAGGCCAGTCTCCAGCCCCGGGCCCTGCCTGCCCCGAGGGCCGGGTCCTGGCCCGCAGGGACCCTGTGGCAGCAGAGCCCCAAAGTCGGGTCCTGGCTGCCACCTCGCTTTCATGACGGTCGGGACCCCACGACTGACCTGGAGTTACCTGGACCGCAGGTGGACCGTCCGCCATGGGTAGTCTGGCCTACGTGGACCCCAGGTGAGGGACAGGCACTCTGGCTCCCCTGGACCACAGGCGCACCATTCGTGCTGGGCGGTACGCACAGACGCTCCCCCTGTCCACTCTGTTCCCAGATCCTGAGTGTCTTGTCCATTCCGCTCGCCTCCACCTCGGGGAAACCTTCTCCGTGCCGGACTTCGTCTCATCTCTCCACGGCCGGGTCCACCGCGCGCACGACGGCCCTGCTCACCGCGCCCCCTCGGCCTGCCCTGCCGCCTGCAGGTCAGCCCTGCCCTGCCCGGCGCCCCGCAGCCTGCGAATGGCACTAAATCACCGCGTCCTGTCAGAAGGCAGGCTCGCCTTTCTGTGCCACGGACTGGGGTCCCGATGCAGGACGGAGGGCTTCCTGGGAGCCCCAGGCTCTGCCCTGTGGACAGCGAGGCAGCGGCCGCTCGACCAGGACCTGGCCACTGAGGGAGGGAGCCGAGGGCCGCACCGGAGCACCCGGCTTCTCGCCACGCCGTTTCCTCTCAGCAAGGATCCCGGCCACGTCCCGGGAGGAGCACGGTCAGCGTTCCACTGCTCTCTCTGCTGGTGCATCTTCTTGGTGCACAAGGACAGCTGGCAGCGGCTGGGCAAGGCCCCGCGAGTAGGGCCTGGCCCCTCGGCGCGTGGTCCCCAGGCCAGCAGCATGCGTTCGCCGGACGGTGCTGAGAATGCAGAGCCCAGGCCCCTGGCCTGGTGCGTTGGCTTTTGCATTCGAAAAGCGCCCAGTGGCTCTGCTGGGCTGGGGCGGGGCGCGGGGGGGGGCGGGGGGTCAGCACAGGGCTTCCCGCCAAGCCTGCAGCTGGCTTCTGTGATGGTCATTCCTTCAGGATCAATTTTCAGGAACTTGTCTGTCCGGCTGACGCTTCTATGTTGTTTGGATGAGAAAGCTGTCGCGCCGGGCGTGCGAGTGTGCGCGGGCACACACAGGTCCTCCTCCGGGGAGGCTGCAGCGCGCGCCTGCTTCCCGCAAGCCGCCCGGCAGCGTGTGCTGTCTCTGCAAAGGCACAGGCCCTGCCCCCCGGAGCGGGACACCCCGGCGCACAGCGAGGCGGCTCCGGCAAGCCAGCTCTGCAGCCCTGCGGGACCGCACACCGTCGCCCCTCGAGTCCACTGCCGGGGCTCCTTGTCCTCATAACCTGCAAGAAGAAAACCTGCTTCCTCGTCATGGACCCGAGCTCCAGGAGCACCTGCCGCGGCCAGAAAAAGCAACTGCCGCGTGACGAACTTCAGGGGACCCACGTTCAGCAGTAACCGCGCGGCGAGATCAGAGAAAGCGTTTCGGAAACCCCTCCAAAGGGGCCTGGGTCCCTGTGAAAAAACCCAAAATCCCAACCAAATGCCTGCTTCTTCACGTCAGCTTTGTTCTACCTAAAAAAAAAAAAAAAAAAAAAAAAGGGGGGGGGCGGGGAGTAATTATCTCTTCATGTTTGTGTCTTGTCTCCTAGACGGGAGAGTCTGGACAGGCAGCCCTTGCGTGTCTGTCTCTCGTTGCAGATGCTGTGCTGCCAGGTTTCGCGCAAAAAAAAAAGAAACAAAACCACGCAGAGCACTCAGTTCAATGCGAAGGCCAGAGAAACACGGATTTGACTCCCCGATTTTATTTCTGTTAGCAGCAGCGGGTCCCGTGCAGGACTTGAGCCACGCTTATGGTCCCCCGGTATTTGGCTTCTCCTCCAGGCGGGTCCGACCTTTCGGTCCCTGGGCCACGCTGGACGAAGAGGAGTTGTTTTCGGCTGCACATGAACTACACGGACACTCATGAAAACAACAACAAAAAAATCCCCTCACGTTTTAAGTACATGTAGTTTTGTGGCGGGCCGCGTGCTGTGCGCGGGCCGCGGGTTGAGCACCGGAAGGCTCCAGGGCCTGGCAGGCGAGTCCAGGGTGAGCGCTGCTCTTGAAGGTCCTTCGTCGTGACTGCACAGGGCTTGCCATGTCGTGGGGCACTGAGAGTGCCCGGGGTCAGGCCCCATGTCCTGGGGGTCGTTCTCAAACCTCTCCAAAGCCTATTCCTGCCCGGAAACTCCGGGCGAAAACACTGTGTGTGCGGTTTATCGAGAACAGATTTTTCACCTCTGAGACAGGCAACCGAGCACTCACCAACTATGTCCCGACAATTCATGACTTTCATCATTGTATTTTTTTTAAATGTTTCTTTTCTTTTTTTAAGTTCTTACTCCCCGCCCCACCGCCCACCCTGCCCAGCCTTCCCGGTCTTTGGCACCCGTCAGCTTGTTGTATCTGCGAGTTTCCGGCGACGTTTCACCGTTGATCCCTGAGTAACCGCAGACTCTCTTACACCCGGGGCATAAATCAACACCCCGATGCAGTTCAATTCCAAATAAATATCTCAAGCGCAGATTCGCCCATACACTCCAGATCCACACATCCACGTGCAAGGCCCTGAAATGGACCTCAGACTCCACGTTTCCCCAAATAACAACTACATGTTCCTCTCTTGCCAACAGTCCCTGCTCCCAAAGCCATGTTGTCATCGTGGTGGCTGAATAACCCCACGTCCGCGCCACCGTCACATCCTCCTGCCGGCCGTGGGGGGGCGCGCCCCTCCCAGGTTACGCGTGGCGGATGGAACCTGGCCGGGCCGGGTCTGGCCACTGCGGCCGCATCCCATGTCTTGGTCCCGGAAGGCCCTGGAGGTCTGCGTCGGGAATTCAGAAAGGGGCTCCCGCCTCCCCGACCGCACTGTCGAGGTGACGGAAGGAGGGAGCTGCTCAGAGGAGAATCAGAGCTCTGTCACCGATGGGGGAGGAAGGCAGGAGAGGAGACGGGGCGAGAAGGGACACGCGTCGGTGCGCCACCTGTGTCTAATGGGGTGCCCGGGCAGCGCCTTGGTTCCATCTCTCAGTTCCTCGCTGTGGAAGAGGGGAGGCAGCCCCAGCGGCAGCTCCGCAGCCAGCAGCCTGCCTCCCCGCCGGGCTCCTTCCCGCCATACGTCACACGGGGGCTCGGGGGCCCCTCCTGACTCGCGGATGCTGGGCCCCTGGCCACGTGGATTCTCCGCAGACGGAAGTAGCTTCCCAAAGTAGCAGAATGAGAGAAAATGTTGTTGAGTCCTGGCCGGCACGGCTCAGGGGGTCGGGCATCGTCCCGTCGACAAAAGGCCGCAGGTTCCATTCCCAGCCACGTTGCAGGCTCGATCCCCGGTTGGGACGCGTGCCGGAGACAACCGCTCGGTGTTTCTCCCCCGCATCGATGTTTCTCGCTCTCTCCCTTCTCCTCTCTCTCAAGTGAGAATAAAATAAACCTTAAAAAATACCATTGAAAACACACCAATGGAATCGACCTTTAATCATGAAACCATTCGTTGGCAGTTGGTATTAACCTTGAAATGCATACTATCGCCCTCAAACCCTTTCTTTCTTTAACAGAATTCAAAATTCTGTTCTCGCCTGGTGTTTCCATCACTGCGTCTTTCTAGAGACTGTGAAATGAATATTACTGGACGGGGTGGATCTTGCAAAAGCGCTTGAATAAAGCTTCCAGTTCTGCAAGCGATGAACTCAAGTAAAAAGGATTTCTTAAAACGAAACGAAACTAGGCACCCATGAGGGTGTACGACCGTTCCATTATAACGGAACTAATTTTTTTTTAATTTTATTTGTTTTTAAACAGAAGAGAAGGGAGGGAGGAAGAGAGGGAGAAAAACATCCATGTGTGGCGGCCTCTCGTGTTTCCCTTGCTGGGGACCCGGCCCGCACCCCAGGCCTGTGCCCTGACTGGGAATCAAACCAGCGACCCTTTGGTTCGCAAGCCGGTGCTCCATCCACTCAGCCGCCCCAGCCGGGGCTATAACTGAACGATTTTTAAAACGTGTATCCCCAGGCCTAAGACGAGCTGGAAAACTTCTTCAATGGAACAAATGGCCGAGTCAGGGTGGAAAGAGGGCTGGTGCTGCTTTTCCCTTTACAAGGCGCACGTCATGCGCACCCATTTCTGGAGCTAAAATAGCAGCTGCGTGCTGTCTCTCCTTCTGTCTCGGGCTATAGGACAGCCTGTTGGGACCTTTCTCTGACCTCCGCTCTCTTCTCTGTGCCTGTCTCCTGACGCCTCCGCCAACGATGCCGTGGTCGCGCGGCCAGACCGCCGGTCCTGGTCTGTAACAGAAGGAAGGCAGCCTTCCCACTCTTCCTCATCGGGCGGACGGGGAGCGGTGGGTCCCATTGGTTCCTCGTCTTTCTCCTTCTGGTAAACGGCAGTGAAAACGTTCTTTGCGTGGCTGTAGAGGCAGGGGAGGGAGTGGAACGGCGGCGCTTCTTACTTCGTTCACATCCTTATCAAACGTTAAGGGACCGTTTCCTCTGGGCAACACGCGTGCTCACCTGTGCCCTGTCCGATGCCGCGGCAAATGACCGCCAACGCCCCTGGTGCCTGGGAACCAAAGCAGCAGCAGAGTTGATTTCAAGAAAGACAATGTAAATTTCCGTGAAACAACGTGAAGAAAATTTGGAGTCGCGGCAACTCGATCTTGTGTCTTTTTATATGAGGGTAAGTTTTCTCTCTTTTTATGGTAGGAGCTTTCACACTAACTCTTCACGTCTTCCCAAAACAACATTTCTTCATTATTTTCTGGGCTGCATTCTTGGGCCCGGTCCAACTTCAAGAGATGCAGAAATATGCCATTGCCCCTGGAATCCGGGAAGGTCTCTCTGGTTGTGTGACGGAGTTCCCGTTTGCGCTCGAGGATGGGGGAGCCGTGGGCACTTCGGTCGGGCTCAAACTGTGGCAGAACGGCCTTTGCGTTCTCGCTGCGACTTAAGGCTGTGAATTCCACCCGCTCTTGGCTTGCGCCGCCATCCTCATCGGTCTAACGAGACGGAAGACTTTTGAGCGAGACTCAGGCGAAAGCAAAGTTTGGCAGAAAGAGAAAAACTCAGAACCGTTCCCGACTGAGGTGTGTTTTCCCAAGATGTCCCCGTGGCGGGCCGCCTCCATGTGCCTTCAATGTGGGGACGCCCCGAGCACAGGGCGCAGCTACCAGCAAACCGTACTGAACTAGTCAAGGTTGCGAAATAAAACACGTACTTTGGAAGCTGTTCATTCGAATGTTACTGGATATCTGGCAGGTCTGAATGGTAGACCTGAGCCTCGACACACAGGCGTGAAATCTCACGCTGGTGGACAGGGCTCCGTGCATGAACACCCGCCACCTCACCGCCGCTTTCCTCTCTGACGGCGCGATGGGTCCACGCATTGCGTAGCCTGGGCTTCCACAGGTCCGTAAGCAAATGATATTTAACCTTGTTTCTGAGAGTGTACTCCTTAGGGAATGACATAGCCAAGTACATAACTCAGCATGTATAGAAAGAACAGATTCCAAAACAATAATTATATTTTATAGAACTGGTCTGTCACTTAACAAATATGTGACAGGCCTATGATCCTTTTAGGTTTACTCTTGAGTCAGTGTGTTCACATAAATATAAGACTCTAAAAGGTGGATTTGGGTGGAAGTATCATCCAGGACAGAGGAGGGAGGTAGCTGGGGGCGGCGACACCCGCGCGCTGCAGCTCGGCAGGGCCTGGGGCAATGAGGCTGCCAAGGAACCGCGGTGGCCGGCTTCCAGGGAACATGTGGCAGGTGTTTCATCTGCTCTTGGTTAGAACCAGCTCACGTGACACACAAACTAGCGTTGTGGGCCCCGCTCTGGGGTGACCTTTCTCCGCTCCGTGTGTCACATCCAGTCAGAGGCAGGGTATGGCGATGGGTCAACCGAGCGGTTTCCGGGGGCCGCCAACGGCTGAGGCAGGGTGGAGACGTTCGGGGAGAGACACCGTGCGGGGTGTCGGGGGGCAGAGACAGGGCGCTGCGGAGCCTCGTGAGGACTTGGACTCCTGCCCTGGGTTCGCCGAGAAGCACTGGGGCGGTGGAGCGGAGAAGGAATCGGACTTCGCTTGCCTCTCCCCAGGCTTCCTTCGCGTTCAGGAGGGGACAGGTCGCATGCGGGCAGGAGGGCCGGATGGGCCCCCGACCCCTGTCCAGGAGCCACTGCCCACGGCGGGGGAACTGCTGAAAGAGCTGAAAATCAAATCCGCCCGCGGCAGGTTGAAAGCGCGAGAGGAATCTTTCCCGCGCACGTTGCAAACGTTGAGACAGAACGCGGACTGTTCCTGGCGATGTGTGTTTTGGCTGTCTCTCGTCTTACACAAAACATACACACTCTCGCTCACAGTTTAGACGTCGGCTACGTTCCTTTATATATAGTGCAAGGATAAACTATCCGACAATTTAAACATAAACTGTGGAATTCAGCGTGCTTGCAAATGTCTTGAGTTCCACCACCTGAATCCATGTAACGCCTTGTTATGAATTGTTATCCACTCTCTGAGCGGCTTTGGGTACTTGGGAAATAAACTTCACGGCTCTCTTGGTATTGATATTAGCAGGCCCTGGAGGCTAAGGTGCTGGCAGACGACTTGTGGAAAGGGACATCCTAGAACAGTTACCTACCGTTTCCAGCCACGGCCACCTTCCCAGTGGGACCGTGGAGGGGAAAACGGAATGTGAGCCGCGGGGGCACAAACATATCGTCCCCGTGGGACCAGAGCGAGGCCATTCTTCCTGTTCTCTTGCTCCTGGTCTCTTTTCTATGAATCCTCACCCTCGGATATGTTTATTGATATGAGAGACACACACACACACACATGCATGGGTTGCCGCCTCCACGCCCTGACCGGGAACCAAACCTGCCACCTCTCTGGTGCGGAGAGGACGCTCCAGCCCACAGAGCACCCGGCCGGGGCGCAGCGATCTCTCCCCTCCCCCGCACACCTCACTGCCCAGGAATGCCGGGGGCTTTGTTGGGACTGTGGCCACAGGGACTTAGCTTCTTACCCTGCAACCAGAATGTGCCCCATACAGCCTTTCTTTTTCTTTTGCAAAAAAGCGCTTGTTGCCTTAACCAAAAGAACAAGAGCGCAGGTGGGTTTGGAGTGAAGGAGGGTCTCGGAGGAGCCCCCGGGCGCTACGCCCTCAGCAGCCCCGAGCGCGCCCTTGGGGGAGAGGTTCAGCCCTGGAATGCGCGGTGCTTCCTGGGGTTGAATGCAGATTCTAGGAGGGTGCACAGCACGGGTGTTTCTTGAGACTTCAGGGACTGAGCTTGCCCTGACGTCCGCATGCCCCCGGCTCACGGGCCTCACTCACGCGTTGCCGGCTGCGTGCCATTCTCTTTGGCCCTTCGCCTGTCTTGTGCCGTCCATAAAGCCGAAGCTGAGTGCACATCACATGCGGACAGTATCAGAGAGCCACAAGAGCATCATTCCCTCTAAATAAGTCTTGGTCCATGAACGATAATATATACAGAAGTAGCAACTTTTTTATGGGAAAAGCAAATTTCGACAATGAACCCCAAATGCAGAAATAGCACTGTGCATGGCTGAGTGCTATTTTTTACAGGAGATGCTTTCTACAAGGACGTTGGCGTCGTGTTACCCCCCTAGAACAGGGGTTCTGAATGAGGCACATCGGCATCGCTGCGTTGTGACCCGCGCAGACCTCGGCCCCGCCCGGAGCTCAGGATGTACTAGGCCCAGGGGGGGCATCCTCGTTGCCGCGGGGACGGCTCCCCAGGTGATGTTCGCGCTGCTGGTCAAGAAACATCTTTGGAGAATCACTCATCTACCTCAGTGACGTTCAACCGGTGTGCCATGGAATTTTAAAAACACGCAGTAGCTTTCTATTAATTTAGTCAGAGGCTCTGACCTCTGTTCCCTCAGCTTGTCCAGTTAAAAAAAGGACAACAGCCAACATAGCAATAGCCGTTTGGTGCGAAAGAATCAAAAGCACACCTTTTGTTGTTGTTGTTGTTAGATCATTAAAAAGTACATTGTGGGTGTGCCGCCGGATTGAAGGAATGCGTCTACGTGCGTGTTGACAAGACAGAGGTTGAAAATCGCAGCTCTAGAAGAATGTTTTTACTCCTGTTACTGCACCCTCAGTATTTCGGTCATTTCTGAAAACTAAATTCAACCCTAGAGAGGAGAAATCACTGTTGCTCTTTAAACAGCCCATACGCATCCCTTCTATGGCGTGCGTTTGCTAAAACGTGTGAGGGAGGAAATGGAAAGCAAGGTTCATGGGAGAGGGGAGCCCTCAGAGAAACAAGGCGTCTGACTTCCGTGCGCCCACCCCACAGCACCCAACGCCGGCCTTGCGGCGCCTGTGTTCCCCCGCCGGCGGCACCCCGACGGCTCCCCCCGGGGGGACTCTGCAAACTCTGAACCTTCCGTCCTGGGCAGAAGGGGACAGTCCCCTGGGCCCATGGCCCTAGCCTCTGTCGCAGCACACTGAGGGTGTCGGAACTCATGACACCCCCGAGCCGCGTCCCCTGCAGGCCGACGAGCCGGCCTCGGCGAGCCCAGCTGACCGTTGGAGTCCAGCCGTCGCCGGTGGACGAGGGGGCGGGAAGCTTCCTGGTGGAAATGGAGGTCCAAGCCCCATCCCCGCCACCCCGCCTGCCTGCGGGAGGGGCCCCGGGTCCGCAGACGTCCTCTGCGAGGGCGTTGCCGTGGAGCCTGGCGAGGCTCCTGGGGCAGAGACGGGCGGACGATGCGCTCCCTCATCGGCGAACAGCTCGCAGTCAGAGAACATAGAGAAAGTAACCTGCTCCCCTGAGGCCGGGCGCTCCCTCTCCCGTAGTCCCCGTTTCCGCGGCTCCACTCTCAGCCCGGGGCCCCGTGCACACGCACGAGGGACCCCTTCTCCTCTGACCCGCCTGGTGACCCCACTTGGGGGTGGTCTGCGTTCCAGCAGCTACTGCTGCTTCTTTCTCCACGGGCTCACTTTGGGTAACACTGGTTGGTAAGTTTCAGAGGTTTCAGGTGTATGATGCCATACTACATCCCCTCTCTATTGTATTGTGTGTTCCCCACCCAACGTCAAGTCTCCTTCCCTCACGACTTCTCCGCCTCTACCCTCCTCTTCCTCCCCGCCCCCCTTCCCTCTGGTCATCTCCACGCTGCAGTCTGCGTCTCGGAGTTCTGTGTCGACTTGGGCGTAATCCCTTCCGCCTTCCCACCCAGCCCCCACACCCTCGTCCTCTCGAACAGCTGCTATTTAATTCTTTGAAATCCCCCTGCTTCACATGTTCCATAAACACCAGCGCTATGAAAACAAGGGTGCGGCTTGGCCCGGCCTGGGCAGGGGGCTTCCCCCGGGGGCTGGAGCAGCTGCCCCGGCGGCCCCGGGCTGCCTTCGGGGCTTGGGGAGCGCGGCCAGCCTTGCGGTGGCTTCTGCGGTTTGCGGGCAGCGTGAGGGGAGCCGGGGCCTGGCTGCGGGGGAGTCTGGGCAGCCGCCCCGCCAGGCGCCCCAGGGCCCCCACGGCGGCCTCCCCGCGGCCACCGGGGCGGGTTCGCTGTTTGCTAGCTCGTCCGCCTGCCGTGGGGGCAGCTGTTGGCCCGAAGCGTGTTTCCGTTGTGCCACATCCGTGACGGTGATGTTCGGGGGGGAGCCTGGCCGCTCTCTTCTCCCCGAGAGGCAGCGGCGAATCATTGCTGAGCAGCCGGGTGGCGGAGGCCCGCAATTAGAAGGGCACGGGGGCGAACGTGCGGCATTTCGTAGTGCAGGGGGCATCGTGATTCGGAACGTTCTGGAATCTAGGCCTGCATGGTGGATCAGGGAACGAGCCACCTATTGGAGATAAAGGGATGTTCCCAGGATTCAATCCCCTCCCCCACCGAAACCTAGGCAGATTCGGCCATGGCTACGTCATGACTTTAAAAAAATCCAGTGAGGCGAGCTCCCTCCTAACAACACTGTGACTGCTATAAACACCTGCGTCCACTGTCTCTGTTTAAAATGCCATTTTTCACCCTCCATTTACACATAACGTCGCCTGACTCTGTGTTAGGCGAAAACCGCCCTCTCTGGTGTCACATTCTTCTTACGTTAAGTGAAGACTTTAATACAGGATTAAATATTCGAGTACCCAACGTACATGTGATTTCCATTTACTGATGTGCGACTGAAAATTTGAAAGAAATGCACTCATTTTAAGAACAGGCCCATCGAGGAACAGACGGTTTGCTGTGGTCAAATAATGGGATCGTCGAGATAGGGGTCATTTTACCCAAAAGAAATTATTCTCAGAAATGAAGTCACTTCCATGTTGCTTTGGTTTCCTGCTTTGAAAATGTTTGACTGTTGCTCAGGATAAGCCACACCACGTCACATTTTTCCCCAATAAGAGATGTTCACTTGAAGACCTAAGAACTAAGGAGAACTTTCCATCAAGCCAGCAAAGGAGATGTAAACACTTTCGTGACTGCGTAGACACTGAGAGTAATAAAATTACGTAATAAAATACGACCCTGGCGTTCCAAGAACCAAGGCCGGGGTCCTAACGGCCCATCTTAGCGAGGCGCTACCCCGGAAGGACGCGGGAGGGAGGGCTCGGAGCTCCGGCTGCGCCGGAGCTGGGTTGGTGTGCTCGGAAAGCCCAGGAGACGCGCTCTTCTCTAACGCAAGCGGGCCGTCGGTCCTAAAAAGAAACGGGGACTCTCGGGCATACGCGCTGCAGAGAAATGCATATTTTGAGGAGTCTGTTCCATCTTAATCATGGTCCGTTCTTCCCTAAGAAAAGCCGAGCAGAGGTGCCCCGTTAAAATGGAAACGCGGTCTGAAGGCAAGTGATGTAGCTGTCATCAGCGTGCTCACTTTCTGCCTGTTTCTCTGACCAGAGGTAAACAATTAATTATTTTATTTTGAGAGAAAGAGAGGAATCGAGTGGGAGGAGGGGAGAAACACTGATTTGGCTGTTCCACGTATTTCTGCATTCCTTGCTGGATTGCTGCCTGTGCCCCGGCTGGGCATCAAACCCGCGACCTCAGGGCCGCGGGACAGCGCTCTAAGCCACGGAGCTACCCCACCGGGACCAACGTCCACAAGGTAAAAGGCACCTTGGGCGCGGTGGACGTCGACCACTTGTCTTCTGGAGCCCCAACGACACACTCACGTTCTCACTCTATTAGCCTGCCCGATCCTACGCACGCCAGCTCATGGAGCGTGCCCTGGACTAGAAATACCTCGGGGCTTACAGCAGTGGGTCTGCCCCTGGGGGTGGCTCCGCATCCCTCTCGGGTGACACGGGATGGGGACGTTCTGAGCCTCTCCCGACGGCAAATGATTCTCAAATTAAGAACGACCTCCCGGCCGAAGATCAACTGCAGGGCGCTGTCCGGAAAACGTGGCGTCAAAACGAACGAACCAAACGAAACAGACACGGCCTCAGAGACACGGAGAACCAGTGGACGGCGGCCAGAGGTGATGGGGAGAAGGCGCGTGAAAACAGCGAAGGGGAAGGGAAGGTGTGCAGGCGGCCACGTCCACAGCGCGTCCCAGGGACGTCACGTGCGGCTCGGGGACAGAGGGCATGGCACTGTCGGGACTGTGTGAGGTGTCCGGGGGGATCTCGACTTACGGGGGTGATCGCTTCGGAAGTTCCTGGGTGGCCCAAAAAGCCCATTTGTGCGTTTGTAAACTGAAACGCACGTTTTTCATTTTCCGGCATACCTCTTCTGTCGTCAATGTTAGAAGGGCTACACAAAATTTCGCCAAATTGTGATTTTTTTTTTTTCAATGCATGCCGACGGGACAACGGTTACCATACCACCTAACGAAATTGTTTCAAATGAACTTAAAGACAACTGAGCACGCCTGGAGCCTTCGTACCAAAAAAAACACCAAAGGAACTTTTTGATAGATAACTGTCTAGATATATAGATGTCTAACAACTATAGTGTTGTACGCCTGAAACTATATATTAAATTATATGTCAAATACCACTTGAAAATGATGTAAAAAGAAAGATGGATGCAAGGGTGAGTCTGAGACCTTCTGTTCAGATCTCAGAAAGGTGGGTGATGGTGCCTTAGAATTTGTTACATTTCTGTAGTCATTGTAAGGGTGTGCGCTACAGAGCTACAGGTCGCGGTCAAATACTGGCGCTGTTACCGATCCTCACGGCTGACCCGCCATATTTCCACAGGGAGCCCAGGATTGAAAAGGGCTTAGCGACATCAGCGAGATTTCAGGCGGAGACTTTTGTTGAGCAGGGCGCATGCCAATAAGCTTCGTCGAAACCATACGAAGTTTTAACGGACTCGTACTATCGGCTCAGAATTAAAAAAAAAAAAAAAAGCGGACACAGTACAGAAGCAAACATTTTTGGATCCTGGGAGTCCGGGCTGAGAACAATATTTTGAACCCGGGCTGCTTTCGATGGGAAAAGGAAAACAGACTCAGAAGCCCTACACGAAAGCCCAGAGGGCCGAGCCGTGAGCTGGAGGGAGCCGTCTGCAGACCTGGAGGCTCCGTGCAGGAGGTCAGAGCGTGCACGCAGGGGGATCCAGGGAAGCTCGTACGGGCCGCCGGCGGCTGCCTGCCTCGGGGCCGCCTCTCAGTCGGATGGGACTGTCTGTCCTGTCGTCCTCCGACGGGTCCCACTGCTTGTCGGGTATGTGTGAGGAGACGGGCTGGCTCTCTGCCTCCCTCCTTCACAGGCCTTCAGACCTCGGCCTCTGGTCTTGATTGAGGGGCCAGGAGCCTCGACCTGGGGCTTAGGCTGGACGCCCCAGTAGAGGAGCATTTTGAAGAAGGGGAAGCCTATATAGAAAAAGGCACAGCGCGTGAGCGGGAATGGTACTAAACAATCACCCCAGAGCACACTGCGGTGGCTTTAAAATATGTGCACACACGCTTAACAGTTGTCACCATCTGCAGGGGCGTGGGACGGCCTGTGTGTGTCCCTCCTACAGAGCCCGGCTGGGCCTCCGTCAAATCCTCAGTGGCAAGAAGGCAGCCCCATTGTCACCGCCTTGCCTCTGAGGCCAGCGTAGAGCGACCCATGGGACTGACTTGCGAAAATAGGTCTGAGTCATCGTGAGAGAAGCCTAGCGGGGCTGCGGTGGCCGCGTGGGGAAACCCCACGCGGGTCAGAGAGCGGGGCGGGGCAGGGGGGAGCGAGCGGGTGGGAACGCGCCAGCTCTTCTAGTCTCCAGCTGTTTGCGCCGCCGCGGCCCAGACGCCCAACACGGGCGGGGAGAGGCCTCCAAGAAGAGGCCGGCCCAGCCCATGTCGGACGGCCGCTGCGGGACAGAGCTGCTAGCTGGGCCTGCTTGCTCAGCCCGGACGTGCGCGCAAAGGAAACGCTATTGAGACACCCAACAAGGGTTAACCAGAACAGCCATGTGCCGTGATGGGGCAGGGTGGCCAAGTGCCACGTTTCCCGTTCCAGTGCCCTTCAGGGCGCTGGCGAGGAGTTCCCACTGTGTGCACATCATCACTCGGATTCGCTGGGCAGTCTTCTCCTAGCAGACAGTTTCTCTGTATTGTTGTAACTCTTAGTGTTGTTCCACCCTTGTTTTCGACTTAAACTCACATTGCTGTAGGTAATGCAGAACAATGAAATTTTTATGTTTTTAATGAAGATTTCATTTATTTTCAGAGAGACGGGAAGGGAAGGAGAAAGAGAGGGAGAGAAACATCCATGTGTGGTTGCCTCTCGTGCGCCCCACTGGGGACCTGGCCCACCACCCAGGCGTGTGCCCTGCCTGGGAATCGAACCCGCGACCCTTTGGTCGGCAGGCCAGGTCTCAGGTCACTGAGCCACACCAGGGAGGGCAGAATGGAAGTTTTAAGAATTCGTATTTATTTGTTTTAGAGATGGGAAGGGATGGAGAGGGAGAGAGAGAGAGAGACAGAGAGAGGGAGAGAGTAACAATGCGGTTCCAGGTACGGACCCACGCATTGGTTGCCCCTTGCATGTGCCCTGGCCGGGGATCGGACTCACGGCCTTGGCGTCGTGGGGCACCGTTCTGCCAAAGGAACTGCCCAGCCAGGGCCTGGAATGGTGTTTTAAAAGAACGCACTTCCTGCCTGGGACTCCTTAGAAACGGCCTTCGAGGTGCTCGTACACCTGTACTTCCTTTCCTGCGCCGCCCTCCGCAGCCGCCCCCGCTCCCAGACCGTTGTCCTCCCGAGGCCTCCCTGGAGCAGGTCGCAAGAAAAAGGGGGTGCCCCTGGCGTCCCGTGTCCTTTGCCGCTTCAAGTACAGCAAACCCACAAGAGAGCCGCTCGCTTCCCCCCGGTCGCTCGTGCAGGCTGGGTTTCTGCTCCGGGGGGCAGGCTGGGCTTCGGCTCTGCCCTCGGTCCCCCCGCTTCCGCCGTGGAAGGGCCCCCTGGCGGGCGGCAGGGGGTCCCGGGGCGCCTGCCTGCTGCACTCCGTCTTCTTGGGGGAGGGGACGTGGCCTGCCGGGCCGGTGCCGGCGTGTCTCCTGGGTTCAGTTCCACCGGCCATCCTTCAGTGCCGCTGCTTGCAACACAGCCTGATGGTTTCGGGTTTTGTTTTTTGCTTTTTTAATTCTACCATGACCAAATTTTTGGGGGGACCTGGGACTCAATCCCAGACACTGAAAAATACAATCAAGGACTTCCTGTGGGCGTCAGGTTAATCTCTTTATTTATCCCGAGCAAAGAGCTTCGCCCTAAAGAAGCCGCGTTCCGTCAGCCTCGGGGTGACTTCACATGCAGGCTGGCGTGGCCCCGACTCCATTTCGTCAGCACACAGCACATCGTTCAGGAAGAAAACAATAATGAAACTGCCATAAGTGAGGAACGATACACCAGGAAAAATTAAAGGGTTATATCTTAAAGCCTCAAGACACCACATAGTATGCCATGTAAAATCCGTTCCGTGCCGTTATTTCCTGGAACGCTCAGAACTTTTTTCAACAACCTAACGGATAAACCATAAGCGCGCAGGTGATACAATGAGAGCCCCGGACAACGTGTTGGGATTTCTTTCTTCACTGGCTTTACGTGTAGCCGCAAGCAAGACCCGCGTGCCGTGTTGTTACATCAGAACCATTAGTTCTCAAATAAAAATGTCGCTCGGAATTTGTCAACTACGGCCCATAACCTCCGCAGCGTTTAGGCCCGCCCCGCCCCCGAACTCTGTCAAAGGGGCACCACTCACCCCCTGAAATGAATTACAGCTCCAACATCAGACGGGATGCTCCGACAAGAACAAAAAGTGGCTTTCGAACGATCTCCTGCCCACCTAATTTCTCTACTGAAAGATGCTCTTTGAAAACCAGAAATTCCATGGTTATTCCATGTCCCCAAAGATGTAAGTAAACTCTGGGTCACCTGCTAGCGTGCAGGCAGACCTGTCATGTGGATGTTCGGCACAAACTATGGCGAGAGATTGTATTTACGGCGTATTTGCTGTGTGACCTCAGGCACGTATCTTAACCTCTCTGTGCCTCCGTTGTTTCATTTGCAGAGCGGGGTGGTGCCAGAACGCGTACCCATGGGACGGTTGTGAGAATTAAACACAGAACATGAGAAGGTAACGGAGCAGGCGTCCGCCTCTAGCGAGCGCCGCAGAAGTGTTAGCCGCGGCTGCAGTAACAGACGAAGAAAACAGTAGTCGCCCGTTCATGTTCCTGCCTTCCCAACAGCACGCTCGTGTGTTTCAATTAAGCAAGCGATAACGAGAGCAGACAGCTGGATACCTGGGCAGGGTTTTGAAAAGAGGCAGAATTGGTCAAGAAATGATGTAGCGCTCACATCGAATTTCCAAGCAGGTAGAAAATAGAAACCGATCCCAACATTTGGGGTATAGAATTTGATATATTCCTGGCAAACACAGCCTTTTATCTGTAAGAAATCAAATGGGAACAATTTTTGGACATGAAGTAGCTTATGAGAAAATATTTTCTGAGTTGAGGGAAGGAATGAGCACTAGCCATACGCTATAAATTTCCTGAAAATTCTCTGGAGTTGAGAGTCAAAGGAATTTTGACTTTGGCACAAAAATACCTCCGTGCTGCCTGAGCCAAACATATTTCAGAGACGACTCAAACTCTCAGTTAATCCTAAAACACGTCTTTTTCCGCCCGCCTTAAAACCATGTCTTATTCTACCCAGAAGTTTTAGTTCTTTGCGTCACAAGGGAAATGTAGATTGGACACATATGAAAGGACTGGGAGCTTCTAAGTCGCAATGAGTGATCTGTGAAATGTGTTTATCGGCTCCGGCGGCCAGTCCTCAGAGAGGGCCCCGGCCAGTCCCGTCTCCAGGTGTCCGCACGCCCGCGTCCCTGTGGGCCCCCTGGAACCCCCTTGGCCCTGTGTGACCGAAAGAAGCGACTTTAGGTCTTTTCTCTTGCGTCTTCACGTACAAGACAGGAGGTTGATTCTGTACAACGGGGACGCGTTTCCACATCAGCTGACAAGGGCTCCGGTTCCTACACTCCACGTTTAAACATCCATGACTGTGTGTAGACACGCAAGGCAGAGAGAAGCCAGCTTTTTGACCCGAAGAAAAGGTGTCCATTTGACAATCTTATCCTTGCACAGGCTCAGCAGATGAAATTTCCGTATTTAAAAACTTCAGTCTCCCTATATCTTTTGCTTCTGCTTTACAGCTATTAGAGATGTGGCCCCGGCTGGTGTGGCTGAGGGGATTGAGCACCAGCCTGCGAACCAAAGGGTCACCAGTTCGATTCCCAGTCAGGGCACAGGCCTGGGTTGCAGGCCAGGTCCCCGGCAGGGAGCGCATGAGAGGCCGCCACACAGGGATGTTTCTCTTCCTCTCTTTCTCCCTCGTTCCCCCCTCTCTAAAAATAAATAAATAGAATCTTTTTTTTTAAAAAAAAAGAATTTTTAAAAGATCAAATTTGAGATGTAAAGACACATGTAATAAAACAGCATTTCATCAAAAGAAAAAAACAATCAGGAGAAAGGCCATCGGCTCCCACCTATAAATATTGCCCAACCATCTCACAGTTCCGCCCCCTGAAACAGCCTCCTACGGAAATATTTCGGTTGCCAGCGTTTATATAAACACGGCCTCAGAGTCCCGTCCCCTTGCACGTAATCAGCACCACACTTTTTTGCTCTACAGCTGAACACTTTGAAGGTCCTGCGTGGCCGCAAGGTGAAAAGGAACATTTTTCCTTCAGTGCCTCCTCTGCAGACGTGAATGGAGCCATTGTCTTGCGCCCATCAGTCTCATGCTGACGTAGTTCTTACCTTTGACTTCGGACGGATTCCTGGCCGGGCTCACGGCGTCGCCGCGCGGGAAGCTTCCGTGGTCCCTTTGGCACACCTGTGGTATTTGGAATCGAGGTTTCCCGCAGCCATGGCTTCCTCGGCAATGCACACACCTGCACCCCTTCCCTACCTGCCTGGCGTTGCTTTCCTGCCCGGCATGCGCCCCGCGTGCCTCAGTTTCCCCGGCTCCTTGGCCCGCGTGCGGGGGCGGGGCACCTCCTGGCCCGAGACAACAGGCTTGGATGCTCTTCAGGGTGGAACGCCTGCTTCCCCCCTTTCCCCTGGCGCAGCCCACGCCTCGCCGCCCTCATCGTAAACACGGCGCTCGAGAAGGCCTTGTTTCTCCAAGACGGTTGAAGTTCATACACACAGCGCAGGCAGACGCCCGGAAGAATTCAACACAGGCGAAGTCCCAGTGTTTCACGGATACTACATTTTAAGTGCCTGCTTTATTTGCTTATTAGGTGAATAACTGAAACTCTCTCTCCTCAGTTTTATGAGCTTTTCGGCTGGAAGCGGACTGGCAGGCTCCGCAGGGAACCCCATTCTCAGCACGAATAACATCCTTCTCAGCAGGCGATAGCGACTCAACGTTACACATTCAGGTGTTTTACTCTCCTGGACAGGCCAGCGGCTTCTACCCCATCGGCACCAAATCTGCGCAGGAGGCCGTTGCACTAAGGCGGGTTGGCATCAAGGTTTCCGGGAAGATGCTAGAAGTTACCGGCTGAAAACGAAAGCCAGCGATGAGACAACGTGGAGATACATTACGTTGCTCTCCAGACACGTTATCCTCATTTGCCAACTTTTGGCCATGTACGCTGCCCCTGTTGTTAGTGCCTGCCGATTTGCAGGGAGAGATGGAGTTCCTCAAAGTGTGGAATAGGATGGGCAGAAAACTCATGATGCCAAAAAAAAAAATATTAACTTAGACACAGACTTCAAGAAAGTGAAGCCTTTCAAACACCATCTCAAAACGAAGCCTCGACCTCAATGTAAATGAGTTGTTTTACACACCTGTTATAATCACGAAATCAGCCCTGGCTGGTGTGGCCCAGTGGATTGAGCACCGGCCTGCTGAACCAAAGCTGGTTGCCGGTTCGATTCCCAGGTCCCCAGCAGGTATGTGAGAGGCAACCACACATGAATGTTTCTCTCCCTTTCTTCCTCCCTCCCTTCCCATCTCTGTGAAAATAAAATATATATATCTTTAAATGACTAAATGAAAAAAATAACTGGATATAGCGAATGCTGGAGAGGGCGTGGGGTTCGGGAAACTTTCATTCGGGGCCGATGGGCATGAGAAATGGAACCTTTGCAGACAGCTCAGCATTTCCTCACAGAGCTAAACGTCGGCTGGTCGCACCATCCAGCCACCGCGCTCCCAAATATTCCCGCCAGTGACCCGAACACTTACATCCACACAAAGACCTGCATGTAAACTCTCACAGCCGCTTCCCTCAGAACCACCCAAAACGGGAAGACCCCACATGTCCTTGACACACTGCGGTTCGTACCGTGGCATGTTCTTTGATTGGCATGAAAACAAGAGGGCGGCCCCCAGAGGCAGGGCCCCGGAGGGTCCCCGCGGCCCTGGGCTCAGTGACGCCGCCGACTCCGGAGGCTGCGCCGCGCACTCTCACTTCTGCGGCCTTCGGAGAAGGCCAGGTGGCCGCCACGCTGAGGGGCCGCACCTTCCCCGGGTTCGGGGCGGGCAGGCGGCCGAAAGGGGCTTGGTAGCGTGGCGAAAGCAGGCCGGGTGACACCGTCGTTCACGGGGGACGCAGGACACGGCCCTCTGGACAGCACCCAGCGAACCTGACAGCACGGAGTGAACTTGAATGTATACGCAGCATTTAAAACATCACGTATCCAGTTGCGGCACTCAGCCTAGGAGGCAGGCTGCGACGAAAGCAGCCTCCCTGGGGGACAGCTCTAAACGACATGCTGACAGAGCGCGTGGCGGGGACGTGCCGGCCGCGGGAGCCTCGGACGCGCCAGGACACGCCCAGGCTGAAGGGAAGCGTCCCTGCACGGCGCCCTGGGCCACAGACGTGTATCTCCCAGGAGCACGGGAGGGCCACCGTGCTACCGCCGCGTGCCGCGCCTGGAACCGAGCCGTGGCAGAGCGGGTGCGTGGCGGGGCCGCTCCCTCCCTGCTGGAGGCGGAGGGTGCAGACCACCAAAGAGGTGGCGGGAAGGACCCACAGAGCCACACATTATTAGACTTGGAGACACCAGTACAAACGCATGAATAGCTGGCTGTACATACAGGTGTTTATTACATGAAACAAAACTTGCACATACCGGTTCAACATGGCTTAGTATACTTTTCAACATGTAGAGAATTTAAAATCGGCCTCACCTAATCTGTGTTGATTGCAACGGAGCACAGGCTGACTTTGGTGCAGCAAGCATTGTGTGGCCAAAAAGTTCGTTCATTTGGTTTTTTTTTTTTCCCCCTGTAAGATGGCTCCAGTAACGCTTCATTGTCTTTAACTTCGTTCAAAACAGTTTTGTTAGATTGTGTTGGAACAGCTGTTGTAGTAGCGAGCCTTTTTTAAAAAACTTACCGAAACGGGTGCATTTTTCTGCAGCCATTTTAACCTTGAAGTTGGAAGAAAATACACAACGTTTTTGGCGTGTCATGCTTTATTATTTTGACAAAGGTAAAAATGCAAAAAAAAGATCTGTGCCGTGTTTGGAGAAGGTGCTGTGAATGAAGGTGTCGAACGGTTTGCGAGCTTTTCTGCCGGAGATTTCTCGCTGGACGATGCTCCATGGTTCAGTAGACCCGTCGATGTTGACAGCGATCAAATCAAGACGTGAATTGAAAAAATCAATGTTATACCGTGCAGGAGATAGCCGACATACTCAATCCAAATCAAGGAAGTTATTGGTGAAAATAAAAACAGTGTCTTTTCTCTTACAGCGAAAACCTCACGACCTTTCCCGGCAACCCAATACAAGAAACACGGACCTCATGGAGGTGAGCCAAGGGTTCTCCCTGGAGCCCAGGTGACGTTTGCACAGGTGTGCACATAAGTAAATAGGACAGAGCTGCACAGGTAAGGTCTGGGCAATGATGAAGAATTGTGCGCCTGAAAGTTTGCCTCATTTTTTCAAGTCGAATGCATCATCCCCAATTGCCGTAAGACATTGCTCGCACAGCGTCGGAACGTCCTTACGAAGAGCGGGAAGGCACACCACTCAGCCCCGGCTGTGCACGCCCAGCGAAGTTCATCGCGCGATTCTTTCCTGAGCAGCTTTGGGTCGACGTCAAAGGGAGAGGGAGGCACGAGCTTTCCCACGTACGCCCTACCCCTCCCACGCCTGTGCAGCTTCCCCCACCATCAACAGCCCTCCCGGTGGGACCCTGAACCCAACACATGGACCTACAGTGACGCAGCCCCATCGCCCCCAGCCCACAGTTGAGAGGACGCTCCACCCGGGTGTTGTACGCTGTCCGGCTCTGGGCGAATGAATCGTGACGTGTGTCCGCCACTAAGCGTCACACCGAGCAGTTTCACCCCCTGCTGCCTCCTCTGAGGTCCCCTTCCTCCTCTTCCCTGGCGACCACCGACCTCGTGGCTGTCCCCCCAGTTTCGTCTTCTCCAGAACCTCCCAGAGTTGGGGGTCACACAGTCCGTAGCCTCCCCTCGTAGTAAGCATTTAAATGCCCTGCGTGTTCTGAGGGTTGTTTTCAAAACACAGGTCAGAGCATAGCACCCTTTCGACCGTCAGTATGTGCTGACTCCCGCCGACAGCTTCCCCGTGAGTCCCAGAACCTGCAGGTCGGTGCGTGGCCCGTGGGAGGCTGGAGCCGCGCTTCAGGGCCACCGAAGTGGGCCCCGCGCCACAGAGGCGGGGGATTTTTAAACCTCCTTGGCACGCCGTCCCTTTCAAGATTGCCACCCAAACACGGGCCTTGTTTTCAGAAATAGAATTTATGAGGCCGTGGTTTTGGTTTTTGTTTTGTTTTTTGTTTTTTTTTTTTTTGCATCGAAACACCAGATGGGTGCCATGTGTGTAAATCAGGAAACACAGGAATAAAATTCACCCCGCGCGCCCTTCACACACCTGGGGAGGTCGACGCGTCTCCGAATCCCTGCTTCATCCCATCTTTCTCTCCTTCCCAGGAACATCACTCCGCTGGATTCCTGAGCTGTTTGTTATCTCTCTGTTTTTAATAGGATGTTTACACATGGGCGTTTGTGGCTGAATCGATCTTGTTTTGTAGGTTTTTCAAATCAATTTCATAGATTTGTACCTTGTGTGCGATGAAGTACATCCATTCTTAGTTTTATTGGGGGTGCAGTCACGGAGCAAACACTTCCATGAGATGAAGCCTCGTTCCATCCCCCTAAAACATCCATTTCTTCCCCCTGTGGAACAAATTGCCAACAGTATCCTGGGACCTGCAGGAAGCTGTTCAGTGGATATTCTCCTTATTGCTCACCATTGGGAAAGGCACATTAAAACCACAGTGGGCTACCGGCGCGCATGGTCCCGACTGTTAAGCTTATGGGACGCAGATGAGGGAAATTAAAGACTGACCCCCGCCCACGTGGAGCAGCTGCCCTGCTCACGTGTGGCTGGGGAGGTGGGTGCAAGATGTCTCCACCACTTTCCAAAACAACTTGGCTTTCCCCGAAAAAGTTACACACTCCGCGTTCCACACAGCGCGGCGCTCCCGCCACCCACGCAAACACGGCACCCTCTCCCCGACCATCGGCAGTGCGTAGCTCCGCCCCAGTGTTCACTGACTTCCGTTCTTCGTTTTTTCACGGAGCCTCCGGTGGCTGCGGTCCATGGCGGTCTATGTGTTCGGCTTGTTGAGAAACGTGTCACGGGGCGAACTGGCAGGAGCTGGCCCCGCGGCACCAGCCTGCCAATCCCGGCAGCTTTAGGCTGTTACCTCGAGGCCGCAGGCTCCGGGCGCTGGCCTCCAGGCACCAGGCCAGCGTCAGCTTCCAGAGCAGGGGTCCACCCAGAACAGCCGGCGGGCCAAGTCTGGCCCCCCCGCTCGCCTCTTTAAATAAAGTTTTATTGGGACAGAGTCACATTCGTTTGCTTGCGTGCCGCTTTTGTGCAACAAGGGCCGAGCTGGGTAGGTGCCGCAGAGGCCGCGGGCCCTGCAAAGCCAGACCGTTTACCGCTGGGTCGTTTCCGGGAAGATTCTGCAGAAGAGGCCCTGGGCCGGGGCATAAATAAAAATCTCAACCCTCTCCACCGGAAAGTCTGAGCTGAACAAATGCCAGCGAAGGCACCTTTCAGGGTGGCGGCTGGGAGAAGCAAAGGAAAAATAAGTGACCGAAATGATCGCGAACTGAAGCGATCGAAAATATCGCAAAGGGATGCTATAGGCCACAGCGAACGATGCGTCAGGAAGTGCAGCAGAAGTGGATCTTCTCGGCCTGCGCCGCCCAGGTGCCCACGGCTTCGGGACAGCCAACCTGGCTCGGGCTGGGCATGGGCGTGGCACCAGGAGGCGGCGGCGCTGCCCGCTCGGCTCTGCTCCTGCCGGGGACCCCACAGAGCCCTTCCTTGCTGGTTTCCAGACCCTGCGTCCCTGCGTTCAGACACAGGGGTGCCCCCGACCAGCCTGTGCTGCTTGGGGCCAGGTGTGACATGTATGTGCAGAAAACGCGCCATCCAAACCCTGTGTGTCTTTCCTTTTTCTTTAGCTGAGTTGGACACAGACAGGCCCCTGTTCCCCCCAGGGAACGTTTCCGCGCTGCGGAGCCGTCTGCCTGGGCTGGAAAGCCAGCCGCGTTTCTGAAGGTGTAAGAGCAGTCTCATTCCAGCTCAGCACAGAGACCTCTTTTCTTTCCTGAAAGCTTTAAAGGAACTCTTCGCTCAGGTTATCCTTGAAACACCCCTTTTTGCTGGCTTCATAACAAAACCGCCTTCTACCCACGCTGCATTGCGCAAAGAGAAGGCCCATTCTCTGCGGAGGCGGGCGGTTGGCGTCGTGCCGGAACAGTCCGGAAAGGAGAGGCCACAGCCGCAAGGAGAGCTCTCAGCCTCCCGGGTCCACGGTCCGGTGTCCCCCGGCATATCTGAGAGGAGCATCTTCCCATTCGGAAATCCTTCCCTTAAACATGACCCCGAGACCTAGCCTCGGGGACAAATACTCTTTTGGTTAGAAGAAAACAAAGAGAGAGAGAGAGAGATCCAGGAGCTCGTTCCCTCTCCCTCATTCTCCCTCCGCGAAGCCCCCAGCATACAAATCGTGTATCCTGATTGCACTTGATCTCTGCCCCGTGATGGTCCTCGGCCCGGTGTGATCTACAAAGTCTTACAATCAAGCTAGTGTCTGTTGAGGGAGCTGGCTGCGTGTGCGGAACTGAGAGGGAGCCGAGATTACGGGGCGAAGCCAGTGCAGGCCTCGGTGCCAAGAAGGCGGGAAAGAGAGAGTCCAGGTTTCTCCGGTGTCCTGATACCGCGGGCGGGGCGGGGTGGGCACCGCGGGGCCGCGAGCTGAGCGGGTGGTGCCCGCTGAGCCCCCTGCGCGGAGGACACTTGTCCCCGGTGGCTGGCTGCCACGGGGAGCTCACAGCAACAAAAGCGCTGGCTGTCGTTGACATTCTCAAATTACGGGCCACCGTTCTGGGAGCTTTTATGAAGCACCTACCCGCTCCCAGCATGGAGCCAACGAAAATAAGAATCGCCCTTTTCCGCCGGGAGGGAGCTTTCTCGGTTGGCGTCCTGGCCTTCCGGCCCCTGTCGCCTGACTTGGAACTTGCGCGTCGCCTGTGAGGGGGCAGGAGACACTGTCTCTGCTCACGGAGGGGGCCCCAGACGGAGGCAGGGAGGGAGTCACCCTGCGTCCTGAGCTGCAGAATAAGAATCGCCCACGTGCGCGGCCCAGCCCACTCAAGCTCCTCCTTTCGCAGGAAGCTTTGGCTTGTGGTGCGCCAGTGTGGCTGCTGGCCGAGAGAACAATCCAGAAGGATCTTTCCCTGCGCTGAACGCAGAGATTCAGGGTATCTGAGCTGCCATTTCTCTGCAGAGCCTGGGGGGTGGGGGGGGCGGGGGGGGGCTGTCATCTGGATGGAACTGTGGGCTCAGGCGTCAAGGGACCAAACCGGAAAGATTCAGGGCCCCACGTGCGCACACCTGCCGATGAGTCTCGATTCTGTCCACAGAGTCCCTGCCAGCGTCACGCAGGCCGGCCAGGTGGCTCTCTGGCGTGAACAGTTGCCGTGTGACCGTGGAAATGTTTCCCATAGAGGGAGCGTTTGCTCTTGGTCTTTCCTGTGTACACCCAGCCGGCCACCCACCTGTCCTGTCCTCGCTCGGGCCCCACCCCCCGCACACAGCGTGGGCAGGTCCGACCGCGTGGCCCGCCCGTACTCAGCGTGCCGGGCTCACCATCTTTGTGTCCCCACGTGGCTCCTTCAGGGCGGGACTAGGGCTGTTTCCCCAGGACGTGGTGGGCCGCTGCCTCGAACCAGACACAAGCAGACAGGTGTTGTCCATGAGGATCATGACGTGCGACTTCCCACATTGGACCCCCGGGAGGGCGCGGTTGTCCTGGCCGCCTGCGGTGGGGATGAGCCTGTCCCCGCCCCTTAGGAAAGGAAATGAGGACAGCGCTCTCTGTCTGTAGGGGGACTGGAATCTGGGGACTTGAGAGGAAGGTATCCCTGCCCACAGATGGGCTCCCCCTTCTGCAGGCGGTTCATGGCAACGCAAGACTCCCCGGGCACGGGACGTGTGCCTACGTACTGCCCCACATCCCTCTTCCATGTTCAGGAGGCTGCCTGGCGCGCAGGCAAGTAAAATCCCACGTGCGTGGTCTTCGGCTCAGTCCAACCCACGTCACCCTGGATATAATCTGAAATTGTCTCTTTAACGTGTTTCTGCGAGAGCTTGCCCGTGTTGTGGCTTGTGGCTTGGAAATACGTAAAGGGAAATCCTACAGTGAGGAACCGCCTTCCACCACCTTCGAAACGTTTGTCCTCGTGTTCTACACGTTTATTTACATTTATAGTTTCCTCACTTCAAGGCCCCACGCTGGACCGTGTCATGGCAGAATTTAAAAGGAGGGTTGTGTGGATCACGAGGAAACACGGCGGAGAAGCTTCGGGGCGCAAGTTCGTTGTGAAAACTCGTCTCCCCAGTGCAGTGGTTCCCTGCCCCCCCCCCGCAGGAGGCCCTCCCCCAGCCAAGGCCAGGTGACCGGTTAAGTGAAAGGAGTGTCAGAATCCAAACCCAATCCCCTGCAGCCAAGGAGGCGGACATGCTGAGCGCAAACCGGAGGTGGGCTCCCCGAGCGTTGGGGCAGATTGTGACCCGTTATGTCCTGAGCCCGAATCCAAGTGGCGAGTGAACTGAAGTCGCAATCATGTGGAGGAATGGATTCCACGTGGGATAAGATGACATCGAATATACACCAGCACCCGCCTGAGTGCGTGTAGACTTGGGGACACGTGAAAAGGTCGGAGGGTGTCCCTTTCTGGGAGGTGACGTCGTACTATAGGCCTGGGAGAGGCGTCACGCTGGAGGAGCGAGGGAAGGAGACGTTGCACGTCTGTATGTTATTTCTCACGTTCGCTTGGAGTGTCTGAGGCCATCCAAGGACAGGCGTGAAGGAAGGAACTGCGCGCAGGGAGGCAGGAGATGGAACGGTTCTTGTCCCTGAGAGGAGGCGGCGGGGGGGCGGGACCACTGGGGTCCAAGGAAGCGTGAACAGAGGGGCCGGGAGGGGGGCGAAGCTCCATGTACCACTAAACAGAGGTCACAGAACAAGGGCAGGTTTACGGCAACTGAAAGGGATGTCTTCGCGCTTGACGCAAAGGCACACACACGCCACGTGCGTCGATGGCATCTGCATGGAACAAGCTGCCGGGTGTCGTTGTGGCTTCCAACGCCAGCCTGAAAATGGAATCCCTAGGCCCCCGTGGTCATGTCTTTTGCGCCCTCGAAGGCTGACCCCCCGCGTGCCAGCGTATGAAAGGGCAACTGGAAGCTTCGACTGCCGCCTGTTTGGAAAACCAACCCTCGCATCGAGTGCTCACTGGGCTCTGTTTGAAGTCATGGCAGGAGGACACAGGCTGGCGGGGGGCGTGTGCGGCGCAGTTCCCACCTCGGGCACGTCGGCACGTGTGGTCTCCTGCCCTTTGGGGGCGCTGGTGAGGCGTGGGGCGCCCGGCGTTGCCCTGTGCCCGACTCCACCGCTCCTCCCGCACGCGGGCTGCAGAACGGGCTGCCTCCCAGCGGCCGTGGGCGGGATCCCGTCACAGCGCGGCGCGTGCCGGCCGACACGCACATGCCGCTCGTGTTCACGCTCTTCGCAGGAGGCATGGCTTTTGCCATTTTCCTTCGGCAGGGGCACTTACGTGGCAATTCACGTTAAGAAAGAATTGACCCAAATTTACACTGTATTGAGTTAACTGTTTACCTGGCACATAGGTATGTAAATGCTTTTATTTCTTTGTTTACACGCAGAAAATACAGTGTTTCAGGGACTCTTATCCTGTCTTCATATTAAAAAATAAAGGTTTTTTTTCCTAATGGAAAGCGTATGCCCCGTTACCCCGTCCGCGTTGCCCGGCCAGGAGCGGCCTCAGGAAGGCGCGCCCCAGGCCAGCTCCGCCCCTCACCCACGAGCAGCGTGCCGGCCGCTGGGCAGGGCTCTCCAGAGAGGACCGTTTCCGGGAGACTGGCATGGCCTTTGCCAAGCTTGCTCACCTCGTGACACCTGAGATCACATCCCAGGATGTGCGTTCTTAAAACTGGGAGAGGCGAACCAGTCTCGCAACCATTTTGCGAGGTGCATGCCCTTTGGCACGCGTGTGACCGTTGCCTTACAACGTCCAGACTGAGGTGAGCAAACAGTGTTGAAACGTCAGGGGGACGTTTGCAAGACGAGATCGTGATGTCATGTGACGTGGCGAGCTGGGGCTCTGTTTCATCGCTGTCTCCGGTGCCGGCCGCTGAGCTTTTTCCAATGTGACCCCAGGCGCACAGCCTTCGACCGGGTTAATCCGAGGAACGCGATGTCAGCCCAACGGGCCCCCTCTCTGCGGGCCTTTGCTCGATGAGAAACGTTTTGCAAGCCTGGTAAAACCCAGAATGTCAAGCCCCTCGCACATACTCAGGGCTGCTCATGGACCGTGTCAGCAAGAGCAGAGAAACTCTCCGAACGGGCAGGAAAAAACCAGAAAGCTGCTTTCCTCCCCCCAAAAATTCTGTAGAAAAAATCCTAAAAGAGAATCGGCTTATGCTGCATGTTTTTCTATGGTGTCCGTGTTGAATGTGGATTTACCGTCTCTGCTCCAATATCTCACTTATTCTCATGGCTTGAGACAACTCAGCCGACCCCCTACTGATCTGGGGGTGCAGTAAAGCGGGGCTCACAGATGAATGAGCCAGCACGTGCTGTGAGGAGAAGGAAAGAATGAACCTCACTGGAGAGCCATCCAGCGAGCTTTGTGGAGCACAGTATGTATTCAAGTGAAATATAGCTCTCTGTAAAGTGTCTGGTCTCTTGCCAATCTGTCTCGTTTGTCTTTTGGAATAGAAATCGGTCAAAGTGCCATTTATCGGGTTTCCAGGGACTCAGCCCTACAGTTCAGACTGCTTCTCCACAGCACAGAGAGTGACAGCGTACGGCCTGGCCCCTCGGGCATCGTCGCGCACACGGTGGATCCGTTTTATCCCGCGACACGCGCTGAGCCGTGAAAGCGCCGTAACGTTCGCTCACGGGGCTCCAGCGGCGTGTTGGAAAATGCAGGGGTGGGCGGCGGCTGGAAGATCCAGTACGTTGCCTGGTAACGCCAAGGCCATCTACGGAGGCGGCAGGAAGAAAACAACGTGGTGGCCTGTGGGGCGGTGGAGAGCTCGTCGCTCGCAGGGCACCCGCCGAAGACCCGCCTGGCACCCTGCCACCTGCTCCCGTGAAGACTCAGCGAGGCGGCGTCAGACCTGGCGCTCCCCGCGGGAGGAGCCCGGTCCCGGTCTGTCTGAGGTCCGCAGCACGGGGCGGCCCACCGGGAAGGGCGCCCGCTGCCCTTGAACTCCGCGGCCTTTGGTCTCGATTGTCCCCTGCGCTGTGGGGCTTCTTCCTGTTCTTCGAGGCAAAGCAAAACACAAAAGGTTCCAGGTTTGGGGTGAAGAGCGGCCTGTGTTTGAGTCTTGGCTCCGTTTGTCACACAGATCCGGACCCACACTCACCTCGCCTGCGGTGCCTACACCCGGGACGCGCTCTGTGACCATCGGCCCCTGTGGACACCAAGTTAATTTTGTGAAAACAGGAGCTGTCTTTCCTTACGACGAGAGCTTTGTGGACTGGACTGATTGAAAATCATTTGGAACCCACGACTACTCACCAGTGGCAATTTCCCAATGATGTGACTGCGTCTGTACATCATTTCTTAGAAGCTCCGAATGAGTCACATTTGGATCGCGTTAGAAAATGTCATCGGCCACAGAAGTCCTTCCTAAGTGGCGTTAGGCGCCGAAGGGTGGAGGAAAAGCATAGATGTTGACGGGAAGATCGGCCTGCCTGTTCGGAGCTTATTACTGCTTTATGAGTTTATTCCCGTCCCAATTACCCGTCTTGGCACACTCAGCAGCTGAGCGCCCATCTGTTCCCCCGGGACCACTTTCTTTCCCAAGACGAGTGTAAGAGGTATGAGAAGTGGAATGAGCATAGGAATGGTCAGCTACCATGCCGTCCTGTTGGGTAACGTTGCTTTGGAAATGCCCGTAGGGACCGTGACCAGGCAATCACTTCTCTACAAGAAGATGGTTTCATTTTTCTGCCCCTAATCATTGCTGTTCTTCTTATTAGCCTCAGGGTTCCTTTCCTTTCCTCGGTCAAGTGAAGAAAATGTCTTTCTTCACCATTTTGCTGAAATGCACAAAGGGTGAAAATGTATGTGTGAATGGGCTGCTGGGGGAAAAACGAAGCAGAAATCGATTTTTGCCTTCTTTCTTTAAAAATGCCTTGACGATCATTTTTGTCGTTGTTGTTAACATGGAACATTTTACAACATCCTAGGTAAGGAGGACATATTAGAGTTTTGAATATCGCCACTGTGTTTTCAGCATAACAGAAATACACTGCACAGAACTCTGTGAAATTTAAGTGTCTTTTATGCACCGCTACATCTACATTCTCAACACTCTGGTGAGTATGCTCCACGTGAGTGCATCTGTACATCGTTTCTCAGAAGCTCCGAACGAGCACCCTGATGGGCGCGGGCCGTGACCTCCGCTCCGCGCTTCGGTGCGCCTCAGTCTCCCTCCAGACCTGTCTCGTCCGTGTGGACTGTCGAGGAACATACAGGTCACACTTGGTTTTAAGGAAGAGCTTTTCTGACCCCTCAACCACACAGAGTCCAGTGCTTCGTAGAGACGGCGTAACATGGCGCCTTCCGAAACCTTGCAGAACACGTGGTTCCGTGAGCGCCGAAGACCGCCCGTGTGAAGAGCGGTCTCCCGAAAGTCTGGCGTCATTCAGTCCAACTTGATATCCCCAACAGTACCCAGCACAGCCTTTGGCTGACACTTAGTACCTTGACTTAAATTTAACTCTAGCAAATGCAAATAGGAACCCGCAAGGCACCGTGCAGCCTTTCCTGAGTCTTTTTCTGCCGTGGGGTCCTGAGAAAACCTTTTGAAGGGGTGAAACAAAAAATGGGCAAAACTCCATTCTGCTCCGGCGAGAGTGTCATGAAAGAGCTCTGAGCCTGCCGTTTTTTTTAAAAGCTTGTAATTTATGTGCATGATAAAACAACCCTTTGTTTGCACAAGTCAACATTCTTAATGCGATCTGTCAAAGTGTCTTCTCAGAAACTGCTTTGATGAACATGCCAGCTCAGTCTGTGTGTGTGTGTGCGCACGCGCGCGTGCACACGCGTATGTGTGTTTAAGGGAAGAGAAGCAAGCAAGCAAAAAAACAACTCTTGCAGCAGCAAAAGAAGAACGTAAATAGAGCAGGTCTAGACTTTGCTACGTATTTTTATATCCAAGGTTGCAAATAATTTGGCATAAAGGACTCAGAAGCCAGGACTCTGCCTCCCCATTTGCAACTCAAAAGCTCGGCGTTTGTTTTGTAGCAGAGACTGAGTGCGAATTTCAGGGTCTGCCCCAAGCAGCCACCTGTGCGTGAGCAGGTCCCAGGTGGGCCCGGGCTTGGTATGGTCGTCAGCGCACAGCGGGGAGAGCCGCCGTCCTCTGGCTCGCTGAGCCCGGCCCTCGGAGGCCCCGGGGGAGCCCCTTGTTCCTGGGCACCCCACCGTCGGGTCGCGCCCGCAGAGCAAGGGCTGGGTCCCGGGTCGTTCGGAGACGACCGTTCTGTATGCAGGCGTCGGCCGCTGTAGCTCCTACTCCCGCGTCACGCTTCCTACACTCCTTGAAACAAAGTTCTTAGTCCCCCTCCCCCGCCAGAGGTGGTCGGGTTTTCTGTGAAAATGTTGAAAAATCGGACGGCAGAGAGACTCCCGTGTTGTCCCTGTCCCCACAGGAGATTCTGAGGCACAGAGATTTAGCCTTAAAAAAGAAAAAGAAAAAAGCCACCTGGTCTGCCCTGGCCGGTTGGCTCCGTTGGTTGGCATGTCAACCCATTCACCCAAAGGTCATGGGTTCGATCCCAGGTCCGGGCAGGTGCCTAGGCTGTGGGTTCAATCTCCAGTCGGGGTGCACACGGGAGGCAACCAACCGATGTGTCTCTCTCTTTCTCTCTCCTCCCCCTCTCTCTACAATCAACAAACATATCCTTGGGTGAGGATTCGGGGAGGACCTCTCTTTTGGAATTCATCGGGAAGGGAGTCATCGCTGGTGTTTTCTTGGACAGAAGATGAAAGGAAGGCTTATGAAAGAAAACGACAAAATCCTGATCTAACACAATGTCAAATAAACAGTGAAGCAAGACGATCAGTGAGTTTTTATTGTACGTACACAGTTTGTCCCAGTGACATTTTCCCAGCAAATGGCTGGGTACCCGCGTCCAGCAGGTATGGGCCTGTTTCCTCTCGGCTTTACCATGGAGAACATGAAACCTGCCAGGAGAGCAGCGTCCCGGGCCCCGAAGCACAGGGAGCAGCCGCAGCGGGGTGCCCGGCTTTGCAAACGTCCCCGGGAAGGCGGCGGGGGCAGAGGGAGAGCCTGGGGCCCCGGCTGGTGGGAGGACCCAGAGCCCTGGCCTGTCCCCCTGGGAGACTGCAGGGGACACACTGCCATCCACGTCCCCCCTCGGTGGCCTCTAGTGCCTCCCGGACTCAGCAGAAGAATCCCAGGCGCCGTCCGCTGAGGCGGCAGGCGGGTCAGAGCGCCGGGGGAGAGAGACAGAGAAGGAGCCTCACTTTCAAGACTCACACAGTCCGGTCCCAGCTGCCGTCCCTGTCATCGCCTGCTGCTGTCCCCGTGCACGGACCCTGCTCAGCCTGCCCAGGGGACCGGAGCAGACGCTCCGGCCCCCAAGGTCAGGCCTGTGCCCCGCCAGGGGGTCAGAAGTGGGACCGAAGCCCCTCTTTGGACCCCAGGCCGTCCGCCCATGATGGCCCCAGCCAGGCCCTCGGTGGACCCGCCCGCCCTTCCGGGGAGGCTGCCCTGCCCCCGTCCTGGTCCCCTCTGGCGCACCCAGTCACTGTCACCTGGAGACCCCCAGCCTCGTCGCTCCGAAATGTGGATTTCTCTCCAGGACGCTGTTGTTCTCCTCTGCGCCTGTAGGAAATGCCTGGCGATTCAAGGCGTCGGGTGGCCCCGCGCTTGCGCCCGCGCCGCTGTGCGTCCTGGAGGGGGCCGCGTTTCCAGAGGCGCACACCCCCGCCGACCGGGCAGGGCCGCAGGTCGCGGGCCGGGGCCCTCTGCTGCGCTGCAGCCTCCGTGGCGCACGCCGGGACACCTTGGAGAGCCGGCAGATGTCGCCCCACGTGGCCGAAGCCTGGAGCACATCGGCGTGGCTGAGCACGGTGCTTCCAGCTCCCAGCAATGGAAATGAGCCCTCCGTTCAGACAGGGAATGAACGCCCCCCGACCGAATGGGCAAAAATGAACAGAGGCGTGAGCACACCGGTGTCCTGAGGAGGTCTCACTGCTCCGTGCGGCGGCCCAAGGGCATCTCCGTGGCCTCCCGGCCCTGAGAGAGGCAGGTCCGGGGGCCGACGCGGGGGTCAGAACGGGAACGTACAGCAGCGGGGCGCAGCATCCCTGCCCCGTTTGCACTCGATGGATTTCAGCTCTGGGGACAGAGACTTATCCCCAGGGGCTCCTGAAGGGGACGATAGCCTGTCTTTGGCGAGGCGGCAGCACCGCGGCGCTCCTGTGTTGTCGCGGGAAGGTCTGGGGGCCGGCCCCGCGCGTGTGCAGAGGGATGGAACCTCCTGGAGAGGGCGGCTCGGGCTCTCTCGGGGCCTCGCCCAGCCCCAGACAGCCAGCGGCTTCCTGCGGCAGCTCCTGCCTGCTCTTCAGAGGCCCTCGGTCCCAGGAGACCTGTCCTTCCAACTTAGATGCCAGCTCCCAAGGACGGGGCCGCGGGTTTGCTTTGTTGGTTGTTGTTTTTTTCTTTTTATCCTCACCAAGGCCATGTTTACTGATTTTACAGAGAGAGGAAGGGAGAAGGAGAGAAATATCGACGTGAGAGAAGAGCATCCAGAGCCTGCCTCCCGCACACGCCCCCACCAGAAACCCAGCCACATCCTAGGTATGCGCCTGACCCGCGGCCGTCGAATCGGACCCGCGGCCGTGTGGGGCACGGGAGGGTGCTCCAGGCCACCGCGCCTCCCCGCCAGGACAGCGACAGTTTATTCTACATGGTCCGCATGCCTCATACACCCTCTTTTGGTCCGTAGTGATAGACAACTTTTTTTTTCTTTTTTCCTGTATTTCAGTTGAGTGCTTTGCTGGCAACGGGCCCCTCATTCAAGGAAATCAGAAAAACCTGCTGCATCCACACTCGTGTCCCCATCTACGTGGCCGCACGTGGCCAGGGAGGGCCCCACCGTGGGCTCCTGCTGAGCGCATACACCTGCGACTTGGGCACAACGTGCCTTAGACGTAACCTATACCCTTACTGGCTGTTGGCCATGTGAGTTCGAAGCAGCTTCCGCTGGTGAAGTGAGCTGTGGAGGCGGCCCTCCAACAGAGCTCGGCGGCAGTGCCTTCCACGGGACCTGGGCGGGGGAAGCCAGGGAGGGGGCTTCTGGGCGAGGAGGGAGGGCGGGGGCGCCTCCCGGTTCCGCAGAGCGTGTTTGAGTGTGGGCAGCCTCCGTCAAGTGTTTACCTTCTTCACGCTGCGCTGGTCTGCATACTTCACATACCCCCGCGGCATCAGCACTTGGAACAGGCTTTACGTTCCTAGGATTCCCGCGCACTCCAGAAGGGCGGCGGCGGACAGTCTGAATTAGCCAGTTTGAGAGGCTTTGCGAATTTGCAGCCGGGAAGGGGGCCCGTCAACCTTAGCTGCGAACAGCCCGCGTCCAAGGTGATGGGAAAGCTTCCGTGTTTATAACTACGGGCCTTTGGCCGGCTTCTCGTGCCTCAGTTAGACTCCAGGGGTCGCAGATCCTGAGATTAAAAAGGATTGAACGGGATTCTCTTCGCCCTTCCTCCCCGTGTCTAAAATCCGCGATTTTTCTGTGGACGGGGAGAAATCCGAAACCTTATCTGCTTTGGAATATCAAGCACTCATTCTTGTTGGACAATACATTCCTCCTTCCAAACCCCATGATTTCAGGGGGAAAAAAAGGCTGAACTTCTGCTATGACGCTAGGATGTAAAGAGACATTATTTTCATTGTTCTATTAAAAAATGTTAGTTTCCCCAGTGTTTGGAGATAAGCAGTCTTATTAAGTAAGTAAACACAGGTTCACAAACATTATTTTATCTTGGCTATTTTACCACCTCCAAAGATGATTCATCAAAGATTAGCTATAGGCTTAAGTAAATATTCATATTATGCAATGTATTAATTTGTAGATTTGTAGCGAATACCCCAGGTTCTTTCAATTACTAATCAAACAGAAACTGAAGACTTGTGTATTTACGCCACAGAGAAATTCTCTGTTCGACTCTGGCAACTGAATTGCTGGGGAGGTTCAAGTTCCAGGGGACTGTGTACACAATGAGGTCATCGGAATGTGGCTGGGCGTGGTGTCCCCAAATAGGCTGATCGAGAGCCAAGTACAGAAGTAGGATGGCAACACGGTTTGTATTCTTGCATGAATAATACTGGGCCACAGAAGGGGCCCGTAAAACCCCATGACAGTAAACCCTCCGCTGGCTCTCGGTTTTGCGGAGTTTTCCTGTTTTGTTGGTTCATTTATTTTGGTGGTTTTTTTTTTTTAGATTTCACATAGAAGTGAACTCATGTGGTATCGGTTTACCTGTGTTCGATTTATTTCACTTTGCCTAATACCCTCTCAGTCCACCCCTGTTGTGATAAATGGCAAGATCCCGTCCTCTATTACAGATGAGCAGTATGGCATTGTACGCATGTACCACATCGCCTTTACTCATTCGCCTTTATCTGGGGACCGTGGGGTGGCTTCCCTATCTCGGCTATTGCCAATCATGCCGCAGTACACAGGCCGACGGTTGCCATGCGGAGAGGACTGGGGGTTGGGTGAAAGAGGTGAGCGATTAAGAAGTTCAAATTGTTATAACAGAGTCATGGGAGTGTAAAGTACAGCAGGGGACTATCGTCAATAATATTGTAATAACTGTGTCTCGTGCCAGGTGGTGACTGGACATAGCAAGTGATCCCTTCTCAAGGTACATAAAGGCAGAATCCCTCTGTGGTTTACCTGAAACTAACATAATATATATAGTATGTCAACTGTCATTGAAAAATAAATTTAAAACAGAAAAGAAAAAAACAAAACAGTAGATTACGCGCAAATATGCATGATTTTATTTGCTATGTATTTTATTTATGTGTAGCATATATATCGTCGTATATGTTGTATATACAATTTAGCATATATATATATATCTATGATATAGGATCTCATCTCTACATATATATAAAATTTTATTCCTGGTGACCAGGCAAATAGATGCTAGGGAAGATGAATGCTTTGTAAAAGGCGATGCAAAGACCCTGAGAGGTCAGCTGCATTTTGGCCCCTTGCGCCCGCTGAAAGCTCGGTGCCCGGTGTTTGTGACCGCCCTCCTCAGCACCTGCACAGCTCGGGTTTTCTGTAGCTCGGGAGTCCTTGCTTCCGCGTCAGCTGGGCCACATCACAGGCCCGAACACAATGAGGACGTGTTTTACAGAGTGAGGTCGACCCTGGCACATCCTGCCACTTCCGACAGGAGTTAATGCGGAAGAAAACGCAGAAAGATTCGGAGAAAGCAGGTCCTCCGGGTTCCAAAGCAATGCCCAGACGTGGCGCAGCACTCGAGAAGGGCGCCTGCTGACGCTGGGTGTTGGAACTCTGACCTCCGGATACAAAGAGCCAAACGACTGAAAGGAAGCGTCAAAGACGTGGCTCCGTGCAGCCGGCAGAGAGGCCGACATGGCCCGCGACCATGGAGAACGGACCATTCCCGTTACGTTAAGGACCGGGACACGGAAATTATTGTTCAGGCAGGGGGCTCTCAGGACCTGCCCAGCGATTGGTTTTCATTTAGAACGGCATCTCGTTTTGAAATTCCAGAACGCTGCCCGGGAGGAAAACTTTTCCAGATGGAATAACGTTTCACTCGTGAGCAAGAGAGGAGAGACTCGTCTTTCATCCGTGTTTTCGTTGTGTCTCCAAGCCTCCTTCTGAAGCTGCCTTTTAGGAGGTTACTCCTAGCACTGTGCATCGGTCCAGGGAACGCAGGCAAGGGCGACTCTGGCTGCTGATAACTTGCTGCTGGCCCAGTCTGGCCAGGCTTCCCTGGCAGCACACCATGGGCCTGCGGTTTATGAACAGCCAACGCGGGTTTCCCACGGCCCCGGGGGCTGGGAGTCCAAGATCAAGGTCCCAGTGCACTCAGGGTCTGGTGTGAACCCGCTTCCCGGTCCACAGATGGCGGCCTTCTTCCCACGTCCTCCTACGCTGGCAGGCGTGAGGCGGCTGGCTGCGGTCTCCTTTATAAGGGCACGAATCCCATTTCTAGGGGCCCCAGCCTCATGACTCATCACCCCCACAAAGGACCCGCTCCCTAAGGCCGTCCCATTAGGGCTAGGATTCAACATGTGGGTGAGAGTGTGCAGGGAGATGCAAATATGTACTCAATCACAATTATACATGGTGCTTTGGGAAAATTGTTCCTCTCCATTATTATATCATCATCATTATTACTATTCTTCTGACAGGAATGGATATCCTACAAGACAGGCAACATGGAGAGTCAATGTAAGCACAAATATTCCCGATTTTGAAAGTAGGAGTTACTGCTCTGGCTGGTGTGGCTCCGTGGACCGAGTGCCAGCCTGAGAAGCAAGGGGTCACTGGTTCGATTCCCAGTCAGGGCACAAGCGTGGGTTGTGGGCCATGTCCCCAGCAGGGGGCGCACAAGAGGCACCCACACAGAGATGTTTCCCTCTCTTTTTTCTCTCCCTTCCCCTGTCTCTGAAAATAAGTAAATAAAATCTAAAAAAAAGAAAGAAAGAAAGAAAAGAAAGAAAGTGGGAGTTCGGAACAGTGTCAAGGCCAGGAGAAAAACAACGGTGTGAGACAAAAAAGACTTGCACCCTCCCTTTTGTATCTCAGAGTATAAACAACACAGTGGGAAGATGTTCATTTTAAAAAAAAGTACATGAATGTGCATACTTCAGAGGCTAAGACAGTTTGCTCCTCAAAGTAAGAGATGCACAGGCAGCTCTGCATAAAAAACGGACTTGAACAAACGTGTGGTAGAAACATTGCTTCAACTTATTTCCTCAACATGAAAAAGTAGCAGCTGTTTTAAAGAGTTACTACTCATTAATTCACCCATACATTTTCCTGGGACTGTTTGTTAAGCCTCTATTCTGGGCCAAGGATTGGGCTAAGTATTGGGGGAGAAAACAGTGCAAAACAAAACAAAAATGCAAACCGACTTCAGACTGCCTGCCTCATGGGGCGGATCGTCTCCTGGCGCAGACGAACGGTAAGCAAATGGTATAAGCGTGTGAATTATGTATCTTCTCCCGGACTGGAAGGAGTAACTCAGGGGACATGCGCTTGGGACTCGATGACTCATAGTCTACGGGAGTCACATTTGAATTGGGATCAGGAGTCACGTGACAATTTCCATGTCAAGACAAAGCATGTCAGCCATTTCCGTAGCTGCACAGTGAGGGCCGGGGAGCCCCGAAGTGGCTGAACGACAAGACGCTAAGCTCGGGGCAGAAGCCTCCCCCGCTCCTCCAAGGTCAGGAACTTCCTCCCCGCCCCGCCCCCTCTCCCTCCCATGCCCCTCCCTTTAGGAAAAAGGTTTGCAATGCTGTAACAAGGTGCACTTTTCTCTGACTTAAGTTTGGAAATTGTTATTTGGTTTTCTTCTCTGGAGATTTAATTCCTATGGGTGCTTATCACTTGATGGAAGTAAATTATTATTTAATCGAAGTCAAGGAACCAAATCCTTTCCATAATTCTGTACACCATTTTGTATCATTTAAATCTATCCCATTCAAACAGCGGAGGAAAATGTGTGCCATAAAAAAAAAAAAATCACAGCTCAAAATGAATTTGACCTCCCCGAAACATTCTAGAATGCTGAAATGTGTCATAGCTATTTTTTCTCCAGACAAGAGCAAAGGCAGAATTATCTAGAGATTTATTAGCACGACATGCTTTCGTGACAAAATGCGCATGCATCTAACCTTTCAGATTTATACAGAACAAGAAAAAGAAACTGTCCAGTTAACCTTTGACAAGTTAGAACGTTTTTAAAAAGAAAACACTATGCGACACTAGAGACTCAGTCCCGTTTACTTGTCAGGTGATTTGGCATTGTTCCACGAAAGGATTTTTAGGTCTCCGGTAGAAATGAAAATAAATTTGGAGTGTAGAAACTGGGCTCCTTAAGAACAAAACGTATACTTCTGCTTCTGATCCTTAGACCATATAAATGGCAGCCGAGTTTGGGACGCAAGCAGGAATATTTGGTTGTTCACGTCACACCGTGTTCAGCCACCGTGAGCTGTTGAAGACTAGAGAATACAGACTGAGCGCGGACCTTGCTCTCTTGCTTCTGACTGCCGTTTTCCTCGTAGGCGACGATTTCTTGCTCTGCCCGAATTCTATTTTCCACTCATACCGATCCTGCAAGCAGGAAGGCAAGCAGCTCCTCAGCGTTTATTCTCAGCAGGCCGTGCCTTTGTGCAAACACAGCACCTTCATGTTAAAGATGGAGCCGTCTCAGGCTACTGCGTCAGTGCTCGACTCCTGCGTGCAACGGCGTTTATTTTGAGTCCTGGAGAAACTGGCTGGCGTCTTCCTCCAGGAAGCTGGTGCCTTTCCAGTGCAAAGGAAAGGAAGGGAAACTCCACGTTCTCGGGCAAACGCAGGGGAAGCACAAAGCCCACTTGGTCTTCCCTCCCTGTGAACAGCGTGCTTAGGGACATACCATGAATGTGCACAGGTTGCTAGAATTTTCAAGCCAGGAGCTGCAAATCCCTGTTCCTGGGGGTTTGCAGGGCATTGGAGGCCGGAGGGACTCACTGATGGTGTCTGCTGCGGTCGCCTTGTGCATGGCAGCGTGTCTTCTGAGCGAACACGCCCACAGACAGGTTCGGAGGCCGGGGGTCCACGGGCACAGCTGCTCTCGGGCCAAGAAAAGCAGGGCGGGCAGGCGTGCAACGGCAGGCTCCCTCACCCTGGTTCTCTGCCAGAGCCCGCGACCGAGCATGTTGACAACTTCAGTGAGTTGGTGCTGACACAGATTAAGGTCTAGCTTTGCTTTGTTTTATACCAGCAAACCTCAGGCGTGTAAGCACGGCCCTCCTGTGACTGAGTTACACCACAAAAATGTGTTCACAGGGCTCCAGCAGACCTCCTACGCAGACGCTGGTGTTGCCCCACATTTCTGTCCACATCCCTTTAAACGTGCATCTCAGCTGGCTTCTGGGTGGAGGGACGGCGGGGGCGTCTTGCAGGCTCACTCCCATCCCTATCAGGACTCCAACACACGGCGGCCGTTAATCATTCCCAGCAGGCTCCTGCACCAAAGAATCCCCGGGGGGCAAAGGGAGCGTCAGCAGTACCCACTGGACCACTGAGAGTTTGCCACGACAGATCCACGCGGGCACCAGCTGCCCTTGATCCTTTCACGCTGCAGGCAGCCGAGGGTTGGCACGGAGGGGGGCGCTGCGCACGCTGCGGCCTCGCCTGCTTCCTGGGAGAGGAAACCGCACGGCCTCCTCCTCCCAGGCAGGCCCCGAGCTCAGGGGCGCGCGCCGCAGACCCGGTTTCCGGAGCAGGTGCGGGCTTGGGGGAGCGTCCCCCGCCGCCCCCGGGACCCCCCTAGGGGAAAGCACCAAAGTCAAGAAGAGGAAGCGCGCTTGTATCCAGGTCGCCTGTTTTATTTGGGTTTCAGGATTTTTTCTTTTTAACCAAATTCCATAATTTTGAAAAGTCCCAAAATAACTTGGCCGGTGCGTGTGCCAAGGGCCTGCACGGCGCTGTGTCCCTCGGGAAGAGGTGCAGAATCTTGTCTCGGATACTGGAGGGCCACGGCTTGCTCGTGGACGTGGCCTCGTTGGGGAGGAAGGGCTTAAGATCCCTCCTTGCAAAGCCATTGCGAGCGTCAAATGCAGCGAAGGGGGACCATCGGTTTCATTTTTTAGCATGACTGCGCAAAGGACATCAATCAGCGCACAGAAACTCGTTTCCCGCCTTCCAGCTTTCCCTCGGCGTGCGCAATGCCCCGAGCAAGCGCGAGGGCGAGCTTTTATTTAAAACGGAAATCGGGGCAGGGCGCTGGGCCTGGCGGAGCCTGGAGGGCTTGCGGGCAGTGAGGTGGCCCTGGGCGACGCCGGGATGAGGGCACGGGCCGTTATGGGTTCAAACCCAGGACGTGCCGCACCCCGAGGAGCCTTCCTGTCGGCTGTGGACTTGGGGTGACGGCCACAGTCCCTGATCACGAAGGTGCCACGCGGGGGGGCACCGATCATGGGGAAGGGGGTGCTGTGCACGTATCGGGGGAGGGTGTAGGGGAAATCTCTCCTTCGCTCCCTGAGGGGCCCCCTTTCCAAGCAGGGGGGCCCTGGGGGCGCACCTCGGGGCTCTCCCACCGCCTCCTCGCGGGGCAGCGGGTGCTCGGCTCCATCACTGAGCCCGGCGCCAGGACGCCACCTGGCGGCAATTAGCTCGCTTTACGTTACGTTACGTCGCAGCACTTTACGTCGCTGCTAATGGGGTTGCATGCATTAGCTTGCGTTTCGGTAATGAGCCGACTTGATGTGATGGTACAGCACATTAATTACGCTGGGTTACATGATGTTCAGCTACTTCGCGTTACGAGAAGGAGAGAACGTCATGCTACCTCACCTCACCTTGCGTTAAGTACGTTAACCGCTTTACGTTAATTGAGGTCACGTTACTTTACGTTAATTAGGTTATGGTACAGGAGTTAGGTTACTTGAGGTTAACTCGATCCCCTTACGTTCTGTTGCCTGAATTAGGTTCCTGTACGTCCTGTTACGTTACTTGGTGTTAATTAGCTTATGTCGTGCCTCGATGTTCACTAGATGACATCAGTGAGGTTCCGTTACGTTGCATTACTTAGGCTGCTTTACGTTACCTTACGTTAACTTTATGTTCATGGAGATTACGTAATGTCACTTTACGTTAATGAGAATTGCCCTCTGTCAGTGTTAGGTTGCGTTTCGTTCCCTTACCGCCCGTACGTGACGTCGCTTTCCAGAAAGGCCATTGGGCGGGCGCAGGCCTGCTGAGTGGACGCGGGAAGGAGTGGACGCGGGCACGCGTGGATGCGGGCAGGGGACGCGGGCTCGAGTGGACGCAGGAAGGAGCAGAAGCGGGAACGAAGGGATGCGGGAAGGAGTGGAGGAGGAGGAAGGAGTGGTGCCGGAATGAGGAGCCGCAACAACGCACCGGTCTGCGCTGTATTTTAAAGAGCGAATCGTGACCCGTTCTGTCGCAGGAACCTAAGAGCGCCCCCCCACCCCACCCCCACCCCCACCCCCACCCCCACCCCAGCCCCCGTCGCTAAGCCCGTTGAGGACGGGGGTCACGAGGACAAAGGCAGGGTCCGGACATGCTCCCAGCGCCCGCCCCCCCCCCCCCCGCCCAGACGCAGACGCGGGCAAAGGCGAGCGCTCATTTCGTGAACCTCGGTTCCAGCCGAAGGGCCTGCTGCGTTCCTAGCCCTGCAGGCGGCGCGCCCCTTGCTCACTCGCCCGGCGCCGCAGCGCCCCCGCAGCCCAAGGCTCGCCCAGCCCAGCGTCCTGTTCGCACCCAAGGGCTCCCGCCGCCCCAGGAAACCACTGTGCACTAAAAACCACACCGGAGAGTTCGGGGGTCAGGGAGGGGAAGGCTTAGGAAAGGCCATAAGACTTCCCTTAGGAAAGGCACTCATGGAAAAGAAGTTTCTATGCCCAAATAATGCTCCAAAACAGCGTGCCGCAAACACTGCCCTCACTCCAGCAAGCCAGCGCATTCTGTTTCCAGGGGGACACTTAGCAGGCACTGGGAGGGGAAGCCAGGAAGGAAGCCGGGAAGCTGGTGAAGATGAAGTGTCCCCGAAACCGGGGGCGCCCACTGCCCGGCGGGCGGGCCGCGGTGGCAGAGGTACTGCTATACCCCGAACGCCATGAACCTTCCAAGCAGCCCCAGCCAGACTCCCTTCGCTGATTTTTTAAGTTCATCTGGAGGGAAAGAACAGCTAAAAACACTGAAGAGAAGGTGACAGGCAATGAAGAGAAAGTGGAGTAGGGAGGAATGGGATGTTTTTATATACTATTAGTGGGGGTGGCCAGAAAAACAGCTTTCCTGGGGGGCCATGAGGGAGCTTATAAATTTTAAATTTGCGTATCTGGTATGAAACAATTTAATTACTCTTTTTCGTAGCTTTCACCACAACCACACAAGATCAATACAGAAGAAATTCTTTCCAGCATTGCTTTGTAAAATACGCATAGTGGTAAATTTCCCAAGAGACTGAGATGATAAACTGCGTAAAGAAATCATATATCAGCATGAAGAGATGCTAAGAAGGGGATATATCCTCGTTGCTTATAGAAAGCTGTACGTTTTCAAATTTAAAAAGCAGGTGCAACAGCAAACAAGTGTATTTCGTGCAGTCATAGATATTTTAAACCGTGCATATAACCACACCAAAAATAATGCACGTTGTTTATTTTGACAGCGAGCTGAGGAGGGAGACGTCAAGGCCAGCGTTTGCTGTGCTCTGGAGCATTCTTGTTCGTTGAGCTTGTGGACCAGTGAAAAATAATCAACTCTGTGTTGTCTTCGTGGTGTTTTTATGAGGAGCAGAGAACTGTGCATGCCTTCCCTGTTGCTCTGTGGCTCACCTTCTCTCCTCGGTAAAAGTATGGAAAAGATCGCCCACCCCGCTGTGGGGGCAGGGAGACCGCACCACGTGACCTGGCCATGAATTTTCAACCTAGAAACTGCCACCCACGTGCCACTCTCAAAGGATTTTAGTTCTTCGTCCTCGCTACTACGCACTCCACTCAAAGAGGCTTCCATTGGATTGCATAAACCTCGTTACCCCTCAGAATATTTGGAAGAAACATGTTAAGCCCACTATTTTGATAACTAGAACCAAAGCACTCACGAACAGTATCTGTTTTAACACAAGACGCAGCCTCTTAGGTAGGCGTCAGCTGTCAGCACCATACAGTTAAGCTTGACCTATTTTCTGGTGATGGTTGGGTTTATCTTTTTATTTGTGTGTTTGTTTTGCTGCAGGAAAGACTTTGAGGCCACATTTCCCCTCTGCAGCCTGACAGGCAGGCGCTCGGTGGTCCTCGTGTGTCTGGGACGCCTCACGTGGACAGATGGCGGCTGGGACCCATCACTCACGTAGTAACAAGCTGGACCCCAATTCCATGACCAGGACCCAAGGGCGTCGCTCATAGGCACCGCCAGCCGGGCCCCCACGCCACAAGCAGACCCTGTCGTGACGTTCTGTGATGGATCGGCCCCCGGGTGACACGGCCCTGGTCCCCCTGGCCTGTGGCGGCTTTCCAGGGAGCTTGCCAAAACCTGTCACATGACATTTAAATTCACACTCGCGGGGGCACGTGTGTCCTTGGGCTGGCTTGTCGAGCTCCGTTCACACGTCCCCTCTAGAAAGTAAGGGGTCTCAGTGACTAACGCGAAGGTGGAGGTAGACACGGGCATGCTGCGCGCGTGAGGTTCGAGAGCAGAGCGCAGGCACATCCCTGCGCACCCGAGACATTGAAGCGAATGTCGCAAAGACCAACGTGCTTTGCTCTGGGGTGTTAGTAAATAAAATGACTTTAGTGATGCTCTGCTATACAAGGAGTGCATATTACTTTTAAGCAATTTAAAAAACATGGAGTCAGCCAGTGGTTGGCAATCATTGTCTTGCACTTGGCTTTCCCACGTTTACTAACTTTTTTGCTTTGTCTCTGTGTATGTTTGTCAGAGGCTGCTAATCCACCGTTCATTTTATGATACCGTAGGCGTGCCAAACCTTTTAATAATTGCATAAGATCACATCTTGTCTTTTTACCGACATGTTTTCTCCTGCTAGATGTGATTCTATTTTTCGCTAACGTTTAGCATTTTGACTAAGACTTTCGGACTCGTGTGATATCTGCGGATCTTAACATTGGACATTATGCTCGCTTGTTATCCATAGGAGACATTTCCAGAGGTGAAATTGCCAAATACAGAGCAATCCCTCCTTTGGGGTTCTTGACACACACACACCAGAAAGCTCACCCAACGGCACCTCGTATCCACGGAACACACTCGGGCGATACCCAGACTGATCCTCTCCCAGGATTTCCCGGTTTAACCAATTAAAAGTTGAAAAGGCCGGCATTTATTTCTTTATTATTTTAGGCAACGTGTGCTTCTCTCCATAGCGAGGGGGATTGCTTCCTCATCCATTTCCTAACCTGCTTCCCTGAGCTGCGATTGGTATGGGGAAAACGGAGCCAGTCTCGCAGGGAGAGCCCAAGGGCGTTGCGGGTCAGCGTGCACCCATGGCCCCCCGCAAGGCCACTGACACTCATCACCGCGCGCGGTGTCCTCTGCCAGCATAGTTACCGTGGTGGCGGGTGGAATGATGTGCGGTAGGAGCGCCTAAGCGCGGCAGATCTATCCTCCCGGCAAGGCCGGGAGCCGTGCGGTCTGGGCCGCACGGTGGACGCCCAGGAGGCACTCCGCCTGCGTAGCCCGAGCGTCACGCTGGGACGGCGACACCCCACCTGCTCCGCGCCCCAGCCCCGGGCCCCCACCGTGCCACTTGCCGCTCCTGCGCATCGGACGATTTTAGGTTCCCATATCAGTGAGAAGATAATGTGTGTGTCACCGTAGCTGCTTCTCCGGCTGGGTGACGCTTATTTCAGCAAGCAGAGCCAGCTCTCTTTGTTTTCGTGGTCTCTTTGAAGAGAAACATAAGAGATTTGCTGCTCTGTGCTAGGCATTTTGCAGAAACAGTTAAGAAGGAGAAATTGATCACAATGAGATAGGACTATGTTATTATCCTCCAATGTAGCAAATGGAAAGCTAATAAAACAGTACATTGTCCATGCAAGAAAGTAACAATCCGACATGGGCAGTGGCGAACAGGATGTTTAGTTTGTTGTGGAATTAAATCACAGGTGCTCAGATGACCCAAAAGGTCTTGGGAATCTTGTCTTAGACTTCAAGAATGAAAACATACTCTTTTAAATAATCGTTTGCGAACAAATCCTATACAGATGGGTTTGGAATTCTGAAAACTGTTCAAAGTTGTCTGACAACAACCCCATGAGGGGAAGGCGTAGCCAATAAAGGCAGAAAATAATCCATCTTTCCTATCGGGAGACAGAGCTGTTTTTCACGTCACCGGGACCCACCGACGGCGGAGACGTCGCGTTTGCACAGTCGCCCCCGGGATGGCGAGCCCGCGGAGCCGAGCTACGGGGATGACGCCCGCGTGCTGGGCGCCAGCCGGGAGCCCGGGGGCCCTGGAGAGTCAGCGCCAGAAGGGGCCACAGCGGTTGTCTTGTCCCAGCCCCTCGGTTTAGACGGGGCGATGGAGGCCCAGGGAGGCCACGTGGTTCTGCAGGGGTCGGGATGAATCAGGCCGCCGTTCTGAGGAGGCGCCGAAGCCGCCCCTCTCCCAGCGCAGCCCTGCGGGGAACCAGGTAGGAGTCTCAGGACGGGCTGGTACCGATCTCTCCAGGGTGGGACGGCCTGTGACGGAGAAAGTCACAGTGAGGAAGGAGTGGGCGCTTGGCTGTCTCCACGCCTTGGCTACTGGGAACGTCACCGCAAAGAATAAACGGCCGTCGCCTCTTCCTTTGCACACGTGCCAGGGATCACGGGGCCATAAGGCAGACCCGCTTTCAGTGTTTGAGGCAATCCCATGCTGTTTTCCACGGGAGCTGGCCCGGCCCGCGTGCCCACCCACAGGGCACGAGGGCCCCCCTTTTCTCCGCGTCCCCGCCCGCACTTGCTGTTTGGGGATTTCTTGGGCGCCGCCTAATGGTCTCACAAAACATCCCTACGTGACAGGGACGAGTTGCTCACAAGTTACCACCCAAAGGAGCAGCTGCAATCCGCGGAGGCACCGCGTCGGGCAGCGCAGGGCGTGCTGTGCGCGCCCGGATGGAGGATTGGCAGCACCGGTTCCGATTTCACATCGCAGGCCGGTGGTGTGCCTCGGCGTGAGCTGCGCCCCGAAAGCCACTCCCGCACAGCACAGTTTACCTGCCAACGGGGACAATCACCTTTGGCCGAAGTAAGGTAAGAGAGACACTTCCGGATTCCCAGGAAAGCCGGACACATTTGGAATCCTTCTGGCTCACGTCACGTGCGTGAAGGACAGCTGCCCTCCAGGGCGACCTTGGTCGCCACGGGAGCACGTGCTCCGAAGCTCGGGGCGCCCGGGAGCGCATGGCGCGGGTCCCCGTGGCAGCTCACGTAGCCCGCGGGTCGCCCGCACCGCCCTGCCGTCTGCCGGGTCTCCTTGGGGCCTCTGCTGCGCACGGTCTGCTTTCGGAGACACGCGTGTTCCGCTTTCTTGTCCTAGCAACAGCCACGTGTGTTCAATAACAGCCAACAGATGCAGGGCAGGTATCTTTCGCAGGCCGTAAATTCCAGGGAAAAGGCATTGCTTTGGTGTTTTTCCTTTCTCACAAAAGGCTGCCACACTTTGTCAAGCATCCAAGACCTTGCTCTTGAGGCTTCACCTCTGAACCCTATGAAGTCCACGGCAGGGGAGCCAACCCCACCCCCAAGCCAACAGTGCACCTGCTTCAACCATCTGCGGAGCCCAAAGGGAATACATTTCCCGCGCGCTTTGTTTATACAGCAGAATCCCCTTGGACGCAGCTGGATGGTTCGGTCAACACATCCACGGGACATGGCCAGCCCTTCCCCCACCACCCTGCACCGTGGGTGCCAACACGCACTGAGGCCCGTGAGAACCTCGCGGTCATGAGCTCATTTCGGGAACGAAGAAACCGGGGCATCGGCCCTCGAGGTCCCTGGCAGGCACCCCTGTGAGGCGTGTCCTCAGTTCTCAAGGACAACATCTGCTCTCCTCAGTTTTCACCTGTGAGACGGGTCCATTTGGAGAAGGACACACGAGTTATATGCTGAACGGGCAATTTGTTTAAGGATCTGAAAACAACTTTCGTGCCTATGGCTGAGAACACAAGGATGAGCATACGCTGCGTGTCACTGCTTTTAGGAATAAACCAACCTTCCTAAACCATCGACGTGCAAAGTCAGGTGGTCCTTCGTTGCCGACGTGGACAACTTAGCTCCGGGAATGACGCTGTCCCCTGGGGATCTGTTTCTGTGATTATCCTGATTCGGAAGGAGAGAAGACAGCCCTTCCTAACTTCCTCAACTTGAACAAACCCTTCCCCTATTTGCTCACCTTTGGCCCCTTGTCTGACTTCAGCGACATGGGTCCTTGTCTGCCGTCCTGCAAGCATCTGCTTGAAGAAGTGGGTTTCGTACGGCCCACCCTAAGAATGCTTCTCACGTGTTTAAAAAAGGACAGGAGAAAAGAAAAGAAGGAAACGAGATAGGAGGAAAGGAAGAAAGGGGAAAAAAAGGAAAACGAAGGCAAGCAAGGAAGACTGAAACAGACTTCAGGCGGCCCCCAAACTGGCACGGAACGCGCACCCTGGATGCCAGACAGCGAGCAAAATGTCAGGAACCCCATAAGCAATAAAAGTCAAATGAAAATGTGGAAAGAGAAGGGTGTGAAAAGCCTTAGAAACGTATCCTCTTTAATACAAGAATAAACCACCAAAAAAAAAAAAAATCCTGTTATTTTGTTTGGCTTTGCTATTCCATATCAAATGGGCAACCAATCGATGTCTCTCTCTCTCTCTCTCTCTCTCTCTCTCTCTCTCTCTCTCTTCCCCCTTCATCTTCTCTAAAATCCATAAAAAGATATCCTGGGATGAGTGTTTTAAAATGTTAATAATTAGTTATTTTTTTCCACTGGAGTTCACTCTCCTTATTGCCTTTTCTGTGTGGGTTTGAACATCCTGCACATGCAAAAAAACCTAAATTACGTTCCATCTGGCTTTGTAAGTTGGAGCACTGAGTTATAGGACAGTTGAGCGTCTGTATATGTATGTAACTCATGCATATTTACTAATGAAAATACATGTGCACCCAATCAACATACATGTGATCATAAGAGTCACCCAGACAATGTACATTGAATCCTCGTTCGAGGGGCAGGCATTTAATTTTATTTACTAATGGGCAGCGGGTATCCTTTCTGTGGTGGCTCTTCCTGTTTCTCATCGTACCCCCAGCTTCTGAGGGTTTCAAAGGCCGCGGCCGTGACACTGGGCAAGCGGTGCCCATTCGACCGGACGCCCGCGATGCCGCGCGGCGTGGATGACGCAGGTGCACCCCGTGCGCGGGTTGTGGCCTCCTTAACTGGACATTGATTCCCACTGCACAGAGTGCGGGCCTCATGCTTCCGTTCTGAAAATAAAGGTGCCGGCTCGCTGGTTTGTTTATTGCCCAGCGAGGCCGCCATGGGGAATGTCGGACCCCGGTCAATGCAGCGCCCCGAGGTCCGCGGGCCCGGGGGTCGCGCCCCGTTTCCCTCCGTGCACCTGGGGTCAGCCGGGCATCACTGCCGGTTTGCAGCGGCTGCTGTCTCCCTAGACGGACTCGCGGCCTCAGCGGCTTCCCCGAGACCCAGCCTGCTCACGGCACTGGGATCTCGCCGCGGCGTGGCCGACGTGGAAGTGCCCTATTTTACACGGACACGCCGCTCTCTTCAGACGTGCAGGATGGGGCCCGGGCCGGGTAGCTCCGTTGCTTAGAGGTTCGTTCCCACACGCCCAGGCTGTGAGTTTGATCCCCGCCAGAGCACATGCAAGAACCAACCCATGGATGAGCTGAACAGCAAACTGATCTCCCTCCCTCCTTGTGTGTGTGTGTCTCTCTCTCTCTGAAAACACAAAATCAACACTTTTTTAAAAAAGACGTGCAGGTTGGTGGGTAGGCACACACACATTTGTGCCTAATCTGAAAATTTGAATATGTTCTCATTGATGAAAAAATTAAGTTTACAAACAGAACAATAAGGCATGTTGTTCCTCACGGTTCAAAAAGACAATGTAAATGGACATTCTTTGTAAACTCGCGCGCATGTGAATATGTGTTATTTGAATTGAAAAACAAAACGATATTCTGAAAGAAGAGAACCCTGGTGACCGCGAGGGCTGTGTCCTGAGATCTCTGCGAAGGACTGAGCGGCTCCGGCGTGCTCCCTGCCACCCACAAAGAAGGTGCAGGTGCTGCTGCTGGCTTTGAATCTGGTGGCCAAGTTAGAGGAAATTAACGATGCTCCCTGCCGTGAGAAACAAAGAACAAAACCAAAAACAGAAACAAAAACACAAAACACCCAGCACGTTGAGAAAGGAGGCCCGGATTTCTGTGTGCATCGCCCTGCACGTCCGATTCACACAAAACGGAACCGAAGGCTCAGCCCAGGCTCAGCCCAGCTCGTAGTCACGGCTGCTTGTGGAGTTTCCAGGTCCCGTGCGAAGGGTCCGCAGCGCTGGGAGCAAGGACTGCGAACGGGGAGCTAATAAAGCTCCCCAGCAAGTCTGTGGGGAATTAACATAGCATGTCTGCCTGCTTTTTACACGGCTCCATCTCGGGAACTTGCATAATAAACACAAGGTGTTATGTGGAAAACGACCATCGGCCCCAGCCAGTTTCCCGTCGATGTGACCGACACACGTCGCGGCTCAGAACTTCCAAGGACGCGTCCCCGTGGGCGGATCAGCAGGGGGCTGCCCGGAGGCCCTTGTCCGCTTTAACATCATGGGCCTTGGAGAGGCATGATGCAAAGACGTCATCATTTGCCAACTAGATGCACGTTGGGAAGTCAGAATCTTGCTGCAAAGCTGCTGACCGACACCCCCGCGTGCACGAGCTTTGCCTGCCTGCGTTCCTCACGCAGGGCGTGCGAGACGCGTGCCCGCAAGTGCGGGGGAAACTTTCACGCGGCACCGGGAAAGGGACCACGCACTTCCTGTCATATTCCGGCTGTGGGTGTTATTTAAATATCATATTCTACTTTCCACTGAACATTCTTTTGAAACATGAGCCAGCAGCATCGAGCATTAGTAATGTACGCAAAGTAATAAAATATCTTTGATCTCTGCTAGAAATCCATCTATGAAAATTCAACATTAGGATTACCTCAAAAACTTTTGTGTCTGTCAGTTTTAATGAAATAATGCATCATTGCCAAATGGTTTCTATTCACTTATATATAGTATTTTTGTCATCTTTCTATCACGCCTTAGTTTCACTGTATTTAAAATATTAAAACCACATGCAGATTAACTGTGTTTCAGTAGTCTGTTACCCATCATCTCTGATTTTATTTTTATTTTTGAAGACCTTCAGTGACATTCTCAAATAGCTGATACAATTTAGGGTTTTTAAAATTTTCTGAATTTTGGTCTCCGTTCTGCACTTTAGGGTTGCTGGATAGCGGCGTGTCAGAAGCTCACACATTCCAACGCCAGGCCACAGCCGGAGGCCTGCGGCCGTGGCCGCGGACAATGCGGCCCCGCAGGAGGACGGCGCGTGCAGGCAGCAAGCGGGAGCCACGGCCGCGCTCAGAGGCCGCACAGCACCGCGGAGGCAAAGGGGGCTTTTCCTGGACAGAGCCAAGGGTTCCCTGCCGGGACCGCTTTGCAGCCAGGCGTGATGTCCTCCTAGGGAAACCGTACTAGTGTTGCTCTGGGGCACGAACCAGGGCGTTGTGAGAGGCACCCGCAGCTTCGGAGGGACACAGCTTCGCACCAGACGGGACTTGTGTTACAGGGGAGCAGGACAGCCTGCCGCACAGGCCCGGGATGATGACGGGCCCACGAGACCGTCACGGGAAACGCAAGGCAGCAAAGCCTGGGAGTGTGTCTGGGAGGGTGGCCACGCACCGCCTGCAGGCACGCGAGGCACAGGTGCGGCTGCGTCCGGGTGGCCGTGTTCTCTAGACACACAGAGCCCGCGGGAGACGCCGAGGCGGGTAGGTCGACACGGACTTCACTGTATCTATAGTATGTAGTAGGTAGGGGAGGAGACTTCGGATGCGGATTTGGCTCAGGGGGCGGGGAGGCTGAGGGACCCCAAATCTGCTGCCGGCGAGCTGGGGGCCCGGGGCGGCGGCTGCGGTCGTGCGGGCGGAGCCCAGGAGCGAGCCGATGCTGGGGCGCCAGTCCGGGGCGGGGCAGGGTGAGCCGTGGCGTCCCTCTCAGGCAAGCGGCAGGATTCAGGGGTGCATTCCCTTGCCTGGGCCGCCCGCTCCCTGCGGGCCCTCGACGCAGGGGGCGGTGCCTGGACAGGTGGCCGTGCGGCCGGTTCCGGGGAAGGACTGTGAGCGTGCCCCTGACTCGGTGGCTGGCGGGGCACGGAAAGGCCGGGGACTGAGGCCGAGGCGCCCGAGCTCTGCACCGGGAGGCCTGTGGCGCCGGGGCGTCCTAGCGGGTGCAAACGCAGTCGCGGGGGCCTGCCTGCGGACCCCGCGGTGCAGCTGGCTGGCGGCCCCCGCCTGATGTCCGGTGGCAGCAGTAACCAGCACGGAAGGCGGGCCTGGGGCGGAGCCCGGCAGCGCGGAGGGAAACCGAGGGGGGGTCGTGCCCAGGGCGACTCAGCTCCGCTGGGCCCTGCTCAGTGGGCGCTGCTGCCGACGGGCTTCTCCACTCCCGCGGGTCGAGGGTGATGCACGTGTGTTCTCGTGCACCCTCTGGTCACACGACACCCGTGTGCTCTCCAGCCATGCACGTGTGTTGTCGCGGAGCCCGGGGCCCACCGGATACTGAGCACGCTGTTCCAGTGTAAATACAGCTAGGTTTCCACCTTGATAAGCAGCGCCTGTGAGGAAATAACGTTTCCCACGCCAGGCGTCTTTCCCCACCTCCCCGATTTCTCCGCGATGAGGCGAGAGCGAGCCTGACAGCTTCACAGTGACCTGTCCCAACGAAGGAAGAAAACAAGGCGACGCTTTCCTGCATTGTTTCAATAGCGTCAAGAGTTCAAGGAGAACGTTCCCTTTAGGGCGAAGACAGATCGCTTCCCCATGGACTGGGAAGCTGAGAATCTGCTTTGGGACGCGTCTCCGTGGAAACGCTCGGTGACCACAGCAGCTCCGCGCCCCGAGAGGTGTCTGCGCCTCACACCTCATCACGCTCGGCGTCCGGGCCCGGAAGCCGCGGCCTCGCCCCGGGATCCCAGCGCCGCCCCGAGGGTTCTGTGTCGGCGGCACCATCTGATCCCATCGTCCGCGTGTCTCTCTGAAGATCAATAAAGCCCATTGACGGCACAAACCAGGTGAAGCATGGGTGTCATGTCTCCCTTTGCGTCCTTAACTTCTACTAATTAGTAGTAAAAGCTGCACAAGGCGGGCGTTGTAGGAAGGAAACGACAGGGAAGACAGGTTGGAAAACTCTGCGTCCGCATGTAATGTCGTGCCTGCAGGAGGAGGAAAGTGGTTCCCAACAACAGGACCGGTGATAGTACCTTTGGAGGTGGACCTGGGCAGGTACCTCAGTTCCGCCCCTTTCTTGGAACGGCTTTGTCGGGACCTTCCGGCTGCCGACACACAGTCACCTCTCGAAAGCTAACCTGGTTCCTGGAGAAGGAGGGCAATGTTGTTTGGTTTGCTGTGTTTTGGTGGAGCCGTGTGTGTGTGTGTGTGTGTGTGTGTTACTAGGGCAAGAGCATGCAGCAGACTCTTGTCATCTCACTAAAATCTGACACAGGGGTCACGGCAAACAATAACCTGCATGACCCCCTGACCCGTGGGGCTCAGTCGCTTGGGCGTCGTCCTGCAAGCCGGAAGGTGGCCGGGTGGATTCCGCTCAGGGCACGTGCCTGGGCCGCGGGTTCGGTCCCCAGGTGGGACACGGACGAGAGGCAGCGGATGGGTGTTTCTGTCTCGCATCGATGTTTCTCTCCCTCTCTCCCTCCCTCCGTCCCCTCTGTCTGCAAATAAAATGTTTGGGGAAAAAGAAATCTGCCCCTTTAAAATAAAAAAAAAACACCTGCCTGACACATTTATTTCTCTAACAGTCATATTAACTACAACTTAGTCAACGCTTGCTGTGCGTCATTTGCTGGGTAACGTAAATCCCAGCAACGACTTGAAAATTTAGGTATTATGTTATCCCCACGTTGCCGCGAGGAAACTAACTTTTGAGAGGTGAAGGCCTTTGCTCCTTCCATCACCTGCCGCCCGTGAACAAGCCATGCGAGACCCAAGCACCCAACGGCCCCTCGCTCCTCCGCACCCGCCCGCGCTGAGCCCCCCGCTGTCACGGTGCCGACCCGAAGGCACTCGCTTCCCGCAGGGGCCTGGCCGGTGCCTTTGCAGTCTTGCCCCGTCGCGTCTCTCGGGGACATCGGCGTGGCCATGAGGTGGCCCGTTCATGTCGGCCGCCTCACGGGGCCCCCTGGGCTCCGGGGTCCCCCCACGTCCCCCAGAGCGTGAGGAGACGGTCTCATCCCTCCACCCCCACCATCTCGACTCCCCTGCCAACATTCCCCACACACGCGTTTCTTTCCGGAGGAAGCGATTGCTTCTGCCAAGAGCTTCAGGGGAGGAACGGAGGCCTAAATCTCTGCTGCCGTTTCACCTGCTGCCTGAGAGAGGCCTTCACCTGCCCCACCACCCCGCCCGCGAGCAGGTGCGGCGAGCCCCTTCCTCGCGCCTCTCGCTGCCGTGGAAGGCTCGGCCCCATTGTGCAGGCCTCTCCCTCCAGGGTTAGAGAGAGAATAACCTTCCGGTCTGTCTGCCCCGGGGTTTGCCTCCTGACACTTAAACGCACCATTTGAAAATAAAAATAATACAAGCAGCAATTTCTTCGGGGAAGAAAAATGCTTTGCTTTCAAGACCCATGTTCCGGCTATGAACTGAGTTCGGCTTTGCTACTCCAAGCCCCCCATTTGACCTTGATCCTCCGAGGTTTTCGGCGTTGACCCGCTGGGGATGGGGGGTGGGGGGCGGCACTCGGCTCAGCCGCAGGTGAGGGAGGAAACGCGGGCGCACGAGGAGAAAACATGCCCCACCTGGCACGTCCAAAATCTGCAGCCAGCGCGCAATCAGATGGGTGCAAATAAGAAACAGACTCAAACAAGCTGCTTTTCGCTGCGATTAACCAGAAAACGAACAGCTGACACATATGCTTTATGGATCCTTGTTGCTGTAGAGGTGGAATCAAGAAGCTGGCCTTTTTGGAAATAGTTTGATCTCTGTAGTTTTATCGGACTTCAAAAGGAGAAGGGATTTCTCGGGGACAAAATGTCACCAAAGTTTTACAAAGGAGTCTTGAATGACTCTCTTGCCACGCTTTGGGGGTGTTGATACTACAATTCAAAACTTTGTTTTGTTTGTTTTGTTGTGGGTTGCCATTCTCCTTTATTAAGATTTTATTTGGATAGAATCTCCCACATTAAGGATGACTCTCTTTTATTCTGTTTTTTTAATTGTTGCTAAAGGAAAGTTTCGTTTTTTTCAAAAGTATTTCTACACGTTCCTATGACCCCACGCGAGGCGAACGGATATAATTCATATTAATAACAGAAACATCGACACTTGGCGTTTTTTGGTGGTATTTTTTTTTTTTACCAAAGAAGCGTTTTTAACCGAAGGTATCAGTGATAGAACACAGAAACCGCTTGGCACAGTGGAAAGGCAGGTCACTGAGGCTGCTTCCCTCCTCGTTGGGGACACGGGAGACGGAAGCCTTCCACAGACCGTGTGGTGTTGGAACGGCAGGCAGGCCCATCCAGCGTTGCTAGCGCGACTAAGAGCTAGTGTCCTGCGCATACACCCCTGGCTTGGAGGGGGCAGGGGGAGGGGCAACGTAAAGTCGTAGATGATTGACACCCAAAACCGCTGCTAAACCGTGGGCACTGACGGTCGTAGACACGGTCAAGGCAGCGTGACGCTGGGATCGTCAGACCCCGACGCACTTTCCGCAGAGCGAGGCGCGTCGTCCTCCACGCCCCACGCCTTCCGCGCCGCTCGCCCGGGCCCCCAAAGGAGAGCTGCCTGAATCTCCCTGTGCAGCCCCGGAAACTGCTCCTTTTCCTTCTTAAGTGAAAAATACAAGGTGTTTATGTTGCAGGCAATAAACGCGGGCAGTCCACGGGGCAGGCTGAAGGATACTTTATTACTGAATCAGTATGTACACACTCTAACGTGAAAATCATGAGTCACAGAATCGCAGGCTATGTACAATACTTTTTTGTTTGTTTTTTTTTTTTACACATTGTTTTTTTACACGATTATGTCTCTAAATACCATGTCGGACGCACACACGGATCCAATTTTTATGACACACGTAAATAAATATTTTGTTTCCAAGGGGGGGGGGGGTTTCTACAGACCCCCGTGGATGAGACTGGAGCCGTTTGTTATCTGCACTCTGTGATATAATTAAGGAAAGAGAAACAATCACCTGACATCTGGACCGCTGTTGGTCACGTGCGTCAGGTGCCCCCCTTGCCCAAATCTTCTGTGCAGGCTCCGCACTGGGTCCGCCCCGCAACGCCGCCGAGAAGACTCCCCATCTCTACGCGCCTTATCGTGTGCCAACGCGTTTTAAAGTACATGCCACAGATACGGAGCGTTTGCGTCCTGGCCACGCCCCAAGAGTCCGCCAGAAGGCGGGCAGGCGCCCGCGATCGTGGGAGGGGGTCCCGCACCGGCATCGGGAAGGGCGGGGAACCAGCACGTCGTTCTCGCAGACGACAAGGACAGCTACGGAGGGCATTCCTATTTGCGTGCAGGGTGCACACCTAAGCTAAAGATTCAACCTATTAGACGGGTTTTCCAGGGGACGTAGAAGAGACAGTGTTGGGCTTTGAAGTCACCGGTCTTAAGCTCCCGGCTGCTGCCCTGCCCAGGGCGCCGCCTACAGCGCGAAGTCTCACCGAGCCAGTGAGGTCGCGCTACCCTGCGGCGGTTCCAGACCGGGGGTGACCGTGTGTCTCCAGGGCGGTTGGCAACGTCTGGAGAGTTTGTGGGTGCACACCGGGGCACGGGGAGTGCTTCCTGCCTCGGGTGGGTGGGGACCAGGGAGGGTGTGCAACACCCTGCAACGCATGGCACCGTCCCTACAATGGACAACAATCAATGCCGCTCCCCCATCCCGTGTCAGCGGAGCCGCGGTGAGCACCCTCGTCTGCAGACTTGGCTACGGGCTCTTTTAGGTTTCTAGGGTGTAGATGTATTTGTAAGCTTTGAAGTTCGTTTGCCACACATGTTAAAGTGGGACCTGTCAGAGCGTCCTTGGCCCTCCTATATCACACTAAAACTAGGGCTGACTCGAAAGGACGGGCGTTGCCTTGGAAGAAGTGCGCCACGCGGCTGTGCTCAGGAAAAGCGGAAAGGGTGGGCGGCTCCGCCGGGAATCGCGGCGGGGGGCGGGGCGCGCCCGTGGGGGGCGCGCCAGTGGGAAGCGCGCGCGCAGCGGCCGTGCGCACCAAGCCCGCAGCCCGTGCCGGGCGCGCTGGTATTTCGAAGAGCTCGGTTCTTTTATAGAGCACATGCTGTCACCGAAAATACGGGCTGGGCAAAGGCAGGCTTACCGTGGCGCAGACCCGAAACGAAGTTTATTCTTGTACTATTTTCCATACGAACCACTGTAAATCTACTTTTGCCCCCTCCCCATATTTTTTCATGAGACATGCATCTCATGTCCATGAAATCAGAGATGTAGCCACTGAAACTATGTGTTTTTTTTTAATAAAAACAGACTTTTACCCCTCCATTAGGGCACCCAAATTTTTGTAATTCAAAAAAACTGAAATTCTATTTTTTTCTCATTTGAATACTATCGGTGATGAGTGAAATTCATGAAAGCTTAGGTTTTATTGCCTGATGAATAACATTTTCTTCCAATCATAGCACTACAACTTAAATTATTCACTAGTATAGCAAAATCAGATGCTGCTTGAGATTTCTTAAAAGCTTCGAACCTTCATTAGAACGAAACACACATGTGCTCCATGTCCCTTACCCAGGCAAAAGCAATATAATTAAAGTTTATAAAAATTAAACTTCTATAATAATAATACTTTGCATCTATGTATATCTGCCTGCATCTTAAGCTATACAACTATACAGAAGTTTGCTGGCACAAACCCCGGGGTTTGTTCATGAGCAATGAAGGGGAAAGAAGACCTTGCCGCGGATCATGAGAAGTCCTGATTTCTGAACTTTTAGGAATTTGCAGTTTGGATGCTGGTAGCGAGAGTAGAAGGAATGGCGGTTTGAGAGAGCGCTCTGCAGAGTGTGCGGATTTCGGGGCTGCGGAGCGTTTACACGAAGCCCTGCCCCGCTCTCTCCATTGAAAATGGGTCATTCTCGTTCCCGGGCGATTTCCCACCTCTGGCCTGAGCGCGTCCCCGACCACGTTCCGTTCAGAAGCAGCACGCACAGCGGCGCTGAGGTTTCCCAGCGCGGCGCTGGAGGTGCCGGCGGCAGAAGAGCACCGCCCCCGCTGCACCCTGCGCGCCCTTCCCCAGGCAGGGAGGGTTCTCTGTCTGCGCACGGCACGGTGCGCAAGCTCCGGTGCGGGGGCGGGGGGCGCTCCTCAAGGCGTGCGGGGCGGAGCCATGGGAACCTCTCCGTGGCTTGTTGCACCTGCTGGGAGCCGCCGGGCGGGGGCGCTCTGAGCAGGGAGCCCAGAGAGGGGGCGCACCCCAAAGGCTCCCAGGGATACTGCCAACAACCAGGACTAGTCCTACCGCGAAACCTAACGAGAGCGTTCCCCCAGATGTCCTCGCCTCTCGTGGGTAGGTCAGGGGAACAAGGAACCCTTGCTGTCAAAATGTGTCATTTTGATAAATTGCTCTTTTCTCATGGGGTTGACATGGATGGGGGACAATCTATTACCCACTGGACCTGCACGAGAACTGTGCCTTTATCCAATGCTGGGGGGCTGCGGAAGCAACTTCCTCCGCGATCCATCCTCAAGGTCCATGTGGCATGTCTGCACATGTATGTATCTGTGTATCTATAGACACAGACACACACCTGTAGCTAGACGGACACACACGTGCATGCGTGAAACATCATATGCGGGCACTGCCTTAAGAAAGAGGGGTTCCCGAACACTGTGCGCCAACACGCACGGCATCACTGCCCACTGCTGACACATCTGACAGGAACGCCCCCAGTCACGCGGTCGTCCAAGCCCGGGACGTGCCCAAGCCGGGGCGTGTAACAGACTTGCAGAAGTCAGCGCTGGTGACAGGGAAAGGAGCACCCTCTACCGCCGAAAGGCGCTTCCCTTTCCACACCAGGAGGCCGTGGCGGCGCACAGAGGGCTTCCTTCGGCGACCCCCCGACAGGGCAGACTGCGGAAGGGCCGGCACGTACCCCATCGTGGGGACGGTCTCATTCTCAGGAGGGGCCTTAGTGCATTTTTAGACACAGGAAGTGGGGAACAAAGCGTAGCAGCGGCTGGTTTCAGGAGGGAAAAGAGGAACATCAATAAGACAGTAAATTTGGGAAACTTCTCAGGCTCCAGGGGGAACCACTAGAAAGCAGCCCAGAAAAGCACGCTGGTTTCTGCAAAGGGAGCGCTGGGCCGCAGCCTCGCTCCCTGAGCCCGTCCTGCTGTGCACGGGTCTCCTAGGCCGGGACGGACGGGCTGAACTCTCCTTTGTCTTTGCATACAAGGGAACACACGGGACTTACAAGGGGGACATTTTTAGACATACATGAACGTGGTATATTTCAGGTTAACATTTTCAATTAAAAGTCGCATGGAATAAAAGTCATCTTAGGCAACATCTGAATAAATAGGACCCGAAGACTACGTGATCTTAGTTGGCTTTGCAAATCAAGTCAATAATTTAATAAAACGCTTTCATCAACTCCCTTCAGGCTTCGCCTGTGTGTGCACGGGGTGCTGGTTACGAGCATGTGTTTTGAGAACTGGCTGCTCTGAACTCAGGGCAACGTCCGTCCTGCGCCGACTCCAGAGGGATTCGCCAACGCGCGCGTGGCCGCGGAATCCGCAGGCACGGGCCTCGCCTCCGTTGGGGCCGCGCTCGCACTGCCGGAGGCCCGTCCGGAGGCCTCAGCCACGGACAGCGGTTGCCAGGGAGAGGGCGGGCTGCAGGGACACCGGTGCGTCTGGAAGGCGGAGGGCGAGCCCCCAGTCCGAGCCGCTGGCTGGCGCCCCTTTGAGCAGGTTAGTATCTCTGCGGCGGCGACTTGTAATGATGCGGGTGGCGGTGCTTCAGGTGCGGCCCTGAGGAGACACAGGACACACGGGGCGGTCACGGCGCCGCCCCCAACCCGTCCTGACCTGAAAGGGCGCCCGCCGGGCAGTTGGTCTCCCTTCCTCTGCTCTCCCCGCCTCTCCTGTCCGTCGCTGGGAAACGCCAAACATCCCAAGGGAGAAAGGGCTGCTCCTCCCCTGCGGGCCACGGTTTACAGGAGCGACCCCACGCCCGCGTCCTCGCCCTAGAGGAGTCCCAAAACTCACGAAGACGCCCCGCAAACAATTCCCGCGGAGGGTGTCCGCACAGCCCCCCTCCGTCTGTGGGGCGGGGGGAAGGACCGCGACACTCGCCCAGGGCAGGGCCTTCGACGTCCTTCCGATTCCAACCATAAAGCGGCCTCAGGGCAAGCTCTGGCCATCTTTTTTTTTTTGTTTAATCAGAAGTTAAACTAGAATTACATCTCCATTATTTTATCAACACGCAAACCTGTAGACATGGCTTTTCCATGTATGTATTTATCCTCACCCGCAGACATGCCTTAAGAGGAGAAGGGCGGGAGAGGAAGAGGAAGAGGAACCTCAATCAGCCGCCTCTCTCACACGCCCGTGGGGATCGAACCCGCCACCTCGGCGTGGGCCCTGACCGAGACCTGAACCCATGACCCTTCAGTTCACGGCATGACGCTGCCACCGACTGAGCCACACCAGGGAGGTGGCTTTTCAATTTAATCTGGATAAAAATTTAAAAGAGCACATATTTAAAACCCAGAAAGACGGTGATGGTTTATAAACAGCAGGTAACACGTTTTTAAAGAAAATTGTACTTGCGTCAGCTAGATTGGGGTCCTATTCTGAAGAGAGGTCACGTCATGTCTTACAGTGTGATGTCTGTATGAAAAAAATAAGCTCCTCAGCCAAATCCTACGTCCTCCATTGTCATGTCTGAAAATCGGAATTTTGAAAAAATTTCCCATCGATAGGATTATCAATTTTTCCCGCATGTGTTTATGGGTGGAAAGAGAAGAAAGGGCAGGCAGTGTGCGGAAAATAAATGGCAGGGTCAAAAAAGACAGGGAGGGCGAGAAGGAGGGAGGAAGGAGCCGTTAGGCTTCCCCGCCCCCCGGTCCCCTGCCCCGGGCTTCGGCTGAAGCGGATCCCGGCAGGCAGCCGGACACCGGAGGAGGACGCCTCAGACGAAGAGCAGCCCCCGGCGTAGGCGCCGGCGAGCCCTCGTTTCCTTCCCGCCCAGCCGGCTGGGCCTGCCCGGAGGCGGCGGCTCTTACTGTGCGCGGGCGGCGGGAGATCAGGCGTCCGGAAGGTCCTGATGGTGGCCGGGCCCTCCCCGCCCGGGGTCAGCGCCTGGACCTCCAGTCGGTACAGGGTGGCCGGCCTGAGGTTGGGCACCGTGAGGACGTCATGCTCCTGAGGCGGGGGACACAAGACGAGAGGCGCATCAGACTGTTTGTTTGAGACGCAGCACCCACGGGGATGCGGGGTCGGGCCGTCCCTGCCCGGGTGACGCGTTCGGTGGCGGCTGCCACTGCAGGGAGCAGGCAGCTGCGGCCCCTGACTCCTAGACGTGCCCGCGGCGCGGCGGTGCCTCGGCGCCTCGGCAGCCAGCGCGGTGCCGGGCGCCTGGGGACCCTTGGCGGCGCGCCCACGTGCACGGTGCCAGCTCGCAGGGCTCCCCGCCCGACTGAGCCCTTCCACGAGTCCTTCCCACGGTCTGCGGTTCCATGGGCGCGGCCTGCGCCGGGGGCTCTCGGGGTGCCAAGCTCCGCGGGCCAGCCAACTGTGCCCTCAGATGGCACGGTCTCTGTCAGGGCCCGTGGCTGCAGCCGTGGATTTCCAGGCCAACACATTCTTCTCGCAACTCAATAAAACCTAACACGTTGACAGAATAGCTTTCTCATTCCATGGGATCTTTCCTTCTGGGGGTTAAGGGGTTTTTTTCTTCCTTTTGGAAGCAGAGCTTGGATAGCGTAAGGGCGTTTGCAAAGAGCGTGCAAGCCCACAGGCGGGCACTTTTATTTTTGAGCCAAGGAGTGAAGTGGCCTGGAAGACAGGCCGCGTTGGAACCGGGCAAAGGAAGGGAGACAAGGAGCTGCTTTTCGCTACTTTCTCCCCAATTAATGCTTGTAACTGGGCGTGTCCGCTTGGGCAAGGGGGACGTGGGGCTAACAAAGGCGGGGAGACATGGGGAAACGGCTTGTCTACAGCGTACAGGGCACAGGGTCTCAATGATCCAGAGGGTGGTTGATTCTACTCACAGTGAGAGTCATAGTGTCAGTTCCCTTGCAAAAGAACACACTCACAAGGAGGAAATGTGGAGCTAAGACACGTCAGGGAAAATCGGGGCCCCGCCGATCCCTGGGCGTGCGCAGCAACCGTGGGCAGCGACCGTGGGCAGCGAGCCCGGGGCGCGGAGAGCACCTACCGCGGGCAGGATCTGGGACTGGGAGATGATGCTGTTGGGCAAGCTGTTCTGCCTGCTCTCCGTCGTCACCTCTGCCCACGTCACCTGGAAGCCAGTCATGGGCTGCGAGAGGCTGGCCTTGGCCATCTTCCACGAGAAGCGGCCCGTGACGTTCGCGTCCTGGACGGCGAAGGACGCGGAAAGGTTCTCCGGCTTGGCCAGCACTTTGGGGGCAACGTGACCTGGAGCAATTCAAGGAGCAAAAAGCAGGGTCCGGCTGCGGGGATGGCGCGGAGGTGGCCCCTGTGTGACCCTCCCGCCCGCAGGGCATGTAGAAGCTGCGGGGCGTCCGTGGTGGCTCCGCGCGGCCTCGAGCGCTCGGCTCTGGGGCTGGGACCGGGTTTGAGCAGGCCCCGCCCTTGCCACGCCACTCTCCGCCAAGGGCTTCTGACCCTCTGGGCTTGTTTTTAGGACCCGGCCATGCGGGTGAGAGACAGCAAGAATCTTGAACTCTGGGGAGACTTGGCTATTTCTTAGAGGACAGCAGGGAGCCCTCAGGTAGGGACCGCAGCGGAGAGCACGGATGCTGAGGCGAGTTACTCGGGGGAGCGAGGGCACCGAGCGCGAGCCGCGGTGGTGGTCCGCGCTGCAGACAAGGGCCTCGCCACGATCGAGGGGAAGGCGTGGGGTGTGGACGGGGTGGGTCAATCACCGCCCCCCCCCACCCACCAGCGAAGGAGCGCGCGAAGCAGGGACCCAGCCACAGAGAGCACGCCCAACGCATGCAGCCTCTGCGCGTCCGCCTCCGCGTCTAGAGGGGCCCGGCCGCCAGGACAGAGCGCCTTGGCGGTGCTGGGACAGTGACGGAATCAGGTACCGCCCTCAGTCACACACCGAGAAAACCTCGCAGCTGGGCTGGGGCCTGGCCATTCAGGCCGCGGGGAGCTCCCCGTCCGTGGCGCCGTGAACGCGGCGGGGACGCGTCTGCGGAGTGGCCAACGCCTGGCCGCGCGCGGACGCCCGGCCCACGCACCTGCGTCTCCGGGGCAGCTGGCGTGCCCGCGGCTTTTGCCCTTCAGCGCGGAGCAGGGCGGCGTCCGGAAGAAGACCGTGTGCGCCTTCCAGCGCCCCTTGGGCCCCGCCGGCTGCACGGTCACCTTGTACTTGCAGGAAAACGAGAGGTCTTGCAGAATTATGTAGTTTTCCTAGGGCCGGAGAGAGGAAGAGGGCGGCAGTACGGCTCAGTAAGAGTGAGGGAACAGGGGCGGCAGGCGGGGTTGAGTTCGCACGCGGACCTGGGCCTCCACAGGGAGCCGGTGCAGAGCGGCTCTCATGCCAGGCACCGGGAGGCTGCGCCGCTTGGAGGAGCCACCCCGGGAAGCCCTGGCAGGCTGGACGCGTCGCCCAGGATGGGGCAGAACCGCAGCGATCACGCTGGCGGGACCCGTGAGAGCCGCTCTCGGTCTTGCAGAAAGGAAGGAGCCCGGGCAGGCTTCCAGGGCGGGTTTCAATGACAGAATCAGGAGCGCGCTCTCTCGCCCCGCGCTCTCCCCCCTCGGGAGGGCGGCCCTGCTCTCTGCCACAGCGCTGGGCCACGAGGGGGGCAGGCAACACGGGCCCGGCTGCTGCGGCGCTGGGGCTGCGGCTGGAACAGTCCGGTGGCCGGGAGGATGACGCTGAGCACGGGGACGACAGTGTGCCTGCGTGTCCTTTCCGTGGGCTGCGCTCGCGCGGGGCCGTCGGGCGGGACCAGGGCTGCTGCGTCAGCCATGCCGGTGGGGGGCCTGTGTCCGGCTGCTTTGGGTGAAGGGCAGGGCTCGCTGCCACGCAGCAGCGGGATCCGCGAGAAGCGCGCCCGACCCACGGATTCACGCGAAATCCGCGGGAGCTGCTGAGGATTCTGAGACACCCCGGGCCGGCCTTCGGCCGACAAAACGGGAGACGCCTGCAGCCACTGGTACGCGCCCCGACGCCCCGTTGCAGCGTCGGCGTCAGTTAAATGGCTCCACCAGCCACGAAAAATGGGGACAGACACGTCCGGAGCCTTTGGCAACGTGCTTTGAGGCCTTTGATTCCAATGTCTACCACACACGCGAGGTCCGGTGCTCAGTAAATAATGATCTCCTTCAGAGTTTGTAAAGATGCTACGCCTAGCGTGCCCAGGCCCCTGAAAAGAAGCTGAGCTCCATGCGAGTCCAAGGCACGAGTGAGCAAAACAAGCGAGACAGGCTCCCTGCCCACAGAAGACGGAATCAAGTCTGCGCTGCCTGTCTGTCCCTGCCTTCCCTCCCAGCGTGGTCCCACCTTCTAAAATGCCAGCCCCTTTCTTCCTTCCTTCCTTCCTTTCTTTCTTTCTTTTCTTTTCTTTCTTTCTTTCTTTTCTTTCTTTCTTTCTTTCTTTCTTTCTTTCTTTCTTTCTTTCTTTCTTTCTTTCTTTTCTTTCTGAAGGTCAGAAATTATGGGACGACATTAAGGGTCAATGGAAAGAACAACTTTGGTAGAACAACTCCAATCCGGAAAAAAGGAAAAAAAGAAAAAAACAAAAGAAAACAAACAAACAAAAAAAACCCTGGGTATTTCTGCCAAGCCAGCGAAGAGGTTTGTCCTCCAATCTTAAAGTTACGTGATAACATAGGACACTAAAAACACTGCACTTGCTGCTTTCGAAAATACTCCAAAGACAGATGCTGTAGGTCAGGATCACACATCAATCTATGGTGCGGGTGGGGCCGCGCCTTGGGGGCTTGGCAGTGTCCTGCTGTCTCGCATATGCGCGGCTGTCAGCCGAGCGCTCCGCGCCCTAGTCCGCCTGTCCTGTGGTTTGCTGGTTCTGTCCTGTGGCTTGGTGACTCCCGCTTCCACCCCCAGGCGTTGGGAACCATGTAGGGAGGAGTGTTGATGGACTTCCAATCCCCCGGGAGGTTCGTGGTCTCTCAGCGTTAGGAGACACAACGCAGGCCTCAGGCGCACGGGACGGATGCTGCCTCTCATTCCTGGGGGCGTTGGGGGCCGTGAGGGACGCGGCCAAGCAAGACGCGAAATCATAGGATGGCAGAGAATTTCACTGGGAAATAACACCTCTAGGTCATGGTGCCCATCAAAATTCAGAAAATCATGTGAAGCTTTCCTCCAGTTAAGATGAAGCACAGAGAGCAGAGCGGCTCCCCAGGACCTGGGTCTCTCGCGCCCGCCCGCGGGCCCAGCCGCGCGCTGATGCGGAACCACTGCCCACCCACGGCGGGGAACGGGGAAGGGAGAGCGAGCAGGGAGACTGCTGCGTGTTCGGTCTTCATCGGGGCACTGGTTTGAGAGCGCATTTGTGACGTGGGACATACCACAGACGCATCCCTCGCGCGAGGGCAATGACCGCTCGGAACGGAGCGGCCTGAGCGCCAACTCACCTGGGTCGTGCCCGACGATGCCTCTGGGCCGGCGGTTTCATTGTGCGCACAGGCTTCAGGGGACCACTGCACGTGGTAACGGCTCACGCTGGGATCTGCAGGGTCAGAACGCACCCCAGGACCCGGAGTCAGAAGTCTCGTTCCACACCGTCCCGCGCTCTTCACACGGGACAGAAATAATAGCACAGAGGAAAACAAAGTTCCCCAGGGGGCCCCAAAGTGCGTACAGGGACCCAAGGAGGCACGCGGGCGTCCCAGGTCCCCAGAACTCTTTCCTTATTAAGTCTCGAGTCAGCCCAAAACATCATCCCTCGCGCCCAGAGAAATCTCTTGCACTACAAGAGCTAGGTAGCAGAAATTATTAGGGACGTCTTTGCAAAACGACTCCAACGCTGTCTTCTTGTCCTACCCTGACCCGAGGACTTGCTAATTGCTTTGGGCGGGGGCGCGGGGAGCAGGAGGGAGAGGCACGGAGTTGAGAGAGAACCTTGGGAGGGCCGCCTCGCGGCGCCGGGACAGGGAAGCCTACGCCAGGGGGGCCCGGGGCGCACCTTCGGTCCTTTTCCAGTAGGCCTTCACCTGCAGCTGGCCGTCCTGGTAGAAGGGCGCGCCGACCTCCAGCAGGCGAGCGGGGCGCCGTCCCTGCAGGGGCACCTGCGCCCGCGTCACGCCTTTGCGGCTCTTCGCGGCTGGCTCTTCTGCAACAAAGCACCCGCCTCGGGTTTACTCCCGAAGAACCGTTCTGAACCGCGACGTCAGCCCCCGGGGGACTGCACGTCGCGATGACGCGTTCCTATTCGGTGGCTTTATTTTAAAGGACAGTGTGAGACAACGGCCCGTTCTTTCACGGCCTCGCGGTAACACCCCCTGCCTGCTAAATAGGCTGCAAGACCGAAGCCTACGTTGGATGGGATGCCCAGACTTGAATCGGGTCATCGCTGGATTCCCTGGACTTAAAAGAGGCTCTCGCTGGAACAAGAGGAACGGACAGTATCGCTCGCGGGGCATTGTGTGCAGTTGCAAAGGCGGTCCACAACATGACGTGCAACGCCATCTCATGAAAACGATACGGCAAGCGCTTCACGGAGGTTCTGTCCGAAGCTACACAGCCCTCCACGGGAGGGCGGCTCGACCTGGCGACGTCCGCGGTCGAGAGCAGAAATGTCGCCCACCAAGTGCTTTCCAGAGCAGCCTCGGCGGTCGGCAGCCAATGGGTGCGCTGGCCCAAGAGCGACAGATGTCCCGACGTGGGTGGATAGGAACGCGAAATATTAAGACATAGGAGAGGATGCTCCATGTCACGAACCCTCAGAGAAGTGCAAATTACAACCACAGGGAGCACCGGCCTCACGCCGGTCAGAGTGGCCACCATCAATCCATCAAGAAACTCGGAGCGCTGGCGAGGATGCGGGGGAAGGGGGGCCCCGTGCGCTGCGGAGGGAGTGCAGGCTGCGGCAGCCACGGTGGAGAGCTGGGTGGCGCACGCCCTCGCACTCAAAGTGGAGCTGCCTTTTGACCCAGCGATTCCACGGCTGGGGCTATCTCTGAAACAACCCCAAACACCCCCTCCAAAGAATGTTTGGGCCCCTGCGTTTATGGCAGGGTTACAATAGCAAAGACTGGAAAGCAACGGAGTGCCCCTCCGCCCGCGAGTGGATAAAACACCGGGCAAACGAAACGCAACGCAACGGCAACAACGCTTTGGACCGGGGAACGAACACAGGGTCTGTTCATTGGGTCATTCGTTCACTCCGTCCATATCCAGCAGGCGCGTGCTCGGTGCCAGGCGCGGAGCTGGGCGCTGGCGACCGGGCGCTTTGGACCCGAGGGCCCCCAAGAGGGCAGAGGCGGGCGCGCAGGCAAGCCCAGCGGCGGGGTCAGGGCTTCCGTGGAGGGACCACGCCACCGCTGCGGGCAGTGGTGCAAGGGAAGGGCTGGCCCCCACCCCAGGGGCACCGCTACCTCCCCTCTGCCAATGAGCTGCAAGACCCCGCCACCGGGCTGTTTCAGTGCGAGGGCGGACGTCCGGGAAAACGAGGGGAGAACCCGAGGGCACGGTGACTATGTTCAGGTGGGCTTTCTGCTCCTGTCTGTCCAGGCGTTCCCATCTGTGACATTTTTCCCCACCACTAAGCTCCTTGGGCTGCTTGCTTCCTGCCTTCCCGGGTCCTTGAGCTCCGAACGCCCCCCCCCCCATTCCTTCCCGGGGCTGGAGGCACACTCTCCGTCCTGCAAGACGCGGGGGCGCTGTCCTCGCCGATGAGCCAAGGTGCGGGGAACGAAAGCCGCGCTCGGCAGGCCCATGATGCCCCAGTGTGAAATCACTTTTTCCCTTTTAATGCGCCCTTCCAACGACCAGCAAACAACTTTATTTTCATCTCCCTGAGACGCCCACAGCCTGGCTCAGGGACACTACATGTGCATGGCATGAAACGAACAAAGACGTCCCCAGACTGATGTCTCTGGAGCTGTCACCGAGTATTTGCCTGGGCTGCTGAGCTGTGTGCACAGTAACCCTTCACCATGGGTGCCAGCACGTTGGTCTCGGGCCCCTTTTCCTTGGCTGCACCCAAGGCAAGCAACCTGCTTTGCGGGACCACTGCGGCCGGCCTCCGGTCTGCGCCGTGAGCTCCGACAGCGCCGCGTGCCAGTGCGCACAGGCACGGACGGGCAGAGCGGGCTGGGCAAGCGTCTCCGGGAAGGCTGCAGAGGGCATGCGGGGGCTGTGCCGGCCACACAGCCTCCAGCAACGCCGCGGCTCTCAGGACAGCGCCGAAGCGGCCACACGAGAGGGGGCCGTGCGCCCGGCACGTTTTCTGGACCAAGGCGACGGGGCAGCTGGGTGCGGCCTGCAGGCCGCTGGTGGCTGGTGTCCAGGAAAGAGGAACTCGCGTGCACGCATGAAGACTCAGCAATATCAAGACGTGCGTCCAGTGTCCCCTGAGAGAAGCGGGCATGAAGCAGGGACGGCATCCCCGGGCCAGCGGGTGTCACGTGCACGTTCCTCTGTCGCCACGTTCTGCTTCCTGTCACAGAGGCAGGGGGCGGGCTACGGGCTTAGTCGTAAGAATATCACCCGGCTCCCCTGGTCTCAGACCTGCCCTTTCCCCGCTGCCTGGAGTTCAAATGGTGTGGCTAGAAATCCTGCCCCTTGAAGGAAGCCTTTTGTGTTCTGAATGCCAGCGGCCCTCGGAGAGCCGGCAGGGAGGCCGGGCGGACGGCGCCCTGACCGGCGACGGGGCTCGGAGCCTTCTCCCGCGGAGCCCAGCGAGGCCCGAGGGGGGCAAGGCCGCGACGGCCAGGGAAACGGAGGCCCCGCGGAAGCACGGCGTCCGCCGTGCGCTCTTCCCGGCGGGAACATGCCCTTCCATCGCCCACGCGGGGAGCTCGCTGAGAGCGACCGGAGGCCGGCATTAGTCGGGGTCCTAGTTAGAATATGGCCGGTTGCCCAGTTCCCGTCCGTTTGCAAAGCTGAGGAACATTCTTTAGGGTTAGGGATTCTTCGCCCACATGTGGCGCGCCCTTCAGGGGTCCTTCCCACACGGCCACGCGGCTCCCCAGTCCCCACGGGACTCCAGCAGTTCCCCGCAGCGGAGCCTGGCTCCTGCGGGGCCGGGGGGGCGGGGTCTCACAGGGGAGGGGCTCCGCCCCCAAGGCCGCCGCCCCACCCCCACACGCTTCAGACAACACTTCCAAGCCCAGGGCGCCCCGGAGACAGCTCGTGGATCACTTCCTCAGCCCCTTCCTCGGGCTCCAATAACTCGCTGGAGCAGCTCCCGGAGCTCAGAGGCACAGAATCTTTATGACAAAGGAGGCAACTCAGGAAGGGCCGAGGGGAGAGGCGCGTGGGGCCAGGGTGCGGGAAGGGGCAGCCGGGGGGCAAAGCTCCCAGCCGTTCCCCACATCCCATGCACGCCCCCGCCCCAGAGCTCTGCACGCCCGTCCTTGCGCTCTCATGGGGACTATGGGGACTTCACGGCACAGGCGAGAGCAGCCTTGGTCCTGACAGGTCCACCCGCTACCCAGCCCCTCTCGCCTCCCACACGGGGGGGCGCGGGGAGGGACTGCGTGCTCCCACCCGCGGACCTCCCAGCGCGGCCTCCCAGGCCCATCCCCGCTGCCTCCAAAAGGACGTCATTCACACAATTGGAGGCACCTTTGTCCCTGTCAGACTTAGGAAATTCAGGGAGTTTTTGGAACTTCTGGCCAGAAACCATGGCAAAGGCCCAGTACACATTTCTTATTCTGAATCACCGCATGACGAGCAACCCGTGCACACAGGCGCCGGGCCCCCCTGGAAGGAGCCTCGGGAGCGGGGTGAGGGACGGGGGCAGCAGCCACGTCCGGAGCAGAACGCTGGGCTGGACGTGGGACCCGGGGCTCCGGTCCGGACACAGCCCTCTCTCGCCACCACCGGGGACCAAAAGGGCGCTCCTGGCTGCACCCCGAGGACCATGTAGGGCACCTCTTCAAGGACAGAGTTTTCCCAAGCCCCCTCGCGCATGTGATGCTGATATTAATCTGTGATGCTGAGAACTCAGCCGCAGACAACCACCGGAAGAGTGCAGATGCTCTGTTTAATCTCCGTGTAGATTCTGCCTTCCTTTCTTTCATATCCTACGCACACTTTAATTTTTCACTAGAGATATAAGAACACAGTTCTAGACATCTCAAGACTAAACCACTTCTGCTTTTTTAAAACGAAAAGACGCCCACGCTGTGTTCCGCAGTAAACAAAAAGGAAATAAAGCCATTCCTACCATAACCTGTGAAGGTATGAGGCCTAATTTATACTCGTGAGTAGTCGGAAGAGTTCATGGAATTGAGCGACTCTATTTTATCAGGTTTTATCAGAATTTTCGTGAGGTTTACAGGCCCAGGGATGCCCCGTGTTTCCTGCCCAGTCCATTTTTCCTTGGCAGAGACAGAAGAATATTCCAGTTCCGTGGGGCAACTATAAAACACGTGGAACCTGTCAAATCTGGAAACACCCCTCTTGCCTCCCACAAAGCAAGATGCACGTCCACGAAGACGACGCTAGGCCTCTCTCCCTTCGAGGCACCATGTCATAAAATTGCCGAACGCTCAGCCTTCGCCACACGGGCATGTTTACTACAAAAGCCTCCGGGAGTGCCCAGCACACCTGCAAGGACATAATTCAGGAAGTCATTTCTAGGCTGGCATTTACTACCCTGCCTCCTATAAAGTACAATTTCCCTTGCTTACACCATTCAGTTGTAATTATTCCTCATTTCCAGTTGGTTCATGATGAAATAGAGTGTTCTCGTAAAAGTCGTAGACTTGTGTTTATGAGATTGTATATCAACACTGGGCTATAAAACTGACGAATGAGCAGCTACATCCTGTGTGCCCCTTTGCAAAGCGGGTCCCTCCTGTAGCCCGCCACCCCCTCAAGACCTGGGGAGTACGTGTTCTCAAAGGTACTTGGTACCACGCCTTCTATTTGTACTTTCCTTTTATTACTTTGCTGAATCTCTGTGAGAGGAATCGGTTAATCTTTAGAACAGAATGGACTTTGATAGCTTACGAGGATTAGAACGTGACAGAGGCACTAAGAATAAACCCGATGCAGAGAGGTCGGCTGAGGCCGCAGGCAGCAGAGGGGTCGTGAGTAACGTGGTTCCACACAGGTGCACACGAGTGCCCTGTGGCCAACGCACAGGCACACACACTGCACACCCGCGACAAGGGGGCTGCTTTGGGCACACAGCCCGACGCGCCGTGCTCTTGGAGCGACGCGAGGTCTCGTCCTGCGGATGCAGCTTCGCAGGCCGGGAAGAGGCGCCCTGGGCTCCACGCGTGGAGGCCACGCTGGGGCGGCGGAAGGATGCGGCCCTCGGCCTGCGCAGGACCGGCGAGGACGAGAGCGGGGCAGGGGTCCCTTCCCACTCACGGGGCCCTGCGTGGGGCACCGCGCGGGGGGGGGCGCAGGCTGCTCTGCGCACGTCACGGGGCGGGATGAGAGGGAAAGGGTCGCATCGTCGCTGAGAGGCTGGGAGCAGCAGCCCTCGGCGAGCTCAGGGGCGGTGTGCCCAAAGCGGACGTTTGAGAAGGAGCGGGCACCGGAGGACGAGTTCAGAGGGCATTTTAGGGTTATGAGGAGGGGGGGACACTGGCCTGAAAGGGAAGGAATGGGCAGGTCCCGCGCGGGATGTGAGCTGAGGGACAAAGGAGGAGTCTAAAGACCTGGATTTAGGGGAGAAAGGGAAGAGAAGGGTGGAGAACGGCCCTTCCGCCCTGGCTGTAGCAGGAGAGCCAACGGTGGAGCCATGTCGGGGGGCCGGGGGAGCTGCGGGAGGGACAGGAAGCGCTTGGGGCATGGCTCGGTGCACGTGCCCGTTAGCCGCCCGAGCGCACACGTCAGGCAGCGGGTGATGGCTCTGGAGTCCCAGCCCGGAGGGGCGGGACAGGCTGGCATCTGCGCCCGGGTGGGGACGGAAGCCGCGGGGCCCAGCCGGATCTCCCCGGGGCGGGCCTGCCCCTCCGCCCTCCGCCGGCCGCGTGCTGAGCTCCCTGCTCTGTGCGCTGCCGCTGCCGCGTGCGGGGAGGCCGAGGCCCTGGGCGCGCACACCGCCTTCCCCCGTGAGCTCTGGTGAAGCTCACTGCCCGCGGCACGCTGCCTTCTTCCGCGTCCACGCGTCTCTGCCGCTCTGCACGCACCCGCGGCCTGGTCTCTGTGGAACCGTGTTTACACGTCTGTCTCCCCAGTTCAACGCCAGGGGCTTTGATGGCCCAGGTCGAGATGAGTGTAGTGCCGGCACGATGGAGTGTGCACGTGTGCAGGTGCACTGGTGTGTACGTATAAGTGCACGGCACGTATATACTATACCACGCCTGTATAGTCACCCGATTACCCCACGTACATATGTTCATAGCATGGCATTGTAAGTACCCCTTCGGTAGGCACAGCAATGTCGTCATCGCTAGGCACGCGTTTCAGGGGCATGACCGACGGAATGCCCGGATTTTTTAAAAAATCAACCACATGACTCAACACCTAGAACATTTCCATGACTTTCTTTTCCGTAACAGTTGTACGGCACCCAGGAAAAGGAGAATCTACACGGCATAATGTTATAGACGGTCAATACTATCTACAGAGAACAGCAGGCCCTTCAAACCCTAAAATCCCCACAAGGGCTACTTCTCAAACCAATAGGAAGCTCTGTTTCCAGGATTTCTTAGAAAGCCTCCTTCGCATCCGTTTTTTCCCAGGTCACGGAGGTTATTCCGAACCGTCCCTTGGGACGTCGGTGTCAATCCAAGAAGACGCGTGTGTCCTAACTTTAGGGGGGAAGGGACAGTGCTCCCCGAGAAAGCAGCGTCGCTGTGCCTGGGGACCCACAGTGACGTCTGTCTGCGCACCAGTGAGAGGGACACGTGAAGCGCTCTCCTGTGAGGCGTCCACTGCGACATGCAACCACCGCACAGGAAACAGATAAACATCATGAGAAAAATTCACAGGCGCGCGGTTCGGAGGACGCTGTTCTGCGCGCAGGGGTGCGAGGGCTGGGCGCGTGAGGACCGCGTGTAACACAGCGGCCACCCGCACGGAGGCGGGGTCGGAGGGAGCGGGGACCGGGGACCGGGGGCGCGGGGGTGGGGCGTGGGGGCGAGGCAGGGCACTCACTGCTGCTGGCGGCGTGCGCGGGGGTGAAGCGCAGGGCGACCTTGGCGCTCTTGAGGCGCGTCTGGCCCCAGTAGGCGACGGCCTGCAGCTCCGCCGTGTACTCCCAGTGCGGGTGCAGTCTGTCCAGGGCCACCGAGCTCTGCGCCTGCAAACGGGGACACACACCCCGCCCGTCACAGCCACGTCCAGGCCGCTGCGCCCCCCCCCCCGCCCAGCGGTGGGTTCCCTCCGCTCCCACGGGTCTTCGCGCAGAAGATCTGAAAACCCAGGGTAGCTCGGGCTCAAAGTCAGCCTCACAGAAAGGCCAGGACGCGGTTTGTGGAGATTGGGTTCCCCACCCTCTGGCATCGCCTGGCGAGGAACAAGTGTGCCTCGCCCCTTCCCGATCTCCGGAGCGGCCTGAAAGGAACTCACAGGGGCTGGGGCGGGCTCCCGCCTGGGAAACGCATACACGGGATTCCCTGTGTGGCTTGGATACTTCCTTCGCATCCTCTACGAGTACCCGTCCACCAAGCGTTGAAGGGAAAAATCAACCTGACAAAATGCGTTCATGTTCTCCTGCCATTATATCTGTTCACGTCCGCACCCACCCAGTTGTCTTTGCGTTTTAAGCGAGGGCACTCCCACGAACAGCCCCTGAGCCCAATTGCTTTCCAGCGAGGTCTCTGCTTCGATGGCATATCAGCCTCCCTAAACAGCGATCTTCAAGCAACTAAAATGAAACCGCCTTTTGAAAGAGCATTTCCTTGAAAAGCTCTCCTCACAGTTACCAAGGACCTCGGATGGTGTCTTAGGAAATGAGAGGCCATTGATCTCCAGGAAGAAAGTGCCATAACTTCTCAAACTCCTTGGTATTTTTCCAATTTCGAACCTTCATTCTCAGTTAATGAAATGTTCACGGGAAGAACGCTCGTGGTTCCCATGACCTGCCGCCTGCCTCTCGTGGATCCCAAATACGCCATTCGTGAGCGTGATCTAGGGTTAATGCTACTCTGCACCCATGAACAATTCAAGGTAAATTTGCTGCTCACGTCTTATCGCATTGGTACATCGGAGGAATAAACGGCAAACTTCCCTCCTAGTTTCTTGACGTCGCTCGGTTATTAATGCGCACGACGTCTGGCAGTATTTCATCATGTATCTCGCTTTAAGTTGCTTTGACTGTAGCCCTGGCCAGGCAGCTCAGTTGGTTAGAGCGTTGTCCGGATAACACCAAGGTTGCAGGCTCGATCCCTGGTCAGCAGGGCACATCCAAGAATCAACCAATAAATGTACAGGAAACTGGAACGACAAATCAATGTCTCTCTCTTTCTCTCTCTCCTATCAACCCATCGATTCCGGTGACTGCAGGGACCCCTTTCTAGGAGATGAGTGTGAATTACGAATCATCACGTGCGTCCAAGTCCACCAAAGATGCAACTGTCAGTAAGTTTCTTAAAAATAAAACCCACACAGGATCAGAGCTAAATATCAGTGATAACTTTAGGAGACATATACTGAATGGAATTTTCAGTTCCAAAAAAAATTTGTTTTGCTATCCTTAATGAAGGCCTTTCACATACGTATTTACTTATGAAATTGAACTTGATACATTCAGGGGAAAGGTGGTTAGATCAGTCCTAGAACAACGTGACAAAAGCATGTACATCGAGAGGAAGCCCAATCACTGCTCCGTACGCGCCAAGCATTTCGAACGATAGCACACGTTCGTTCGCTACCCTGGCGTCTCCCTGCAGGAAATGGGGCCGCGCGGATTTTATTTCTCGGCAGCTGGAGAAGGCAGCCTTCCCAGCTCTTTCCATCGGCGAGACCAACGTGTTGTCAGGCATGCATTTCCTACGCTCCTTCCTGTCCCGCGGGCCACAGTGCGCACGGAAACCCGCTGCCACCGAAGCACCAGGGACGTCCGCTCTGGACTTCCAGGAGCCTCCCAGAAACAGAGTAAAGAGACGTACGTGGGAAGAACATTTTGGGTTGTATCCCTGTCTATGACCAGATAGGGGAGATGAAGATAAGGTTTGTTCCTTTTATTTCTGCAGTTGTGACTGCCTCTGGGATGTGAGTAGGTCAAGGGACTAAATTCAGTGCTTTTCAAAGCCCAAACAGTCGGCCTGGGGCTCCGGTCTCGGGCCTTCCAGGGTTCAGGCAAAAGGGTCGGGGCCCGGCCTTCCACCTGCTCCCTGGCTTCGCTCAGCAGATGCCGCTGTTCAGACCCTCTGCCCGGAGGTCAAACACTCGCCCCCCCGCCCCCTGCGAGAAGGCACCGCCCTTCCTCCCAGCTCCCACTCACCCCGTCTGTGGTCTTCCTCCGCTTCTTTTTCGTTGGGACGAGGGACTTGCTGCTCGCAGTCCAGCTCCAGAACACTTTGTAGTGATGCACTGGGATGTCTGGTTCCTCGGGGGCGTCCCACACCAGGGTGACGGTCACCGTCCCGTCGCTGTGGGGGGTGGTGGTGGCGAGCCGCAGGTTCGCCGGAGCTGGAGGGGCGGATGGGTCTGCAGTCCCGGGAGGAAGACAAACGTGTGAGGGCCAAGGACAAGGGAAAGCGCACCCCTTTGCGCGTGTGCTGACCCCAGCGCGCACGCGTGATCCCTTTCTGGATCCGAAAGCTGCAGACAAGCAGGAAGCAAGACCCCCATTGTAGGCCTCCGACTCATACGGAGAAGACCCCTTCGAGGCATCTGCACACCACTACAACCCTGCCAAGGTAGCCTGGTACCGAAACTGACACATTTCTGTACAACGCAGCAAAATCTGATTTCAGTCGGTTGGCACTCAACAGGCGAGCCGAGTAGACTTGCCTTTGCAAGTTCTGAAAAGGAAATGAAACCCAGGCTGGGTCAGGAAGTGTTTCATCTTAGAAAAGGAAATGAAACCCAGGCTGGGTCAGGAAGTGTTTCATCTTAGTGGGTACGAGCAGCGGAGACCCGCAGAAACGGGCCCCGTTTTATCCACATTACAAAGGGGGTGACATGTGGGTCACATCCATGTTCGTAACCTCGCCGTTTCTGGCTGGCTGCACAAACCAAAGCCTTCTCGGCTATCGCGAGAGAGAGAGAGAAGGTTCTGCAATGATCACACTGCCAATCTCCTGGTAAATACAGGTACCACGATGACCGAATATGAGTAAAGCGAGAGGGGCTTTGCTTCCTTTCCGGCCGCACACGGAGCAGGTGGAGCTGCCACGCCCCGCATGGCGCTTAGGGACGGTCACGTGGCCCCAGGACAGCGCCGTCCCACGCTGCGACGGCCATGCCCCCCGCAGCAGAGGGGCAGCCAAGCCGCCGCTCCCTCAGCACAAGTGAAAGAGATGGAAGGGACAAGGCCCACGACGTTACTCTCAGGATCACCTGTGTTCTGCGCATGGTGGAAACGTGAATTCTTTTCAAAAATCTCTTGCTTTTCTCTAAGACACAACAAGGTCTGTCCAGGAAAGGTCCAGCCATTGGTAACATCACGAGACCAGTTTGCGCGACATCCATGTCACCCGGCAGCCAAGGAGAGGGGACTGGAACGCGCACGCGTGAACCATGACGACGTCACTGTGCTAGTCAGAGGGGGCAGGAGACGCCGTTGAGTGAGCATGTGCCCTGTGTGGCCGTCGCGTTCACAACGAGCAAGGGAAGCAACGCACTGACATCCAATTTTGTGTTAAGCTTAAGCATTCCTCCACGGAAACTGTTCAGATGCCTCAGGAGGCCACCGCTCGGGGCCGCGGGTGGCGGGCAGCTTCACCGCGACCGCGTGCCCTCTCTTGGGTCACGTCTCGGGCCGAGTTTTTGGCTGAAACCCCAAATCACTAAAGTGACTCTGCCCCTCAACAGCCCAGACGTGGCGCCCCGTGTCTCCGGGCTTTTCCCAAACATGAAATCGCCTCTCAAAGGGAAGCGATTTCAGACCGTGGATGAGATTCAGGAAAATATGACAGGACAGCGGACGGCTCCTCGGAGACCTGTGTGAGGTCCCAAGGTGCCTGCTTGGAAGGGGACTGAGGCGTCCTTGCGCTGTGTACCATGCTTTCTGTATCTTGTATCGTCTCAAGGAAACGCCTCTATTTTTCACAGTACGTGGGTGGACCCCTTCTGGGCAGACCTTGTAGAATAAAATTAAGGTGAGAAAGAATTGCGATATTTGAGGCGAAAACACGTCGCTTTCTGCCAATGCTCAAGATACTTCCATCTAAATATAGAAGACACATAGGAAGGGATCTGGGCTCCCTGTCCCTTTCCCTTTCTCTCCCTCGCCCAATTTTTCTCACTGCTTCGAGAGGGAGAGGGAGAGAAACATCCATGCGAGAGAGAAGCACCCCCGGGCCGCCTTCCGTACGCTCCCGGGCCAGACCAGGGGTCGTTCACGCCCGGGCTGGGGAGCGTGCACCCCTGCCCCCAGACCGGGGGTCGGACCCCCCGCCTCCCGCCTACAGGACGATGCTCCCACCCGCGGAGCCGCACCAGCCAGCGCTAGCGCCGGTCCCTTTCCCTTTTCGGTTTTAATTGCATCTTTATTGGATTCTGTCACTACCATGGCGTCCCCGTATGCCCCCTCCCGCTGCAACCGCCACACGGTTGTCCCCGTCCACGTCCTTGTGAACGCAACCAGTTCCGCACCGTGCATTCCGGCGCCGCCGGTGGCCTGTGCCGCGTGTGACGGGACGGGGGCAGGAGGCCTCAGGATGGTCGGCGGAAGAACACCGCTCCCAGGACGGCCATTCACCATGTAAAAGATTGCCCCTTCCCTTTGCGCATAATGGAGCAGGAAGTAGGAAGGGGCATTTATACATGAGGCTATTACATGACTTGCAAGTTCCATTTTTTAGTGCTGAAGCCAATTTCCCTTCTCAAGCAGAGGGTCAAAGACAATATAGAGAATGTCAATAAGTGAATGTAGAAATGATCGCAACCTCTGGTCTTTTCACTGCCAGCAAAAACGACTGATTTTACCCATTCTATAATCATGCTTTTCTGTCCCCCCTGGGGGGAGGTAAAGGTTAGCAGTAAAAACATATCCAAAAATGGCATTCATCGCAAAAAGAAAAAGCATGAAACGGAGTTACCAATTTATGAACAACTCACAAGTTTCTATAAAAAAATAAGTATTCTTAAGGGTGAGGATTAAGTTTGGAAAAAATAAAGGCGTTAAAAGGAAATTAACTTACTTAGTAGCCAATCCATTCTGGCAAACCACAGACTAATTTTGTATTTAAACAGGACCATAAAGAAGAGAATTACAAGAATTTAGGTTTTTCCATGAAAATCAAGATGCTAGCCCATGAATACCAGGCAGCAAGCCTAAACTTAATGAAACCCATTTCATCAAGTGCTTTTGCTTTTTCTCCTTAATTTTACGTTTATTTTCAGAGGTGTTCATGGTGGATGGAAAAACTCCCTTCCCCTTTCTCGACTCAGTCTTTGATGGTTGAGGCCGGTCCCCTACCCGACTGAAATATACAGATCGTTGCATAGCCTCTGGGCAGAGAGTTATTTTGGAAGCGGTAATTCTTTCTGAAAGCAGCTTTAAACCACTAGGAGACTTACAACCACTACCGTTTCACCTCTGGCGCACAACAGGAATAAATGGGTTTTTATTAGATAAAAACGCTCCATTTTTGGAAACACTGCCGTGACCATTAAAAGGTTAGGAGACAGTCTGTCTATCTCCCGCTTTCAGAGAAACACCCACGATCCGTCACCCCAGGCCTGTCTTTGTGAGGGACGCTCGATTCTACCATTGACAGGGCAGAGAGGATGGGAACAGAGCCGGTAAGCATTTCCTCCAGACGTGTCTAAAGGAGGCGTGGTCACCATTCACAAGACGGTACCACGTTCTGATCGGGTTGAGGTTCAAAGCGATGCGTGATAACAGGAGGCGCGAAGACACACAAAACCAACTTTGTTTGTACCTCCACGTTTTCCAGTCGGGCAGGAAGCATCTCACTGCAGTGACGGAACCCACGTCCAACCGCACGATGGGCGTGGGCACCCGCCCCGGTCAATGCGAAGGATCGCTGCGTGGCTCCCGTACCATGAGCGGGTGTCATGGTACGTACAAGATATTGCAGTAACAGCGTTTATTTTTTCTCCCCAGTGAGGCTCTTTTCTACAACTGAGGAGACTTGAGTACAATTAGGAAAGATGTGGTACCTACCCCCTGCAAATGGTTAAGTGCCCTTTGGACACGTCCCGAGACACATCTTCATGGAAAACAGAGGAGAATCTGCTGTCAGTTCTGTGCAGACATTTTTTAAAAATTGTTATGCATTGATTTGAGAGAGAGAGAGAGCAACAGAGAGCAAGGGGGGAAGAGAGAGAAATATTGATTTGTTTTTGTAGTTGTTGATGCGTCCCTGGTTAATAATTCTTGAATGTGCACCGACGAGGGTTCGAAACCCTCAACCTTGGTGTATTGGGACGGCGCTCTTACCCACTGGGCTACCCAGCCACGGGTGGGCAGCCATTGTTGGTGTGCAAGAATGAAAGTCTGGGAGGTTCCCTGTCGGACAGACTTGTGAGAGCAGAACACGTAACATTTTAGCAGTGACTTCTGTGTCAGTGACTGTGATGTGTCGGAAAACAGCGTGTTTTCACTCCACCTGCAAAGCCCATGTAAGGTCGCAGGCGGCGGCTCTCATTCTAGCAGGTGCTCAGATACAACGGGAAGGACCGCGCCAGCCCGGCCTGGCCGCTTCCCCGGAACGGAGGCCTTGGAGGTGGGGAGCCGCCGCCAGATGAGCCCTGGGCACGGTCCACGGGCCTCTGCCCGATCGGCCCCAACTCTCAGGGGCAGCCCGGGTCTGCCTCCAGAGGCCACACACCGCGGTCACCGGACGCCTGACCGTGCCGCCTTGATCCGAGGGCGCAGGCCACGTCCTGCGGGCAGAGCAGACGGTCCCCATGCCGACCTCAACGTGCCTGGGTCGCGTCGGAAGCCTGAAACTCAAGGCGACGCGCTCTCCAGCCTCACGGATCCTAGCCCCGAACCCGCCGTTAATGATTTATTTCACGTGCCTCTCCACACCGCCACACCAGCTGGGGATATCGTCCTAACGCCAGGCTGGCTGTGCTTATTTGTAACTGCACCTTTAAGCGCGTTCCGTGTACTTGTCTGGGTGTGGGAAGGCGCATGTCCCTTTCCAAAAGGACTTTTTAACAAAACACTTAAAAAGGCTCTGCCTCCTCTGTAGTAGAACCGCAGTATTACATTACTCTGTTGCAGTCTTCCCCCTGAGACGTGCGGCTATGCCGAGAAAGGCGTGGTGCTATCAAGCACTGAGAGATGGACAGCAGAGCTGAAACGTACATGTTTTTCCAGTCACAGTATTAAAGTGGCAACTGCAAACCTACGTTGAAACCTCCCCTAAACGAAAGCATGGGACTGATGTTGTGTCTCACTGCATTCATTCGTATGACGATGCATTTTGGTTCAACGAAGCCCACGCTGGCGCCGCAGTGAGAGGCTCGCTCCCAGTGAGTAAGTGATAAACCGCATTAAGCTACGTCTCTGAAACCCGGTCTTTGTGGTTAGCTGAGCAGGGGGACAACTCATCCATGGGGCTCACGGTCATCTGACATGGGGTTGGGGGGACATACACCTGGAGGTCCTGTTACTACCGTGCCCAACATGCTCAAGCATCACAGGCTCACGGAACGGGTATTTATCAGATTCCACAGAGCTTTTAAAACAGCAATGCAGTGGGAACTGAATAAAATGATAGCAATGCCATGACTCCACAGGGGTTTCAGTTCTGGGTGCAATGAAACAAAAGCCATCACCTCACCCTCAGTGTAACCATCGTTCCAAGAAAAGCTGCCTAGTCTCCCGTAGCCCAAACTAAACCTTGGTCTCCAAAAATGACTGGCACGGTGCCTGAGGCAGCCTATTCTGAGGCAAAGGCTCGGCCGAAGCTACGAAGGGAAAACCGCCGCGCTAAAGCTGAGAAAACCCCCTTCTATTATCTGCTGCGACGTCCTTGATCCTAAATTCCCCTGGTGTCTTCCAACGCATCGGGCCCCACTCGCTAGGAACAGCAAAGCTGCCTGCTGGCCAACCCAACTGTGGACAGGGGCACCCACGGAGCTATCGCTGCGTGCTGGGGCTACCGCCGCGTGCAGGGGGGGCTGGGGCGGGGCGGGCCCGCGGGACTGACCTCGGGAGGAGCGGAAGTGTTTGCTGGGCGCCGTGAAGCCCCGGGTCCCGTGCACGTTGACCGCTGCCACTCGGAACTGGTACCACCTGCTGGGCCGGATGTCGGTCAGCTGCACCCGCTCGTCCGTGGTCTGCGGGAAGGACACACAGCGCAGAGAAAGGACCCTTGCATTCCGACACTTCCGTGGGCTCTGCTTTAAAAGTGCGCCCACTCGGCGGCCCAGGAAGCTCGGCCTTGACTGTCCCGCCCTTCCGGATCGGCAGCCCAGTGCTCCGTTTTGAGGGGAGCCCTCAGCGACAAGAGAGCCTGTGGGGACCCCTTCGGCCGCCCGGTTCTGCTCGTGGATATTTCACCCCGAGGGTGGGAGGCTTATAGACGTCTGCAAGTCAACACCTTCGGACAAAAGCTGGGGCTACTTTTAAATCTGGAGACTAAATGCAGCATTTGAGGGACTGAATCAGTAAATTCTTCACGGGAGCGAGCTGATCATGACGTTACAGACAAGAAAAGTAAGTCATCTTCAGACTCCATGAAGAAAGGGCTCCTGTTAATTGAGTGGCTCATATAGCACTCGGGACGTAGGTATAAGAATGCATACACTTAGCAATGCCAGCACTTTCTGGAACAATATTGCAACCCAAGAATTTTTTGTTTTTAATTTGAGTACGTCACGTACGAAAGGCAAGGTGTGTTGATATATATTCAACCAATAAACAGTCCAAAGACAGAAAGTGGGCTCTGGGGATGGCCCACGGGTCTTGTTCTCTCTGCCACCACCGTCCCCAACCTACGAAGCGATGGCGGCAGCCTCCCCACGTCCCGTCTTCATCAAGCTAAGGGGACTGCTTGCTGCCTGCTTTCGGCGTGTTCCAGAGGAGACCTGAAAACGCTGGCCGTGAATCACAGGAGGAAACGCCTGACCGAGGCCTCGTGCCGCACTCGACGCGAGCTCGCTGGGTGAAAGTGAGGACGTGGAACTGAGTGACACCCTCCCTCAGTTTATGGTGACGTCCCGAAAAGGGTCGTCACATTGGCTTTCCTATCTAAATGAAGCTAAACATTCCCCAGATCAAAGAAAGACTGTGAACCCTTAAACGTGGCTCTCCGCCTCATTTGGCAGGATTTGAGACAACACTGTCGCCGACTTCGTCGTGGAGAGCTTTAGCTTGAATGTACAAACGAACGTCAGCGTGAGATCCACAGCACTTAGCGGACAGAGAAAGGAAGCGTTACATGTGGTAACGATCAAAAAAATGGAAATAATAATTCAAGATTTTTTTTCCTCCCTCTAAAAATACAAGGGATGAAAGAGAGATTATCATTTATGTTCACAAGTGTTAAAGTAATTTAGAAATGTAGAAACGATGCTGTACCGCTGCTTAAGGAACTGTACCATGAAAATCAAATACAACTTTAGGCTGAATTCTGAGCATCTCTATGTTTTAATAAAGCAATTCTTTTTCTTTTACAAAACAGGTAGAGAATTATTCAATTTTTTTCACCAGGGTTTGTTCCCCCCCCCCAACTTAATACGTTTCTTTTACATCCAACTGCTCATTTATTTTGGGGGGTCTTTAAATTATTTTAGTGTTTATCCTTTTTGGGGATAGTACTATTCACAAAAGAACCAAATTTCTCTCCCAAATAGCTGAACTCTAACATTTATGTTCTATTTCCCGAAACACAAGCTTGGGAATGTAATCCTTGCAGGAAAAGGATGTGAGAATTTTCCCTGGTACCGGCCCATGTGGAGAAAGCGTTTGTGTTATTGAAAAGCATTAAGCAGCTTCATATGGGGAATTTATTCTTTTCCTATCTCCTGCAGTTCCTTGCAGCTGGTAGTCCACTTAACAGCTCTTAAAAAGAAAGAAAATATTTTGCTTTTCTCCCCACCAAACAGAGAGGAAGCAGCGTTGCTAGGTAAACGCGGGGCGGGCGCGGCCGCCGCCGGCGGATCGGGTGGCCCGTTGACCACGCGGGACCCCAGAGGAGGCGCCCGCCGCGGGCGCGAGCTGTCGGCTCCTCCCACTACCTCGTTTGCGACACGAATCTTCCCCAGGGCCACTAACACCCTTGTGTGGAATAAAGGCTTAACTCAGGAGAAAGAGAGGAAGTCCTGCCTTGATCCAATATCATGTGAACGGGTCCTACCTGGGTTGCCTTTCCTTATCTCCAGCTCTTGGCTGACGTAAGTGCCAACGCTCGGATTAGAAAAGTACCTCCTTGGGGGAGAACAAGCTAACAGGCCAGTCTCCAGCCCTGTCGGGTCCTGCCGAGGGAGGTCCTGCCGCCTCCGCAGACGCATGGACAGGACAGGCCCGCGCCGACATGATCTCAGGCCGTTCCGGCCGACGTGCGGCCAGCTCCCGTCGCGCCTGCGGGCCCGAGCTGCGGGCCCGCGGGGCTGAGGCACTCACCTGAGCCACCGTCTGCCAGGGCGTGGCGTCGTCCTCGCTGGGGTGGATCCCATAGTTCCACCTCCTCTGCACCACGTAGATCGCGGGCTCAATGGAGACGTTGAACTTCGAGGACCACTTGATCTCCAGCTGCCCAGTCTGCAGCTCCGTGAAGCGCAGCTCCTTCCTGGGCCTCAGGGGCACACCTGCAAGAGCAGCACGCGCGTGCCAGGCCGTGCGCACGGCGGGAGGGGCAACGACCGGCAGGGCTCACCGGATGACCGGGACGCTCACTGCGCCTCGTCTCGTGGCCCCTCCAGGCCCAGCCTCCCCTCTGGAAAGCTGCTGACGCGGAGGTCAGAGCGTCACATTCCGAGAGAGCCTCAGCCCCTTTTAGTTTAGCTTTCTCATTATTTTAAAAGGGTCTAAAGTGATTCCCCATTCACACCCTGGCTGGGTAGCTCTGTGGATTAGAGCGTTGTCCCAATACACCAAGGTGGCAGGTTCGATCCCCAGTCAGGGCACATGCAAGAAGCAGCCAAAGAAGGTATAAATAAGTAGAATAACAAATCAATGTGGTTTTTTTTTTCCTCTCTCTGAAAAATCAGTAAGTTAATAAAAAATGGAAGTGGATTCCTGATTCGGAACAAGTTATTTTCCCGCAGTGATTTCAAAGGCCATTTTTTTATGTGCGTTTGTTACCAGGCTGCGCGGCTTGAGGTCAGCATGGACTTGCCGCGGGGCAGCGTCCCTGAAGACTCTGACGCCGTTCTTCCCATCTAGCGCGCTCCGTTTTGTGAACCATCCTAGGGCATTACAGCACGGTTCCCACGTTGCTCCTCGTGGTTTCTCCAGGTGTTTTCCTCTTCAGGAAAACATCATAAAGCGCAACCCTCTCCTGTGGGGAAACGTTACAACACTGCCTTCCAAAGCGTGAGTCTCGGGGACGCCCCGAAGGCGACCAGAGCTCTCTCCTGTCGTCTTCGGGTTTAAAACCGGAAACGACGAACGGGTCCGGTTTGCCTCTGGCAGCGGCGTGTGCGCCCTTTGCCAAGCCCCTCGCAGCGGCCCGGTGGACAAGTCATCGGGCATTGTTCTTTCCCTCCGGTGGGGAAGGCAAGTTGTCCGGGGAATAACAGATTGAAGCGTCGCGGTTCAAAATAGCAGCCGCCGGGGAGAGGGAGGCTCCCCCACATGTACAGCACTCCTAGGGAACGCAAAGCTGGCCGAATCACGGGGAACCCGTTCGGTGGACCCAAACCCGAGAACACAGTTGCCTTTCACGCCGTTGTCTGGGGAGAAGGAGCACTGGCCGGAGCGCTGACCGGGCCTTTCGAAAGTCCGTTCAAACTCTCTCATGCCGCAGTGAAGTGCAGACACGTGCAAATGCGAACCGGGAAGACGCTGTCCTGCCCACCGGTTACGCAGCTGCGTTGGGACTCCCTGCCGTGGGACGCGCATGTGGGCCAAGCCTGGTCTGGGGAAGTTGGAAGCCAGGAAGCACGCCGCTGGATGGGGTAGGGTCGCTTTTACAGGGCATCTCTGTGACCGCGGCACAGGCCCCGATTTTTAGGAACGATTTTCCAGGGAACGCGTGTGCTGTCCCTCAGCATTGTCCGCTGTGACGCGCCGGTGGGGGTGCCCACGTAGGGCCCTCCCTTTACCGGGACCTACCTCCCCTGAGTCTTCGTGGGCCACAGTTTGAACACGAGCGTCTGAGGAAGAGCCCGTAAGGCACCTGGAGGTGTGGGCTGACATCAAGTTCCTCTCGGAACTCGCTGCTGCTTGCCACATTTTGAATTAGAAAAGGCCACTTGGAACGGGAGAGAAAACAGGCGGTTTTCCCTTGGCCTTCCTGACCCGAACGTCCCAGAGGTCCCTGGCTGGCCGGGCGGGGCACTCGCGGTCCGCCCTGGCGCCAGCTGCCCCACCGCATAAAGGCCCTTCCCGTCGGTGTTGGACACCGGCCTCTCCCGCAGTGGCCGAGCGGACATCAGGGAGTCCGCTGACCTTCGAGCCCGGAACATCTCTGCGGAGCAACGACGCGCAGACGGGCCCCCGGCCTCCTCCGGGCTGCGCCCTGCCCCACCACCCACCCGCCCAGGTCTCCCCCAAGAGCCTGTCCCCAAACACGCCGTCCTCTGTGACACTGGTCTTTGCGACAGCGCGATGCTGTGGGATATCTAAGAGGCCATGGGGCCTCGGCGACTTGCTCTTGCTTCCCCCGACACTTCGCCGTGTTCCTGCAGAGCAGGCTCCGGGTCCCCCATCATTCTGCCCCTGCGGCGACTGCCCCCCGGCGCCCTTCTCTCTGCTGCCCGGACCTTCCCCAGAGCCTCCCGCCTCATGTCCCTGCACATCAAGCTGTTCTTTCTACTCCCTCTTCACAGTATGGGGGTTCTTGCCGACAGTACGGAGCATCTCCCCTTCGCCAACTCTTCAGTTGCACCCCGTTTTCTGTGGCACGAAGATGAGCCTCTCTCTGTCTCCTTGATGGCGTCCACCTCTGCGACGCAAGGCCCTTACGTTCCAGTGGCCTCCACACGCACAGCACGCGTGCGTCACGCCTCCCGCCTCAAAGCCCAGCGTGCCCACACCCACGCGGCCTCCCGGCGCCGTGGCCTCCTCACGACCTTCCCCTGCCCCCGCCAAAATGCCTTTCCTTCTGTGTCCTGACTGCAGAGCTGTGAACACCCCAGCCCGTCCGCACGTCCCGCTGAGCCGCAGTCCCGACACCTCCCAGTGCACATGAAGGCTCTGTGCTCGCGCCCCGTCTGCAACGCGCAGCCTGTAACCGTCAGGACGCGCATTGGCGGCCTCTCGCAGCAGCGGCCCGTGGAACGGTGAGGCTGTCCCCCGCCACGGACCACGGCTCCCTCCTTCCCGAACCCCCTTCCGTCCCAGGAGCAAGGTTCTGCAGGAGCAAATGCTCGGTGGCCCTCGGGGGAAGGGATCGACGGAGCCCCTCCCTCACGGCCCGGGCAGGAATGAATGCCCCTGGGAAACAGGCGGGCGCGGGGGCCCACGCAGATCTCCACAGCAACAGCGAGCGCCTCTCTGTTCCAGAGGCACGTGGGGACGGGGACGGGGCTACCGCAGCATTTCTGCCCTGCGCTGCCAATCCTGTATTCTTTCTTCCAGGGGAAAAAAACACAGCTCTGTTTTCCGTCCATGCCCTGTAGCTCAAGCATTCCTTTACTCTCGCTTTTTAAAGCGGTAGATGCCCAATGGTGGATGATCAATATTGGTAAGTGCATAAGACAGAATCATTTTCTGGATCGACAGTAGAGCTGCCCCAGCTGAAAAAAAATCTGCGTGTGAGAATTCCTGGTATGATAACAATCCCTGAGGTAAGGGATGGCCGGTCTGAATCCAGAAGTCACTCTCCCTTCCTTTCAGGTAAAAAACCAACCAACCAACCAAATTTGTCCACGGTGATGCAACGCCAGGCTGGACAAAACGCGTGTTCTGCGTTGTCCCTGCATGCTGGCTGGGCAGGCGGGCACTCGAGTGTCTGCAGGGAGCGGGTGTGCAGGCCGGGGAAGCGCAGGCGGCCTCCGCCCAGAGCCGGGGCCTCCTGCTTCCACGGGGCGCAGTCAAGCGTGGCTGCCTCCCTCTGTCACCTCAGCCAGCACGCTCCCCGCACCGGCCTGCCCGTCCGGCTCCTCGGCCGCCCCGTGAGCAGCCTCCCGCGTGAGGCTAGCCCGGCCCTCGCCGTGGCTGCCGAGGGCGCCCAGGCGAGCGGGGGGCAGGGAGGGGGGGCAGGAGCGAACCCACACGTCCCAGCCCGCGTGCTCCCGGGCTCTCATCTCGCATCTCATTCCACCCCCAAGAGCCTTCATCGACTGTAACAGGCATCGGGGCGATGTCAGTTCAAATTTCTTCATCTGAAAATCTCTTTAATTATGACGTGCAACAATCTCGTGATTCGCATGTGGAGAAACGGTCCATCTGCTTTGCGTTAGGGCTGGCTGGCTCCCTTGATTGCAAGGAACTCCAGCACTGGGCTGGGGTCACGTGCGGCTGGGGCCCAGCCCCCCAGGCGCCCCAGGCGCCCCCGGCCCCCCAGGCCCCGTGGCCGGGCTCCCTGCAGTGTCTGCTGCTTCCTCCGGCGTCCGGATGCCATGGCCAGATGTGCAGGGCGGAGCGCCCCTCCGCTGCCAGCTATGATGCCGCTGACCCGAACGGCTCCTCTCTATGACTTTCCAACAAACGAGTCCTCCGAAATCGAAACTCTCCTGTTCAAAAATTCAAAACTGCTATTGTGTAACATCCCAGAATACGGGAGGGCTCAGAGGCAGTTTTGTCCTTGAGAGGGCGGCATGTCTGGTGCTGAACTCGAAGGAACAGGAACCTAATGCTTTAAAAAATGTTGAAAATATCCTGGTAGGAATGCGGGCACAACAGGCAACCAGCAGTTGCCAAGCTCCGTGAGACTCGATTATTTGTGTGAAAATATCGCTCTTATGACTCTAAATGTTATGAAAATGGAGCACGATAGAGCGTCCCAATGGCTCAACAATTAATGACTACCTAGTACACATACGCGGTACTCAAGAAATTGGGGTTTGCCTCACACAAAGGCACAGTGTGCGATTGCATGCAAAAAGTTAAACGTTGATTTGTGAAACGTAGTCTGATTCCATCTTCAAAGGCCTGACGTTTGACTATTTCAAAGACTGAGATATCCTGGGAACATGCCATCAACTGCATCGTGAGACCTTTTTGGAAAGAAACACATTAACGTGTGACTCATCCTTGGTGCGCAAAGGAAAAATGGAGGTAACAGGCAGCCGCACGTTCATGTAATTCTCCATGTTTGGGAAACTGTTTCAACTTTATTTCTTCCCTCCCCAAACCCAGTGCCACAGCGGGGTCTCCAGAGAGGCTGCAGTTTGGGCAATAAAATAATAAAAACGTGTCGTTTTCTAGAGGCAGAAGGGCCTAAGCTATCAATCAGAATGAAAATGGGACAGTAAGTCACCCAATGTGCAGTCATCTTTGTCTTCCCTGTGGAAGACCAGGCTTTAAACTCTGCCGCACACAATCCTACGGTTTGCCTTCCCCATGCCAACATCCTCGCGTCTTCCAAGACGCTGCAAATACTTTTCTGTGTCTGAGCAGTAAAGACAAAGCTCTCAGCGGGTTCCCTTTGCTTCAGGCTGTCACAGTGGCCTATAAAGCCAGCGCCTATAAAGGCTTCCGCGAAAGGCGATTCTTCCTGCAGAAACCAAATGAAATGCTCAGACATAATGGAGCATTTTGTTGACCATCTTTTGAAAACACGTGCAATTTTTTAAAACTCTCATTTCCCACGTGTAGAAAGCTGTTGCGGTGATAAAGTCCCCAGGCCCCCATCCTTCCTCTGGCAGACACAGGGGACCGGGCAGAAAGCTCGCACGTGTTTCTCTCTAGTGCTATTCCAGTTAACACAACGAGCCGTAAGAGGAAAAATAGGGCAGGAGTTGGGGCACATTCATCTATGCCCTGCACGAGGTGAAAGCATTTCTGTCCACTTAAGTGAGCGTCGTGCACTGGATGGGGGGCGATGTCCCGTGGACTGTGCACCCCAATTTACTCATCTAAAACCAGTCATTTGTCAGTGAGCTTGGTAGATGAGAGTAGGTGGTGCCAGTATCTGTTGGAATTGACCTGGACTCTCAATCCAACGACGCCAAGAGTTGGATGGATGCAAAATAAAAACGACGGGAGAGCTGGCTGGGCCCGGGGTTGAATGGGCCCCTGCCCCCGCGGCCCAGGTCCCTGAGGGCAACCGATGCAGCCCCAGCCCCGCCCTGGGGAGCCGAGGGCAGGGCTCTGCGCTGATCCAACGGCCAAGCTCCCCGCCCCGAGGAGGGCGCGCGGCGGGCCCTTTGGGGCGCTGAGAGGTGGCTGGGAGGGTGACGGCGGCGTCCGGTGATGCACAGGATTTTGTCGCGAAGCCAAGGGCAGGGTCAGAAAGGACCTTTTCCCAGGAAGCCGGGGAGCCAGCACTTGGCCGAGCGGGCGAGTGGCTTGGCTCCTGGTTAGGGCTGCAGCAGCAAAGGCTGTGCTTGGCAGGCCCCGCCCCCGCGGCCTCTGGGCCACACTCGCCCTCAGTCGTGCAGAGGGCGTGACACCCGCCCAACCGGGCTGGCCGCTGTCCAGTCCGAGGCGGCCGGGCACAGCAAGGCACGAGTGTCTACACACACATAGATGCTGACACACACGTGAGTGTGTGTGTACATTCAACATCACAACCTATCATCCTTAAGCTCGTTACGCAGAAGGCGTGCTCATGGCCGTAGATGCTGCCGTTTCTCTTCGTGGCGCGTGGTCCCGGAAGCGCCCGCCCCTCCGCGAAAGTGCAAGCCTACACCTACCCTGACATCTGCGCCTCCCAAAGCCCTCGCCTCCCTGGGTGAGGCGCAGGTTTCAATGGCGAGTGTCTTCCATGCTGCGCCGGGGGCGCTGGGCGGCCCTTTCTACAGGAGCACCCGCAGGCTCGGTGGGCCTGGCATCTCTGAAAGGCAGGCTGAGCCTTCGAAGCCTTGTAGAAAAAGCCTGTTTTAATTTACATTCCCTCCTCGGCCTGCCCTACTTTTAAATCACGGAAGGTTTTACAAATGCGGGTTCAGCACTCCTTCTCCAAACACTCTGTTTTCACGGTAAATGCTAATACTTGAGTAGCCAGTGAGCTGCTCTTGCAGAAGAGGTTTCGCCGTAATAGGCTCAAACGTTAACTGGTGGTAGATTTTGCGCCAGGGGTTTTCTGCAGTGGAGAGCAAGCGGCAGGAAAACAATACAACTTGAAATCTATTAAAGGACTGTTAGTGGCGGAGAAGGGGCAACCTGTTTTTAAGGAAAACTGCAGGGGTGTCGCCGAGTGCAGGGGTGCGCGTTTCCAGGGGAGACCGTGAGCACAGCGGGCGGTGCCTGACTGCCACGCACTGCCAAGGGCTACGCTGGGCGAAGCTGCTTTACGCACAGTTCTTTCCAAAAGCTTACCTACACTGAGAAATCCTGGGTATTGCATGTGTGACTAAATGTGCAGGAGAGAGGGAGAGGAACGGAGACGGAGAGATTACTTTCTGCTGGCAATGAATAAATATATAGCTCGTGAGAGCGTCTGTCTGTGTCACCCTGCAAATTAGACCCCAACAAGCAGCAAGCACTAGGTCCCGTGGAACACTTGGGTGATGGTCGCAACTGCGCCGACTACAGCAGCGGCGGTTTGGCGTAAAACAGGCCGGCCAGTTGACGGAAGGAAGCAAGGGAGCACTCAGCACAGAGGAGCGGAGCCGTCGCGGAGCTGCCTGCGCAGGGGAACCACCCCATGTGGTCACCTGTCCGGTCCGCTGAGTCCCACCCCCTGGACAGGGGCAGTTCCTGTGTGGAGGGGCTCCAGGTCCCAACCAAAATCATTCAAGCCCACACAGTGACACTCGCGTCCTCGGACTGTGCCACTCACATCCTTGGACTGTGCCCGCAGGAAAACCACGGGACCGGGGCACAGGGCCGGCCTTTGGGTGCCTCGGCCCCGGCCTGTTTTTCCGAGGACTGAAGTGTGTTTATTCCAAGGTACCAGTGCAACTTCATTGATGCCTTCTTGGCAGAGAAACACGTTTAAAAAGTTCCCGGTGTCATGCTGTCCTTCCTCCATATGAAATTTATAAAGTATTACTATGAAGGGTTTGCTCTACGCCCATATGATTTCTGTGGTCTGTGAACATTTCTTTTTTGAAAGACTGTGTGTGTTGGTTTTCACAGAGAGGGGAAGGGAGGGAGAAAGAGAGGGGGAGAAACATCAAGGTGAGAGAAACAAGTTGCCTCTTGCCTGTGCCCCCAACTGGGGAATTGATCACCCCCACAGCCCAGGCCTGTGCCCTGACCGGGAATCGAACCGGCGACCTCTTGCTTTGCGGGACGGTGCCCAGCTCACAGAGCCACGCCGGCCAGGGCTGGTCGGCACACAGGAACCCCGGGGGTGTTGGGGCGACCCTCATGCTCGGCAGGCGCTCTCTCACCTTTGTACAGCGTCTTGGGCACCTGGCAGGTGTGCCCACATCCGTTCGAGCAACACTTCTTCACCCCCGAGCACTCATGGTCGACCTCGCAGCTTTCGACACACGCGGCCGCGAAGCCGCTGGCCTTCTCGGGTGCAGGGCAGTCGCCTTGCCTGACGGCCAGGACGTACTTGAGGAACTCGCAGCTCGTTAGGCACTCGTAGCTCTTCTTGGGGAACAGGGGCTGAAGGAGACCAGAGACATTCTGCTCAGGACAGCGGAGAGGAAGCTCAGCGTCCGCGCTCTGCCCGAGGGCCCTGGAACAGCTCACAGAATGAGGCATGTGCTTTCTTTCCCACCGAAGCATAATAGTTTATGCTAATTTCCTAAAGGGCAATGACCCACGAGTTATGACGTTACACGCAACAGACACACGTCGCTTGCACACACATGCATTCACAGCTTATGGCATTCTACCCGAGTTCACAGTGTTGTCAAATAACTGATGTCCAACAGTCGTAAACAGGCGAGGGGCCGCTGGGCGGGCCCTGTAATTCCATCCTCGAATGAGCGCTTTTCTCTGTGCACCGCAGACCCTGGGGTGAGCTGTGACCCTGTAGGACCTTGGCGGTTCTCAGGGCCACGGGTGCTGATGTTTTATCGCCAAGTGGCCTCGGCCTCGGTGCACTGAACCTATTTGAATAACACCCAGCTTTTAGACTCGCTGTGCCCACGGGACCTCTGATCAACAGGGAATTGTGGAGGAGCTGGGCAGCGAAAGCAGGGAAACGTCTTTGAAAGTCATGGCACATGTGTTACCCGTGACACGGCTGGGTTTGAAAAAGCAGCGAGCTGATGACATTTCGGCTGAGCTGCGAACCAGTTAAACATGCGTGAGAACGGGGCTCCCCTGACGGACGCGGGGAGCGCTTTATTGAAAACGCGTGGCGACTGGATGCAATCACTTATCAAAGGCAGCAGCGTGCGGTCGCCGCTAGGCCGTGGGCGGCCGCGGAGGACCTGGGGCGGCTGCCGTCCCTGCAAGGGATGGGGCTGGGGGTCCTGACAGCAGCTGCCCTCGCCGCCCTGCGCTGGTCCTTCGGAAGGGGGCTGCTCCCCTAAGCCGCTTTGGCCCTTGGGAGGGGGCCGCCCCCATAGCTCCCCTCGGCCAGTCACGCCCCTCTGCGCCGCGCCCACCTGCAGGACACCCGTCCAGCCAGGGAAAACCGCTGCCCCCCTTGGGCTGCGCCCTGGGTCGGTGGCGAGGTTGTCGCCGCGGGAGGTTCCGTGCTGCTGTGAGCCCAGGCTTGTGGGAAGTGGCGGGGGGGGGCATGTTTGCCGGGACAGTTCCGTCTGCGGAGGCCGATGTCTGAGGGGGTCCTGCCAACGCCTGCCATGGGTCCTTGACCCTGGAGTCGGAGATGGACGAGGAGGGCGCTTTCCCTTCACCTGATGTCCGGGCGAGTCAGTGTATCAGAAATAAACGCGGTGGCATTGCTGAACACAAGACCGGGGAGAGAACAGGAGTCTCTTGCGGCCCAAGGCCAGCAGGCTGCCTGCGGCTCCACACTGGTGACCGGGAACGCCTGCAGACACCTGGGGACACCTGGGGCACCAGGGTCACTCCGAGATCACCTGCCAGTGGACTGCCTGCGGCGCCTCACTGACAACTGAACGCAGCTCTCGACCACCTGGTACCGCCTGGGCCCCACCTAGTAGCCCCTCCTGCCACCTGCGTAGCACCTGAGCAACACCTGGTAGCACCTGCTGGGTACCGCCTGCTGCATCCGGTGATGACAGCGTATGACTCTCTGCCACCCGGGGACACCTGGGCACACCTGCCCGCACGCCAACCGCTGCCCCGCCCCCCTCTGGGAACAGACTGTAGGATGCCCTGCTCAGCTGGGGACACCGACGCAACCTGGCAACAGACAGGCTCGGAGGACAGTGGCACCATTAACCAGGGAGCAGGTTCCGCGGTGGTGGAGATGCGGCAATTACAGAAAGGAAAATAGCAGCCTCACCATTATCAAGGTCTCTGGTGGGGAGTGGGGGGGCGGGGCAAAAACATGCAATGTCTCTATCTCTATTCCAAAAGGAGGGTGACTTGGAGCCCATTACTGCCCATGCTGATGAGGGCTGGAAAAGCCACGGGACACTGAGGACATGAGGACGTCACAGGGACATATCCCAGCAGCCCGTGGGAGCCCCAGTGCCAACATAAAGTGCCCTCCCAGGCCCTCCGGTCTTCTCTCCAAACCGTGAATTTAAAACACCATGCATGTACGTTAACGTGGTAAATGTTATACTGCGCATATTTGACCGCAAAGCTTTACAAACCTATGCAAGCGTGAGAAATTGCTACACAAATCCCCGAAGGATGTGTTCAGCGCGCAGGGGTGTTCTCTGATGGCCACAGGAGCCTTGTGATAGTGTAGATGTCATGTGTGTCATGGCTGAACTGCTCGAAGACAGGGACACAAAAGAAAACGACCTTACACTCGGGCTACCACAAGGCGAAAAACGACAAAAGCTACCTAGAAAAACTATAACCCCAAGGTTTGAATTAGAACTGTGGACATCAAATAAAACTGATCGTTCATAATCCTATGTAAAATCGGAAAATGACGTCGGCTGACCGATTGAGAAGAGCGTCTCAACTGAAGAACTTTCCAGGTAGAACGCAGAAGGCAGGCCGCGGGTTCCGCATTGAATTACCGCAAGTGTGCGGCGGGTTAATTTTTCTAAACTCTGTATAAGCACTGAAAGCATCACCCAAGGCGTTTCTCTCTTGCTCGACGCCACAGTCCATTGTTCTGTTAACTCTGGAAGTTCTCCACGCAGGTCCAACGCTAAGTGAGCAGAGAGATGTGCCGTGGGATCTGCAGCAAAGCACTGGCCAGCTTTCTGCTTCCGGCAAAATGTGTACGTTATGGGCACTGGAAGAAAACACTCCGTTACCAGGGCCACCGGCCCCTGACGCTGGGCTGAGACTTCCAAGTAAATTATTGTATTAAACCTGGCAACTGTTCACCGCTCGCGAACTTTGAAATCACGGTGACTTAGTTTGCTCCACGGTAGAATCACAACCGTTCCGTCCACAACTTGTTCTCTGAAAACAGGGCGTGGCTCAACACTCAGGCAACAGTACGGGCTCTCTGTTCACGGTACTCTAATTGCGTCTGTGTGTGCCAGCCACCGCGCCCTTCCACTGAGGGGCAGGAAAGCAGGGAAGGTATCGCCTCATCTTAACAACTTACTGAGTTAATGGGGCCAAATTAAGAACAAACACGCAGGCACTGGCTTAGACAGATCAGCAACATGTGCTCCCAGAGAGGGTAGAGAATGCTCGTCATTAGCACAATAGCGTACATCTTCCAGTCGATCTCAAAGTTGTTTGGTGTGTTTATTCAATATGTTTCTTTTTGGCATGGATTCAACACTGTGATCTCTCTGTCAGGATTTTGAGGACCATGGAAACAAAAACGCTCATGTTTGCACGGGAGCCTTCTAGAGTGATACATGAGCTTGAAATAATACAAAAAAAACGCATTATAAATATTACATGAGGTCATGCATACAAAGCACTACACGCTGTTCTGTAACTTGGGCCACAATAGCTACTCAAATAAGAGTGCAGGAAAGTGGTGCCTTTTTTTCCCCTGGCAGCTACAAGTTTACTGTTGAACGTTTCTAAATTCTTCTGTTACTCTGACAAAATGTCATAGGATCCAAAGACAGAAAGTGGGCTCTGCTTCGTCTACAGGGTGACCATCCACAAGTTCTCAACATGCTGCCAAAAAGCCCTAAAATCTGCAGAGAGGGGAGCGTACCCTGGTGGAATTTATAAGGAAAAAATCACCTAAGTTTTTTAACTTCATCCAACTTTACAGAGAAGTTCCACTTTACTGTGCCCTCGTTCCTATCTACAGAAGATGAATTTCGATGCTTCTTACAATAGTCGTGGGTAACTATCGCGAGTTAGGTTGAAGGAATAAGAATGGTCTGGATGTAATTGGAAAACATATGGTATCTGTACACAGGTCTCTCACCATGCCTTTAATCAAAGCTTAATGAGCATTTTCCAGTGGAATGAAAAGAGGACAAAAATGCATACAGGCCAGAGAAAATGAGGGAACAGTAATATTCCAGATGTAAAGAAAATATGTAAAGGGGTCCCTCAACAGCCAGTTGGAAACCCTGTGAACACAAGGTCATTTGGGTATTAGAAAAAAGTTGTGGCCATTAGGGATGTGCTATTTCTTGTGCTATCCCAAGGTGGTATCACACAGACTGGTCCAGAGGGATGTTCACGTTCTGGGACAGGTGCGAGGTATTGAAATCATCGTGCGTGTAACGCCCATCAACCTCATGGCAAATAAAAATATTCATGGCAACACAGGCATATGTGTAAAACATTAAGTGTCTTCTTTGTACAGTTCTATCCGGCCCATTAAGGCAAATTATTAATTGTAAAGTTAATGTAACTACAATTCCTTTATAAAACTATTCACATGACTAATTCCACAAATCACAGAAATGGCAACTTTGGCCAGATCATTGGCTCCTATTTAAAATTTGGAAAGATTATGGCTATTGTGCTCATTAATTTTTATTCAGTGCCTGCTTTTTCTGCCCTTCTTGTATGGAACACTAAGAACAGAATAAACTTCAAAGACCATGTATTCTTCTAGAGTAGTTAGTATCTAACAGATGTCATTGTGCATCCAGGGAGGTTGATAAAACAAGGTGCTGAAAGGAAATGCCTTTGGGTGCATTAGATTAAAGACAAATCCTTCATCCTTTAATTACTATTATGTTTAGTACCTGGGGGGCGGGGGGGAATGGCTATAAATCTCTCCTCCATACATCTCTTAGCTAAAAAAACTAAAGTATTCTTTTAGTGACTTACGTGAGCCATATGCGAAGCTCCTGTGACCTGCGGCAAGTGATAAACATCAAATAAAATACTGACAGCAGCAGGCAACAGTTTGGGGATGCTTTTCAAAAAGATGCTACTATCTTCATCTTGGTGGGTGTAAATGGGAGCTCTGGCGCCATAAAATGATTTTTGCAGAAATCGCGGGATGATGAATAGAAAAACATTAAAATCAGTAAATCATCTTATAATGTTAGAAATTATAGCAACCTGATCGAGAGAACATTGGATTTGGTATTCAGTTCTGTTCAACCTAAGTGTACAATGTGCCAGATCTCAAACGTGGCAGCCTTTACCCAGAGCCAGGGCCTGGGTGGCTTCCCCTCCTGCTCCAGCCCGTGTGCACAAGTGCTGCCTCGGGCAAAATGCCCCTGAAATGCGCTTTCCGTCACCATCACCATCACCCTCATCATCGCCACCATCACCGTCGTCATCATCTTCACCGTCCTCAGCGCCGTCATCTCTGCCGCGACCGTCGGCACCATCGCCATCGTCATCACCGCCGCCATGATCACCGTCCTCAGCGCCGTCATCTCTGCCGCAACCGTCGGCACCATCGCCATCGTCATCAACATCAACGTCACCACCAGCACCATCATCACCGCCGCCGTGATCACCCTCATCACCGTCATCATCGTCACCATCCCCACCGTCGTCATCACTCATCATCCTCACCATGCCCACCCCCATCCCCACCCCCCACCGCAGCCCAGCAGGGGCAGTGAATCACCCACAGGGTTGCAGGCCTCCCGTCCCTCGCCCTCTAGCAGGCCCTTTACCTGCTCATCTCCCTTAGTCCTCCCCAGGCCCTACAACCATTCCTCCCTGCTTTTGACAAATGAGGACACAGAAGCTCAGGGACGTGTGTGTGTGCACGCGCGCGCGTGTGTGTATACCTACACGTACATACGAGTCCACAAATTATACACGTGCACATCAAAAGGGCAGGTATTTCTGGGAATGTTGATAAGATCAAGAAACACTAAAATATAGCTTATGCTATGGAACGTCAAATATATAAATATAATTTTTCAGGCATCCAGGCAGAAAAGGCAAGTTGATTATGACGGCGGATATATACGGTTTCCCTCCAATCAAGTTCTCTCTACAAAATTTCATGTGTAGAGCCAATAGAGCAATGGCTACATAGGAATAAGAGAAATGAACTACATCTATAAATCCGTAAAACCAGCTAAGTTGTTCTTCAAAAATATGTGACAGAAATAATCTCATAGACATAAAAACTCAGAGAAAATACATAGCCTATATAAAATAATATACAGTAGCATATATAAATATACGTAAAAATCAGAGAAGCGGTTATTGGAATATATATGTGACAGAAATAGTGTCAGACACACGAAAACTCAGAGAAAAAAAGCAGTCATGAGCCTTTCACCCCGGCAATGGCAACATCCAGGCATTCTACAGGGGAACAGAAAACAAGAAGAGATGGCCTCATACAATATTACGTATCCGACCAAAAAAAAAAAAAATATATATATATATATCCTTATGTGAGGGGAAAAAAAAAATTCTGTGCCATTCAACTTGGACTTTGGGTGTAACCGCAGACAACGTGTGTCATGAACAATGTCAAAGAAAATGATACTTCTGGACTCCTTTCAAAAACAAAGATATGATCAAATTTAAAAAGCCAAGGACAAAGAAATTGGCATAGATTATTAATCACTTTACCATTCATATCAATAAGAAACTAAAATTGATCAAGTAGGAATTGCAGTGAAGGAAGAGAATTTGATGTGAAAAGCTAAAAATTAAAAAATAATTTTAGAAAAATCGGTACGTAGAAGGCATGGTGGAAGAAACACGTGACCGCGACCATCTTTGAATTTAACTTTAGGACATGAGCAAATAATAAAACAAACATGAAGTTTAAAAAAATAATTATTTCCAGCTCATAAGATTTTTCATAACCTTTTCCCCTAAAATGCGGGGGTTATCTCTTTCATCTGTCCTGGTCAGATGATGTTCGACTTCCAGCACGATTACACCCAGCTTGCGTAGAGAGACGTGTGCTGAGTGGGAAGTACATCGAGGTCCCGAGAACATCCCCCCGTTCAGTAGCTCATGAGCAGGACTCAGAGCACCGAACACATAGCTGTGCTCACGGCTGTCATTTCCTGCAGCAAAAGACCAATCAGGAGGGAAGGGTGTGTGGGGAGACATCCAGGGGCACCCCCGCAGTTTCCGCGCATCCGCGCCCGGAGCGGGCCACACAGGTGCGCTGGTTCTTCCAGCCACGAGCCGCGGTGACACCTGGGAAATGCTGTCCATCAGGGGGTTTAGGTAGGGACACAATGGCCAGAGTTTCTACCGGGGGCCACTCACAGATGCACCTCTGTCTCCCATGTCCCCAGACACTAGACACCCAGAAGAAAAGCAGGTGTCCGGAGAAGACACTGTGGGAATGAGGGGACCCTGCCCAAACCTCCGCTCCCGGGGGGCAGCGGAGGGCTCGCCTTCGCCGTGGCGCCCCCAAGATAGTAGTCCTAGACTGCTCTGGTAGCCCTCCCGCGCAGGGAACCAGGGCTATCTGGGCTCCAGACTCTGAAGTAATGGTTTGCTTTTCCACCCCTGTGTTGTTTGTTACACTCAACTGTTTTAATGTGCATGTATAATTCCTACAAATAATAAAGACATCATAGTATTTAAAATAAACCGAACCTGCCAGTTGTACTGTTCAAAGAAGGCATCTAAAGCCTAAGGACGCAGGAAATTGGAAAAAGCATTCCCAGCTCAAATGTTTCCAACTTATGCTTGGAAACGCAATTATCATTTGCTCGGAAACTCAATGACACATACTAATTTACTAGATGTGATTACACTTAACTTGGTTCCCCGGCAAATGAGAGCCTTTCTTTCTTTCTCTCTTTCTTTCTTTTTTTTTTTTTTTTTTTTTTTTTTTTGAGAGGGAGAGGAAGTGAGGGAGAAAGAAAGACAGGGAGAGAAATATCGCTGTGAGAGAGAAACATCGATCTGCGGCCCCCTGTGTGCACCCGACCGGGGACTGAATCCGCAACCCAGGCTCCGGCCCGAACCAGGAACACACCCAGCGACCTTCCACCTCACGAAACATTGCCTAATCCACTAAGCCACACCCGCCACAGCCAACACTCACTTTTAAGACCCATTTCCGTCTCTCTATTTTCAATCATTATCAGCAACTGCATCACTTCTCTCTCTAGAGTGTCGTAAAAGAAATCCCAAGGCCGTCATAGAATTAGTAGGCAACTGAAAGTGAGGGCTTGATGGGGAACCTCAGTATTAAAGGGGAGCATTCACCAACTGCTGCATCAAGGGTGGTCGTTGGCCCAGAAGCGTCGACATGTGCCCTGTTGGGCGTGCGGACGCGTGCCCACACTGACGGGGTCTGAGGCTGCGTTTTAGCAAGATGCCAGCGGGCCCGTGCACACGACAGGCCCGAACAGAGCCGTGCCGATCGTTGGGAAGCTGGGGCTGGCCCCTGCAGGGGCAAGAGCCTCCCCAGCTGTGCACGGAAACGGATTCATCCCTAGCACTCTGGGCTTTTTACCCACACAGCTCCAACCTCACACCGCTGACGAGATTCTCCACGCCCATAGCCTATAAACGTGTTCGAGCCTCCCCGAGAACAAAGCCCGTGAAAATCACGTCCAAAGCCCCTGACCACGGCCCTTCTCTGTCTGCTTCCCCACACAGGCAAGCTTAGAGAAGGAACTCTACCTTCTAGAAGGAGCCGTGTGCACTCGGCTTGCACGTCGTCCCTTACACTTCACGTATGGGCTCTCGTGGCTCCCTAGTAACCGCCTGACACAGCTTGCTAGTCGTGTCCTGACTACAAAGTCCTCGGGGACCCTCGAAGTCCATCTGCTACGGACCGATCACAGAACTGCAGGGTGGCGGCCTGGATAAAAACCGCTAACGCTTACTCACATAATGTGTGTTCTGATGGATAGGCATCTTTGTTTTTCACTCACATGTGAGAGTATTGCATTTTCCATAATATGCCCCAAACTCCTTTCAGACAAGATAAGTCTTTAATCATTCAGTCTCAGCCCCTCATAAATTTTCAAAACTCATCAACTGCCCCCTGGTTGAGTCTCCTCTCATACTATACTCCTCAGTGTCACATAAAAATTCAGTGAAAATGGAGCCTCGCTATTAAAAGAAGGGAAAAAAAACCAGCCTGTGTTCCATTGGGAACGCCTTCTACCTACTCAATAAATTACCGAACAACCTTAAAAAGTCATTTGTTATGCTTGATATATTCAGGAACTATACTCTCCAAAACTTTAAAATTTGATACAGCGATATAAAATTTGATATAATGAGGATAATTTCCTCTATGAGATGGCTGGTGAAGGAAATCTCCTAACAACGATAAAAATTCATAAGCATTCCTTGAAGCATTTCAATTCCATTACTGCAATAAAGGCCGAGTTGAAAAGGAAGCTGGGACAAAATGTGCACTCCCCACGGTTGCCCAAAGATTCCTGTCACCACGGGCCAGCTCAGCCTCAGGGCCACAGTGGCCTTGTGTGTGTTCTCGGTAAACAAAGCGACAACCGATCGTGTTCGGTCTGTCTCGGTGAATGACTAGCCCTAAACATGCTCAAACAGGGATCAGATGTTTCCAGATTCAGTTTAGTTCAACATGATAGTCAGACATGCACCTCCAAAACAAAAGACAGACAAACGAAACACACACACACACACACAGACACGGGAGAAATCAAAGAAGTGCACTGAACGTCGAGACTTGAGTTTGCTGAGCACTGGGCTGACGTCTCTTCAGAGTTGCTCACGTGAACTAGGGTCTGTTTTCACCATGTTCCAAGTTTCGATTCCTGTTTCCTGCCAGAGCGGATCGCAGTTTGCACGCGAGCCGCATTTCAACAAACCGGACGGGGTCCACACGACTCCACGGCCATGTCAGAGGGAAGGACTGCCTCATTTGGAATTTCCAGGGAGAAAGACTTCACACGACCTTCAATTCTATCTTCCTTCTCAGGGATCAGGCATAACCGTATCACCCGCAGTCAGTGATATTAAGTACTAATAATGGGTTTCTGAAGGGACCAGCATGGTCCATCGTGCAGCTGAAGGCCCTACAGCAGCATTTGTTAGTTCACACAGGCGCATGGTTGGTCTGCGGACTAGAATACAGCCCTGGCCGGGGAGCTCAGTTGGCTAGAGCGTTGTTCTGATACTCCAAGGTTGTGCATTCGAATCCCGGTCAGGACACACACAAGAGTCAACCGGTGAATGCATCAAATACGGTTCCGGCGGCCCTCCTTCCGAAGAACAAGCAGACCTCAGTGCCCGTCTCAGGGAGCTGGGGTCAGCTCCCTCGGGGCCCCTGGTCCATCCACAGAAGCCCCGAACGTCCCTTCATTCGGCAGCCACAGGGGGTCTTCAGCATCACTGCCCACGACCCTCAGGGCAGCGCCTGTGGTGGCCATCGCAGCACCTCCAAGGTGCCTTGAGGGCTTCCCGACCCTGCTCCTGGGAGAGGCCAGCAGGCCGTCAGCCGGGCTCCGCATCCCCCCTGCCGCGTCCCCGCGAACGCCAGGCTGCGCCGGCCCAGGGCCTGGCTTGCCCCACAAGCACAGCTTGGCCGCCTCCAGCACGGCCCACGGTCTCAGCCCTCGGTGCAGGGCAAGACTGCCCTGTCCGTCCTCATCGACGGGACAGCGCAGGGAAGTCAGCTGTCCCCTGCCCCCGAAGTGGAGCGCAAGAGCCCTCTGCCCGGGGCCTGGGGGGCCCAGGAGATGAGTGCGCCAAGGAGCCCTGCTGGGGGTCAAGTGGGCAGCGCCTCCCCAACCGCCTGCACGAGCGGCCCTCCTTCCGCGCAGAGACGCACCCACAGGACAGCCAGAGGGGAGGGTGGGGGGCTGGCCCCAGCTGGCACCTTTCGGAAGCCGCTGGCAGAGGTAAAAGGCTTTTCTGTTTCTGTTTGAACAGCCACGGAAGCCGCGGGCGGCTAGGCGTTAGGAAGGTCCGAGCACGCTTCTCCTTTGCTTGTGCACGCGCGCACACGCACGCGCGCACACACACACAGGGACGTGGGCTGCCCAGCGGCAGAAGCGCGGCAGGCCCGCTGCGTGGCGGTCAGCGGCGGCCCGCGCTGCTTACCTCGCAGAAGCTGTGGCACGGCTCCTTCCGCGGGTCCCAGGACTCCTTGCAGGGCTGCAGGCACTGGGGAGGACAGCAAAGGTGAGTGAGCCACCACGCGCGAGAGAGAAGCCGAAGGCGCCCGCCGCCCCCTGCGCCTGCTTCCCCCGGGCCGCGGTCCCCGCTGCGCCCGGCCGGGCGGGGCCGCCGCGGCGCGGCTGGACGGGCGCAGACGTGGCCGTTTCAGCGCAGCTGGACGGGGTAGGGGCGCGGCGGGGAGGGGACCCATAGGACCAGGGGTGGCGGCCACGCTCAGACAGGACAGTGGCCATCAGAAAGGCCGTTTAAAGGGGGTCGGTACACAGGAGTTTTCTTCTCTGACAAACTCATACTAATTTGCTTTTCTACTGGCAACGTAAAGCTACTGGTTTTTTTATACTGGCCTGTAAGTGAGTGAGGATGCACTGTATAAATATATGTGTGTGTGTGTCTATATATCTATACACATATATATACACACACATATATATCTGTGTCTACATACATAGATATACATACATATATCTATACACACACACATACTTATATCCACATACATTGTTGTTAACTTCGCTTTACCTCAGTAAATCCAACAGCACTAACACTCATAAAGTTTAATTGCTCTATGGCAATACAGTGAATAAACATGACATGACTTTCACAATAAAGTTGGAATATATGTATGCATCGCTCTTGATATATGCACTTTAATATATCACAGACAATACCTGACATTCTTGTTCAATAACAATTATACTATCAAATAATAGTGCTGAAAAAACAAAACGTCTGTATAACTGCTGGACAATATATAGTTTATTCCTCTCTGTAGTATTATAGATAACATCATACAAACAGAACAAAATAATAATATCTAGTAATAAACTGGAGGTAGCCTCAGAGTTGAAATGCAAATGTTGCCTGCATACGAATGGAGATTTGATTTCCAAAATTGTATCGTCACACAAGTTTGAGTCGGTAAAATTAATAGTCGTATACAGATAAGTGTCAGTCACTTAACACTGGCCCAGCGCTGGTACCCGTGAGCTCAGGACTATTTAATCTAATGCTTCTTATTTCGCTATTCGTCAGTTTCTCCCTGAGGCCCAAGTACTCAGTGACATTTCAGACACGTATAACGTAAAATTCAGGACAGATACGGATATTCCTTTTCCATCTCCTATCTAATAACCTCTCTGTTTGAAAATAAAGACGGAGTTCCACGATAAACGGGAAAATCTATGGTAAGACTTCATCTCCAAATACCTGTTGCCATTTTTAATTAGAAGTGTATGTAAAAACACAGCCCCGCAGCCGGCTGCACAGCCCGCCCGTCAGAGCGATGCTGCCGCGGGGCGGCGGCGCCCAGCAACGGGGCACGGCCCTGCAGTCCCGGGGAGGCGCCGGCGCGGCCCGCTTCCCGCCACCCCGAGCCAGGGTCCCCAACATCAGGGCTCAGAAATCTACTGCCAAGGCCTCCTGGGAGCTCTCATTATCACCCAGCTTGGAAAGGAACCCCCTTACCATGGTAAATATTTTACAATATACATATGTGTATTGGATCATCCCACTGTGCGCCTTAAACTTATACAAACTTCTATGTCAACTCTATCCCAACAAAACTGGGGAAAACTGAAGGGACTGGATGCAAACACAGTCTGTAGCATCTCTTTTTTTTTGTTTGTTTGTTTCATGTAACTTTCATTAAGACACCATCCGTTTCGTATGAGAATATTTCAGATTTTAAATTCTTTACTATTGTATATGAACAACTGCTTTTTAGTTCATGAAATGTTTTGAAAAACCAGAGCTCCTCACGGACACTTTTCCAAGCCCTCTCCAAGCTTACGCCACGTTTATGGATGTTCACCTCTCTTCAGCAGGTTCCAAAACAAACGTACCATTTTTCCCCAAATGAACAATTCTAAAAGAATGCCATTTTTCTCATAGCCATGAAGGAGTTTAAACACTTGTCAACTTGACCTATTTTACGAGTTCCTTAAAGAGTTCCCTTTTTTTTCCCTTTTGTAGAACTGTGCCAATGCCTCAGCCTCAGGGCTCCCCCGAAGACATTCAGGCGCTGGCTGCCAGCCCCCGACATTTAGCGGCCGTTTAATAAGCATGCCTGACCCAGTTCCTCCGCGACACCATGTGAAGTGACAAAGGACGCTTTGTAGCACCCCCGGAGGTTCTGTTCCGCGGGAGAGGTGACCTTGATACACGGGGACCACGCGACAAGGGCCGAGGGCGGCGCACGGACATGGGTCCAGCCACGTGCAAGGTGCGTCTGTCATCTCCCTCGGGAAACATCCGGCACGCATGTCGTCCATATGAAGTCTGCTCCGTGCGGTGCGGCTCACGAGGTCGCAGGGCACTCGCGTCCCTCCTGTGTTCTGACCGGGCTGAAGGTGTACATGATGGAAACATACCGCTACACAGGTACCGCGTTGTCTTTTCACATCTAAGACGTCCATGCGTGGAAAAGTCGGAACTTCGGGGATCTCCACAATGGCCGAGGGCCACCACGCTCCAGACAGCGTGGAGGGCAGTCGGGCTCCTTGTGCAGACCAGGTATCGCTTACAGAGCTGGGCATATTTCCGAACCGCTAATGGGAGCAATACGTGACGTACCGGCCCGGCTGCTCCGCAAGCCGCCTGCCAGGTTTAGCGCCGGCCGATGCCATTCGTTTCAAGCCCTATTGTAACGGCACGCGGCCTCCTTTCCAGCAACGACGCATCAGCGGTGTCTAAGCTACAACGCGAAACGGGATTCATGAGGGCGTAAAGTGTCCCTTCGGTACTCCCCTCCGAAAACTGGCAGACGAGAACAGCCAAATGTAGACAGCTGAGTACATTTTGCAGGATACACTTGCCAAAGCTCAATTTCTCTACAGTGCTCTTGGCTAAGACATTGGTTTCAACAAAAGTCAAAGTGGGGAAAAAATAATGACAGGCTTTTCTCTCGCACCTCAGACAAGAAGAAAACAATTCCTGTTTCTCCAAGTTGTAATAATTTGTTTAAAAAGTTTTGCCAAAAGAGACAGCTGGAAATCTCTCTTCTATGAGACTTAATGCTACTTAACAGGAAAAATACTACCAAGGACAACTGCATCAGGGTTCACTATGTATCATGACTCTATGTGTCCTGACCATATACTGCCTCAAACTACAAAATACAGTAATGGAAGTTAATACTAGGAAGTATTTTATTTTATTTTTAATACTCACCCAAAGATATGTTTATTCATTTTAGAAGGAGGGGAAAGCGAGAGAAACATCGATGTGAAAGGGAACCATTGATCGGATGCCTCCCATACATGCCTGGACCGGGGACCCAACCCACAACCTAGGCATGTGCCCTGACTGGGGATCGAACTCACCACCTTTTGGTGTGCAGAGGACAAGGCTCCAACCAATGGAGCCACGCGGGCAGGATGATGCTAGCCCGTGTTTTAGGCTTTCAGATTTTAGACTGATCAACTGTTTCCGATTATTTCCTCCCAGGTGACTGGTGCAAACCCAGCAAAGAAAAACTTCAAATTTCCGACGACTTTTTTTAAAAAAAGAAACAGGTTGAGAGAGCTAGTCACATAAATTATCATTTGGGAAACGGTTGTTTTCCAATTATTTACTTAATCTCGGGGTGGGGGGGCAGAAATCACAGTATTGCTTGCTCAGATAGTAACTTTATATTCACCTGAGGTTTTAAAATGCACAGTAAAAGGAAAGGTGTCCGTACAGTGTTCGACGGGCGCAGGGACACAAGAGCACTGAGGCCTGGGGACATTCCGCACCCCATTTGTAGCACCAGCTCATCGGATCCTGGTGGAATGCATTCATAGATACATTGAGGTTGCTTTGTCACAAGTGCCCAGAGCTGGCCCACTCCCACCCTTCCAGGCCTGGAGCAGATAGGAATCTCCGTGAAGGGTGGGGTCGCAGTAAGAACCACCGAACCAGCGCGGGAAACAGCGCGTCCAGGAAACCGGAGCTCTCCCGCGTCCCGGCAACTCGGCCTCTGGTTGTCACCCGGAACTGCCTGGTGCTCCAGACCTCACACAGCAACCAGTGGCACGGGTCGCATGTAACCCTTTCAACGTTTAAGTATGTTGCGTGCACTGTACAGGTCTCTGCGTAGTATGGTTTATGGACAGCGTAAGGCACGAGGGGAGTTATTTGAATTGCCTGCTGGTTCTCAGTGGACGGATGCACTCGGTGGACATCGGGCAAGGTCTGGAGATGCTTTGATGGGCCGTAACTAGGGAGAGAGGCCTAACTAAGGCTTCTTGTAGGTTGAGGCCAGGGAGGCTGCTTAAACATCCCCCAATGCCCAGGACAGCCGTCCCCCCACCACCCCCAGAACAAACGATCTGGCTGCAAGTGCTCATGGGGCAGAGCTTGAGAATTTTGGGATCCACTGCAAGAGCGATGCCGTTCACGCGTCGTCGTCGCAGAGCCGGGCTTGCCAAACCACGTCCTCCAGGGAGACCCGGGCAGGCCACTCAGCCGGGCCCTCTAACCGGGGAGCGGTTTTATCTATTTTGGTGGCATGCATCCTTCTCAGAATGGCGTGTGCTCGTGTGAGCTCCCTGGTAAGATTAGTCAAAAATGATCACATCAAGCCCAAAGTAGATGGGTTTGCATGGAGAACATCGGGCCAACGAGCAACTCTTGCCTAACCCACTTCCTCAACCTCAGGGGAAGTGCTCCTGGAAGCTGGTCTCGTTTCTGTTCTCCAAAGCAACATCCCTCTTGCTGCTGCTCCGTCCTCCCTACTTCTTCCTTCAAGGCACCTGCTCTGTCCCTCCACCCACATCCACAGCTGCTCACACCGTCTGTCTTGGACCGTGGCTGCCCACACATCACGCCTTGCTTTCTCCTCTCTGCAACCATGTAGAATTTCCAGTTTCCCCCAAGAGCTCTCACTCCTTCTTTGTGACACATGTGTGGAGTCTCTGCGTTGCACTGAAGCCACACTCTCCCCAACTGCCTACGCGGTCCTCCACAGGGACCGTGAGGGACTATGCCTGCTCACCATCACGTGACTCCTCACGGGGTGGACGGGACTGAGCGTGCGACGGGGAGATCGGACTCTGAGGAGCCCCGTGGGCACCGTGGTGGCATGGCAGCACACCATGCGGGAACAGGAAGCCTGGGGTTTGTGCCCTAGCGGCCCTGTGTCTAAGCTACAACCGGGAAAGTCGCGTAGATGAGTTAGCCTGTTAGCTCATTCAAACAGGAGCATGCAATCGATCGTGTTAACTTGTTACAATATCACTGAAGAGGAGCGACAGCCGGCAAGGAGCTGTGCAGACTGCAGAGAACTCTTAGAAGGACCTGTGCAGGGACCCTCAGAACGAACCCATGGGGGTGTATCGAGTTCGGCGCGGTTATTCTTCCTTTTCAGGGAGAGGAAGGGGCCCTTTAGGGAAGCCGGGACACGAAGCAAGTGGCTCCAGGGCTTTGCCGCAGTCGGACTGGGCTGAGCTTGGGCACAGCTAAAGGCATCCACTTCCAGGACAAAGCCTTGCCCTACTGAGGCCACCTGCCTGCAGGGGCTGGAGAGGTGCTGCCTGTGACAGGGATCTGGAAACCACAAAGGACTCTGCAAATCTACGAGACTGGTAAATGTTTAGGGTGGCAGGGAGGACTCGGCCCCAGCAGGCCCAGGTGCTACGGATTCCAGGGATCTGGGGCATCGCAGACGACGAGAGCGGCCACTCCACATCACGGACCACGGGGTGCAATTCTGCGAGGCGAAGGACAGACCCAGGGGGAAAGGGTTGCCGTTGCTTCGGGGAGCGACCCCCTGGGCAAAATTCCACACTTTCGTGAAAGGGCAGCACAAAAATTCTACGACCTAACTAGCAATCAGAATTCATTCTGAAGCCGAAAAGGTTCATTCGAAATGCACGGTTTTACACATGTCCAGTAGGTAAGGCACTGGAACCAAACTTACATTTTGTTAAGCGAATAGAAACCACACTAAACCATAGCAACCAGCATTCCATAGATTTCAACCTGTTGCAATGAACATCTGCTACATCAACAAATACGAATTAGTATTTCCAACGTGCAAGGTCCTGACTTAGTCACCAAGGCGGGGGCAGGGCAAAGGATGCTATCGGCTGATGTATATAATATCCCGAGGAGGAAAGTATGTCAATAAATAAGTCCATAGCCATGAAGCAGAAAATAAGAGGTAGAAGAAAATGTCCCATGATAAACAAGGATGTGATACGTATTTCCATCGCGGATCATTGGAGAGAATATCAAAGAACCAAGGATCCATGAATTAGCTTAGGGGCATGAGTAGAACTGGAACAACTATCCTAGTTCGATCTGGGGCCCGGACAATACTGTATCCACGTGGCGCATGGGGACTGTGGTGTGAGGCTAAGGGAGAGGGAGGAGACAGGAAAACACAAGGCTGGGAGGCAGCCCTTGGAATTCAACGAGGAGTCCTTGACGATCTTAGAGCAAGAGCTGCTTGCCCCCATTTCTGCCGAAGAGGACATGAGCGTAGAATGGGCGACGGCTTAGAGACGTGAGATATCGCAGCAAACGAAGCCAGAGCTCAAGGTTTTAGAATGTCTTCCTCATCTTCTCTCGGCCATAGTACCCGTGTGGCGTCTGTATGGTGGGGGACGAGGGGAGGCCACGGACACGAACCTAGGAAAGCCCGGGTGGCCGCAGAAGCTCACAGACGTAGTTACTGGTTTGCTTGGGAAGATGGGAAGGGGGGAGGAGTGAGAAGGGGAAACCGCACAATTTCCGACTGCGGTCGGCGAGGGCCTGCTGGTGTCCATCCGACGGAGGGTGTGGGAGGCACAAACACAGGGAAAGATGTGGAGTTGCCTCTGAGGGGATAAGTGCGAGATGTCGCGTGGATTTACAGGAAGGCGGGCCCAACGAGCCACGGGAATTGTGGCTGTGCAGTTGCGGAGAAAGGTCTACGCCCATGGTGAGCGTTTACAAGGTCCTCTTCTCGTTCTCTCTACACCAGTCATTCATTCGTTCTTTCTTGCTATAAAGAAAGATGGTAAAATGAAACGCAGCACTTTCTGTGCTGAGTTCTAGTGCTACAGCGTCACGCCAAGGGCTGGGTTCCCCTCATCTATGAGCGACACACAAAAAACGCCTGTCCTCAAGGTCGTCACAGTCCAGAAATGTAAAAAAGGATGGTCGTCTATAAGCAAGAGTCCAGAGCGCTGAAGGGATTAGCCAAAGAACGTCTATGCATGGCTCACAGATACAGACAAGAGCGCGGCGACTGATGGTCTGAGGCAGGGGCTGGGGGGAAGGGTGCGGGCAAAGGAGGGAAAGGAAATGGGGCATCGGCCATAGTGCCCACAGTAAAAATGCGGAAGAGGAGCCCAGAAGACACGGCAACCAGGGAGCGCGGGAAACACAGAGATGGGCGTGTCAAGAATCTGGCGAGCTGGCACATACGAGACACGGGACGGCGCGACTGAAAAGGCCTCAGCGCGCAGCAAAACGACTTTCTGTCTGCTCCGTTCCCTCTTGTTGTGTTCGTAGCTGAGAACACGAGAACCTGAGGAGACATACGAACCGCAAGGCCAGAACCCGCTGGGAGGCAGAAAGAGAGCTCACAACGTGGAAAGACACAAGTGTAAGCGGGGCAAGGCATCTTTGATGGCATCTCCCCCAAGCGACATCTTCAAGATGTGCGGACGGAAACGCCTTGAGACGGCCATGGCCGGGGGTCAGGCCCCCGGCGCACGGCTTCCTGTACAGTCGGACGCTGGCCACTCCAAGTCCCAGTTTGGCTTGGAGGATGTAGGACTTTGAATGCAGAGACACATGACAATGGTCATGAGCAAGCAGCCGCAGTTTTCCAGGGTGAGAGAGCGCCGATGACAAGATGAGCGTGTGCCCTTCCAGCTGCCGTCCTGGTGGCTGAGCCCGAAAGCTGCTGAGCGGGCGGAGAGTGCAGATGAGGGAAGCAGAGAAGGAGGCTTCGAGCCAGCATGAGCACAGCGGAAGAGGCAGGCACCCTGGGAGTCGGACAGACACAGGAGAGGGTCCCTCACCTACCACTTGCTAGGTATGTTTTCACCGTGTAAGCTTTATTTTACCATCTCTGAACCACAGGTTTCTGATACCTAAGAGAGTGCCGCAGTATTGGCTCAAGAGGACCCTTTTCAAATAAAACATTTTGTAAGATTTGATTGTATTTCTTTTTGGAGAGAGGGGAAGGGAAGGAGAAAGAGAGGGAGAGAAACATCAGTGTGTGGTTGCCTCTTGCGGGCCCCCCAGCAAGGGACCTGGGCCGCAACCCGGGCGTGTGGCCTGACTGGGAATCGAACCAGCGACCCTTTGGGTCACAGGCCAGCACTCCATCCACTGAGCCACACCCCCTGGGCTGGAAAAAAAAATCTTAATACAAAATTTTAAAATGCCTACACGTAATAGGTGAGCAGTGAATTGGATTCCCTTTTGTGTTGTTGTTGTTGTTGAGTTATTTCATATTTCCCTGATAGCCACCCTTTTTCGCTTAATGTTAGAGGAAAATACAGTTTCTTTTCATTCCGGTCTCCCCACGCAAGTTCCAATAATTGTCGGAAAAGCGCTGAATTTTTCGACACAGTTCCAACAGCTACGTCTGGCTGAGGTGGCATTCTTCTCGTGTGTGTGCTGAGAAGGAGAAATCACAAGGAGGAATCTCAGACTGTGCGTTTGCAGCACGCGCTCTACGCTGTTACACACCTAGTGGCTGTTGACTAACAAAGATCAAAGAATGCCTTACATTTAAATTTGGTCTGGGTTGTTGCCTCGGTGGGAGGGATAAGCTTTGGGTGCCATAAACTGATCCAACTTTTCGTATCCTACAGGTATACATTCAGAGCATATAACAATGCTCTCAACCCAAGAGTCCCAAGGCCAGTTCTGTTTTCTAAATGAATGGCCGTCAGTTTCTGTGGGAAACTGTAGATCTGTTTTGCTTTGTTTTTTTAAGATGGCTGTGGTTTTGCTGTGCCTTGCTTTGACCCATTTCCTGAAATATGGGCACCCCACTGCCTTCAGAAACAGCCACGGCCTCTGTCCAGCTCTGCATTGGTCGAGAAGTCGTGACAATCGTGCGTGACAAAGTGTGCGCTGCGTGGTGCCGAAACCAGGAGCGGCGTCGGCAGACAGCCCACAGCGGGGCGGCCGGACCGTCCTCGGCGCCCGCGCCCCAGGCGGCCCGCGCGCCCAACCTGCGCAGCGTTCCAGAGAGCACTCCGGCCTCTCGGAAGCCCCCGAGGACGGCTCTCCCGCCCTGAGGTTCATCGAGAAATCGGCCCGAATTTTATGGCAACTATTCTTTACATCAAGGGAAACTCTGACATCCAGAGGCGCTGAAAGTGTTAGAAATAAACCAACAAAGCACCATTAAAATGGAGAAAAAATGAGTAAGGGAGTTGTTACCCAAAACCATCGATGTGAGAGAGAAACATCGATTGGCCGCCTCCTGTACACACCCCAACCAGGGAAAGAACCCACAACGTAGGTATGTGCCCTGACCAGGAATCGAACCCGCAACCTTTTGGTGCACAGGATGATGTTCTATCCAACGGACCCGCCTGGCCAGGGCAGAAAGCTGTACTCTTATCATAATCCTTGCTCCCTTAATGCACACTGTGATGCCTGTCATTGCGTGTCTGGAGACAGGTGCGTCATGGAACGCTGTTTCACAGCAGACCAAGTGTGCGTCCTGAGCAACGCGCTGTCTGCTGTGGCGCTTGAGCATTGCCCTGAAGTCTCAAATAATCCTCGCGGGGCGGCATCGCAGATTAGAAAGATGTAGCCACGCAGAGAAGCTGGCCGCAGCACAGAGGAGAGACCCGGCAGAGAGCACCTCGCGCAGTGACAATGACAACACCTCCGGAAACAGGAGAGCCTGCCCCGGGGCCCTTGTGCGAGGCTCCAGGCAGAACCGGCGTCAAGCCCCGGGGAAGCGGCTCACAGACCCGCACGAGGCGCCTCGGCACGCCAGCCTCTCGTCTGGAACAGATCGAGGCCGTGAGTGGAAGGAGAGGCTGAGGAGCGCCTCCCGGCCAGAGCAGACGACGGGCGAGCCCCGCCCCAGGCCGGGCGCGACGATGGGGCGCACCCGGCATCGGACGACATGACACCCCAACGGACACTGTGGGCCCAAGGAGTGAGGTTCCCGTGTGGACACAGCAGGCGACCGCCCCGTCACGCCCACAGGAGCTGGCCCGGGTGTCGGCCGCGGCCCAGGAGCGAGGCGTGCCGAGGCGGTTACGCCTGAAGGGGCATGAAGCCTGCAACCTCGTTTTAAAGGCGGGCGGGGAGGGGCGGACAATCAACCATGAGCCCTGCACGGCACTGCTCAGGGGCTTGCGCGTCATCCCGCCGAGCGAAAGGCCGCGGGTTCGGTCCCCCGTCAGCGCGCACACCAGGGTGGCCGGCTCAGTCCCTGGTCAGGCCGCGTACGAGGCGCAGCCAGTTGCTGTTTCTCTCCCTCTCTCTCCCTCCCGCTTCTCTCTAAAAGTACATAAATAAAGTCTTTTTAAAAATAAAAGTAAACAATCATAAGTGCATAACAATAATATACTATTGCATATATGCTTATATATCATTGTTACAGTTATATAAGCATATATATTCTTATACATAACTTTATATTGTTATATTATTGTTTTATATCAATGTATTTAATATATTATTATATTATATTAATATGTAGCTAAATATATATATTTGACATATAAGTACATGGGAGAGAGAGGGGCCAGATGAGGGTCGGCAAGTAGAAACACGGACCAAGCCTGACACACCACCTGCTTCAGCAAATAAAAGGGATGAGGACCCAGGGGTGGGCTTTTGGGGCAGCCAGAAGTCACACACTAGTCTGACAGGAAGCTGGCTGTACCCTGACTGCGGCAGAAGGCATCTGGACGTTCTTGGCGCTCTTCTCAGAACTTTTCTGAAGTGTCTGAAACCAAGGTAAAAATTAAAAATACGTGAAGTCATCTTCAAAGTACGTCGCATCTCAAAAATCACGAATTCCCTTCAGCAGGCATCATGACAACGCCGTGGTGGACAGAGATCGATGGACCAAAGGGGATTAAAGGCGAGAAGGCGGCTACCGATGGGCTTCTGAGAAGAAGTGGGCTTATCGGAGGCAAGCGCGTCCGACGTGCCGCCTCGTACGGCGAGGATGTCTTCCCAGGGAGCCGCCGAAGGCCACCCTCCCGGGCCTTGTAAAGCCGTATCGAGCAGGACCGACGAGCAGGCGGTTCGGGCGGAGCTCGGGAGCCCCACGGTTCAGGGCCAGCGCCATCCCAGCCGGCCTGCATGTCCCAGGTGACCCCCCGTGGCTGGGTAACCACCCCGATCACCCCGACTCCCTGTGCGGGCCGTTCATTATGAAACACAGCAGACGCGTCCCCCAGCCCTGGGGTCCCACCTGCCTCTGAACACATCCCGCCCTCCTTTCCACCAAATAAAGCCTTTGGACGACATCAGAGCAATAGGCTCCCCTCCGCGAAAGGAGGAAATGAGTGTAACCTACTCATTCTGCAGTTAGAAACCACTCAGGAATATGTCCTGTTAATGATTAGCTTCCCGTCGTAGCTGCGCACCCTGCCGAAATTCAGACCTACACGCTAACATCAGCAGGTCCCTGCCTGTGCCCCACGTCCAGCGAGGGAGAACGGAGTGTGTCTGCCCATCTGGTTAATTGGCTTTTGCCCATCAACATATATTCACAACCGCGTGGTAAGGAGGCCTTTCTGCCCATGAAGAAGCTTACATCCTAACTGAACACTGAGGACCCGACAGCAAGACCGCCCTGCCTCTGGGAAGATTAAAAATGGGTGCGTAGTCAGAGTGCTCCAAAAAGTGAACCACGGCTACAAAAACGTTATCTTCTTGTGTCATTTGAAACCCAGAAACTGTAGATACCCACGCTCACGCATGCACCATTTTTTATTATAGTTTGGTTACAGGCATGTGTCCTTTGGCAGACTATCCAATCAACCCCTCCGGGGCCCTTAGGTAATCAAAATAACTCAGCAAAGCTGTCACAGCCGTGGCTCAGATTTTAGCAGGAAACCATTGTGTGCACGGAGAACCCCGCTCTCTCCTTCTATGGGATTTTGCACAGCTCAGCGGGAACCGCCGGCCGCGGCGCTCGGCAGGCTGACCCGGCCAGGCCCCGTCCCCAGCGAGAGCCAGCGTTTCATGGGCACAGCGGGCTCCCGACACCGCCGCGCCCCCAGGTTAAAGAACACCTTGACACGCTGCACGCTGAATGGAGATTAAGGCTCCCCTCATTTCATGCTCCGCTGGAAAGTTTGTGCAAGTCTCACGCGGACCCTTGTCTCCGAATATATTTTTTTCTACCCATTTTCTTAGCAACACACACTTCCTGAGGAATCATGTCATTGGTAGAGTTGGGGAACCATGCTAATCGTATTGCCAATCCGGGTGGCCTGCTGTTCTTTTTCCTGCCATCAAACACAGCACACGTCACAGGAGGCCTTGGATTTTGCGATTTGACCCTATCGGAAACCTCACAGTGCTGCTTGGGAGCCTGTCTTTTTTTATACTAAGACGGTTTATATCCACAGTTTATAAGAATGGCATAGGTACGCCTACGCTGCTTACTGACTCCCGGAAATAAAATCCCTGTGTCTGATTGCCGTGAGCCCTAAGAGAGACCCAAAGAAGGCAGCAATCCTGACGACAAGACAAATCGTAGGAGTGTGAAGAGTAGTCCTTGCTGAAAAACTGACAGCTTCATATCCATCTCTGAGCCAGCTCAAGAGACGCACGGAGCACTCTTGAAAGGACCGGGGGCCCAACTCCGAAGGACTTGGCTGTTTCCTGTCCGCCTGGCCTATCGAAACCACCCAGATCTGCCAACAAGGAAGCCCCTCCAGGACATCAGCACATCCTTGAACGACCCCATTCAGCTCAGCATGATGTGGTAGGCCCGCTCGACATGAACGCGTGAGCGTCATATTCATAACCCTCCGGAGAACGAGGAGGAAGTGCTGGGCTGGAGAGCGTGTATTAGTTATGGGCAGCAGGCCCTCCTTCTACAGGACCCACTTGCCCTTTACCCCACACTGGGGACTTGTGCGATCTCTCTGGGATATGTCGTATTAAATTGGGTCCTTTGGCCCTGAAAGGAGGGATACTGAGCATCTTGCCTCCAGAGAAATGCTGCGATAATAACCTAAGCACGGATGCTCCTTGGGAACCCGTCAAAGCAGCAGCAAGTGCTTACTCAGTCACTTTGGACCCGCACGCAGCCGTGCTGAAGGACCCCAGCTGCTCGCGGGGTCTCGTAGAGCCTTGTTCACTCTCAGGAAAACAAAGACGTGGTTTCTCGTGCTCCATGTCCCCCCGGAAGCCCCCGGGTCTGAAACGCCCCAATGAGGTCGCCACCCAAGAAGCCTTCTCTTGTCACGCTGCCGTTCGCCACTCAGCTAATTCAATGCTGTTGGATGCGCTCTAGGCTTGCTCTCTCAACTTTACCTACTCATCCCTCTGTTTCTCTCCTGCACCCAAAAAGGGCAGAAAAAAGACAAACGGTTCCAATGATGGGGAGCAGTGCCCCCCAAGGCAATGCAGAGTGGGAATGCTCTCTGCATTCCAACATGGCGGCCACCAGCCATAGGGGCTACCCAGTGAGCTCCCCATGGAACCAGGGGGATGGAAGAGCTGAAAATTTCATCTACTTCATTTTAATTCACTGAAAGCGGGGGAGCCACATGTGGCTAGCGTCGACCGCATGAGAGAGGAGGCACGGTGTTAAAAGGGCCAAGGTGTGTGCCTGAACATGTGCTTTCAGCCCTCCGTCCAGCAGGGGGAAAACAAAAACTACATTTCCCAGAAGGCCTTGCCACAAGGTTCTGAATTCAGGTGCGCAGCCCTGGCAGGCAGGAATGAGGCAGGGCATTTTCCGGCCCGTCCCTGTGTCCAGTTTGCCGCTCACCTGCGGACTGGGGAAGGTGTCCCGCTCCGCGCCCGAGCCTGCGTGCCTCAGCGTCCTGGACGTGGGAGAGCCCCCGCGGGGGCGACGCCGAGCTCGGAGGCCGCTGCTCCAGCAAGGGGGTCAGCTCGGATCGCACTGCCGGCGCGCCGGCAGGCCGAGTGCGGACCCATCCCCCCAACACGTGCCATCATTTCAGAAGCACGCCAGCCCCGGCATGGAACTCCCGGCCGCGGGCGTGCCTAGCGGCTGACAGGACCGCTGTGCACCCAGATGCAGGCCCGGCACATCAGCAAAGCAGAGAAGGCCCCCGCCGCTTCCCCAACGCTCTGCCGAGTCCCCAACAATGTTCGCTGCGACTTTCCCGTCCATTCACTTCGGAGTGAGCGAAAGGCGTAAACAAAGTGTGCCTCTCCCTTCCCTCCCTCCCTCCCTCCCTGGCCTGCACATCTACGTCCCGAGCCGCGTCCCCGTGCCTGGCACTCTGAGGGACACACTGGCAGGACATGGACACCTGGGCAGCCTGCCTGCCTCGGCTCGGAAGTGTCACGGAGGGCAAACCGAAGCAAGCCCTTACGATGTGGGGGTGACGCTACAGAGGGAGAGTGCGGCGTCACCCGGGGCGGGGCAGGGCGGGGCGGGGGGGTCATGCGTGCCTGGCCTGACGCTGCGCAGCGCTTTCTGGGTGAAAAACCTTCTGTGCAGAAAACAGAACAACGAGGAGGCAAAAAGGTGTAGCAAAGTGGGGTGGAAGGAGACCGGGTCTCTCTCGGATCAGCTCTGCCACAGCACAGAAACAACGCTGAGTATTGCCTCCACACAGACCACCCGCCCCCCGAGGCCTGCGCTGTGCCCCAAAGTGAGGGACGCAGGGTGTGGCACTCAGGCTACCCAGAGGCGGCCCCAGCCTCTGGGCAGGCGGAAGCCGGGGTCGTGGCCCTCCGTGCGGGGTCGCTGGCTGGCTGTGTTTTCAGGCGCACGGCAGGCAGGCAGACATCAAAATGCAGGACGGGAGAGGGAAAAGGGCTCTGTTACGGAAGAATCACACGTTCCCTTCGTCAAAAACACACGATCTACCTTCCGTGTCTCCAAACACCCAGCGCCGCTTGTGGGAGCCGTCCTTTCGGGACCTCATAAAGAAACATGTCCAGGTCTGCTTTAGCACACGGTGGAACCCCCTCAGGAAGGTTCCCGGCAGCTGGACACACAGACGTGCGGACACCCCGCATTCTAAGGCATGCGTGCCTTAGTGAATGTAGTGAATGACCGCTCTCTTCCACTCGCAAGGCGCTTAAAAAGCTCGCTCACACGGAACGCTAATTTGGAAATTTTAAACAAGGGGTTCACGCCCCACAATCTCAGTGGACGGCTCACTGTCATATAGGACGGTTACATTTCACAGTATCACTAGCTAAGGACGCACAGAACACAAAGTAAAGGGCATTCGCTTCACACGTTTTTACTCTTCTCTTCCCCATTCACTTGTTGTCCACCTGTGAATTCTCAAGAGTGACCTAAAAGCCCTCGATCTGCCAGATAACATGGGGGGACGGCCGGTAGTGCGGCCACATCCCTGAGAGCCGGCCTGGCCGGCCTTCTGCTTCACGGTGCTGCCTCCTCTGAGGAATGCCTTTCTGCTCTCTCTCCACGCTACTAGAAACGCTGTCGGCGTTGGAACAGGACACTAGAAACTGCACCCACTCAACTCGCTTTGCATGGGGAAGTGCTGACTCACCTACAAAGCCCTCCCTGCCAAGAGAAGGCCCCAAACAACACATCCCACTGGCTGCTTCTGTCTGAGAGTCGACGGCAGGCTTTTCGATTCCAGACTTGTCCCACCCGGCGCGTCCCGCTCCCCGCGAAGGGAGGGGCCTCTGCGTTTTGCACTTTGTAGAGGTCCGTGGCCGCTGCTGTTCGTTAAGGAGCAAACACGGCAACCCCTGCAGGCTCCGCTGGCTGCCCGGTGTCCCCCGGCAGCGCGTCCCCACCCGGGAGACATGGGAACCCGAACAGCAAAGTGCAGTCGTGCCCCGGGCCGAGGACTCCTGGGAGTTTTATCGACCGGCCAACAATCGGAGCAGCGGAAAAGGGCGCTTTGTGCCCCCTGCTACTTTGTCCTGCCCCAGACCCCGCCGCCCACCGTCACCGCCCACAAGGCTCAGCAGCCAGAGGCGGGGCCTTTTCACTGTGAATTTCACGGCCTGATAAAACGCAGCGGCCGTTTCCCTGGGGACCTCGGAGCCCTCCTTTGTCAGCCCGGGGGCGGGTCAGGGCCAGGCCTGCAGTTTGGCAGCCCGCATCTGCCTGTCTGCACGCTGCAGAGGGCTGCTCACAGGCGGGGGGCCGAGCAGGGGACCCCAGGAGGAGCCAGACCGGACGGGCGCTCTGCACTCCGCAGGGCCAGCTGCCCTCCTGCCCCGACCCAGCCACGTCAGCGGGCTGCCCGCCGCCCGGCCGCCCCGCCGCAGCCCCTCGACGGAGCCCGAGGGACCCGGCCTCCTCTGTCTTGCAGGCTGGGCTGCATTTATTGCGCTCATGGAGGGGGTATTAAAAAAAGCATAGGCTTTTGCTCAGAGTTTTTAACCAGCAGGAAAAAAAAAATCCTGCAAACCAACGGTGTTGGAAATATTCAGGATATGTTTCTTGGGTCACGTGGACTTTGTGCTTAGGAATAACACCTTAGAGCTCAGAAACAAACCCTTCTCAGGGCGGGGAACGTGTTGCATTTGTAGAAGACATTTGCCATTTGAGACTAATAAAGACCTCCTTCTACCTCGAGGCGGCCTCTCTGAAGGAAAGCTCTGCGGGGCAAGAAGAATGGCGGGTCTCCCTGTGAGGACGGCTGGATGTCTGCTCGGCAGAGAGCGGGACGCGACCCACGGCCCCAAAACACTCAAGTCCTGGAATGGGGCGCAAAGCAGTCGTTCAAAAGCAGAGTGCGTTTTCCGGGGGGATTATAGTCGACACACTGATGCTTCCTCCTTGTCACGGGGGGACACTTACTTCTCCAACGTCACTCTCTAAGATGACGGGTTTGCCTCAGTTCAGCCTCGAGGTCGAAGAACAAGCCTGTTGGAGATGCAGGGTCCAGCCCAAATGACGCCTTTTTTATTACAAAGTCTTTGATTCCAAAACATCATAAGCATGCCCTTCTGTAACATACCAGTATCACACTCAGGCACACTCTAGAACATTTTAGGTGAAAGGCTTGACTTCAACCTATACATTATGACACCCCTCCTGTTACCCTACCCACCACAGTCAAGCAAGCGTTGCTGCTGCCGGACCCTGTACGTGGGGACCAGACAGGGAAGGCCTGCGGAGGAAGGACTTCGACAAGGCAGAAAGCGATCAAAAAGAAAACACTGTACCGATCTGAAGAGCCCTGATAAACATCGCCGCTTCGCGCGCCCAGCGGCCCACATCCGGCCCGTTAGTTCACATGTCATCTGGAGAAGGTCCCTGGATCGACTGAAGGGCAGGTGTGCTTGTTGCTTGGCACCCTGGACCCTGCTCGAACCAGTCGATTGAGCCAAGTGGCCCATCACCGGAAGACCCTGGTGAGCACAACTCGAGCTGAAATCGTGCCTGGCAGTCGTGAGTTGGGCCCCGATTCCGCCTGAGGTTGCTGTCCTGCTCTGTTTAAGAGTTCGGCTGAGAGCGCACAGCTGGGAAGGGGAGCCTCCCTGACACCTGTGTGTGGAAATCAGCGGGCGCTCGGCCCGGGTGAGACGGGGCTGCTGGGCTCCCGGGGGTCCCCTTCGAGGGCCGAGCACACGCAGCCAGCCTACGCTCCCGAGAAGGAACAGCGGACTGAAAGGCACCAGGGACACAGGGAAGAGCCGACGCCCAGCATCGGGGTGGGAGCCCGGGTGGGGAGCTGCCTCCCAGAGAGACGTGTGGGCGGGGACCTTCGTTGCTTGGCTGAGCCCTCCCTTACGCACGCCGTGGACAGACCCCGAATCCGAGCTTCCAGCTCCCTGGCTCGCCCTGTGCACCCCGCCCCGGAGACTCCCTGGGACCCCGCCCCACCCAGCTGTGGCCTGGGCCCGACCCTCTCTCCGTGCTGTTCCGCACAGGCGGCCAGCCCCAGCCCACGCTGTGCCCTTCCCGTAAACGTTTCGAAGGTCCGCAAACCCCAGGCCAGCAGCGCTGGCCTCGATGTGCCGGGGACCCCCATGAGGCAGCGCTGGCCTCGATGTGCCGGGCACCCCCACGAGGCAGCGCTGGCCCTCGCAGCGGCCAGCCTCGGGTCAGGACATCCCCTCTCCTGGCGCCCCCGGGCCCTGCAGCGGCAGCCGGCAACCGCAGATGGCTCTGCACACCCTGGCAGGCGGCCCCAGCGGGGGCACAGGCAGCAGCGGACCGGGCCCTGCACCAGAGGCCCTCCCACAAGGCCCCGGGAGCAACTGAGCAGGCGGCGGCCTTCAGCCCACGCCAGCCTGGGACCAACCACCTCCACGAGGGACACACCCGCACCGTGGGCTTGGCAGGCCCCTGCGCCAGCGACATCGCGCCCCGCCCTGCGGGACAGCCCCCACGCCGTCCCACCAGAACTCACGGCTGGCCCACCTGCAGGTCAACCCCGCCCCCCGACATGCCCACAGAGGTCAGACTCAGCCCAGACTCAGCAGGGGGGCACACAGTCCCCCCCAGGGGCCCAGCCCTGCAGCCCCTGGCTCAGGTGACGAGGGAGGCGGTGCCACTGGGCCCCGCAGGACGCCTGCTACCTGAGGCCACCCTACCAAAACCAGGAGGTGCAGCAGCTCTACTCGTACATGGAATCCAACGCAGGGAGGCTGCCAAAATGAGGCAACAAAGGCACACGGCCCACGGAAAGAACAGAACAGAACTCCAGAAAAAGAGATGAAGAAAGTGGAGGCAAGAAATCTCCCCGAGAACGGCCCCCACCGCATGCCTACCTCCCGCTCACGTCACTTTTCCCATGCCAGGGCCCGAGCCCTTGTACGCCTGAGGACAGCGTGTCCGTCTTTGTTCCAGAGAAACCCCAGCGACACTCTGCGCAGGCAGCGGTACTCCACGGTCGAACACGGCCGTCCAAGGCCACCCGCGCACACACAGGCGAGCCCTGCCGTTTCCAGCTCCCCGCCAGCAGGAGGGGGTGCCCCGGGGTTTGCAGGCGAGCAGGAGCCGCCGATGCGCTCCGCCTCCCCCGTGCAGCCGGCTGCGGGGCCCTCTGTCTTTGCGGGGTGACAGCACCCATCCCAGGGAACTGGCCAAGCACGTTCACGGCTCTTCTCTCCCAGCAGCCCCTCCCAGGCCCTGGGCGAGGTCCCTGCAGCGTGTTCCCAGTAAAATGTGCACACCCCACCATTTTCATGCGCCTTTCTTCCGTCCCTCGGCTTCCGTCCCACAGCCCTGCATCGCAGGAGGGCGACAGCGTTTATATTTTGGGCAAAGGCTTGCCCACCGTGAGTTCTCTCTGCGGCCATGACAGCCGGGGGGACTGGCTTGGCTCCGCAGGGCCCACCCCTCTGGCACCGCCGGCACCTTTCTCCAGAAGCCCCAGGGCTGTGGGGTGGGGGCTGGTGCTTCCGGGCCACCCGCAAGCACCACGCGCCACTGCCGAGCCCGACTGCCGACCGCCGCCCTGTGCGCCGTGCCCGACACGCCCCTGGAGCAGCAGGAGGTGGCCAGGGGGCATCAGGGAGGCGAGCCTTCCTCTATTTCTCCACGAGACAGCAGCGTCCTGAGAGTTTTTTGAAAACCCTCACCTGAGGATGTGCTTTTTAAAATCGATCTTAGACAGAAAGGAAGACACAGAGAGAGAGAGAGAGAGAGAAGCATTGATGGGGGAGAGGAGACGCGATCGGCTGCCTCCTGGACGGGCCCCAGGTGAGGATCCCACCCCGCAGCTGGGCACTTGCTCTGACTGGGGATCCAACCCGCGACGCCTGGCGCGCAGGCCAGCGCTCCAACCCGCTGTGTCACCAGCCGTCACCGGCCAGGGCAGCGGTGTCAGGTGCGGACAGAGCTGCAGACGGGGACCACCAGGACCACGGCTGCGTTAGAAACAGAGACAGCAGGGCAGGGGGCACGAAGCTGAGCGGCTCTGAACAGAGCTGAAGCCGCCCCGGCTGGCGGCGGCCGGGGGGGGGGGCCCCCCCCCCCCGCTCCGCGAGGGCGTCCTTTAGCCACCCCACCCAGTCGGAGTGACGGGGGAGAGGTGGGAGGGGTCCAATTTGTACTCTCCGAGGGCAGACGGGGGAGAACTGCCTGAGAACGGGAGCCCCAGCTGAACAGAACTAGTTTATCCGTGAAAGACGTTTGAAAGCCTCCGGCAGACACGGCTCAGCCCATTGCTAATTAATCGTCCTGCGGATTCTCATGCAAATGCGCTCCGGGCTGTGAGGGCCCTGTCACCTGAAAGAAAGCCCGCAGTGTCTGCAGACGGCAGCGAGAGGGGAACCGCAGCGAGGACACAGAGGTCCGGGCCTGGTACCCTGGGAACTGCCGTGCGGGGCCGCCCAGGGCGGGCAGCAGGGCTCTCTCCGGCCCACCGCAGGGACCCCCACGGGCCCTGACGCAGGGCGAAGGTCCCCCAGGGGATGGGCCGGTCCGGCCGCCGCTCCCGAAACGGGAGTCCTCCCCACCGTGGGTGGCTGTCCTCAGCGATGATTTCCAATGACACGCACATTCATGACATAGAGCAATGACCTCCATGGGAAGTCCGTGGAAAGAACCGGAAGGAAAGGAGGACAGGGAATGGCACCGAAGAAACGTGTGATGTGCACAGACAGCCCCCAGGGGCCTCGGCAGGCCTCGAACAGCAGTGCCAGCTCCTGGCCGCAGCTCCCACTCGCCGCCGCCAGGAGAAGCGCTGGACCTGCCCATAGAGGTCCAGCGTGCATCAGGGCAGAGCACGTGGGGGCGAGGGGGCATTGCTCCCCGCTACGGGGGCCAGGAAGCGTTTTCTTCTGAACTTCAGACACACCCCGTCCCCCTCCCAGAACACACACTCACAGGAGCGACGCTGAGGGGCCCCGGGGAGATGTGTCTCCCCCCCGCCCCCTGCCCGTCCGCCTCCCCCTCCGCCGGCCTGAGGGCCCCTGCAGGCTCACAGCGCCCCGAGGCCACGCTGAGGTGCTCGCTCCCGGGGGGCCCGACAGCCCGCGCTCACAGGCGGCCTTCGGTCCGGCCGCACTGAGCCGGCCCTCCTCTCACCCGGAACCCTGGGGACAGTCCGCAGCAGGCCCACGAAGGCCCGTCCCTTGCGTCCTCACACGTGTGCCGCGCGCCCAGCGCCCCCTCGCCCCCGTTGCAGGCCTGGTGATGTCCAGGTGCACGCAGGAAGGGACAGCGCTCCGCCACAGCCACGCCGGGCCGGGCCCCAGCGCCCCCTGTGTGTGGCAGGGCCCTGTCCCGGACGGAAGCGCAGGGCGCGGGTCGCGCACGCCCGCCCCGGCCACAGGAGGGCCAGCGGCCCTGCGCGCGCCAGCCGCCCTCCAGCGCTCGCTTTCTCCCACCTCCCCGTTCCATCCAGGCTGGGGCTCCGGCTCCCGCTTTGAAACACTTCCAGACGCCCCTCCACGCCCTCCGTCACTTCCCCGAGGCACCTGCTCACATGTGCACATGGGCAAGCCCTTCAGGGCCCCTTTTGGCAGAACAAACGCTCCCCACAAAGTCCCCCTCCCCGGGATGAGGCTCCGTCTTTCTGCCTTGCTCTCCGCACCAACCACCACGTGGAACTTTGCTGCTTGGGATTCCTGGGCATCGCCCGCACAAGCAGGGAGCTCGCTCTGTGAGGGCACGGACTGCGTCTACCTTTTCGATTCTGGCATCTCCAGAGGCCGTCACCGTCTTGTGCACGCGGTAGGAGTTCGAAAAACGTGCAGAGCGTGTGTGAAGGATGAGCGGCCACAGCAATCACACGTGGGCACAGACACGCAGCTGCTGTGTCTGTTTTCCAGGACAGTTCTGTGGAGGGCTGAGCGTGGCGCCCGGGCCTGGAGATTCAATGTTGACCAAAATAGACGTGGCTGTTGCCCTCAGAGGATTAGCCTGCTAAAGCCCTGGGCCTCGGCCAGGGCAGGAATGAAACGCGCGGCTGGGACCCTCAGCCTCAGACCCTCGTCCGTCCGCACTGATTTCCAAGTCCAAGGCTCCCCAGCCCAGGGCTGAGCTGGCCCGGCTGGGTCCCGCCCACGCCCCCCCGTGCTTGAAGTGGACCCGGTGCCTTGTCTCCTGCTGGTCGGCAGCAGGAGGTCAGGGTTCTACTGTTACAGGGTTAGCAAGAGGTATTTACATCCCAACAGCACTTGGTAACGTTAGATACCAGCCCCCGCTCCTGAGCAGATAAATCTGCGCTGTGCTACGGGGGAACAGAACCCTGCAAAACAAGAAACCAGCTGTGGCCTCCCTGAAGGCCCCTCCCGACCCCATGCACACAAAGAGAGCTTGATCTCAGCACCAAAAAGTAGTGCAGATCTCTTGCTAGACACTTGCCACAATGGGGACTGAAAAGGTCCCTTTGTCAGCAAGCAAACAGGATTTTACATTCCTGCACTCTGGCGTTTACCTCCCGTGAACGCGCCTGGTGGAGGAAGAGGAGCAGGTTTTTAAGAGTCAGGCACGAAAAGCCTTCAGCACGTGTCCAATAGCCAAGTGACAAGGGGCCTCGCTCTGCAATGTGCATGCCTTGGTGGCAGCTCTCGCAACATAGGCGCTGCCGTGACTCACTCCTCTGTTTTCCCTCTAGAACAGCCTAGAAGCTTCTTAGGGTCAGGGGCTCTGTGCCTCTCACGCCCACTTTGGCAAGCCGGGGCCACATCGAATCGCCAGGCATGGGCCCCGCGCTCGGCCCTTCACATGACTGGCCTGGAAAACAGACAGCAGCTGCGTATCTGTGTCCACGTGTTACTGCTATGCCAGCTCATCCTTCACGCACGCTCCGCACGTTTACTGAACACCTACGGTGTGCCCCAGCCCAACCAGCATGACGCCTCTTTTTGTGCAGCCTGTAATCACAGCGCCATTTTAATTTCTGAAATGCTTGAAAAGAAAAGTCACATCGTCGTAGCATGGGATGACCGTAGGAACCTCAGGTGTCGATGTCTAAAGACAAGGTTTTACTGGCACAGAGCCATCCATTTACCTGCAGCCTACGCGATGGGCAGACACTTGAATTAAAAGAGGGACAGGGTGTGCGGCGAAGCCCCGAGCCCCTGTTATCTGGCCCTTTGTAGAAAATAGTTGCCAACCCGCGCTCTGGTGCATCAACTCCTCCCTCAAAGACAGCAGGAAGCTGGAACTGAGTGGGCGCTCGCCCCATGTTTGTGAAAAGGAACCGAAATGGTCAGCCAAATTCGGACCTTTGCAAAGAGGCTGAGACCTCCAGGTTGTTTCCTTTGACCTCCTAAAGCACTTTGAACCCCCTCTGCAGAACAGAGCCCCGGCAGCAGTGAGAAAGCAAGTTTATCTCATAGGAAGGGCGCCGCTGGGACAGAGTGGGGGGGGGGGGGGGTGTTACCGGAGGGGGTGCCTTCCGTGCGATCACCCAGCAGGGTGGGGAGAAAGCGAGCTGGGAAAGACGCCCTTGGAGGCCCAGGATGCGGGAATCTCCATAGCAGCAGGTTATCGCAGACGCCAGGCCAGCCTGGAGGCGCGCCAGCAGTAGCGCCCAGTGAGCATGCGGAAGAAACAGAAGTCAGGAGCCGGAAGGCTGGACACCACCTCCAAACCGACGCCTGCGCTGTGTGACCCAGCCCATCCCCACGTACCAGCACCTTCACGAGACACATGCATGGCCCGTAGGCCACATGCCGGGAGGCAATCCTTCCTCCTGCCACAGCCAGCTCAGCCCTGCCCGCCCTGCCCCAGGGACCCCACGCGGAGGTTCAGGCCCCTGGCTGCGGAGGAGCACTGCCTGGCTGTGAAATGCCACAGGCACTTGGCAAGGTGTCCGCTTGTCTGTGTGCCCTGCTTTCATGACTGTGGGCTCCGGTTTCCCTTCACCACGCCGGGAAGGCAAACGTAAACATGGAACGGGGTTCTTCCCCACGGAGAAAGCAAACGAGCCAAGGCAGCAGCAAAGGGGAACCGCTGGCTGCCACAGCGGACCCGACATGGAGCGGTGTTTGGAGTGAGCTATTTGCAGCTTCCTAGGACCTCAGCCCCAGCGAGAGGGGCTGGTACCCAAGACCTTCCTGTTCCTAGGAGAATTATGTGGGAAGGCAATGCGCCACAGGGGAACGTCTGCGAGCGCAGCGGAACTATGGGGCAGCGTCTTTCTCCCCGGTTTCATTCTCTACGTACTTTGGGAGGGGCGTGTGTTGCCTTTATCAGAAGCAGGAAGTTTTATACCCTGCCCTCATTAGCACAGCAGCTGAGGTCTGAAGGGTCAACTTCTTTCCTCCCTAGGACTGCTCAGCAGAGGTAGGTCTTTGTAGGGGGAAGGAAAAGTAATCAGAAAAGGCTGAAAATGTTTATTTTTCACAATTTTCAATTCGGTGATTCCCAGACAAATAGTATAGGTTATTTTCCCTGTGTCATAGATGTTACAGCAAAAAAGTAAATCATACTGCTACCTAAGGCAATACTGCGACCTAAGGCGAAATCTGCACGCGCGCGCACACACGTGCACGCCATACACACACATCCACAGACACCCGCACACGTGCAAAAACATTCACTGTGCGCATTCTGGCCACGTGAACAATTTTTGATGACGTTCTTTAAAAGTGAAATTGGCAAAACTGCGATGTTGTTAAGGTTTAACTTCTCGCATGTGGAAGCAGCACAGCCTTTAGGAATGAGGAACACGTGAGACGCGGCCACGGAACGGGGTCTGGCGACATCCAGCTTGTAAGAGAAACGCCCGTCAGGGGCAGGGTGGCGGGTCCCACAGGGCAGTACGATGTTTATTCTTCGGGGAATAAAAAACAGAAGTTAAGGGCCTTTTCCTCACGGCTCTCAGGAAAATATAAGCTAGGGAGACGAGGGGAGAAATTAAGACTTTACGTAGCCAGCACATCATTAAACAAGCGCGGCTGCTGAGGGGCCGTTCAACTTGACACAGACACGGCGGGGCCTCCGCGAGAACCTCAAACGGGAATGCTCGACACTCTCCGAAGCGCCAGAGGCAAAGTGGACGAGCAGGTTTGGCGCTGGGCGAAGCGGTGGCATCCGTCCAGACCGCGGACACGTACACCACCGGCGATAAGTGACCTGCGCGCCCGTATTTCCTGCCAGTCTCCAGACTGCTTGATAACTGGGAGATTCGATTCTCACCGGGCCCGGTTCACCGGACGTGCCCTGGGAGGAGGGCCAGCACCGCCCGGGAGCTGACGGCAGCAGCCGCGCCGGCCATCCGCCCTCTCGCCTCGCCACCCAAACTGACAGGCCCGCAGCGACGGGAGCAGCGCCCTGGAAGAAGACACAGCCACTCCAGGCCGGCGGAGGCGTGCGAAGAGGAGAGATCCAGCCGTGGCCGTGGCCGGGGGGGCACAGTGTGGAAGTCTACACTTCAGGAGTTACACGGCCGGTCCATATTCTTTCACCCCGCCCTTCCGCACAGGGTGCTCAGAGGTGCCGAAACTTCCCCTGTAAATTCTAGCACATACCTGTGGTCCTGGTCTAGAGGGGGGTAGGTAAAAGCTACGCTCCCCTCCTCCACAAGCACATCAACGCTGCAACCAGGTTTTAGAGCAGCCCCCCGGACGCCCACCGGAAGCCTAGCTGGACGCCGCCCCTGGGACTAAGGACAGGGAGAAGCAGCCACGCACGGACGGGCCCGAGGGGCGGGGCAGGAGGCCAGGCGGTGGTTAAGGACTGAGAGGGCCGCCTGGGCTGCAGAGGCGCCCCCTGGGCAGCGAGGGGTCCCCACCCCACACCGAGCCCCCCGGCAGGAGCCCCAGTGCCAGGGAGAGGAGACCCCATAGCGTCTGGGCTGTGACGTCGGCAGGGTGTCTGCCTGCTGGAGGCTCAGGCGACCCCAGAAGAGGCCCCGCACAGACTCTGTACCCCGCCACGATCTCTGCAGGTGCGGAATGGAGAACAAAGGGAGACCAACGCCCCCCCCACACACACACACAGCTGCAGGGCTCTCCCCTGCGGGTCTGCCACCCACGGAGGGAGCGATGAGACCGGCAGACATCCTCAGGAGCCAAGTCCCCAACCAAAGGACAACTAACAGCCGTAACAGGCCGCGCTGTTCCTGCTGGCTCCGGGCCTCGCCCCACTCAACCTCACACGGGGAAGAGCACGTCCAGATTGTCCTCGGCCAGCAGGGGTGGCCTGACCCCGCGGGCACCCGACCAACCTGCTGCGGCCGCCTCACGCTGCTCTCGCCGGACGGTGCGCCGACGCCGGCCCGCGAGAGCGAGCCCCGCGGGTTCGTCTGACACGGGGACAAGGGTAGAAGCCCCCCTCCCCTGCGAGCGGGGGAGGCGATTCCTACCAGGACGAGGTAACTGTGGGAGGCCGGGGGATGGGGAGGGGAAGCCGTCCACGACGGAGAGCCCCCCAAAATGAGCTGCCCTGCAGAGAGCACGCTGCATTAAGAAGGGCTTTTCTGACTCCTGAAAGGCAGGTGAACCCCAAGTGTGTTGGGGGTGTCGTAGCTTCCAGTTTACATGGGAAGAGGCATCTGCATGTGATGGGAAAGAAACCCCACTCGGCAGGGCGGAAGGCTCTGCGATTAGTGTCTCCCTCCAGTACCCGGAGGCTGAATATACTAAAAGGCCCTGAGGCCCAGGGCACTCGTTTAAAGCATAAAGAGAAACCGCGGGCTTTAGAGGCTGCGGTTCCGTTCACGGCCGGACAGTGTCGGGGCCTCGGACAGGATGTTACCCCATCCAAACCCCAGCTTTCTCAACGGGAAAAGGGCACGCATGACAGCCGCGGCTTGGGTTACTGCCGGAACAGAGAGGAGGACCTCTCAGTTTTACTCACGTCACGTTCCCTCATCCTCACCCCCCTGTCGCGGAGCGTGGCTGCTATCTGTGCGCCAAGACACAGCAGAGAGTGACCGCTGGCCCGGCCCGGCCGCCAGGGACCTCAGGAGGGACCCAGAGGCTGGACCGCAGTCTGTGTCCTCAGGAGACGCCAATCCCTCTGAGGGAACGGGCCCGGAAACGCCGGAGTAGACAAGAGAAGTCCAGCGCGGAAGCGCAGCAGCTGCTGCGGGCGCAGCCAGCGCATCACAGGTCGCACCGTCCGGAGAGAGAGTGCGCCTCATGGACAGCAACCAGCAGGGCGGAGCGAGCCTCGCTCTGCAGGCTGAAACCAGCACAGCCGGGCGTCTGTGAGGCGCAAGGCTGTCCTCAGGACAAGAGTTCGCGAGCCCCGTGCTCGACGGAGCACTCACTCCCTCGATGGGGCCCCAGGGGGACACGGGGACTGTGTCCCAGCCACCTCTGCCTCAACCGCCCAGAGGAAATAAGAAACCATGGACTAAGGAGACAGGGGGCTTGGAAATTCGGGCTCTCTGCTAAGGGACATAAGCCACACACAAAAGGACAAACACGACACGATTCTGTTCATAAAAGGGAGCCCAGTTTATGGAGACAGTAAGCGGAAGGGTGGGGGCCCGGGGCTGGGGGACGGGGCGGGCGTTGGTGTTTCCCGGGGGCAGGGGGTCGGTGTGGGGAGAGGGGCAAGTTGTGGAGATGAAGTGGCCACAGTTACACAGCGTGCCTGTGCATAGCGCCGTGCGCTGCGCACTCAAATGCGATTAAAGAGGTAGCTTTACATCTCACGTGCCTTCTGTCCCGATAAGAGCAGCACGGTTGTGAGGCACCTGCACACACACACACCCCTGAGCCAGCTCTGCACCCAGAAGGGAAGGGGCTGCGGGCACACAGCTCGGGTTCCCCCACACCCCCGCACAGCAAGTCCAGGGCGGCCGGAGAGGGTGCCCGTGGGCCGCTCTCTGCCCGGGATGGGGGCGGGGGCTCTGCAGAGCGCAGGCCAGGAGGACAGGCCGGAGCAGAGCCTCGCGTCTCCTGCTGCGGACACTGCTCTGACCCGCAGCCTCTGCTGGGGGCGTCCCCTCTCTCCTGGGACCGGGTCACTGGGGCTCTCAGATGCAGAGCAGGCTGTGAACAAGGAGGGGCTTCTCCGTAAACAGAAAAGGAGCTCACGTCCTAGACACAGTACCCTTTTCTTTTCTTTTTCTTTTTTTCAAAATAATGACCATAAAACTCCCTAGAACTCCGCTTGTCTGGATGAATTTTAGTTGGGGGTGAAATAAAATAAAGGAATGGCTTGGGACATGGAATAATGTCCCCGAGGAGAAGAAAAAGGTCATGCACAGCAAAATGGGAAGTTCACTCAACCCCATGATAGGCCGCGTTCTGGGCCCCAAAAAGCACATCCTCACAAATTTTAAAAATAGATATCATAAATGTCTGCTCCCGCATCACAACAGAATTAAAACTTAAAGTTAACAGCAAGATACCTGGAAAACCCCGAAAGACATAGAGATTAAACAACACACTTCAAAATAACACAGGGGTCAAAGAAGAAATCTCAAAATACATTTAAAACTATTTTGAATTAAATGAAAGTAAAAAAAAAACGCCTAGCTTTTCAACATTTGTGGCATGCAGGGAAAACAGTGCTTACAGGAAATGATATCGCATTGACTGTATATACCAGAAAACATGAACGATCAGAAGTCAGTCATCTAAGGTTCCACCTTAGAAAGCCAGAAGACAAATCAAATCCAAAACAAGCAGAAGAGAAGAAAGACTAAGGATTAAAGCAGAAATCAATAACATCGAAAACAGAAAACCAGTCAAGAAAACGAGCAAAACCAAAACCTGGTTCTTTGAAAAGACTGATGACATCATTAAAGCTGCAGCCCGTCAACAAAGAAAAAGAGAGAGGACACAAACTGCCCACAGCAGAAAGGAAGGAGGGGCGATCACCACAGACCTACCTCACAGACGGGAAAAGGCTAGTCGAGGAAGACTATGCACAAGTCTCTGCCCACAAACCCGACACCCTGGATGACACGCATTAATGCCTGAAAAGACACTATCCGCCAAAAGTCATACAGGAAGAAAGAGATGACCTGAATAGGCGTAACATCTATGAGAGAAACGGAATCAAGAATTTATAACCTTTCAAAACAGAAAGCAACGTTGCCGGACAGCTTCCCTGGTGAAACTACCAAACATTTAAGCAAGGAATTGTATCAATTCTCCATCGTCTCTTTGCGAAGACAGAAAAGGAGGGAATATTTTCTCACGCATTCGATGAGGCCAGCATTACCCTGTTGCCCAAACCAGAAAATGACAGCACAAGAACATCACAGACAAATCTCTTACGAACACAGAGGCAAAAATCTTCCAGAAAACATTATCCAAAAATGTTCGAGAAGAATTACACACCGCGGTCAAGCGGGATTTATCCCAGCCATGGAAGCCTGGGTCAACATGTGAAAAATCACTTAACGCGGCCCGTCCTATCAGCAAGCCGAGAAAGGAAAACCACACGGGCCTATCAACAGATGCAGAAGAAGCGTTTAACACCATCCCAGACCGGTTCATGGTAACAATGCACCGTAAAGTAAGAGGAGAGGGGAACTTTCTCAACTTGATGGAGACCATCTACCAAAAAAAAAAAAAAATACTACCGCTATCCTCCTCCTTAATGATGGGAACCTCCAAGGCCGCCTGGACCCGCAGCCCCAGAGTTCCCTGGAAAACTCTTAGAAACACAGAGTCTTGGGCCCCAGCCCAGCCCTGCGGAACCAGAAGGCGGAGAGGTGAGAGCCCGGCCTCTGCACTTGAGACACATGCTCGTGTCTGGGAAGGGAGCTGGGAGAGGGAAAACGGGAGCAGCAGCGTGGCCGGCAACACGCCTGTTGCCAGGAGGGTCCCTGCTCGAGCTGCAGCGGCCAGGACGCCCGAGCCGTCGGACACGTGACCCTGAGCTCGGCGGAAGGACGGCGCCGGGGCGAAGGGCGGCAAGCACCAGGAGGACGGGGAGGGTTCAGCCAGCGGACGGAGCGAGCAGCCACGTTCTTAGTTCACGCTGAGAAGCAGGGGCAGGGGTGGCTTAGGGGAGGGCAGACAGGCAGCTCGGTCCAGGTCAGAGGGCGCAGGGGTCACCGCCTCAGCACGTCCCCCCCAGAGTGAATCCTGCCCCCCATGTTGCGCACCACCTCTCACGCCAACGGCAGAGGACACGCGTTTACATCAGGACCCCGTGACGAGGGGGTTTTCAGGGGGCCGTACATCAGAAACAAGGAACGGGGGGCTGTCTCGGAGCGGTCTGCGCCCCCACACGGGCAGGATAGTCAGGCAGGTGAGCTGGGGAGGGAGAGACATTCCAGAATCGGAGCCCTCGGTCGGCCTGCCCCGTCTCGGAGGACAAGTGCCAGGGTCTTATTTCGGTTCGATTTCCGTGACTGACAAAGAGGCCGCTGGCGTGCACTCTAAGCCCGTGAAGGCTTAGCGTATGCTGCTCTCGGTGCATTACTGGTATGACCTTGCACGTCCACACACCGGGGGGGCACCCTGGGACCTCGGGCCTGGGGACAATGCAGCGCAGTGACAGCCCACCTGGCCCCATCCGGGTTTCTGTTGCGGCCCGTGGGCCTGGGCGTGGGACACCCCAGCCTTGGTTCTTTTCTTCTGCACGTGTGGGACCAGGACTGGGCAGCAAGCAACTGAGTGCTGAGAGAAGCCTCACAGTCTCTGTCATTTAAGATTCCGTCAGCGTCCACGCCTCCTCATAATATTCTCCATTACCAGTTGGAAAACAAAAGTCCGGAGGCGCCTCATTGTCTTTTTGTCTCAATATCACACACACACACACACACGCACACACACACATACACAGACAATGCAAAAGGGAGGCAGACACAGGGTGCAGAGCACCAAAGTGGAAGTTGGGGGGCAAAGCCAGCAGCCCCCCCGAGCTCCAAAGTCCAGCAACGATGCTGCCCATCTGCCCTGGGTCTTCGAACCCCCGTCTGCATTTCCCGAGACGGAGCCAACAGGCTCCTTGGGGATCGGAACGCTTCCCCACGCAGCTTCACGCAACACTTTCGAGGTGGCCAAGATTTACAGCTGATTAGGCCACACAGTGCCGTGGCTTTGTCCAAGGTTCTCGGAAGGGATTATTTCTGCGCCCAGAGAGCCCCGAAGACGAGGCAGGGCTGCTCGGGCATCGTGTGAATTCCCGGCCCCAGGACACTGTGCTCATTGAGGCAGATAAAGCCACGTTAAAGGCTCATTGAGCGCCTCAGAATGCAGCCCGGGCAAGCATCTCTCGGTGGCAGGATTTAGGAGGAGGGGCGGGTTATCCTCAGTGCAGGCATTCTTGGCTCGTACAAAGAGGCAAAACGGGCATACAGTTGGATGTCAAAGCCCACGCTCGCACGCCCCGCGCCCCGCGCCGAGGAGGAGTGGCCCAACGCACCCGCCCCGGCGCCGAAGCATGAATCTTCACGGAGCCCGAGCCCCCACGCCTTTGTGCGGTTCTCTTGGGAAACGGCACATTCATCGGCAGCCACCCAAGTTCAACCTCTGCGCTGTGAGAACGGGCTGCGGACCGTCCGAAGCCTCACCGTGGAGAGCACACCGCAGCCTTGCGAGGGGCCTGAGAGACAGCGGGAGCCTGGGCAGTGCCCCGCTTGCTGCCGGGGGTGCCCCCGCCCAGGCACGCGAGAGAGGCCCGCCGGGGCGGCACACCGCGGACGCGCCCTCACTGGCGGGGTGCAAGGCTGCCGCTGGCCCCACGGCGTCCACACTGCTGGCAAGCAGGTCCCCGTGGGAGTCGGACCCCGACTCCCTCCCTTGGAATTCCTGACAATGCACAGTGTTCTGTAAGGCGATGCCACACGATGCCATGTTTCCATCCACCAGCCAGCTTCTCCTGCCCCTGCCTCGTGCCCCAGCTGCCTGCCCATGTGACGATGCACGGCCCCGTGAGCGGAGCTTCTGGCCTAAGGACAGCTCGCTGGCACTGCCTGTCTGTCGCTGGGGTGGGCCGCTAAAGAGGCGCCACCCCGGCGAGCACGCATCTCTCTCCCGGCTGCCACTTTCAGCAGGGACTCCTGCCACCCAAGGCACATGCCGAAGGCCCTGCAGAGAAATCGGCAGAAGCGTTTCCTGCTCGTAACACTCATAATAGCGAGGGAGCGCGCGCGAGAGGGAGAGAGATCTTTACAAAGTGCAGCCTGTAGTCATTCCTTCCCCGTCACACATGGAAAATGAACTCACCCACACTGGCTCTGAAAAGACCCAGATGAGAGAATTCCTTTCTTTATTGTCTACTTTTAAAGACTATTCTCTGACCCCTGCTATTTATGACTTAAGATCTGTGAAGACCGGGCCAAACCCCTTTGGCTCCAAATGGTGAACACGAACAAAAGCTATTCACCTTTGTTCCACTTACCTCATTTCCCGTCCGGACAAGTTTGCGCCGCTCGGCCTGGCCTCGCCGTTTTAAACCACAGCCCCTTGTTGGCTCGCCCCATCGCAGCCAGGGCCTCATTGTGCTCGGGGCTGCTCCTGCCCGACGTGCAAGGATGCCGCGGCCCTCGCCCCGCCGCCGGAGGACGGCCGGCGTGAATACAGATGTCGCCGCGCGTCCTCTCGGCTGGCCATGAAATTGTGCATAAAATGGTTCAGGAAGCCAAACAACTCATTGGGCTTGATCTATGGCCTGTCTCCCTCTTAAATGGAGTCGAGATAATTCACAAAGATCCGTACGATACAGCCGCAAAGCAACTCTTAAGTGGGTGAGAGAAATGAGATAAAGGGGAATCAAAATAAAAGGCTGGGCCAATAAATCCATACGTGGCGTCAGGGATAAAGCTAGTTTCCCTTGTTGAAAACAGGTTGTCTTATCTTCTGCCTCCCTAACAGCCTATTCGAAGGGAGAAACACTGTTATTGATAATGCAATTCGCAGGATCCATAGACTGCAAATGTCAGCAGTTTCTAGGGGAGTCCTAGTTAGTCCCAATACTGCGCCCAGAATGAACGTCTCTCCACGTGTCCTGCTAACGGTGGCATGGCACAGCCTGACAGCACAATGTCCCCGCCAAGGCCTCAGGGCCTGGGTTTGTGTGACACTTTCAGAGAATAGGAATGTTACAGCATGTTCTCAGAGGGGCAACCATAGGGGCGACTTTCACTTGGTAACGGGACACAGTTGAGTCTCGTGATCGAGGCGCAGCTGTCAGAGCGTCTGGAAACGATGTGTCCGTCAGGCATGTATCAGTGTTGTTCGTGCGACAGGGACACAACAAGTTTGATGTTCACGTTCAAGGCGAGTGTCGCGGTGCCACGGCCGTGGGGACACGTCGTTGTCGTTTCAGAGCTAGCAGGACTGCGGTTAGCGGACACCCACGGTGAAAACCGAAGGTCCTAAGGAGGGCGTGTGTCTGAAGAAAGGGCCATGTGACCTCCGCCCAGACAGGCATCTGAGGGGAAGGCGGCACGTGACGAAGGTCCTCCGTAGAAATCTGAGTCCTTTTCTCTTCCACCCCCAGGAAAACAGAAGATACCGCCTCAGCGGTGGAGCCCATGCAGACAGCGGCCGTAACTTCAGGGCACAAAACCTACTTAGGACAAATGCCCAGCGTCAGCATCACACACACACACACACACACACACACACACACACACACTTCACATCGCCCTATGGTGCTCCCTCCCAGCAACAGCTCTTACAAGCTGGTTCTCTGACCCAAACTGGTTGCAAAAATACCAGGGTTGTTGAACAAAATTATTTGCAGGGTGAGAGAGGTTCTTCCAAATACAATGGGTAAAAGGTCAGAATCTTGAGAAAGGAAAATTATTTTTGTTCACAATAACTATGTTCATTTCATCAGGAAAGTTGCATAGCAAGAGTGTATCTTGTTCACCCCGGAGGGGCGGGGGGTGGGGGGAAGCAGCATGAAAATTAAAACCTAGGTTGATACTTCCTGTAAGGGTTGCTCTCTTAAAAACATAGCGATACGATGTTTCCGAGGCCTGCTCTGAGGAACGCCTGTGTTGGACTAGGTAGGACAGCTGGGCTTGACCCCCAGGTCAAGGACTGCCTACAGGATAGAATCGAAATGATGAAAGCAGTAAAGCGAGTGGGGACCCTCTCGGTTCCGGGGAGCATTTTCACCCCAGGAGAGAATAGTAACAGGGACCCTCCTTAGGTAAGGTCAGGCAACACGGTACAACCTCATGGTCAGTGCCCCCAAATTCTGCCCCCCCCCCAGTTGCTGACACCACAGCCCCCAGCCATTGGGAGGCGTTGGTGTCTCGGGCCAGCTGCCCCACCAGACCCAACGTGTCCAAGCACTCGACGCTCGTGCACACGCTACGCCTTCTGATGAACACATTACAGCTTCAAAACACCTGTCAGACCATAACCAGCGTGTAATGCATCCGAGATGTTTTTCACACATGCACACTGGGTTCCATGTGTAAAGCCAAACGTCAGGAGCCCTCCTTTGACTGTGAGCGTCAGAAGCATCTTCGTTTGCCTGTGCTATCATCCGACACAAAGACACGTTCATAGAGAGGGATCAAGAGATCGGGGAAGGGTGAGGAGAGTGAGCCAAGGCGGGGCGGGGGCGGGGGGGGAGGGCTCAGTCCTGCCTCAAGCCCGTGCGCTGAAGCTTGCGGCAGGTGGAAGTCCTTCTCACCCATGAAAATGAAGGTGGAAAATGAGAAACACGTTGCGCTTTTCGTATGGCACATGTTGGACTGAAACCTAAATAAGGGCCTGTTCTCTTCCTTCGATCGCGACTGTACGACAAGCCTGGCTGTTTTACCAGCAGCTAGACTAGTTTCTGGACTAAGACACCCGGCACCGTTCTAGGCACCCCAGGCAAACGATCACCACCCTAAGCACACTGACGCGTTTGCCGAGAGTTGGCAGCGTGCGGGCAGAGGGCAGTGACCGTAAGAAGGGCGGCGTAGCCAGAGCAGATCTGGAAGGGTGTCCCGGCTGCCTTCCGCGCCCCCAGCTCAGGTTAGGACTGGGAGCCTGCATTCCAGGGGCCCTGGCCGATGGGGAGCGGGGCGGCAAACCCTCAACTGCTCACATCATTAATTCGTCCATCCGCCCGCAGTACTGCCAGAAGGGGCCGAGGTGGAAACCGGCAGCGCGCGCATTCCTTCATTCCTTAGCGCTTCCCACAGGAGGCTTTGGAAAGTAGGTGTTTATTGAGCGATCTCAGTTGTACGTTCTTTGTGGTGTCTGTTCCAAATTGCTCTCTGCCTCCCTCCCCTGTCTCCCTCTGTCTTTGTCTCTCTCCCCTTTCTGCCTTTATATGACAGACGCGCTGCCTCCAAACGTTCCTGCTCAGTGAAGAGGGAAGGAGGACGTGACCAGGACACTTCCCTAAGTCGTCCCTCAGGCTTGCTGGTCATTCGATTTCCACCCCCATAGAGGCCGTCAGGTGCCAGAGCGCGTGTCCCTTAAGAGAGACGTCCTCTCTTGGTAAGCACAAAGGACCCGCGCAAATGTAAAGGTCATGGGGCACCTCGCCTCACGCTGTTGACAGGCATGATGCCAGAGGATCGTTGGGCAGATTTGCATTTTATGGAGCACGCTAAGATGATTTTGTACACACCACTTAGTTTCTCGAGAGAACACTGGCCAATGCGTCACACACCTAACAATTTCTGTTCATGTGCAGTGTGTACAAGGGTTAATCCCGACCCTGCTTTAAGCAATTGATAGGATTTGTCTCTCTTCTCCTCCCACAACGGCACAGCCTGTTCGCTCCCTGCTGAGAAATAACGTCGCGATCTCCATTTACGGACCTGAGCGCACTGGTACCCCCAAGAAAGGGACCCGTTTATTCCATCGGAGGTGTCTCCTGCACAGCCTTCTGTCTTCTGGTGGCGCACACGTACGCGCCTCTGGACAGTCCTGGTCGATGGTGCGTCTGCCTATGCAATTGCTTGTAATGGCCAAACGCATCGGTGCGGTGAACAAGACATGCTCGATAAACACCAGCTCTGTCCTTGAAGTGGATTAGGTCAGGCCAGGGGAAATCGTACGCTTGTCAGTAAGTGTTCCAATAGGCTTGCGATGTCTTAAGATATATAAACCGTCTGCTGTTTCTCAGAATTGGAGAGAAAGAAAGGATGTCCAGCAGAGCTGTTTCTATGAGCTTTCGTCTTCCCTCCTTCGGATGGATTTTCTTTGGCCTCCCTCTAAGGACGTGCAGTTGTTACCCCATAAATCAGGAAGCATTTAACACAGCACAAAAGCCTCCCTGGCCAGCCCCATTGGACTGTGTGTCAGAGTTTGGACCCGTGTCCCATACATCTCTCAGATGTCCAGTGAAGCCGTCCACATGTCCACACAAGCCACCCCCATCCTCCTCACCTCGGCAGGTGGCTCCGAGCAAGCCTGGGAGGTGCCTGGGGATTTGGAGCTACGGCCCTGGAGGGCGCCCAGCCCCCACTGAGATCAAAGCCCCTTGCCTGGCACTCCGACCAAATGGCGGCTTTGTGACCCATATCCTCCAAAGCAAAGGGGACACAAATCCAGCGAGACAGTTACAACCCCCAAGGGGGGGCCGATGAGCATGCCCGGTCCCCAGAGACAGGTGGGCTGGCACCCGGGAGCCACAATGAGGTGCAAGGTTCCCAGGTCACCGTGCATGTGAAGGGAAGAGGCTCTTCTAACGTAAGAGCACGCCTCTCCCGCAAATGTTAAAGGATGTCGCTGAAAGACCTGGTTTAACTCGCAGCCTGCGGCAAGGGCCAGGCTCGGGTGACAATTGGGTCCAAGGAGACAGCCAAGAAACATGCATGGAGGTCTGTTCCAAGGCTGGAACGGATGGGCCAGCAGCTGGGGGAGGGCCTCTTCGTGGGCCCAGCATCTAGGCCCCGGAGACAACTCGTCTGCAGTGCCCGGGACCAGAGCCGTGCCCGCTCCCAGCCGCGGTCCGCTGTGACCGAGCGGGGAAAGGCCTCACAGGCCGCAAACGATGAACCTACCCCGGGCAGAGGCTACGGCGGCAGGACACCCAGTGCCCGTTTGCTTTCCAAGCCTGTCACAATGTTTTCTGGCTCTCATCATGATACATGAGCCTTGGGTTTTCAAAAGCTGTGATGTTTCGGCGTTGTCTTCCTATTATTTACCACTCATTCTTGCAATACGTCCTCCCGAGATGACCCAAAGGGTTGCAAAAATGATGTCGGATGCTGCTGGGTGTTTGGTTTTTTTTTTTTAGTTTCAGTGCCTCCACACTTGCATTTTCCATGACAGAAGAAAGCGGGTCTGTTGGTTAGTGTGGTTTTGCCAACGTGAACGGGAGGCCTAATAGAGGGCTGGGGGAAGCGTGGCCAAGGGCCCCACCCAGCCCGGAGCCCATTTCTGTGCAGCCGCCCAGCTCCAAGTTGTTCCTGCATGTTGAAGTGGTTGGGAAAACGATCCAATTTCATGACAGGTGAGACCTGCATGAAATTCAAATTTCAGTGTCCACAAATAAAGTTTTATTGGAACACGGCCACATTCCTTCACCCACTAGATGCCCGTCACCCGGCACCACCAGCTGGGACAGCTAAAAACGGCTCCTGCCACACACAGACGTCCCCCTGAGAATGACATCTCCCCAGGCTACAAACGCCAGCCTAAGCCTCTGCCAGACACATTGCCACTCTGGTCTCGGGGAGGGGCAGGGGGGGCATGGAGCTCAGGGGGGCGCTGGTCTCATTGTGCACAGATCAGCCCCGGGAGGAAAGCAGAGTTCCCCAGCAAACGCAGGCCGTGGTGCTGAGTTACCCCCAGGCAGCCGACTGTGTGTTCCTTTAGGCCCAAAGGCAATGCGGTGATGATGTCCTTTGCGGAGGAAAGAATGTAATGGGAGGGTTTCACACATTCATTCATCACAGCAATTTGTTGAGTGCCTATCCTGTGCCTGACGTCACTCTAGGCTCGGAGGGCACTCTGGGGAGCAAGGAGAACAGAGCCGGCGCCCCGGGGCCCGCGCTCCGCAGCGCAGGCGAGGGAGCGCGGCAGGTACAGGAGTCACTACAGGACGAGCCAGGCAGCAGGGACCTGGGCAGAAAGGCGACTCCAGAAGGCAAGGCCGGGCAATGCTTTCGTCGGAGCGGCAGCGCCTCGCACGGTGTAAGGCACTCAGCAGCCGGTGCGGCCTGGGGGCGGCCGGGTCTTTCCGGCAGCCACGTGGGCGGGGGCAGGAGCTGGGAGACGCTGTGGCGGACTCTCTGTGCGTGGGCCCCGTGAGAGATGAGGGTGGAGTGGACAAGGGGGCAGGGCAGTTATGTGGGAAAAGGAGATCGCATTCTGGAGGGAAGAGCCCGAAATGGCTCGGAAGTGTGTGGTTTGTGTAAAATACTACATACGCCTTATCTTTTAACACGTACTCAGAAAACCCTATCATTTCTGGGTGTTTTTTGTTTGTTTTTGTTCTTGTTCCTGGTTTTTTTTTTTTTTACCCTTCTGTCCCCATATTTGTTCAAAATAGTTTTCCAAGTCATTGATTTCTACGCAGCACAATGTAGGGAACCGCGTTCCAACGTTCAGGCGCCTCTACCTATCTGCTGAGTGACCCAAGACCACCAGCCACTGTGTTTGTGCCTAAATGTCCCCACCTGGACAATGACGTTACCATCACTCCCCGCTCTCCCCATTATCTTACAGACTCAGAGGAAAAGCCCACAGGTGCTTCATGAATCTCAAAAGAAACACGCGTCGTCCTCGTGCACGAAGGTACACGGCGATGCTCATGCCCACAGGGGCCACGTAGCGATGGACACGTGAGGGTCCTTCCCAAGGATTCGGACTAGGAATAACCCTTTGTAAGAGAGTCCAAAGTTCCTGTTGGGCTGAGCTGTGGCTTATTGACTCATTCTTGCTTTTAGACCAAAGGAATTGATTTCTTTCCTGTAAAATTCAGTCTCAAGTGCAAGCCTTGATCATTCAATTACAAATATAGTTTAACAACCTGCAGTCCCGAGCGCCACGACGTTTCTTAATGAGGATGTTTTAACAGCAGTTCGTCAAGGAGCTAAGGGCACCATGGGGGAGACAGAGAGAGACCCAGGCAGGTAATAAAAATAAACAAATGAGGTGAAATTAGTTCGAATGAACCTCTTTCACGAAAATGGCAAATGTATAAAAAAAGAATCAATTAATTTCTTGCTGGGATGAGGAGAAAGGAGGTGCGTAAATGAGAAATAGTGCTGATGCAACCAATTATTGTCTACATAATACCCAACCAAGAGAACACTGAACAAAACTAGTGCCTATGAAATTTTAGCGTCCTGCGGGGGGGGGGGGTGTAGGGGTGTGTGTGTGTGTGTGTGTGTGTGTGTGTGTGTGTACCCTTTCCTGCAACACTGATATAAATGAATCACCCAAAACTCCGGTTGAAAAATAATTGCAGTCGCCCCCCCCCCAACCCATGGGAGATTTGCCCTAAAATCCCCGGGGAAGGCCTGAAACCGCAGATAATACCAAACGTTGTATGTACTGTGCTTTTTCCTAGACACACACATTTACAATAAAGTTTAATGTATAAATTCACCCCAGTAAGAGATTAGCAACGAGCGCTAATAATAAAATGGAACGTTGCACCAGCAGGCTATAACAAGTTCCATGAATTCGGCCTCTGTCCCTGATCACCAAGCTGACCGTCGAGACGGCTGGTGAGGGATGAACCGGCGGGAACAGCGGACAAGGGACGATGTACGTTCCGGGCCAGGGGACAGGGACTGCTGGCGAAGCCATCGGGATACTCAGAACGGCATGAAATTTAAACTTGTAAGTGTTTCTTTCTGGACTCGTCTATGTAATAGTTTCAGACCAAGGTTTACCACAGGTAACTGCGATGACAGATAACGGGAGGCCACTGCCACACGTGAGTGGTGGGCACCAGGAGACGTGTCTTCAGAGCGACGGCTAATGATGTTTCAGAAAAAGTGGAAAAGGGCCACCAACCAGACAGTTCATGTCTGCCCAGGATCTAGAGAGTCAGAGCTAAGCAAAGCTTATTTTCACCAAACTAGTTCACATTCAGCTAATTCTGTTCCATATTTAACAACATCTGTGTCTATGAACTGACACAGCGCCTACATGAAGGTGGGAGTGGATTATCATAAAGTTTTAAGTTTAGGAACACTATTCTATAATCATTTACTTGGAGATAACGTGCTTGAAAGACCTTTCAAAATAATAACATTCTTCATAATTATGCTATGAAATTCTCTATAATTATGCCTTGTGTATTGCTCAAATAAAATTTGGGTTATGAAATAAAGGACTGCTTCGATGTTAGGTCTAAAAATAATGTCCACAAATAAATCCCATCGAACACTATTGTGGTCCCAAAATGGCTCCACTCTCTTTAGCAAGTTTAAACTTCATTCGTTTATATAACTAAATGTAAAACCTACTTCTTGAGTGGAGCCAAAGTGCCTTCACATTGTAAAGTTTGCGGACTGAGGTACAAACGTATGCTATTAAAGATATAAATGAGTATCATGACAACTTTAGAGTATGCGTGTGCCGCGTGAACTACTCCAACGTGGAAAAGAATCAAAGTATTTAACCAGCAATTCGTACACACAAACAAACCCTATACACTATAACTCAGATCTAAGTAAAATATATTCAATCTTCTGGTCCAACCAGAAGGCGCTCTATTGCTTCATTAAAAATATTGCGGAACAAAGAGAGGAATGAGGTGGTAGTTGCAAATAAGGACGCGCGTATCCTGGGGCTGCAGCAGTGAGGACAGAAACGACACGTCTGATACGACCGCGTAGAGGCACCTGCGAGTTATACGCCCGTCAAGGCCCGGCTTCTGGTTTTGTTCTGTGAAAGCATCAAGTGTAGCCACGGGTGGGGACCGGGTGAAGGGCCCACACGATTACTTTGTACTTCAATTTTGCAGCTTCCAGGGACTCTCTCATTATTCCAAAATTAAAAAGGTTTTTTGTTGTTGTTGTTGTTGTTTTTAAATAGGGACATAGTTCTAGAGCACGTACCTTTGAACACTGCTTGTGATTCTGGCACCAAACCAGGGAGCCATTGTTCTGCAAAGAGAAAAAGAAATATTGACAAGTTAAATCATTTTCTAACGGGATGCTGCCAACACGCTGGTGTGCGTGAAGAGACTTTTTCAATATTTGCAGGCACCAACAGACCAACGTTGCCATCCTGACAGGTGTTTTTCCTAAAATAGAAAATGCGTTTCGAACGTACGTCCGGTTTTGCCCTTGGCTTCACGATAGAAACAAAGATGGATAAAATAATACCGATTCCAAGCTGCGCACAGGGAAGTGAGCCATCGCTCGTCGTGAGCTGGCCGCGAGCAGGGAAACACACGCTCAGACCTTCCTGTCAAAGCAGATTTGGTGACTTCACAAGCTGGGCACCCAGCAGGCTCTGAGCCACCAAACTCAGCTTCTGGATGAGTCAGCCCTCCCGTGAAAAGCCTCCTCCTTCCCGCGTCCCGGGTGAGCGACATGAACGAGGGATGAACTAGCCCCGTGCCTCAGTTTACCCACTGGTAAAGCAAAGGGACAACAGTGATGTGTGAGGTCTGGGAATGAGTAAGTGAAATAATGCACATGGCTTGACCTTCACTCATCAGGAAACACATTTTAGGACTAGGATTTCTTAATCCCTAACATGCAAGCGCCTGCCTAGAAGCTTCTAGTTTCACCCGATGAAGATATTGGTCACAGTTTTTCCTTTGGTTGTGACACTTTACATCAGATTATGCCAGGACCGGGTACTTGGGAGAGACCAAAGAAACCATCACCCAGTAATTAAGATGTCGTGCTGTGACCTTGGGGTTTTTGAAGTCTGAGTTGAGTATGAGATGAAATAGCCTGTTTCCTGTTTGAAGATCTAAACTTTTCATTTGTAAGAACATCAGAATGGATGTTCATTTGCAGTTAAAAAAAAAAGTGAAACAATAATGTCTTTAGAAAATATTTATAATAACTTTATTGAGAGAAAATTCACGTACATAAAAATCACTGATCTTTAAAGTGTACCCATTCGGTGGCTTTTTGAATATTCACAAGACCGTGCAACACTCTATCAGTCATTTTTAACATCTCCATCAACCCAGAAAGAGACAGGTGCCCCTGTTCCCTCCCCTTCCCCACGGACGCGGGCAGCCACAAGTCTACCTTCTGTCTCTACAGACGGACCTACTCTGGACGTTTCCCATAAAAGCAACTACACAGCATGTGGCCTTCCACATCTGGCTTCTTCCTCCTCCTAATGTTTTACATTATGCTAAGTGCTAGGGCATTTCTGCTTCGTCTCTATCACCGCATGTATTGGTACTTCGTTCCTTTCTATTGTCCAATTCCATGGCATGGCTATGCCACGTTTTGGTCTTCCCCTTCCAATAACATATCTTAATCGATCCCATTTCTAATAATGTATCCTAACAATATGGGATTCCCAAAACCACTGGATCGATCTCAACTGTACGGGATTAGAAAGCCTCTTCTTCCAGGTGAAGACCATTAGGCTAAGAGCTGCCAGCTGCCCGGGAAAGCGTCAGCTATTAAATCTCGCTACCATGGGGCCCCCACGCACCTGTACAGCCTTAACCTCCCGGAACGGCTACGCATACCTACGAGTCCACACACACCTACGAGTTCAGCCCCTCCAGCGTGAACCTGCTCGACCCGACCGAGCGCCACACGCGCTCAGTGGGCCTTTGTCTCTCCCTACACGTCGCCGTCCGGCCGGCAGACCAGGAAGGCCTGAAGCTGGCGGAGAGCACAGCGAGTGCGGGACGCGGGTGAGTAGGCTCTGGGGCAGGTTTGCTCACAGACATAATTCGACTGGGTCTGGGCCACCGCTGGAGAGAGCGTGAACAAGGCTTCGTCGCCGGATGTGAAGTGCTGATATGAAGGGGTACGATGGACAGACAGACAGTTCCTAAAAGGAGCCCGTGGCCTGGAACGAAGTCAAGGTTCCTGGGGGGGCTTCGGCAGATGGAAGCGCGGCCCAAAGAGAGGGAGCCGCACCCAGCGCGGGCTAGGAGTCGGGGAGCTGGTGGGGCCGGGGCAGCTCTGCGACCCTTGCCAGTGGGGGCCCGACCCCGCCTGCTCTCCGGGCAGGCTCCTTGTGCACCACACAGTGGCTCCTGCGGGGACGGCCCAGAGCCACTCCTGCGGGGACGGCCCTAGAGCACGTCTGTCCGAGCACATCCTGGGCCCCACAGGCATGCTCCGGGCTCAGCGCCGCGCCCCCGACCCCACTGTCTGTAAAGAGCCCAGGGAGGCTAGGGGCACGCCGGTCCCGGGAGATGCTTTTTCCGGGGCCACGGTCTGAGGACGTCCGCCTGTTGGAGCCAAGTCAGAGGGTCCCGCTGCCTGCTCTGAGAACCCAGACACGGGGCCCGCTTCCAGGCCCTTTCCCTCCCAGGCCTTGCTTCCCCTGCACCGAGGAACAGAACCTCCAGCGGGGACAAGAGGGCCCTTCAGGGCGGCGGCGGCGCCTGCCGTACTGCTGACAGGAGACGTGCCACACCCTCTTGGGCCGCGGGCTGTGTTTCCTTGGATCTCAGGCTGGGCTCCCCACCTGCACTGAGGCCCAGGAGGGAGGGCTTCCTGTTTCCGCTCTGCCTGAAAGTCCCACATTGGCAACGGACGGTTCCTGCCTCTGCCAGAGACGGGGCACCCGTCTGTCAAAGCCGCTCCCTACGCACGCGAGGTGACGGGGCTGCAAAAGTAGGCGTGGCCACGGCGGCCGGGCCCCCAAAAGCGCATGGGCAGAACTATCACGCGAAGGGTAGCAGGCCTTAGACACGGTGGTTATTAATAAATGCCGTTGCTACACTACTGGCCGCGTCCCTCCAGCAGGCCCTGGCTCTGGTGCCCCGCATGCGCGTCCCCCGCAATCCTCCCGGTCTGACCCGGGGTGCAGTTCGCCGTCCCCCAGTTAACACAGAGGCGGTCCACGCGGCCGACGGCCCTGTGCACGGTCGCAAAGCTGGTGGCCACAGCCCACTGCCGGGAGACGGAGTGTCACCAGAGCCAGCCCCAGCCTCTAACCTTGCAGAGGCAGGGGAGGATGTCTCGGGGACAGGCGGGTGGGCCCGTGCAAAGAACAGGACCGGAGCTTAGGGACATCGGTAGAAGGCAGACGGTAGCGGGTATTGACTTATCCCTGGAAATAGCTTTTTTAGTCCATGTCAGAGGGTTAAAATAATACAAAGACGATGAGGCAGGGCTCGTGTGGGTCAACGTTCTTCTGCTCCCCCAGACTGTGGGGGAAAGGGCCGAACCCCAGCAACAGAAGGGGGAGGGAAGGCCGCGGCAGACACCAGAGGCAGGGACCCCGAGGGAAACTACGGAGCCCACCCCCTTGGCTCAGACGCCCACGAAAATGACCAAAAAAAACCCTCGTTGCAGGGCCTGCTAAGCTGCTTCCTTATGACTGAGAATTAATATCAGTGCAATTCCTCAACCAAAGCACTCTCATTTGAAGCAAAATTTCCCACTAATCGCCAGACCAAAAAGCTGTGTCATTAGAAAGAAACAGCTGGGGCAAGAGCAAGCCATCACAAAAGATTATTTATTATGATTGTAGGACTTTCATTACTGAGGACAGCCTGTCACAGGATGCTTAGGGAGATTAAAAAGAGAATCCAGGCAAAGTACTTAGCAGAACACGGGGGCGTGTCGGGAGAGGGGAGAAGGTGCATTCATGTTATTTTGTTGCTTTGCCATTGCCACCGCTTTGACGAGTGGGGAGTGAGCCGGCCTTTACAACCTCCCGGCTCTGACCACAGCGCATTCTCTGCACTAACCTGGCGTTGAGGCTCCAAGGGGGCCTGGCACGTTTCCCTCCCTGGGGCGGGGGAGTCTCTCCCTGTTTGCCCAGGCAACCCACGGGCAGCGCTAGCGTTTCCTTTTCACTTCCCTGGATTGACCACCTAATTCCTTGGTGGGGAACTGTCTGCCTGCCTCAGCTGGTGTAAAAATTTTCCAGTACCTCTTCTGTCTTTTGAATGTATGCATGGAGTTTTCCATGCAGACATTTTGTACACACACACACACACACACACACACACTCACTCTTTCCCCAAAATGTGTCCATCTCCTCTCCCTGTTTGAGGCTTCCTGTTTTTCTTCAAACAGCCCCTCCCTCCACGGAAGCTTCTGTGGCTTTTCATGCTTTTGCCTTAATCCATCACCATCCTCCATAATGTTTATCTCCAGAAAGAACTTCTCAGAAGCCTGCCCAATACCACCAAGGAGGTCGGTAAACCGCCCGGGACTGTGTTTGGGCCAGGTGTGTTCCTCTGCTTCTGGCGCTTACCTGCGATGCTCTTCGAGCAGGTGAGCGGAGGAAAAATACAAGAGCCCGTGCCGTTTCCACACCCCGCCCCGGGGGGAAGTTCTTACTCACACTCCCGTAGCCTTCACCCGGTAAGCCACGTGACAACAAAACTAAGATACACTGTTCGCAGTAACATCCTGTTCTGGCTTAAAGCCAACAAAATAAAGGGACAAAGTCCATTAGGCAAAGGAGACGTTGCCTCTAGAATCATGACAGGGACCTCCACGAAGGATCAGACAGCGGGGCTTTGTTCCGTCCACAAAGATGACGTCCTCTATTTTATCGGTTTTACTAGATCAAACACGAATGCTAGTCAATTCCCCTTTCAAAGAGTTTAGGCAGTTCAATCACCTGCCCCCCACATTGTTTCAATGGCACGTTCAAAGTTTCTCCATTTCCAGCCTTTTGATTTTTCTCCCCTTAAAGCAAAAATAATTCTTCAAACGCTCGGAGTAAAGAAAACACTTCATTCACTCAGAGACAACCCACCAGGAGGGGATAAAGATAAATGGAAACTAGTTATCTAGACACAGCCATCTGAAAAGAGAAGAGAGGATTATACCAGGCCCCACTTTTCTTTTAACATAACCAGGTGTGTGGGGAACAGTCCCAGGGACGCATCGACTTGCAGGTTCGGAAAAACACCCAACCGCTGCGCAACACGGGACAGGGGCTCCACCCAGAAACCCTCCCGGAAAACCCACAACAAACAGTCCCTTTACCCATCAGCCCCGAAAACTACAAAGCATTAGCTATTGCTCTCAGCTGATCCTTGTGTTTTCATGCTAAATGGAAGTTGAAAAACAATAGAAGCAGGGATTCAAATTTACATTAATTCATTTTAATCCAGGATATTTTTCTATTATCTGGGAACCATGGGATAATATATATTTGATTTCATGTGTGTACTACAAAGATGTTCTTTTCTAATGTCATAGCACTCAGAAGTTTCTCATTTATTCAGCAGCCGCTAAAAGACAGGAAGGCGAGAGACGAACGTCGAGACCAGGCCTTTCCACGGCTCATAAGATTAAAAAAATAAAATCTTCGCTAGGAACCGTCTCAACTGTACACTCATGCCAAATATTTCCCAGGAGCCTTACATGCATATGAGTAAGTGAGAGAAGCCACCTGAAAATGCTCCCTGCCGTACGATTCCAGCTCGGTGACATTCGAGAAAAGGTGAAACTGTGGAGACCATGAAAAGCCAGGGGCCGCCGGGTTCGGGGAAGGAGACGTGCGCCGACGGACCCCACGCGGTGGTCGGGCAGCGGAGCCTCCGCGGGGGACACTGCCCTGACACGCATGTCGTCACATGTTTGTCCAGACCCACAGGACCGGCACTGGCAAGAGGGAACCTCATGTGAAGTGTGGACCCCAGGGGACAGTGATATGTCCGCGTAGGTCCGTCACGGTACAAACGGCCCACGGCGGGGGGGGGGGGGCGGGGTCGGATGTTGAGAGTGGGGTGTTGTGTACGTCAGGGGGGCAAGGGGTGTATGGGAATTCTTTGTATTTCTGCTCCACTTTGCTGTAAACCTAAAACTGCTCCAACACCAAGTCCACTTAAAAGGGAAAAAAGTAAAGTGTATATCGTTTTGGTTCCTGAATAACATTGCTTTCTCATGTTATGGATCGCTCTTCTAAAACACCTGGCCTTTGCATCGCCTCCTAAAAGGAAAATTGCCTCGGGGTCACAGCGGAAGCTCTAGGAACACAGTTTTGACCACACAGATATATGTCCATCCCACCCCGCATGGAACGCGGGCCCCGGACACACCTGGCACACAAGCACCGCGCTTGTGTGGGAATGAGAACCTTGACCGGTGCTGCCTCTGTGCTCCGGCGAGCCCGTCCCCCGCTGTGGGTGGGGCTTCGGGGAGACAGGGGGTGGACCTCAGGCGAGCTTTGCTTGCAGCCTGGTTCCTAACAGGCCACGGCCCGTGGCTCAGGGGTTGGGGACCCCTATCCTGTAGAGTAAACATCCAAGAGACTTGGCCTGACACTATTGAAACTGAACAAAAACCTGCACTCAGAATTGATAACAAATTGTTTGAGAAACAATCATGCTGAGTCTATTCTATAGATGCAGAGAACTGAAGTCCTCTACAGAGAAGTGTAAGAGGGGAAACATTACGTTTGACCATGAGTTTTGACAAGGACCGTGCCCGTGCCTTCTGTTGGTGGGAACGCATCCGAGGAGGACAGGGTGTTTCCCCCTTAGAGTCCCTTTCAGCCCCACGGGCCGCCGCCGAACCAGGAGTCCTGGCCTGTCTCAGGAGGCTCCCGCGGCCGGCTCCCGCTCCCATCTCCTCCCGCAGGATCTGCCAGTCCCTCCTCCACCGCCCGCCGCCGCCTTGAGTTCAGGCATTTTCTCGAAGCCGCACTCCGTTTTAAAATTTATATTACCTGGAGAAAAGTCTAGTAAATCATGCCCTCTCCACAGTATCACATAAAACCCTACATTCCAAGGCAGAATAAATGAGTTGTGCTGGGGGGAAAAAAATCCCACCTGAAGTAGGTTCAGGGCAGTAAATGTAATGGCTAACATTTCCTAAATGACTCATATTACAAAGTGAAGGGGGCAGGAGCAATAGAGGGCCTGCTATAAACTGCGCCATGAAAGCCTGGTTCCTGGGGACGCTGAGAACCGGAGACATGCCTGCGGGGACAGAGGGGACAAAGGCTGACGTTTAGAGCAGCCAGGCTCCGACGCCACGCTGACGTTGGGCCTCCACTTGTCCCCTGGGCGTGGATTCCCCCAGCTCCGAGAGCCCCCGCGCCCAGACCCCCGTGGCCTGGCCCAGGACGCGGAGCCCCGCTGCGGGGGAGAGGGGCGGGTCTGGCAGGGCCGGCGCAGCGCTGGGGGGGTGCTCGCGGTAGGAACCAACAGCCCTGCGCGTCTAGGGGAGCAGGCTGCGTTCGGGCGGGTCCTTCTCATCGGCCGCAGCCACCCCCGGTTGTCCCTTATCCCTTCCTGCGGGGCCTTCCTGCCTTATGCTGCAATCCTGTAAAATGCAAATGACGGAGCAGAAAACGCCCAACCTCCCAGACCAGGTGAAAGGTATTACGCAAAACGACACAGCATGGGTGTGGCCAAGGAAGCCCTTGTCCACATTTTATCACTTTAAAAACATTTCTTAGGGCTGCGTAACTATGGATGTGCTCCTTACGGCTCCTTAGAGCCACTGAAACCTCATATATGTGCCTGCTGGCTCTCTATGCAGCCTCTTTCTTGCTCATATCAACACGTGCTCTTCTTGTTTGGGGGGCCGTCCCTGCTCCTCCACATCTGCATGAAAAGTGAGCTCATTCTGGGTGAGTGTTACACAGAGGAATGCTTTCTAGAAAGTGGGGCCCTGGTGAGAAGGTGCAGGGATGGAGCCCTGGACACAGGGGTTCCTCCCCGTCCCCCGCCCCCGCCCCCCCCACACACACACACAAACAGCCAAGGCGAACCCAGTATCAGTTTCAGGGATCTCGACCTGGAATATGCGGAAAGCGGTTCCACTGCCCTGAAGCAGGCGCAAGGGAGTTTCCCAGGCCCTTCGTTTTCCCCCAACGAAACCAGAACTGAGATCATTTTCCAGGAGAAGTGAGTCCCTGGGGAGGCCGCTGAAATGGCGCAGTGACGCTCTGATGGGCTGCTGAAGGAAGGGGAGGGCTGGCGCTGACCAGGCGTTCGCAGGCTGGACGGGCGCGCAGTACAGACCGCGAGCTGAGGCTGGGAACAAGGGACATGGAAGCACCCATATCGCTGCGTGAATTCCTTGGGCAGGAGCTGCATTGGACGGACCGCCCCGGAGGCAGCTGTCAGGGCTTGGTGGATGCCGAGTGAGGAAGTTGCAGCTTGCGTGCACCCAAAAGGCAAGGAAACGACGCTGTTGACAAAAAGCGATTAAACGATGCACGGTGAGCTCCTGACAGGCCCGGCAGGCCCGTAGAGGAGGCAGGGCAGGTGGCAGGGCTTCCAGGCTCCCTGGTTCGACGGGCCTCCTGCGGCTCTGCCAGCACAGCACAGGGGTCTGGGCGCCGACTCCTCAGCCCAAGGCCTGGCCCCGGCCCCCTCAGCCAGCGCACGCCCCCAGTGTTCCCTCCCGCATGGCTCGCACAGCGCACAGCAGGCCCAGCTGGTCTGAACTTCGGGGCCTACAGGGGGAGGGGGAGACCTGAGCAGGACAGAGAAGGCATGGAAAGCGAGCACACGTGTTCAAACGGGAGCCCATGGAGACCTCAAACGGCAAGGAGTTCTGCTCGAGGGTCGGTCCAAAGCGTGCCGTCGAGCGGAAATGTATCAGCCCCCAAAGATGGGACTTGTTCCATAAAATATAAGGGCCATTGTCTGCAGCAGATACAGCCATGTACAACCCAGAGGTCCCCGCCCCCCAACGGAGACGGATATTCCTACTGAGTTCACAACGGACACGTCACAGCGGCAGCCCTCTTTCCGCACCGGGGGGCTGGGCCGGGTTGAACAGAGGGACCTGGCCCGAGGCCACACGCTTTCAGAAAGAAGCCCATCTCCAGTGACAAAGGGCCCACCTCCTCGCCCCGTCCTGGGCCGCAGACCAGGGGTCGCAGGTCCACAGTGTGCCGGGAGCCCCCCGAGGCTGTGGGTGCAGTGCATGGCCGCCCAGCTCCGGCGCCTTACGCTCCATCCTCAACGCCCCCCTCGGAGGCTGGGACACTACCCAGTAACATTCCGACGTCAGATCTCACAGCCCGGGAACACGCGCCCTGAGCCCGTCTGCCTGGCCTCGGCCTTGCCGGGCGGGCGGCGGGAGCAGGGGGAGGGGGAGGGTAAGGGCGCCCCGTGCCAGAGGCTTCTGGGAAAAGCCACGTTTCCATCAAGGCAAGTCGATATGAAGCACGTTTCCTGAAAAAGGTAAGTTGAAGAAATTAACTGAGCGGTGGCAGGCAGGACAGCTGCGGGGAAGCGTTGCCCTGCCAGTGCGGAGGATGAAGGCGGAGCCTCATGGCACAGCTGGGGGACGGAGCGCATGGCAGCAGGAGGCAAGGCGTAGCTCTGCATTCCCAGTCCCCCGGCTCTCTCGCCAGGGCCAGGGGAGAATAGGACCTGCCACACCCTCACCTCAGCTCAATACATTGTCCCTGAAAGTTAACAACTGTTTCTCCTGAGGACACCCATGGAAGAGCACCTTGTTCCTTCAATATGTTTCGATTTGCATCTCTGCTATTTTTTCACATGGGCTTTTAAAAGCAACTTTGGAGGGAGGCTGTGTACCAAACAATTGAAAATACTTTCTTAAAAAAAAAAAAAAAAAAAGTCAGGCCATTCCAAAGTTTCCATAAAGAATTAAAACCATTATCAAAGCAGGAAAAAATGCGAGAGCAATGCAGAAACAATTTAAACACATAACTTGACACAAATCATAATGACAGCCTGCACTAGGATTCTCTGGAGAGGCTACAACGTCCTGCAAAGTTACAGCTCATTACAATATACTTTGGGTAACTTTAATGACTGGAGATGGTCAGCAGTCTCTTTAGGTCTTTTCTTTGTTTAGTTGCAATTGCTGCTATTTTGCTTTCATCGTAGGATGTGCTGTGCAAGAACAAAATAGAAAAACCACCCAGAGAAATTTTAGCAAAAACTAAGGTAGATCAGCAGCCACTGAAACGATGCCTTCATAAGACCTCTTAGCTAACACGGGGCTTAACGCATCCGACCTGCGAAGGGTACAGTGCTAAAGGCATTCACAAAGCAATTAAAAGCCATCTTCTTTATTATTGTAGCAAAGCATAGTAAGGGCTCTTAGAATCCTGACTTCTCCACGGTGAATCAGCAGACCCCAAATCCCTCTGAAGTCTTCTTCTAAATCCCCCCTAGTCACCTTCTGTGCCAGCTGCTTCCATCGCTGGGCGCTCCGTCAGCCCCTCTCTGCGAAAGTACGAGATCGATTCAAACAAGGCCAGGCCTGTTCTCCACAGCCCGGGCAAGAAAAGGGAGGTAGCATGTGATTCCGAATACCCACGCAGAATGTTTGTAAACTCTGCAATTCTGACTTGGATGATACCACATAATCACACATCAGAAAAGACCCTTGTGGGTCATTTAATCTGTCTTCTTGCTGAAAACAAGACGACTGTGACTCGTTAATGACATGTCATTGTCTTATGAGACAAGGCACTTTCCAAGGGAAAGAGGTTGCAGTGTCCTGGCACATGATACCCCATTCCCCGGGCTTTCCCTTCCCCAGTTCCCGCCCACGCCTCTCCGATCCAGCGACAAGCGGAGCGGGGAAGAGTGATTACCTTTCAGAGTTTCCGCCTGCTAACATTTTATGCTCTTCCTAACAAAATCTCTAAAAACTCTCTCCACAGTAGTGGCAACGCCTAAGGAAAAGGTCCACAGCAAATGAGAAACACTACACGCGGTCCATCCTGTATGAATATTAGGAAGGAAGATCATCCATCACTCAGCAAATGTGGGGCCAATAGAATCCAGATCCTGGACTTGAACTTGAAATGGGGGTACTTCCTGAAAACTACGGAGCAGCGTCTGAGAAGAAAGGGAAAAGGAAGAACATGCCGGGAGGGAGGGTGTAAGAAAGCCGTGTGAGCAGGAAACCTCAGAATCGCCCGGCCCAGGGCTGCCTGGTCGCACCAGGTCCATGTTGTGGATCTGAGTAACACGGGAACGTCACAGCCACGCTAGCAACACGAGATCCCGAGGGAAACTCTAGCTCCTGAGACTTAGGAGAGTTCATTGTCATTCAAGGGCAACATTCTCCCTTCATAGGCGAGGACCGCACCGGAGCCTGGGCAGCCCCTGGCTAACCCCGACCAAAAGAGCTTTGTAATGGAAAGCCTGCCTCACTTGGAGTCAGAAGACCCTTTAGCACATTCCCGGTTACTTATCCACCATAAATTGGGAGCTCTGGGAACACGAACGTCTTCCTTTCTAAAATGAGAAGAACCCAGTTTCGTAAGTCCACACAGACGTGTTCGCGAAGACCACGTGGCTCCCGGCCGCCGAGGCTGGATAGCTGCGGAGGCGCGTGTGCGGTGGCGTGAGCGCCCTGCTCCGCACGGAGGCGTGACAGTGGGTGACTTAGCAGAAGGCGTCCGAGAGACGGGGGTCGCTGTGCGGCACCTGTGTCTCGCCGCGCAGGGCGTTCTGAGAGCCGTCCGTCAGTTTTGATATAGTAATAAAGAAAATGGCTTTCAGTTGCTTGGGAATAAGAGCAATCTCATGAATTTCTATGTTGTTGGGTTGTCTGAAGTCTTTCGAGAGGCACGCTGCCCACGACAGCATCCAATCCGTACAGTTCTTTAAACCAGTGCCATGGCGACTCGAGCTCACAATCCATAAGCCCCCGCTGGAGAACGGGAAAATGCAGGAACGTCCTGGACTCAGCCTGCGGGCAGCAGGAGCAGGGAGAGGTGACTGTAGCGGTTTAGAAGAAGGTCGCAGAGGAACCTGGGTCCCAAACCCCTCTGCGGCACTGGATACGAGGGGTTAGAACGCGGTTGAAGAGACAAACCCCGGGGCAGCCCCGTGGCCTCCCTTAGGCTCAAGCCCGTGACAGCAAAGGTAGATGGCGTGCCCGCGGTCACTGCTGTTTCAGCCCTTCCCCAAGCATCATCTCAGTCAACCACTCCAGACCTTCCTGGCCAACACCAGTGGGGTCATCTGTCCAGCGGGCCCTCCCCCTCCCTCCCCCACAGAAGGAACCTGCCTGCTCAAGACCGTCGCCACCCCCTTCCCCACGAGAGACATCCTGCTCCCTAAGGAAGCCTTTGCTCTCCTTGGTGAACAGCCCCCTTGCCCTACCGTTCTTCCTGCACGAACTTCTGTTCCGCACAACCCACCGCAGCGCCTTCGGGTCGCTCGATGGCACGCTGCCCGCCTCCTGAATCGCTAGGAAGGCCAACGAGATCCTCGGATCTATGCAGCTGAATGTTGTTCTTTAATAACATCAACATAGGGATTTGGAGAGGGGGGGACATCATTCAACGTCATGGTAACAGCAACGGAGACAAATCACAGCCATGGGGCAAACGCCAAGCGGTGCCAAGCATGCACCCCCCTGCACCCCAATGGGTGGTTTCTACCTTCGTGTTTGTATGTATTTTCTCATTTGCTTCACAGCTCCTCTCAGCGTGTGCTCCCTAACTTTGGGCCCCTGGCCGCCTCCCGGCGTGGGTCGGAGCCCGGTGCTGTCATGGCAACTCATCATTCTCTCCATCGTCCTGACAAAGCCTTGTCTGCGTTGCCATAAAGTCCTTAAGTCTTAAAGCATATGTGTGCATCATAGGGAGACAGCTGTTAACATAACAAAATACAGACTCATTATGGTCAACGAGTCCAGTTTTTGTTTTTAAAAAAAATAGCCCACTCAGGTCGGCATGGAAAAGGCCAACAGCGAGGACGAGATGGCCCGCCAGGCACAGGGCGCCCTTCCGGGGCGTCGGCGATCCCTCCTTAGAGCATCCTCTCCGGCCTGCGCCCACACCCTCAGCTTCACGTTGCTGACCCTCCTCTCGCACCTGCCCTGAGTCCTCGCGACCGCCCTCCGCACGGATGCTGTTAACGGTGCTTCATCGGGACCGTGGGTGCGCCAAACGCCCAGGGTCACAGGAAGGGCTGGCTCCTTCCCTCATCTACAGGCCACGCAACCATGCCCCGGATTTCCAAAGACATGGCGAGTGGCCCTGACCAAGGGCGATGCTGACCCGGGCGTGCGCTCGGCGGCCCTGCGGCCGAGGAAGCCCCCGCGGACCCTGCGTGAGGAGCCGGGCCCGAACCCATGTTACCGACGCTGGCGCGGAGGGCGGCTGCTGGGGAAAGAGGAAGGCTGCGCTGCGGCCGGGACGCCGAGAGCAGACGTGGTCCTGCCACAACCGGCGCACGCCACCAAGCCGAGGAAAGCACTGGAGAGAAACTCTGAAGTGCCGTAACAGTCCCGCAGCGGCTCACGACGCGGGCCGCAGAGTCAGAGTGTCCCCGGAAAGCTTGCGAGACCTGGCCCTGCTCGGGTGTGGCCCGGATGCGCAGAAGCCTGGGAGCAGCCTGCGGTGACGGCAGGAGCCTGCTGGTGTCGCCAACCCTTGCTGCCGCGGCAGGGCCTCGCTGGGAAGGTGCGAGGCCACGTTGGGCTACGCGCGACTTTGTGGACAGCGCCGCAGGTGTCTCCCTCCTGTGCCTCTCCGCGCTGACCAAGCCCACGTCTGGATCCTGCCTCCCGCGACCCAGGCATCTCTCAGAACTCCAGGCGGGGGAAGAGTCGACCCTCTTTGCCACATCACGAAACAATCTTTTGGGGGGTGGTGGGTAATTTTCAACCACATCACGTCCAAGTCCACTTCAGAACCTGCCAAGTCCACACTTGGGAGCACAGAGTTCAAGGTCACGGCATCCAGCACAACCGAGGGGCCCCACCCCGGTCTCCACCCAGCCTTGGCCTCACCCCCGTGTGCACACATCTTCATAAAAAACCACTGAAGGAAGATGTTATTTATTGTTCTGGGTAGCAGCGCAGGGAAAAATCAAAGTGGACTTTTAACGGCACTCCCAAATCCCCCTGTGACTTGTCAAAATAGATTCCGGACAGCTGCAAACCTTGACAGGTGGGATCTATTATTCGTGACGAGCTGTTCCCACAAGGCACATTGTGGCCTGGATCCTGGCACGCGGACCAGCAGAGGTCAGAGATTAACTTCAAATTACCCAGCTAATTACTCACATGCATGAACAGTAGCTGGAAAGAATAGGATTCCAGATAACAGGAACTGAACTCTATAGCTATTATGACTATCAACGATTGAAAAATTTTCTACTTGAAAAAACAGGCAATGCCTCGGAAAGGAAAACGCTTATTTTCAATTGCACTTCTACAGAATATCTTAGTAATATATTTTGGAATGCACTCAATAAATCCTATGTTAATGTTAGAGCAACATCTTCCGCCGACAGACCCCTACTGAGGCGGGGAGATTCGAGATTTAGTTGAGTTTCATTTGTACCGGGGAAAAACCTCAGCAGGTAAAAGAATTACTGGAAATACATGCTTTTTTTCCATTCTAATCGAGCTTCCTAAGTGCCGGATTTTTGTCACCTTGTTTTCTCGTGACACATGCTTCTTCATTGTGCTGATTTATGTGTTCTTCATTAGAAAGTGCAGAATAATTAATCAAACTAAAATAGAGCACCTCAGAGTCTATTAAACCCTGGTTTACATGGTATTCTAGCTCATTCATCATGCTTCTGCGTGATTTTAATATGAACTTCAAAACGGAGCCCGTTTTAATGAGAGATCGCTTGAGAAAACATGATGAATTAAATGTGATAGCGGAGAAAGAGCAATAACCCTGGAATAAACTGTGCTCTGCCAAAAAAAAAAAAAAATCAATTCCCAGAAAAATGTGTTACCTGCAGAATTATAAACACTCAGCACCTGGGAAGTCAGGGGTGTTTTCAGAACAGAGCAGATGACCTAGAATTCCACGGCCTTTCCTCCTCACACGCCATCTATCCAGCATTTCACAGTTCAATTAAAAATTCTACTTCATCTCTTTGCGAGCATAAGATGGGAATAGACATTTTTGAGTGGAAAAAGCATCTGTGAGATGTGAGTTTAATTCTCTGTCCACAGAATTAAGTGCTTTTACAGAAACTTCAAAGGGTTTTTTAAATGGAAAAGCTCACTTTTTAAAAATCACCTGCTTTACACAATGTAGAGCTGCTTTAGCAAAATTGAGAGGAAGGTCCAGAGAGTCCCCCTCGAGCTCACGGGCGAGGCACACGGCGTGTCCCCACACCAACACCCCCACCGCGCAATGGCGCATGGGTTACAGTGATGAACCTACATGACACATGGTTACTACCCGCAGTCCAGAGCTGACATCAGAGGATACTCTCGCTGTTGGAGATTCTACAGGTCTAGACAAATGTATAGTGACACATGTCCATCATTGTAGCATCACATAGAGTGGTTTCCCTGCCCAAACACCCCCATATCCCCCCCACCCCACCCCACCCCAACCATTTTTGTCTTTACTGTCTCCTAGTTTTGTGTTTTCTAGGATGCCATAGAGTTGGGACCATACAGCATGGAGCCTTGTCAGATCGGCTTCTTTCATGCAGTAATAATATGCATTTACGGTTCCTCCACGTCCTTGTGTGACTTGCCGGCATGTTTTTGTTTGTCTGGGCTGAATAATATTCCATCATTGTTTTCCTTCTAATCCATTCATCCGCTGAAGGAATCTTCCAACTGTGGTCAATAATGCTGTAGAAGCACGCCTGGGCAGGTCTTTTACAGACATAGGATTTCATCTCCTTTGCACAGACACCGCAGAGCGCAACTGCTGCATTGTGCGGTGAGCGTGTGCTTCCTTTTGTAAGAAACCGTCTACTGCCCCCCAAAGTGGCCGTGCTGCCTGCGTCCCCCGCAGCAGCGAGTGCGCGTCCGCTCCTGCTGCTCCACGTCCTCGCCAGCGCTGGGTGTTGTCAGTGTGCCGGGTTCCGGCCGTTCCCATAGGAGGGCAGTGGGAGCTCCTTGCGGGTTTCCCTGCATTCGGTGACCACAGAGGATGTGGAGCATATTTGCAGGCTCATCTGCCGTCTGTACCTGTTCTGGGGGCGGGGTCTGTGGAGGTCTTCAGCCCATTAATAAACTGACTGGTTTAAATGGCCTTTTCTTGGCTCCCACACCAGACTGCCCAGCACGGGAGGGTCAAAGGGTGCACCCTATTCATTTCTGCACCACCCACTCACTCTTTGCCAAACTCATGTTAATAACAGCAGCCGCACGGCAACTGTGCGCGTGGTTCTGCTCCAGGTGGGCGGCGCAGCATCGCAGCGCACGGAAAGCAGCCGGGTTCCCACCGCGCCCCCCTCACAGGCGAGGCAACCCAGGCGAAGAGGCCCTCCGCAGTCTCCAAGGAAGCTCAGGAACAGCGTTTTTCAGAAGATTAGAACTCTACTTGCAAAGAAGTTCCAAGGGGAGCAGACGGTAGGACTGACTCACCAAATTAAAAAAAAAAAAAAGCTAATACTTAAGGAAAAGATGCAACATGACCAATTTTGCCTTAGCCTGCTCATGGCTGAAACCCAACAGTTTTATAAGATTTTCCCATCCCCAGGTGCCCCAACGTGTCTTCAGAATCAGCATTGCTACAGACAGCGATACAGGCATTGGTATTTGAAAGAACGTGGGCCCCAGAAGGAAGCAGAGCCTCATTCCTAAGTGCGCTTTACAGAAGTTCCCACGTTCTCAAGTGGAGACACAACGAGCACCTTTCCAGACTCCCTCATTAGAAATGAAAGACAGTATTCGTAATGCGATCAATGACTGGTTGGTATACTGGAGTTTATTCTTTCAAAGAGGATACCTGAATATGTAATAAGAGAGTCATATATATGGTGTTTAGATCCAGGTACGCATGTCTAAACACAGCCATGGAACTAGAGACACCTTGACCCAGACAGATCCAAAGTAGAAAGAGAGGGACCTAGGCCTGGTGGCTTTCAACTGCGGCAATTTGGGACCATAGCACGTACAGCAATATTTGGAGAAATTTGTTTCTTTTTGCCATTTCTGGGGGTGGGAGGGATGCACATAACATCTGGTGGGTGGTGGCCAGGAACGCTGCTCAACACCCCACAAGGCACAGGACGGACCACAGCCAAGAATCAAGGCTGAGAAATCCCAAACTTAGGCCCTTATGGATAAGACATCTAGTGACATATCTCCGGAAATAAAACTTCAGGGCTTATTTCATCTGGTTATTCAAAAAAGGGAGAGCCCCCTCCTTTCTTTCCAAAAATGCAGGACAATAAATGGTCCCGAAGTATGTAAATCTTGCCCTACTAAAAATATGTTAAACATTTATATAAGCTTGGGCCTCCCAAATAACAGAATAACAGAAAGACAAAAATTCAAACAGACATCTCTCTACATAGTCTCACCCCTAAATACGTTTTTCTGTTCTGTGTGTGGTCAGTGTGATACTTGGCCCGTGAATATATTCTGTTTGGATTTCTTTCTCATTTCTTTGCAGCTGTGAAGACATCATCTCCTGGATACAAAAATGTGGAAACAACAAAAATGATGTTCCCTACTTTCTTTTAGATTCTGACCCAGTGGGAAAACAAGCTCCCAGATGAGAGCTGTTTCTGGAACGATCAGCAAGTGAGTTTGGCTCTGCGGCCGTCACAATGAGACAGCCAGATGTCAAGATAACGAGAGAGGGAGGACGGGGTGGGGGTGGGGGTGGGGGGAGAGGAGGCAGGGGTGAGGCAAAGGGACAGGATGCGTTTCTATTCCAGGATATGTTGTGGATTGCCTCCCGACCTCTGCTCAGGGTCTACTAGGTCTAAAGAAGCAAGGATGGAACTTTGGAGTCGATGTTTCTGATTTTAATGACAACGTTCTTGTTGTAAAGGGCTGTACTAGCCCAAAATGCAGAAGAGAAAATGGGGGACAAAGGGTCCACCTTCAAACAGGGATAACTTTCACTGGGGAGAAAGTTCCTTGCCACTGCAGAAATTAAAAAGAATCGCAGTTCCCAAAGCGTTGCCATGGCAACCAGCCTCCTAGTCTCTTCTCATCCTTTCTGAACATAGCCAGCACCTTCTGCACGAACTTCCCTTTTTTCTCATCCTTCCCTTGTGTTTCAACTCTAGGGGGCAAGCCCCAGGTTCGTGCTCTGACACAGTCTGAACTTGGCCTCTCCTTGAATCATCCATACAGTAGGACTCTCAGGCAGGAATGGGTCGACCAGATGTCCAGACAGCACCTGCTGTCCACATGGCTGAGTGGTCTCTGTTCCTTGTTTCATAGCAGGTTCCTCATCTACAGTGCACAAAGCCCTGGTGATCGGGGGACACGGCCCTCCAGTGACAGGGAAGACATCGGTAAGCAGGACATAGATAAGCAGCTTGCTGTGGAGGAAGGCATGAGGCTCTGAGGGTCTCAACAAATTGTCTGCACAGAGATTTCTCAGTCCACATTTCCAAATGTGGAGAGGAGGAGGAGGAAGAGGAGAAGGATGATAATTATATTATTATTATTATTATTATTCTGCTCATCAGTTGTTAAGCAAGCGGATGGCCCTGAAACACAAGGCTCCTTTGTGTCTTTGACGACTATAATGGTACCTGGCCATCTGTCCAGGAGACAGGGGGACATGTCAATATTAGGCGTACGTCCTCTTCAAAATCTCTCTCAGTCCTTTAGGTTTGCAGGTCGTGGTCAGTTTCCTCTGCAGACCACAAAGTATGACCAATAGTATAAACAGGATGCTATTGCTTTCCATGGAATAGGCATTGAAAGACGGTAGGGAGCCGGCCTGGCTGGTGTGGCTCAATTGGTTGGAGCATCGTCCCATACACCAAAAGGTTATAGGTTCAATTCCCAGTCAGGGCACATGCCTACATTACAGGTCCCATCCCTGGTCGGGGTCCATACAGAAGGCAATTGATCGATGTTTCTCACATGGTCTCTCTTTCTCCCTTTCCCTCTCGCTCTTTCCCTCTCTCTCTCTCCTGCCCCCCTAAAATCAATAAACATATCCTCACCTGAGGATTTTTTTTAACAAGACAGGAGGGATCAGAGAGATGTACTTAAGTCTAGCAAGGGCTGTCTCTCCCAAGGATGTGTTCCTGCTATATTCAACAAGAGTTGATAAACTTACATCGAAGAGCCATTCCTATCAACCCAATAGGAGCATGTGAATAGGTGAGATCACCGTTAATCTGAACGCTTTATTTGGGTTTGTATTTAGACTTTCTCAACTGTTTCAGCCTTTCTTTTAGAGAAGCTGTCAGTTGCCTCCCAACTAAGAACGCAGCCCATCTGGTTTATGTTTAGGTAAGTGCGGCATTCGCTCCGCAGAGAGGGAGATGCCAAAGAGAGAGGGATGGGTTTCAAACATCGATTATTAACGTATTAGAATATCATAGCAGATTGGGGGGAAGGTGTAAACTGAGCACAAAACATGGAGAAAACATCTCTAACTTGTATACGGAAATTAACTCCCGTCATTTCTCTTGTCCCAAGCACTAGGATGATTAATGGCAGTTTTGGAAGGTGATGAATTACTTTGCAAAATTAACATTTCTTGTTTCATTAAATGCACTCTCTGTTTTATGTTTTCATTTCTGGACTTATGAAGTTGTCACTCATTTGCAAATGAGCTCTGGAATTTAAAATAGTATCCGTGATCACTGGGGACTGTGGGGAGGAGAAACTTGCATTTTAAAAAAGTTTTCAATTACAGTTCACAGCATTATTCTGTATTAGTTTCAGCTGTGCAGCAAAGCGGTTAGACAATCCTGTACTTTACAGAGTGGTGCCCCCCCCCCCACCGCTCTTAAACACCCGGCGGCCCCCTGCTCTCCTTGACCCTGGGCACACGACTTCAGAAAACACACTTCCCTGAAGTGAACGTTCTGATCACCCTACGTTGTATGACTTCTCAAGGGCTGACCATGTATCTGCCTTAGCTTTCAAAGAAAAAAGGTGCTCTGAAGAATAAAATTACATACATATTTTTAGGTCACGGTAACAGAATATTATTTGCTCACATTGGCAGGATACTAATTACGTGGAGAGCAAAAATCTTATTAAGTGTCAAAAGCTCCAATTTAAAATCAGAGAAATAGAACTTGAATTAAGAGTTTCTTTGATTCCGCCCCCCCGCCCTCCCGCGCCCTTGGTGGGCTATGGTTTCTCAGACCCCTGTGAGGATAGATTTCAGCACTTTCGGGATTAAAAAACCCCAGTTCATCACCATATTCTTCTGAAGCGCAGCCTTGAGAATTTTCTAAATTCTCCTTTTCTCAAAATCCCTCCTTGCCCAACTTTTCCACTGCCCAGACGCTGGAAAGAAGCGTGCCGTGCCAACGCTCACACACGCTTCCAGCCCCTCACACAAGGGCAGTGTGCACAAGGCCCCCAGAGCTCTTGCACGTCGCTGTCCCATGCACACGTTGTACAGGGAACAGCAGCAGAAGCCAAGAACAAAGGTCAAGGTCAAAGGGCTGCTATTTCCACACAACAAACTCATCCTCTCTGACGTCCAGGAGGTCAGCTGTTCCTGGGACATTTCTGCAAGGATCCCAATAACACTCTCCCGTTTGGCCAGACAAGTGGAGATTTTGGTGCTGCTACGCCAAATAAATTTGTAGGAGGAAAAAAAAAAGGTCTTCATGAAGAACGTAGGACAACGTGTTAACTGATGATCTATAAAGAGTTAAAAGATGGCTCGTGATGAAAATAGCTTCTTCCTCCCCTTCCAGAGCTCTTTGCAATGATCTCCTTCAATGCCTGACTCCCCCCAGGAGAAAACACCGCCTTCTTAGGGCGGGAGGCACACCACACGCACTAGCTGGTCTCCGGAACGCAGGGCGCCAGAGCGCGGACTGTGTTGGACAGGTTCCGGCCGGTGGGAAGGGGATTTAGGTGGCTGGGTGGACAGGGGGTGGCACCGATGGACTGATGCTGGGTGGGCCTTTTCCATCGTAGCAGCAGGGGGAGGAGGACAAGTGAGGCGCTACAGCACCCCAGCCCCCCGCAAAAAACCCTGATTCTCAATTTTATGACAGGTGATGTTTGCACTGTCTTCTCTCAGTGTTCGCACCTGAGAAAGCGGGGCCCGCTAGTATAAATATTGGGGAGTGTCACAATTAGAGCTGCAGTTTCTTGTTCTATTTTTTTTTATTGATTTTTTGAGAGAGAGAGACATCACTTTGTTGTTTCACGAATTCCTGCCCTCATTGGTGGCTTCTTGCATGTGCCCTGACCAGGGATCGAACTCACAGCCCTGGCACTTCGTGACAATGCCCCACCCAGCTGAGCTACCCAGCCAGGGCGGGGCTTGGGTTTCTGCTACGAAGTGTTGACTACCTCACAGAGTTCCCATAAAAGTCAAATACACAATTCATATCAGCACGAAGTGGTCCTACGCTGCACCGCTGGGTACGGCGGCCCAGTAGCGCAAGAGAGGTCCTCACTGTGGACCCCCCGCACTCACGGAGGCTGGGGTCCACGGCAGGCCAAAGCCCGGGGCACGGAGTGGAGGTGGGCAGGCCCTCTCTCTTCTCACCTTCACCTGATCTCTTTCTCAAGGAGGCTAGCAAGGGCACCCGCGAAGGTCACATGGAAAGCATTAGAGCACTTGGCGGTGTAGCCTGAGGTTCACCCCCATCAGCCAGATGCGGGGGATAATGCTCCGGCACACGGCAGCACGTGGTACGGCCTGGCCTTTGCTGTCCTGCAGAACCAGGCCCCCAGCTCTGGGGCAGCTCCAGAGAAGGCGCCTCCAGAGCCCGGGTGCTGGCCGAGGGGCTGCTGCTGGCTCCTGTCGCCCCGAGCCACAGGGAGTCACCCCCGGACAGACCAATGCAGGTGAGAGACTGCCAGTCCCCCTGTGGGCGGGTCCAGGTTGGAGCAGCCCGGCTCTGAAGGTTCAGCTCACAGGCCACATCCCTGGGACACACCCCTGAAGGGACATGCCCCGTGCTGGGAGATGTCGCACTGACGGCTCTGTCCCCCCAGGACCCTGTTCACGGAGCCTGTCTGGTTGCCACCGTGGCCCCTGCTGGGCTGGAAGTCCCTCAGGAGCGTATTTCACGGCCTCAGCTTTGAAATTGCAGCCATCCATCAACATTAGCTGAAATAAATGGAAGTGATTAACGCGGTGTCTTTTTTTTTTTTTTTAAGGGAGAAACAGATCCACGGTTTGCGATTTACAGGGAAGTCAGCTGTAAACACTGCTCCCACGTCCCTGCCTCTGTTGATCGGCGTCCGCGGAGCTGCTTTTATCAGACCTTCCCCGAGCTCCGGAGACGCCTCCGCTCCCCAGTCGCAAAGCACGTGGGAAACCCTCCGGGGACACAGAGCGGGTGCTAGGTCCTGGGGACGGGGCTCGCCGACCGCCTGCTTGGGGAATACGCAGTCGGTGAACACCTGGCTGCATTGCTCCTCCTGGCCGCCTGCCTAGGCAGGCCAGGCCCCCACCCCACCCCCCGTTTACCTCTTTCCGGCTCCTTCTAAGGGGGTAGAGTTTTCACGGCCACCAAACTCTGGACTGGGAAGGACCACGGAGGGCTTCCGCACTGGGCTCAGGACGTGAAATCCTTTTCCTGAAACCCTCAGGACACAAAAACTACATTCAAGCCTGAGAAAACGCCCTGACCCTAAGCGGGTTCCTTCGGGACGCGTTAACATGTGCACACGCTCAGATTGTTTTCAAAGGGACAGGGACAGAAGTCTGAGCTGAGGGTGGCAAAGGTGGGTTCTGTTTCCCTTGTAGCTCTGCCCTGGGCTGGGTCACGCCATCTCTACAAGTATCAGGTCGTGTCATCTGAATGCACACGAGTCAGATGCGATCTGGCGTCTCTGCAGCCAGCCCGCGAGGGGGCTTCCTGGCAGCAGGGCTGAAGGGGCGGCTGTGTGGGTGCTGCAAGGAGGGGGGAAGGCAGGGAAGGCGGTGGGAGGAGCTGAAGGGGTGTGGTCTCAGCCAGGGCCTGCAGGAGCCTGGTCCCATGCAGGGTCTGCAGCCTGCAGCACACCAAAGGCCCGGGTGCAGCGGGGGCGGCCTCCCGGTCCCCTCGGCGGTGAGCCCAGGCTCTCGACCTGCCCTCCGCACGGCGGAGCACGCCTGGCCTGGCTGGCGAGGTGACGCCTCGGGCAAAGGTTAACGTCTCCGGGGGAGCAGCTGCAAGCTATTAGCAGCTGATACGGGAGCAGGCAGGGGTGGGGGCGGGCACCGGGGCTGGGGACAGAAGGTCACCAGAAGCATCTACAGAGAAGGAAAGGGTGTCTTGGGCCTCTCTTTTCAGTATTTCAGGAGATGCAAAAGAAGTCACACTTCTTCCTAAGATGATAGCGCAAAGAGAGCTAGAATGTCTCAAACATTCCTTAGTTTTATCAGCCCGCTCTGATGACGGCGGGGCTGCGGGGGGCGGGGGGTGCATGCTGATCTGCACGTGAAAGGCAAAGGGTGTCTCTGACTGATGGAAGAGGGACAGCAGGTCCTCGTCCCCGAGGGCCATGTGTGGACAGACCGCACACTTTCACAACGCGGCCTCCAGGGGACGAGGACTCCAGGGGACGCGGGCTGGGGACGCGGGGAGGCGGCCCCTCGGGCGCTCTGAAGGGCTGCGCGCTGAGACGGGGCCCCACGGGGCGCCGGGCGACTGTGTGCAGCAGGCAGGGCGGCGGCCCCCTCGCCTCTCCCCTGGGCCCGTCCCGTCCATAGTCCCTGGAGGGCCGTCAGATGCTTCACGGATGGCTGCCCCGAGTCCCCACCCGCCCTCCCAGTAGTGTGAGAGTCGGGTTTCAGGAGAGCGAGGCCAAGTCCCACAGGGGGCTGTCCCCATCGCCGAGGGAACAACACAGCGCCCACTGACACGTTCCTACAGGTCTCAACCCAGCCCCGAGGTGCAGTCTCCCGCGCTGAAATGCGCACGGGGAGGTGATACCATGAAATCGGTGAGTCCACGTCCAAGAAATAGTCACGGCCTCCTCCTGTACGGTGCAGAGTTTTAAAGTCTGAGCACCCGCGCCAGTGACGTTAACAGTTTGGTTCGGGCCTCCAAGCACGCACACGTGTCAGATATATACACGCCTAAGGACATATATGAATACCTCCAGTATGTTAAAATGTATACATATTGACAAAGTATTTCTCCTCTGATGAAATGGTGCAAAACACAAAGAAGTCGGTGAGTGCTCTCTAATGACTTTTTAACGTTCGACAAGAGTCACAATGAAGACTGTCTTTTAAATCACGGTCAAGGAGAAACAGTGTACGAAAAACATGAAAACTGGCCATGAACAGCCCACCGTTTCGTTTGGGTCGGATTCCGAAATCCTTAGAAACACAGGCAGAGGTCTCGCACCCGGGCCGGGGAACCTGGAGGCCCACCCCGGGGGTGCCCTTTCTTCCCGGGAACCCTCCGGATGCCTGGCCTCGGGCCTGTGACCTGAAACGCAGAAGGGCCCAGCCGGCAGCGGCGGCATTCGCCCTGAGTCACTCCTCCACTCCGCGGCAGGCTGAGGTGTGGCTGCTGAGGGTTTTTGATGTCTTAATTGTTTGTTTACTTTTTCCCTGAGGAAAGGCTGGTCCTCTCAGTAGAAGAAGCTAATCACCAGCTTAGGTCCCTCCTTTGCCAAAACAAACAGCTTGCAGTTACTGGGAAGGAAAAGCGTCTGATCTCCAACCAGCGACCTAAGCGAGCCTATCAGCGCTTCCCTTCCAAGGTGAATTATATCCCATTAAGCAAGAATCTCTTAACACTAATAAAATTCTAGAACCCCAGGGCCCGCGGAGGCTGCCAGCAACCTGCTACTTATCTTCCGACAAGATGCCGTCGGTCTTCCGCGGCAGCCCCACGACGGGAAGAGCCGCGGACACCCTGTCCTTCCTGTACCAGCTCCACCCGGCCCCCCACGCCCCGCGGGCCTGAGCCCCCTCTGAGAAACCAGAGGCGGGAGTTCAGGTGCGCCCCTGCGAGTGCAGCGCCGCTCGCGTGAGGCTGCCGGCTTCCGCTCCTTGTTGCCGCTGTGCATGGCCTCCCCTGCCAACGTCCCAACAAGCCCAAGATAGGACCTCACTCTCGAGTGAAGTGACAGCCACCGACGGGCCTCTTCTCAGGCCTATTCTCCCTCTTCTCTCACCTTCTGGTGAGTTCGCCAAGTAGGCGTGGAGGGCGTGGTGCCCACGCCAGCCGAGGTCAGCACCTGTCACAGGCCGGCACAGGACACGCGGCACTCGGCGGGACCCCGGACCAAGGGGGCCTCGCCACTCCCCAGAGCTGTGTGCCCTTGACGTACCGCGGCCGGCGTGCGACCAGTGCACGCGGCCCACGCACTCAAGGGGACCTGCGCCTGGGCATTAACGCTCCAGGGCCGGACCACCGCACCGAAATCCTTACTGCCTGTACCCCTGAGTGTGCCCTCTGTATATGAAGTCTGAGGGGCTACTGGGAGACTGCCTGGAGGTCGGGGGCCACGGATCGCAGAGGACGCTGCCTCCCACCGCCCCTTGCGCCCCTGGAAGGTTCCCAGCCCCGCACGCCCGGGCACCCGGCACCCGGCACCCCAGTCCTCACGCAGCCGCTCCCGCCTCACGCCGGGCCCCAAACGACGGCCACCTCCTGTCCCCCAGGGACCTGGACAGAGGGTCAGGGCTGAGCATGCACACCCTGAGCGCCCCAGAAGTTGCTGGCGCTGCCCTCGTCCCAGGCTGCTGGGTGGCCAGCCAGAGCGCACCAGTCCACGGGGACAAGCCTGTGGCCCATCCTTCCTGCACTTCCCCGGCTGCCCCTGGCGGGGACGCTGCAGGGCACTAGGGGCTGCCTGGGTGCTGAGTTCAGCAGTAGAAAGGGCTCAACTTCTAGGGGCTCCTTCTAGGACAAAGTGCAACGCATCGGTCCAGCAGCCGGCAGAGCGGGACACCAGGCCAGCATCGTGCCTGAGCAAAAACACGTGTGCGCCAGGCCCCAGGTACCCACGAAGGTCTGCCTCCATGCGTCCTGCAAGGTCCCCTTCTCGGGCACCCACTGGACACACCCCACACCGCGGGGCACTGTGGGTCCTCTCTTCCCCCTTCCCACCTTGCCGAGGGTGGCGTCTGCTTGTCCTCCCAGCCACGTCAAGCCCCTCTGCCCCGGGAAGAGCCAGGACAGGCACGCCGCGCACAGCTGGGGCTGCTGCGTGCAAGGGAGGTGCTCCGATGCGCACAGGCAACGCGCGCACGGCGCAGGTGAGGAGCACCGGGAACGTCTCCCTGACAAAATCAGGCAGTCAGCCCTGCAGGAAACCCACCGACCGACAATAAACCCCTGAACGTCAACGCAAGCGCCCCGCCGGCAGCGGCCCTCCCTGGGAAGCCCATGCGCTGTGAGCTGCGGGACGAGCCCCTTCTCAGCAGCCCCTTCCCTTGTCAGCGGCAGCCGGATGCAAATGTCCCTGCCTCCTAGGGCTGTTGGGGGAACAGAGACACGACTCCCGACCCCCAGAACAGCGGTGGTCCTGAGGAACCTTCCGGTGGCGTCAGCCCTCTGTTACCCTCGCTCGCACGTGCCCAACACGTTCACGGTCACTGGGCGGCCCCTGGACCCAGGAGAGGCAGGCCGGCGCGGAAGGCGGCAGGCCCACGCCATCGCTCTGCACGGGGCAGAGCCCGACGCAGGGCGCCTGCCTGGCTCCACAGCCCCGGCCCTGCTCCGCGCCCGCAGCGCAGACCGCGGCCTCATTCCCCGACGCAGCATGACCTCCCACCCCCATCCGCTGGCAGCATGTCAACCACATGCGTGTGGAATGTGTGCGAACCTCACACGGCGGCCCGCCCCATGCCTGCGCTCGGCATCGCGGAGCGGGATGCCGGTCGCCTGGGAGGGGCCGCGGTGTCCTGTCTGGGTTCACGCGCGAGGACCACGTGCAGCCAGCAGGGCACGGTGCCGCTCAGAAGCCGTCTCCAGCTCCGTACGACATCCCAAGCTCCCCCAGGCCCAGGGGCTGTGCCGAGCCATCCAGGGACCCGCGGCCGCCGTTCCCAGCAGCACCCATGACTGTGAGTCCCCTCTGCTTCCAGGCAGGGCCGACAGCACCTGGTGGACAGGGGAAGCCCACCGTGCTCTGTGGTTCTGAAGGCACCAGGGGCGCCCCACCTACCCACGGACCTCTAGCTGCTAAAGGGCTGCCAGGCGGGCCTGCAGACGGCGAGGGCGTGGGCGGGAGAAACAGGCCTCCGGTCTCCCGGGCAGGCCGTGCAGCAGGGCGCTGCCCTTGCTGGCTGAGCCTGTCTCGCGCGGCGTGCACACGCTGGGTCGTCACTACCAGGCGAGTGCACGCCCGCGGCCGCCCCCGGCTGGAAGCCAGTGCGCTCGCTCCCAGGCGCAAGAAGACCGAGGGGCGGGGCGGGGGGCGGCGGGGACAGACAGGCAGCTGCCCCAGAAAGAGCCTGCGCCTGGGCTGCTTTGCACTAGTGAGGGGCGGGGGGCCCTGCTCGAAGGGGATCTCCCACAGCCTATTAATAAACACCACGGAGAGGCCTCCACGGCCTCCCAATTAGCTTTGAAAAAGGCGAAGGGAAAGGAAAGCTTGATGATGTACATGTGCTGCTGTCTTTTCCAATCTCCAGAAAGCCTTCATCGCTGCAATGTGGATACACCGGCCGGCATTCCAGGTTCGGGCTGCACCCCCGAGGGCGGCTGAGCCATTGATTGCAAAACCGGCAGTGATTAAGTCCTGACCGAGTAATTTGCGGCTTCCTTCACCCCAGCTAATTAAAATGTAATCAGGATTGTCTGCGATGTGTATTCTGTCAGCAGTTTTTCTTCCGAGGGGAAATCATGCCAACGGAGCACAAGAAAAGCCTTTCACGGGAACTGGCTGCATGGGAACCGCTGCTGAAACTGTAAAACAAATAAATCACAGCAACTGACAACTCAGTAAAAAGAAATGGAAAGAAAGAAAAAGATACTCTTTCTCCCCAGGAAGGGGCTGCCCTGTCGGTTGTGTTTTCTGTTGCTGAAACAGTGTAGCATCTCCTCCGGAGGGGGCGGCGGTGCCGGAGCCAGGTGGCCGGGCGGGAGCCCCCTCCCGGCGGCCGGCGGAACGTCACCGCGGGAGGCGAGCCCCGGGCGTCCCCTGCGCCGCGGCCCAGCAGGACCCAGGGAGGCCAAAGTCTCTGATACCGCGAGGCGTTGCTTCTCTGAGAACAAACCGAACCGCACGCTCAGGCAAGCTCCGTGCGCTGCTTCTGTCTCCTACAATCCCAGGATGGACATCTGCGCCTCCCCCGCCATACCCCACCCCCCCGCCCCCGGCCACCCCGAGATTCGTCCCAAACTCCACGGTCAGTACAGTCGCCTCCTCCCGCTGCTTCATTGCCAGGCCCCTTGGGAGGCCCCCTCTCCCACGGTCAGTGAACTTAAGGGCGGACGGCTCCTCTTAGAAACCCCCAAGGAGACCCCCCACCCCTCCCCGTCTCCTTCAGGCCTCCACCGCCGCGTCGCCTGCGGCGAGGAGTTGGGGCCTCACAACAGGTGAGCAGCGAAGGGTGCTGGCGAGGTCAGGGTGGGAACGAAGGCAGAGGACAGAAATGAGGCGCGGGCGAGGAGGATTTCACACTGCCCGCGCTCGGATCCCCTGGGGCACGCCGCTGCGCTCCACGAGGGTGCCGGTGAGGGGGCGGCTCCCGTGCGCCCCAGCGCCCCAGGTCCCGCGGGGGTCTCGGCCACTATGGACCCCTTCACAGGCGCCAAGCGCGCTTTCCCCTAAACCGCCTACACGCATCCTCGCCCACACGCGCGCGAGCGCGCTTAAGCTATGAGGGGGGGACTGATACTGACCCCAGGACCCCTCTCAGAGCATCCAAACACGACCCCCTGGTCCCTTAGCCCCTCCATCTCTTCCCTTACTCTCCACGCTATTCATTGGCAAGACCTTGAAGCTGTGGGGCTCCAAACTGGGGCGCGCACAGCCACCACCGCGCCCTGCGCCAGCACACGCACTCGGCAACACACGCCTTGGCCCTAGTGCCCTGCCTGGGGCTCGGGGGTTGGGCCGCCAGCTCCTGGGCCGCCCAGTGTGAACGCTTGGCTCAGCGGAGACAAAAAGTCTCGGCCCGCGGGCACCTGCGAGGCTGGGCACGTCGCTCGGGCCCCCGGGCGCAGCCGGACGCGCCTCCCCACCTCGTTTGCTGTGCCTGCGGCGCCAAGGACCCCGGAGCGCCTGGGAGTTCCCGGGAGTTCCCGGGACTCGCCACCAGCCCAGAGTCTCGCGCGCCGCAGTCTCGGGAAACTAACGAAGGCACACACCCACCCTTGGAATCCACAAGAGTGCACGCACTCCCTCCCTCAGCCCGCCGCCGGAGAGAAGGGAGTTCGGGGAACAGGCTGCAGCCTTCTTTTCCCTTTCGGGAGCAGGGAGCAGCCTGAAAAGGCGGGTTCGAGCACTCCGGCTGTAAAGTCCAAGCGGAAGGACAGCGGACCTGCCGGTCGCGCTGGGCGAGAAGTTTGGGCGCCGACGCTGGCGGGAGGCGCGCACCCCGGTGCGCCCCCTGCGCGGCCCGCAGAGCCCGGAGCTCCGGGTGCGCGGCGGTTCGCGTACCTGGAAGTGCTGGAAGAAGGCGGAGATGCGCGTGATCTGCAGGCTGAGGCACCTGGAGGCGCAGCGGGCGCGCTGGACGCTCCCGGCCGACAGCGACTCGTCCAGCCGCCGTGCTGCCGCGGCGCCGGGGCCGGCCGCCAGGCAGCCCCCGGCGGTCGCCAGCCAGAGGCAGAGGGTCAGGGCCGCGCCGGGTGCCCCGGGCACCATGGTTGCGGGTCGGGGGCGCGGGCGCCGGGCGCTGGCCGAGGCTCCCAGCTCCGCGCCGGGGCCGCACTGCCGGGGACCTCGCGATCGCTGCAACTCCGCTGGAAAGTTCAATCATTCAACTCCAGTCCCCGCGCTCCCTGCCGACCTCCCTCCCCGCGCGGCCTCGAGGGGTGGGGTGAGGGTGACAGGCGGCAGCGCCATTGGCTGGAAGGAAAGTGAGTGACAGGGAGGGCCGGGCCGGGAGCCGTGGGCAGGTCTTAGAGGTTTCGAGCCAGGGCGCTCCAGGGAAGGCGAGAGCGACCGGGTCCTCACGCGGGTCCCACGGCGCGCGCCTCTGCGGGAGGTCGGTCTCCCACGCAGGCTCCCCCCCCCCCAATCCGGGTCAACATCAGGTGTGAGCGCCCCTGGGTCTGGGCGGCAGGTGCTGCCCCGGGAAGGAAGGTCCCAGACCCCCAGGGCTTCGGGACTGAAGGCCTTCCTTCCCCAGCTCTGACCCCGGCCGAGCTGCGCTCCTGTGCCGGCACAGTTGGATGTCCCTCTCCCCGAGGAAACGGGCTCAGCAACAGAACGGAACACGCAGGCGGAGGGGCCAGCGGCCAGGTGTGAACGTGGACAGATTCTTTCTCCCCTCGCCCCCATTTCGACTTTCCGCCCCGCTTCCTTCTTTCTTTTTCCCTCCTTTCTTCCTCCCTCCTTTCTTCCTCCCTCCTTCCGTCTCAGGGGTACCTGAGGAACGACAGGAGGACAGCCCTGGCCTTTGTTAAATAGACCGCAGGCGTGTTCGCAGCAGGCAGTGCGCTCCCGCTCTGAGTCCTTCGAAAGGGCAGCCTCTCCCCAACTCCCTGCCCCGTGGACCTGAGCCTGGCCTCTGGGTTCACCTTCTGTGAGCAGTGCAATGGCTGCTCCAAGGCCTGTGCTCATCTCTTCCAAAGTTTGGTCCCCACGCGTGTCCCCCCCCACCAACAGACAGGGCCATGCCAGGGGAAAGGGCCCGCGGCATCTGGAACCCCCCACCCTGCCCCCGCCCCCGCCCGGTGCCGCAGTCTGCCCTTCCCTGGCTCCATGGGCCGGCAGGCGGGAGACCCCAGAAAGCGCAGGAGTGGGACCCGGAAGGCTGTGCATCAGGCACAGGGACGCTCGTGTGGCACATCGGAGTCAGCGAGACTCATGCGCTCCCATATTCACACGCGCAACGACTGACTTGGGCCCGCATTCTCATAGAGAAGGTGCCCACATGCCGAACCCCGTGACCTCGGGGGCGCACGGCCAGGCCCAGCCCCGCGCACAGGCTCTCGGTCTGCTCAGAGGCACGCCCACCGCCAGGCGCTTCAGGCCTCAGGACGTGGTCTGCAGTTTTTATACAGTTGCCAGCCCTTTCCTTATTCTTCTGCACCCTTTGCACTGTGTGATTTGGGGGTCGACCCGTTAAATTGCAACGGCAACCATCTACAGTTACCCTGTTACACCTATGAGTTTTTTTTCAAGTGTGCACGTCTTCAGGCGGCTAAGTCAGCAAGGCCAAGAGAAGTCATTCTTTGGTGTGTTTCTCAGTAATTAAAAAAATCAGTTGCCCTGATTGACGTGGCTCAGTGGATGGAGCGTCGGCCTATGACCCAACGGGTCACGGGTTCGATTCCCAGTCAGGGCACACACCTGGGTTGCCAACCAGGTCCCCAGCAGGGGGCGCACAAGAGGCAACCACACAGTGATGTTTCTCTTCCTCTTTCTCCCTCCCTTCCCCTCTCTCTAAAAATACATGAAATATTTTTTAAAAATCAGAGTTGTTTTGTTCGCTAGGTTCTCTGGGCAGAGAGAACATGACTTGGAGCACCGTCCAGAGTCCCACCTACAAGGGTGCACACTGGTCCACACTGGGGCTTCCATCCCCATCCATCATGATGTTAATTTTGAAAAAGGTTCAAAGGATGTGGACAACCTTTTCATAGGTTTTCGCAGGGCGAGATTCCACTTGAGCCAAGAGCTTACAAAATTTAGGCGTAAGCTCACCTGAGCTCAATCGTTTGTTTAATAAGGTGCACAGAGTTGTGAAGGGAAACCTTTAAAAGTGCATTAAGGAGAGTTCGCTTGGACTGAGAATAAAGCAGCTCATCATGGTGACCCCAAGCAAGAAGGCATATGAAGCTGTTTGTCCATGAATGGAGCCGTGACGCCTAATTCTAGAGACTGACTTTTATGCTATCACTTCCATTTGGGAATTAATAAAAACAGTTCCCAAAACCCTAGCAGCTGCTCCCACGGTATCTGTTTGAATGTTCAAGTTCAGCAAATAGCTGCCCTCAGCGAAGGCAAGGGTATTGTGCATGCCTGCATTTTCTTATGGTATCATTTTGTGCATGTCCTATCAGAAATATATATTCTGGAAACTGAAGCCGTAAGGACAAACATGCTCAGCTTTTAAAAACAGCTTTCAACCTTTCAAAAGGCTGTGTGTGTGTGTGTGCGCGCGCGCGCGCGCGAGTGTGTAAGCAATGTGCGTGCTACTTATCCAGGCTCCATAGCATATTCACTTCCATGAAGAAATACATTTTATCATCAACCACACGCGCGCGCGCACACACACACACACACACACACACACATCCAGTCAGTTGAACAGAAAGCCTGGGATTAAGCATACAGGGCCACGTTGTTACACATGCGTTAAAACAATACCTGCATCTGCACTGCTTTCTTCTTTTGGGATTATCACAGCCATCCTCTGGGATTATCCTGGCCCTTTTCACGGCATTTATTTTAATTGCCGTCAAAATGTAGGTTTAGAGTCTGCTCGGATATGCTCAATTTCTTCGGCGCTGTGCCCTGCGAGTTGGCACACGGAAACCCTGCAGCTTTGGCAGGACTGAGCGCCACACCCTGAGCTCATGAAGACCAAGCGCAGAAGAGGGCCCGGAGCGTGTGTCGAAGGAACGACGGAGAAGTATGCACGGATCACCCGGGCGCGTTCGCGAGAAAGAGCTTAGCACGTTGTTCCCTGAAATCCACTTGAACCCCATGGTCTGAGTTTGTGTGGAGGAGAAATGAACCTGCTGTTGACTTCAGTTTGACTTGAACAGATGAAACGCACCTCAGCCAGGGAGTACAGACACTCTTCCTATCTATGTGACCAAACCCAGAGGAAAATGCACGGTGCGCCCTGGTGACTTTATGGAAGAAACACACAAAACAACACTCTCACTCCCTCCCCTAAGTTAACCATGCTCTTCCTCAAAATTTACGTAGCTTATTAGTTTCTTTTTGCTGTTCTCTTTTTTTTCTTTTTTCAGCAGAGAATAAGAACTCCCCGGGAAGTGTGCTCTGGACCCCCACATCCTGAGATCTGGGGTCAGTATGTCTTCAGCGGCCCTAGCTGGGTGGCTCCGTGGGTTGGAGCATCATGCTGTGCACCAGAAAGGCTGTAGGCTCGATTCTTGCTCAGGGCGCATACCTAGGTTGCGGTCTGGATCCCCAGTCAGGGCATATATGGGAGACAACTCTCTCTCTCTCTCCCCCCGACCTTCTGTCTCTTCCTCTCTCCCTAAAATCAATCACCATACCCTTGGGTGAGGATTAAAACTATATAAATACACATCTGGGGTAGGACGCTGGAATCTCAACTTTGAAACGACACCAAGGAAGTGAACCAGGGACTGGTTTGAGAGATCATTGATTTAGAAAACATATACCTCATCGAAAATGGACCAGAAAGTGTGATTTCAGCAGCATCTATCACCTCACTTGGTGGAAAGTCCTTTTTTAGGGATGTGCATGGAAAAGGATGGAACATACCGATCTATTTCTTTGTGACCAAGTTGTCACCTTTCTTCCAATACATTTACTGGAGACACCCGTAGACTCATTGTTCAGGCATGCGGCTTGTCCTTTTAAAGGCTTCCAGCTGCGCTGGACTTGGATCCACTGTGAAGGAGGCAGGCATCGGTTTTCCGCGACAGGCCCCTCCTGGGAAAGCACAGTGAGAACTCGCTCTGAAACGGGAGGGTCCGCAGCCTCATTCGATGGCGTTCAGGGGTCTTGCATGGAATGCGTCCCAGCTCACTGGTCACAGGTCCCAGGGCACACTGAAGTGAGGACAGGGAGCTCACGGACGAGGTGCCGTTTCCTCTCAGGTGCCTTCATTTGGCGATGCAACCCCAGGCACCTCATCCCAGAAACTGCAGTTCCCTTCCCGAAAGGGAAACACGAGGAGATGAAGAAGGCGCCCTGCGAGGGCCTGGCCCAGGCTCACCGCCCCGCCGCGGGGCGGGGCGCCAGACTCCCACGTTCCTCTTTCATTAGCCCAGCTTTCCTCCTCCTCCGGACTCGAGGCCCCTGCTCAGCTTTGGGCCGCTGCGGCAGGGACCACGGAGGGAGCTGTCGAGAGAGAAAAGGGACGTGAAACGGGGAAGGAGGGATGCAGCTAGCCAGGCCGATGACTCTCAGAGGGCATCTCTTGTCATGTGATCTCAGGCGAGCACGGCGTGACCTCTCTGGGACCAGACCGGTCGGGTCTCCAGCAGCCCGTTGAACCATGGCACCAATGGAGAATTGAGCTTTTGGCATAAGTCACTGGATATACACTCTACTTCTCAGAAAAGAATGCCCGTGTCCATTTTCAATGATCTGTTTTCTTCTATGATGTTGTAATGTAGATATTTTATTTGGGGGGAATTTTAGCATACAACGTATTTTTCTCTTGAGCGAAGTTATAAAAATTTAGCGCAGTATATGCAGGTATAGAGGTATTATTTTTATGAATCGCCCCGATGGTTATTTACCAAGATTTTACTATGGCGTATTCGAAATATGTTTGCTATTACTTTTGTGAATGCAAACAAAAAAAAAAAATTTAAGGAAATTTTAAAACTTTTTTTCAAAAAGTTTTCAATTTTTGCAAAATATGCAAACTGCCAAAAAACAGCATTTCAAGCTATCACTTTTCAAGAATTTGTCTCCTTGCCCTTTCTTTCGCCCCCCCCCCCACCAGAGTCACCATTAATCCATCACCTCGTGTTAAATTTGTTCCGCTAGGTAAAGCCTGGGGGGCCTAAAAGCCTCTTCTAGATGAAGTCACCACGAAAGTCGAGTTCTGTCACTGCAACAGCGACTAAAGTGAATGGCGAGAATATGAAATGTATGGGAATTTGCACTTCCGTGTTTCCAGGGCCAGTTGCATGGCAACGGTGTCCTCTCCGGCCCAGCCCCTGCCCAGGTGTCTTGACTGCGGCGCAGGGGCAGGCCTCTGCCGATTTCACTGCCCACGGAGCCGGCCGCTGTGCTCCGCGCACGGGCGCTGGGTTTCTGAAGGCCCCTGGTTTCCAAGGATGCTCGAAGCCGGTAACAGGGAACGCGGGGACTCGCGGATCAGGCACCTAACTGACTTCACCTGAATCCTCACCGGAACAACCACACCACGAGGAGTCGCTTTCATACCTGATGTTACAAATAAGCTGGAGGTTTCAAAAAACCCTAGAAATCACCATAACATCCTATTCAAGAGCCAAAATCAGGACATTATTTAAAATATAAAAAGTAACTCGTGTGTTTCTGGTTCTTGATCATGACCAAAATATTACCGGTTCATCCTCAGACATTTCTGAGAAGCATCAGGGAATTCAATTTAAATTATATAATTTTAACTAAATTTGACATTTTATAACTTGAAAACTTATTTTTCACTTCTGAGTGGCATACTTTCCCTGGGAAATGAATGAACTTTTCTGTACAACTTATATTTACTATTTTGTAAAATGAAACTTGTAAAGCTTTTTTTTAAAAGGAAGTTCAACAATCACGCTTGTATTCCCATTTTCATTCTTCAACGTGAAAAGAAACCCAAAAGATGCTCTTTAGAAATATTAAAACTCGGTGCTGTTAAAAGACAGAAAGTGGGTTTTTGTTTGACGTTTTCAAGCCCAGGGAAGTTTACATGGAGCCCTGTCAATTCCATGGATTTGGAGGGAAGCTCCTGAAAAATTAAAAAGGCAGCTTTTCACAGCAAACAGCGCCACATGCTGGTCATACAGAGAAAATGCGAAGGAAACAGCGAATTCTCCCTCTGTGGTGACCTATTCTTAGGGCTAACAGGTCACCTCCACCGCATGAACTGGACTGAGACAATCACGCCATCCTCTGGCTTCCAACCAACTAGACTAACCTTGTGTGCATTTAAACGCGGGAAGGCTTTCCTGGGTAAACACCCTCACGCTGAACTAAAGGGGAGAAATAAGCAGTGCAGTCTTCAAATGAGTTTTTCCTTGTTGGAAACGCTTCTCAAACTATCCACTACAAAATTAAATGACAAAGGCAGCTGTGTGTGAATTATATTCCGAGAAGCTTCTGTTCAGATCACCCGCTGTTCAGCTCGCACCTGGCTTGCTTCAGTTTTTATAATGTATGAGGACAGAAGAATAAAATTCAACACCACAGGAAACTACAGCAAAGAGAGGGGATAGGCTTTGCTGTAGAATCTGCCTGTCAGCACTCACAGGCCGCTTTCCACAAGAGGCACCGAGAGCCGAGAGATGAAGATAAACACGTGTAAGACCTTCAAGGAAGCAGCAGGGTACCAAGAGGCAGAGCGAACAAGCCAAAGAAGGTAACAGAGGCACAAATTAATACTTTTCTCTTCTGAATCCACAGGGGATTTTTTTAAAAAGCATTCGATAACATCAAAACGGACAAAAACAGACCCCCAAATTTTGGTTGACGTCCTGGGTTTTCTATTGTGACGAACTGGACCCAGCCGGAGACGATGCTGATCTCGGAGTCAAAGAGGGGTGTTCCACAGAGTCAGCTATCAAAGCTCATCCCCTCCCCTTCTCTCCTGTATTCGGTTGCTTCTGGGCCTCCTAATGCACACCCCTTATTTGTACAGTCAACACGAATACGTGGCTTTGAGTCCCAGAGGGTGAGGGCCGAGAACAGGAGCTCACTTGCGAGGTTTTAGAGGAGCTCGATACGGGGTTTACTGATATGATACCTTAAGAGCTACTGAAATTATTGAGACCCGAAACAAATGGAAACACACCAGACAATGCCTTGCCTCTGCTTCCCAGAATGCAGTTTGGCCGCTTTAATGCAGCAACCCCAGTGGCAGCGGCCTAACCCCCACCCCCCGCGGGGGTGGGGAGGTGCAGCACCAGCATTTGCCCCAGAGTCAGACAGCTGGGACTGGGTTTGCAAATCGCTGCCTTCTTCCTGCATTTCTCACATTTGCAGGGTGGGGAGTGATGGGGGGCGAGGATTGAGGGGAGTGGCATCCTGAGCTTCTGGATGCTCTGCCCTAACATCCCCTACTGGCTGTTTCATTTGTCCGTCACCTTCCACGCCTTCCTAAATTCACCTTCCTCCGTGCAAGGCACCCAGAGCAGTTCCCGTTTCCCTGGTGGGTCTTGCAACACGCAGCTGTATTTCTTCTGGTTTCCAGCAGATGTCCTGGGAGGCAGGCCAGAGAAAGGGAAGGCCAGCCATGGACATGGGCAAGCTTAGGACTCACCACGGAGTTAAACCAAATCACTTAGCGGCGGCATGGGGTCAGCAGATAAGCTCTGGTTTCATAGGTTTTCTTCATTATCATGGGCGAGAAGCACATAAATCACCCATTGGCGACAAGAGCTATAACCTGATGTACAGTAGAATCGTACTCACATATGGCCAAGTCATTTATCATGAGATTTTAATTATAGGAGGAGACACATTAAATTTATCTCTGTGTCCTCATCATCCAGCCTGGAATGTAGGAGCTACCTGATAAAGCCTCATTGAATGATGAAATGAATGGACTAAAAATATTAAAAAGTGCACATACTAGGCATCCCACATTACAGTATAGATAGCGTAAGAATTCTGAGCTTATGAAAGAAGAAAAATCTCCCTAATTTGCAACACCAACAAAAGATGCTGAGGACGAATGTGTTGGGCAGACGCATGTGACCCACTAGAGAAAGGGACTGTCTGGTGGGCTCTCAGGGCATCTGGTCAACCCAAGCTCCCGGAACCACAGCTCTGGTTCCTACCTTCCTCATGGCCTTTGAGCCTCTTGGAAGCAGCAACAATGACTGACTGATAATCAGAGAGGACAGAAACCCTGGGAGCTCAGATCTCTATGTGGAGCGTCACCCCCCTGAACTTCCATGGTGAAGGGCACGGGTGTTCAATGCACAGACACTATCATAGGTAGGGGAAAGAGCAAACAGAGAGGGATGTCCAAGACAAAGGGACTCTTTTATTCCATTGCCCCCAGGGTGTTCTCTCAGGCTTGAAGAAGGAGCCAAGAGCGGTCACAAAGCCACGGTGAGTTCTTCTCTTCTGTTGTTCGGGAAGCCTCCCTTCCACGCTAGAAAGGAAGGACTGCCACCGGTTTCCTGAACATGAAGGGTAACTCAGTTGCGTGCGTGAGGAGCGCTTACCATCTATTAGGATTTCAAGGTGTGGTTTGGACATTTGTTTCTCCCTCTAGCTTGAAAAGTCCTAAGTCAAGTGAACTCTGAGCACTTCAGCTGGAGCTGTCTTCTGTGAGATGTTTGTATCTTGTGTCCAGTATGCTAGTCAGACATCTCTTCACGGGCACGTTAAGATTTATCGGTGCACTTGACCGCATCGCTGGAAAGATTCGAGCTGTTTTCCATTGGATAATTTATTCCATGTGTGTACCCAACAGCCAAGCATTTGGCAAGGGACCGACAGATATGATTTAGAAAGCCTGAGTAGCTCATACAGGAAACAAGCAGCTGACAGACGGAGAATAATGGCAACTCAGTGCTTCAATGGCAACGTAAACTGTCTAGACGGGGAATTTATCGGTTCGACGAGCATCGATTCTGTCTCTCTTGATCCCTATAACCAATCTTCTCATTCCAAAAGGCAGCAGAATTTGCCCCAGAAATTTATCTGTTTATGCACAACTAGTCCATCTTGTGCACCTCTCTGTGAGATCTTTCTCTGCCTCTTATCTTACCTTGACCCTGAGTGGAAGGTAGAAGGACCACGTGGCTTGCTGATGAAAGCACACGTGGGGGCGAGAGGCAAGGGAAGAAGACGTGGCGTAGCGCGCATCAGCAGGCCCCGATGCCAGTGTGGTGAGCTCTGAGACGGGTGGGCAAAGGCCTGCGTGAACGTCACCCCTACAAACAGGGACTTGCAGCGGCATGAACTAGCTGGACTGTCTTCACTTGTTCCACCTGATTTTTTTGAAGTGATACAAGTCAAAAGAGATTCAACTCGTTCATTAACAAAGGGTTTTCTGTTAATGCGCAGAAAATGGAAAGTCTGAGTAAATTTCAAGGCAACGTCTAAACGAGGTAGATGAAGTTAATTCTCCTGTTTGTATGAGCACAGAGAGGGAAGATTCCCGTTGACGGCACGTTTATTCTTTTAGCTGAGCTATCGTCCATTTAGTAAGTGGTGATCAAGCACCTCCTATGAGCGGGTGGCATGCCGGGGTCCAGGAATTAAACTGCGAAGATGACAAAGGTGTTCTTCCCAGCAGTAACAGTTCAGCACCTCGCCACAGTACCTGGTCTGAAAGGTAGGGAAGCGCTACAGAGAGCAGAAAGGGCACAGTTTGGCATGAGACTCAGAGACCATGGATCCTAGAGGAGGTGAAGGATACAGTGACCTTTGACCCAAGTCTTCAGTGAATCAGGAGACGCTTGTCACAGGTGTGCAGGTGCACTGTAGCCAGAGAACAGACCGGGTATGATTATTTAGTATAAACCGTCCATCCTACCAATCCTCGCTGTGCACTCCTAGGCAATCTGCTTTGCTGGCTCTCTAACCTCTGTTTCGCATCGGTAAAATGGAGACACTAGTAATACTTGTTTTGCTGTCTATTAAAAGGATTGAGAGATAATAGACCTTAAATGTGCAGCTCATGGCCATTCAGAACTAATCCTATGGAACATTCCAGTTAGTTAAGTTACCGTGAGTGGCGGACGCATGATGAGCTCTCCCCTCCCCTCCCCCGGAAGCATGCAGGTAACCCCGTAAGCAACACAAGGCAGAGGAAGCTCCATTCCCATCTCGTACCCGATGCCATGGGCGGTAGCTCCCCAGACTGTGCATGCACCTCGCACCTCTCATTTTTCTCTTTGAGAACCTCTTATCACTTTAATACCATGTTTTTTGCATTGTCTTATTGGGAAAGGGTGCCATGGGAAGCTAAACTGTGATCGAATCTCATGCCTCAAAGACTGATGCAGGCTTTGATTTCCATTTCTTTAGAAGTATTTCCAGATTCCCAGGGAGTTGCTATTTTCTGATATTTTGGTCATTGATTTATAATTTGATGGGATTATAATGAATAAGGGTGGTCCCTGCAATGGCTTGGTTTTTACCATTTTTATTCTTGGCTTCTTTCCACATGGGGCTTTGCCCTAGGGCTCCCGTGAAACCATCGGATCTTTGAGCCATAGAAACAAAGTGAGGGGCCATTCCAGAACCTTTGTTTCAGGGAACTGGGATGCGCCCACAGACAAGAGGCCGGGCCCTTCTGGCTCAGCAGCCGATGCCTCCACCACGAAGACCTCCTTGGACGTCTGTTCGCCCTCCTGCCCCCTGGGTCTGACAGGCGGTACAGACTTAGTAATACCCCTTAAGTAAATGAATAAATAAATAGTTCTTTCCTGCAATGAGCATGGTAACTTTATAAAATCTTAATCAAAATAGAAACAAAAAGTAGTGGTATTGCAACTGCTCCCCTGTTATTGGTAAAACAGTGTGTTGCAATTTTACTTCATCACATAGCACAGCACAGAATGAAGGATCTTAAGCATGACATGTAAATAAACTAACAAAAATAAAAACCCCACAAACATTGAGGAATATGAAAGTATGATCACATTTCAAGTTACACAAAACACTGAGACCCCTAGTCTAACATCATCCTTGAACAACCAGGAACTGGACATGCAGTTTTAACGGTGGTATTGTTTACAGCAAGTGTCTCCTTTTGACCAGTCGGCGACTGTCAGGAGTGAGACAGCCCCGCCCGATGCTCCCTGCGCCCCGCTTCACACACGTCTTTTACTGTTGCTGGTGATGGAGCGATAGAAGAACGTGTGCATTTCCAAACGCCTTCTATATGTCTCTGCCTCTTGCTTCGTGCACCTCCGAAAAAATCCACAATATTTCAAAACGCTGTAAGCAGAGTGCGGCCTCACGTGAAGAAAGATGTTTGCTCTGTGAAAATCACTGTTTGCCTTCTCAGCTGCGACCACAGACTTTGAGAATCAAAATACTAAGCACCGAATTAAGTGACTCTTCAAACAACCACGTGACTGTTGAAGTGGCATTGACCCTGGACCCCAGTTCCCATTTCTCTTTAAAACTCTCATTAGATCCTTTGCTGTAAAATTCTTTTAAGTGCCTCCCAGAAAAACGTAAACATTTCTCCTTTATCTTCCAATGACATTCTTGATTCGAATTTTTCATTTTTTATTGAGACGCCATTACATACCGTAACATTCACCGTTTTAAAGTGTATCACTTTTTACTGTATTCAAAAGGTCATGCAACCTTCACTTCTACTGAATTCCAAGATGTGGTCTTCACTCCAAAAAGAGACCCCATACCCATCAGCGGCCACTCCCCATGTCTCCCTCCCCCAGTCCCTGGCAACCAAGCCTGCTTTCTGTCTCCACGGATTTGCCCATTCTGGGCATTTCTTTCACATAAATAGAGCCATACAATACTCGGCCTGTGCATCTGATTCCTTGCCTCGCGCATGGTGTCTTCCAGGGTTATTGACGGTAGAGTGTGAGCCGGCCACCGCGCCACTCTTCTAGCGGTGCATGCCGGCCGCGCTCCATGCCTCTCATCAGCTGAAGCACATTTCCAATGTTTCCGTTTTGGGCTCTTACAAGCATGCTACAAACATGCAGTTCCAGTTCTTTTGTGAATGTGTGCTTTCAACTCTCCTGGGTACATACCTAGGAGGGGCGTTGCTGGTAACTCGAGGGTTAACTGTCTGAGGCGCAGCCTGTGTTTTCCAGAGTGGCCGCTCCAGGTCACATTCCAATCCGCAGTGTCTGAGGGTCTGAATTCTTCACAGCCTCACCTAACCCGCTTACTGTTATGCTTTGGAATGTATCATGGAGTGGAAATCATGGATACGCCCTAAAAAGAGCAGTTACTATGATAAGTATAACCTAATGTTTGAGTTTTACATTATACAGGGGCAACCCTAAAAATTATGGCAATTCACATAGGGTAAATCCCTTTAATTAACCAGAAGTAAAATATAAATTAATCTTTGTTAGCACTCACGGGTTATTGCAATAACTACATTTCAATTTACCCTTTTAAGACAATGATTAGAAGAAAATGACACAAATTTTCAGGCAAGTTAGAAAGTTCGAAAGGAAATTTCAATGGTATCATCTACAAAAAGGAGTGATAGGAAAACCTGTATAAAAAAAAAACACACCTGTTTCAAAAGCATAATACAAAACATTCTTGTTCCAAAATACCAGCATTCAAAAACATCGGCCTTTTGTTAGCTCAGCGCACGCTGCGCGTCTTGGATGGCACAGCGTTGTGCCCTGGCTCACCACCCCAGCGGCGTCAGCAGGGGACAGGGAAGAGGCAGGAGAAGCTGAGGAGGAGCCTGTGCCCTCAGGGAAGGGGCTGCTGCCCATGGACGGATGGATGGAGCCTCCGCCCCCGAAAGGCTGGGGCGGGATGGAGCCGGAGGCGTGTGTCCACAGGGCAGACCCAGGGGCCGCGGGGATGGGTGGGCGGAGAGGTGGGCACGCAGGAGACTGAGACGGCTCTCCCTAGAAAATGCCGCTTGCAAGGCCAACCCCTGGCCAGCCTCTGGGAGCGTGGTGTCCAGGAAGGCTGCCGCCACACCCTGACAACAACGGCTCGCTGTGCTCCCGTTCTCTGTACAAACAATGTGGTTCGTGGCAAACACCTGCCCTCTTTCCGGGAGCCTGGAATTCTGGTGCGTGCTAGGCAGAGGGTGCCCCTGTGAGCATACCCCGCAGCTGGAGCCCTGGGTGTGGCGTCTCTAATGAGCTTCCCTGGGAGACATTGCACAGATGTCACAAATAACATGGCCCGCCCCCTCTCTCTCTCTCTCTCTCTCTCTCTCTCTCTCTCTCACACACACACACACACACACACTTACCCACCCGACACACCCCAAACACACAGACAAAACCCAATCCCTTTCATTGATAAGGGACTGAGGAAGTTGCATGTTTAGAAGTAACAGGCAAGCCCTACTTAATTCTGAATTAATCAGAGACTTAAAATACTGTGCCGTTTAGATAAATCTAGTCAGCTTGATGATAAAAAGGAACTTTTTAAACCACAAGATGAGCTAAAAGCCTTAAACAATCAAGTAATACTTATTCCATATAGCCTAGAGGTTTGTTTTCACCTAAATTTCATTTCACACATAAAGAATGTTTCCAAACACACTGGGGATAAAGTTGCAACTTCAGCAGTCAGCCTATTAAAATTCAGAAATGTTTTTAATCTAGTTTTTGGACTGTAGCATTAGCGGCTTACCTCGATCCTGAAAACCCAGAACTCAGTGTGTCATTAGGTAATGACTTCTTGTGGGAGCAAGAATCACAATCTTATTATTTCTCTGACATGGAAATTAATGTCCCCTTGTTTACGCCATTATTCTTCCCAACTGGGTAATAATTTTCAGACAACAGTCCTGGATCACTTGTTCCTTTAGAGTTGATTTCATTAAGTAGGAAAATTAATGTTTTGTTGTCTTCTGGCCCCAGGGAGAAGGTGACCTTCTGCAAACCGGGAAATGTCAGCCTGTAGCAAGAACAACGGCTTCCCCGGGCGCCTCTAATGATTTCCGGCATCCGCCTCCCGACCAGCAGTGGCAAACTCGCTTCTGTTAGGAAGACTAGAAAAAAAACAAAAACACCTCCCAACACCCACCTCCTCCCACCCCACCCATTTTTCCACACGACCATCAGATTGCATTTTTTGTTTCCGTTTTAAACATTTTCCCATTTCTGTGGCTAGGCAGGGGCCCCCCCAAATGCTATCTATAGGAGGAGAGAGTTTTGAATTACACCGTTCAAAGGTGCCCAGTAGAACAGGCCTCCCGACATGCGAAGACCTGTGTCTTCACACTCACAGTTGGCCTTCGAGCCTGACGAGACCGCACAGCTCTCGATCAAAACTGAACGTCTAGGCCCATTCAACACATGCTCCCACCCTAGAACCTTCAAAGTCCATTTATATCCCTAGAAAGTCTCAACCCAGCAGTCGATATAGGAGTGTAGGAGGCCAAGACTCCGCTTTGGCCAAATACATGAAACCCACGTTTATGACAAAATCTGCAAATGCAAGTGGGCCCAAGGTGGCCTTTTCCAATGTCCACAGAGAGAGGCGTGGGAGAGAGACAGCAGGCTGACAGCTGGCGCGCGCCGTAGGACTTCGCGGTCTCCTCCCCTGGACGTGCCTTTGCGAGCGGTGCTCACGGTGGTGTTGGCGTCTTTTATTCCCGGCTGAGAAAAAGAAGCGCAGATCGTGGCAGGGGAATGCAGTAAACCCTACTGGCCAGTTCCCGGCGTTCCGGAGGCGTGCAGAGAGGGACCAAGAGCCCCACCTGGAGAGCGAATCCGGCTGCCCTTTGGGGTCAGACAGACCTGTTTGGGTGCGTAGATGAGGGTATAAGAGTCACTTAAGAGAAATGCGTGGAGAGTGAAGCCTGTGCTTGCTGCTGGTTTTTACAGTCTCCTCAAGGAATGTAGGTATGAAGTCATAAGAAATATCCCAGGTCAAAGAATCCACGGGCACAGAAATCAGATCGCTGGTGGCCAGGGCCCGGGCTGTGGGGCAGAGAGGGTGGTGGCAGGGTGTCCTCTGGGACCAATGGAAATGTTCTGGAATGTGACGGCTGTGGTGGCTGCCCAACAGGATGCGTGTCTTCCATGCCCCCGAGCTGAACACTTTAAAATGTTAAATGCCACTGCAAATGGTTACCATGATGAATTTTATGTATTTTGCCATATTCCAAAAATGCAGCTATACAAGGAAAGGATAAGAAGATAGAGAGAGAGAGATGGGGGCAGAAAGACTTTCTTTTTCCTAGAAGGAGGTCATTGCACATTTCGATACATTTTCGCGAGCAGAAGCAAAGGGACCTGTAGAGAAGGCAGCTGAAGGGGAGCCCGTTGCAGAGTTGGGGGGTGGGTGAGCTGAGAGGGTGCTGCGGGGAGGGCTCTGGACTGGTGGGGAGTTGCCCTTGACAGGCGAGAAAGACCACAGGGAAAAGGACGGTGTAACGGTGGAGCTAAGTAAGCAGGGACTCAAGTTAGTTCTGCCTTGGCCATTTTTTCCTCTAGGATAAGGAGAAAATTTCCTACCTGAGAACCCAGGGAAGCAAAACTGGGAAAGGAGGCGTAACTGCGAAGTAAGGTTGTGGTATAACCGTGTGGGGTGATGTCGGAGACAGCTGTGCAGGGAAAGCGAAAGCATCTCCACGAGGCTTCATGGGCCCTAGTGAACCTGGAATCCACAGCTTCACCCCAACTGCACGGTCTTAGGGCGGGCTGGTAGATGGGCGGGTTGTTAGGTTGGTTGGTTGATAGGTTGGTGGTTTGCCAGGTTGGTTGGTTGGTTGGCTAGTTGGTTGGTGGATTGGCTGGTTGGCTGGTTGCTTGCTTGCTTGCTTGGTAGGTTGGTGGATTGCCAGGTTGGTTGTTTGGTTGGCTGGTTGTCTGATGGGTTGGTAAATCGGCTGGTTGGTTGGTAGGTTGGTTAAGTTGGGTAGTTGGTATGTGGGTTGTTTGGTTGGTAGTTTTGTAAGCTGGGGGGTTGGTGGGTTCATTGTTTCTTTTTTTCCCAGTGGGGCGTGGTTGTCAGATGGTGGACCAGAAGGAGCAGGTCATCGTTGTGACTGAGGGTTAGGCTTGGCAAAATAGGCAGAACAGGCTCACAATGCAAGATCCTGAGTGAGTGGCAAGAAAACTGTGAGGAGGCTGGACCGATCTTGTGTGGCCTTTGGTCAGATTTCAGAGACTTGAAAGACCTATTTTTGTACCCTTTTCTGGCTTTATGAAGGCCCCTTTGGGAACTGGGTTTGCTGAGCTTCCTACGCAGACATCTGGAAGATCCACCCCGCCCCCAGGCGACCGTGGCCACATAACAGCATCACACCTGGATATTAGTAAACATTGTTCAAAAGAGACGTTGGTGGACCTCCCCCTTCCAGAAATGTCGAGGGAAACAAAAGGAACCATTTTCCCCCTGTCTGCTCTCAGCCAGGCCTTCATATAATAATATGCAGCACAGTTCTCTGACGGGCCACGGCATTCAACAGCGGCCAGACCGACCTGACCTAAGAACTCGGGGGCACGGTGGGCCCCAGGGGGGCGCCCTGTGTTCCCCACTCAGGCCACACGCGGACGTGCCGTGCACGGAGGCAGGTGGGGGGTGGGCAGCCTGCGCCCTGGCATTGCTGATCGTTTCTGTAATGCTTGACAAATCAATTACAAAGAGAAACAATGCTTTAATACTTAATTCTTGTGTTAGTTTTTTTCCTCTGGCTGAAATCCTCAAAGGCTTAAACCTATCTATTTTGTGCCATTACCTCTAGAATGCAGCCTTTTTATGAAAATAAAAGGAAAAAACTCTTTGTTTAATTTGTCTGTTTTTGGCTTGAAGTATGCATGTAACTTTGCGGCTGGATTTAATTTGAATTTTGCGCACAGAAATCTCCAGACACTTGTAGTTCAGGAACAGTCGATTGTTGTTTCTCAACAGCTGACATCTAGTGTAGATGAATCATGAATTTGGCCTCCTCTGTCCATTTCCACGTACAAAGACATTCACGTGAAGATGCACATGGGGTTCAGTGAGCTGGAATCGGGGGGACACTGGCTCAGACACACACAGGAGGCTGAGATCGACTTTTCTGATTTCGAAGTCAGTGGCGGGTTATGAAGGACTCAGGAATAGCCGCGCCCCCAGCTGCCCCCTGTGCCTACGGGGACTGCGTGAGGGCCTGCTGTCTGCGGGCAAGGTGAGAATCCCCCTTTCTCGGTAGGTACCCTACAGTTCTTTAACTTCTTCCCCAGTAGGACACCCCAAGTCACAGTCCCAGTTCCCCTCAGCCCCCGTAGTACCTGTGACTGCTCAGTATCAAGGCGCGACTAGACCAAGAAAATATACCTAGAATGAAAACTGACAAACACAACTCTCCAGTCTTCAGGAATCCAACGAGATCGGTAGAAATCTTCGGAAACTTCTGGCTTACCATGTGCAGACTCGGAGAGCACAGTTAAATCCACCAGGTACAGAACACGTGGAGGAACTAGTTTGAGTCTGCTGCTAACTAGCTCGAAAACTTTCGGCAAGATAATGAAGTCCCTGGAGTTTCTATTAAATGCAGGGTGCGCAGACTGACCAATTTAATCTTAAAGGTCCCCCTGAAGTTGTAACATCATGGACCATGTTCTTCTAGGCTTCATTAGAGAGCCACATATTATTTTGCAGGATTAGAGGTTCTTCCTTCCTCCATCGCATACAATTTTCAAAATGAATCTCATGCATTATCTCTTATTTCTACTTTTTATTCAAATGAATGATGCTTAATTCACTCATACTTTTAAAAGAGTACTGCTGAACTCTCAGCAGATTAGGATAGGATATATCACTGATAAAATATTTACGGCCTCTGCTAAAGAGCTCTGAATAATAAATGGCTTCTACTTAAATGATGATAGACTGTTCCACATTTTCCAACTTGCTCTTCAGTAGATATAAAGTATTTCCAATCTCATTTTATTTGTGATCTTCCTTTAAAATAGCTCTAATCAAATATGCAATTTAAGACTATTAGCAGAAAGGTAATTTTTATCTCTAGTTTTTGGTTTTGTCTTTTGTTTCATAACAATAATAGGAAAGGATCCACAATGAAAACAATTTTCTAGATTAAAGTTGGAAGCCTCTGGTTTTATTTCTGAAAAACCACAGTTAGTCTACAATGCATCATTAACTTGTCTGTAATGATATTTAAAAGCTGGAGGAGTTTAATTCCACAATAGCTGTTTCATTTTTAAATTCAACCCATCTTCGGCTTATGTAACTGGTCTGAGATTGCACAGCTGTTTTTATTTATAGTGTAATGGGGAAATTTCACTTGTCAAGGATGCTATGACAAATAAATGTCCCTGGGTGCATTGCATTCTGTGACGTGGTCCACTTAGAAGCCAACAAAATGTCAAGAAATGCCATTAAAATCCTTTTAGCTGCAAAGAAATGAAATTCTTCTTCTTCTCAAGTTCTTACTCTTCAAGGGTAATTCTACGGGAGAATTTCACATGCAAAAAAGAGTCCATTACTTTGAATAACATGCTTATTATTTTTAATTAAGAAAGTCAAAGTCATCTTCGGACATCAGTACTAATATTCATCAGTAGTAATAGCGGGGTGGACGTATGGCAATGAGGCAGAGGGTCTGACAAACTGGCAGAAGGTAGGTTTCTCTAAGCAGCGATGTGTGTGCATAGAATACAGACACCCATCCATCTGCCCCTCTGCCTGATGTGGGTTACTCACACAGTGTGTACAAGTGGGCTGCCCAGTACAAAAATTATACAAATTCTAGGAAACGGTGCTGCCCACCAAAGTGCACACGATTTCTTTTCCTACACACAAGTATACAATCTGTGGTTGTTTCTAAGCCAGAAGGACTGAAAGGTACCACCTGGGACACCTCTGCCATTTCTTCTCAAAAACAGCCGGCTGGTTGCTTGCTGGGCCTTCGACGCAAGCCCGGCCGCTGGGACCCCCTGGATGACCAGGGCCTTCGTTCCTGCTGCCGCGCGGTCGGCCGGCACTGTAATGAGGAGCATTCCACTCATGGTCCTTCCAGGGTCAACTGGGTGCGTTGACCACGGAGTGATGGGTCTTTCACTGGAGGCTATTTGGAGAGGTAATGAAATATTTATGCACTTTTTTTTTTTACTTCTGTTTTGTGCTTTCTTGTTTTAAAATGCAACCCTGCTCATGATTTTATGTTTGGTTTAAGGAGACTTATTGGAATATGTAAGGAGCATTGCCTGCATAGGTCTTTCACGTTCATTTCAGGGGGAGCTATACAATATTTCAGTATTTTCAGGCACAGAGTAAAACTGGTCTTTGGCAGAGGATGGTAAAAGTCCACATAATTTCCTCCCTGGCCAGCAGCTTGGTTGGTGAGAGCATCATCCCAATATGACAAGGTTGTGGGTTCAATCCCCAGTCAGGACACATACAAGGACCAACCAATGGATGCATCAATTGGTGGAACAACAAATCAATGTCTGTCTCCCTCCCTTCCTCCCACCCTCCTTCTCTCCTTTCCTTTTTTTCTCTCTCTCCCCCACCTCTAGCTCTCTCTCAAAAAAAAAAAAAAAGTGCATGCAGTTTCCAATTAGTACTGGGAAGATTTTTAAGAAGTCGATTGCCTTTGACAAGAAAAACAATGGGTGTGTTAGTCACATAAAACAAAAATTGACTGCAAACATGAGTAAGAAAAGTCAGTGCAAGCAGAAAATTCCATTCAGCTATTCATTTTCTTGAGATTTGGACATTTCTGTGTGTGACACATGGATATTTTTGAATTCAGCAACATAGTCAGGTGTTTTATTATAAGATATGTGTTCTTATGTGAATTTTTTCCTAGCTTTTTCCTTTACTTTTATTTCACATTGTTGTTGGGTTTTTTTCATTTGTTTCTGAGTTGTCTTCTCATCAGTCGGCTCCCTTTTTTACAGATTTGATTTTTCCTTGTTACGAAATTCCTCAAAACAATTATTTTCAACTCTATGCCATGTAGACAATCAACATTCTTCCTTTAAGTGTAAGCTGCATTGCTAATTTCCCCCCAAGAGCCCTGGAGTTCTCAGCAGCGCTGAGGGCTGCCTGCGGAGGGAGCAGACATAACCCGGAAGGCCCTTCTGTCGGTAAACCAGGGAGCACGCCCCAGCGGGCCCTGGACGCGTGCCTCCGCTGTGGAGCCGGGCAGCGGCCGTGTCAGAGGCCAAATCTCTGCACTGAAATCTTCGCACCTCAATATTCACAGTTCCTCTCATGCACGTAACGTTGGCACTTCTCTCCTCTTTCTTTTCAGCATAATCTTAAATTTAAGAAGGCATTTTACTCGGCAGTTTAAAAAGAAAACTTTTCCATCTCCATCAGTAGAGGGAACTGCCTGAAGTTAGCTGGAAGTGACTTGCGCCGTATTTTCAAGACTGGCTTCATCGTCTGAAGCCGGCAATCATCGCGATGAGATGGGCATGAGCTTTAGGGATTACAAAAGCTACCTAATGCAGGGTCTTTGTACCCAAACACACCTCGACATTTTTGAAAAGGTCTTCTGAGTATTGAGAAAGAAAGCTCTTCCTATGTGCTGCGTGTCATAAGAAAGGGTGGTGGGGAATGGGGCGGGAAATGCCCACCAGATAAAGCATTGTCACGGTTATGGAGCTTCTCATAAAAACTCAGTCACACTGTTTAAATTTTACCGTTCAGTCAGAGGCTGAAACCAAGCTACAGAAACCCTATTTATAAAAGTAAAGCCACAGAAAAGAACGGCGGTGACGTTGGAGAGCCAGGGGAACAGCAGCAGAGTAACGCCCCGTGGGAAAATACTCCCTGGGCCGCGAACCTCAGCCTCTTCTCCGACTGCCCCGATCCCCGCAGGACCGATCCGCCTTTTCCAGTCCGGGGTTTTCTCAGCCCACGGTATTTCTTTCCCGTGTTCCTGGAGGGTACACAGGCGTGGAGTTCCTTCACTGAGGGCACCAGCACAGCTCTCCTCACTAGCCCGTGCTTCATCTGAAAGCACAGGCCCTGGCTAATGCCCACTTTGGCACAGGAGCGCTTAGTCTGAGGTGCATACATTCCTGGCGCGTGGCTGCGGAAGGGGCAGAGCCGCGCACCCAACACACGCCTTTCTCTGCCGCCGCATGCCCTGGGGTCCTGTTCCCTGTCAGGGAGCCGGAAAGGGCAGGAAAACAACAGGACTGGCGTAAAGCTGTGGTGTCCAGGATGAAAACCGCTAATGACTTCCTTCCTCTGTGCACGTTATTGTCTGCCACGCAAACTTCGAGCTGTCAAAGCAAACGTGAAAGATAGGGAAGGCGGACAGGGGGAAAGCCAACAAAACCAAAACAGGCCGTGTTCAAGGACAGGGACTTTGGATGTCATTAGATGTCCTTGCTATCTAAATACGTGCCTGTGATGTCCCGTACCGCCAGTGTAGAAGAGATGTCAACCGCAGAACACGGTAACGTCAAAGGGGTTTGGTCATCCTTCAGTTCGATCGGTGTCAGGCGTTCTATTGGAATTTCTGTTATGCGGAATTTATGACACACATATTGAACGCTGTGGGAAAACAAATGGCGTCTTTAGAGAACACCACGTTTCATGGACGGCTAACAAGTCCCTTTTTAAAACGCCTATGCCAACCAGTTCCCAAAAGTCAGACACTTGCTGTCCTCCATCCTCGGTTCAAGTCTCTTGAAGCCTTTTAAGGCAAGAGACATGGGGGTCCCCCCAGTGAGACACCTGAGGGGCAAAGTCACAGGCCTCGATAGGTCCGGGCAAGAGGGCATTTCACCGTCTAAAACCGGGGCTTCAGTCCCTCTCCTGAAGATAAAGTAGAGAAAGGAGATATTTTTCAGAACTGTTTAAATAAATGTCATTCTATTTATCAAAACAGAGAAGTCTGGCAGTCATTTCTAACCATATGAGGACTTGGAAAATATACGAGAAACATCTGATTAAGTGTTTAGCTGCATGTTATTAAAACTGTATGCAAAGCCGTGGGAGAGCTGTCAGCCTAGGTTGCCTGAAATGACCTTCTGGGGCATCCTATTCGATACAGTGTCACGCGCACAAAGTGATTCCAATATAAATAAGCCCGAGTCGCAGGCCTCCGTTACAGAGAGGCTTCCGCGAAGCCCCGCGAATCTCCGTACCCACCGCCGCTCTGCCTCTGAGCGTGATGTCCTAAAGCCAGGATTTCTCCTTGGTGCGAGTAACAGAGTGAGCACTGAAAACAAGGGCGTCTCGTGCTCCTTGTGAACGATAGCTGCAGCCCGCACGCTAGGACGGCTGGGGACTGGGGAGACGGCGGGCGTCGGGGGACAAGGGCAATGACAGACCGGCGGTGTCTCCTCTGAGCCACGGGGCCTTCTCGTACACCCTCAGGCTCGCCGCTCAAAAGCCAAAGTTTGCTCCCAAGGAATGTCCTTTAAGAACGGGGGCCACCTATGGCTTAGGAGGCCAAGAGCACTCACATTCTTTGGACTTGCAAGTTGAATTAGGTGTTTCCCGCAGGAATGTACTTACAGGCAAGTAAACTCCACGTCCAGTTGCTGAGCACAGCCCCCTACAAAATATGTCCGAGGAGGATGAATAGCACACAAGGTCATTCTTACGAGGGAAACATTACAGATGCTACCATGAGGGCATGAAAAATGAAATGTACTTTTAAAGATACTTTTGCCAACTTCAAGTTGAAAACTAAAATCTCAGGAGATCAAGTTCCAGAGACAGGTGAGATTTCAGGTAAGGACAGTAGTGCAGATGCTGTTGTTAAAGCAGGATTCCTGTTTGACCCAAAGCCACGGAGAATATGTAGCATATGTCATTGCCTCATCCATCCATCCATCCGTCCATCCATCCATCCCTCCATCCCCTTATCGTTCCTCATTTCTTAAAGACTTTCATGGTAAAATCAGAGGGGTTTTTTCCCTTAGTATTTCTTGGTGGGTGGTCTGATAAGAAACTGTGTTGAACACTCAGATTTAGAAAAGGGATAAATAAAAATTCAGTGAGCTATGGAACAAAATTATACTAGCAACATGGTACCTGCAATGAGTGTAGCTGTGACAATTTCAGCACATTACTAAACCTCGATGTTGCTTCCTTGGGTGTCTAACCTCCAAACACCATTCAACAAACATTTATGGTGCACCAACTGTATGCCAACTCTACACTGATTTTCTGCCTCCAGAGTGTAGATTCTTTCCTTGCTTGTTGTGGTGTGTTGAATATTTAATTAATCTAGGCTGCAGTATAATTTCTCTCCATAAGGAATCAACTACTGTCTGCCTGTTTCTTTGATGACTGGCATCAATCAATACAGTGGCATGTATTTGCAAAAGCGGGGTTTCCAATTCTTTATTTATAGTTTGCTCATCATTTTTGGGATATGTCCCTAGGGTGTTAAACCTTAGAAAATTATACAATTTGAGTCCTATATCAATAACATACATACTCTAAATTTAAATCATAAATAGGGTTGGCAGATAAAATCCAAGGCACCCTGTTAAATTTGAATTCTATTTTTATGGGACATACTTCTACTAAGAAGTAGTCTGGTGTTTATCTGAAATTCAACTTTAACTAGGCACCCTGTATTTTTATTGGCTAAATGTGGCCACAAATGCACATTGCACGTGTCCATAAATGAACACACATTAGAGGAGAATGATTTGTTACCATTCATGAATAATCGAAATAACAAAGTACAAATAGGTTACAAGTCAATAATGCTATTGGTGTAAGTCAAGGAAGACTTGAGTGGAAAATCCCCTTGATCAAAGCCAACCTTTGATCGGCAAATGAAAGACTTGCTCACATATGCCACACATATGTTAATGCGTCTGGCTAGAATAAAGCATGGTACATGCATTACAATTGGAAAGATATCCCGAAGCTGTAATTGTAGCATCTGAAATCTGCTACAAATAATTAATCCACCTCAGCACAGACCGAGTCAAGCAGGAAAATCTACACCATGTACAAATCTGAGGTAGTGACCAGCAAACGTTTTCTGTAAGGAGGCGGACAGGAAGTCGTTTCAGCTTTGTGGTCACACGGTCTCTGTCGCAACTACCCCCGCCTGCCACGATAGCTCAGAAGCAGCCTTAGACATAAAGGAGTGGGAGTGACCGTGTCCCAATAAAACTTTATTTACAAAAACAGGAAGCTGGCTGGATTTGACCGACTTGCTGTCACGCACCAAATCCCGACCGACCTAAAGCAAAAGAATTTGCTTGGTAGCTCCTTACACTGTCAATAAGCTTCTTACGCAGAGAAAGAAAAAGCAATTACACAAATTATTAAATGCTGTCAATTTACGTATTCTAATAGAATATCCAAAAGGCTAAAAGGCTTAGCTGGGCGAGTGGTCTTATAAAACCTCAAACTGCCCATTATAAACACAGTTTAGAGGAGTTAAGTATCTTATTAAAGAAATCAACTAGCTGGTTAAATAAGATCTGACTTTGGCAGGTTTGAAGGAGGAAGAGTTCTGCTTATGCACGTGGATTAACCTCATGGTGACGTGACTCGCAACCATGGCTTTGGCATCCGTGTGCTCACCCACAGGACACACAGAGCGGGCAGCAGACAGGAACAGAGGACACTTCAACATGTTTTGGAAGCTGGGAAGAGAATATAAAGTGCTCATTGCTTAGAAAAACAGCAGTCGGGCTCTGCCCCCACACTCTGCCCCGTTGCAGGAGAGAGCTGTGGCTGGAAAAAGGGAATTCGGGAGCAGCCAGAGAGGGACACTGCCACCCGGGGACAGTTCCCCCAGCCCGACCTCAACCCCGCCTTCCCACATGCTCACTGGTCTCTCTGGAGAGTCTGGGGAAGAAGCCAAAGGAGCATTAGTGAAAGATGTCCAGCGAGGAAAGTTGTTCTTCGCATGGGCTGCAATGCAAGCGGCCCTTCCCAGAGAGTGCCCGCGCGCGGCCCAGTGGTGTCACCAGCAGGAAGGAAGACCTCTTCTGGCAGCCGGGTCATGCAGGTTAGGACTCCTGATTTTATCAAATGCGATCGGCACGTGTCTGGCTCTACCAAATGTTCACAGTACTTTGGATTAGGACCGACAGAAGAACAACTCTACGGGATGTCTCTTGAATGTGATATGTTAACCGATAATAATAGAAAGCTCCTTCATCAAAACAATCCTGTATCCACTTAAATAACACTCAATCCCACCTTATTTTGTCTTATAAAATGTTTAAGATTCTACTCCCATTAATAAGACGTAAAACATACAGACTACTGCGATGATTCATTTTTAGTTTTGTAAGCTTTCTTTTTCAATAAATAAAGAGGATAAGTCAGATAGTGATGTCTAACAAAATTAATGGAGTTATGTCTGAATTTTTATAGATGGTGCTTAATTAATTATTCTGAAAAGCCTCACATCAGAACACATATTTATTGAAAGAATATTAGGTCATTTATCATATCCCTTGCTTAATAAAAACTTGCAATTACTTACAACACATCACTGTGCATTACTGGAAATTAAATGATGAGTATTAGAATATAGCTTTATTCTTGTTTATATAACATGTAATAAAAATAAATCCTATTAGCTCTTTACTGGTTTGGTCATCAGCCTTACAAATGCCTACTATGATTTATTCCTCAAGAGGTCGTACGATGTTCTGTGAAACACATATTAACTCATGTATTTGACCTGAACTATTTTGCCAGACTGTTTTGAAAAGAAAGGAAGTTTGATCTGGTTGATTACTTTGGGGAGAGGACTGATTTGCTGAACATGATACAAGGCCTTATACATAGATCCAAGGTTTTGACAAAGACACACGTAAGGCTTTTTTTTTTTTAATGTGGTACTGGGAAAGGTTTATTGTAATTTAACAATATTTAGGTTGTTCTCAACTCTGTGTTCATGGGGTTAAAATAGGGCTTCTAATGAAAAAAACAGTATATGAAAGTAATCATTGTGTAAGTCCAGTTATACCCATTTTTGGTGTGATGATGAGAATTTGAGAAAATGGATGCCGGCAACGATGGGTAATAAGTCCCTGTGAAAATCCGTATGTGCAGGTGTTGATTTCCAGAGAACTGAAGGGCGGCCTCGCTGAACAGCCGGCAGGGGCTCGCCAGGCGGCGGAGCTTCCTCCAGCGCGCCCGGCTGCGGCTGCTCGCCTGGTCCCGTCACACTGCGGGTACGCGGCTGACACCTGCTGGACGAAGCCGGAGGTGCGGCTAAAACGCCGCAAGGCTGGGTCACCTGCCTCCCCGACCGCGGCCCCTCGGGCCTCTCCAGCCCCAAATGGCCGTAGTGCCCAGGCTGAGAACCCCTCACCTAGGGATCTATAAACCCATTTAGAAGAGGAGGAAAAATCCACTTCTACCATTGACAGACTCCTCTAAACAAGTGTTATTTAACAATTCTCAGCGCTTATGCTTTAATTAAACAGGGTCTGGTCATGCTGCTCGGACTTTTATGTAACAATAATAAATGCAACGACAACCCAGGCTAGAGGGGATCGCTACATTCTCAGAGGTGTACAGCCACAAGACCTCTTTGAAAGTCACGTTTACGATACGATGAGTCTGTTTTAGAGAAGGGTCTTCGTCTGTTCGGGCGGCTACAACAAAATACCAAAAACAAGGTGGCTGGTAAACGACAGGCATTTGTTTCTCACAGATCTCGAGGCTGGACGTCCAAGATCAAGGCTGGCAGCCCACTTCACGGTTCTCAGGCGGCCGATTTCTCGCTCTGACCTCCCACGGCCGGAGGGACGGACGAGGCTGAGGGCTCCACCTTCCCGCGCTCCTCAGTCCCCGAGGGCCCGCCTCCCAACACCATTCCACTGGGGCTGCCGTTCCAGCACACGCATTTGGGGGGAACCCCAATATTCAGACCATAGCAGCGTGTAAAGTAAGCAACCAATGAGAGACTGTCAAGCATCAAATAGTATTTAGGATACGCCTCTCTAAAGAAAGTGAAATGGAAACTAAAATTCAGGGAGAAAAAAAGTGACGTAAAATCTACTAAAGAAGGGTTTTTTTTCAGGATTTAAAGTTAATTATAATAGGTAAAAGTGCGGTGGCAATGAGCTGACATCGGACATGTTTAAAAGAATGGCACGGTTTTGTGTTTAGATGTCTCTATTTACAATGTGGTGGCAACTCCATCTTTTCCATGTTGTTAAAATGATGTGCGATTTCAGTGTAACTGAAGTGTGCTAGAAGTTACACAGGTCGGCACGATTCCTTTAGAGAGCAGACGTGCAGAAATGTTTGAAGACCACGGTCCCGCAGGCCCGTCCCACCCTAAAACCAACGGGGACTCCAGACGGAAGGGCAGGGCACATGTCCACCCACCCCAAGCCTCCGGTCTTTGCCACGGCAGAGCCCCAAACCATTTTGAACAGCAACTTTTCAGATCCAAGTAGACCAATCGTTTAAGCACGCTAGACATTTGTAGCTCTTAAATGACACTTCCTAAGGTACACGGGTAACTATATAAAATTTCGATGCAATGAGATCAAGGCAAAAAAAAAAAAGCCTGCATTTCTAGACTTAAAGAGTGTCATTCTTCTGTATGGAGAGAAATGATTGTGCAGAGGCATTGTGGGTTTTTAAGTTAAATATTCATTAAGTGAATTTAAAATATATTTGCAATCCCCTGTCCTTTGAAGAAGAAAAGCAGGTTTTTATCTGAGACTAGCAGGCTTCACTGGTTAGGGACACCCAAGCACTGGATGATGAAGACTGGTTTCCGTTTTTTCCCAGGGCGGTTGAAGGACGTTTAGGGAGTACAACACTAGGTGGCAGTCTTTCCATCTGCTGGTTCCCATGCGCACTCGGCAGGGCCGGTGCTGCTGTCTGTAGGATTGGCGTGGGAGGAGGGGCTTGAAGGTCAGCATTTGCAACTGGGACAGGCATTTAAATCTGGACATTCTCTCTGTACTTCAGCCATGTCACTCACTGTTCCCATACTGTTCATTTCAAAAGTTGTTCACAATGATTAGTTTCTTTCTTGTTCACTAGAGCAACATGACAAAGTTAGAATACCTATGTTACTAGTGGAAGAGTAAACGGGAATAGAGCACCCCAAAATTAAGTAAAGTTGCTAAGCTGGCATAGGATACCAGGAAGTTTTGACTAAGAAGAAGCTTTCTTCCCTTTGAAGAACAAACCATGTAAGCTGACCTGAACCCCATGTACCTACCTACACGACCGACATGGAGGTGACTATACATAGTCATCTCACATGTCCTCTGCGAAAACAGGTATCATTTCACCCGCCTGGCTCTCCAGAGTGACAGAGAGCCGGTGTGAAATCACCGAAGGGGCATGTATCGCATAGCAGGGGCTCATTCAACAGTAACAATCCTCATTGATTAGCGACTATTGCTTATTAACGGAAATGCTCCTTGGATGGGGATGCCGTGTGTGAGCCCTTGGAGAAAAAGGCTGACCCCGAGGAAATCCGGGGCACGCTGGCTTCTGAGCCTCTTCTTTCCCTACTTCCCTGCCCCAACAAGTGGAATGTCAAGCTAATTACAACTTTTTTTTTTTTTTTTTTACAATTTACTACCCATGTTCTCATTCTCCAAGACCAGACTTTACACATTATACACGACTTAATAAAAAAGAGTGCTTTAACACATCTGTGTTGGTGCTTTATGTACATCATTGACTCTGCAAACGAACTTGCAAATTGGATTCTATTGTGCTCCTGTTACAAGGTAGAAACTGAGGCACTATCGTAACCGAAGTCATAGAACAGGTAAAGGGCGAATCCCAGGCTTTCAGCAAAGGTCTGTCTCGCTGGAATTCCCATGTACTGGCGGATCGTCCATGCTGTTGCTGGATGTCTTTTTCCCTTCTCAGCGGAAACACAAGCACCCGCCGAGCAGAGACGTTTCCAGAAGGCGCAGAGAAGCTGGCAGCGGGAGCAAGCCCAGCCCGCCCCAGCCCGCCCCAGCAGCCAGCCGCTGCAGAAGCAGCACCCCGTTGTCCCCTCGCACCTGCTCCTCGCCTGGGCCTCTCCGCCCCGCTGGGGGTCCACACTGCACCCCTCCCCCTGCTCACAGCATGCGCTCACGTCCCTGGGACGGAGCTGGTCCTGGATGCCCCAGACTTTGAGTTCCGTATGGGTTTGCCGTCCTGGCCTGGAGCGTCCACATGAGGACGATGATGATGAGGGTGACGACGGTGACGGTGGCGACGGTGGCGATGGCGGCGACGGCGGTGACAACGGTCACAGGGATAGCACGATGGTGGCGCAGACGGTGATGGTGATGTAATCGGTGACGGTAATATGGATGGGGATGTGATCGGCGGTGATGAGGGTGAGGACCGTGGGGACGGGGACGGGGACGCGGACGGGGACGGTAACAGTGACGGGGAGGCTGACGGCGACAGCGATGACAGTAACGGTGATAGCGATGGTGATGCGGGGGGTGCTGGCGGTACAAGGGCCGTGGCGCTGTGGTTGAGGGTGGGGCTGATGGTGGTGGGCGTGGTTGCACGTGAGGTGTTCCCTCCTAGGAGCGCTTCCCAGGAGCTGGCACCAGCTCCGGGAAGCAGGCCTGTGCCAGGCCTCCCTGGTTCTGTGGACATTTAAACTCCCAGACTGGCCATTTCAGAAGGCACAGCCTACTCCCTAAGCTTTGTGAACAAACGGTATTTTCTATTAAATGCAGAGGCTTCACGGCAGAGCTCCCTGAGGCCAAAACCCAGACGCTCTCCCCCAAACGCCCTTGTGGACCAACGGTCCTAGTCTCTCCCACTCATTGCAACGTTCAAGGAGTCTGAGTCAGAAAATGAAAGCAGGGCTGGCTGCTTCCCATAGGTGACCCGGAATCCAGCACTTCCTGCCCCAGGGCACTGTGGGCAACTTCGAATAAAGTCCCCAGGCAGGCTGGGTATTTTTATTGCGTTCCGGCAGGAGGCAGTTGTGGTATTGGTAAGATTGACCTGTGGTCCCGGAGTCGTCACCCCTATGGAACAACTTGAAAGCTTGTCATCAGCCTTTCCCCTGCAGACTCCAGTGGCCCCGGAAGAGCCTGGCCTCGACATATGGTATCATTAGGGGTAGCAAAATGTGATGCTCTAGTCCTAATAGTTCTCCTTCCTTTATACACACGGTCCTCTCCAAAGAATAACTTCCCATCGTTGACTATCTGGTTATTGGGAAGTGAAATCCAGACCGGATACATGCAGGATAATTTTCTTTAATTTTTCATTTTTAGAATAATGAGTTGGTGCCCTAAAGATCACAAACGAAGCTTTTTGGGGGAGGGGGGAGAAGCAGAAGCAGCATCCATTCTGCAAGGCATTTTCCTAATTTCCTTAGTTGCTGTACACATGCAAAAACACACAGGCAAATGTCTTTGACGCTCTACCATATTTTCCTAACAGGTGTGTCCACGCAAATTTGCAAGGACGTATCACTACATGGCATTGAACTTTCCTTCTGTGCTCTTCACCAGGAAGCCGTCTCAGGGACAGTCAGGCTGATAACCACAGCTGGCACACGGCAAAATCGTTACATCAGTAAAAGTCACCTGGACACTCTTGTCTTTGCGTTGCTATTATGCTTCCTGACTCCTGCACATTAGCTTGCCAAATGGCTGCTTCATGTCCGTTGCGGACATGGCTTTGCGGTCTCCCCACCCCATTACGCAGCAAAGGTTTCCTTCTCTCTGCATCCCATCTCTCTTTTCCTTTACATTTTTCCACCGTTCTGACCCACAGGAGAGAAGCCCCATCAGCTAACTTGCCCTGAGATCGGCGCTCCTAACGACTTAGTGCTGACACATGCCTTCAAACCCTAAACCACTTCCAAGTCCCAGATTTTGATTTCAAAAGTTAATCCTTGAGTCCAAAGGAACAACGGCTTCATTGCACTTTTCCAAAATGCCATGAATTATTCAGTCTCTTAAAAAAAAAAAAACAAAAAAAACAGGAAATCCTGGCACTGTGACAGCACGAATGGACCTAGAGGGTAGTATGACAGGTGAAATAGGAAAAGGCAAACACCATGTGATCTTGCAAGTTGTGCATGGAATGAAAGAAGACAGGCTCAAAGCGTGGACCAGAAGCCAATATCAAGGGGGCCGGTGGAGAGCCAGGCAGTAGCGACCAGGGGTGAGTGGAGGGTAGGTCTGTTGGTCAGGTCCTTCTTCCGGCTCTCCTGACTGGTGGTCGCAAGTGCAAGTTCCCAGAAGTGAAAACTCAACAAGCGGCATACTCACACTATGTGTATTGCTAAAAATGCCCTTTTGTGTTCGTGTTTCTTGGGTCCCTTGCAAATTCCACAGCCCCCAACGGCCTGCCCCGGTGCTAACCCTCTTTTTTCAGTTAATGAGATGCTGGTCAGTTTTTCAGTTATAAACGTGAACTCTAGTCTCCTCATTCCCGGTGTGGGACGTTTCGTCCCTAATTAAACAACAGCCTCACCGAATGCGAGCAGATCGTGGACACGCGCCCGGTGCCAGCCAGTCAGGTCCCGCCAATCTGTCTCCAGCCCAGAGTAAGGGGCTGCTTTAGACCAAGTTTCTTTAGCAGCGAGGTAAAATCTTCCTCCTGTTTTTTATTATGTAATCACTTTTACTGCTTTTCTGAAAATTAAGTTCCCACCTTAAAGAGGGCATTTGTAAATTAATTTATTTGGCTATGGCATTATACAATTCTTTCTTCAATGTGTAGGACATTTTCAAACTTTTTGAAATTCAAGATTTCTCCTGAAAAGATATCCTAGGAAGCACCCCATAATATGCCTAAAGTATCTTTAAAGCATATTAGTGAAGAAGTTATAAAGACCTTGTTCTACTGCACTTAACACAGCCATCGAGTTTATCAAAATAAAACAGATAGTCTCATTTAATTTCCCCAAGAGAGTTCGGCCTGGGTGGTGTTCATCAGAATAAGGTAATGAATGATAATGCTTTTCTATAGCTAAATTATGCAGGTTAGTAGAATTTTAAAACCAATGTCTAAATTCTTAATACTGCACAGCCCAAATTTCACTGCATGGAAAACAGTTCCTGGTGCTCATGTCTCGGTGACCCATGAACATGAGAGAACTGATCACGAATGCAAAGAAAGAGCCAAACGATATGTCCATTTGTTGTGCTACTTAGAAGTGTAAACCATTTCCCCAAGTATTTAAAAGAAAAAGAAATATAAAGAAACATGTCTCATGTGAGTGAACAAACAGATGACATGCCCTTTATGAATGTGATTTAAAATTCCCCCCAAATTATCTAAAAATAGGTAAATAAAATCTTGTTAAAAATTACAAAATAAAATCCCCCCCAAAATTAAAAAAAATACATTACAATTCTAGAATATGCATATGTGTGTGTTGGGGGGTATAGTCTGATGCAGTACAGATTATATAAGATATCATATTTCACTGTGTGTAAGGCACACCCACATTTCTGTGCTCATTGTACACAGGATTATGACACCTGTTATTATACCCGTGGTATGTAATCATTATACCCACGCATAATGTGCATCCTTATTTTCCCCTAGAAAATTTGGGCAAAAAAGTGTGCATCATACATGGCAAACTATGGTAGTCACCGGAGACCTGTGAAACATACACACATTGTCCGTCAGCACTCACAGCTGTAATTTAGTTTCCCATTTGAGCGTTATACACCCCTCTGCTCACGCCCAATGCATCTGCACAAAGAGGAAGTCTGCACACACTACGTGGAGCCCAAGAAATGTTTGTCCTTAAAAGGAAAAGCTATTGTTCGGCAAAGGGTGCATCGACTCCTGTCTCTAGAGGTCTGAATTCAATTCACCCACCATCACTCTGATTTAATACAAAACCCAGCAAATTAAGTTCCCCTTTGGAGGCGATCCCCTGAGACACTACTGGGAAGGACAGAGGTTGGGGAAGAAAAACACTTAAATGTATTAAGTCATTCTTGAGATGTGATGCAACAGCTAGTCTCACCCATCACATGACATGAAGCTGTAACTTAGCCGAAAGCACAAGAGCGTGACAGGCGTCCTGGAATAGGAGGAAGGCCTCCTTCTGGGCAGGCTGACAGGGGACAGGAGGTTGACAGGCTGCCTACTTTACACAAAGGAATGGCTGTGATGAGAGCGTGCCGAGGAAAGGGGGAGGAGGACCAAGACAGCAATGACAAGAAGAAATGACAAAGCATTTCTGAGAACGTGGCGCCATCAATACTACGTGACCGTCCGGTGATGGTTCATCTGCTGGCTCCCTGGGACAAATCACAGGGTTACATCCCTCCATGGCCCACCTGCAGCTGTAAGCATGGCGTCTGAGAGGCGAGGGAACGGGAAATCCAAGATGGCGTCACTAACAGGCGGCGCACTGTCCGGAGAAGGAAGCCTTGCGCACAGAGGAGGTTCGCGTTCCGGCGGCAGCTGCCCTTGTCGTGAGCGAGGACTCTGACCTTGAGGCTCTGTCTCGGGCACACACAGCGAACGGTGGTTGCGCCTTTACAACCTGGAAATGGACTGTGGGCTTCCAAGGAGGGAGCTTTTATTATTATTATTTTTTAATCTTATCTCTGCTTCACGCAGTTTGTTAAGACCGGAGCAGGTGAAGATAACAGGGGAATGCCCGCGTCGCCCGCCATGTGGCGCGAGGGTGACAGCATCTCGGAGGCCCCCACCTGTGCTCTGCAAGGAGGGAACTGACTCTTGATAGCTCAGGGCTGTGAGTTGGTGGCGGGCTCTCTGCCCATAATCATCTGCAACGTTTGAATGTGTCAAAGAAGTTTTTCTACTCATGTGTTTTCATGTACCGAAGAGTCTGAGAGAAGACCTAAATCAAAGAGGGTTCGTTCTACCGGGAATACCTGCAACACGCAGACACGTGCACACTAACACACACAGTTGTTCATAGGGCAGTGAATCTCTTTTGAAAAATAAATACCATCCTTTAAAACGAAAAAAGATGTTCTTTTTTTCTCCTGGAAAGGTTAGCGTTTTACGGTAATTCAGTTATTTCTCCAAATGTCTATGGCGATGGAGAGGGAAACAGGAAGATTAATTTTATCAACCCAGGGCATTAAAGGGAACCTTCAATTCTGAGAAATTAGTTATCTCCCCAAAATCACATCAGCTGCTTTTCAAAGACAAGAAAGTACCCATAGGCTCAAGGTTACCAGGGGCTGAAGAAAGAGAAGATCAGTGGGTGCAGAGGTGACATGGGGGGCGACAGAAATGTTTCACAGGGCTGCACAAAGCTGTGACTGCGATGAGTGCCACTGAACTGTACACTTGAAAACGGTGGAAGCAGCATACTTTATGTTACCTATATTTTAGCGCCATAAAAAGAAAATAACTTGTACAACTGGTCATAATGGAAGTGGACTCTTTCTCGTCATGGCTGAACAGTTGGGGCAACTGCGTCTAGACATTTTCTTTCACTTGACCAGTTTGGTTACCAAAACATGTGATTACAAAAACTGGGCAAAGGAAAGTTCGCACTCGAGAGCGTGTCCTGTGCTCTACACAGGAGGGTAAGTGACCTTTGCTGGGCGCCCCATGTCTCGGGCTTCCTACCACAGGCCACGGGCACATGAGTCCTGCAAGCCATCTAGAGGACACAGAAGCTCTCTTTTGGGCACTGGGAGTGAAGAGTGTGGCATTTTGGCCTTTTAACTGGGGGATCCAGGGCACATAGTTCCTTAGAAAGACCTGACAGAGAAATGGAACGAACCACTGCGACATTAGGTGACAGTCTGAGAATCGAGATTATGGATTTAAATCCCTTTATGTACAGGATACATCAATATCTACTGCTTGCTGGTTGTCCTTCTGCGGCTTTAGAAAGCATGGTGGCTCCACAGGATTAAAAGTTCCCCATGGGGTCATTCTAACGTCACCCTCCTACGTTTCCCCCACGAGGCTCCCCAGAGAAGACGCTGTGGCTGAGGGTTCTCTTTGATGAGCTCAGCTGACAAAAGAAGGCTTATCTAGAGCTGATTTCGCCTGTGGGAGGCACAACGTACCTGCCAGATCTTCCTTTTTCCCCACTGCATTTTATATATTGAGCAGTAATTTTACGGAGTGAAAGGTAAGTGAAATTGTCTGGAGCCTCCTGGCTGTTTACATTTGTAGATCACTCTATAACCAGCACCCAGGTGACAAGAGAGAACGCTCTGACCCCCAGAAGGCTGCCGCTGGCTGTCCCAGTTACCAGCCCATTCACCGCCCGACCCCTGTCCTAACATCTGTTACCGCTTGTCAGCTTTCCCTGCTCTGGAGCTCCCTGCGGACGGAAGCGGACGGTATGCCACTGTTACACTGGGATTCTTGAGCTCCATGTAATGACTTCGTGGTTCCGTCATGTTGAGTTTCTCCACCGTTTGTTCTTCTCAAGGCTGAATGGTAGTCCACTGTACGACTATACCGATAAAGTGTTTATAAATTCTCTTAGTAATGGACATTGATTTGGGTCCTTTCCAGGGTGAGGCTGTTACCAAGGAAGCTGTTATGAACTGCTTTGCGAAGTCGTCTGTAGACATGAACATTCATTGCTTTTGGTGACATACCCCCAATGGAATTTCCAGCTCCCACAAAAATGTATTAACTTTATTAGAAACGAACGGTTTTCCAAAGTGATTATACCATGGTACAGTCCCTCCAGCAATACATGAGGGCAGACTTAGCCTCTTTAAGTACCATGTATTCAAGCAAGTCTACATTTAATATTATAATAATAAAGTACGGGAAATCAAACATCAGGGACCTGGCTCAAAAAGGCCTTCTTTCCTTCCTTAAAAACAGCTTGAATTCTTGTAAAGAACCACCTGCAGTTTCAGTTGTCAACGTAAAGGGGAGGAAAAACCGAACAGAATGAGATCTCTAACGCCATCAGGCAGACATTCCAGTGGGGGGAGGGGCGGCCAAGAGGGAGAAACGAATGTTGCCTTAGTTGCAAGCAGTGCTCAGTGTCATAACAACGCGGCAGGCCAGCGGGGCAAGAACCAAGGTGCGGGCTGCAGGATCAGGCCACCCAGGTGTGATGCGGATGCCCTCGCAGAGGAAGAAATGTTACCCTGTGCACCTTGGCCCTCCCGGGTCAGGACGATGTCTCTCTCGCAGCTAAGAGGAATACGAGTGCCAAATACGTCCGGCCCCACGAATCTGGAGACACCAGGCAATTCCTTCCTTTTCTGGATGGAACGCGGGGCCTCGCTGGGGTCACACACCGTCCCTGGACCCTGGCTGTGGCCAGCGCGTTGGCTCCATTCATCAGCAGCCCAGGCCGCAGGGCCCTGCTGGGACATGGTACCCACAGCGTGCATCCCAACCCTTTCCGTGTGGAGCTCGGGAAGAATGGCAAAGGCAGGCGGGAAGCTATTCTCCAAAGAAAGTGGGCTGCGCAGGTAAATTGAAGTGAACACACCAGCAGTGACATCAGCAATCCGTGGCAGAAATAAGATCAAGAAGTGGGAGAAGGGAGGAAGGATGGAAGGAAAGAGGAAGGAAGGAACAAGGAAGGAAAGAGGGAGGGAGGGAAGGGAGGGAGGAGGGTGGGAAGGAGGGAGGGAGGAAGGGCAGGAAGGGAGGAGAGGAAGGGAGGGAGGGAGGGAGGGAGGAAAGAGAAAAGAAAGAGGAGCTGCATGCACTGTCGATAGGAATGCAGACTGGTGCAGACACTATGGAAAAGAGTATGGAATTTTCTCAAAAAAGTTACAAATGGAACTGCATTATGACCCAGCAATTCCACTCCTGGGAATATATCCAAAGAAACATGAAACACTCCTTCGGAAGAATATGTGCACCTATGTCCACTGTAGCATTATTTACAACAGGGACAGTATGGAAGCAGCCCAGTGCCCATCAATAGACACGCGGATAAAAACAGCTGTGGTACATACACACGTGCGGGCATACTCTCGGCCATCCGCAGAGAGGGAAACCTTACCGTGTGAGGCAGCATGGATGGACCTTGCGGGCGTGATGCTCAGTGAAATAAGTCAGACAGAGAAAGACAAACACCATATGATTTCACTTATATGCGCAATTTAAAGAACCAAAGTAATGAGCACACAAAATAGAAACAGACTCAGAGACACAGACAGACTGAGGGCTGCCAGAGGGGAAGGGGGTTGGGGCACTCGGTGCAAAAGGTGAAAGGGGTGAAGAGTACAAACTGGTCGTCCCAGAATCGCCAGGAGGACGTGCAGGCAACACAGGGGAGGCAGAGAGTAGCACTGCGGTAACGCTCTAGCTCTACGGGGCCGCCCGGGGACTGGGAATAGCAGGGCGAGCACTTTGCGAACTACGCGATTGTCCAGCCACATGCGGTACCTCTGAAAAGAATAGAAAATACTGAATGTAAAGTATTAACTGAAAAATAAAGTTTAAAGAAGGGATTAAAAAATGAATAAAAATATACGGTCAAAAAAAAATACACAGTCGAGTGTCTGCAGCAAGAACAGAGGATAGTGAGGGAGGCAAACGCAAGCTGTGCCGCATGCAGCTGCGTGGCGATTCGCAGCCCACAACAAGCACACGGGGGTGGGGGAAGCAGCCAGTGGTGGTCCTGCCCAGAAGGCAGAGAGCTCTGGGTGTCCCGCACCTGCGGCCCCGCCCTCCCGCACGTGCTCCCCCAGCCCCAAGACACTCACTACAATGTACACAACCAATCTCTGGGTGCCAATCTTCGAGCCCTGCAACTACAACAGTGGCAAGCCCACACCGTGAATACGTGTTGAGTAATTAATAAACAAGGGAATTTGTATTTAGAAGTTTTGCAAAGGCTATGTATTAAGAAGGCAAAGACGTCGCCGCCAGGCGCCACCTATGAAGATTTTTCGATTAAGGAAGTATTTGTTCTCCTCCTCTTGCTATGTGCGCCTGGGCTTCGGAAAGAAATGTCCACGTCTAAACTAAACTTACTCCCGTCCTTCCTCCCATTATAGTCACGGGGAGCCCATGATTCTTCTGTCCGGCATCGCACGCTGCGGAATAGTGTGCGAACGGATGGGAAGTCACTTAGCTGAGTGACTCCTGGTTTCCACTGAGACCAACTCAGAACAAGAAATAAAACCTCAAGATGGAGCCAATGCATGTGTAAGATTTGTAAGAATCTGACACTGGACACTTCTCTTCAACCTGGAAAAAGCTTCCATGTCAGCAGTTGTGTGTGAATTTTTGAATAATTGTTTGGAACAGGGTTTGGAGCAATCTGCCAAGGAGATGGTTCGGGCTCCCTGTGCGTTTGCTGAATAAACCAAGAAACCATGTTCTATAGCTTCCTTTGGAAAATGAACGTAGACTCAGCACAATTAATCCCACTGGTGATGATTATCGCTGATTCCATGCAAGCTGTGAGCGGTAACTCTACAGGCAATAATTCAGTTAATCTGATCCATTATGCACAATGGTGTTACTTTGCAAGTCCACAACAGAAAACGAGCTTTTGATTTAAGGTACAGCTCCATTATGCATGAAGCAGTCCTGGAAGGGGGATCAATTCCCTTAATGGATTGCACACGCTTGTTTTGAGTGCAAGCGTTGGATCTTCTTTGAGGGGAAGGTATGAGAACGAAGGGATTCCTTTTAGGCTGGAGTTAGCCGGCAGCTTTTCGGACGCTGTTGCTGTTTTTGTCCTCATAATAAGGTCAGCAAATCTGCGTCAGGCAGGCGTGATGACTTAGGAGTAGTTGGCTTAGATCCCTCCCTTTGTTGGTTTTTGCTGGTCTTGCAGTCGGGTGCTCTCGGCATCTCTGGCTTCGTCTCCCTGGTGATAAGAGGGCTTTATCGACGGGCATGCACCAGATGCGTGCACTTTGCCTGGGGTTTGCCTTAGGCTTCTCGACATGGATACAATGTTTAATGCGCGGAGGTGGAAAGAGCCGGAGAGATTTGGGGGGTGGCAGCAAGGCCAGCGTGCATGCAAGGGGTCCAAGTGTTCCCACCCCTCCTGTGAACGTGTGCGCCTCTCTCTGCAAAACCACAGTTTCTCTCCTCCGGCGATGCATCGCAACGCTCTGACTGTACGCCTTCCCGAGGGCCAGGAGGGCCTGCCATTGGTCTTGTGCCCCAACTCCAGCCCCGTGCACAATGGGCCCACCGTGGGCACTTTCGGACAATGGACGCCAGCGAACACCACCCAGGAGAGGACAATGAAGGGCCGTCTGAGCAAATGCCTTTGAGTCCAGACGCACAGCCCCACCTGCAAGCCCTCCCGGTTTCCTGCTGCTTCCTTCTCGCACCTGCTACAGAAGGTCTCGTTCCCCTGAAGCCCACCAGCCACGGGGCCTCCCCGCTCACCCTCAGTGGGCGACCTCATGCCCTGCTTATGAAAGCAATGGAAGCCGTCAGTTCGAATCATTTCATCTTCTCGCCTCTAGATTCTTTTTATTCCCTTTTTATAAACGCACTTATTCCCATGAAAGCCCAGTCCCCCAAACGGCTGCCTCTTCAACATCCTCACTCCAGTCATTGGCCTCTCTCTGTCTCTCATCTGGATTTCTCATCTCTGGCTTCTTGTCACCAGCCTGTAAATAAAATGGTATCTCTCCTCTCTTAAAATAAACAACATTTTCCCTGGACCATCTTCTTCCTTCAGTTCAAACCTACCTTGCTCTCCCCTTCCTTTAAAAGCTGCCTATCGCCACCATTCGCATCTTCTTTCCCTGGGCTCCTTGGCCCACCAGGGACAGGCCTCCACTCCCAACACAAGCGTGAAACATCTTTATATTATGGCCCAGGGGTGACGTGTCGTTGGAATGATACGCGATTTGCTGAGCGTGTTGTATGCGGTCCCTTTGACCCAGCTTCCAGGAAGTCTCACGCTTCTGATTGTCTTCCTGTGCATTCTCACAGCCTGCCCCCTCAATCCAAGGGCCACCATGTATTCGATGACACCTGAAGCTGGCATGGGGCCTGGAAATGTCCGCACTGGAAGTCCAACCCCTGGAGGCTGTGGGACACGAGGTTTTCAGAATCACTGTCAATACTGACATCCGTCAGAGACGTGTCTTGTGTCTTCAGTTCATGACTTAGAGCAGAAGTTACAGCCCACAGGCCCAGCCTGGCCCATGGCTTGTTTTTGTAAATAAAGTTTTATTGGAACACAGCCCCTACGCATTCGGTGACACACTGCCCATGACTGCTTCTGAGCTGCTAGGGCAGAGTTGAGTGGCTGCAACAGAGAGCATGTGGGCCACGAGACTTAAACTATTTACTCCCTAGCCCTTTGTTCAAAAAGCATTCCAGCCCTTGGTTCAGTCTCCCTGACCTTACTAGCCTGCCCAGTTGGCTTCTCTGTGGCACTCGAGACTCACGTAGTGAACAGCAGCTTCAGAAGCTCCGCGTGACTATGCCACGGGCCCGCAAGCCCTGCGCGGGCGATTGTATGGATTGCCGTCTCCCCGACTTGCTCTCCTCTGGCTGTTGTCTTGCAGAAGAAAAGCCCGCCAGGCCTGAGATGCCCAGTTCCTACACACCGCCGGGCGTGGTGCCGTGTCCTGGGAGCTACAGCCTTATTCCAGGCTTGCGCTGCCGTGCACGGCCCTCCTTCCATTCTCGTCATGCAAGCTCATCTCCAAGGGCAGCGCCAACCGGGGGCTGCGGCTGCTTTGCCAGGTTTCACACTGCGCTGGGGACATCCCTGAGGCCCCAGAGTCTGGGGGCAGCTCTGGCTGACAGGTCTTTCTTTGGGGAGACACTGGGCAGGCACAGGGCAAATCCATGGTGCCAGCCATTCAAAGTCATCGCACTGGAAAGAGATCTCCTTATCCGCATTTGTACGGCACCACTCAACAGAAGTGACAACGAAGAGCAGAGGGCAGCAGGCCCCAGGACTGGAACCCAGGTCCCCGCTCACCACAGGACAGTGCTGCCTGGGGGGAAATGAGAGAAAACAATCATCGTGAGAAGTCGGAGCCTGGGAAGTCTTGAGGGGAAAGAGCGCCTTCCACCCATGACAGAGAGAAGCCGCACGTGGGTTTGGAGAGATATGGCAGGTATTGCAAAGCAGTGAATGGAACAGGTACTGCAGTGACTTGTGTCTTCCATCTGAAGAATTCAGGGGCCGCAGTCCCGCAAGGCAGAGGCTGCGCACTTCGATCACCGCACCCCCATTGTGTAGGCAGCTTTGTTCTCGGGCCGAAAACCGCGCTACCTATGGAAATGCAATAATCTCTGCTTACATTTTCTTTAAATACAACCCAAAAGTCCATTTTTGCACTTTTCAAGCTGCATGCCATAAATAACATCATTTTTGGTCCCATGAAATCTTTCACTGACTCTCTGAAGACTGGGAAATCGTTACAGGCAGGATTTTCTTCATTTCAGCTTCTTACCCAACCTTGCTTCGGCTGAAAAATCACAGCTTGTCTTCAGAAATAGCCATCGGCAGAACTGGAGGCTTGGGGCTTAAATGAAGACTTGGAGACTTCAACTTTATGGAGCTTAGATGGCAAAACAAAAGCAAATGTAAACACAGTTAAATATGCAGATATTTTCTGTAAGTGTTGTCATCGTTGATATGAAATCTTTTACTCAAGGAGGTCATATACAACTCGCATTACTAATATGCCTTTTGTAAAATTAAGTATGCTGTGTGCAAGTCGGGGTTATAAAAATGTTTGCACGTTTCCAGTACAGAGCCATGCAGTGAGGTATGTGGAAATTTACAATCCAATTTTCTCCAGGCAGGTCAGCGGCTGCCCTTACCGAAGAGGTGTTTCATCTGGCATTTTCTGTGGTTCTTACAGTCACAGAATGGCCTTTAAATTCATCATGCTGCCACATGGAGGCCCGTCCGCAACACCAACATCGAGGGTAAAAATGATATAGCTCATTAAAAAAGCGGTATTTTCTTTACCATGAAAAATAATAGTCGTCTCTCCAAACATCGTAGGGAGTATTAGATTTTAGAACTTTATTACACCCCACGGACCCCCAGAGGAGCTGCATTTTTAGGGCAATTCTTTAATGAAAGGGTAATAAAAGAATGTTCAATTGTCTGGAAATACAGCCCCATTTCCCTGAGAACATTATGTTGTTGTTGTTGTTCAATGAAGCGGATGTTAGGAAATAAGCTGCTCAGGGCTCCGCCAGAGCCCGGGCGGCACTTCAGCCTCACCATCAGCTGCCGACAGGCACCGCGCACGACACCGGATGCGAGGCGCCCCGCACGCATGTCTCTCTGCCCACTGCCTGCTTCCTTGCAGGATGAAGACGCCTCTGGGCTGGCATCCACGCCCTGTGTGCTGGCATCCACGCCCTGTGTGCTTGCCTGTCTGCCTCGGAGAGCGTCAGCAGCTCTCTCCACAGCGAGAATGAGGGCCGCATTCCCACCCCTACCTGGGTGCCCCCTGGTGGCTCTGTTGTGCGCACAACGTTCCGCAGGCTGCTGTCTGGCCCGGCCCCAGGGCTTTAACATGCTTTACAGTTTGTTCAGGCAGAATAATAGCCTCGGAAGATGTCCATGCTGCAGTCTCCGGAATCTGGGAATACCTGATGTTCCAAGACAATAGGGATCTCACAGACAGGCTCACTCATGCATGAGATCACAAATACCTGTATTCACTGATAGACGAAGTCACTCCTACATGGGATCACTTATACATAGGACCAGTCATACCCATGACCACTCATACATGGGATCACTCACATATGCGATCACTTGCACCAGTGAGGGCTCGCACACGGGATCGCTCATGCATGGTATCACTTGTACCTGTGATCACTCACACATGGGATCACAAATGTCTGTGATCACTCATACATGGGATCATTTGTACATGGGATCAGTAAAGGACTCTGAGATGGCAGGTTCTCCCAGGTTACCTGCCAGGCACAACCTAATCGCAGGAGCCCTTAAAAGCACAAGACCTTTCCCAGCTGGGCTCGGACAAAGGCAGCAGAAGAGAGCGGGAGAGGTCTGAGAAGGACGTGACCTGCCATCGCTGGCCTTGAAGACGTGAGGGACCGGGAGTGAGGGTAGCCTCTAGAAGCCAAGAAGCATCCCCGCCTGAGAGCCACGAGGGAATGGGGATTTCCTACCTCACCAGGAAATTGAATTCTGCCAACAATGTGCAGGAACCTGGGCACGCGCTCTTTCATTAAGAACTCAGCCCACCCAACGCACTGGTTTCAGCAAGCCTGCGTGATATAATAATCAATGCGCATTGTTTTGAACAGCAGAGTTGGTGAACATCCTTTATGGCAGCAATGGGCCACACATATAGAACGCTCCATATTGCTCGCAACATTCCTTAAGTTTAACACACCATCAGTTTTAAGTCATAGCAAAAATCGGACAGCAAAGATTTTTAGGGAGAAGAAATCCTACTACGTGAATCAGAAGTGTTCTGGTTTCTGAAACAGAAAATAAGGCAGACAGGGAGAAAAAGAGGCAGTAAAAATATTTCCTCATCTTTGAGTTAAGGAAATACAGTGTTTCTTGGTGCTCATATCTGGGGGTATCCAAGTTCCTGGGAAGTGGCCAGCTCTCCTGGTCCCCTGAAAGGCAGATTTCAGGGTCCAGTCACACGCTATTTCCCAGAAATCCCCCCTCTCTCAAAGGCAGACCTAATTAAAAAGGCGATTAATATTGGCTTCCCTCTGCGTGCACGGTCGTTAAACGTTCAGAGCCCAGTAAGGTTTATGACCGCTCAGCTCATTCCATAACACATTCCTTCCCCACAGGAAGAGCATGCCTGGCTGAAAACAGAGTTCACACGTGCTCAAGAATTTCTAGTTTATTGCAAGGAATGGCCTTTTTAGTTCTCTGAATCACAATCTGTAATATAATCTTAGAACTGGCACAGTGACTTTTTTTGGTACAAATGCTTTGATTATGTTCTTGGCATAGAAAATGCAATATATAATCTATATATACTCATTTTCGCAAGCGTTCCCAAGGACCATTTCTCCCTCCAAGTCAAACCTTCTACACCTGGAATTTGAAATAATCAACTGTTACCATAAGCTGGTCAAGGTTTGTTTTAGTTTAACTTTGCAAGGAATATATAAGCTCAGCTGAATTCTGTTACCTCTACCCACATCTACCAAACACACATATCAAAGTTCACAAAAGATAAACAATTCCTGCAACGCATAGAGCAAGAAAAGTCTTCTGAAGACAGAAATAATTGTCTTTTCTGGGATGATTAAGCAGTGGTGGTTGAATTATTAAATTACATACTTCAAACTCACACGTGATGACCCAAAATCAGTATAAATTTTTGAGCTAGTCATAATACGGATTCTGGCTCAGCAGGGGTGTGTGTGTGTGTGTGTGTGTGTGTGTCCGCATGTGCACATGTGCGTGTGTGTGTGTGTAACTGTTTCTGTGTATGCTTTGGGGGGATGTTTTGAGTGCACAATTCTCTGGTAGATTCCTTTCCTACCAGAGAGTGGATGAGATTATCTTACAGCCTTTGGATCTTAGAGACACCAAAACAGTATCTTTATCTTCTCTTACCTTTTCAGGACCCTGGAATCAATTTGTGTCATGTCATTCTCTTTATTGTTATGCTGTGCAAAAAAAAAAAAAAAAAGGCCTTTTTACACCCTGATTTTTTCCCTACACCTTTAGAACCCATCCTCACCTAGACATCTTTCATCCATTGGCGCTTCCTCTGTCATTTTTTTCTGGCTAATGTTTTCAGAACAACTGTTCCAGACAACTTATTTTCTTCTGCCATATTTTTGAACATTCAAAGCTGATATCCTCGCATTCCTTCGATTGCTCCCGGCGACCCAAATCGTGCCCCAAAGTGCTAAGCTGTCATGAACGCTCTGTGTTTCCACTCAAAAATACGTATCTTGTTCACTGAATTATATTTGTCATGGAAAGTGTATGAGCACACACATTTCCAACGCCACTCGTTCTACAGAGTGAAAATAATTTCCTCTTGCTTTATTCATCTGCTGATGACTCGAACTCATCTATTGAAAAATATTATTTTAATGAGCTCCCTATCAGTTGCATTTAAAGCATATTAACAATAATGATATGCAAAAGTCAATATTCCTTATGACTCTAGCAAAGTGAATTTCTCATCCCACTTGACAGTTTAAAGTTGCCACTGGGAAGAACTTGACTTTCAAGGAGAATTAAATGGCATTTATTGTGGTGACTGATTATCAGCATAAGCTCCATGCATTTTTCTACTACAGTAGAGGAAATAATTTAATTAGTCTGTTATTGTAAATGTTCTGATTTTAATACATTAACTTGTGGCCCACGGCTGGTAGAAAAGAAATTAATGCTGACTCTTTTTGACTGTGGAATGAATTGGACTTTCCAGGGCAAGAAAATTAATTATAAATGCTCTCTGCTTAAGATTGCCAGAATTTTTTTATGATTAATGATGTAATTATTAGATGTCAAGTATACAAATAGTCATGCACTGACATTTCAGCTTATTAATTCCAACATTCACCATTGTGTATAACATATTCATCACATTTAATTGCTCGGTAAAGGGGAAAAAAATCCTTGTTCTCACGGTTCTCCCTGTGATTTTCAGGCAGTAAATTTCTGAAGACACTGAATGCTAATGCACCAAATTTCTGATGACAACCTCATGTTTCATTGGGAGCCAAGACCAAAATAAACAAAAAGCGCAATGTAGGCTGAGGCTTCAGGAGGGGGGCTCACTGTTCCAGAGCTGGGAATTCAGCGAAATTTGTCTTCCGCGTCCTCCCATCTGTGCGTCTTCCGTTCTGTCCTCTTCCTGGTTGTGGCTGTGTGGGGTCGGTTCCCAGTGCCCTGCCGCTCACCCCCAGGGTCCCAGGGTGCCTTCCCCGAAGCTGCCCCCCCTCATCCATCACTGTCCCTCCCCAGTCTTTGCAGCAGGCACACAACTGCGCAGCTTCACAGGAATCCAGAGTCCTCTCATCCACAACAAAAGACAGGAGTCCTAACTGATGGTGGATATTTTTTCTTTTCAATTTGAGCAATGCTTTCCCAGAAGTGTGTATTTTACTCATCGCATGTGGGGTGGTCAGTTTGATGGGAGGAAAAAGGGCCAGGAGGCAGCGGATGCAGGGGACTGAGCTCTAGAAGTCAGGAAACGCTCTCACGAGAAGGAGCCCAGGCAACCCCTTGGTTTTAGTCTGAGACCCATTTCAGACTCTGACCCCCGGGACTGTGAGGTCATCTCTTTGTGTCGCTGCAAGCCACTAAGTTTGCGGTCATTTGTTACAGCCCCCATAGGAGACAAACAGACTCTCAAATGCATTTGAGGAACCGATACGCGAATGTAGGGTGAAATCAATTGTTTATGTGATCTACACCCTTGCCATGCACATATGTATGCAGATCCTCCTTGCAATAGTGGGGGTACCTCTTGACCTGTGAGCCAGGGGCTGCTACGTGCCGTGAGCAGCCCCAAAAGGCAGGGGTGGGCCTGCAGATGCCGCCCTCCAGTCCTGGCTGCACCCCTTCCCACGCAGCCTCAGGGCGGCCTCACACTCCTCCAGGCGGCCCCTCGTGGGCGTGCAAGGCAAAACCTTTCGGTCTCCCTGTCAGAGGCCCGTGTCCTTCCCTCACCATCTTGTCCCCGGCCTGTGTTGGACGGAAGTACAAGATGGACCCCACGAGCCCTCCCGCCGAGGGTACACACCCTAGCTAATCCCCGCGCCTCGTGGGTGGCAGGGCCCGTCAGTACAGCAGCCATCTGCCCAGAGATGGCTCCCTGGCCAGCTGACCGGGAAGGAACCTGAAGGGATACCATCTGAGCTGGCCTGATCCACTCGCGTGAGCCCTTACAAGTGACTGGCGCAGCAGCAGACACGGCCCATGGGGACGGAGGACAGCTTCCAGAATCTGAGAGCGGCCGGGGAGGACGGCCAGCGGGCAGAGAGACCTCCAGGAGGCAGCTGCCCGGACAGCCTCCCGGGCTGAGAGGAGGACCGCGCGCGCAGGAGAACAGACAGCAGCCTCGTCACGGCCATGATTCCCGCCTGGGACACGCAGGCCGAGGGCCTGGCGCACCCGGGCCCGGACGGCTGACGGCTGCCCACCGTGGAACCGTCATCCGCGCGGCCGTAATGCCCACGAAGCGTTAATAAATAAAGCTTCGGAAATAAATCCCGCCTTGCAGAAAGCATCCTCCAGGTAGCCACCGCGACCGAGGCAAAAGTGAATTGTGCTGTGAGTGCTTTGGAACGTTAAGATGCTAGAGAACAGGAGGAAAGCCTTCCCAAGTGGACAGCAGTGGTGGTCTGAGCACAGTGCGTGGCTGCAACGGTCCTTCTTCTCCGGCACAGACTTCCTGGCCCTTCCCCCTCTCACAGGTGCATTCGCACGTGCTCGCAGGAACGCCGGACCAGGCGGCAAGGGCACACGCTGAAGACGTCCTAGATTGCTGCTGCGCGCTCCGGCTTCCCACCCCGCCGCTGCCCATGGCCTCGGTGGCCTTTGTCCCTCACTGGACCTTGTGTACAACGGAGGGCTCACAGAATCATCTGCCCTTTGGGAAAGGTAGTTTTCGTCTCGCCAGACAGATTGGAAAACCTACGAAGGCACAGAGCAGGCCGGGAAGGCAGGACTTGGACTCAGAAAGGCGTGCGGGTCTACATCGCGTTATGCAAGCTAGGGTCTGCATCTGACCTGGCCAGTATTTCAGTCTGCGCTCCAACGGTCGTGTCATACACAAAGATATTTGAGAAGCTTGTATGATTCGGGCCTTGCACACAGCTTTCAACCACTAAGTGCTTGGTAAATGTTTATTCACTTGCTCTGGAAAAATGGCACCGAATACGATGGTTTATGATAGGATGTAATTTATTTACAGCCAAAAATGCCATTTCCAGCACTCAGGTGATTTATCAGCGTAGAAGGGCATGAGCAAGTCGTCCGCCTGTGAGCTGCCTGGGGTAGAATAGACTAGACAGCCCTTCTCCTTCTCGAACTCAAGAGAAAAGCACCGATTTCCCCACAGCAAAGACAGCTTTTGCCATACCATTAGCAAACTGCTCGCTCAGAACTGCAAATTCTGAGAGCAGGCTTTCCTCCTGAGCTGGAAAGCCCCCTTCCTCCACACGCCAAGACATGCTAATGAAGTCAATGCCATTCACATGTAAATTTCTACTTGGTTCCCTCCAAATTAAGTTCTTAGAAGTGATTTAAAGACTAACAGGCTTCTAGATAAGCCTGCCTTCCATACACTAGCCAGCATATTACCGAAGGCCCAAGCCTCCTGGTCAAGATGCTGGGAAGCAGCTCAGGAGAGGCGGACGTTCTTCCCTCTCGGTGTTTCCAGAACGAACCGAGTGCTTCTCTCCAGAAATGCTAGGAAGGGGATCAGACATCAAGAGGAATGGAAAAAGCACAAAAGGCATGTTGCCTTATCCGCCTGAATCATCACCACATCACACATTTTCACAATATTTTTTTGCTTCTCACTCCCCATAATACACCAGATGGTACATTCCCAGGAATCACTTCACAGGTTTGGCAAAAATTCTAAGACGAACCTGATTTTTAACACTATACTTGAAGCAGAACATGGAGCAAAGGCAGCGGAGCAGCTGACGCTTGGGGCAGATGAAAGAGGTTCAGCGGAGCAGAGAGGCGCTGTACAGCCCTGCAGCGCCGTGTCCTGAATGCGTAGCTGACTCGTTCAGGGAAACATGATCCACAGGAAACCAAAATCTACCAGGAGCGAGTCTGAGAGAGCCCTTGATTGTTTCAAATAAAAGGCATCCATGCCTGCAAGCTCCATCCTGGCGTACGGAGATGTGAAGACACAGAAACGCCATCATCAAATCTGACTGAGAGTGATGGGGAGTGGGTGAAATTCCAGACTCTAGGCAAACATCCCAGTTTCCAAAAAGGGAATGACGGAAATTTTCAAGAAGTTCTATGTGTTCAGCATCACACTAATTCCTGGTTACATTTTAAATAAACCATGCAACTGTGCTATCAATTCCTTCATTGCTGTTACCAGACAGATCCTAGGACAATGACCCATCTGCCCAACCATATATTCCATGTAATATAATTGTGGGGCTGGTACATGGGAAGTCTGCAGAGCCAGCTGGCAGACTGGAGATTTGGGGAAGAACCCATGTTGCAGCCTGAAGCCCTGAGCCTGGAGGCTGCCCGCTCAGACGAATTTCTGCATCGCAGTCTGGAGACAGAATTCCTTCTTGTGCCAAGAAGCTCGGTCTTTGCTTGTAGGGCCCCCGAGGGTTTTGTTGAGACCCACACCCATTATGGAGACCAATCTGGTTTACTGAAGGTCGAACGATTGTTAATGTTAATCACAAGTAAAAAATGCCTTCGCAACGATATCACGATTGGTGTTTGAGTAAACAATCGGTCGCCAAAGGGGAGCCAAGTTGACCTGTAAAACCAAGCAGCACCATCCCGTCGCGGGAAAGGTGCCATGTCCGTGGGCCCACACCTGACGAAGGTGTGTTAGCGGACAGGAGTGGGGTGGAGAAGGGTGCACTGTCCTCTCCTGCAGGTGCTCGTAAGGGAACGCGACTCAGCAGGGCGACAGACTTTTACTGAGCCAGGGACTGTGCTGCACGCCGTGGCCCGTGAGCAACACAGACCCGGGCCTTCCCCTCCTGCCAGTGACGGTCTGGACAAGGGGTCGGCAAGCTGCCACCCGGGCTAGGTCTGGCCTGCGGACTAATTTTGTGAATAAAGTTTTATTGGAACGGACCATGCCCACAGGGTAGCGGGGGTGTCCAACCTGCGGCCCAGGGTGGCTAGGAATGCAGCCCAACACAAAACTGTAAATTTACTTCAAACATTGTGAGATTTTATTTGTTTTCATTAGCCGTTTGTGTATTTCATGGGCAGCCCAAGACAGCTCTTCTTCTCCGAGCGGGGCCCGGAGATGCCAAAAGGCTGGACACCCGTGGTCTACGGCCCCTTTTGCCCTTCTCCGACCGCGCTGGCCGCAGAGCGCCCAAGTCTGACACAGCCCTCTCCGGCCCTTCCTAGCAGAAGGGCTGACCCCTGTGTAGACCTTTGCCTGCAAGGGCAGCGAAGCCCCAGGAAGCCCTCCTTTGGTGCCGCTGACAGCCAGCAAAGCTCTCGCGTTGCTTCTCCAAGAACAAGGAGAGACAAAGTTCACATGGAGCTTTTCAAATGTCAAAAACGGGAGCTTCTGCTAGCAAAAGTATTTGTTACTGGGATTTAAGATGTCGCCTGCGCTGTTGGGTCAAGAAGCCACAGCCTCCAGGAAAGTCCCCAAAGAGAGAAGAAGAGAAAATAAAACATCACAGAGTGACGTGCGAATGCCAGCTGAGATGAAAAAGGTGCCCGGTGGCACAGGCCAGCATGTCCCCCAGGAAGCTGAGATTCCGAAAGCAGAATGGAAGCCTGTGCCACGTAGCTGGGCAAGGGAGCAGCCTCCGTTGGGGAAGACAAAAGCAAACAACAGATAGCCTTAGACTTCGGAGAAAAAGAACAGAGAAATCACACATGTGAAAAATACAGAGGATAAGGACAGATGTTCAGTGAAAAGAAATAGATTTTTCTCTAGGAAGCCACCAGAAAAATGGAAAAAGAAGCAATTACAACATTAAGTAACAATTATGTCCTACGTGCTGTGAAAAACCCTCTCCATTTATTATTTTTTAACCCTTACAACCACCCTTTAAGATAGAAACTAATATCCCCATTGTTCAAAGGAAAAATGTAAGTATGATGGGAAGCATGTGAGTTACCAAGAGTTAGCTAGTAAATGGGTAAACCAGGGCTGCCCAAATCTAATACCTGGTATTCTATATTCCCAATCAAAGAAAGAAACAAGGAACGGCGTGCTGAAACAAAAACAGGATCCAACACCATAAATCAAAATGGCAGACCCCGATTGTGTTCCAGAGAAATGAGGAATCATTTACGTGTCCGAACACTTTGTCACGGTTATGTAAGACAAAGAACCAAGGTCTGCATGTGGGGAGCTGGCTTCAGTCCGTTGCATCGGCCCTGAGCCCCAATAGTGCACCAAAGCCATGGAGGCAATTTCGGGCTGCCTCACGGTGCTGTGTTGGTTGCTGGAAAGGGAGGCAACGATAACCTATATCGGACAAACTACAGCCCGACAGCGGTCCCATTCTGGAAGCGTGTTAAAGGACTTTGATGAAATGCGCCCTCAGGTACAAGACGGCGAGCTGGGCACCAGGGCATGGCATGCGCACAGGGAACGTGCAGGCAAATGCCGACTCGCATCCAAAAGGGAAGACCCAGTGCTGGCAGCAGAGGGTGCTAAGCGGCACCGTCCACGGTTGACCTTCTGGGAACTCACTCCTCAGACTGAACTCGGACTTGGCTATTCATCAACAAAGCAAAGTGCAGCCCTTCTACTTTGTTAGGCAAACATTGTCCAAAGGACTTCCTGGACAATGAGAACAAGTTTTGCTGGAAATACTAGAGGAAATACCATTTCATGGTTGGTTGGTTTGCTTTTCATTCACAGTTCTATGGCTTATAGAATAACTAGGCCTATTTCAATCATTATTGCCCCTTGGGAATTATTATTTTATGGGCTTGGCAGACAAGGAAGACCACAGACTAAAGATAACTCTCTAAAGCCATGTTGAGTTATTCTGGAAGGGTTCTGGGTACTCACAACAGCTGAGTAAGCTCAAACCCATAAAAATGAGCTCTTAAGAGGATAAGAGTAGCCAAAAGAAACCAATAAATATGCAGGACACAGCTTCATAAAGTGTGCCGCTGTTGAATTAGAAATACAAAGTAATCACATGGATTGCCTTCTAAGTTATCACTCAGAATATATTGAAATAATAAGTATTATATGAATACCTATTAATATCAATGATTATTCATTACTAGTACTGCACCATCAAATTAAAACGAAGACATATGTGTGCATTCTATTCTACTCTTGTTTCTGTCATCTTAGTAAAATACTTTGTTGCTTCATAACTCATTAATGATTGAAGGCAACTTGGAAGTAGAAATTGCAACCTAAATACCAAAGACTAAAGTTGATATGAGGTGACATTCTTTTGTGTTCTTAGGTTGTTTATAAAACTTTCATTACTGGTAAATATTTGATACTTTTTCTAAGATCTATATTCAAGTCCCAACTCGTTTCATGTGGTCATCTAATTCTTCGTATTCTAATTTCAAAAAAGGAACTCAACTCCACACAGCTTCTTAGTTTAATCCATGAAACTGATGGGAAAATGCTCTAAAAAGTTCTAGATATTCATATCATGCAATTGCTTGCATCTTATTTCAGGACTTTGACTCTTGAGGAAAAGAGTATGAATTTCTTCCTGCAGTGCATGTTTCCCTTGGGAACACAGGAGGCAAAAGTTCCATGTATTTGTATATGACATAGCTCAGGAAGAGCTTTCCTGTTCTCACCTAACTTTTATAAAAGCCCTGTGAGGTTGCTATTTTTAGTTCCCTTCTTACACAGGAGAAAACTGAGGTTTGGACATTGAGTGGGTTTTCTAAAGTCTAACCGCTTTCACATTGCTTCCAGGCCTTCCAAATAATGTCCGGGTCCCCTCCCTTGCAGCCCCCCAACTCCCCACCCCCCAACCCCTGCTGGCTGACGCTGTGACTGAGGAGAAGACATAGAAGACGGGACCCGACCCCAACGACTCCTTGGTTTCTTCTCAAAGGTAAACAGCAATGAGACTTAAGTTGATTTATGGAATTGAAAAGGTTTTTGTATGGGATTTCATCGGAAGTCCGACTTTTCCCCACGGGCCTGAGAAGAGGACCACATAGTCTTTGACCTTGGGGCCTGTGTCCCAAGTGCTTGCCGTCCCCCTCAGAGGTGGGCACCGTGCCTTCTGTGACACAGGATGGGATAACACACCTGCGGGGGAACGTGCACTTGAACCTCTGCTTGCAGGATGTGTTAGTCATTGGCAACTGCCCTCCTTTGAACTCTAGCTGTACGATGCTTAAAAAAAAAAAAATACTATTTAGCTTAATGAGGGGTCAGAGCAATGAGAGAGCATCAGGCCGATGGACTGTCTTTTTACTAAGTGGCCACACTGATTCTCATTTCATTAAGCAGCCTGTTGGTTCAGCCCAACCACATGGCTTCTGGAAAGGACACAGAAGGAGTCCCCGGTCTGGAGACAAGGGTGCATTCCAACAGCCCAGCAGTCCTTGTGCTTGGGCAGGACAAGAACAGCCAGTCCCCCTTCGGACATTTTAATACGGTAAGAAAAATGTAAACAATGCACCCATCCCCAAACCTCAACATCACCGCTGGAAATGGAGAAAACCTAGCAACACAGAATTCCGGTCTACGACACTCAACAGATTCCAAGCACAAAACCTCCTGGAAGGAGGGAGAAAGCAAATCCACCCAATCAATGGAATTCAGTGCTAAGACTCCAGCCACTAAGTGGCATAATTGCTGTAATTAGTCAAATGGCGTAATTACAGTAAACGTATGGTAAGTTGCCACTGAAGCATGTAATTGCAGAGTATAATGGTGCTATTACGGCTTCTTACGATATGATATGGATATATAATAAATGCCCGTAACAATATTAAGACATTCTTCATTTATAGACTTTTCTTCCGACTTGATTTGGCCTTCTTAAAATATCTAGGTTTAAATCTAAGCCACCCAGGAAATCAAAGCGTTTTAACAATGAAAGGCAAAGCGAATGGTATCCAATACCACCGTGGTGAGCTGGTAGATATTTCCAAAGAGACGCAAGATTTGAAGCTGGGTATAAAGTCAGTCAGTGGGATGGCGCTAAACAAAAGTTAATGGCCGCAACTCTAAGAAAATGCTGCGCAGATATGGATGTTTCACACAGGCTCCATTGTTTGGGAATTTAAATGTCCACCTTCAGTGGACAGCTAAGCGAGCCAGGACCGTGAGAGCCTGGCGCTGCAGGCACTGTGTCTGGTCTGACGTTCCCACAGGCAGTGTGTTCCAGGGCACGTGCTCGTTGGTCCTGAACATGTCCCAACTTTGTACCACACACCCCTAGACTGATCATTAGGAGTTATCTTCAACATTTTTACACGTAGATTTTGTACGATTGAAGATATTTTTTGATGTCACAGAATTCGATAACTGGAAGAATTCTTGGAGCGTTAAGAGATGCATAGTTCAGGGGTTCTTGAAGTCACTGCGTGGAAGTCCTGTGCATGCCTGTGAAACGGAATTTTTCCTGCAAAGGGGTTGTTCTCAAAGCCTCCTGGGGACCTGTGAGGAGAAAGGTCCACCTGGGAGAGGACATGATCCGTCTCCAGGTAGGCTGGAGTCTCCTCGACAGACGCCCACGAGATCCTTACCCTGCTTCGACACCAACCTGTGCCGCATGGAGGCTGCGAGCTATCTTCGAAAGCGATTACTTCCTTATCCATCGAACGGCCTGATTGTTCAAAGCCTGTCCCCACACATGGACCGTCCCTCGCCCTTGGCACTGGTGCTAGCTACCATGTCCTCTTCTTCCCCTTTCCAGAGGAAGGCTCTCCAAAGCCCGGAAGACGACCCGCACAGCCCGTCGCCCCTTCTGGGGAGTGAGGGCCCCTGTTCCCGCAGACCCCTCATGGCTCACTCTGGGGCAGCTCGGCAACCGCTCGAGACCCCGTGGGGAGTGGGACGCAGGGACCCCATCGGGGTTCCACAGGCATGCTCTGAAAGGAGAGAGTTCTTGGCTTGGCAAGCCGCATGGTCGCTCCCATGACCGCCCAACTCTGCCGTCGCCGGGCACAGGCAGACAAACACCGGACGTACCTGAGTGAGGATGGCGCTGTCCTAATGTCACTGCATTCTCAAACGCTAGGGTGAGGCCAGAGCACACGGGGGCACTTTGCTGATTGCTCATCGAGACGACGCAGCAGCGGCACAGAGCCCTGGGACACTGACTGCCCTTCTGTGCCTACTAAACTTTCCCTAATCCAGTTGAATTCTTTTTTAAAAAACAATGAAGCATCCTCCCATTTATATAGAGGATGCAGTTAATGAAGTTCCCTAGACAAGCCTTCTCTCATAGAACTTTCTGAGACAATGGATCGCTCCTCGTCCGGCCAGTCCAGGGCAGCCGCCACTAGCCACAGATGGCTGCTGAGCGCCTGGAATGTGCCTGGTGGATCTTTAGGGAGGAATTTTTATTTAATTTACTTTAAATGGATTTGTATTGACGCTATGCAGCCCTATGCGTGGTTCTCACATTGGATCACACAGCCCTCGACATTGTTTTCCTGTGCAGACTGATCTTCAACACTCCTCATTCATCACATTTACACACGAAGCAGCTCATTATCATCTAACCAAATATACAGCTTTAGGCATCAGAGAAGGTCAATAAATATTAATGATGATCAGCAAATTGAATCATTACAGATAATAAGATAGCATGACAAAATATGAGCCCGAAATAGAATCAGTCTTGCCTTTATTGACAAAGATTTTCCTAGGGACTGAGAGCCATGATCACGTAATAACATGGGCGTTCATGATTTTAAATTATTTTAATGGATTTCACACTTTTGATATTTATCTGAAGTTAATTTAAGCTCTTCCTATCTGACATTCCCCTGCCATGAATATTGATGGGTTTTACTCTAGTGTGAATTTCCAAGTGTCTCTCTTTTTTCTTTTTCTTTTTTTTTTTTTTTTTTGTGGCTGTACCCTGAAGATTCAGATTTTAGCATGCATTGTTTATTGCTTAATTTCATTCAAACTCTAGAGAAACAGGGAAAGACTGTATCATCCTAATGTTCAGGGTGAGAAAGAGCCCAACCAGAATATTAAACAAGAAAAGAACAGCATCCTGCCCGAAAGTAAACAAATGCATGCACAGAGAACCCAATGAAGACCCAGAATGCTCTGCGCTTATTGCTTCCTCCACTTCTCGATTCACCAAAAACGGCTCTTAACGCGGCAGACACATGCAGACACTAAAACAAACGTGGGCTTTGCTGTCGGGGAGCTGGCATCCATGCTGATGATAAACAGATGTTAATCAAGGAACCCCAAAACCGAGGACCACGGGAGCTCCCAGGCAGAACCACAACAGATGCATACCAGCATGAGGGGGCGGGTTAGGTGGCACGTGACGTAAGGGGAGGCAGAAGACATGCCCAGGGCTGGACCTTACATTTAACAGTAGGGTGCTGGTCCTAGCCAGAGTAGTGGGGCGGGGTCCGCGGCGAGAATGTAAAGACAGAGGGCGGAGTTGAGGTACAGCATATGAGGGCAAGGATGTGGGGCTACAGAACCCTTACGTACTTCTGGTGGGAATAAGAACAACTGAGAAAAAGATATGGTACCACCTAGTAAATTGAAACTTGTAAACAGCTGCCTCCCAGCCGTTCTGCTCTTTGCTCTTAAGTCCCATAGCCTATGTATCAGACAGGCGAGCTGTGAAAAAATGAACTGTTGCCCACTCTCTTGGTTAATTCTTGAAAACACAGAATACTATGTTGCATTTGCAATGCAGGTGCAAGGAGGTCCTTCTTCAGCGGTTTCTGTTATAAATACTGCTACTGCCTGGGCAATCCTGGGTTTCCCTGGCCCTCCATCAAAACGACGTCGTTTTGCACGTCTGCCTTCATGACCACTCTTTCCCCCCCACGGCGATTTCCCACGCAACACCCCACGTGAGCTCTTCATTCTTTCCACGGTGCGCTTCTCACCGGGGCTGGCCCTACGCGAGTAACAGCACCATCCAAAGATGAAGCCACTGCAATGGAAGCAGAGCTCAGCAGTGCGTGGCTGCCGCTCATGGCAACCACAAACACACCACATGTGTGGGTTAGCATGACAACCTCCCCAGAGATTTGTCCTTTAAAAGAAAACTCCAGGACAGAAAATGTCTCGACTAGAAACTAAGGTTAGTCTTGACAACACCGACGGAGACAGGTTTATTTACCCGCCGGTATGATTCAGACTTCCTAACTGAGCAAATATCCACAAGGCTGTGTATTGCTGCTAATTGAGAAAAGGCAGACAGTCGCAGTCTGAGACAGAAAACGCGGTGTCAAGGTGCCATCCATTATGTCCTTTAGGACATTGCGTTCCATGGTGATCAGCCTGGGTTTCCTCTGCCATTCTTTCTCTGCTTCCTACGCTAGATGTCCCTGTGCAGCCCATTATGAAATAGCCTAAGGAAACTCTTCACGGAGAAATGGAAACTGTACAAAATCATGAAGGATGCCTTACATGGCAGCGCCCAAAATGCGGGCAGGCATCCTGCTCAGCCGGATGACGCTCGGCAAGGAGACAGCTCATTTCCTCTACATGACTTAACATTAGTCGAGCCCAGGGTAATGCTAAGAAGATTTAGCAACAACTTGAAGTTTTTTCCTGTCACTTCCCCATTTGCATACCTGTCAACCTGATAAAAAGTGAGAATTTGGGAAATGCAAATAGCCTACTCATGAAATTTAATGGTGTGCACATATGCTCTATTTTAAAACGCCGCAAAAATATGCCATTCCCTGGATAGTTATAAAAAAAATGCCCCCCCCCCCGCTACCGGAAGATAATGTAGCTGGGATAGAGTGAGGACTCAACCCCACGTCCTTTGCTGTTCTAGCCCCTGCCTCTATGGTATCACAGACCTTAAAGTTGGAAGTGGGTTTCCTATGCTTTCAACAGGGACGGTCACTCATGGCCCCAGTTTCCCCAGGCCCCTGGGGTTAGAAGCTAGGATGAGTCGGTCAACCTACTAACGACGGACGCCACAGAGATTCATTGGTTCGCGTTAGCACAAACCAACGGTACCCCTCTGGGAACACCTCCGCACACACAGGCACAGCACCCCAAGTTCTTATACTTAAGACCAAACGGCAAGGCAAACGATGTTACTCAGCCTGCGAGGCTTTATAAATTCCATCCGCATGACAGGTTTGAGTCGTTGGCTGGTGCTCAGAAGGAAAAATATTTTCCAGGACACTTTCCAGAAGCAGAGCTATTTGGCCGTGCCCAAATATTAACAAGAGTGACTACAGAAATGGAATGATTTGAACAATCTCCAAGGAGGCAGTGTGAGAAACTTCCAGACACTTTGCAAAGGTCAATACGGTGCCACCCTGGCAGAAAGAGTGTTCCTCTTCTAGATGACAGGATTAACTTTCTCTAAAAATACGTGAAGGACCGACGTGAGGTATGAATCGAAGGTGGCAATTACACAGCGTATAACGCAGCATAGAAGGCAACTGATTCACAGGTATGGTTGTGATGTGTATCTCGAAAAAGGTCAGATTGGGTATCTCCAATAAAGTGCAGGTCAACAAATTGTTCTATTATTGCAACAGGAGATGGTACTGATAAGGGTGATGATGCTGGTGGGGATGGTGATGTTGGTTACGGTGATGATGATGATAGTGATGGCGATGGTGATGGTGACTGTGATGGCAACGATGGTGCTGATGGTGCTGGGAGTAACGGTGATGCTGGTGATGGTGCTGGTGGTGATGATGACGGTGATGAGGATGATGTTGATGACGTTGATGATGATGATGTTGATGACGCTGATGATGATGATGTTGATGACGCTGATGGTGATGATGTTGATGACGCTGATGATGATGACGATGATGATGACGCTGATGATGATGATGTTGATGACACTGATGATGATGATGTTGATGACGCTGATGATGATGATGTTGATGACGATAGCGATGGCGGTAATTGTGGTGATGACACTTCTAACCCCTTCCTTTAATCTTCCCAACTATTCTACAAAGAATGATGCTATCTCCATTTTAGAAGGAATCCTGGCACATACCTGCTCAAATTTGCACAGCCCTGGGAATACTAAACGTGTGAATAGGGAACTTGGCAGTTCTTATTCAGCACCGTAGTCTGGCTCACAAGGCTACTTTCTCCCTGCAAAATCCTGTTTGACATCAGCATCCAAATATGAACTTGAAAGTTCTCCTTTCATTTCTCCTTCAGAGTATGAAGCTTCCCTGGCACCATCGCCTCTACCCAGGTAGAGGAACCACCTGAGACAGCTACCGGAAAGGCTGTACTCACAAATGAAAAAGAAAACAAAACGAGGAAAAAGGACTAATCCAATAATCTAGCTTCTGTTACAGAACTACCACCTCCATTCCCTATTGCTGTATCAGGAGAAAAATAAGTCTCTTCCAGAGGTCACATATAATCTAGGTCAACACTTGCAAAACTTGGGTTGTGCATCAGAATTATGGACTGGGCTTGTTAAAATACTCATTACCAGCCCTCAGCCCCAGCATTTCAGACTCAGTAGGTCTGGGGCCAGGTTGAGACTTTGCTTTTCCAAGGAGTTTTCAAGAGATGTTGGGGATGCATGTCCAGCGGGGGAGTCGAACGATGAAGGACCCAAGGTGCTGAGAGGAAATGATGTATGAGATGGACAACTAGAGAGTAAAAGCGTGGAAATCCCTGCTGCCTGGGAAGGGGATGCCCAGTGTCATGGCATCCGTGGCACTCTGATCTCTGAGAAAAGACACAATGCCAGGTCCAAGGAAGGGCACGGGTGGATGCAGAGGGGAGCCGTGCATAATACCTGGCCAGGAGACGGTCAGCAGGCCCCATCAGTGGGCTGTCGGGGATGAAGCACACGAGCGAGCCCTGAAATAAGATGCGTTCAGACTAGTTGCCTTAAATACCAGGTAATTTCAGTGTAATTTAGCCCAGCAGCTCCTTATGACAGACTATGTGGCAGGTGGCAAGAGGACAATGGACGAGAACTAGTCCCGATGAGCATTTGGAACCTACTTGTAGAAGAGGACTCTGTTGCAGGATTGTTGTTGTTGTTGTTGTTCAAAGAGAAATGAAGATGTTTGGGGCAGCAGTCAGGATGGGGTTCAGATCCCGCACCGGGGTCCCCCACATGGAGAAGAGAAACTGGCGTAGAGGCAGGAGAAGAAACCAAAAGTTTTTGTCAGCTGGTTCAGCGCAGGTCAGAAGGAGACACTCAGAGTAGGTGGAGGAGAGGCGGGACCCGAGGGGAAGAAGGGCAGCGGGGCCAGGCCGGGGCCAGGGAGGCAGCTCAGGGACTGATGGACGCAGCCCGCGGGAGGTGTAGGCAGAGCTGCAGCGGTGCTCTACGCCGCCCCCCACCCTGACCCTGACTCTGCATTTCCTTGCTGAGAGGCCTGTGTGCCTGCTGCCTCCAGGGTGCGCCCTGCAGTACGCTGACATTACGTAACACGCCGATTCTATGTTCTGCTGAGGCAACAAAGAAATATGACCTCCTTCTTTCTGAGGCCAGACTCAGAGATTCCTGTGAGTTTGAGAGCTAGACCTAGCCACACCTCTGTCAGCAGTTTTCCTTATTCCGGCTGGAGAAGCAGTCTCTTTCTGGGAGGGAGGCTGTGTTTCCATTCTGGAAACGTGAGTATCTCAGTGGGTCACTGGGATAGGTAAGGAGAGAGCCTCTTCTTATTCTCAAGTGGAGAAGCTCCGAATAACAAGGAGGTAAGCGAATCTGTGTATGGACGTAGGAAGCTTGCCACTGTGAGCGACAGGCGTCCCAGAGAGACTGCTGGCGGAGTGACGGCAGACAGGAAGGATTGCCGGCCCTCCCTGAGGCAGGCTGGGAAGGCCTCCCGAATTCCCAGCGGCTGCCAGGAACACGGCCCTGGATGTGGTAGCAGGCCAGGACGTGGGGAGGGAGCAGGGCAGGACAGAAGAATTTGGGGGCCTGGATGCAGGCCCCTGACACGGGCACTGGTTTGCTGCATCAGCACTCCCTTTGGTCTGCCTGCTTCCTTCAGGGCAAGCCCATCCACGACGTGGATGAGGACACCGGGTGCAAGCTGACGCAGGTCCTGATGCAGCGACAGGTGCCGTCATGCATGTAAATGTTGAAGGACATGGTACAGGTCCAGGTGAAGGTAGGGAGATAGTTTCAGGCAGGCGTGTAGGTGTAGGAATAGTTACAGGTGTATGTGCAATTTTAGATATAGGGCTAGGGATCAATGGGGATATAACTGAAGCCATAGTCATCGCCATAGGCCCAGGTAAAGGAGGAGACGGTTGTAGATGTGGATGTAAAGACAGAAGGCGGTGCGGGCACAGCCCCACAGACACACAGCTGTGCACGTGAGCACAGATGCGGAGCATCGCGGCCGGCGTTCCTGGGTTCTTCCCATGTGCAGCGGCAAACACCCTGACTCAGACGTCCGGCTTTCCTCGTGAGTTTGGCGCTGTCGCTGACGAGAACCAAAGCTGGGGACTGTGAAAGCTCTGTCCTACTGTTCCCCGAACCCACAGGAGGGAAGTGGCGATCCAGGAAAAGAGGCGCATGGTGGTCTGCCCAGCACCTGTGCTCCTCATTAACAAATGCGGTCCTGTTTTTCTGGATGGGAAATAAACATTTACTTGAAGAACAACCTATGCCCCATATTAGAGTTTGTGCCCCCTGTTCCACCAGCTCTAATTAGTCACCACCTTCATTAGGTGTGAAAATGGGTCCTGTATGAACTTCCCAAGCCTGTTTCAATGTCAGTCATTTCCAAGCATATTAAAAATCAGGTAGCCATGGAAACCAGTTATCATAATAGAAAACCTGTGTTTAAACACTACCTGAGTAGAGTTTTATAATTACCTTGGCTTATTAAACGATTTCATAACGATCTGTCATGTTCATTGTGTATTCACTTCAAAAGCAAATTTTGAACATTGGGAGCATATTGATTTACACGATTGAGGCTAACATCACACTATAAAATATAATCTATGGCTACATGTTTATTTTACACCTGTTGTCAGTGTAAATAGAGTTAGAAAAATAGGGAAGCAAGCGTCAATTTTAAATTCTAAAATATATAAATAATTTAAATTTCTAGTACGCAGCATAAAATTCTGTATTGATGCTTATCTTGCTTGAGAACTGGTTGCGTGGACATTCGTACATCACATATACTACTTTATTATCCCAGGTTCCCCCAGTTCATCGCAATAAACTTAAATAGGGCACAATTTGTATTTTTAAAAGTGAGCAGTGGATATAAAAACTTGAAATCCGCCCATGAAACATTTATTTTCTTTCTTGCTCTGCAAATAAGCCTCCTTTCTCCTGACGACATGTGGGTAAGCCTGGATTTGCGGCCTCTGGGAAGGAAGTGGTCCCCGCATAGGGTCTGGGTGTAGGGTCAAGGGGCAGCGCTAAGAGGTGTCAAAATAGAGATGAGACAGCAGTAATGATGCAGATAACGAAAGCAAGTAAAGCTGAAGCCTCCATGGAATAGAAACCCTTGTGCACAAGGTGAAAAAGTAGACAGCAGTTGGGCCAATTTATCAAGTGCAAAGTGGAAAGAGGGCGGGAGTTGGAAGCTCATGAAGGCGGGGCTATTGAGCTGGCTTCATGGAAAGCAACCGGATCTCCAGCACATCGGCAGACCTCAGAGAATGGGGGGAAATGCAGGTTCTGGAATTATCCCACCCAAGGGGCAAGGAAGCTGGGGTATCTCATGCCACCTCATACCTGCTCTCTGAGGGAGACGCTTCCCCGGTACTCAGGGGCCCATGGTGCACAAGGCCCCGTCCGCGTGCCGTGCTCCTGCAAGTCACTGGCGCCACAGATGGTAAAGGTCCCAAGGACACGAGTCGGGCCCGAACACCAACGTGCTGCAGGGCATAATCTTGTTCCACGAGCCCCGTTAGGGAGAAAAGTCGGCTCCCCTGGGCAGGGAAGTCTTTTCGGAAATAGATTCCAGTGCATAAAGCTGGGTTTCTCCTTTAAAAGGGCAGAGAGATGTCAGTGAGGCAGGAACACACAAGTGATGGGCTTCAGGACCCCCAAATGCACATGCAGAGTGAGGATGGGCTTGGGGGGCGAGGGGGCCGGCCCAGGCACAGCTGTGATGAGAGGAGAGCTGCGTGCAGGACGACCCGCTAGGCCCCCTTCACATGCACGTGGCTGAACGGGTCTTGCTCGTCGGCCAGTCTGGATCCACCCTGCACAGCATCCCGTCCTGGCAGACAGCCGTTCACGGACACTGGGACTGAATAATGCACAGCGTGACCCCGGAGCTCAGGATGAAGAGCGCCACCCTCCGGAGGGCCCTGAGTCCTCATGGACCCCTGTCAGTTCCCCAGGCAAGCACAGCATGGTGCACACACGTCCTTGACCTCGGTGCTGCAGAACCACTTCTGCCAGATGCTCCCCAGGGGCCGACGTCATTTAAGACCACAGGCCTTGGCTCCAGCCAGCGGCTTTATTTAGTCTCAGGGATCCAAGACTGCGGCGGATTTCGAAGCATATTTTAAATTCATTCACAATGTTTCCATTTAGAGACTCCGAAGTCGCATTTATGACCATACAAAAAGGAACCTCAAATCCGCAACTTTTTGAAAGATGACTATGAAAACAGAGACGACAGTCCCCTAGAAAATGTGTGAAGTAGAGAGTCCGTCGATCTGTAATTTCAGACCAGTTATTTTACGTGCCTAAGTCTCCTTTTCTTCATCTGTCGAGTTCCACTTGATAGGATTATAAAAGATTAAATGAGCTAATGGCTCAGCCCTTGTACGTGGCAAAGAGAAAACAGACAGTAAACGTTAGCCAGTATTGACGTTATTAACTTCTAAAAGATGACGACATAATTTTATTATCTAGACCTGGAGCCTTTTATTGGTAAAAGGGAAAGTTATGATTAATGACACCAGGACTGAGACATAAAGCTGCCGTCTTCAGGTGAAACAGGCTGCGTGGTGTCCGTACTGCGTTGGCCCAAAAGTTCGTTTACTCTTTTCCGTAGGATGGCTCTGGTAGTGCTCAGTTGTCTTGAACTTCATGCGAAACAATTTTGTTAGATTGTATGGGAACAGCTGTCCTATCAGCATGCATTTTAAAAACACCAACATGGGTGAAGTTCTGTGCAGCCATTTTAATATTGAAGAAGGAAGAAGATAGGCAATATTTTTTGGTGTATTATGCTTTAGTATTTCAAGAAAGGTAAAAACGCAACTGAAACACAAAAGAAAAAGATGTGTGCCTTGTATAGAGAAGGTGCTGTGACAGATCAAACATGTCAAAAGTGGTTTGTGAAGTTTCTTGGTACTACTGACACTTTGGCCAAATAATTCTTTGCTGTGGGGCTGTTATGCACTGGAAGATGTTTAGCAGCACCCCTGGCCTCTACCCGCTAGAAGCCAATAGCAAGAGACAGCCGACATACTCAAAATATCCAAATCAATAATGTTACTGGTGAAAGTAAAAAAATGTGTCTTTTATTTTACAGAAAAAAACTAAGCGACTTTTTGGCCCACCCAATAATTCACACCACCACCTCAGCTGAAATCAGCTAAGGGTCATCATCACAATGTTGACGACTGATTTATACAGCTGACATGGATTTACACAGTATCAGTGACATGTCTGGGGGTGGTGGTGGCTAGAAAATAAATTTGGAGAGAGGACAATTGAGAACACGTTTCTACAAGGACACTAAACTTCTCCAGTATCAGGTACTTTGCTAAAGATTCAGTGGTTCAGCAAAACTTTTTCCTTTTTTTTTTTTTTTTTGCAATTAAGTTATACTACCTTTTCTGTCCAGGTAGACACACATTGGAAGGTTATTATGTGGCCACCCACCAACTAGTAGCAGAGTTTCTTCATGGCATGAACTCAAACAAGACCACAGACGTGCAAATCGAACTGTTGGTACACAGCGGGGAATAGCCCATAGCATTGACAAAGCCATGCTTTGAGGGAGGGAGCCCTGCTATTTTACAGGTTTTCCTTTAAATACTGTAAGACAACGACTCTGAGCTTTAAAAAAAAAAAAAAAACCAAACCTATAAAATACATCATTTTGAATGTACCAATGGGTGGGAAGCCTGTTGTCCAGGACGGGAAATCTGTTTGTATTTGGGGTATGCGTGCCTAAGAGTGTTGCATGCATGAGCGTGCACGTGGACCTAAGAGAACGAACGTGTGCACTCAGCCGCTGTGCCATGTACCGCGGTGCATGAGCCCCGGCTGAGGACGCCCCCAGCCTCGCCAGCAAGATTCGCGGGCAGCGGGCCCCTACAACCAGTGCCCACAGAGACGGGCCAGGCGGCACGCATGCCTTTAGGGGAGAGGCTGCGGGGCTCCAGCTCCTTCACACGGAAGTCAGGAGACCAAGAGGTGAAGGGGAGAGGGGCCCGGGGCAGGCGACCGACCGTGCAAACAAGGCGACGCTGCTGACGGGTGCAGTGCACGCTGGCCGGGGTGCGCGGCCCCCTGAGGACAGGCCCTGCAGGCTGGGGAGACGCAGTGCATCCGGGGATGAGCGGGGATTCCACAGGCAGAGCGCGCTTGGTTGGGCTCCAGTCTCGGCACGGAAGCTGCGTCCTGCCTCTCAGAGTCGTGGTCCTGTTTATTTGTGTGTCACTGTTGTGTTTTGACTGCCTGAACTCCGAGTTAGGAAACAGTCCTCCATGCTCGCTCCATGGCCCCCACCACGTATCCCCTACGCGAACCAGTGCATCATCACTGCCTCTTTACCATGGCTTCACTCTTTTTACATGCTGTTCGCTTTCTATGCAGAAGTTTTGCATGTGGACTGATCCAGGACTCAACTGGCCCCTCTCAACTCTCCTGCCTCATGTTATGTCTGGGGGCTTTAAACACCACCTGTATGACAATACTCATGCTTGCAACTCCAAATCTGACACTGTGCCCTGGTGTCCAGATTCATGATCCACCTCCCTGTTTAACATGCCCTCGTAAAAGTCCAAAAGTATAGGCTTACTACAGTTCTCCCCGGTTCTGTCAACACCACTATTGCGCATTCTCCCAGTTCCTGAAGCAATCCATGCACATCGTCTCCGATTCAGCTTTTCCCTCACAGTCAATCTGTCAGGAAGCACGATCCTCTACCTCTGAAGAAGGATTTCACACATTCGCCCAAGTGTGCCAACGTCCCCTTAGCTGTGTGGGTCACACACACACAGTGTAACGCAGGCAGCAGTGAGTGTTCGTGTGATGCGAGGTGCAGACGTGTGTGTGCGCGTGCATGAGTTGTGTGGGTCCGTCCCCTACTGCTGCGGAACAAACACCGCTGCGGGGAAGGAGGAGATGTTCCTCGAACCTTTGCGTTCTTCTGGCTGGTCCACCCGTTCAATGGACATGAGGCAGAGGAACAGTAGGACATGACCAGATTTCATTACATGCATATGTAGGGGACCCCCACGTATGTGAGAGCCGAGACAGAAAGGCACAATGACGTACGTACGGTGCCCTGAGCTAAATGAGGTCAGGGGCCTGGGACCTCAGAGGAGGAGGGTCGTGGCAGGGTGGTAGGAAGCAGGTGCGCGATAACTGGGAGTTCGCCCCGCCCTATGGAGAGGTCAAGGCGGTTCTCGCCGAGACCCGCCTACGATGGGCCAGGCTCCTAGGAAACTGTAATACGTACTTGAGGTGCAGGGCAGGCAGAAGTTTCTCTTGAGCCTGCATGATGTCAGTTGCCGTTAGCACAAAACGATCCACATACCACAGGCATATCTCGGGTGACCTGCCATGAACCCCTGTACCACAAGGGCCTAAGGCAGTTAATGTGTATTACCTCACAAGACCTAAGAATGGAGTAACTGGGACTCCCACAGGCTGTGGTTTAGCTGTTTGCTGGGGCTGCGGTCATCTTAAGGCTCAAGGGAGGGTGGACTGGCTTCCCAACCCCCTCGGGTGGCTGTTGGCAGGGTCCACCCCTCACTGGCTATTGGTGGGCAGCGCCCCCCCCGTCACTGGCTGTTGGTCGGCTAGGCCCCACCCCCTCATTGGCTGCTGGTCAGCTGGGCCCCACCCTTCGCTGGCTGTTGGCCCTGAGATGCCCTTCTTTACTTGTCACATGGGCTTCTCCAAAGGGCAATTGCTTCCCAAGAGCAAGCTTGCAAGAAAAGCCCAAGTCAAGAGAAGAGGCACACATGCAAGATGGAAGTCACAGTCTCCTGTGTCCCTGTCTTGAAGTGACAGCCCATCGCTTTTTCCATATTCTGTTTGTTGGTAGCAACTTGTTAGGTGTGCGCGACACTCCAGGGGAAGAGATTTCAGGGGGTAGAAATCTGACCCCAAACACCATGTTCCCCTGAGCTGGATTGAACTCATATTTTTTCCCAACTCCAGATGCCTGATCTCCCTTTTCTGGGGACACTAGTTTTAGGAAATTGTCTTAGCAAGTCCTTTCTCTGCCTCCTTGAGAGGTTCACCTTCCCCAGCCTCTGGCCAGTTTCACAGCCCAGGAAAGCGTGAAAGATGCAGGAGGCCTCCCTTTGAACGGCAATGACGCAGGGACTGGACCCCTGCCTGCCTCTCAGCCTGCAGGAGCGGAGGGGCCCGAGGCCTCCCAAGGAGCAAGCACAGGGGCCTGCCCACGGGGACCACCTTCTGCCCAACATCCTCTGACACTTGTCCACTGACTCGCCCCACTGATAGTTTAAACGTGGGGCATTTAAACTATCTCCCACATTTTGTTCACGGGTGTTAGATCAATCTCTCCCTCCTACTGCAATAGTCTTGAATAAAATCTTCCTTGTCTCTTTAACAAGCGTGCTGTGCATTTATTTTTACAAAACCAAGACATGGGGATCCCCAGAGGCTGTCTTACAAGCTGCCCACCTCTGTGTCTGTTTGTATGTGTCTGCGTGTGTGTGTGTGTATCTCCAGTAACTACATAGTAACTCTGCATGGACATCTTCTAATGTACCATCCAATTCTTTTTTACAGATACATTTTTGGTATAGCTTCATATTAAACATACATTATCGGTATTTTAAAGTTGACATAGCTGCTCGTAATGGCTCCAAACAGTCTTCGGGCCTTCAAAGGATTAATGTTGCTCAGTGACCCACGTACTGAGGACCTACAGAATCATCCATAAAAAATCCTGTTTGGTCCAAACAGGATAGCATCTCTCCGCAGCCCCTCCTGCAGAAGGGAAAAGGATTAATTCCTCACAGGGAACAAGTCATCTGTGCCCCATTAGATGGCGAATTGTTTCTGGCCTAGATCATTACTGCGCACCAAATGAAAACAATTTAGGTGAAATGCGCAAGCTCCCATTGCCTTCACTCAGTACTCACTTCACCGCAGGCCGACTTGACGTTAACATCTCAATAGCTCCGATGGAATCAGTTAGGAGCCCAGCTCTGTGTAGCCAGAAAAAAATGTAAATGAGGAGAAGACGTGGGTGATTAATAAATGTGATCAAAATGAAAAGACCTTTACTTATTCACTGAGTAATTAAAGTAATTAAGGAAGACCCAGCTGTGATGAGAAATGTCAGAGACTAGACCAAAATACAATTAGCTGTCATCTTCGTGGGAAAAAATATATATGTATACAGCATTTGATATGTTTTGCAGAAGACAGAGTGCTTTTCCAAATTGCTTTTTAAGTAAAGTAGGGTTTTTCCTGACTGTCTGGAGAATGTGTCCCCTCAGGGCAGCAGCAATGTGAAAACACAGGACTGGCCAGCACTCTCCCTGCGGAATAAAAAAGTAGCTTGCAAAGATCTGTCTTCCATGTCCTTGGATGGCCTCTGCCTTCCAATTAGATGTCCCCTACAGTGTGCAATATGCATCAGAAAACAGTGGCTCAGAAGCACCCCATCCCTCCAAGCTCCTCTGATGTTACTCTTGGGAAAAGAGGGGATGAGGAATGCGTTGTCCCTAAAGAGCCTCTCTCCTTTCATTTGGCAGCAAAACAAGCAACGCTGTGCAAAACGCCCGGTGGAAAACTGATCTGCATCCAAGGGCCGGCAGTTGAGCATTCCTGCATCGGGCTGACTGGGGACACCCGTGCCTTCATTCCAGCAGTAATAAATGTAACCTAGCCCACTGCCATCAGCAGACTTCCTTTCCCGCTCTTCTCATGAAAAAGTAGCAATTGTCAAACCTTTAAGCTGTATGTTACCTGAGGGCAAAAGACGAGCTTTTTTTCAACTTCATAACCCCACACATGCCACACCCTCAGCCATTCAGTAGACGCTTGTGGAATTCAGTTTGGATCACTCAAGTGCAGACTTGAAAAAAACTACTTGGACTTGGTGAGCTCCTCGATCATATGAAGCACACACTGATGAACGTGGTAACAGTGGAAGCCCACACCAGTATTTGCCCCATGGCGCTACTGGGCGCCTGACTTTGGAATAACTGTCAACGCTATCGGTCGCAGAGCTGCAGACCCACGCATCATTTGTGGCAGAGCCTTTATTGCTCCGAAGTCCTCTTTTGCACGTTCACACAGAGGAAGGAACGTCAGGCCCGCAGAAATATTGTATCCACGTTATCAGGTTAGAGGGTTGGGGAAGGAAGATTGTTTCTGTCGAATCTCTAAGCTATCTTCTGAAAAGAAATTACCGTTCTATTTTTACTCATTTCATTTTGGCTTCTCGTCTCCTTTTAAAACAATTTCTTGGTCCTTTTCCACTTTTGTCTGCCTACCCACGTTCCATTTCCCCCTTCTCCTGAGATGTGAGACGTTTTATCTTCCCCCGTCTTCTGCAATTCGGTGGCTGCTTTCGCTGATATTTTTATCCGTTCCTTCCGAGCGCCCCCTCCTCTTGCTTCATTCTGTGGAGTCCTCTTTTTCTTCCCAGATTTCTTGTGTTGACTTGAATGTATCGCGTCACTTAGATGCCGGCGTGATGTGCTCACAGTGTGCACGAGTGGCCGGTGGTGGAGCTGGGACTCCACGAGAAGTGGCCCACATCGTGACGCAACCCCTGTTGTGACAAATGCAAAGAAGGCTGGGCTTATTCTAAGAGAGATTGAGCGGCTGCATACAAAGCACTTTGGGCAGATTAGGCCCAGGCTGGGAATGAAAGAGACAAAACATCACCTCGCCAATCCCAGCTACGTTCTGATTTCATGCATTCAGAATTCAAGCAATAAACTGAAAAAATATTCTAATGGAATTGGAGTCCTAAACAGTCATCTTCCAGGATGTGAATTTCCCCACCAGCCCGGGCCAGTCAATTCTTATGCAAATCAAATGCTCGCCCACCTTCACCCCGACCAGCCATGTAAGGTCATGAATGGGTCACCAGCTGGATGATTGAACTGGATCAAACTCAGAGGCTGTTCACAACGTCAGTTTAAAACCATAATGGCTGACTTGCCGTGCCAACTTGGCTGGACCGCAGGGGCCCAGATGTCGGGTCTGACATCATTCGGGGCGTTTCCGTGAACGCGTTTGGAATGCTATGCACATTTTGATAGGCTGAGGAAAGCAGGCTGCCCTCCGTAACGCGGGTGGGCCTTGTCCCATCAGCTAAAGGCCTGACCAGAACAAAAAGGCCGACGTTCCCTAGAGCAAGAGCGCGTCCTTCCGGCCTGACCACCCCCGAATCGGGCCGTCAACTGTTTCCGGACCCTCAGACTTCACATGAAAACAATGGCTCTCCCTGGGTGTCAGGCTTTCAGACTGAGAACCGAACCATCGCTTCCCCTGAGTCTCCAGCTTGGGGACGGCCCTGTGGACGTCAGGACTGGCCGGTCCCCCTAAGCGTGCGAGCCCATTCCTTATGACAAACGTCTTAGTGAACATATACACATCCCACTGGGGCTGTCCCTCTGAGGGCCCTGATCCATAGAACATCTCACCGGCGTAAGAAACCACAGGGTAGCCCTGTCTTCTTGCACACAGAGCAGGCAAGGTCCAGGAAGACTGAGGAATCCGACGGAAGCTACACGACCACGGGGGGGCCAGGGCTAACTCCGCGTCTTCCCGGGCCTTGTGGGGGTCTCGGGCCGACACAGCCTCGCCCCTATCGCTGGGCAGGCTGAATCCACTCCTGAGCCTTCAGATGCCCGACGCCGCGGCCGGTGGGACGCACAGAAAGAGAGGCAAGTGGCCCTCCCAGCAGGGGCCCATATCATCTAGAGAGTTTCTGCGGGGCTCTCTGTATCAGTGTAACTCCTTCAAAGTGTCTGTGGCATGCCCCACCCAGGATAAATCCCCCAGGATAAAAAGCTGTCTCTGTCCCTCTTTGTCATTGGAGGATGCTAGAATTGTGGCACGTGGGGGACTCCCAACGGTACCGGGGCCAGCTCATCAGAAGCTCGCTGAGGGCATGACAGGCCGGGCGGCCCCAAACAAACCCCCTTCCTGACTCCTGGAGCCGGCGACGGTGTCCCCTTTTGTGGCCAAATGGACATCGAAGATGTAACTACGTTAGGGATCTTGTGACTGAGAGATCGCCCCAGATGATCCGGGTGGGGCCAGGGTCATTGCAAGGGGACAGGAGGGTCGAGTGGGAAGAGACACGGAGCTGGGAGGGGGAGAGACAGGGCAGTCTCGCACTGTCTGCAGCAGGCTTTGCAGGTGGAGGAAGGGACCACACACCGAGGAACGCAGCTGGGCTCTAAGGCCTGGAAGAGGCAAGAAAAGGGGTCCTGCCCAAAGACCCCCAGAGGAATGCAGCACCTCAGCACCCTGAGCTGATCCACTCTGGACTCTGGTATACATGATCGTATACCAGTCTCATCTCGAAGCCACCAGGTTGCTATCAGTTTGTCACAGTGGCCAGAGGGCACTATGTCTAGGGGTTTGTCCAGCCTCCAGTGACTCCAACTCACTTCCCCCACCCCGGCCCCCCACCGGATTTCATGCTTCCCAAATCCCGTCCGTTGCCAGAGGTGCCACAAAAGCTCAGTCACAGCTGCCCCTCTAAGGAGCTCAGGGTCTGAAGGGGAAGACAGTTTTCTCAACGCAAAACACATCTCCTTCCTGATTAAAAAGCCGAACCATCCACAAATAGTGTATTAGTAGACTCTTGGTGATCCATCAATGAAAAGAAATAAAGAAAAGAAAGAAAAGAAAGAAAGAAAGAAAGAAAGAAAGAAAGAAAGAAAGAAAGAAAGAAAGAAAGAAAGAAAGAAAGAAAGAAAGAGAGAGAGAGAGAGAGAGAGAAAGAGAGAAAGAGAGAAAGAGAGAAAGAGAGAAAGAAAGAAAGAAAGAAAGCTCAGGTGTGATGGAGAACACAAGGACATACCTGTCTGATTTTTTGCTTGACCTGGGGTTATAATACTAACGGGTCAAAATTTCCGATATACTCCTTGCCCAGCACCCTGAGAAAAGTTCCTACAGCTTGCTCTTCAACGTCGAAGCTAACGTTGCTCAGGAGTTGTTCTCCCAGAGCCTGTTGCCCTGACGCTTTCCTGGGCAAGGAAGTGGAAATGTCCCGAGGCCTCCACGGTTCCCTGGAAGCCACAGTGGCTTCCGGATGGCCCCGTCCCAGCGGTCCTCACAGGATACTGCCCCGTCCGAGTCCATCCTTCCACGCTTCCATGGAAGAAGCACACTCACCCCCATCCTGGCATGTGGCATCTCCCTTCTCTGCCTTTGCCTAAACAGTTAAATGTACTCTATTGCAAAGAGGCCTGAAAAGCAATTTCTGTGTCAGCTCCTTATTCGCCAAGGCAGGAAATCTCTCTCGTCACTGATGATTAGCTTCCCATGATGAGTCAGATTTTGGACGACGTTTAGCAGTGGCGAGGAAACCCAGGGGCAGTGGGAGGTGGAGAGGAAACACTCCATAACTGCAGGCAGCACACTGAGCGGAAATCTGCAATCTAGCAAGGAACCGACTTTAAATAGCATGCATCATATTAGTATATAAAAACCTTCTATAACACATCAAAGTCAACGGCTCCAAGGCCAAGGGCCTACCGCAGTGGTCTCTCAGGAACCGTTCTCCAGGGCAAAGCGTTTCATCCTAAAACTGAAAATGAATGCATACATGGGAAGTAATTCAGTATGGTGGCTGAATCGAAATGGAAGCGCTTTCCATTTTCCGTTGTAACACCGGCCCTTTCTTCCTTTCCTCCTTGCAAGCACTGTCACGCAAGTGTGCAAACACTGACTAGACAGATAACAAGAGAAGCTATAATCCATCAAACAGCGATTTGAAAATGGGAGCTATTTTTCTTCCTTATTTAGAAAACAATTCTATCCTTCCAAAAAAAAAAAATGGCCCCACTAAAATGGTTTTTTTTTTTACAGGCGATGGTATTTATTTTATATGAGATGTCTCTTCAAGCAGAGTTTGTCTGGTTGAGGTAGTCTCCTATTTTGGGAGAGGCTGACCGGGGACTATTTTCACCAAGAAATTGACACTAATTGGCGAAGAAGGCAGCAGATAAAGTATGTGTTTTCAGGAAACAGCTGTCATGAGAAAACCAGGAAGCACATGCGTGGATTCAGATTCCTTTGTATGTCACTGCTCTACTTTGCCTCGTATCGTATTTCCATCATGTAAACTTGGGCGCATGAGAAATGCAGGTCGCGCCACTTCCCTCGAGTTGTCATTACCGGGTCATGACACTAAACATCCTTTAAAGTCAGAGCATTCTCGTTGGTTGAAGGCATGGCAACGGATGCATGAGCTATCATTAGAAGCTAGCTATTACTCTGTAAGTGCCTAATTACCCCTACAAGAACCAAATTACTCCTGAAATTCCCTCAATCAACCATGTCCCGAAAAAGCCACAAGTCAACAAATTTGCTCAGAAATGGTCAGAGGCCACAATGCACAGAGGTGGAGGACAAAGCCCATGTGTCAGACACACCTGGCTGTCAAGTCCAAGTCTTCTTCTAGCCAGGGGCTAACCTGTCCGCGCTTCAGCTTCCTCCTCTGCAGTTTGGAGACGGTAACATTCTACCCCAAGGAGTGCTGTGCAAAAGTCAGAAACAACAACACGGACAACTGACCGAGGTCCAACACACTAAGCCTCCCTTCAAGGGTAGGTATGATTGTTACTGAAGTTGCTGGACAGACCCTTGTGAGCCATAATCCAAGAAAGGGCGTGACAGTCCCTGGTAAACCGTTACTGAGACACACAAACATGGGGAACGTAACATGAAATTGTAAGGGCGTTAGAATATGCGCCGAATGCATCTGCAAGCCACGACTGGCTTCCCGAGAGTTAAGACAATGAATGGAGAATTGGGAGGTCAGCAGAATCTTCCATGGGAGAATGACCTTGGACTCAGAAATCATGCTGTTCCACGTCAGTATTGTAGTCCAGCTTCCAAGGGTAGAGAAAACAGGGGAACAGAACTGGTAAGTCAGGAGAGTATGAGACTGGTCACGCCGCACCCAGCAAGACTGAAAACATCACTCAGTCTGTTATGCTCACCACTCAAAGTCTGTCTCATGCGCCAGCACGCAGCTTCCCCTGGGGCTTGTTACGGCACAGAATCTCGGGCCCTGTAGCTGGAAGCCCCCCTGCACCTACTAAACAGGTCTGGACTTTAGCAAGACCTGCCCCCTTCCGGTGATCTCTGTGTACGTGTAAGTTTGAGAAATGCAGGCCTGAGCAATACAAGCTCTAGAACACAAGGTCCTTTGTCATCAGCGTCCCCCCAAACCTCCCCCCTTGTGGATGGGTGTCTGCTCCACACAGCAACGCACAGGCTTCATTTCCCCTGCCTCAATTCTCGCTGGTCCTGGAAATGGCTTTAATCAAAACAGTGCACCAAGAAATGTTGCTCTTCGTCCAAACCCACAGAATGCACAGCCCCAAGAGTGAACCCTGATGTCAGCTCGATACTTGGGCTGGTGGTGACGTGGCACTGGAGGCTCATGGATTGTAACAGAGGTGCTCCTGCGGTGGCGAATGTTCACAGTGGGGAAGGCTGTGCTTGTGGGGCAGAAGGACTGTGTGGGAATTTTCCATACATTCCATGCAATTTTGCTGCATACCCAAACGTGTTCAAAAATATACAGCCCAGGCCATAGGCGCTTCCTGCCCCCTGGGAATCCAGCTGCCATGCTGGAAAAGCCCAAGCCACGGGCACCAACTGGCACCCACGGAGGAAGCCGTCTGGGATCAAGCAGCCCGTCAAGACACAAGACGGCTGCAGCCCAGCCAGCGCAACGCACAGCGGCAGACCCAGCTCTCAGCCCAGCTCGCAGGCAGAACCATGAGAATGACCCAAGGCCGTCGGGGGAAGTCAGCGAGTTTTCAGAGAGCTTATTAATGATGCAAAATGGATGGAAGCTATCTGATTTCAGCAGCACAGGCGAGGACCCGTGTGTGCATGAGGTGCTAAACTAAAAGCACTACGGTCTCTGTTTCACAACAGACATCCACTCAAAGAAGTGCTTTGTTTGCCGAGAATTAAGACGTGCAAGTGTATTGTCGATGAGTCTTGTCCTAAACAAGTTCCGATGTAACAAGGGTCATTAGAGCAAGAAGGAGCAAAAAAAAATTCCTAGGACATTCCCTGTACACGTGAAGCCCTTATCTGAAGAGGAACATAGCACACCCCCCTCAAGTGTGGGCAAGGCAATGAGAACAAAGTTTAATGATGCTTTTGAGAAGGTGTTTTCATTGTCCTATTGAATCCGTCCACGACAATAATTGTTCTCAAGAGCTTCTCAACGATGTTCTGTTACTAATTTAAGGACTCTATTCCCCTCTGAAATAAATGTGCAAAAGAGGAAATACATTTCATTTCTGTCCTGGAAGATGCACTGTATGTGAAATTAGAGTTTCTCATAACAAAAAAAAAAAAAATGTAACATGGAATTCATTTCTCAACCACAAAATTGTTGCCTAATGTTTATGGAAATGACAACAATGAGCATGTTGAATGAGCTCTAAGGGATGTAATTTATAAGAATAAAGCTTCTAGCGAGGACATACATTACCCATATGGCATATTGATTACCAATCAAAAGTCATGATGTATACCACAATGTTTTTATCCTACTGTTTTATAATCTGTGCTTTATTTATGCCAAAATAAGTCACAGGATTGAAAAAAGAAAATAAAAAGACTTCCTTCCGAGCCGAGCACAGCCTCACGCTCCGAGGAGGGAAGAGGGAGGTGGAGTCTGCAGACTGCAGGCAGGCTCTCAGCCTCCTTCAATCCCCCGTGAAATGAGAACGAGAGCAGTTTGTGTCCATGGGGCTGGGACTGGGATTAAAGAAACTAGCCTACGCCAAGCCCCCTCTTGGTTCTGTCATGTCACAAGGGCCCGATACAGGTGGGGCCGTTTAGGGATAAACAGGAATAGCCACTGACCGCCCCCCAATCCTGCAGACTCCTTGGCAGGGCCAGAAATGAGGTTGAAGATTCCGCCGCCTTCGAGGCACGTGTGCCTGCTTTGTGGCCATGCCGCTGCCCAGCGATGAGTGGAGTTCGGGCCCATTCCGCCTCCACCAGGCATTGTGGGGAGCTCTCCAAGGACCCTGAGGGTGAGAGCGGGGAGCAAGGCACCGTCCTTGTCCTCAAATAGCACATGCTTCTCTGAGGCCGGCATTCAGGAAGCCCGGCTGGCGCAAGCTGCCTGTTCGTCCATTTCTCACGGTCTGCCTGGGGACGTGCGGATGCTGAGAAGGAGCTGAGTTCTGGGCACAATGGATTTCCAAGGGAGAGGCAATGGAACTGCATCACAGTGACCAGCGGCGTGTGGAAGGGACTATGAGAGGCGCAGAAGGACGGGAAACGTGGGTCTGAGTGGGCGGGGAACGACGTTGTCGAGGCTTGAGGTGCTGCTCGTCAGCAAGCACAAAGCACTTGAGGCTCATCGTTTGCCGTGTATATGCATCTCTAAAGCTGCAGCCAACACCAAGTGAGCAAATACGAATGCCCTGCCCCTCAGAGAAAGGCGTCCACAGATGCTGGGCTCTGGGCCACCGCACGGCAGCTCACGCCTGGAGGACGCTTACGGAACACACACGTTTGCTCCACGTCGCACCGTCGTCTTGTTCCTTGTGGGAACCTAGAAGGCCCTTGAGCACTACCCAGGAGCGGGGGAGGGGAGGGGGAGGGCTATTTTAAATAGCAAAAGGACACCAAAAGCAGCAGAAAAAAATGGCACTAGACAGACAACGAAAAGGAGTTGTCTGGGGTATGCCTGCCGGAAGCGCGCATCGGGCTGGGCAAGCTCTTCTGCCCTCTGCCCACGCCCCTGCCTGACCAGGATGGCATGGCAGATACAAACCAGCAGGCGAACGCGCAAGCACAGAATGCGCGGATACGGAGGGTCCCTGCACGTTCCAAGTGCTCCGACAGCTGCTTTCAGAGACAGACGAGAACACACAGGGAAGGAAAGACTCTTGGAGGTCAGGAAGAAGAATTCACAGACGGGGTGCTGCCCAGGTTTGGGTTCACCCTTTGTGCCATCCGATGAGGACTGGGTGCCCTGTCCCTTCAAATGCCTAAAGTGGAAGCCACCACCTCCCTCACGTCAATAGAGCAGGACAAGTGTATGGCGGGGGCAGCGTCACCCCAACAAGTCAGGCACGGATGCTCGGCCATGGTGTCAGCGTGACCACAGGGAGCCCTAGAAAAGGCGGGGGAGGGAGGGAGGGGCGCATCTGCAGTGAAACACGCAGAGCTGCAGCAAATCACTGCCCCAGGCCCTGGGGTGCTACCAGATTTTCCTGTTTTCTGGAAGAAGCTGAAATCCTGCTTCCTAACTGCACAATGTAATGCCATAAAACAGTGGAGGTATACCAACTGCACCCATACAGAAGCGCGTGCTGGAACGCCACAGAGCTAACTTAGAGGGAGAGAAGCCAGGCGCCCGGGTTCACGCTGCATCCTCCCATCTACACGGCACTGAGAATGACGCCAAACCCCTGCTCTATGGGATTGGAGGCCGGGAGAGGGGTTCCCTTTGGGGAGAAGGGGTGAGTCTCCGGAAGGGTCCCAGGGCGCACGTCTGGAGAGCTGACAATTTCCCACTTTTCACTGGAGGGGTGTTTACAGAAATGGGTTCATTTCAGGAAAAGTAGCCGTTTGTGTTCTCCTCACTTGTTCCTGTTGGTAGTTGGGCATCTGTGCACTTTCTGTGCATATATATGTGCTTGCGGAAGCGAGTATGGGCACAAGTGTGTATGTGTGTGCATGGCAGGTTGGGGTGGGCAGGAGGACAGGGAGGCCACATGCTGTCTCAGGTGATTCCTGAGGTGACGTTACACCAGAAGACTCAGCAGCAGGGCTTGGTCACAGAAGTGTATGGGAGGCGCCCATGTGCTGCAGCAGTGTGTGCACACATGTATTTCCGTGTGTGCATGAGTGTACTATCTCACAAAGCAGTCAAGAGAGTACTCACAGAGTCCAGGGAGGTCGCCACTGGGTCCCTTTTGAATCCTGAATTGCTCTTTTTTATGCACGTGCGTGTGTCTTTTTCCCCATGAAACATAATTAATAAAAATTAAATGGAAAAACCCGGTAATAACAATGTACACTAGGAGGAGGGAAAGCAACTAGCAGCTGCCACCAAAATCATGTTGTCATGTTTCCCAGGTGGATTCTCTGGCGCTGCTGGTCCTGTGCACTTCCGTCCCGAGAAGTCTGAAGAAGGCACGGCAGCTCCCAGAGGGACATCTGCGTGCGCGGCAGCTCCCCGGGCTGCGCGGGGAGCCACCTCCTCTGCGAGCACAGCACTGGGCAGCCAGAGTGTGAGAAACGCGCGGGAAGGCCTGGGGACCGATGTCCCGGCAGGCAGCAGCGAACGCTGCCGCAGAAGACTGCTGCAGAGAGGCACGGGCCGTCCTCAGACTCTCGTCTGGGGCAGCTTCTCGTCACATCGAGGCCTCGGGGGCTTCTCGATCCCAGGTGCACACCGCCCTGCCCGGGACGGCTCAGTGCTGTGTGAAGGCTTTCTGGACTCTCCCCAACTTAAATCAGCAGGCATGACAAGCTCGGACACACTCTGCCCCTGCTGCGGGGACCACCTGCCCACGCGGTCCGAAGATGCATTCCCGCCCTCTATCTCCCCCCATAAAGGGCCGCTGAACACTTGGCCTCTAGTTTAACGAGCACCCACAGACCCTCAGACCTGCTCTCACCGAGCAAAGCACCCTCCTTCAGCAGCCACATCACAAATACTCTCAGTCAGAGCAGACAAAGGCCTACAAAGGAGACTGCGGCAGACTTTCCCGTCCGCCGTGTGCTCTCCCGGGCTGTTTGCGTTCTCCTTCCTCGCTCTGCGCTCCGGAGAAGGACACGCCGGCGGAAGGAGGCCGACGGCGCAGGGGCTGTGCTCCTTGCCCAGCCGGTGGCTCTCGCACAGCTCTCGCAGACCTGTCCTGCTGGGCCTGTGCCCGTGGGGGTTCCGTGAAGGCAGGGGTTTAAATCACTTCCTCCACCCCAAATACCACAGGGCAGACATCACCACAAGAGAAGGCAGCCCTCGAACCAGAACGCCAGCCAACAGCCCACGGCAGCATGGTGAGAAATATACACCACTGCTCTTGCATTGTAAATGGCTTCCACAGGAGTGACTAGGACCATTCAGAATCCCGAAATCCTACCACCCACGACCTGACTGCCAAGGGAAGGAGACAAAACTGCTTCATCTTTCTTTCCTTCCACGGTACCCGGAACACGGCTGCAGCACCGAGCACCCAGCCCACCTTTCCTCATCCAAATCTGCGCCCATGACGAAACCTGCTTCTAAGCCCCTGAAAGAGCCTTCTTCGTGCTACCCACCAAGCCCTGGCAGGGCGCGCTCGGCAGCACAGGCTGTTGGAGCAATGACAGCCCCGCGGCCACAGAATAACTGCTCTCATTGCCCGTGGGACAACGTGACGAAGGCGGGGCTTTTCCACGGCGCTCCATTCCGCACGCACTCAGACAAAACTGAGGGCACCAGAGTGTAGGCAGACACTCGAGGGGCCTGGAATCTGAGACAACTGTGCCTACTGAAAACTCAGACACTGGCGATCAATAGGCAGGCATGTCCTTGTGCAAATCTGACCTCTCAAGAGATCTTCCCGTATGAATATCATATAAAATTTTTATAAGCCAAGACTCCCCATCCTCTCACCGAAAGAGAGCATTTAAATAAATCCACAATAGCATGGCGAAAGGCTGACAGCATTAGCGTTCAGCTGCAAATAAACACATCTTTGAATTTACAGATATTGCTTCCAACTGTTCCCTAGGTTAATTAAAATTACTGTCCAATTTACATATGAAATTTTACATGTACTGTTTTCCCTCCCTCAGTTGGAAATATTCCATTTTAAGTCTAAGGATACAACCCCAACAAACATGTCCAGAAGCTCAAATATAGAAAGATCTATGACTAGCTTCTATAAGAAAAAAAATCAACATGCAAATCCATGTTACAAGGCAGTGATCTGATCTAATTCAAGTTAATGGTTACCTCAGCAACCACATCATACTGTTGAGGGTGGAATATTTCTTGCAGGCAAATAACAAGTGGATCTTAAGGAGCCGTTTGGTGAGGGCATTTTCCATGACCTTGGCAGACGGGAGTGAGCTGGCCTCGCCCACACTACAAGTGGGCAGCAAGAATGCGCAAGGAGCAGGGAACTCCCGCGAGGTGACCTTCTCTGTCATCACACTGGGTCGAAGCCTTTGTTCAAGGGCGTGATAACAAGGAATTCTCCCGTGCATGCAGAGAGCGTCAAACTTCCAGCGGGGAGGGTGAGGGGGCGTGCAGTGGCTTGGACCCACCCCGAGAGGTGGGATACTTTCACACTGTATAGAATCGCTCGCGTATGGTGCTAAGCGACAGATTGCAGATGTTTCCCTAGTCTGTTTACCATTGCATTCAGTTCTCTGGAACTCCCGACCGTGACCTGCCAGGCTCCTGGTAAGCGCCCCACCTATACACTCCACCCTGTAGGGACTGCTGCCACTGCCGCCCACCCCGCGCAGCGCCACCCAAACGTCCTGCCCCTTCCGGGTGTGGTGGATGTCACTGCTGGTATTTCAGTGGAGGCCGTGAACCTCGGCTGCTGCATAACTTATTCAAGGCGCTCATGTGCTCAGAGAGGGCAGGCGTTTTTGACCAATTGCCCACTGTTAACCACGCCAGATGTTCATCATTCGGGAAAAGTAACCTGATCATATATTATCGCTAATGTTTAGCAGCAGAATATTTTTTGTACATGAAGTAGTGTTCAGAAGGCCAGCGTTCCCTTCCCCTTTGCTCTGTAGGACCCTACAGAAGCCTTAGAAGAGGGCTTGGTAGGACAACGGGAACAGGGTCCCCAGGACCGTCCAGGGCATGCTGACAGACCACACACAAGCACCCTGGGCAGTCAGGGAGTCCAAGGAGGGCCGAGAGACACGGCGACCCACGGGAGCAGAGCGTGGCGGGTGGCACACCCAGCGCTGGCTTTATTTATAACTTTGACTCATTCCAGCCCTGTATAGGGAGAGAAGTCTATTTCCACAGACAGCTGGGCTTTATTCTCCCAGCGAGTCCTCCCTTCAGGGCAACTGAAAAATATCTTTGTAAACTGTGCTTTCATTTCACTGCCTCTGAATTTCTGTGGCCAGAGTTGACCTTTCCATGCAACCAGCCAGGGAAAAATCATTTTCACGCCTCAGCTTAATTCTCATGTGCTTGATCCTGTAATTATCGTCCTTTGGAAATAGGAGTTCAACCCCCCGACACTGTTATTAATACACAGCATTCTCCCTAGGACAGGGAGTTCCAAGCAGCCACAGAGAGCTTGGACGTCCTCCAAACCTCCGCCTTATTTAGTCTCTGCACCTTTTGTTCCTACGCGGTGGAGACGATGGTCTTTTCTGCGCTTCAGATTACACAGCTGAGCCATCTGCTCAGACTGCAAGCTTATTTTCCAGGCGAGAAAGAGAGGCAACTCTCTTGGTCAGCAAGCAGGATACGGGTACCAGACCAGAAGATCTTTGCAAGTCATTCTTCCACAAAGGGACCTCTCAGATACTGACAGTAAATGAAACTGGTGGTTTTTCCTGCTCCTCCAGAGCTGCAGTTCTTCGCAGAGATAAGAAATCTCTGTGTAGCCACTTTTCTCAGGTTACATGGATCTACAGATGCTCTCCTGGGGAAGGCCTCCCTAGGAGGCGCAGAGCAATGTTCGCTCTGCCAGGGTCCTCTAGCTCTGCCAGCGCACGTCTCTCAGAGCTATTTCCCCTGTGCATCTAGAACCCAATGTTTGTCCTTACAAGATGTTATGTGCAATAAGTGCTGGACAACCGAGATCATCGCCTTGTAGGTTCCTTCCATTTTGGAATGCACACATCATCAAACACCATCCAAGGCAGCCCAGGGTTCTGTGGGGGCGGGGAGGAGAGGGTATAAATGCATGTACATGTGTGTTTAGCCCTCACATACATATACGTGATCTCTTTTGTCCACGTTTGTCTCCCCATCCCCCCAGAAACAGTCATCCTAACGAACACTAGTTGTATACATTCGTGTAACATGTGTCCCATTGTTTTCAGTGACAGAGGTACGTCTACGTGATGTGTTCTGTTATGTGTCATTGTAGAATGGGCACGGTTGCTGTGTGGAATAGATTACATGCTGTTCCTTTCTTTTCTTCACTCGACGCTGTGCTTGTCGGCTCCATCCGTGCTGCAAGCACACACACGGTGCGTGGCTTCGGACGTCAGGATCATGCTTCCAAGCCGGCCCCTGTGCATTCTGTACGCACCCGCCCCGGGACGTCTGCCACTCCTGCGCCCGCATCCGGCCCCACGACGGACCCTCTCAGACGTGTCCCTTAATGGGCTGGTTGTGGGAATGCATTCAGGTTATATACTCAGAGTATTCCTATAATTCCATTTTTCATTAATAAAGGATGTCACAGATTCTTCTTATAAATACTTTTGAAGGATGCGGGATATGTTTCCGAGTGATTGCCCCCCCTTTGGATACAAACCTATTTCCTCTTGACTCTGACAGTCACCCTACACAGGAACATCGGCCTGATAAGAAACGGTCATGGTGTTGCCCCCCGTCCAGTTCCTACCGCCTCCTGGGGAACATGAGAAGAAGGTTCCTACCTTCTTCTATCTCAGGGAAAGAACCTCATTCCCAGCCACTAGTAACATCACTCCAAGGGGCCTCCTAGGGCATCTGAAGGAATGGGTTTTCCTTTACCTGCACAAGGACCATACAGCCGATCTGTACGAGCTAGGTATCTGTCACAGTGACGCATTCCTGCTCCTGCACTACCACCACGTAGCCACCGATCCACGGCCGCCAGCGGCTTAGGGTCCCAAGATATGGTGATGACAGTTAAAGAAAGGAAAACGTGTACGAAAAGTCAGGACTCATTTCCTATTTTTTTCAAACATTTTATTTATTTATTTTTAGAGAGAAGGGAAGGGAAGGAGAAAGAGAGGGTGAGAAACATCCACTTGTGGTTGCCTCTCGCACGCCCCCTACTGGGGACCTGGCCTACAACCCAGGCCTGTGCCCTGATTGGGACTCAAATTGGCCACCTTTTGGTTCGGAGGCTGGTGCTCAGTCCATTGAGCTACTCCAGCCAGGTCATTTCCTATTTTATCATTAGAGGTTGCTCAACTGGCTTATAATCACGCTTAAAATTCAGACTTAACATTCATAGCAATTTATTATAAAAAATCATTTTTTCACATTCATGTATAATATACATTTCAGATAGTGCAGTTGAGAAAAAAAATTTAAAAACAAGCTCAAACTCTCTTGAAACTGGGTTTCTTTATATTTGAACGTGTGAAAGAGATTTTATTTTTGGTCTGCCTACATACCTATCTATCACTTATTTTGGTAGTTTGGTACAAAAATCATTTCCCATTAACCGCCAGTTGGGGTTGAGTGGTAAAATCCAGGCCATTACTTATCAAACTCTAGAAATGATAACTGTGGGTGCAAGTATTTTTGAAAATTTTACTACAGCATAAGCACTGATGAACAGAAAAAAAAAAACCAGATTTAATCAAAGTGGCACATCGATAATGGAAGAGTAAACTCAAGAGCCGTTACGGTTTTAGCCACATAAACGGAATGTCATTCCACAACGTACAGGGTAGCGTATAAAGGGCAAGGATGTAGGAATGCAACATTTCTGGCCCCCTCACTGCCCCCTGGCAGAAAACGTGACAAGACAGAACAACTGCCTCCTAAGGTAAGTTTCCTGCTCTGGTCCTTTGTTTTACACCCGGGCGCCTGCCAACTGCTACCTTCAAGCCAAACCTGGCCCCCCATCTTTTTTTGTAAATAAAGCTTTATTGGGACACAACCGTGTGCACTTGCAGACGAACCGCCTCTCATTGTTTTCGCTCTCCAGCGCCAGAGCTGAGGTCACCTGACCCACAAAGCCTAGTGCGTTCCTATCTGGCCCTTTGCGGAGAGCGTATGCTGACCTCTGCCACAGCCCATGAAGGAACACGCACACATTCCGGCGCTGCCACAGTCCTATCTAGCGGGGTTGGACTCGCTCCCTGGCTCAGTAAGGCTGTCTGGAGCCCCTGAGTCCGGCACATGATAAACCTTGTCATTAACGCCCCTTTTGCTGTGGGCTGGCACAGCTGGCTCTCCCTGCTGCTGGAGCTGCTTCCAAATGATCACACACGTTCACACTTAACTTATTCAAAATTATCTACATAAGCATGCGCTTCACACTACGCTTGGACACGCAGTGATTCATACTTTTGTTGGCAAAATGAGAACCTTGATTAGACTCAATAATGTCAAACAGCTGCCATCAATTAACAATGCTTGTAACACACCCTTTGTAGCAGAGTTGTCTAAATGGAGATGGTCTTGATTTATTGGGGAATGGATGGAGGCAGAGTAAAAGGTATTGATTTTGCCCTCCGCCGTCCCCAGATACAGGTAGCATACAAATGATTCAGAGTATCCTCACTGTTGTTATAGTTCTAAGCAATTTTAATTGCCATCGTTATTTCTCCTGTCACCTAGGAATTACCAAGTACTGCATTTTAAAATTCCCAAACACGTCGTTTAATCAGTTATCTTTTTATTGTTGATTTCCAGTTTATTGCCTTGTGGCTGCTCTCTATAGTAGGGCTGTAAATAGATGTATATATAACAGTTTTTTATTTATTTATTTTTTTGGTTTTCACATTTTTATTGGGGGCCACAGGGGAAGGAACCTCCTTCCAGGCACTGGAGGTGCTCACGGTATCTTCAGTCACACCAAACTCGGGCCCTGGGGGTCCTGCAGGTGGCTGGGCACGTCGGACATGTCCCATCATCTCGGATGGGCACAGGGTAGTGGCAGGGCATGACCTGCATGATCATAGCGGCGCACCCGGCGTAGTGGCTGGAGGTTGGCAGAGTTACAGTCCTGGCCAGCTTGCTCTCGGCAGTGGCCAATAGACAAGTCTTCTTAATGCCATTGTTGACACCTTTTATCTACTTGGTGATACTCTGTTTTCTTGACCTAACAATTTCAGTTAGAAGCCTGTTAAAATCTTAATCTACTGATGAATGTGTCTATTTCTCTAGATAATTAGGTCAGCTTCCTTTCTGAAGTTCAAGATGTATACAATTTCATATTGGTATATGTTCTTGGTAGACTTGTCTTTTTGCATTCATTACTTATCATTTTATTTTACTAAGACAATTTGTGCATTAAATTCTGTATTGTGAGATATTAGTATTGCTAAGCTTTATGTTCATTAGTATTCTCCTTGATTATGTTTAGCTGTGTCATTTCTATATAACTGGATTTTTACTAGGCAAATTTATTTCCTCCCATGATCATTATTGATATATTGGGACTCCCACCATTTTGTTTGTTTTCTTTATTGCCCTTGTTTTCCCTCCTTTCCTTTTTTTCTGTTCTTCTATTTATTTCTATACTTAACTTTTTATTTCTCTGTATTTCTTCTCAATTTTGGATGTTATTTACCATATTTTATACTTACAATGGTTATTTCCAATGTTATATATACTAAACATTAATTTGTGTAATAAAATCTGAAGGTATTCCGTAATTATATACTTCCTCAAAACACTGCATTTCTTTTTCTTAAAAAAAAAAAAACACTGCATTTCTATTTTATTATTTTTGCCAATGGTTTTTATTTTCACTGTTTCATGCAATAAGTTACTTTTACATTGAGTATGTAATTAAATTAATGGGTATTATTTCATCCACTCTGCACACAGTTTCTTGAGCCCTGCCTGCTCTCTCTTCCTTGCCACTTAGAACATCCTTGAATGTTTCCTTTGTGTAGTTCCATAGTCTGTGCATTATACAATCCAGGGATGGGGGGAAATGCCTTTATTTGATGCTTGCCCTTAAATGTTAAGATGCCAATTCTCCTGTGTGGACGCATACTCATTCCCCTGTAAGTCATTTGACATCTCTCTGTGGCAGTTTCAAAATTTCTCTACATTCTCAATGGCTTGCATGATTACATACATGCCATGGAATGGACCTGCATGATTTATTTTTTGTTTTCAGTTCATAGAGTACACTTTTGAGCTAAACAACTGAATTCTGAATAATTTTGGATATTGTTTCAATCAGTGCCATCTATTCTTTTATGAAAATCCTACTAAAACAATGTTAAAGCATCTCAATCGAGCCTCCAAATATCACAGCTACTCTTATATTTCCTTTTAAAAAATCTTCTCACTGTTCTATTTTTTCTAATGTTGTAGCAATGTCTAATTACCAATTTCTCTTTGAGTATGTGCAGCAAGAGTTTATTCCCAGTTTGCTTTTGCTGATAATTGCTAAATATTTCTAGGATTTCCAATATTTATCTTTATTCCTGCCTATCTGGAAAAGTTCCCTGCCCTCTTAAAAAGGATCCTGTTAATTCATTTATTCATTTAAGCATCTTAAGTATATTACTTTTAAACTCTCAGACTGTTTTAGAACATTCTTTTCAAGTTAATTCATTTTTTAAATATTGACTTTATTGACTGTAATGGATGCTAATCATGGGTCTCTTCAGAGGCTTTGGAATTTCGGGTTGTGGTTTGTTTGGAGGGTTGATTTTTGTATTTTCTCCTCCCCATTTCTTCCTCCCTCCCGCTCTTCTCCCTCCAGGCTTACTCCTTATGTCTAATGATTTCACGGCTGGCTGAACCTCCACCCCCATGTGATAGTTCATTGTGTGTCAACTTGGCTGGACCACAGTACCCAGAGATGTGGTCAGACATTTTTTTTCCAGGTGTCCTTGGAGGGTGTTTTTGGATGAGGTTAACATTTGGATGGGGTGGGTGGACTCTGAATAAAGCAAATTGCCCTGGATAGTGTGGGTGGGCCTCGTTTAATCAGTTGAAGGCCTGATTAGAACAAAAAGACTGGCCCTAACCCTAACCCTAACCCTAACCCTTCAGATGTGAAAGCAGCATCAGCTCCTCCCTTGGTCTCCAGGCTGCTGGTCTACCCGGCACTTCAGGGCCTCTGCTGCAAGACAGGGAAATTCAGAGCAGATCTTGCCCCCGGATCCCTGGAGGACTTGGTCCAATTGCTGCTCTCAAGGCTATGCCTGTGTCCTTCAGCCACTCTAAACCCCCAGCTGCCTACGGTCATATCCAAGCAGCGGGCAGCAGCTCCTTTCTCCACCATCTTCACTGAGATCGGGAGAGAATCTCACCGAAGCTCCTACTGGGTCAACGTGAGATTCACAAGCCACGTCCACTGGCCCATATCAAGTGTGGATGGATCTGCCTTTTTCCTGTGATAACTAAAGAACGGAAAGGAATGACGATGTCCGTGCAAATATATTTTGGAAAACATCCTTTGGCAAGATGGGATTTCATCCAGAAGAAGAACATTCTGAAGTTTTCACTACGAAAGAACTTTTCTAATTGATTGACAGCATCCATAGATGTGATAAAGTCGTGGCTTCTACAAAAACAACAGGCAATACCAGTTGAGCTTAAAAGGGCAAAGGTGTTCAGTAAAGGACACCCCTCCGGCCTCGGCCCCTCGCTCAGATCTCGGATTAGACGTCCCTTCTCCTTTGCTGTGCTCAGACCCACGGCCCACCCCCGCCCCGCCCGCCCCCTCCCCGCCCACCCCACCGTTAGCTGACTTAATTTCTCTCCTACCTGCTCCCATGATAGCCTGGGCTCACCCCACTGGGACAGTCCACAGGGTACTGTGCTATAGCTTCTTATTTATTATCAGGGTCACCCACAATGAAAGGTAAATCTTTTAAGAGCTTGTGCGTCTTCTCTTTTACGGATATTTCAGTTGGCTGTGCCTGGACCCCAGCGCAGCACATCGTTAGCCCCTCATAAATATTTTTTGAAGGGTGGTGTGGCTTCTCTTCATTCTGAATAGCCTTGCTATTCCTGGGCATTTATGGTCAAGGTACCAAACGATTCCTATGAGATTTGATAGATACATAATGTTTGACAATAAACATTTGATTGACGGAGATATCTGCCCTTTTTTTGTTGCATGCAGACTCTGCACACCCAGCAACGACTGCTGTCTGTCTGCAGACCCCTCGGCCTTCTCCTGGGTGGGAGTGGCTCGCTCAGCCTGCCAGGCTGTTCCCCCCGTCCCCGATGGACGTCAAATGCTTCTGTTTTTTTCCTTATACTTTCCCACCAAGGGTGACTGCAATTCAAGACTACTTTCAGCTTAAAAAGACATCTTAGCCCTTTTGCGTCCTGCCTGGCTCTAGGCCAAATTACACAGTTTACCAGCACTTAAGAAAATGTCTACTTCATCACCGTGGACGTTTGAGCACATGGTTCCAGAAAAGCAAGTTTAAAATCTAAGCTGTACGTGAAAACTCCTGCCGCGTGGTGTCCAATCGGCAAGCGGTAAGGCTCCGAGAAGCAGCGGGCAGTGAGCTGGGACTGCGGAAAGGCCTGAACTGATTCCAGCACTCCACCCGCTCCTCAGCAGGGAGGGCCCGGAGGACTTGGGAGAAAATAGCCCCTCAAGGGAGCCAAATCCCTGCTCTTCCACTGAACACAGGACGGGGCCATCATGGGACAACTGAAGTGGGCTCTGGGGGCAGGCGGCCGCGCCCACACAGGTCTTCACAGACCGCTGCTGAGAAACTCTTCAGAGCCCAACCCATCCTGTGCAAAGGCATTGGGGAGAGGGACGTGATACAGAATAGTCCCAATATAAGCAGCCTGACAACACGTGTGGCATAAGAAGGGACAAACGGGCAATCGATTCCGGACGAAGGTTTCTTCTCCCTCAGATTCAAAAGTGTGGGTGTTATTTATCGTCTCAGGTTGCGGGGTGGTGGGGGAGAGGGGAGGGCGGGAATGAAGGCGTTATCATGCAGACACCTGAATGTCTCAAGGAAAACAAGATTCTCAAAACCAATTCTGATCGATGCTGTTTTCTACTAAGTTTGCACTGATTTATCAAATGATTCACAGGAGTACCCGTTTGTGTTCAAGTTCACATAAGCTCTCTAAGCCCTAACCCTTACAAGTAAAGGAAGTCGCTTTCCAGTATTTTGTGGTTGTTTTTAACTTAAATAGGCAAAGCCGAGTGGAGACAATGACAATATCAGCAGGGAAGGGAGATGAGGGGTGTGGCTGAGAAGAGAGAAGGAGAGGAAGAGCTTTAACACAATATTGATTAACATTTTGTCGCTGTAGTTCTCATCAGCTTTGTCCCGGTAGAAACCGCAGATCTTTGTTCTACCAAGGACAACTTGAGTTTCCCTGTTCATTTACAGAGCCCAAGGCACGCAGCGGGACCGGGGCCCTGGGCGAAGGCGATAGGGAATTTCTCCCTTCCCTCACTGCGCCTTTGACAAACTCCAACCCTCCCACTAGCCCGGTGTCAAGGGCTGATCGATACAGACATTCATGAGTCCTGAACATCAGAGAGATAGGATCCAAACGGCCTTTCCTAAGTTCAATACACTGGAAACTCTGGTCAGTCGCGTGAGGGGCCCTGCTGGCAGGAAGCGGACAGCCCTGTGAGGCTGTGTGTTAATAACCAGCTTAATATCAATATCCCCAAAGGCCCAGTTTGCGGTCCCCTCCACTAACCCGCGACCTGGTCCGAAGGATACGCGGTCAGTCTCCTCTGTGCACATAAGGATACCACACAAGCCAGGGAACGTAGATCTCAACCTGTTTGCTTCTCTTCTTGTGGCCACCTAGACACTCTCAATAGACATAACAGCAACACGCATGTGACACCATAGTTAAACAGCACCTCCTCCCACGACGAGACTGATCCCTTGGAGCCTGCTTACTGTCCGCCTGCAGATGTCAGCTCTGCCGCCCTGGCTGTGGGTGCTGGGCAGGTTGCGCTGTGGTAACATGACCCATTTCCTCCTTATCTACACCTTCATCTGCCAGGGAAAGGACACTCCAGGCCTGCCAGGGATGGCGTGATCAATTCTGAACGAGCAGGTTTGCGGCGGTGAGTATTGTGTGATTTGCAGGGTTTTCTCTGTTCCATTACTGCTGTAGTCAATGCGCTATTCTGTGTGCCCAAGCCAACGGTACTAACCTTTTACAATCCCTTAACATAACCACATTATAGCTTCGGAGTAGAATTTAGTACTTTGCAGTTGAATTGCTGGACGTGGTTACAGGCTGTTAAGCTGCAGAATGCAGGGATGTATGAATGTTCTCTCCTGGACCACATTCCAGGCCCCAAATGCTGGTTGCCTCTACCGCAGCATTTGCACTTGAGTCTTGGTGCAGAGGTCTGTCCTGCTCCCTGGGTATGGAAGACATGCGTTCTATGTATTGAGAGTTTACTCACCCCTCACCCCCATCTCTAATGCCACCTCCTCTACGCAGGCTTCTGTGATATGCCCTCCTAATGACATCGATCCCTTCTCCTTGACTCCATCTGTATTTTCACTCCAGCCTTATTGCTCCAGTTCTCTGTAGGAGACAGGAAAGGAGCCTTCTCCCCGATCCGCAGCTCCTTTTTCTTCTCTGGGCTGGCTCAGGCATTCCCTCCGAAAGCACTGCATCCTCACTGCTGGCCTGCCTGCTCACGCAGTGTGGCTCTAGGTCCCATGGCCTACCCTCCTTCAGTGGCAGGAAGGGAGGCCTTCCCACGGGGGAATTGCTCCTCACAAGCCAGAAATGCCCCATTGAGCATCAGCCGCTCCAAATGATGCGCGGCTGCCCACACGTGTTGTTTATCGGATGGTTTCCCGGGACAAGAGAGTCGTGGAAGGGCCAGTGAGGACGTCACTGCGTCACGGCGGGCCAGGGTCTCTTGTCCACCCGCCCCCGCACACAAGCCTCTGAGCGTGCGCCGTGGTGGGCCCCTGCTCACTGGTGGTCCTTATTCCTGGTGGGCTGTGCCCGCGGAAAAATTGATGCTCCTCCCCCTTTTATTGGAGGGTGAGGCCTCCGGGAGCACATCTGATTTCAGTGACTCATTTCATTCTTTTTGCCAGCCAAATTGAATTTCAGGCCCAACATAATGAGACTGAGAATCCATCATGAAGATCATTAAAAAAGGAAATAAATGCATGTCTTAGGCATGGGGAAAACACCGTGACAACCCAAACTCCACCCTGGGCTGATTTCTCAAGGAGCCCAGGGGACGTGCGTATAACCCGAGCAGACTGAAGACAGACACATCCTGACGTGCCGGCAAACGGCACGGGCAGCGCGCACTGGGACACGGTCCGTGAGAAGGGCCAGGAAACGCACAGCGATGCAGCGGCCGTGCCCAGAGAGGGCGCAGGGTACCTAGGCTATGAAAGCTTTTCCGCTGAGCAGAAGCAAATGGCGCAGTTTTCAATTTTCCACCGCTGGGGCTGTAACGTGCCCTGCCCTGCGTGTCCAGTGCCTGGCCCGGGAGGCCGAAGGAGCTCAGGGGTCACCAGCGACCCTCCCTCTCTCCATGGGGCCTCTCCATATGGGTCTTCTGGGCTTCCTCACGGCATGGAGGCCTGGGGAAAGTCCGACCTCCTACAGGAGCGCCTCACAACGGAAGGAGAGCAACAGCTCCAGGCAGAAGCTGCCGAGGACCTTGAGCAAGGCTCAGAAGTCCTGCAATGTCACTGGGGCCGTAGTCTATTGATCAAAGCAGGCACGAGCCAGCCCGCATCCAGGGGGTGGGAGGAGGGGCTCACCCTCATGAGGAATGCCATGCATGCCCAGGGACAGGGGGAGGGATGGTGGGAACCTTGGACACAAGCCTCCTCAAGATTCCATCTTAAACAACACTGTCCAGAAAGACCTCCTGCCTTAGCCATCCTATGGAAACTACGCTGTGCCCACCAGCTGTTCCTGGTTACAGAGTTTATTCCTTGGACGCATTAACCGCAGTCTGTAATCTTGTCTCTGCGTTTAATTGTTTACTCAATACCTCTGTGCTGAATGGAAGCCCCGCAGAGACAAATTCAGCCCTGTATTCCCATCTCCCAGTACAGAACATCGAGCCCAGTAGGTATTAGCTACTAAATGGGCAAGCTAGACAGACTCCCTCGTGGACCAGATCCATTCGGAGCAACTGTGCCGCCCAACTTGGACTAAGTTTCTAGGCAACAAAAAGAATGCCTTCCTGAGCCCTCCTCAGGGCCAAGGACTACCCAGGGTTCCCGTTGCACCCACACATCTTTGCTGAATCATCGTAACACTCTTGTTCCTTATTGAGAAGGTCCTGGGAGCCCCGTCTTCAAGGATTTTAGTAGAAACGGCCTTCACTGCCGTACAAAGTATTCGTGGGTGCGTGCGAAAACCCCCACCCCTCGCACCGGTTCGTCCGGCTGGCGACCAGGGCCCGTGCGAGCAAGTGCTCTGCTGTGGCAACGTCCTCTCAGTCTCAGCTACAGCGGAGACGGGGACAAGGTGACGCGCAGTCACCCTGGCACGGGCCACTCGTTTCCTCTGCGCCAATGATCCCCTCTCGAAAATGTAGCTGTTGCCCCCACAGAGCAGGACGGACTGAGGTAATAGGCATGGGCCACAAAGTCCCTTTAGTTTTTTCCACACAATAAAAGACACATTCCTCCTTTTCACCAATAACGTGATTGATTTGGATATTTTGAGTATGTCGGCTGTTTCCCACTATTGGCTGCTCGTGGGGAGAACCCAGGGGTGCCCCGAAACATCTTCCAATGCATGAGGCAGCCCCGCGGCAAAGAATTATTTGGCTAAAGTGTCAATAGTACCAAGAATCTTCACAAAACCACTTTTCACACATTTGATCAGTTGCAGCACCTTCTCCATACACAGCACAAATCTTGATTTGTGTTTCCATTGTGGTTTTACCTTTCCTGAACTAATAAAGCATAGTACGCTGAAAATGTCGCGTATTTTCTTCCCTCTTCAATATTACAATGGCTGCACAAAAGTTTACCAATTTTGGCAATTTTTTTTAACGCATGCTCAGAGGACAGCTGTCACACTGAAATCTAAGAAAATGGTTTCGAATGACGTTAAAGAAAACTAAGCGCACCTAGAGCCATCGTACAGGAAAAAAGGAAATGAACTTTTTGGCCAACCAGTACATGTAGAGAACTTATTGTCCAGCGTACTCTGAGGTATGTGTTCAATGCATGGTATTTCCCCAGCGTCCTAATGCCTATGGTTACAAAGGGGCAATGTCTCTGATTCGAAAAGTCTGCCCTTAATGTAGTTGACGTGCTTTCCGTCTAAGTGAATTGATAACGTCGTCTTTTATTTTCAAACAGGGGGAATGAAAGGACATGGGAAAGAACCACGGAAACAGTGTTCCAATTCCATTTGAAATAATGGAAGGGAAAATGCTTCCACTTAGACATTTTATATCGGCTTGAATATGATTCGCAATTGGCCCTGAGAGAGGCACAGTTATCAGCAAAAACCAAGGCTGACCTTTCTTCCTTTTTCTAAACTGCGTTGACTCATAAAGTTTACAGGGAAAGAACTGATATTTATAGGCATCTTAGTAAATCACAGCACTCACAATATTATAACTCTGCACACCATGGAGACAAAAAGTAGACACCAAGACTCAGTGCAAGTCACTAACGCTGCCCTCACTGGCCTTTCAGAAGAATGTCAAAAAAAAAAAAAAAGAGAGAGAGAGAGAGAAAGATTTCCAATGCATGAACAAAAGTGTAAATATTGCTCAAATATCAATGCATTCTTGTCTCGTGTGCTGGAGGAAAGTGGCCTGGTCTATCAATTACGCACATCACTAGCTTACTGTATTTTTTTCCTCCTACTCTCAAGCTTTTGACCCATCTACAAAATAATAAAAAGGCAACACCCACCGGTTACCTCCCATATGTGCTCCCACCTGCAATCACCCATGCATCCTACGTACGTGCCCTGGCTGGGGACCGAACCCGCCGTGTTTTGGTGTACGACACAACACTCCAAAGCACTGAGCCAGCCGGCCAGGGCTGGGTCTCAGGCTTCGGAGTGGCAACTCCGAAACGCTGCGTGCGGGCAGAAAGTGCAGAGTGCCGGGCTCCACCTGCAGAAGGCCCCGTTCTTTAGGTCTCAACGTTGGCAATCAGTCAGGGGATTACGAAAAGCCATCAAAACCTACAGAAATGTCATAGTACAAGTACCATCCCCAGAGCAGCACGCACAAAGTGACTGATGGTGAACATCATGACAGATGTCCCAGCAAAGAGCCCCAGAAATTGAGAACAGTAAATAAACGACGAGCGAGGAGGCAGGAGTCTGAGCACATTGCGCGTGGACCGGCGGCCCCAGAGCGACCATGGGGAGCCCCGCAGGTGGACTGTGCACAGCGGGCACAGCCGCTCGGCAGGGGCGGGGCACCCTCACGGGATGCGATTCTGCTCATGCCCTGTCTCAGCTCCCGGGTCCCGTGGAAACAGGAGACACTCCAGCTGAGGTTCCGTGGACCCTGTGAGGTCCTGTTTGGGGAAGGGAGTAAGTGTGAGCAGGCAAGCCCCCCACCATGGAAATGCAGCCTGGCGCTGGGAGGGGATGGGAGGCCCTGCTGCGGAGGCCAGCTGCACGGCACATGCCTGGCCCACGAGGCTCAGCAGAGCACACCCCACCCCCATCTCCGAGCGAGGGCACAAGGCAGAGAAGGGTACCCATGGAAACGCTCATCGCTGACTTGGCAGCTCCTGGTACCCATGGGTATTGGCATAAGCCACGCAGAGCAGTTCCTGGCTCACTTGGAATTTAAATTCAAATAAGGCAGGCAGACAAAGGGGAAAACTAGGGCCGTGTGCGCTACGAAGAAGACAACACAAGGGGGTGTGATGAAGAGGGAGCAAACAAGAGATCAACGGTCAAGGACGGAGGCTCTGCGGAGGGGAGGCTTGCCCTGAGAGGAGTGAAGGAACACGAAGGAGCCCGTCGTGGGAAGACCCAGGACACCACGGCTTCTAGACAGTGGAAGGGGCAGCAAGTGCAAAGGCCTTACTATTTAATAATGCGGCGCGCTGGCATTGCGAAGAGACAGCAAGAAGACCGGTATGGCCGGGAGACCATGTGGGGCTGGAGGAGACAGGAAAGGAAGTCAGAGAACAGCGAGGCCACTAGGTCAGCAACAGCGTAAAAGATGGTGTCTAACAGGAGGAGCCGTTTCATGAGCAGCAGGAAAAGGGGGTGGGGGTCCTCTCTCTGCAGCGACCCATGAAAATAAGGAAATGATGTAACTGTATGATGTCCTTGGGGTGCCATTGCCAATAACGAGACCACGTTGTGCATCCGCGACCCTCACATCCATCCATGGTCATTTATCAGCCTCCCTTCCCCAGCAAGGGAGGGTCTCTATCATGTGGGATTACAAGCCACAGGGGGAAGACCTCTCAGCAAGATGCCTCTCTGGTGCGTTCAGTCCCTGAAGGGAAGATTACCTTGTACCGGGAAGAAAAACACGCAAGCACACCTTATGTTCTCTAGTTGAGCATATCACGTACAGAACCGATAACCAGACACTCAGAAAAGAAAGATGCCTGGAACAGTCCCAGGCCTGGGAGTTCCAAGATAAAGAATCACACGTACTCGATACGTGAAGAAATTAATGAAACGAGATGTGACTTCCCACGTACCAAACTGGCAAAGACATGAAGAGTGTGATAAATCCAGGAACGTGGGGCACCGGGAACGCACACGCCTGTCTGGTGGGAAGGAGACCTGGAAGGACCCCTTCGCAGGCCGTTTTGCAAAATCTCCGGAGGCCATGATGGATGTCAGCGACAGTCTAGCAATTCCACTGCTGGTTATGGGCCCGATAACATACCTCCCCTGTCCCCCCGCACAGCACTGCTTGTTACAGCAAACAAGAATCCAGCCGTAGGAAGACACCTGGAGGATGATAAGGTCATGCGATGAAGTATGTCATGGCGGGTAAGACAAGGAAACCAGGCCCACCTCTGTGCACATGGGTGATCTTGGAAACACCATGTACAAAGGGGGGAAGCAAGTAAAAAAGTCTTTGGTGAAACAGGCCAATTGTATGAATGCTTTCAAATTCAGAATAATCTACTCTTGGTAAAAAAAAAAAATGTTGGCCTGGTCATCCCGATGATCCCAATGGCACTGGCTGACCCTGGGAGCGGGGGATGGGACAGGGTCTGTGCTGCCGTATCTGGAATACTGCAATTCTCTGAAAACGCTCAGAAGCAAACATGAGCGAGTCGCGTTGACTCTTTTTGCTGGGTGCCTTTTCAGATACTAGACTTCGGAGCACTGACGGTGCTGCGGGCAATAAGACCGCCGCTCCACCGTGGGAGGACTGGGGGAAGCCTGGAGGGTCCCCGTTTCTCCCTGGGCGGGAGCTCAGGGTGCAAAGACAGTAAGGGTGACATCCTCTGAGGGCGAAGGAGCGGTGCGACTCTTCGAAATCAATGCTGTGCACAGGCCGAGAACGTCTTGCTATTCCAAACAAGTGTGATCTCCAGCTCCACCAAAGTGACCTTGTATTTGCCATAAGAATAAGAGGTCCTCTAGTAACCTAGAGGAAATTCCTCCTGCGAACTCCCCCAGAGCTCTGACGTCGTTTGCTCTAAGGACGTGTGGACAGAGGGCTTTATTCTGACTCAGCTTCCGGAGAGGACCGGCCCCTTTGCAAAGCTCCCCTGCCTCCGCTCATCCGCAACCCTCGCAGGGGGTGACCCACGCCCCTGATCACACTCACCAGGCCGCAGCATGTGGGGGCTGTTCTCCGGGGGCCCCTCCAGCTGTCCTTCCCACTGATGTCTGCCCTGAACCCTGTTCTTCCAGAATCGTGTTCTTCCCACATTCCAGTGCTTACTTTTCTAAAGGAGGAAGACATGCACTATTCGCAATGCAGGAAAAACCTCACACACAGAATATGCCACTCATACTGAGAATTGTTAGCATTTGAGTGATTCGCTGCGGAGGCAATGATTTGATTGCCTGTATTTATTAAATATTAAAATGTGTGTAGCAAATCACATGATTTAGAATTTATGTCGTTCACTGCGAACATAGAAATTTCCACCACCAAAATACATAAGTAGGATTGCAATTTTTAATATTCCTTTGCTATCTATACAGTCTGTTTGATTTATGAGTAATTTTAGTTAGTTGGACATTCAATCGATCACAGAGAAAGCAAACAATCCTATTATCTTTGTTATTAAACGCTGTCATGTAGCTGAGAGATTGCTCAATTAAATGAAAGTTAGAAAAATTAAGGCAAAACTTAGCTTCTGATCTGTAAAGGAAGTTGGACCCTATCAGAAGTTAACAGTGGAATCTCTCTAACTGCCAAGCAAAAGAATTCAGTGAAGACTAATCGTTGCTTTAAGCTTCATTTGACTCTTTTAAGTTATAAAGCTTTTTTAAAATGTTTTCTCCTTTTTTTAAGATTTTACTTATTTATTTTTAGAGGGAGAGGGGAAGGGAAGGAGAAAGAGAGGGAGAGAAACATCTATGTGTGGTTGCCTCTCACGCGCCCCCTACTGGGGACCTGGCCTGCAACCCAGGCATGTGCCCTGCCTGGAAACCAAACCAGTGATCCTTTGGCTCGCAGGCCAGTGCTCAGTCCACTGAGCCACACAAGCCACAGCCAAGTTATAAAGCTCTTAAAATTCATAAGACTTTTGATAGAAGACACAGAATCCAGATGTACTTTTTTTAAACAGAATTGAGGTCGATTATGCACGCAGCCTCCACCGCTCTGCAATGTGGGTGTGGGTAGGCTGGGAAGAGAGGTAATCAATACTGATTTTCGGTAAAGAAATTATGAAGACTCTTAAAGAAAGAGACGATTCACAAGCAATCAAAATAAGAGATTTTCATGACTTCTACCCAGCAAGTCAAACATCCCTGGTGCCTGTTTAGGCACACTTGCAACAAAGAGATTGAAGGAAGACGGTGGTTTAGAGAACTAACTCACTGCTTGAGAATTACCTACAGTGATTCTTCCAGCTGAAACCTACGCGTGGGATTTCCCGGAGCCGGGACTACCTCACATTTATTCACATTAGTGCTATTTCGTGTGTCAAAGCTCACAGTGCTTGGGAGAGATGCAAGTATCGCCGTAGAGAGCACACTGCCAGGTTATTTTTTATTTAAAGGTTTATTCGCTGTAGAGATTATTTTTATATAAAGGTTTATTCAGGATTTTAAAAATGAGAACATTAGATTTTAATGCACATTATAAATACAGAAATGCCGTCTCCTTAGATGAGTAACATTTTATCAAGTTAACTCTCCATTAACCTCAAGCAGATTATCTACAATTCAATTCAACACAATTACTGCGTAGCACAGGCCCCGCGCTAAACGGCACAGATAAGGGGAATAAAGTAGCATCGCTGCTGCCTGAGCACTCGAGGTCTAATGGAAAGAAAAATACATAAGCAGCCAATTCAATTAAATGGGATAAGTGCTACCCGTGGAAGAACGAGGACACACTTGTGCTGCTTTGTTTGAGTTCAGCGGAGTCCGAGGAAGGCACGAGAAGGGTCCACACAGACCCAGGGCCTGCCCTGTGGGAAATGCCATGGATCCGAAAGCCCAAAGGGGAGGGTGCAGGTGGCCCGGGGCTCAGGACTGCACCTTGCAGGTCCTCTGTCCTTGAACTTCAAGGTGGCCAAGAGGGACAATGGGCTCTACTCACACAACTGCCCCCTTCTGGCTTGCGCACCCAAACTAGCTGGTGACAGAGGCAGTTCCACGAGGACCAGTGGCCTTTCTTGTGGAACGAGAACACAGAGAGAATAAAGGAGTACAATGCCTCATTTATGCGGACAACAAAACGCGCTTCAGAGGCGCCTCTGCGTGCTCCGCTCTACCGCACGGAGAATACCTGGTGGCGGAAACGGGGCGGTGCTTTCGTTGCACACGGAGCCACACCGCAGGAGCCCTGTTCCGCCGGTCCGTCTGGTGGGCCTCCCCCCTGCCCCGCAATGCCCTGCTGTTACAAAAGACCCACAGCAAGTGGCATGTGCACTGTCACGAAGCGGAGAAGTATGGGGGGACTTGGCCATGAGGGGCTGACCAAGGGAAACAAACTCCTCAAAAGAATCATTGTTGTGTGTCCAGAATTCAGCCCACAATGATCAATTCAAGCAACACCCCACCGAGTAAAGACAGTCCCTTTTTGTTTCACATTGTCACGAAATTTAGAAGTAAATGTAGTGGGGGCAGTGGGCAGAGCTGCCAGTGAGCGCTACCCACATTGCGGCAGAGCGATGAGAGGTGCATCTTTGCTCAGACGAGTTTGTGCTCTGAGCTCCGCTCCGTCTCAGGGGTCCGCCCCCGAGAGAGGGGGACTCCTGAAACCCTTCATGGAGTCATGAGATGGCTACGGTTGGTTTTAAGGGTGAAGTGCAATTTTCCCTTCGGCAGAAGCCTGCAAAAATGGAATGACTTTTCAACAAATATTTGCCTAAAAGGAAAAAGCTTTCACTTTTTAGCAAGACCCCAACCTCGACCAGGTCACCCGAGAGCAGCTGCTTTCAGACAGTGTGGCTCACCCAGGCAAGCAAAGAAACTGAAACTGCATTTTTCCAAAAAGACCGACCTCCTGACCGAGGGAGCCGGGGTAAACACAAACGGACTTCCCCGGTTCATTGAGGGAGAGCAGCCCAGCCTGCCAATGAGACCGTTAGGAGCGCGTCCCATGACGCATACGTTTGAGACCCCGAACATCCCTGGGAGACACAGGGATCGTCAGTCACAGATCCGGCTTGGGCCAGCCTCCACAGCGATGGAGGTCACCCCATTATTTTGTCAACAACACAGGTGCTTCTGACCTTCTGTCTCTGACACTATGGAACCTGACTCGAGATGTCCCCACTACACAGTATGTTAAAACGCATAAAACATAACCGACGTTCTTTTAAGTGCCTAATTTTAGCTGGAAACAAAACAAGGAAGGCACTCCGCACGGACCCCACATAGCAAGGACAGTGGCAACAAAGTTCTGAGTAAGCAAGACAGGGTCACTGTGACATGGGACGCCTCACACCCAAGGTGGTCCCTGGAATGTGGGAAGCCACTGGACAGCCGAGACCTTCAGGCAGGTGCGTGGAGTGACTCACCCCGGGCTCCGGTATGGAAGGAAGGTTTTCATGAGCACTGATCATGTGAATATCTCCCCTTGCAAGGGGTCAGAATCTAAATCATTTTACGCCCCTTGTGCTCCGGGGACACTCAAGCTAAGATTATTTTTTAAGTCACTTTGCAGTGCCAGGGTACCACACGTGAAATCGATTTTTCAAGGCCTTGCCCAAAGTCCCTCTCCCAGCAAGGCTCTCCTGGTGTCAGGGTGCATGGAAATGTGTACCACCCCATGCTCCTCAGCTCCCAGGGTCCCCCATCATCCCCCAACGGAAATACTGCATGCTCAGTCATCTGGCGTCTCCACCGAGGCTGGCACTCCCCCAAGGACAGAAGCTCTGTCCCCGGCACAACGAAAGCCCCCAACCGGTCCCTGCTGCGTCCAGCACCTACATGTACTGGGTAATCGCAGGGAGCACCTGAGCGACATCTTTGCGTGCCCTTCTGGGCGACCAGCGGACGTACTGACACATTCGTAAACTCCCTGGGACCTTTCTGTTCAGGGTTCGCTGCGTGGACCTGGCGGCGGCAAAGCGAAACGAAGAAATCGCAAGCTTGTGTGAGTAACACAACGGTGATGGGGGAGCGCGATCGCTGGACGAGTGAAGAGCAGTGCGGCCAGGTGGCTGCCGGAACCGCAGAGAGCACACGTGCCGCGCCGAGCCCAGGCCGTGCGGGAAGGCACCCTATGGAGGAGGCCGTATATGAAAGAACGCGGTGCCCCAGGGGCATTAGGCGAACAAAAGGTTTTCTTTTTCCTTCCGAAAGTCAGATATCAATAGAGGAAACCTGAGCAGGGCCAACACTCTAGCGGGCCAGACGCAATGTTACGTTTTGTTTTTTCCCCAACTGAAAAGCAACCGTCAGCTAGGGATCAGCGGACACCGTTCTCTTTCTCCCGCGGGTGTCCCAGAGGACAGCTGAGGTGACGTGGTGACATCATGAGGTCATGCCAAACCGCTGCCGTCTCTCCTGGACCCCAACCCTGCTGCCCACGCACAGAGCCCCAGCCAGGAGTCCCAGGTGAGGGAGGCTCTGCACGTGCCCGTCGGTGCAGGAAAAGTTAAGGACAGGCAACTCACACGCACTCGTGTTTCACTTAATTTGTAATAGTCAGACACGGAGCAGGCGTGCTTCTTCCCTCACCTACCTTTTCCTTCCCTCCTTCCTGTGACAAGCTCTACTTTCCCCTTTTATCACTCCATCAATATTCTAGATGCACGTTTACACAGGTGTTTTGCAACAGAATTCCTTCCAAGCTCCGTCTTGAGAGATTTGTATGATATACATGTGAAAGAGAGTCCCTGTCAAATTTCATCCATCTAAAGCTTTTCCGACAGAATCAAAGCAAATATTTGAGACTTCCCTGTGTTGTTGTCTCGGGTTTGCTTTTTATTTTGAAAACTCCTTGTATTTCAGCTAACCACATACACAAGCACGTGCCTTTTCCCCATTGTTTGTCTCCTGATTCCTACCTCTTCTCTTCGTTGAGATGCAGAGCCATTTTTTTTAATCTCCAATTTTAATTTTAAATAGCTTTCAAGGAAGGCTGCTACAAGGTAAATGCAAATATGGAAAAGCTGGGTAAATATTGGAGTCTTTCACTTACCATTTTACTCCTTGATGGATTAATACATAAATAAATCCCTTTGCAGAGAGATTGATCAAACTTAACAGCACAAAATATGACATGCATTATTTAGCAAAGTGCCTCAGACCTGTAATCAGGAGCCATTGTTTTGGGCTCTGAGACATGGAATTGGTTTTCTGCGCCGCTTCACATAAAGTACGTCCCTCCTATTCATACTTGATATGTACAACGGTTAACATACATTCTGCTCAAAGAGGCAGGCTGTGCTTCAAGCTCCCCAAGCTTGCTGCATACCAATGACCAGGAGCTCCCTGCATACCAGGAGCAGCTTGGTGACCGTTGGAGTTAGTGATACACTGTTTCTGCGGTTACAGAGGGAGGGGCCAGGAGCGGTGGCTGACTGAGGGAAGGAAGAAAGCCACCAGAGAACATTAATTACCTCGTGTGGAATGCACAGCTGGCCAAGACAAACAGACACATCACAAGATTTTTTTAGTCCAAGGTGTAGTGTGTGTTGTATTCAGAGGTGCTTTACTGTAGTAGGCTGCCTAAGAAACCCGCCCCCCAAAATAGCCACGTCCTGATCCCCGGATCCTGTGGATTTGTGATGGTACAGGACAAAAGGAACTTTGCATGTGTGATTAAGTTAAAGACCTGGAGGCAGGGAGGCTATCCGGGATCATGACGAGGAATCTGATGTCGGCACAAGTGTTCTTTTAAGCAGGACACAGGATGAAGTTCGATTACAGACAAGGAGGGTCAGAAGAACACAGAGGAGAAAGATTCAACCCACCATTGCTGGCTTTGAAGACAGGGATGGGGCCACAAGCCAAGGATGACAAGAGACCTCTAGAAGCCAGAAAAAAGCAGCTTCCTCCAGAGAAGCATGGCCCACGGACCATGCTTGATTTCCTTACTCAGGGCTCCCCAGGGAAGCAGACCAATAGCAGACTGGGGATGAGGACTTGGCTCATGCTATTCTGGAGGCAGAGAAGTCTCACAATCGACTCTGTGCAACCTGGAGACCCAAGAAAGCCAGTAGCATAACTCAGTCCAAGTCTGAACGCTTGAGAACCACGAGACATGCCAGTCAAAGGGCAGGAGCAGAGGACACTCAGATGTTCCAGCTCACGCAAGGAGGCAGGAAAAGAGGGGGGAATCCACCTTCCCAATTTTTTGTTCTTCTCAGCTCTCAACTGATTAGGTGAGGCCCATCCACACCGCAGAGGGCAATCTGCTTTACTGAGTCCACTGATTCCAATGCTCATCTCATCCATAAAGCACCCTCCCAGACTCACTCAGAAATAAACTTTAATCTGGGCACCCCATGATGCAGTCAAGTGAACATGTACAATTAACCATCACACCCATGAGATGGATTCTGGACCTCTGGCCTCCAAAATTGTAAGACAATACATTTCCATTGTGTTCAGCCACTGAGTGTCTGGCAGTTTGTCACAGCACCAACCAAAGGGATGTTTCAGAGTCAGGACTGCCTGCCTGTGGAGGGATGGGGACAGGAATCAGGCTGCCTAAATTTTAAGCCATTATTAGTGTTCAGCCTCAGGCACATTTCCGTGAACCATTATCCTCAAAAAGGACAATAGGGCACCTCTCTCTCTGGTCAGGAGTTGCTCAGAAGCAGTCCCTTCCCAAGGATCCAAACGCAAGACTTATTTGGGAACCCAGAGGACAGACATGGGGAACAGGGAGGGGACACAGGGAAGGAGCAGCAAGTATAGCTGTGTCATTAAGTCACCCACGTCAGTGGCATCTGTCTCTTAATCCCTCGGGGAAACTGCTAAATGGTGCAACAAGCTTCCTCAGAATTACGCCCCTCCCCCATGCCCTCCCACCCTCTTCCCAACCTCCCGCCTGCCCCCAGGAAGGAATGAGGGGGGCAGAGAGAGAGAGAGCATGCACACAGAGATGCAGATGGCAGCAGCTGGCTCTCAGGCCAAGGTCAGAAGGACACGGGGCGGGGGGGCCGAGGATCTCCGGCAGCCCTTTGCAGGCTGCCTGGAGATCTACTCCACGCTTGCTCCTTTCCCTCACGCAGGGCCTCACCGAGTGCTCCATGAAGGCTGGCCTTTCCCCTGTGTTCCCAAAGCATGGCCGTGGCGCACGGAACGCCTGTGCTGAAACACCCAGTCCCCTGGGCGGTGCCTGTGACCTTGATGCAGCTGTGAGCAGCGGCGGGCAGCCGCTGGGGCTTCCTCACTCGTACAAATACTGCCCTGGTGCATGCAGGAGCTTTGAACGTGTTTGTTGAGTGACTACTGAATGATAGAGAAATCCCACAAGCACTTGGCAGTAAGAAGGAAGGGCGTTATGAAATGAAGCTGGAGCAACCTAGGTCCCACATGACTCAGCAATTCCACTGCTGGGGATGCACCCAAAGACTGGGAAACAAGGACTCCGAGAGAAGCCCACGAATGTCCAGGGCAGCATTGGCCAGATCTGGAAACCGCTGAAAGATTTATCAGCAGATGAACAGATAGACAAAACGTGGTCTATCCATACAATGGAATATTTTTTGGCCATAAAAAGAAATGAAGTACTGATACTTGCTACGGCATGAAGGAACCTCGGAAAAATTATGGTAAGTGAAAGAAGCCAGTCACCAAAAAATAAAAAAAAATTTTTTTTCACATATTGTAGGATTCCATGTATATGATATAACCAGAACAGGTGAACCTAGAGTCAGAAAGCAGATTCCTGGTTACCCGGGACGAGGGACCATTTTATCTGCCATGATGCCTTTTCAATCAGTGACTAACACCACAATAAAAACAGCCGCAGTGGAAGGCCTTAGCACCAACAGCACGTGGACCGGGTTTGTCTGTGGTAGCTCAGAAAACATCTGAGCTCCTTCGGAGTTGCAAACATGCGGGGTTTTTTATTTCTGCTCCCTCTCGTTGCCAGGGGCAGACCTCCCCACCAGAACGTCTGCATGCCTGGGCGCGCGACCGAGTACCAGGACACTCCCTGCTTCCCCCACCCGCATTCGCTCATCCACCCCGACGAGGACACTGGAACGACCAACGGCCAGGAGGCCCGTGGATGCCGGGGGAGCTAAGACGCACTGTAGACAGGTTCAGCGCAGGCCCCCATTGCTTGGCCAGCCCGGTTACACAAAGCTAGTCACACCAGCAGGGCCTTGCAGAGCTAACTAATGTTATCACTAGTCATCTTTCAACCGGTTTGTCATCAAAATACCTGCAATTTCTCCATTGTCCATTCTAAGTCGGAGCCCCATGGCCCGCTGTTTCTTCTAGGCAGATTAAATAACAGGCGTTCCCATGGACTGAATAATCACTTTAGCTTTTAACTAGGGGGGCCAACAAAGGCTCTTTGTCCGTGGCTTGCCAACCCCGGATATGTAACCCCAGATGCATCCTTTCTGAGAACTCGGCAGGCTGAAGGCCGATCCCAGGGGATCAGCCCGGGGGGGACAGCGAAGCAACACAAACCCCCGATTCACTGAGCGGGGCAGCCTCAGCGGAAATGCTGGGGCAGGGGTGACTAACGATGGGGCAGCCCCGGGTCGTAGGACAGGCCCCTCTTCCGCCCGCCCCATTCCACCCACTCACAACCAGTTTGTCACACCAAGGGGCAAAGAATGTGCCAAGTTCTTGGCACTTTTGTTCTCCTTAGAAGGCTATTTCTGTGCCTGACTTTGGCCGGCCAGGTCAAGATAAAAATGAGCATGAATCAAGAAATAAAAATCCGCTCAGGGTGATGTTTGCAGGAAATATTATCTAGCATCAGACAATAAATGAAATGAAAGCAAAATGAGTGGTAACAAATGAAGTTGTTTCTGAAATAGTCCAACAAGGAAATTCTTCCTTGCTTAGTAGAAACGCCATAATTCCCTAAAGCAGCAACCTCCTGGGAACCCTGTAACGAGAATCAGCTGATTTTAAAGACCATTTGGGATTGATGGGACAGGACCCAACCCAGACCCCCCCATAACTCCAGGTCCCCATTGCCCTTCCACTGAGCCATGTGATATTCATCTATTTATCCATCCATCCATCATCTATCTATCCATCTATCACCTATCTATCTATATTCATCCATTATCTGTGTATCATCTACCTATCCATCTATCATATATATTCTATTACCTATCTATCCATCCATTCATCTATCATCTGTTTAACTATCATCTATCTATCCTAGCCAATATTGTACCCAAAATAGGAAGAGATGTAAATATCACACTAGTTAGAACTGACCTAAGGGTCATAAACCAAGTATACACACATAGAACTTTAAGAAATACGAGGGCAAAATAAAATTTTGTAATGGTTCTTCACTAGTACTTGGCACAGTTGAATCCATATCCGTTTGGGTTGTAAAATAACTTTATTGTTTTGGCCAACTTACCATCATTACATCTTTGGACCATAACATCAAGGCTTGTTTTAGACAAGGACATTCTGAACAATACGGCTGCCCTTTTTAATAATCAACCAATGACATGTTTTTAGTGGACACTTGTTTTTAAGAAGAGATCATAGTTTTCTTTAGCACTCCATATACGTGGCTACTAAACTGTGCTGCTCAGACCAGACTGCCTTCATACATTTTGCAGCATAAATAAGCTCTCTGAAAACTTACTGGCTCAACACAACTGCCTTGTGTAATTCTGAAGATTCTGCCCATGGCTCAGCTCAGAGAGCTGGTTCTGCCGCCGCGCGTGGTGCTGGCTGGGCTGCAGCTGTCGTGGGTCCTGATGGGAGACCCCAAATTACGTAGACAAGTATTTATAGTAGACAAGTATTCCAAGCTGGAAGCAAGAGAGGCCCGCATTTCCCAAGCGCCCCCGCCAAAGACCTGCGCATCAGGACCTCCAACACCTTTTACTTCCGTCACACGGCTCCCTTTCATTTGACTGATCTCCAGAAAACCAGGCTTTTCCCTCTGCGATCCTGATTCTGCCCCTGCTCTGTCCCAGGCTGACAGAGCGCTGTCCGAAGTCAGGCTCGTCCCCGCTATCTCGTCTTTGATGCGGCTGTGGGCCCAGTGCTGTTAAAGGCATAAGGCGTTCTTCCTCTTTGAAGCCCACACAGGGGGCCTCTTCTGTCATGGGAACTTGCCTTTATTATGGTGGCGCAGGAAGTCACATCCCCCATGAATCTAAGCCTTAACCTCAGGGACAGTCTCATGCACATCTGTATAACCTGTAATGCTCAGTGTACACTGACCACACAGAGTGAAATGAAATGGAAAGAAACGGAGATTTTTATATTAAAACAGCCCTGTAAAATAGGAGAAAATATCATGAAAAGGCCCCAAATTACGTAGTACTTCAACTTGAGCAGCTTGGCTAAGTGGTGTTTTTATGAGTCCCCAATGCAGTGCTCTACACTCATAAAAGACAAGATTGCAAATAATTGCCCGGGCCTCCCAGACAAGACACCGGGAGGTGATTCTGACCTGCCAGGGTTTGTTTTGGTTTTGTTTTTTGAGAAACAGGTTCAAAACTGCCATAACAGAGGTGGGCTCCTTTCTAAACTCCGTGTGGACACCACCGCCAGTGTATATATTTTAAATGGGTTATCATCCTTATTAAGTCTCTGAAAGCATCGCTGATTGTTGGGCAGGACTGATGGAGCTCCTGCCGTGCCTTGCCCCCACGCCTACAACGGCAGGACGCTCCAGAGAATGAAATTCAGGAGCCAGGACAATCTCTGTATCGAGGCTGATGACGCGGTCACAGAACTTACAGGAAATAGCACACAGAAAAGGCATCGCCGCCACCCTCGCCAGCATCGCTGCTGGTCACGATTTTCCCCAAATGGGGAAATGCTCTTTGTAAACTTATGAATAAAACAAGGGAGAGTCTTACCCCCAAATTACAATCTGGAAAAAAAATCCAAAGTATATTAAAATTGTGTGTGGGGACGGGGGTGGGGGAGCGGGATTCTGCTTTGCATATAAAATTGTGTAATTCCAGCTTCAGAGAATGACAGCTGTTTTTACTTACTTGGAGGCCAGAATGACATCTGGACTATCATGCTGCATGGCTCCCTGAATTTGCTGGAAACCACCCCATCCCCTCCCTCCCAAGTAGTACAACCTTCCAGTCATCAAGGCAACGTAAATATCCAAATTTATAAAAGATAAATATCTAAAAGTTTCCTGGGGTGAACCACCAAGCTTCATCACAGCCCCTTGCCATCCAATGTGTTAAACATTTGAGTCGCGTGTAAACACCAGGTGGGCTTGAACAAACTCTTCGTCGACCTGAGTCATGTGGAAAGGTGAAATACCAGGAGCAGCGTGGTTATCTGTTTGCCAAGCACCAAACACCTGCACTCTGACACTCAACGCTGGGCGCGTCTCAGACAGCCTGGAGGTCGTCCAGGGCAGCTGCGTTCCTAACACTGAGAAACGCCACGGGCCCCTGATCCCCAGGCCACAGAGACGGGCTCCCGAGCCGCCCAGCTAACTGACCGCCTGTGGGCATTCTCCTTTGGACACCACACGCAATTCCACCTTCCTGCAAAGACGAGAGCTCTAAAGGAGCTGCCCGTTCTTTGCAATTGCAAATATATTCTGTTTTCTTCCACACGTCCCAAGTTGCTACGTAAACTGTTTCTCTATGGGTGGGACGTTGGGCACACACGGGGAAGGACAGACAGCTCCGATTAAGCGTTTCTTCTGCACAGTATCAAAGTTTAGTCTGACCCATACTTAGGCAAAGCGTCTCTGTTAAACACAGTCTATTTGCTGCTGTAGCAGAAAACTGGTTGTTGGAAAGGAAAGATGCCAAATTCTATGTGATAAAGTTCTATGGGAAAGAGCTATTCCAAGCTATTTGCATATTTCTAAGGTTATAGTGAAGGATAACAACTCTATGCAGTTCAACAAGAAGGAAGGAGCGTTTAAAAAACATTTGGTGAGCCCTGGCCAGGTAGCTCAGTGGGTAGACCACTGACCCAATATGCCAACGTTGAGGGTTTGATCCCCGATCAGGACACATACAGGAATCAACCAGTGAATGCATCAATAAGTGGAACAACAAAGCAATGTTTGTCTCTCTCTCATCAGTTCTTTTAAAAATTGAAAAACTAAATTAAAAAAATTAAAAATATTTGAGGGAATGTAAAATGCAACTAAAACATTTTGTTAGTTTGAGAAGACAAAGGCAAAATTATGAATGGTTATAACATATGTGTCAGCAGTATTGAATGAGCGGTAACTCTATGTGTCTAATTAATGCATTTAACAACTTTGTGCAACGGAAAACTAGTAAAATCTGTTATGTCAGAGTATTGAAAATTGTGCGATATTTTACATGGTCTAGGAGCATATTAACAGAGTTTTAGGGTGTCTGTATGAAGTGCAGAATATATTTTTATGTAAAATGTTCCTGTTTTTTCTGTTTGACAAATGTAGATTTTTATTTGCCAGTATTGGTGCCCTGAGAATAGCTGTTTTCAACTACAAAGTCTGGAATTTCTCTCTCACCCTAATTTAATGGGAAAAGTAAATTGGAAGTTTAACTAATTTGTGGCCAATTTAGATAATCAAATCAAATTAAATATCCTTCTTCCTTACCTCAATAATAAAAAGTTGGGTTTCGTTTGGCTCTGTGGAAGGAGCAGGTGTGTTTTGTTTGTCTGGAAAATTATCCAATTATCCTTGCTTATCATTTGACATTGCCTTTGAAGACTGCCTGGCAGTGTACATTTTTCTCCGTTAAGATGAAAGACTGAACCACATGGTTAGCCAAGGTGACTGAATCAACGGTGTAGAGGACATGCACACAAACTGTAACCGAATAGGACGCGATGTTCAAGGGCACTGAGAACGTGCACCAGGAGAGGCCACGCACGCTGGGCCGGAGGACACGTCGTAAGCAACTGGAAGCATACAGATGATGTTCTCGGAGAATAGAATTAGAAGAGATATTGATAACAAAACAAGACATAGTATTTCCAAATATGTTTACGTTCCACAACACAGGTATAAATCAGCAAAAGGCCGGTGAGGAAATGAGAGCTGACGTTGTGAGATGCTTTGATGTGAACGCTAAGGAACATCGGACACCGGGGGTTGTGGGGTGCAGCTAAGACCGAGCTTAGCGAGAACAAAATGCCGCTGTGTCGTGAGGCCAATGGGCCTTGCCCATGTTCCCTCCCAGGTGCCAGTTTCATCCTCTCTCTGCCTGTTAGGACATTAGCATCGTCTCCTGAATCCTATTAACATAATAGCACAATTTCTTTTCTGCCTTATGTGCAGCATCCCTTCACTGCAGACTTCTCATGTGCAGCTTGGGGCGACACAACTGTCGGGCTGCGCTTTGCTACTCTTCGTATATTTCTACATCTTTATTGCATTTTATTGTCCTTCCATCTAACAAATGCTGGACTTGCATTTACTTTCCTTTTTCTTCTGCTTGATCAGTGGCTTAAGGAACAAAATCCGACATATAACCTGATTAAAACGCCAAACACTCTCATCTTCTGTCTTCTTCAGGCAGGCTTAGAAAATACATTGAAGTCGTCCGTGATGCATCCGCGTCTATAACCCACCCCTGCTGCACAGAAGACGGGACTCTCGGGAAGGCGGACACAAAGGTTCCTGTTGACTCTCCAGCACACGGGAGGCTCAGATAATGAATGGATTTCTGCCATCCTTTTCCCGAAGACGGATCATAGGACAACAGACGCCATGGCGGGCCCCCAGCATCCCTTCCACTTCTGGTGGCAGAGCTGGTCCCAGTGTCTGAGGCTGCGTCGAGATCTTCAGGCTCCTCCTGTGCAGCGTAATGCAAACCTCACTGTTCCAAGCCCTGGGACACTAGTCAACCTGGGGAGACAGTGCAGGCACATCCAGCGCCCTCATACGGAGCAACAGTAAATCCCAGGCTGTTAGTGCGTCTGAGCCCTTGGATATGTGCTTGTTCAGTGGGCCCCACCCCATGTTCTGGGAACCCGTGGGGGTTCTGAGGATTTTTTTTTAGAGGGTCCTGCAGGAGTCTGGGGCACCAACACCACCACCTCCAGCCCATGTCCAATCATCCAGCTGCAGAAAACGCCAGCTCTGGTTTCCATACATGGCTTCTGAGTAAGACCGTGCCTGAAACCTAGCATTTCCCCCACCTGCACTAGACACCCCGGTGCAAAGATTCCCTGCATCTGCCCAAGGTCATTCTGTGAATAAACACCAGTCCAAGGCGAGCACCCACATTGCCAGTATAGCAGGTGCCTGTTTTCACCCACAGAGGGTTTAAGAAAGGCTTGGGAACTCCCTTCCCTACCAGCTCTCTCCCACCACCGCCTGCTTCCCACCAAGTGGTTGGAATCTGGGGGCAGGGCGGGTTGAGCAATGGTGTGAAGAAGGCCCTGTCACATGCAGCTCAATTGACAGTGGGTTAAGAAGTCAGTGGTTCTCAACGCTGGTTCTTGACACCCACGAGGAATAGCTATGGAGGGAGCGAGGCAGACAGCGCTCCCAGAGTCTTAGGCACCCAGAGGAGTTCTGCTTCGCAGAGTCGCCCACACACAGGCCCAGCCCTGAGACCTAGGGGAGTGGCGAATTCCCCCTGTCTTCGCTCCCAGGTGGGTCTCACCTAACGCCGCAGTGGCACGCAGGACACCGGAAGGGCCCGAGCCCTGCCTTAGAGCGTGCACGGGAGTGAGTGCGCGGCAGCACGGGTGTGCTGTGTGTGTTCACAGTTCCAGCTGCAGGAGTTAGGCCACCCGTTTTGTTCCACATCCAGATAAATCCATGTGCAGCCCAGTGCGGCGGCAACTTCACATTCCAATCAAATATTTCTTCTGGTTCCACGACTGGGAACGAGACTCTCTGGGCTGTGTCCCATCAGCTCCCACTCTGATGCTTCCCCGCTTCCTGGCTTTCCTAGTATCTGGGACGCTTCTGCCACCTGCGGTCATTGCTTGGGCCATTCCACTGCCTCCCACCACCGGAACACGGCCCCCTCCCTCACTTCCCGAAGCACCGCCAACCCAACCCTACCACATCTAACGGGCGGCTAACGAGTTCGATAAAAGAGGGCCATGGTGGCACAGAAGAAAAAATTACTAAAAGCTAAGCGCCAGGCACCACAATAGAAGTCCATCAGCCCTTCTCACACACACATCCTCCCCATCCTCCCCTCCACTCTCTAAAGGATCTGTCATGCATACAAGAAACATTTGTTGGAAGCTTACTAATCAACCAGGCACGGGCCTAGGTGCTAGAGACTTGCAGTAGAGAAAGCAAGCCCTGCCATTAGGCAATGATACTACCTACACCCGCTCTTTCCTGAGCCCTGCATTCCTGCTGCTCCCGAGTCAAAAGGAGACCAGGGAAAAATTCATGTTGCTCTGTTAGGACCTTCGTTTTGTCTCCCATTGTTTCAGCCTCAGAGAAGGGCTTTCCCTTCTATGACCAAAGGAACAAGGATGGTGCTCTGCTACACAAAGCCCCATGTGTCCAGAGGCTCTATGCGTGCGTCGTTTTCATTTCCTTGTCACAGGGAAAGGAGGCTTACACATTTGTGGCCACACAAATCACACCCATCTTCATGCTATATTCATTTGGAGTACTTCTCAGGTGCCAGTACTTCTCAGGTGCAGAGCAGCCTGTTATTAAGATCAACAGGCTGCTCTGCATGGCTCCTGGTTTGAATCTCATGGTACAGTGGATGTTTGTGTAGCGCTTGCCTGCCACCCTGAAATGAGACCTTACTGGGCTTCCACCACCAGAGTATCCATACTCTGTCCCAAAGGAATCGACGAATGGCTGCCACCCTCCAGTTGTGCATTTTCATTTCGTCTGTGGCGACTGCCCATCCCAGGGTGCTGCATGTAATCACCAGCTCTCCCCCAAGCCTCCTTCTGCCCAACAGCCCTGTGGTCTGGTTTCCAAACAAAAATGGGGGCTTCACGAGAGCTACCGAGAGCAGATATGATCCAGACTTTGCTTTGGAGGCCCTGCCTTTGTGACCTAACAGACAGGAAGTAGCAGAAGAAAGAAACATGCTTGCTTCTACATTCACGTGGACCAACAGACCTGTGCTCTTCTAGCTCCTTCTAGCAGGTGCAATTAGTGGATATTCTTTACAACTTGTGGTGATGGGTTAGCGCCCTGTTTTCAAAGGTGATAGCGTGACAAGCAGAGAGGAGTCATTGCATTGCAGCAATCACAGCAGGAAGTCATTTTCAAGGGCACGTGCTTCCCCGAGTTAAGCTGAAAGCCATTCCTGAAGAATATGGCACCGTGGACAGGTTGCCACTCCATGGGTGTTTTAATTCTGGAGGTATCCTCAGAAGGCCATGCACTAAGGCCTGTGCTTTCTTTTCTAAAGTGTTCTGAAGCTCCTTATTTGAGGACAGGGGATGTTTTTTCCTAATTTTGAATGTTCCAAAGGAATGCAATTTCAAGAGCACACACAACACGGTTCTTGCAAAGGACTGACCTATGTCCACTGTAACATTCTTCTTGGCCTCACTCGCAAAACTCTCCTCGTGCTGTCCATTAAATCTTGTCTTTTCAGCTCCATTTTGAGAGGAGCTTGGCCAGTAGACTGAACTGCAACAGCATCTCACACCTGTGAGAATGGCTTCCATAAAAAAATGCAGGAAATACCAGTGCTGTTGAGGAGGTGGAGAAAAGGAAGCCCTGGGCAGTGCTGGCAGGACGGTCAATGGGGCAACTACTGTGGAAAACTGTATGCAAGTCGCTAAAAATATTAAAATAGAGCCAGCATATGATCTAGCTTCGGGGTACACATCAAAAAAAAATGAGATCTCAAAAACACCTCCACTGTACACGTCCATGTACATTGCAGTATTATTCACAATAGACAAGATAGAACCACCACCTAAAAGTCCACCAACAGAAGAGTGGGTGAAGAAAATGTGATCTCTGTGCAATGTACTATTTTTTAGCCTTTCAGAAGGAACTGCATCTGCAACAACATGGAAGGCCTGGAGGACATTATGCTAACTGGAATGAGCCAGTCACCAAAGGACAAAGACTACCATGCATGACTCCACTGCCGTCAGGCGCCTGGAGCCGCCACACACAGAGGCAGGGAGCAGAATGGCAGTTGTCAGGGGCTGGAGGGAAGGGGGATGGGGAGCTCCTGCTCAGCTGGTGTAGAGTTTCAGTGGCAGAAGATGAGTATGTTCCAGAGAGCTGCCGCACACCACTGGCCTATAATTAACTAAACTGCATTATTATGCACTCAAAGATGTGTTGAGGGTAGATCTCATGTTACACGTCCTGATGACAATAACTAAAAATAACTTGAGAGAATTTTCCGGTGTTCATAACAAACAACATAATATGTGTTCGAAAAAACAAAACAGAAATCCACTAAGGCAAACCATCTCAGGTGTGCAACGTGAGTAGCATGACCTATTACTTGGGTCCTATTGGGGATGGATTGATGGAGATCAGAGTCCTGACTTGGCTTAATGTATCTACAGGGCCCTTCGCTGCTTCCCCATCCTTCTGGTAGACCTGGCTGCCCCGGGACCACAGCAGGGAACGGCAGGTTCCGCCTCTGCTCAGCGCCCTTACGACCAGAAGTCCTGACTGCGCTTCCTCAGGTTGCTGCGGGCGGCTGCCATCTTCCGCCGACTGTGCTTCCCCCTCTGGGTACTTCCATCCGTGACGCGCTCCGACCCATCAACGCCATTGACTTTCCTCACATGGACTCTTAACCTGTTCTTCCTCGAGGTGCACTGGGTATCGTGCAAAAGAAATGTTCCGCCTAGGTCACTTACCACTGCATATAATTTCCTGACGCTCACATTCCAAAATAAAACATATATGCAAATGAGTCTACATGCATACATTTGAGCAACTGTTTTTTTCCCCAAAGCATATCCTCTGATTCCTCCATTTCTTCCCACTTGAGGGAGTCAGTAAATGTGGGAGGGTGAAGAGCAGATATTTCTTTGCTGCCAAACTACATCACGAATTTACACATTTCTTGCTCTTTTATAGGAAAGGCTAACTAGAAGCACTAACCATCATGTTAGCAGTTGCAGCAAAGGAACCGTTTAAAGTAATGAGCAATAAAAACGTAAGTGAATATTTTATTTCTAAGTGAGTTTCCCCCTAGAGTTTTCTGGAGTGTTAATTTCCAGAATCCAATGCCAGGCTGCGTTCACCACTCTACCGCAACGAGAGGTGGCAGTTGAAGAAGGACGAGCCCACTCTGTACATGATGAACATGCATCTGAAGCTATACTGAAGGGATTAAAGGCAATAGCAGAGGGGTCAGGGTGACTCTGTGTTTGGTATGTCGACCTCAGCTCTATGATCTGAGAGCAAGGAGCTACTCATTTGAAACATTCTTATAGATTCCATCTCAGACACAGTCACCAAAATTGCCTTAGCATTGTCTGTGAATTGTGTTCACTTGACAAGCGCACGTGAGGAGTTTAAAGGATAATGATTTTCTAAAAATACCAATGATGTGCTTATTTCCTTCCATCTCAGAGCAATCAGATTTATTACATATTTTTACCCACTTGCCAGGCATGGAGAAAGCAATGAGCAAGAACTGTGCAGTAGGATGGTGCTTTCAAAATAAAATGATCAAGCCCAAATCTAAACTGGTAAATGAAGTTGAACCACACTGCGTGTGTCCTCAACGACACGGGAGTCCCTTCTTCAAGTCACAGTCTCGCTTGCTAATTTGCTAACTTCACCGATCTGCTTGCGGTTCAGGAAATGGGGCTGTGGTGAACAACCTCGCCCGATTTCTTGGGAGACTAGAACACCTTCTATGAGTGCGAACATATGGATCGGCCGTCTGTCACTCTTGCAGCAGCTCCTCACCTGCACAGCGGATCCATGGCACAAATCTCGCTCACGCATCACAAACCTCCACAAACTGCTCCTAAATGTAACCACACACAATGAATAAAATAGATATAGATATAGATATTTCCCATAGGCAGTCGGTGGGCCCCATTCATGTGAAAACACAAAAACACCGTCTTCAAACGTTGGAGAGCCCTGGCCCCCTGGCTCAGTTGGTTGGAGCATCCTCCTAGCGTCGAACCTTTCGGCATCTCTGGGCCACACTAGAAGAAGAGGAGTTGTCTTGGGCCACCCATGAAATACACAAACACGAACAAAAACTGATGAGCAACAAAAGGTTTTAAGTAAATTTACAATTTTGTGTTGGGTCTCATTCATAGCCATTCTGGGCCACAGGCTGCCTGCAGGCTGTGGGCTGGACACCCCTGCCAGAAGGTGATGGGTTCGAGACTCGGGTGGACATGTACAGAAGGCAAGCGATCAATGTTTCTCTCACATCAGTGTTTCTCTTTCTCTCTCCTTTCCTCTATCTCTAAAATCAATAAACATATCCCCAGGTGAGGATTTTTTTTTAAATGTCAGAGAGAGGTCAAAGTTAGCTAAGTTCTTTACTCAGTGTGGCCCTCACGAAGGCACAAATGAAGCACCTCTGTTAACCAAATCTCAAAGGAGAAACTACGTAGTGCAGCCATTTGTGAAAAGATAACTTTCTGGAAAAGTCTTTGTAAATTGGAGTTTTTCTTTAGATTTAAAAAGAGAGGGATAATAATAACTCTTTCCAGAGGCAGCATTCAAAGCATTTAATTTTCAACATGGTGTGGATGTCAGCCAGCCAGCAGCAGCACGGGCGACCCAAACTGAGCACAGGCCACGGTTGAGTCACATGGAGAGGCGCTGTGCACAAGCAGCCCTGCCTAGTTCCCAGGCATGGCCGACAGCAGGTCTCGTGGGGGTGGGGGGAGGCGCTAGAATCTGAGTGCACGCATGGGTCTGGGACATTGCCACTAACCATTAAACACACCAAGAGACTACAGGACACAGAGTTATCTGAGAAATGGGTGTGACAAGCTCAGGATATGGACTCTCCGTTTATAATTCAAAGGTAGGAATGCATGGGAAGTCCGCACCAGGCACAGACCACAGTCAGAGAAGCAAGAAAAAGTGTAAACACTGATAGACGTGAAGGCTTCAGTAGCCTGGGATCACGTGCAACAATTCACGTGGAAAATTCATTGTCTTCCCCAACTACCAGGCCCATCTCTAAATACTGGGGAGTTAGCAGAAGAGGACAAAATTTCACTTGCCATAGTGCTGTCCAGGTCCACCTATGCAGTCACAAAGGGTGAGACTTCCTTCTTTGTACTGCTGTGTAGTATTCCATTGTATAGCTGCACCACCGTTCATTTGTGTTTTTATCCACGCATCTACTGGTGGGCACTTGGGCTGCTTCCAAGTCTGGGTGATTATAACCAACACTGCTATAAACGTAGGAGTGCATATCGTCTTTTGAATCAGTACTGTGCGTTTCTTCAGTTATAATCCCCGCAGTAGAGTTGCTGAGTCAGAAGACATTTCCTTTTTTAATTTTTTGAGGAAACTCCACACTGCTTTCCACAGAGGCCGCACCAGTCCGCATTCCCACCCACAGTGCACCAGGGTTCCCTTTTTTCCACAGCCTCGCCAGCACTTCTTTGTTGATTTACTGATGATGGCCATTCTGGCAGGTATGAGCTGATAACTCATTGTGGTTTTAACTGGCATTTCTCTGATGATAGGTGACGTTGAGCATCTTTTATATATAGTTAAGCCAGCCAAATTTCACTCATATGTCGAATCTAGTGAACAAAATAAACTAACAAAATAGAAACAGATCATAGATACAGACTGACAGCTGTTAGCGGGGAGGAGTGTTGGGGGGGCTGGGTGAAAAAGGTGAAGGAATTAAGAAAAAAAAAAGAACTTATAGACACAGACAACAGTGTGGTGATTACCAGAGGGAAAGGAGCATGGGAGGAGGTAAGAGAGGGTCAAGAGGAATAAATGGTGATGGAAGGAGACTTGACTTGAAGTGAATACAGAGTCCAGTGTACGGATCATGTATTATATAATTGTGCAGCTGAAATCTATATATTGGGTAGGCCAAAAAATTCATGTGATTTTTTTTCCATAAAATAAAAGACACATTTTTCATTTTCACCAATAACTTTCTTGACTTGGATATCTTGAGTTGGCTGTCTCCCATGTGGGGTAAGTTGATTGTTCTCAATTAATGTCTCAATTTGGTTGCTCTCAACTTCAACTGGTCTACCCAACCATGGAGCATCATCCAGTGAGAAATCTCCAACACAAAACTTTACAAACCACTTCTGACATGTTTGATGAGTCACTGCACAATCTCCGTACACTGCACGTGTCTTTTTTTGGGGGAGGAGGGGGGCAGGGGTCAGTTGCTTTTTAACTTTCTTGAAATAATAAAGCACAATATGCTGAAAATGTTACTTATTTTCTTCCATCTTCAATATTAAAAGGGCTACCCAAAAGTTCACCAATTTTGATTTTTTTTTAATGCACACTGATATGACAGCTGTCACAATACAATCTACCAGAATTGTTCCGTATGAAGTTAAAGACAACTAAGCACTACCAGAGACTTCTTATGGAAAAAAGGAAACAAACCTTTTGGCCAACCCAAAAATTTTATGAACCAAAGTCACCCCGATAAGTTCAAATAAAAAAACAAATCCTGAAATTCTCAAAAAAAAAGTGGATAAAATTTCACCGGTACACTTTGCTTATATTCAAAGTGTCTTATGCTAAAATGAAATTCTTGGGAGACTAGAAATAATTTATTAAGCAAGTCCTCAAGTGTCTCTCAAAAGCGAGTCTCTTGATAGGCTTGAATTGTACTTGATATGCACAAATTAAGGGTGAACGTTTTCAGGAACACACAGATCTATTCTGTAACGTACAGATCCACAAGCTCATGTTCCAACAGGAAATGCCAAAAGCTGTAGCTGCCCTGTTGCCAGGATGTAGCAGGAGATTGCTGTCCCGGTTGCTATGGAGACCGCAGAGCTCTTGGATGAGGTTCAGAGTCCAGAGACCACAGCTGCAGGAGCCAGGACCTGGCTGCCATGGGGACTCTGCAGCTGCCAGACCAGAGGTCTCAAAGGAGGCCCAGGGGAGGGGCAGAGAGCAGACAGAACTCTGTTTCTGACTGAAATAGGGGAGAAGGAAAACTAGCTTGACTGGCCTCGATGCAATGATGGCCCTTGGGGAGCCCAGAACTGTGCACAGAATTTTAAAGCACCGCCAATGATTTGGAAATTAATTCTGGTGCAACGTTCATCAAAGAACATTATGTGATGAATTCACACTATGTGAATAATTGCAGTGATCAGCTGAAACCACAGCAGGACGATGAGTAAATAGGTCAGACATCCAAAGAGATAAATGAGTGGCCCCCGATGTCTTGTGCACGACTTCTATAAAAAGCAGGCGGCAGCAGTTTTCTCAATGTTTTTAAACTTTTCTGCAGAGCTCATATGTCTGGAATCCAAGTGTTGGCTGATGGCAGTCTCCCATGGCCAACGACTTTCTGCTGCCAAAGACGTTAATACATTTCCGAGGATTCTTTCCTTAATTATTAAACATTATGGAGAACAGGTGCCTGGGTAGGAACAGCCTCTTGAACGCAGCCTTGTGATGGCCAACTTTTACACACTAATAGGAAACTTTAAAAATGAACGGTGATGTGGGGTATTGCACCACCCTCTAGCTATGCAGTATCGAGCACTGAGGACCCAGGCATTGAAACCATGGGGCGTCTACTTTGTCGCACTTTTGTTGTCCTTGCTATTGTTGTTGTTCTTGACGAGCTATGTGCTGATGGGGAGATTGTTGTCATGTGTTAGGCTTTTTTTAAATCTTCAATGGAAAGAACACAAGGCAAAGCAATGCTCTTCCAAGTGCAAGGTCAGAGCTGAGCAAGTGCTCATTGGCCAATGGTTGTGCCAGTAAACCAACTGTGGGGGCTGCGCTGTGTTGAGGCCCTGCTGGTGGGTAGAGCGAGCAGGACAGCGTGGCCCTGAAGCACATCCTGGAGTGAATCGAGAACTCGATGCCTGCGAGGCGGTGACGCCCCAGTGCCTTGGACCATTTCAGTCCCTTCCTTTAGTTCACCCTGAGCTGTACACTTTGGGCTCTTCAACACCTGTCAACTCCTAGCACCCAGGCGATGTTAGGGAAGAGGGTATGAACAATACGCCAGCCCCCTTGTCTCAGAGAACAAGAATAAAATTTTATTGGAGGCATGAAAATTGGCGTTGAGAGAGAAAAACCCAACCTTTCTGACTCACGCCCTAGACGTGCCTTGGAATCAGAGATTATCTGTCCTGAGGAAAGATCCCAACAACCTAAGATACCAAGCCTTCTTGGACAGATGACAAATTAAAACGGGGAATTTCATTTTCCTACAGCCGAGTCACCTTAAAGCAGTACGAGCTGTCCTCCCGCGGTGGGAAAGGACCCGCCCCTTACGTCCCTCCACGGCTGTCTGGGCACTTCTACCAGGAAGCTACCCAGGCCCGCGCCACAGCCAGAGCCCTGCTCCCCAGGGTTTGACCAACGATGAGCAGAGAAAGGGGACCCAGGTGGCAAACTTTGCTGCTGTTTCCAGTAAGCCAACACCTACTGAAAAGACAAGTTGTTCCTGGTGAATGTGAACTAGAAACGACGGACAATTACAATCACACATGTTCTCCTCCCTTATACTCCACATGACCTCATTAGCCTCAATTAAAAAGTTGCTTCAATATAATTTTTAATCTTGTGGCTTCATTGCAACCTTTTGGTTGAACTCCATCAAGAATTCTCCTCACTCACCCCGTGTTACAATATCTATTGCATCCCGCCCATGCATTCCTATTATAGTACTGTTTGTCCTTTATTGAACAAGTGTGCTGTGCAATGCATTGTGGGAGTAGCTTTATTTACATTCCTTCTTACTCTTCCAGTCATCCTCACAGGTATGACTTCTCCTCATTTTTAAGACGTGTGACTTTTTCAGCATAGAGGGTAAGCAAAGACCGTGGTGTGAGGGCCGAGCCACAAGGTCAAACGCGGAGCCCTCTGGCCCCACAGCCAGACTCTGCAGCACATGGGGGCTTCCCACACACACCGAGTCTTTCTGTCCGCATGAGAGAGAACGGGCTGTTACTCAGTTGGAAAAGGATGCCCAGGAGCTGTCAAACGTGTCACTCGCCGTGGAAAGGTAACTAGAGATCACGCTGCGAACTCCACAGGCGCCAGGGAATAATGCAGACCCTCCAGGAGGGCCGATGCTGCCGGGGACGTGCTATGCGGCTCAATACGGCTCCCGGTTCTCCGATGGGGCAGGAAGCCTGGCTACCGATGGTCCAGGACAGTGCAGTCGTTTCGAACCGCAGCACAGAGAACCATGCCACGAAGCCCTCTGTGAACAGGCAAACAACGGCTAAGCAAAGGCCAGGGCAAGGCCCGGACTGGAGAAACCCCGGGACCTTCTCCTCAAATGGTTCTAACCAACCGCTTTCCAAAGAGGCTGCTGGGGCTCCGGCGGCAGATCCGAACACCCACTCAGCAGCGCCCCTCCTTTCCACCACGAGATGTTCTCTGCTTCACCTTCTGTTCTACCCTGGCTTTTCGTTTCCTGGGAAGACCGAACAGTGCGCAGCAAACCTACCCCTTGGGTGCCTGCCTGGCTCCTTCCCCCGAAAACACACCGGAAAAAAATACCATCTGTGATTGGCAACAGCACCCCAATGAGTACACAGGGACAGATTAATACTTGCACACAGGGCACACAGCTACAGAGTCACAGAGCACACCGTGAACTCCGATGCGCCTCCCGTGGGCCCTTTCTCCGTGCTGGCCCTGGTAACTGTGTCAGAAATCAACAGCTGTAACGCGCTTTCACCCACGTCCTCCCCTAAGGGTGCGCTGGGCAGGGGCCAGCCAGGCCGGAGAGGGGGCCGCAGACTGAGGTGGGGGTCAGCAGGCCACAGCCCAAGGGCCCACGCCGGGCCAGCCCTCGTTTTCATCACTGTGGCTTTCCTGGTGGATGGCCATACTCGGTCCTCTGCTTGCTGCAAATGTGGCTATGTCCATGTTACAAGGGCAGGGCTGAGCACCTGGGACGGATGCTGTGTGGCCCACAGAGTGGGAAATGTGCACTATCCAGCCTTTTACGGAAGGGAGGGGAGGGGAGGGGAGGGGAGGGGAGGGGAGGGGAGGGGAGGGGAGGAGGAGGGGAGGGGAGGGGAGGGAAGGAAAGGGAAGGGAAGGGAAGGAAAGGAAAGGAAAGGAAAGGAAAGGAAGAAAGGAAGAAAGAAAATGTGCTCATTCCTGGTTAGGACATCACACAAGCAGACCTTGCTATAATCAAGTACAACTGGTCAAGAGAAAACCAGAAATGTAAACTCATCAAGGCTGAGAAGAAAAGCAGGAGAGAATGATGTCACCCAAAATGGCAGTGTAGGTATTTTCTACAAACTTCCCCAGCGCGAACATGGAACTTGACCTGCACTCATGGAAGACAGCACCGTTGCGGAAGGCCTGGAGTCCGGCAGGGAACCGACCTGGAGAGCAAAACAAGATGAGACGCCAAGGAGGGGCGGGGGAAGGACGGAGTGACTTTCCCCACGTCCTCGTCCCACTGCCAGGGCACACCGCTCAGTGCCAGGTGACCCCTTCTGTCCTTGATTTCTCCAGGGCGTGGGAACTGAGAGCTGGTGAGTGGGCGTGGCTTCCCCGGATCCGAGGCCGCTGCCAGGAGACTGCCTCACCTCTGCGCCATGCCGATGCCGCCACACAGCTGAGAGCAGGGCACGGCAGCTGGCTTCCCCAACACAGCGACATGGAGTCAGTCTTCTGGGACCCGACCACGGAAGTGGCATCCACTTCGCCATGTGCTATTTTTTTGTGAGTCACAGCCCACACTCGGAAGCATGGGACCCACAGGCTCGGACCCTCAGGAGACGCGGGTCATCGGGCCGTCTTTAACATCCGCTTCCCACCTTGGGGCAGAGCATGCAGGGTCCAGGGGTACAGGAATGCAGTGGGTTTTTCTAGGATGTAGAAAGGGATGTTGTCACAACTGAGGAGACGCAGCGGCTCAGGACCTACTGAGCTGTGAGGTCTACCAGCCAAGCGTTCAAATATTTCACTACCCTGAGCCCTCAGCTCCCTGGGGTCAGCCTGTCCTCATCCTGCGCTGTCTCCGTGCTGCAGGCTGCTTCCCGGCCTCTCCTAATCTGTCCCTTCGCACGCGTTTGCTCCCACTGTCCTCTCCACCCCGCTCTCACCTGCCGAGAGGCCTCTCCGGCTTTAATCACGGCCTTCTCTTCCACGGATGTGCCTTGTGTACCAAACAGCATCACTGCCAGACTGCTGATGCCTTTCAATTCTTAAGCCTCTTGGCCAGTGCATCTTTTCATCCAGTTCAGAAGAGGCAAGACAATGATGACAACTAAATGGAGCCGCGAGGTAATTCTCTGACTTTTGATGCAGGAGCTAAAAATAGCTGGGGCAGGAAGTCAATGACCACAGAACCCGCAGAGCCTGCCAGGTGTCCTTGGCCGAACAGCCGTGTGCTTGCGGGCCTCCCCGGTCCTTACAGAGCACAGACACCTCCTCTGTGCCATCCCCTCTCGCCCCACACCTTTCCTACTTACGTTCACACCTTAGTTTCTCTATTGTGGCTCCACCGGACCTCCTCGGAGAGCCAGATCCACTGGGCGAATAATGCCCACAGTTGGGACCAGTTTTCTCCAAGAACCGATGGTTTTCCCATCGGGTCTCTCTTTCAAATGCCTGCCCCCCATCCAGGGACCCCTTGCTCCCCACCTCCATTTATGAACAGCTTGGCTCTATGAATACACCAATAATTCCAAATTTGCAGAAGACTCCTCCATGTTTGTATGCAACCACGTGACAGGTCAAGAATAGCATCATCATGATACAAATAAAAAGACATTGCTAGGGTGTAACAGAGCATCTTTAAGTGTTTAAACAAAGGAGGGGGGAGCTCTCACGTCTGAAAGTTCTTTCAAGCCATTTGCGCTGACCTGCAAGCAGTGTTTTTAAGGACAGAAAATTGTCATGGTGTTTTTTCTGTAATAGGAGTTGTGTTGTTGATGTTTTGGGCTGAAACCACTTCTCCAACATTATTTCTCTCTTCATGATCAAAATCAGCGTGGCAATGCCTACATTTGCCAGGAAAAGTAGATTCTCTTCCCTCAGGTTTTGAAAGTCTTGAAAACCTCCGCAAGCCGCTGCTTGTTTTTACAGTAATCGAAGCAAACTTGGGGCTTGGAGGAAAATGAAGCATGCCAGAGCGCTGACGCAACTCTAACGTTACACCGCACAGATTTTTCAAATAGTCGACCTTTCCTCCCCTCATGGAAACATAGCCTTTATCAGGAAATTGAACAAACAGTCTTCTAAATTTCTCTCTCAGGAGCAAGCCCACTCTGCACACGGTGGAACATTTCATCCTCCCAAGATAGGCTAAAAACTCTAAATTACACATGATACAGCTGAACAAAAGCAGCTCATCGTCAGCTAGTTGGAGAAAACAGGGCCTTGCTTCCTGACACAGACACACTAAAAGTGCTGCTTAGTTCTGTGGTGGCTCTCCTCTGGAAAGAACTCTCAGTCATAAAGTTTATCTTCTGATAATAAAAAAAAATGAAAGAACATGAAATAAATATTTGATTTGGCACTCAGAGGACACAGAATACTAAAGAGAGAAATATATTGCTGAAAAACTTGTAAAATGTCAACTCTCCCCACTGATATGCAACCCGGGCATCTCGAAGAAAAACACCGCAATTGGTTGACTTGTACAAGGACAGGGCGAGCTAGTGCTTGGGGTGGATGCCCCGCTTGCCTTGCTCTGGTCCTGGCCCCAGCTGGACACCCAAGCTATGCTCCCTGAAAGGGCCTCTGATCTAATTTTGAACGAGTCTTTTAACTGGTTATTTGCATTTAGGCTTCAGTCCTATAATCATATTTATTTTGCTCCCTGGGTCATTTATTCATCCCATGACAACTGAAGGGACGGCGTGGAGTCCTACGGAGAGTGGACCACCTGAGGGGCATTGTGAGGAAACAAGGAGCCTTCGGACATGGCCACAGCTGTAGGGTATCACTGCCCATCAGAGAAGACGTGGATTTCTTCTTCCTGAGAAAATCCTTGAAGGACCCTCCCTTACCCTTCACACGGGGATCTTGGTTGCTCATTCCCCACACTGCCGCAGGTCACCAGATCACCTGCTGGTCACTGTGTAAGTCAAGCACAGTTTTTCACAGACAACACCACCGGGAGCTCTGAGAAGCCCTGAGACCTCCCTGGATTTCAGCCTCATCGAAAGCCACTTTATACGGTTGAGCATCCTTCTTCCTTGAGCATTTGTCCTCGTCGTCGCCATGGCGTGCCTTCAGTACTGCTGGCCCTGCTCCATCCCTGCAGAGAGCATCTCTGTCCCCTTCCCCGGCCCTGCCCCACCTTCTTGGTGAATGGCGATGTTGTTTACGATCAGAACCCCCTTCTCTTGAAGGTGTACACCGTCTCCTGAGTCAATGCCAGCACGTGCAAGAACGTCCTTCTATGCGTACACAATTGACTTCGAAGTCCCTATCCACGGCCAAGCCCTTCCCATGGGACACTATGTCCTTTTATCTCTACAAATACGGTTATTAAATAAGGACTAAGTTCCTAGGCATCGTGGGTGCTTCGATGAACCACACAGCCCCTGACCTCAAAGCAACAGACGGGTGGCTGATCTTCAAGGACAAGAAGAGAAGCCTGGAAATAAAGGAACTCGGTCCTGCCACCAGCCACGTGACTGAGCATGGAAGCTGGTCCTCCTCCAGTCAGGCCGGCAGACGCCGCCGTCCCTCGCCCACTGCAGCCTGTCTGACGCTCAGAGCCAGAGACCTCGCTGAGATGCTCCTGGATTCCTGACCGTGGGCGTGGAGAGAGGAGGAACGTATAATAAACGTGTGTCATTGTGCACTGCTGTGCTGGCGTCGTTTGCTCTGCAGCAACACACTTTCCGTTCATGTGTCCCACCTATCATCGCAGAGCCGCTCCCTACTCGCAGGCCAGGTGAGGGAAGGGCCCGGAAAACCCACCGCCTCGTCGGCTCTCCGTGGGAAGGCGAGACTTGACCATGACGAGAGCGCGCCCGCGCGGCCATCACACCACCACAGGGAGTAGGGGCCCGATCACAGAAACCTCCTGTCTCTCGGTCTGGGGGCCTGCCGCGAGGGACGCGTCAGTTCCAGCCATCCTCTCCGTCTCGCAGGCGGCCGTCTTCCTTCCGTGAGTGTCACTTTGTCCCAACTTCTCCTTTTTATAAGGACCCCCAGCCTATGGCATTAGGCCTACCCCGAGGACCTAATTTTAACCCAATCACTTCTGTAAAGACTCAATGTCCAACAAAGGTCACATGCAGAGAAACCAGAAGCTTAGGGCTTCAACATATAATTTTGTGTGGGGTGGGGAGTAGGACACAATTAAACCCACAACACACAGCAAGGGACATGTAGATGCAGTATGAATATAATGCAGACACAAACTCAGCATTTGGAATCCCAACTTCATTCCAGCCCCGAATAATTGCTATACATGCTTTCCTTGGTCAGACAGAGGCTATAACTGCAATGCTCATTTGCCTTGCCTGTCACTTTTGTGATGGTGGGGTCTAGTATGGCCTGGAGGGGCTCTTTGGTATGGTCCTGCTCTCTTGTTATCAGTTTTAAGAAAACACAACACCAAAATGCTGCAAATGTGTCACCTTGGCATTTGACGATACAGCCCGCTTAACGTGGGTCTTTGCTCAGCTCCATCGCGGCATTGTGCATGGATGAACTTTTCAGTGCATCCTCATAAATCACATCTCAGCTCATTAAAATCTCAACGGAAGTGGTCCCTCAGCTACCCCATAGCCCACTGAATCCATCTATAACCAAGCATGAACGTGTTAAAGTGATTCTAGGGTCAGTGTCTGGGATGCACTTCCAAAACGCATCGCCAGCCCTCCCTTGCGTGCCCATGAGAGCTGGAGCAGCAGTAGAAATGAGGCAAGTGAAGCCAGGGTGCTGATGTCAGTCCGGACTCTCTTTGTTCCAAAATAATAGACGTGCAAAACTTTGTCCTGTAAAATGCATTGAACACGTTTCTTATTCGTTCTCAAAACACCGTTTGTCTCTTTTACAATATAAAAGTTAACCTTTGACCTGCGATTTTCAGTGATGTCTGCCCTATGTACAAGAAAGGATATTTGTAAATGAAGAAACAAGAGGGGTTAGATGACTCACCAAAACAAGATCACAGCTAAATAGCTTCAGGTACAGGAAAACAAAATTAAAAATACTCAGGGCATAGTATTACCTGAGAATTAGAATTTAATTAGCAATAGCTATTTGGCTAAGCCACTAATAACTGAGGAGTATTTTTTAATCTAAGCAAGAGTAAGTAATTAACTGGATATAGTAAACCTCCAACATTTAAAAACTAGAACTTCCAAATGTGAAGCTACAAATCTCCCCTAGTCAGCTAAACTGTAACCCAACTTTCTGAAAATATCCCTGACACACTGGGAGTGTAATCACAGTCTCTTTTGCCTTCATACCTTCGTCCTGTTTAATTTCCATTTAACAGAGGGAATGAGAGAGAAGTTTGGCTCCAGTTCCGCAGATAATATTATTGCTGCTATATCTGTAAGTACGAATGTAAATTTCTGCTAGAAGAAACCTCCTGATGGGATTAATCATGCAAACTCCCATCAGAAATACTTTCTGGTAAGGGCCCGACAGGAATAGCAGGGAAGGTCCCCTAAGGACGCAGCTGCCATTTCTCATGCACTGTCCTATCATGCAAGAAGATGCCTCAGACAAAACTGTCCAAGTTTGCTCATTTTCCTTTTTACACGTAGTGGGAAAAGAAGCAACTGTCGCCTACTAGCAGAAACAAACCAATCTGTAAAATCAGATAAAACACAGACAGTTAATATGGGTTGTAGAGGATAAGCACTAGACCAAAATAAGATTAATGGGTTTCTTTTAGTAAGTCTCCCATTGTCAAATGACCCAAGCAGGAAATCGCAAATCTACTCGCCTGCCCCTGCATATCTAGGGTGCATCCATCTCAGGGAAAGGACTTGTGACCTAAGTGTCGAGACAAGCAGTACAGTATCCAAACCAGAGAAGCTTTCCTCTGCGCCTGTCCCGCCTCCATCTGGCCACACACACAGCAGAAATCATCAGCATTTGGTGCGCAGGGCTTCGCCAACCTGTCTTCCGAGCGTCCCCGACGTCTCTTGGGAGCAAGAGCGGTCCGGGCAGCTCCACTAGTGTGACATTTCTGTCAAAGGAAGTGTATTTTTTGTCAGTTGTGAATTATCTCTAGCAATTAATGCAACATTTGCCTTTGACAAGCTGTCCAAGTGACTCTCTAGGCACGGCCAGTTTTACGGTTTAGTCCGGTAAGGCTGCCGCAAACCACTCGGCGGCGTCAGCAGAACTGCAGATAAAGGGCTGGGGAGGGAGGAGCTGCTTATTGCGTGGGTTCTCGGGGGCCCTGCCACACTTCCTCACGCCCCCGAGGACAACCCACCTGTCAGGCTCACAGAGGAGCCTCATGGAGCTCAAAGCCTGCTCACACACTGGGGTACCTCGCGGCCTTGGGATGCACTTTTGCAGACTTATTTAAGGATCGAACTAAAAAACATCAAACATTTTGCTGAAGACAATAAACAAAAAGAGGCCGTGCACGAGCAAGCTGAGTGAGAGACTTCCTTCCTATGGTCATTCCCTTCCTCCCCAGCCCGGGGCTGACCCCACACCCTGTGTGTATGGCCCGCTGTTCGGTTTCATCTTTCCTCTGTGGCTGATCAACTGCCACAAGGCAGGCACTGTGCCTGATGCCTGTTTGAATGTCCTCCTACATTTAGCAAAATAAATCCTCCAGAGCATGCGGTTAGTAGAATTAAGGATGGACAAAGCGAGGAGAGCAACCCCCGTCCTCTGAGGTGCAGGCACCCAAGTGAGGTCTGACATTGAGGGCGCAGCAGGGCCCTGGAGAAAAACCCCCCAGCAAACCAGCCTCAGGCTTAAGCAAAAGATATTGCTAGAGGAACATGAAGCCCCGGGTGCACTGAAGTTACAGCACCACATCAACTTAGAATAAAAACCCAGCTCACCTCCTGACACAAACCACACGCGAATGGCCTAGCGTCAAAAGAGGCGTGTCATCTCCCAGCATAAATATGGGTTATCTCCCTCCCTACTTTCCTACACTTTGTAACTAGCATCCAATTAAAAAGAGTGTGTGTGTGTGTGTATGCATCACACAAAAAGAGTGAGGAAAAAACCTCAAAAGAAAAAGCAGTCAGCATAAGCAGACAGAGATAATCATGAGTTGTAACTATAAGCCAAAGAATGCAGGGTGGGGCAAAAGTAGGGATACAGTTGTGACTATGACAAACAGAATTTATTCTTGTACTATCATTTATTAATTATTCTCCAGATAAAAAACTGCATACCTACTTTTGCCATACCCTATAAATATAAATAATACATTAAAGGTACTAGTGTAACATGTGAAAACATGCATGAAGGGAAGGAAAATTCTGGCATAGTTATGAAAACTCTTAGAAAGCATATGAAAATGCTCAAATTGTTTTTAATTTGACTGGTTCCTCGGTGACAGACATAAAGAATGCCTTCGACAGGCTGATCCGTAGGCTCAGTACGGCCAAGACAAGACTAAGTAAACTTGAACATAGGTCAAGAGAAATTACCCAAACTGAAATACTAAGAGAAAAAGCAATGGAGAAAAACAAAACCAACAGCTGTGGAACAATATTAATAATCTAAGAGGAGTGACTAGATTCCTTGAATAAGAAGAGAGACAAAACATGGCAAAATAAATTTTGAAAATATATAGGGTGGCTGACAATGTTCAAAAAACAATAGACAATATGAAACCACGGTTCCAATAAATGTGCCAAGCAGGTCAACAACAGACACATAAACACACACACGCGTGTGCACACACACCAGAGGAAGGGAAAGATGTGCTATGTAATTACACAGAAAAATAAAGGTAAAAATTATAGCAGACTTCTTATCAGAAGATAGGGAAGCCACAAGACACTACAGGGGCACCCTTAAAGTGCTGGGGGGAGAAAAGGAAAGAAAAATGGTCTATCCAGATTCCATACCCAGAGAAAACATTTGTCAAAAGAAAAGGCAAATAAAAACTCTTTTAGACAAATAAAAACCAAGAAAATTCATTACCAGCAGACCTGAGGTACAAGAAACATTTTTTAACGTTGTTTGGATAAAAGGACTATGTTAACAGACAGCAGACTGGTTCTAAACAAAGAAATAAAGATTTCCATAAATGGATATATTAAAGGTAAATATAGAAGATATTTTTCTTCTTTTTAATTGCTCTAAAATACTGTTGATTTTCTAAAGCAAAAAAAAAAAAAACAGAAGCAATGTATTATGTGCTAATAATATCTATTAAAGTAACAGGTATTGCCGAATAGCACAGAGGGCAGGAGGGAGGAAAGATACTTTTATAAAGTCTCCATAACACTTGAAATGGTAGCATATTATTTGTAGGTAGATTGTAAATAATTAAAGAAGTTTGTTTTAAATATAGGATAACCAATAAAATGTTAAGAGGTGTCAATAATAAGAAAATGGTAGAGCTAAAACTGAGTCATAAAAAATAATTTATCAAGAGTCATAAGCTAATCAATACACTATGAATTAAGGAGAAACTTGGCCTTCCTAATAGGTTAAAATGTGTATTTTTAAATCTAGAGAAGTAGGCATAGAAAGTTAGGAGCCAGCCTAGCCTCCAAGTATCTTCAGCAATAGCCACCAATAAAATGCAAAGAGTAATCCTCTGTCATTTAAAAACTAGGTTACACCATTAGAACAAACGCCTAATTGCACAGACACGATCAAGGGTTTGGAAAAACAAACTGTGACATACAGTCACTCTGTTTAGAGGGCAAACCTAATCAGCAAGGTCCCATTATCCATCTGGCAACTGAAGCCATTGATTCAAATTCAGTTTCACACTAAATCACTCATCCCTGACCTGCATTTTTAATACTCTTGTCTCTTTGACCTGCGATTGCTGATTCAAAAGGGAAAGCTCCTCTTGGGAAGCTTAGTCAAGGCAATTTCATTTCATTTCATTCTAGTCTCTGAGTGAGAGTCAAATGGATGAGTACGACATCAAACGGTCAGTCTGGCTCTTCGGCCGGGGGCATCGTCCCCCACAATCATCCCTCAAATAACCCGTGAACGAACGGTTCAAGCTCCAGGACAGAGCCATTTAAGGTAACCACAAGATACCCGTAGGGTTTCTAGACCAAGATGTACAGACATAACCCCAGTTTTACGGAAACGATGTGCTATCACCCTCTTTCTCCACGTCTTGGTTCTCCCAAGTGACTCTATGCAACACAGTCATGCTTGACATCAGAAGAGTTCTTGGCCTCCAGACACATTTACAGACCCACCTATGCAACTCTGATTCTAAATTAAACATTACAAAATTATTTCCATGATAGTCACGATACATTGGGGCAAGAAAGTAGCGGCCCCAATAAACCTAACAGAGGAACAAAAGTCATAAAATTTGCAGAGTACGCATGTCATCATATTCCATAGCTATAAAAAGGTCAACTTGAAACAATACTTTGGAATGCAGATCTTTTTTCTTCCAAATGGGCCTTTCTGAGACTCAACATGTCATGGAAATAGGATGCCACTTGCTGGCTGTTGAGTTTTCTGTTAAGCTGTCAGTGAGTCCGTATATTCTTCATAACTGGGTCCGTGCAAACATTCCAGGTTGAGAGGACTTTGTAGAGGTTCTCTGCAACACATGGGGTCCACACACACGTCACGTGTCCCTCCTGGTTCCATCACGAACCATTTAGGTTGAACGGTATGTAAAATTACCAGCTGAACTGGCTCTGTCCCACAGAAAGGACCGTTGCAGGAGGCTCACAGCTGTACAGCCTGCACAAGTGGCATGACATCCTTCTTGTTTCGTCACCTTGAAAGCTACATTGTTGACTTACTAAGTCATCTATGATTTTTCTTGAGATCACAAAAGTGGACGTATGCAATCCTGAAAAAGCCACGGCAGGTGAAGACATCACCCCCAGGAGCTGACACACTACTCCGGGTGGGTGACACAGGAACGCATGAAACTCCAAACACCAGGGGTCCGTCAGGGCATGAAGGGCCCTGAAGTGGCTTTGCAAAGATTTCTTAGAGAATTTGTGGTCTGAAAAAAAGAGTCTTGAAACGTAGCTCGTCCTAACCAGGTGATTTCTATTCAGGTAAATTAAGTGGGGGCCAATCATGCGGTGATGGAAGGTGAGTTCATTTTGGGTGGTGGGCACACAATGTGATACAGAGGTCACGTACCTTAGAAAAGTACACCTGAAACGTATATGACCCTAAGAACCAATGTCACCCCGATACTTTTAATCACATAAAGCAAATGAATGAAAAGTTAATGAAGTCATATCACACAATCATCCCAGTTTCAGGAAGCTTATTCTGGGGAGTACCCAGGGTCATTTTTCAAAGCTGGGGTGTCTGCTTACCATGCAGCAGACTAAGTAACTGAGATTGTCCGTTAACATTTGCAAACGAAGAGTTAAAGCCTTGGCTACAAATGTCCTCCCATATCTGCCTAAACAACCTGTTTTCTGGATAAGCCCAACACTCTAGAATATTCTTGCCCAGGACTTATCTTTCTACCACTATTTCCAAAAGCAATAGTACTTTATTTTAGGAGAAGGACTGCCTCACCCAAGCCCACTCCTCTTTGATTTGCATTTTTGAATGACCAACCCCAGTGTCTATAACATCTATCGTTTCTGCTCATTGTCAATCATTACCCCAAAGCTCCTGAGGTTGTTGAGAGGCCAACCTTTTTTGTCTGCTGAAAACAGACCCAACGAAATTTCCTCATTAGGATAAAAGGAAGTGTGCAAATAATCTGCTAATGGGCTCACCTTCCAGGAAAAGCCGGTGAGGATGTTCAACAAAAGAGTAAGCGCAAGTAGAACTAGACTCAAGAAATTCACCAGTGAGAGCTACTTAAATATTCACACCTACTTTCTTCCCCACCCCCAACCCCTTCTTTTTCTCCTAGAATTTTTGAACTTCAGGAGAGTCTACCACTAATAACCTTCCACGAGAAGATATGTGCCCAGCACTACTGGAACCTCATACTAAAGAACCTCCCCCAATTTACTCCCATGTCTCCCCCAATTTACTCCCATGTCTCCCCCAATTTACTCCCATGTCTCCCATGTCAGGAAATATGATGACTTTGTATGGAAGCCATAACATGGTAAACTAAGGAACATGTTAAGTACTCCGAGGGTGGCAAGTTCCATGGCCCAAGAGTAATTTGCTTTCAAAATAGTTCAATATGAGACAGTACAACGTACGTATCCGAGTGTCACACTTTAATGCATACACTGGAGGTTGCTACTTAGCACAATCAGGAACTCACACTTCACGGGTAGCTTTCGGGCCTTTCCAATATTGTTATTGAAATGGACACCAGAAACCATATTCATTAAAAAACCCGAGTGTTGTTTGATGTACACGTTTAGATCAAAGAGGTGTAAGAACCAGCAAGCCGGGCAGGAAAACTTCTTCAGAGAAGGGCTCAGGGTGGGAACGCCACTGCTATCGCATGACAGCGCCCCCAGGAGAAACCTGCGGCAGAGTGCCCCGACCGTGAGGAGCCGGGTTCTGCCTTCGCAGGCTCGCTGTGCAAAAACGGCAAGTCATTCTAATGCGCAAGGCACTGCCATAGAGTCATTTAGGAAAGTACGGAGTGAAACACTAATAGATCACATCGGATTATTGGCTCAAACCACATGGTAGAAGAAAGAGAAGGGGCAGAAAGAGAAGCTTGCTATTTTTTCATTGCTTGGAATATTAAAATAGTAAATGATGTACAAAGAAACAAAGCATTAAATGTATTCTATAAAGGTAACCATTAAAACAAAAATACACACTTTCTAACATAAAAGGATACACCAAAAGCAAAGCACACAGACCACACAGGGAATGACTTTTTAAGGATCTTAAAACAAGAAATGTAAAATAATTTGAGAGAACATTAAGCAATACTCACTCCTATGAATGTTAAAGGAGTGAACACTTAATAAACATACTTAAATACCTCACCCTCTAAAATGCACACTGTTATGAGGGTTTATGGCCACATAACAATAACACCAAATCTACATATTAATATCAGAACTTATTGTTTTTTAAATGTGTTGTTGTTATTCTTTACAGGTTTGGAGTTAAACCAGGCACCACTGGACGGTTTTGGGGTCTCCCGTGTGGTTCTAGCCAAGCTGTGGCTTGGAGGGAAGGTCATCTGCAGGCTCAGCTGGGCAGGGTCCCCTCCAGTCTCCCTTGTTAGCTGGAAGGCCGGAGCCCTGCGGGCTGATTGGGCCTCACTGTGGAAGGGCCTCTCCACAGCTTAGCTTGGGATTCCTCACAACATGGCAGCTCCAGAGTGGTCAGTCTTCCCACATGCTGCTGGCTTCCCCGGAGCTAGTGTTCTAGGGGAACCGGGTGGAAGCTTCTATGAACTGACGAGTCATATAATTTCTCTGCCTTCTGTTCTGCCACCAGAACCTTTCATGTCAAGGAAGGATCCCTTCATAAGGTGGAGAACAGCCTCTTCTTTCAAGCCCATTCTTCGATAGGAAAGCCCTAAATTTGCCTTTTCTCTTCCCTGCGTAATCTTCCCAGACTTGTCCCCGTGGCAGATGTCACTCAGAATGAGGAACAGGGACACGGCTTAGAGTCACGGATGATGCTGAAGTTGACGGCTCACTGTCATAAAGTGCAGGACACCTCCAGGGCCTCCGTAGGCTCTCTCTTGAATGCCTCATTGGCTTTCCAATGGGGCAAAAGTTGGCCCATCCTGCCGCACTGTCCTCGATGTAGTCATAACAGTTCATTAAGCGCTTGGTATAGACCCAGCCCAGGTGGGCAAAGGCGTATTGTGTCCTTTGTGAAATGAAGGCCAGTGGACTCTGAGACTCCTCACCAGCTGAACTGGATGTGCTGCTGCCATGTTTACATCGGGGAAATGTGTTATGTATTTACCAGCATGGACCACGTCACGGTGTCTTCTGTTGCTTTATTGAATAACAGACCTTCCACAGTAAGTCTCTGGAATCCTCTCTTTTCCAAACATGAATTGCACGAATGGAGAGTCTTATAAACAACCATTGATGATTGGAAGATTTGCACATTTCTATGGCAAGCTCTGGATATTAACAATATACTTATCACTGGGTAGTTTGACAGATTGTCCCTTAGCTTTATTCACAGTCACAAATATTGAATTGGTTTTCAGCCAATTCTGAAAGGTTACCTGCAGGGAAAAATTCGACTCAGACTTGGTATTTAGATAAAATAGGTCAGAGTGTTTTAAAAAGAGACCTAAGTTATTAGCGCTTTAAACAAGATAAAAACTGACTCCTCCCCTGCACATTGCGTGGCTGCTCTCATGGCCTGGCTCAGAGAGGAAAACTGGAGGGAAAAAGGGTGACATTACAGGGGTGAAGAAAAATCTTCCCAAGGACCAGAGCGGCCAAACAGAGCGCTGACCCCTGAAAGCGCTGACCCCGGGCACGCTGGGGCGTCGGGACCCGGAGCCAAGCCTGAGGGCCAAGAGTGGCCGTGGAAGGGAATTCTTCCCCTGGGTGGGAGGCGGAAGCCTCTGAAGTCCTTTCCAACTCGAAGTCCATGAATTCCTCATTCCTATTCTCTAAACAAAAGACTTCAAAGCGTTTTTCTTGCTCTTGGTTAACCTTGCCAGCAAAAGCAAACAGGGACGTGAAGGATCCGAAAGTTCTGCATGACTGACTGCCGATGGCATGCCATTCCCGGGGCGCAGCGTGCAAGCCTTCGCGCGTACCTTTCCGTGCAGGTACAGCCGCCCTGGGGCTGAGTCACAGAGGAGGAGGGTGTCAGCTGCTTCTGGGGGAGCCATCCTGGGGCTGATGAAACGTGTAAAGGCAGAGCCATAAATTCTAGGAACCAGGCAACAGTTGGGGCCAGAGGGGAAAAACCAGTTTCACGTATTTGCTTTCCCCCTGTTGCCTTCTCAGCTTCCTCTAACCTTGCGTGGCTGATCCTGGAAAAGGATCACTCTCTTTTCTTACCCTATTGTTTAATGAGTAAAGGCTGGTTAGTTTCACCTTTGCTTTTATTGGGCTGGCCAAAAAGTTCACTTCGTTTCTTTGGTACAATGGCTCTAGTAGTGCTTAGTTGTCTTTACCTTCATTGGAAACAATTTTGTTAGATTGTATGGTGACAGCTGTCCTACTGAAGTGCATTTCAAAGAAATGTCACCTGGCTGGTGTGGCTCAGTGGCTTGAACACTGGCCTGTGAACCAAAGGGTCACCGGTTCAATTCCCAGTTTAGGGCACTTGCCTGGGTTGCAGGCCAGGTCCCCAGCAGGGGGTATGGGAAATGCAACCACATATGGGTGTTTCTCTCCCTCTCTTCCCCTCTCTAAAAATGAATGAATAAAATATTTTTTAAAATTTTTAAAGGAAAAAGAAACATCAAAATTGGTGAATTTGGGGGCATCCATTTTAATATTGAAGATGGAAGAAAACACACATTTGTGGTAGATTATGCTTTATTATTTCAAGAAAGGTAAAAATGCAACTGAAATGCAAAAAAAGATATGTGCCATGTATAGATAAGTCGCCGTGACTGACTGAATGTGTCAAAGTGGTTTGCAAAGTTTCTTATACTATTGACACTTTGGCCAGATGGACACTTTGCTGTGGGGCTGTTATGCATTGGAAGATGTTTAGCAGCACCCCTGGCCTCTACCCACTAGAAGCCAATAGCAGGAGACAACCGACGTACTCAGAATATCCAAGTCAATAATGTTACTGGTGAAAGCAAAAAATGTGTCTTGTATTTTATGGCTAAAAACTAAACAGACTTTTTGGCCCACACAACAGACTCACAAATGAACCTGCTGTGCCCTGCAGCAATGTCACCAGATACAGGGAACTGTCCCTCCAGATCACCAGACTCCCCCAAGTTCTAGGCTGTCCTCACACTGTGGTGTTGTTGGGCTTTTTTTCCCCTCACGGAGACTGAAAACATTCCTGCAGAAATGTTGTATCTACAATAACTTTGCTCTCCTTTGCTCTTCAAGATAAAAATGGAAGGTGCTCCCCAGGAAAAGGAACGAGCCAGTGGTCCACACGTCCGCATGGATGGGCATCCCGGGTGCCACGTGATGGGGAGAAAGCAGACCCACAGGGGGTCTCACTGTCTGCTCCCCCGGGCACGAAGGCTCCCGGGCATGAGACACTAACAGATGGTGACCTGTGACCTAGACAGAGATGGAGCAGGGGCAAGAAGGGGACGGTGGGTGCTGGCCATGAGCTGGCCCTGGACCTTGGTGTTGGCTGCGGAGGTGCAGGCAGGCATAAAGCACATCCCGCTGTATACTTAGGATGAGTCCCCTGTGTGCCCTTAACTATTTATGTCATTGCTCAGCTTAAATTTTTTAAGTTGCTTTAAAATAAGATACTGATAGCAAAAACAGTATGTGGCATACGCTGCTTCCAAGAAATCTCTTCTCTTCTGACCCAGAAAACGACACGATTTATTTGATCTGTGTGTACCAGATGCATCCCTCATCATGCAGGTACGCTTGCCATTGTACGAGGCAGCAAGACTCCTGGAGCCTTGTTTCCCCACAAGAGGCTCGTTCAAGGTCAGAGCACAGCTGGCAGATAACCACCAGCACATGGTGGAGGCTGCTCCTTGGACATAATGTCCTGCACCAGCAACATCCCAGGGCTATCCTCTCAGATGCCTGTCCCTGAGACCCATGGACGCCTGCCTCCGAAGTTCACCAGTGGTCGGCCTCCAAGGTGGCAGGTGTGCCTCAGAGCCCAGCCTCAGCACCTTGACCCAAGACCTGTGTGATGTGGGTGGCAAAGGCAGCTGCATTCCCTGTCTGGTTGGACAGGGCCCAGGGAAATAAAGGGCAGGACATGGGTCTTCATAAATGCATCAGCTGCAGCAGGAGAGGAGGCACCTGGAGCTCATTAACGCTATGCAGGAGTGGGGGATTTTTGTTTATTTGTTCTCAGGTGAACATAGAACTGAGAAAACTGAGGGCAAGTTGAGTTCCTAAATTGGACCAGGTTTCAATCTGAAATTATGTGCAGTCAAGAGAGAGAGGTCTGCTGTGGACAGCAATCTCTCCTGAGCAGGGTCTAGGTGTCCCCGAGTGTCCTCGCTGAAAGGGCACGCACAGGGTGCAGAGCACACCTAAACGAAGGGTTGCAGGAGGCGTGGGGGCCTCGGGTCCTTCACAGGCGCCCATTACTGTGTACAGCAGAGGCCGCTGTCTCCAACCGCCAAACAGCAGGGGCTCCGAGCGATCAGAGCGGCCGTTCTCCAACTTCCGTGAGCAGCAGCACCATGTTCAAACCCACATCCTGGGGCTCTGCCTCCGGAGGCTCTGATTCAGTAGCTCTGAAGGCTTTGCATGGCTGGCCAACTCCCAGGGGATATGGAGGCTGCCGGTCCTGGGAGCCCAGCTGGAGAGGTTTGGGCTCAGGCTGGCCCATCAGAACCGGGCATGAGTCTCCAGGGATTAGAGCAGCTGAGACACCACTGCCTGCTTTCAGAGCTGCACCCAGACGCAGAGGGTGGTCACCGCCACGGAATGGGTTTCTGCGCAGTGTGTTCTGGTGTCTCTGAAACTTCAGCACGCTGCCAGATAAAGATGTGAGCAACTTGCATCTGGGCAATTAGCTTGGAAATCTACCCTAAAAACACAGATGGCCTTGACAACTACATTCATCTTTATGTCTGTCCGTTCAGTATTCATGTTCTGGGATCATTTTTTTATAACTCTCTCTCGTTCCTTGGCTGAAGGGCTAGACCTCAGAATGCCAATGTCCTCGCTGTTCCGTCCTCGCTACTTTCAGGTGTAATAACATAAATCTCTTTTGAGCCTCCAAGTTGGAAATGAAGCGTGGATTCCATTGGAAGACAGGGTTGTCAGAAGCAGCAAACACAGACAAGAAAATGGTTTTCCACAAAGTCTCACAGCAGCCATTAAACAAGAGGGCGAAAATGAGAATTCCCTGGAAATTTAGGGGCCAATATATCCCCACACCAACATTTTAATGCACTGCCACTCCCAAAGCTTCCTATTTCTTTACTCTTCACGGTGCATTGCCAGGGTGCCTCTCCATTTAAATATTTCAAGCCAGCCACAAACATAGACTTTGGAGTCACAAAGCCCCGCGTCTGATTCTGCTCTGTGTCCTGGATGTAGCTGTGTGACCCTCAGCAAATTACCATCCTCTCTGAGCCTCCACTCCTCTATCTCTGTTAAATGAAGACAATAAAGTATTCAAATACATAGCACACAATAAGGCTCCAATATAATTTTAAATTTTATTTTACCGTGATGATAACAGTTAACATGAGATCCACCCTCTTAAAATCTTAAGTGCACAGTGCTGTTAACTTTAGGTCCCATGTTTTACAGCAGCTCTCTACAATTTATTCATCTTGCTTGACTGAAACTCTGTGCCCATTGGTTAGATCCACCAATCCCACTACTGGGTTTTATCCAAATGAACTGAAATCGGGTCTCAAAGAGGTATTTGCGCTCCCATGTGCACTGTGGAATTCTTCACAATAGCCAAGGTGTAAAAACAACCCAAGTGCCCGCAGGTGAATGGATGGATATATATTTGAAATGCTAGTCTTTAAACAGAAGGAAAGTCTGCCCTGTGTGACGACACGGAGGGACCTTGAGCAAGCACACAGTGCTGAGTGACATAAGCCAGCCACAGGACAAAAACTTCATGATTCCAACATACTAATGAGCTCCCTGGTCCCCTCAGGGCCTTGGCACTCTGTTGCTGCTGAGACAGGCTGCCTGGTGCGCTCTAACTCGCAACGCGCAGCATTGAGCCCACGGGCCTCTTTGTAAAAGCCACTCCTCTTACAGCACCTCCTTGACGGGGGTTCCCCTTTGCCGTCCTGATGGGCAGTGTTTCTTTGCTTTTCTCCTAACTCCCACTTCTTCCAGGCTCGCCCCTGTGCCTCAAAACTTCCCAGGCACAAATGCCCATTCTCTCACTGAGTCTGGCTCATCTTTCGCACACTGCCTCCTTGTGACACCAGCTACGGGCCCATCCGTGCCGCCAGGAGCACAGCTCCTCAGGCGGCCTCCCTCGCCCTGGGCTGCGGGGTGCAGCGCGCCTCATCTGGCCAGGTCATGGAGCCCACAGGAGTCTATGGGGTTTGGTTCTAGGTGTAGGAAGGGCCTCCACACACATGGGTGTCCCAGCCCATCGGTTTTGGGTAAACGGTAGAAGCAACAGCCAAGATGCGGACGAGCTAAGGAGACTGCCACCCTTACCACCCCGCACCGTGCACGCCGTGGGCCAAAAAGGCACCCACAGTACTTGGTAAGTAGGCGAAGGAGCTTGCAGAGCCGCAGCTCCCACCAACACTCTGCTAGGAATTTTGAAAGCTCTAAATCCACACTGCCTGATGCTGGATCAATAAATGTCGAATGAGGACATAAATCTTGCAGAAACGCGTGCAGCTGTGGTAACAATGATGCCATGATTGAAGATTCGTAAATTAGAACAATCTACTTGGTACACTCCCAAAGAGTTCTTGGAATACACTGAAGCTTTCGTGTGAGTCAGCCCGGTTGAACGTTAAATTGCATCGGAAGGTCAGAAATACATAAATGCTCTTCGTAATACTGATACCCCTCTTTATCTCACTGACAGGGCAGATCAAAATTTGGGCCCTGCTGGCTCCCCTTGCCCAGACCACCTCCCGCCTCCAGGCTGCCCTCCACTCTCCATCCTACGACGTTCATCCATTGTTGGTGAGTAAAATACTGTAAAAGCGAGGACAAGGCGGGACAGGCTGGCATTATCCACAGTTGACACTCATCCTCCTGGTAGGGATGGGGCAGAGTTGCTGACTCGCTCTTGTATTTGTTAAGTCACGTGTCACCTAGTGCTTCCTTTTTTTCCAGTAGGTAAGCATCTAGATCCCTCAGCACAAGGAAAGATGCAGGAATACAGTGCTGATCAATTTCCCATAAGCACCCCCAAGGATATGTGCCCCAGAAATGTAAATTGGTTAGCACGCTAAACTTCGGAAAATGAGAGCGCTCAATTGAGCTTAAAGAATGAGGAAACGCAACACTTATCATTTTAAAATACAGGAATTCAATATTTTGTCACAACTCCTCAATTACCAGCGTACATTGAAAAATATAAAAAGAGCTCTGGAAAAATGCTCAGGGAACAAAGCAGTGCAGGGCCGGCCGCAATTACCTCGCTTAGTGCTTGTAAAGAGACAGTCCCAACTCATCTCACGAGGTGGGGGATGCTCGAGCCAGGACACGAAGCCGAGTGTGTGACTGTAAGACCAGCGAAGCTTGCTGACACCCGCAACCATCTTCACCGGCAGAGGACTCATGCTGAGCGCGCACCCGCTGAGCTCGCTGCGCACGGCCAGCACTGTAGTGATTGCAGACGAGGGCGTTCAGACGGGCAAACGGTGGGCAGCCCTTGAACGCATGTTCCTTGCTGGTCTCAAGATCCCACAGAGTTCAAGCCCCCTGAAGGAGAGCAGCAGGTTCCACGGCAGAGAAGGTGCCCGGGCCTTTCAGGAGAAGGAACGGCGGGCGACTTGTTGGCATCCACGCGTGTAGGGAAGCGCCCTGCACAAACAGGAATCTTTTTCAAGGCTGCCACAGAGAGCAGGGCTTGGCCTTACCTGCTTACGTGGCTGTCTTCTGCAGAAATATCTCCTCAACCTCCACATGTGCACGGTTGAATGCAAAGCTCCCATATCTGCTGGACTCCAACTGGTTCTCCTTCCAATGAAAAAGCGTCAGGCCATCCTTAAAGGTCTGAATGAAAAAACACCCGTTTCATGGATCTTTCCCTAATTCTCCATCTGTGGGGGAAGCTCTCCAGTCTCTGGAATTTCACCAAACTGCAAAATTAACACACCCCATTTTGTGCTCTAAACATTCCCATGCACCCTATCTCCCCTTCAAGATAAGTTGAAGTGGAAAAGCATCAGGATGAGGAAGAGCCCAGGCTCTGGAAGCAGGCAAACCTGGGTCATCGACTCCCCACAGCCATTAGCTCTGACTTGGACTATGCATATGAATTGCCTGAGGTTTAATTCATTCGCTGTGAAACAGAAGTCTGTTCCACCCATGAAGGTCAACCACTTCCGACAGCGCTCGGTTCCCTGCAGGCGAACACTCGTACTCGGTGAACTTGAGCGCTACGTTGCCCATCCCCCCCCACTCAGCCAAGGGGGTCAGGCCACCTCATTCCCACAGCAAAGGGACAGAGAGCGAGCAGATGGGAAGAGCCCTGGGGAGGGCGCCGGAGAGCGCCCAGGTGCAGGCTTTACCAGGGAACTGGGGAGACGTCGCAGCGAGGCAGCCACACAGAGGTGACACCCAGCCCTATAGTCCAAGCAGCAGCCCGAGCAGCTAACATCTTGTCAACACGTGGAAACTGGGAACAAAGGGCTGAGACTTGCTGCCACGAGGGCAGAGCTTTTAAACACTGTGACCAGTGAAAGAGGCCCGCCGCCCAAGTCCGCCTGGTGTGTGGTTCCACCTGTGTGAGATGCCCTGCACAGGCACGTGCACAGGAGCAGGAAGGCGGAGGCAGGGAGATGCGGATTTCATTGTCAACTGGCAGGAGGTGTTGTTTTTAGGGTGATGGGACTCATTGAAACAGAATTGTAGAGATGGCTGCACAATGTGGCAAATTTACTTAAAAAATTCGACTGTACTCCAACAATGTGTACATGTAACAGGAGGCCAGCGGTCCCTGAAAAATATTTGTGGAACAGAGAAAAACAGGGTGTGCACCACCTCAGCACTCCTAGGATGTATTCAGATCAGCCCCTAAGTGTCCCTGTTTACCATTGCCCAGAATGCTGTCAACCATCAAAGAGAATGATAATGTAAGATGAAACTTTGGATTTGCGACAAAAAAATGAACTCGCTTCACAGTGAACTTATAATGGTCACACCAACCTCCACCCCCAAGCAGGTGGGCTCAGGAGATTTGCAAAGCAACTCAATGAGGACGAGTGGGAGCGACGCCAATGTGCATGTGGCTGCCACAGCCCACGGGGACCGTGCAGATCTGTCCCTCCTTCCCATTCTGCCCTGCTGCCATCCTGAAATCCCCTCTGTGTGGTCCTGTCCTGTCCAGCACGACTCCATGCTCCACTGTGGGGACCCTTCTGCCTTCACCCATCCCTTGGTGCTAGCGACGGGGAGCACCACACCTTTAACGTCTTGTCTTCTGCCTCTCGGCATGTTCTATGACAGCACTCATACACTTTTGATGCTGATTGGTCTCACGTACAGATCCCGTACCAGGTTGCTGTGGAACGTCACGGGTATAAATACAACTGCAAGATGGCCTTGCTCACGTCAAACTGAATGTGCCCAAACAGGAACTTGAGGAACGAGTGTGCCAAGCAAGCTCCTGTGTCCCCCGCAACCTGTCCTCATTGAGTTGCTTTGCAAATCTCCTGAGCCCACCCGCTTGTCTCCAGCCACCTGTGCCGATATCCACCAAATCTTGCCTGCCACCTACCGTGCCTCAGGTTTTGCTCTAGAATCCAACTTTAGATGATTTTGGTCTAGAATCCAAAACATCAATCCGATCATGCGCTCTCCCAGCCTCAAACATCCAAGGACCAACCATCACGTGCAAGGTCCTTTATTAATTTTCCCTTTGCTTTTCCCAGTGCCTCCTCCTCCTGATGTTTCAAGCTATTTACAATTTCCCTACGGCGCCATGCTCCCTGGTACATTGCCATGAGCCATATCATATGCCCTGACAGCCTTACACCTTCCCTCTCCCATCAAGCAAATTCTTCCTCGCTCATCAGGACTCCATTCCGCATCGCCACCCTGTCATCTTCTTTGCCGGCGCGGGCTGGATGCCCTTTCCTGCACCTCTGCACCTGTCCGCACCTTGTACGCTCCTGGTCCCTCTGCTTACAGCCTGCGCAGGTCCCTCAGTCATTCAGCACATTGCAAACACCTGCAGGACAAGGACGGAGCCTTTCCTCTCTGTACCTCTGATGCTCACAGCGATGCCTTCCACAGCAGACACTCCATAAATATTTAGTGAAGAATTGAATACTGTTGCCCAGACACATCGAAACCAAATAAAGTGCTGGTTTTATATGTCTTTGTCTCCCACGTGTTGCTTTCACACAATTACAGATTGTTACATCATTCTGAGTTACAGCTCCACCAAAACATATTGACTGTATCTTTTTGATCTTCCATCGTGTCAGCCCTCGAGTTTATTTCATCATTTTTATCTCTTTCCATTGATCTCTCTACAAATTGTATCTTTCAGTAACAAAAGGATCTAAAATATTCATCATGAGACTTCTGTTTAATCTCACTGGTTTCTTTCTACAAGATACAACAGGCTCGAAGCTGACCACGAAATCATCCCAGAATATAATATTCTAGAGTTCTTTCTCACTGACATCATTGAAAATGATGTTAATCATGACTGATTATATTTCTCAAAATTCAGGATAGCTCTATTCATCCCCTTGTGGTTGTTTTGATGGAATTTCATTTACATACAATCAAATTCCATTACGGGGGCACATTCACAAGCAATCCTGATGTTATAAATCAATACATAAATCAAAGCAATTTGTTTTACCCCACAAAACAAGTAACTAGAGATTTGATCAAAAACCAGATATGAGCAGCTGTGTTAAGGAAAACTAATCTCAATCTTAATGTTTTTTATAAACAAACAATGTATGACTCCCTTAACACTCCGTTTTCAGAACACCACCTATTCTCTCTGATTTTCTTGCCTTGTTAAATCTTAGATGACTTTTTCTTTTTTGCTGTTATTCATTATTTCTAGAGATTTAGCAACCACCAACTGTTTCCCCTGAGTAGGAGACACTACAGGTACAGAACAGTCTCGAGGTCTGCATTACAATGAGAAAATAAAGTGAGGAGAAAACAACAACATGAACAATAAGGGTTTATTTTTCTCACAGAATAAGCAGCCAACAGGCGGGTGGCCAAGAGCTGGGGAAGGTGCTCACCAATGCCCTCAGGGAACAGCACTCTCTCGCTATCTGCCCCTCCCCCCTCAGCATCTGCTCTTTGTCCCTCAGGGACATGGTCTCCTGGTCACAGTGGCTGTGGCCCATGCCGTGCCCACACAGAAAGACGGGGAGGGCACTCGGTGGAGTCTCTCTTCATCAGCAGAGCAAAAGCATTCCAGGACGCCCCTGGCAGAGGCCCGCTCACCTGGGCCACAGTGTCCTAGCACATCCCACCTTTTGATTCACTCACGGTCAACTGATGAGTGGAATCAGGGGACCGATAAGCCCCTGATCACATCAAAGGCCCCGCCCCTGCCCAGAGACAGGGGATTTCACAGGGTTCACCTCCACCAGGCCCTAAGAGTCTCTGGGACCCTCCTACAGGTCTGCCACTGAATCTCCCCTTTCCTCCAACAGCCACCTATCCAAGCAGGAAACACGGAGGTCTGGCTCCCAGCCGAGCCCCGCCGTGTTCTCGGCGGCAGCTCACCGTCACCAGAGACGACACATCACCAGTGCCTTCCGCAACATCGCCTGCGTGGCGAATCAGCATCAACCTGCTCGGGATGAAAACTAACATTCTGTAATGTTCATGGACTGCCTACTTAGGAAGACTGGACCATGAAATCAATGCTAGATGGAAGATCCAACATCGTCTCTACACGCTTAACCCGTGGGTGACTGTTGACACCATTGAGAATCAGCATCTCACGCTGTGTTGCTTATGGTTGATCCTTAACCCAATGATATTTAACAGAGATCCAAGCAAAGTCCTCCACACAGATTCACAACCCCAGCTGGACAAGAGCAAGATGAGGAATCCCCTGCTTTCCCTCTTCCTTGTGACAAACATCAACAGCCCTACTGACTCAAAGCACATGATGAACAAGAGTTAGCAGGGAGTTGATGAGAGTCTACAGGGAGCCACAACTGCCCTTTGTCCCCTCAAAAAATGTTCTGTGTGTCACGTGTGTTCATCAGTGCTGATGGGTGGTAAATGCTGAGGGAAAGTGTCTCACCATCCAATGTGTATGAAAAAGGCACAGTCCAATGAGGTGAGCAAGTTTCATTACTCTGAGCCTTCAGGATGTCAGTGGACAGTATGACTATGAGCAGACAAGAGTGTCACAGGGAATCTAATGCAAACAGAATTTGGAAAATCTCAGGGACAAACTCAGTCACCGCTGCCTCAGGCTGTCCTACATAACGTGCAATGTATGTACTGAAAAAGCTAACAATCCAGGTGGCATCTATCTGAACACCAGACCTCTGGGCTGCTGAGTTTCGCTCTGTGGGCCTCGCAAGTCCAGGGTCACACAGGCCGACCAGAGCACCCCCACAGAGAGGGACATCGGATGAGATGGCGGACGCCCGCAGGAGAATCATGCCCTTCCTGTGCCTGCCCAATCCACTTCCAAGCTGCCTTGCTCACAAGACGCTCCTGTGAGCCACAGGCAATGAAGCCTGTGGAATCCTTTCACCATTATGGTGAGACCCGGTGACTCAGGTCTAAGAAATTGAAATTAGCCCTATCCAGGTGGCTCAGTGGGTTGGAGAGTCATCCCGTACGCCAAAAGGTGGCGGGTTCAATCCCTGGTAGGAGCATGTTCAGAAGGCAACCGATCGACGTTTCTTTCTCACATGGATGTTTGTCTGTCTGTCTCTGTCTCTCCCTCCCCCGACTCCCATCCCTTCCTGCTTCCCTTCCTGTCTCTCTAAAATCAATAAACATATCCTTGGGTGAGAATTTTTTTAAAAAATCAAATTGGGCAACAGTGATGGGATGTCAGTTCTGAGACTAGGTTAGAAAAGTCTGTGGCTGGTAGAGAGGAAAGGAGATGACTAGACATTCTGTACCAGAGGCAAATGGGTTCAAGCGTTTGGGAGACGGCAGAGTTGTAAGTGATGCGGTTTCTTTGGAGAGGGGCGAAAATGTTCTAAAACCGATCGTAGTGCTGTTGCACTGGTCTGCAAATATACTAAACGCTTTCAATTGTGCAAGTTAAATGGGTGAACTCTGTAGTATATAAAGTACCCCTCAATAAAGCTGTTACAAAAAAAAAAACCCAAAACACTGACTGCACACTCTCTGGGGAAACAGTTGTCAGCTGCCCTATGGAGATGCCCACGCGGCAAAGAAATGGATGCAGCCTCCAGACAACCACCAGCGAGGAACAGAGGCTGGTGTCCAGGCAGATGCCAGCTGGAGACAGATGCCATCCTATAAGCCCACAGAAAAAGGGATCCTGCCCCAGCCACATGAGTGATCTTGGGGCAGGTCCTTCCCCAGTCCAGCCTGTAGTGACCTACATTGCGACTGTCGCCTGGACAGTGCCACCATTACAGCCTGTCAGCAACCCCAAAGCAAAGGAGCCAGGTAAGTCATCCCTGATTCCTGACACACAGAAGCTAGAGCAAAAGCCCCTACATTGGCAGGGGCAGGGGGCAGGGGGAGAATTTGTTACAAGGCACTAGATAGCTGATACACTTCAAAACGCTCCCTGTGTGCTCTTTTCCATTTTCCTGTTCCTTGGCCAGATTCCTTGTGAGCTTCCAGAAAACAGCCCTGTAGAAACTTTCCAATGCAATGCTTCCTGTTGGACACTCAAACCATTCCTGCCTCAGGCCTGGCCTCTCTCCACGTTCCTCAGCTGGAATGTCCCCTTCCCTGTCTTCAACAAGCCTACAATAGGGATACCTCCTTCCAGTCCTTGTATCTTCTTCCAGCCTGCCAAGCACACCGTGTCTCTGCCCCAAAGTGTTTTTCCTGACTGGAAACTTCTTGGGCGCAAGCAGATTTATTGAGCATCAGTATGCTATGCCTCATTTATGTGCAGCTGGCCTGTTAGAAAGACTTTTTTTTTTTAATCACTTTTCAGGAAAATAGATGTTTCTTCAGTCTCAATACTCATATTTCTGTGTTCAGTTTTCCAGATTTGCCTTTATTTGATTCCTCTTTTGCTATATCCCAACTTTATGTTTTTACTTACATAGCTAAGGAGTTCCCATTTTGGTCCTTTTCACCGCTTTATTACATCGCATTGCATCCTTTCACATATTTACACTTAGCCCAGTCCAACTGACATTACTTTAGATTTCCAGTTGTCTGCTATGCTGTGAGGTTGTGCTCGCGTTCAGCACTGACGTATATATGTTTAGTGCCCCAAATCCCATTCAGGTTCAGCCACTGTTGGTACTTCATCATCCCCTCTGGGTCTTCCAGTGCTCCTGGCTCAGTACCTGTCACCTGATTTCCACTAGATTTACTACCTTTCTTAGCCTGAGAAAGTTATTACAGGTTTTAAAGTCCTGAACTTACTACCAGACATTCTGTAGCAAAGAAAAATCGGTTCTAGTATGTGGAGGCTCTAACTCACACGGAATCCATTTCATTCAAGGTTCTTTTTTACCTTCGGTGGAAACAAAATTTAGGCGACAATGTTCTTTCAGATAAAGAAAGGCTGATGTAATAGAAAATGGATAATGATAGACTACACTAAGAAGTTAATGCCAGGGGCGGAGAAATCTTTTCCAGGCTGAGGCATTTGAAGGCTGGCCGCCAGCGCCGCGGCTAAGGAGCTTCAGTGCGCCCCGCCCGCCGCGCTGGGGAGCCGTCCCCCTTCCCTCCCATACGCCCCCATGCTGCTCAAGGCGCGGCCAACTCGACGGACGCTCTGTGAGCTCAGACACAGTGTGATCTGATGTGGCTCTGGGACACGGGACATTTTTAGAAAACAGATCATCCAAGAAATCATAATTTGAAAGAACTGTAGTCATTGATTTTCCATTGCTGATATCTTCCAGGGCTCTTTGGCCAATGACGCCTTCCCTTCAACACCGTCCATTGAAATCCAGTTTATATCCAGGTTTCTGAAATATCATGTGATAGAAAAGTGAAGAGCAAACGGGCTCTTTCTACGCCCACACGGGTTCATGCACACACACGCTCAAGTACTGACTCTTCTCCCAGGAAGTCGCCCCAGGGTAGAGAACGCAGCACCACCTCCTGACTCATCGGGGCGTGTGTCATGTTCCCGGGGACCTGAAGCACGCGTGTGCTGCTAAGGAGCAGCCCTTCAGCAAACTGCTCTGGACTTAGTGCTGTAGGAGACTCTGGTCCTTCCTTTCACGTGTCGCTTCCTTTCACACATCCATCATGTCACAATGGAAAGTAAAGAAAGAGAACTCATGGTTCTCGCTACATCCAACCACCCACACAAAGGGGAAGCAACCGAACGCCTCGTTAACCGCTGGGCCACCCTAGGAACTCCATCCAGCTCCTGCGGAAATTCACAAGCCCAGCCCGCCCCGTCGGCAGCCTTCCCGGCCCTCCCTTCATCCAAAGCTCAGCGCGTGCGAAGCCCGTTGCACTCACGGCCAGCAGCAGCACCAGTCCCAGAGCGTCCCCACGGGGGACTGGAAAGGGAATGCGGAAGCTGGTAACACTCGATCCTCCTGATTCGTGCTGTGGGGCTTCCGTGCGCAGGCCTCTCCTCCCCACCTCCAGTAAAGGAGTCCTCGGGAGACAGGCCTCCAGAGCCCGGATGCTGAGAACCAGCAGAGGAATGTGGAGAGGCCTCCCGAGCAAAGTCCCAGCTGGTCGATAACAAACCCCTGCCCTGGTTAAGCTTTTATTTTTAAGAGTTCAAAGCCCTGTCCTACTTGCAAAGATGTTGCATAACACAGACTCGGGAATGAACGACAGAGGATGAACTCATTTCTCCCAGAAATTAATCCTTCTTTGTTGTCATCCTTAAACTTCCTCTCCGCCCTATTATTCCCTCATTTCTATTCCTATTTTAAAAACTACACTCAATTAGTATTAGCCGTTTTCTTGTGGAAAGCTTCCTGTTAGGGAGCAATAGCGCAGCGTAACAGGAAGGAGCAGATTAAACCGCCTGGTCTGTGGTTCTCCAGCTGTGAAATGGGGGGCACATCAGACCACCTCCCTGAGGGCCTTCAGGGCCCTCGTCCTATCAGCACGCCGATGCCCCTTACCGCAGGGGCATTTACGGAGCTGACCCACGCCAGCCCCGTCTTCACACACCCACTCTGCGAATACCAGCTCTTCGTCACAGCTCTCACAGCCCGGCTCCTCTGCGGCGCTGTGGGACCTGCCGTCTGCACTCACTCTCACCTGCGCAGCTAGGCCGTCTCCGTGGCGACACCAAGGTCCGCACCCCCGGGCGGGCAGGCTGTGCCGTGGGGAGCCTTGTCCTGTCGCAGAGCAAACGAGGCCAACGCTGGAGCGGCTGCGCTATGGGTCCAGGTCCTGCAGGATGGAGGTGCCATCTGAGGGAACTTCCGAGGGTTGAACGAAGGGGCCAGTGATGCAGAGATGAGCAGGGTCAAGGGAAGCAACAGGGCAGGGGGCCGGTCTCGGGGACTTCCGAGAGCACCTGCTCAGCCTCAGCCGATGTCAGCAGGCTCTCCCTTCCCTCGTAGGCTCCGCGGCATCGGGCTCCCCCCGTGCTCCTCGGGGGAGGGCCGAGGGTGTGTGCTCACGTTTACACGAAGTCCTGTGACTCCGCCGCCTTGCCGCGGTGGGCCCCGGCCTCCAGGAATCAGCGTGTCATGCTTGTTGTCTGCAATGCGGGTCCCACAAGTGACAGAGCGAGGCTTTGCCGTGGGACCTGGCAGCACCGTCTTTGACAGCACTGCACTACTGAGCCCCAGCTCCTGCGGTAGCATTGGCTCTATCAGCACGTGCCTGTCGCCAGACATTGGTCCCCCGGGCGCACTCTTGAGAGGATATTGCTCACACGACGTTAGATGTCAGTCATATGTTCGATAAAGACGTGTAAAAAAAATTACCATGCCTTTTGTGGGGGGGAGCCTTCTGTCAGAATGGGTACCTCGTTTGCTGCCTCCTGGGGATGAGCTCGGGTCAATGCGTCCGGATTCACATGACCATTTTGAGGAAAGCCAGGGCTGGGGTCTCAGCTTTGCCCCAGGACCCGGCAGCAGAAGTCACTCCCTGCCGGAGACACGCCCCCGGGGCTGTGCGCCCTCCCTGGGGGGCTCTACGCCTTCCACGGCACAAAACCCGATGCCCCCAGCGGGCAGTGCATCCCGCCCCTGTCCCACTGTGACCTTTCCTCCTTTTAACCTTTCTTCCTGCCTGCAGCCGTGTCCTGTGAATCAATAAATAGAACTAAGTGTCTTTTTAGGACATTTTTAGTGCTGCATGTTTTCCTCGCGTCCTGCCTTCTTATTATGTTATCTCGCCAAATGCCAGAGAAACACGAAGCAGATATTCCAAACAGCAGGCACCTCGGAGGGCATTTCCCTGCCGGCCGCTCGGACAAGGAAGCTCTCAGAGCCCCACTTTGCTCGCCCCTCGTTCAATTTGGAGCCCTGAGTGCACGTGCAGCGCGAGGTCGCATGGAAGATGCAGGGCTACGCTTTTCTCCATGGACTCCCATGGAATGAAAAATGCCGGGGCGGTAAAATCAAAGAGGAGAAAAATTGTAGGCCGAGTGCGTCTACATGCACATGCTTTGAGATAATGTCCTGATTTCTTCATGGAAATGAGGGGGAAAGATATGCAGAAATGTTGTTTGGAATAAGGAAACATTGTTGCAAATGTATTTTTCTTAGACGATATGGCTATAATGTATGTCAAGTGTGTTTCCATTTGTCACATTCAGCGCGGGAGTTTTCCAGGCCGGCATTCACAGCACGCCTCGCCCTGTAACGGCAGCCAGAATGGGAACGAGGCTGAAAATAAGGAGTTATAAAGTCCCAGCGGGCCCGGTAAATGTCTTTAAGGCAGAGCTATTAGATTATTTGTAATCTTAGGGAACTCTGTGTCTCTTTTTAAAAATATAAACAGGAATCACCAGTAACAGAGCTCACAGGCTTCCGGTTCAAGAGTACAGACTTTGCGCATATTTTATATGGTTTCTCTCTTAAGGCTTTTTAAACTGATGGCAAATGAGTGGTTAAAATAACAAATCCATGACAGCTGCAACAAGATGGCAGCACAGGGCGGCTCCAGCGCAGCACAGCTGGCCCTGGGGCTGGAGGGCTCTCCACTGGGGGGTGTCCTGTGAACGGCCGGGGCTTAGCAGCATCTGTGACCTCTGCCCTCTCAGTGCCAGGAGCAACCTCCCCTCGGCCCCAGTTATGACAACCCCAGGTCTCTCCAGACATGGCCACATATCCCTTGGGGGCACTGGCACCCCGCATAAGAGCCACCGTTCTGAGGGCAGAGAGCAAACGAAGGAATATTGAGTCACACAGACGATCACTGAACACACTGGTAGACGACGCGGCAATGCAGGTGACAGGCGACCCCTACATCACAGCTCGATAGTGCAGGAGACCGGTGAGCCCTATGGCAGAGCACGATAACTCTGGTGACAGGTGAGCCCTACGGCACAGCTCAATAGTGCAGGTGACAGGTGAGCTCTAACACACAGCACCAAAGCGACTCTCACCAGGACGCAACAGGGAACAGCAGATCCAGGGAGCCAAGGAGAGAAAAGCGGACACGCTGGGATGCAGCGGTCTTCAGGCAGAACAGGAGACCCGGCACACACACACACCTGCATATGTACCTCTCCAGCGCACACACACGCAGATGCAGGCACGCACGTGTGCATGCATGCACATGCACATACGCATGCTTGTACACACCCACACTCCAAGAACAAGAGCACGCAGCCCAGCACGTGCATTCCTAAGAGGAGACAGAGTGCTCCTCCAACAAAACGGAACAAAGAAGTCCATCAGCTCCAATGAGGCCCACAGTGCTCTCCTTGGAGCCCGTGCCAACCCCAACGGAGGCCTGCCAGCAAGGCCTCCCCCAGGCCTGGGGCCTCCCCCCTCCTCGCCGCGGCTCCAGGGGCACAGAGGGCGTCAGGGCGCCTGGGGGGAAGCCTGGGTGATGAAAGACAAGGTAAGGGAAACACTGGGCACAGCAGAAATGGAGATAAAAGCCCAAAGGGGGGATGAAGAGGAAAACAATCAAATTAACATGCTCAGACACATTTAAGAAGACATTCCATTCAAAACAAAAACCAAAATCCTTCTAAGAAGAAAAAAAAAACAAGTTTCTAAAAATCAGAAAACAAGAGAACATTGGCAAACATGATAGCCAAAATGACAAGATGAATCCAGAGGTGAAACTGACTAATGGAATTACTAACAAATAACAGAGACATCAGGCCTGGCTGGTGTGTCTCAGTGGATGGAGCGCCAGCCTGTGAACCAAAGGGTCGCTGGTTCCCTTCCCAGTCACGGCACAGGCCTGGGTTGCAGGCCAGGTCCCCAGCAAGGGGTGCATGAGAGGCAACCACACACTGATGTTTCTCTCCCTCTCTTTCTCCCTCCTTCCCCCTGTCTAAAACTAATAAAATCTTTTTTTAAAAAAAGACATCAGAAAAGGAGATGCATGAAAAAGTCTTTTTTTTTTTTTTTCCTCCCTAGAGAATTGAAGGAAAAACTGCGTCCAATTGCAGGGGCTGGTGGAGAACTGAAGAGAGTGAGCAACCAGGTCTTCAGCCTGCATATCACTGAGAGATTCTAGGAATGATGATCTAATCTGGCATGCGAAACACAATGCGTAATACTTCCAAGTTCCGATTTAAAAGAACAAGTAAAACTCTATGCCGTCAATCTAGTGCAGTGTAAGAACAGAACAGAGAAATGTTCAGGTTGCCAGGAACAAAATTTACTTCCCATGCCAGAGGGATTAGCTATCATGAGATATGTCAGGGAACCAAGAAGGAGAAACCATGAAGGTCCCAGGAACCATGGCACCTCCAGATGAGAGCAAAGAAAGGGAGTCCCAGGAGAGAGGCGCAACGTGTGTCCCAAGAGCATCCGCGGGCTGAGGCAGCAGGACAGAGGGAGTGGCGTGAGGACAGAGAGGGCCATCACCTGCAGCGGGGGGCCGGGCCTGGCCTGCCTGGCGTGGGAAGGACGCTTTCCCTCAGCGGAGAGCCTGCCGTTTGCTACCGGGTCGGAACTCCCAAATGCACGTCGGCTCCACGGGAGAGCCGCAGCGTCGCAGGGGGCGGGCGGGGGGCAGACTCGGAGCAGGACCCCGAGAGAAACAAAGGGGGTTCTCGGGCGCCCTGCAGAGACCACTCCCTCCAACAGATGGGCCACACTTCCAGACCTCCCTGGTCTCCTCACACGCCTGCGCACTCCCAGCTCTGTGCCCACCTCGGAGCCCAACTCTGTCCTCTACCACTTTGCCACGCACGAAACAGCCTTTTCTGGGAACTCCTTGTAACTGCAGGTTTTTGTGGCCGCACCTCGGAACCGCGTTCTATGAAACAACATCTTATTTAAATTCAGTTAGGCCTGCCAGGGAGAAGCCTTAATGAATGTGTACATCTTCGGCTGCTGGGGTGGCGGTCGTTGGTAGGGAGCCATAGATAACAAATGCAAAACTGACAAACCTGTCCTGGAAAGATGGGCAAGAAGCCATGAGAAGGAAAGTGAGAAGCGTGTCCCCAAGCCCCACAGCAGGAAGCAAGCACACGGTGCCTACACTGGCTGCATCCAGCATGACGATCCTACGGCTCCTGGATGAAGGGCGGAGCAATGGCCCGCGGTCAAAGCAGGAAGAGTTTAGGGCGGGCCGATGAGCTGTGCAGTTACATTACAAACATTTCAATTTTGTTTGACACGTTGATCATCTCATGAAAACCTTACCTTTCAATTTAGCATTCTGGATCCCTTGAATCTTTCTATTGGGAGAGAGCTTACCAATTCCCTGGCCTGCCATCCCCATCAAAACAGGACTCAGTGGCCTCGGCGTCTTTCCTTGCACGTGACAAATGGCTGGGCACACAGTCCGACCCACTACACAGCCCTTTCTGTTGGCAGGTGCAGCTCCTTATTCGAAAGGGCCCTCATGTTAGCTCCAAGGAGCGGAACGCGTGCAGCTTTCAAGCAAAAGTCCCAGCGGTACCTTCTGAAGCCATTAGGGGGACATCTGACTGCTCACGTAAACCTGTGACATCGTGGACATCTGTCACCCACTCTGCTAAACGCTCTTCAGACTAAAAGGCTCCATCCACACAACACGTCTCCAAATGCTGGGACACTCTGGTTCCCTCGGCAATACCTGTCGCCCAACATCTGTTTGTTCGGTAGCAGCAGACTTTCACGTTGAGCCCACGCCCCCCAAAAATGGCCTGATATAGCCAGAGCCGATGAGACCAGGCGACAGACCACTGGATGTGCCACATGAGAGACTGCATGCTCAGGGTCAAAGCATAATTACAATCCTCAGAAACTTCTCTAGGAACCCACCCCACCCAAAATATGTTCTGGGAGTTTTTTTAGATTTTATTTATTTCTTTTTAGAGAGAAAGGAGGGGAGGGGGAAAGAGAGGGAAAGAAACATCGATGTGCAAGAGAAACATCGATCGGTGGCCTCTCACATGTGCCCCTAGTGGGAACCAAACCCACAGCCCAGGCATGTGCCCTGACTGGGGATCGAACCTGTGACCTTTCACTCTGTGGGACGATGCCCAACCCACTGAGCCACACCAGCTAGGGATGCATGTTCTATTTTTAAACTCCATAGCACATATGGCACTTTCCCCTGTTACAGTTTATCAGGCTTCTGCCAATTCTTTGAGGATATTTTTCCTAATTTAACAAATACTTCTGTCGCGCTTCTTGAGTGCCTGACACCAAGCCCTTCCCGAGTACGACCTCACTGGGCCTCCAGAGCAACGCCATGAGGGAGGGACTAACATGAGCAGCACTTTACAGATGGAGGCAGAACCGCGCAGCTCAGCTGCTGAGCGGTGCACCAAGCCTCCCTCACAGCCAGGACTAGGATTTGAACCTGGGCAGGCCAGCTCTGCACAGTATTGTTCTAACGTTGCGCCCGTAGCAGGGAGGGGTCTGAGCCCTGACTCCGCCCTGTGGGTGCACGGATCTCCGCGCCTTTGTGCTCCCTGCAACTCCTCCACGCTGACCTCCCCGTGGAGAGAAACGAGGATGGGGGAAAGAGCGGAAAAGACCCCTTTAGAAGGATGAGCCTGAACAGAAGCCATGAAAGCCCAACTGGCCCCCGACGGGGAGACTTGTCCTGCTGCCACGAGCCCTCAGGGACCTGAGCCCTGGGACCTCGCCCGCAAAGCTGCAATCACTTATCTGATGGAGAGACGCCCGGAGGGTCTAGGCCAGGGGTGGGGCTGACTCCTCCCTACTCCCTTCCACCCACCCTAGGGACACCTGGCAGAGTCTGAAGGTGACTTTGCCACCCTGGGGTGGGGTGCTGGGGGAATACAACTAGCACTTAGAGGCTGGAGAGCAAACGCCTACAGGGCACGGGATCCCACAAGCAATTCCCCAGCCCTGAGTCAATAGCGCCGACGTGGAGGAAACCCGGCCTAGACCGCCCACCCTTAGCAAAGTCCAAATCAATACCATGTCACAAGTTTGCACGTAGTGGAGAAACTGAGGAAAAGCTCCACGTGAATTAGGGAAGCGCATCTTTTCACTGAAATTTTTGCACGCTGGCGAGGTGGAAAGATCAATAAAACAGAATAATGTGTCCTGCCTATCAGACATCTTAGGCCTCAGTTTACCATCTGCCATAGTAGGGCGTGCTTAGGCTGCTTTCTGTTCTAAAATGCTGTGAACTGCAGCTTTGTTCTTTCCCAAATCCGTAGAGCAAGCAGAATGTTTTTAAGAACTGCTGCAACATGCTCACTGTGAACGACTAGTTGAGAGCATTATACAATTACCACATCAGAGCATCAGTCTAATTCCCTAGCTTCGCTTGCTTACACTTTTACTTCAATCTTGTATGTAAACTAACTTCTCATTTATGCTCCTTTATAGATAAACCTCCCATGTTACTTCTGCTGTGTTTTCTTAGTACGCCTGTCGGAAATAGTACAAAGATGACTTACTTGTTTGCACCTAGAACGCCACCAAGTAATTACTACTTTTTAATTATGTTTAATGTTTCTTTTTATAATGTTCAGAAGAAAACAGACTTGTTTCTTATGTAGCTCATCCCTACCGCTACGTATAGCTCAAATCCTGTAAATAACACAGAGGCAGGGAAAGAATCCATCTGCCTCTCCCTTTCCTCCAAGGGCCTGAGCTCAATCCCAGGTGGGTTACAAATGCCCAAACCCTCTACTCAGCCACATCTCCAAGCCGGTGGCCAGCGACCTTTGTTTTTCTGATTGTCAGTGGCCAGAGGACATTGTCTTTAGACTCTCCCAGGCCCATGGTGATGGAAAAAGGACCCGTGCCCGACTTTCTTATATCCCCAAAAGTCCCTGGGAGCAGGTTCTGGGGCCCACAAAATGCTGGCAGTACCGTGCCTTCCTGCCCGAGGCCCGCATGCAGAGCCGCTGGCGGCTTTCCCGATTCTTTGCAACCAGGAGGCGACATATCTTGGGGGCCCATGGTTTCTAGCAAACGGTTATGGGAGAATATAAGTCCAACATGTGGCAGGTGATGGGGAGGACTGAAGAAAGTGGGGCTCCGAGTGGAACAGGAGGCTGTCGGGAAGCAGAGGTGGTGATCTCAAGGGGCGCCCGCTCAACCTTGTCTAGAGGAGGGAAGGGGGGCGGAAGCCGTCCTTAGCAAAGATGCCCTGGTCGCTCACATTCACCAGGAAAGTAGAAGCTGGGTCCTTTTTGTGGGTGGAAGGGCATTTGTGTGTTTGCATGTGTTCAGACATGATTACACAAAGATCTCTTTCCCTCAACTGCTGTGGTTTGAGAGTGGCCGTGGCCGATTCCGACATTCTCTGAAATTGTTCCCGCTCAACAGAAGAACAACGGGACGCAGCCGGGACTGCCAGGCTGGCTGACCTCACCGATGGGTCCTTGTGCTTCTAAATGGGACCACCACCCGACCACGCCCCAGGGAGACCCAGAAGCCCCCCACTTCCCCCGAGTCCCAGCACACACAGGAGGCCACCGATCGATGTTTCTGTCTCACATTGCTGTCTCTTTCTCTCTCCCTGCTCTCTTTGCAAAAGCAGTAAAAAAAGTCCTCGGGTGAGGACAAGTTAATTAAATTCTCATTACCTGGGGGGATTGACCCCTCTAAATTAGAACTGTCAGTTTTATTCCAGCTGGGGACATTTCCCCTGCTCTAGCTCATCCCTAACAAAAGCTCTAGAATAAAATGTCCCTGATGACTGAATGTTCATTCCTGAATAAATAACTGCATGTAGCGTAGCAAACCAGTGGCTGCTTGTTCATATAGACACAGTTTGCATCTGTCTCTCACAGCTCCTTCTAAAACTGGGAGCTTCCCGTGCAAGTGCACAGGCTTCCCGAGGACATGTGAGGGGCCTGTCCACTTAGCATCATCGCTGAAAAGAAGCACTTCATCATAAATCCATCCCCGGAAACCAAACCGTCGATCCTACTTCTGTCCAAACGCACGCCTTTTCCCCGTGATTTACGAAAGTTCAATGAATGTCGAACACGCGATGACTGCGTCACAGAGGAAGCACGGGGCAACCGGTTCTCTGAAGGGTTTACCGAGATTCACCCCATGACGGTCCGGAGCGCCCGCGAGGGGCAGGTGAGAGGATTCCCACCCAGGAAGTTTATGTCCATACTTACCTTGTCCATGAAGTGCATGAAGACGTCCTTTCCAACCATGAGCATATGCCAAAAGGAATAAAAATACTGATGAATTCAACCACACAAAAGCCAGAACTCTTGGGGCAAAACTGCAATGAGCAAATACAAAACAACACGTGACAAAGTGGGAGGGGGATTATAACATACCACAATCCGCCGTGCCTTCCCATCAACAGCTACTTTATCGCCCCCAAATGGCGTCTTCAGAGCTCAGAGCCGCAGAGGAACCCACGCGACGGAGTGGCCGTGGCGATGCCCCCGGAGGCGCGCGCAGCTCTCCAGAAAACTCTCTGAGCGGGGCCAGGGGATGCATCTGTGACTTCTAACCGCAGTGACTAAAGGGAACGTCTCATCACGGCTGGGATGACGGCCCATAGACCCGGCTCTCAGTTCGCGATGTCAAGAGGCAGCTTTTGTGGTTGTGTCTGCAAAGGGCTGTGTCGGTGGCAGCTGGTGGGCAGAGGTCCGGCCGCCGGCTGCACAGCCCCCCGCGCCCAGGACGGCCCCTGCCACGCCCAGCCCCCTGGGCAGCGGTGCTGAGCCTGAGAAGCCCTGCCTTCCAGGAAGTGGAGAGACGTCACTGCCCGCAGGCCCTGTCCGTCCGTCCAGCCCCCCAGAGTGTGCCGTGGGGGCGGCCCCGGGAGAGTGGGCAGCAGGCCTGGCGAACGCCAGAACGGAGAGAAAGGACCACTCTGGCTTCGAGCTCGGGGCAGGAGGGGAACGTGCACAGACAGAACGGCGGCTGTTAGGGAGGCGTTAGAGTGGGAGGAGGACAGGTTGCTGGCCATTAAAGCTGGACGATGGTGCAGAGAACAGTGTTACAAACATGGGCATCGAACGAGTATGTGGGCTGTATAACCTGCATTTTACAGGATGCTCTTGTTCAGATGCCACATATAAGTGAGGTCGTACCATATGTTGTCTTTCTTTGTCTGACTTAACTCCCTTAGCATCATGACCTCAAGTTCAAAATGGCAGGATTTCTTCTTCTTCAAGGCTGAATAATATTCTATTGTGTATATGTACCACATGTGCATTACCATTCCATGGGTTAGTGGGCACTCAGCTTATTTCCGTATCCTAAAGAGTGTAAATAATGCTGCAAAGAACACTGCAGATATTTTTAGGAGCTAGTGATTTTGCTTCCCTCATATAAATACCCAGAAGAGGAATGGCTGAATCATACGGCAGTCCCATGTTGAATTTTTTTCAGGACATTCCACCCTGTGTTCCACAGTGGCAGTCTGAATGCACAGTCCCACCAACAGTGAACGTCAGTTCCCTTTTCTCCACGTCCTTGCCACCTTCTCTCTTGTCTTTTGATAACAGCCATTCTAACAGGTGTCCAAAGCTTTGATACAGGACACAAGTAACAGTAATGACTGTCACATATTTACCTTGAACTTGAATGACCGCTCATCTCCCGTCTGGCTTCTGCAGGTGGAGTGTCACATAACGCCACCTGCTGTCCTAAGGCCATGGTAAGAAGGCGCCATCTGCCTGCAGACATGACGGCACCATGGGTCCGGTACGACTGCGAACAAAACACTAAGCCGAAGTGAACCCGGCCTTTGAAAGTCAAGTGGGATGACAATGACAATACCATGGTGCCTAAGAATTATTAAGCGCCAGAGTCATAATGGGTCACAGCACTGACATATTGTTACAAAACATTTTGTTCCGTCATCTCCAAAGACATTGAGGCCAACAATGAAGTCCATCTACCTAGACTGTTGTAGGAAATCTATCTCCCTTGAAAAAAGAAGAGTGACTGATTAAAAACTGGAAATAATCAGACAAAAATCGTATTTTTCTAAATGTTGTTCATCACTTCCTGACAATCTCATATGTTCAAGGGGAATTGACATGTTGGGACCTTGGGTGTTCACTATAAAATTCTTTCCACAGGCTTTATATAAAATGTTTACTAAAGTCTGAAGACACTAAAATAGTAATGAAGACTCACCTTGTAACATGCTAAAAGTTATGTAAGTATTAAGTTTAACATAGAGAAAAAGATCAATAGGGTAGAGTAGCAAATTTCCACTTGGAAATAGGAGCCCTAATATATGGAAATGTAGCACCACTCAATGGGTATGAAATTTCATTTATGCAAGTTGAGTAAGTTCTAAAGACCTGTTGTACAATATTGCGCCCACAGTCAGTGATGTATTGTGCTCTTACAAATTCATTAAGAGGATGGATCTTGTGGTGTGTTCTTACCACAATAAAAAAAATATCATATTGAGACAAATGGCTGCCTTCTGGAATACTATGTTTGGATCTGTGCCTCACAATCTATGCCAGGGTAACTTCCAGTTATTATGTAAATATGTATAAAATATAGAAGGAATAATCAACTAAAGACACCATGGGATAACTCTTCTTTTAGCACCAGCCAGGAGAAGTCTTTTCCAACCATGAGCAAATGCCAAAAGCAATAAAAATGCTGATGAATTCAACCACACAAAAGCCAGAACTCTTGGGGCAAAATTACAATAAGCAAATACAAAAAACACATGACAAACTGGGGGGCGGGGGGGAGGAACAGGAATTACAATATATCACAAAGTTAATTCCTCTAATAAATAAGTAGCTCATACATATGTCAGCAACTCAATAGGGAAAAAAAAACCCACAGGGAAACAATACGAACAGAAAATTCATAGAAAAGGAAAGACAAATGGTTTTGGGTCCAGTAAAATATCCTCAAACCTCAAACATTATAATTGGAAAAAATGTATCTCTGTGTGATTTTAATATACATTTCTATCAGAAGTAAAAAAAAGAAAGATGTAAGTATATAATTCACTTTTTAAAGGAGATAAAGAAAACATACACATCTGTACAACACTTACAAAAATGTGTTTGTACATATTTTTTACCCAGAAAGCAACACAAGAAATAACAACATGCAGTGCTTGTAGAGAATGACAGGGACATTTTTCCCAATATACCCTTTTATGCTTTCTTAATTCTTAATCATGCAAAGGCAGGACCTCATAAAAAATGAGATTTAAAAAAGTGAAAAGAATTCCATCACAAGCAAAGGCAGCAGAGCGGGAGGCAGCCCAGCTCTCGCTAAACTCCCTGCTGCTCATCCACTGGGTGAAGTTCGAGCACAGATTATTCTGGCTGCACCGAATCTGAGAGATGCTCTCCTCCCTCCCACTGTCCTATAGGATAGGGAACAGCAGCACAGAGTGAATTAAATGGCTTAGCCAATGTCACGCGCCGTCAGTTTACAGCAGAGCCAATAAACACTACCCGTGTGTCTGTTTCTTCTTGTTCAAGGCGGGAGGACTGCCATTCGGAGATGAAAAGATGAAGCCACAGAGACTGGGAGAAAATCACATGACTGACACAGGACTGGGATCCAGGATGAGTAAAGAAGCCTCAGAACTCAATGAGAAAACAAAAAAGCTCCTAAAAAGATGGTGAATATCTTCATCATCAGGAAATGGCAATTAAAACCACAGTGAGCTACCACTACGCATCTTCAGCATGGCAAAACTTAAAACAAAACAACATGGACAAAAAACCTGCGCATAAATATTTGCAGTAGTCTTATTCATAAGCAAAAAGGTATAGAAACAACCCAAATGTGTTTCAACTACCGTTACACCCCCACAATGGAATAGTACAGAGCCCTAAAAAAGGAACCAACCCCTGATCCATCAACAACCCGGACACATTGCGAAGGCATGCTATTGAATGAAAGCAGCCCGTCTTGAAAGGCCACATGCCACATGGTTGCATTTATATGGCTCTTTGCAAAAGGCAAAACTGAAGGAATGGAGAACAGGTCAGCGATTGCCAGGAGTTCAAGCAGCAGGAGAGGCTGAGCAAAAGGGGCAGCAGAGTGCGTCTGGGGGGGGCGTTCATGGAGCTGCTCCGTCTTGGGCCTGTGGGGGTTGATACCCAACCAGGTGCATTTGTCACAGCACCGACTATTATATCCCACAAAGAGCTGATTTTATTGTGTGTGAATTTAAAAATAAATTTTAAACGCAGTGTTGAATGAAATAATTGCCAAGGTCCTTTCCATCCCTAGAGATATAAAGATTCTTTTTACGAGACTAACAGTTTACTCCTAAGGACTGCTCGGGCTTTCTATTCCACTGGGGGTCGGGGAACGCTTATTTTTCATGTAAAAAAAAGAAAAGAAAACCTGAATAGCTATGTAAGTCCCAATGCAATGATGATGCAGAGAAACAGGAAGCCCTGAAATGAGCGTGGAAGTTCATGGCTCCAAATTTCACCTCATTTGGGAGAGCTGAACAAACAGAAGAGAGCCAGCCCCAATTCTCACTGCTTGGAGTTGGCTATCCTACCTCTAAATTCCTTTTTGGAGACGGGACCTGCCCTACATAGCGCCCCTGCCATCCACAGGCAGGCTGTCCAGAAAGACACATGGTTCAGAGCATTTCTTATGGTTCCGGTCACTCCCGTGCTTGAGGTGGAGCAAACAGTACACAGTTCGGGTGTGACTGAGAAAGCCCAGTTCCCAAGAGGCTACTGAGGCCTTGGCCGAGGGGCAGAGGGGCGGGCGCAGCCTCCAGCAGCCGTGACCAACGGCCCCTCCTGGCCAGCACTTGCAACTCTGGAAGCCTCAGCCCACTGTACAAGCGTAAGGCACGATGTTCATGTCATTACACCAGGTCCCCACGACTCCCAGCGATAAGCCAAACCTTTTTGTTGCTGAGAGAGAGAAAAAAATGCCGGGGAAAAATAGGAAGATGTGTTATTTATGTTATTGGAAGCTTTTAAAAATGATTCCCCCTGATTAGGCTATTTTCCCCTTTTCTGTCTGGCTATTATCATTCCTGTCTTGTGCTTGTAAATCCAAGTTTGCCAGTCGTCTGAGGAACAATGGAAGCTTCTCCAATCCATCACACACCCTGCTCACCGACACTCAGGGCGCACCAGGAAAACCACCGCCCGGGAAAGCAGGCACAGAGGCCTGGTGTCCCCGGTGCGCAGGGAGCCTGGGGTGCTGAGACCCGCTCCCTCGCACGGGCTCCCCATCCCTGGTGCGCACTGCCAACAGCCAGACCAAAGCGCTGTTTGCAAGGGGGGACAATCACAGATTTCTCCACCAGTTGCTTTTGTTGATGCTTTTTTCTGAGAAATCATGTTAATTTCTGGAAGATGAATGGACTCTTTCAGCCTCAGGACTCCTAAATGAAACCAGAGCAAGAGAGGGGGAAGGGAAAGGAAGCGTCGGGTGCTCCTTCCCCGACCCCAGTGCCACCTGCGTCACCTCCGGGCTCCCCTGAACTGCTTGCTGTGTGTGTAGTGCCCTCTGACCATTGATTTTAACATGCTCAGGGCTCGCTTAGAGAGACGCCTCACTTAGGCGAGCCCTGGGCACAAGCAGGGGCTCAGAAATATTTCTCTGAGGTGGCCAAAGGGAAAATTTCCATTCGATACTTTAGAATTTTGGGTCAAAATGACCAGTGTGCATCCATGGGCTGAGACACCTCAACAGATGAGGATGAGAATATGAAAAAAAAAAATCACATTAGTTGTTTGCATTCATTAAAATTAAACCTCTGTCAATATCATAGAGTCAGCTTTGAACTCCCAATTTTTAATAATTGAATTGCCAACTGTAAAAATATAAATGAGTAATACTTTCTTTGAACCACTTGAAAAAAGTCTGTGAGTTACATAGCTGGCTTTTAGACTTGAATCAAATTTTAAATAGCCTTCCAAATGGCTAGGAGTATTTTTCTCTTTTTTGCAAAGAAGACACATTGGCTGATGAAAATCAGTGGCTTTAGGTCACTTGGCAGCAATTAATCAAGAGGCGTCAGAAAAGAAGTTATTATATGGCTGATCACGCAAGACAAGATTAAGACATAAGTGTGAGTAAATGGCCTAGAAATGTCAATGACATTCAGTTAAATGTGAAGAACGACCCTTAGATAAATTTCCCATCTGTATCTGTGTTTACACTGGCAATATAAATTTGACTTGGGAAAATTTCTGCACTGTGCTTGATACTAAAGTAGAGGATTATGTGTATGTGTTTTAATTTAAATTAAATTAGGCTTTTCAAAGCATTACCGCTGAATACGTTTGATTGCATTTCTGCTTTACTGTTTAATTTATGAAATCGAGGAAATGACTCCTGCACACAAGACTCGGCTTCTTGAATCCCATCAGGGAGCCGGGGGTGGGCGGCATCTGCGCAGCCTGCCCTTTGGGGGCTGAGGTTCATGAGTGTCACCGGACCCGCGCGTGTCCGCGTTGCCGTCAGTGGGAAAGCTGCCCTCGGGGACCATCACGCCCCAGTTAACATTCTGTGAACCTGTCTCCATCAGCCCTATTTCACTAGTAATGTCAGCATCAGACCGAGACCCTAGAGATTCCTTCATTTTAACGAGAGAAAACAGCCAAGGAATTCCTCAGTTGGGCAGCGCCCAGAGCACAGCATTGTAAGAGGGGCCTGTGCACCTGCCCCCACATCTCCGCATCCCACGCCTTGTCTGCTGGCTTCTGGCCGCCTCCGCCCCACCCCCCATCCATATATGGGAGGCAACCGTATATCCGCAGACCCAAATGGCGAGACGTGAGACCCGGTGTCTGTGTAGCAAGACATCAAGGGATGCAGCCAAGCTTCGGGCAGACCTAGGATCAGAAGAAGCCGTACAAGCCAGCGGGCTTGTCCTGGCCGGCACAGAGAGCCCATGTGAGAGTTGCCGCCAGAACTGGGAAGGCTCTGTTCAACTTGGTCGCAAATAAGCATGGCACGCACCCCACACATTTTGGGAACTGGGCCACCAGGGTCCCTTCAGGACAGGGCCCCTTGCTGAGAACGGAGCGCCAATTCAGCAGGAGGAGGCAACAGAGACAAAACCCATGGGCAGCGAGCTCATAAATTTTTTTTTTTTTTTTTTTTTTAGTCTATGTGAAGACAATGGAACTAGGAGCTCTGTGAAGTCCCAAAACTATTCTGGACATGGCTACTTCTGAAAGTTTAGGAAAACTAATTTCACGTGAAAATGAACAATGAAGATCATAGTTGAATCTGATTTAAATTTATTGCAAGAAAAGACAATAGAGAGCAAACCGATATTCTACAGATTAGAAAAGCAAGACAGAAATTTTCCATTTTCCCTTAGGATCCTCAGCTCGCGGAAAGCCACGCCGAGAAGAAACCCTCCAGTTTTCTTGTGCTTTGTGCACAGAGGCGATGAGCTCGCCAGAGCCTTGCTGCTTGAACATGGGAGAGGAACAACAAGGCGGGGGGGCCAGGCAGTAGCACAGACTGAACACATCCCTGAAAAATACGTGGAAACACAAGGTGGGCACACATGGGTCCAACGCGGGGCATGACTCCCTGTCAGAGCCCAGTTCTGTGTAGACACATTGAATCCTAAACGCACACTTGACTGCAAATCACTGCTTGCCATCTTTTTGAAAATAAGATATAATAAACACAACAATGAAAGAGAAAAATTGACTCCCCGCGGGTGAGTTCTGAAAGCCCCTTACATCACGCTGGCTCGGGTTTCCTGCATGTTGTCTGACCGCGCAGAATGGCATGGCCCCCACCTCCTCCAAGGGGAATTTTTTTCAGGGTCGTGTTTCAAAAGTATGTCAGAAGTCATTGCTGAATGACATTCACAACCCCCCCGGGCAGGCAGAGATCTCTGGGTGGGTCCTAGATACGCAGGTCTGAAAATGACCCTCTGAGGCCCATATAAATGCACGCCTTTTCCCTATACGCCTGAATCCTGATTACCCACTCATTCTGCATTTTACACTGTGATCCCAGAGCAATATCAACCCAGGGAGGTGCCCACAGGCGCCTCAATATAATGCCAGCCTAACAGTTAGGTGTCTAACAACAGGCCCGGCATAAGAGGGTCTCAAAATCCAAGCTGCAAATGGGAATCACATTTTCTAGGCATTACTTTGTTCAGAGTCAGAAAGCCACCCATCCGCTATGGAGTCCAAGCAATTTGAGGGCCACCCAGATACCTTCGGTCGTGCAGGTGGCTGCTAAGAGCTGCCATGAACGAGTTCACCTTCGGCCCATAGTCTCGTTTCCTCCACGAGATAATATGTGGATTCCCCCAAGCCTTCATGAGCGTGGGCTGGGAAGCTCAGCGCCTGGAGAATGAGTCTTCCACGCTCTCCACTACATCATTGTCCCGCCTGGGAAACCCCCGATCACAGCGGAACAGCAAAGTGCATGCTGTTCCGGAGCCCACGGGCATCGCCTCCGCAGGACCTGCTGGAAGGCGAGGATTCTGTGACAGCCAAACCACAGCGAACTGACACTTTTTTGACCTCAGTATGGGCCTATGTTCAAGCTATTTCTTAAAGAGGGGAGATTAAATGGTGCTTGTCAGTCAGACTTGACAACTGTCTGGAAAGAGTCTGAGATGCAGTGCATCTCAGCGACAGCCTCCTCATATTCACCCGACGCGGGGGACTCGAGCCAAGAAAATGAAAGCTGTCCCTGGGGCAGACCAGAGCCTACTGCCTGCCCACTGATGCTGCCTTTTGTCATCAGAGATGTGGGACTGGCTGACGTGTTCCCGTGTCACTTGTCTGAAATAAACTAAAGAATGGATGTAAGTCTATTACCCATAATGTACACAGAGGGGAAATAAATCTGCCTATCTTAGAAAGAGGTATGTATGATCCAAGCGGATACCCCAGTAGATACAGATATACGAATATTGCCCAATTTTATTTTTTGTCTGAGCACAGTGTGAATCTAGGTTGCAGGTCCCAAAGAAATATGAAAGGAACAGAAATTTCCATTCTGCTGGGGACAAAGGACTTTCTTCCCATCTCTGATCTGTGAGCGGAAGCTCTTGCCTGCCGGCCCTTTCCCACCTGAGACCATGCTGCCCGCCTTCTTCTGCACTCACTTCAGACGCAAAGCCCAGGAAACCCCTCCACCAGGGGCATGGCAGGTGAGCCCAGAAAACCATCCAGCTGTGAGGTGCGTGCACACCAGCTGAGACCAGACTACCTTGCCCGATGCTAAACTGAGCAGATGCACTGCTTCTGTGAGCATTGCTCGCCAACACCCACGGCGGGCCTTTGTGAACCTCTGCGTCCCTCTCGCTGCGCTTTCCCGCCAGCCTCGCTCATTTCTCCCCATGCCACCCAGCCAGGCTGCCGTTCCTTGCCCTGCCTAACTCCTTCGCACACGCCACGGGATTCAGGACTCTGATGCTTTCTTTGCCAACATCCTGTTTGGATTATTGATGGAAAGCCTGGGTCTTTGGAAAGCTCTCCTCTTTCAAAGAGTTGTCAGACGGCAGTTGTGCAAACTGCAGAGAGCAAACACTTCAATATTTATGCTCCTTCTATCGACACCGAGTACATCAGATTCTGGAATACCTGCATTATCCAAACCATCTGCTTCACTGGATTTTTAAAAAAATGAGTAGGTGGGGAAAATTGGTGAGCATCTTCTCTTACCGCTTGTTGCTAGGGAAACTAGAATTTGTTGGTAGGGATAATCGTAGCATCTTGAAAGAACCAGGAGCAACCTTCCTTCCCCTCTTGCGTGACATGAAATCTACATCTTCCCTGGAGAGCTTTCTCCTGACTCACACAGGCCACTGTATCCTAAGGACACGCTAGGATTCCAATCTAGCCAAAGACAGTCAGGGCTGAATGTTTGCCTCACATTGTCATGATCAGCCTGGGACAGGCCAACGAGTCCACAGAGTTTGCCTCAAAAAGCCAAATGATCATCTCCACTTGCTGTGCCCTTTACCCATGAGACTCAGGGGGAACCAAGAAATCCATTCTGCCCCATCAAACTGAAATTCGTTTTACTGAAAGAACCCCTCGTGAGATGAAGACAAAGTAGAAAATTATGTTCAGTTCCATGGGGCTTTCTGCCTGAAAACATAAAAGAGAATCCCCGAGGAGAGTGGGAAACTGCCCACAGATTTTACACCCTCGGAGTCTTGCAAAACACCCCTCCTCCATGCGTGTGGCCCACACACCACCCGAAGAGGGAACACGCTGAAAAGGACTTTTGAAATCCAGATGGCTTTGTGGACCACAGCTTTGCGTGTTTCAGGGCCGTGAACGTCACCGGCGCACGTCTTGTGCTAGGAAGGCAATGGTCCCCAGGAGGGAACATGGCCGAGGACAACCAAGTGATTTGCATTCTGCTTTGGAGACCATGGAATCCACCCCCAGTCCACCCATATTTGCATAATTTACTTGTAATCATTCATAATTCATTATCTGGGGCCCCCCAGCTGCTGTTAGAATGGGCGCGGCCCACACCCACCGGCAGATCCTCTCCTCCAAAATATCCACAGAAGAGGATTTTTGCAAACAGTCAAGCAAGAGCCGAATGCTAAACAGTGACAGAACTTAAATGAGTTTGTGCCTTACGCTTAGTGTGACGTCCAAGGCAGCGATCAAAGACAGAAATGGTCACAGATCCTGGTTGGTAACGGCAAAAAGAAGTAATCGCTGAACTTGGAGTTACAAATTATTGAGAGAAGACTTTCCTGTGACCCACCTTTCTTACGGGAAGCAGGAAAATTAGTGCAAGAGGCACCTGAAAGTTTGACTGGGTTTTTCATGGTAACTACACTGTACATCAGCCTGGTCTCTCTCACACTGGATGCCATCTATGCCCAACGTGGCCTGAGACCCACCCGTTAGGTTTACTAACTGGTTACTCTTCATTCAGGTAGTTAGGTGAGGATATAAAATTATTACCATAAAGCAGAAGACTTGATTTTCAATGTCAGAGCAACTCACAGTGTGCTCTGGGGTCCAGCCGCAGCTGCGCCCACTGGGAGCGGCTCTCAGGCCCCACCCCAGGCCTAGGCGACCAGAAGCCGTGGGGGTTTTAACAAGTGCCCCAGGCGAGGCTGTTGCACACTCAAGGGTAAGCAGCGCTGGTCTGGGCTGCCCCAATCCCACACTACAAAATCTCGTGGCCACAAGCCATAAGAGAAGATGTTATTGAACAAAAAGAGTAGATAGCATTTGTTTCAGATTCCGTGTCTGATGCATGTAGATGACAGAAATACAGACCACCTTAATGAAGATCCTATTTAACATGCATTAATTTCATAGGCCATAATTTATTGAATCCTTGAGGCAGACTAAAACAAGAATAGAATATTAAGGGAAAAGTAGAAGTTATTTAAGAAATTATACTACCATCAGATGCAGTGTGTGAGAGGAATATGAAAAAATATGGAGGAACACACTATAATATTAATCTTAAAATGAAGAGTACAAAATTCCGTATTTGGTATAATTACAATCTTGAATATATATGTGTGTGTGTACACACACACACACACACACACACACGTATTTTTTTAAAGGCTGGACAGAGTCACTGAACGCTAGCGGTCAACATCTTTGGGTGGGTTGGCGAACAACAAATGATCTTACTCCACCTGTGTTTTGACTGTTGTCTGTTTTTCAGAGTTTTCGATGGCAACGACGGAGGTTGCTATTTCCGTGGAACACACATGGGCAATGCACATGAAGGCAGAACCCCTCTGCACCTTGCTAATGCAAAGTTCAAGGAGCCACACCATTTTCACGGCGCGTTTTTGCTCTGGTTGACATCCTCCAGATGCAAGGAGGAGCTGAGCCTCTCCGGGGCTTGTCCAAGCCGACAGGCTCGGTGACGTTCTTTTACTGGGCCACCCTGGGGAACACATCACACACATCTGGAAGGGATCCTGCCTGTCTAGGAACACTCTGGAAAAAATACATAGTGCTGGGGACAACTTGGGAAACACAGAGGTGCCCACATGAGCTTCACCCTAAAAGGGGGGACCCATGAGAAAGTCAGCTAGTCGGGGAGAACCAGGGACACAGCCGTTCAATCAAGTGAAACTGCCTTCGCTGTGGATGGCCTTCAGCTGAAAACCTAGTCAGCTGCTTGCACCGTTTGGAGGTCGTAATCCCAGAAAAGGCCGGGGCCAAACAGAGACTCAGAAGGGCAGAAAGAGTGAGTGCTCGCGGCTGTCTCAAAGACGACGCTGACAGAAGCCCTTTTTAACTGAAGTGACAGCTGCTCTCCCATTCCGTGGTGACTTCAGGTTATCCCTAACAAGGCGTGGCAGGGGTCCCGATGAAAAGGGTGTGGGCGTCAGACTCGGGCAGAGCAGCCCTGAAGTCTGCCACCCGCTTGCTCTGGTCAAGTCTTGGTTACGCCGCACCCATCAGCTCCACGTGCCCCTTTGCAACGTGAGGATAAACATCTGCGCCTCCCAAGGCGGCTGTGGGCAGGCGAGGCGCAAAGAAGACAAACTGCTCCCTGCACCCTGCCATGCAGGATTAGACAAGGGACAGTGGCGCAGGCAGCAGTAGGGAGGACCGTGTGACTCAGGAGAGAAGTCTACTCTCCCCTCCACGGGCCAAAAGGAAGGACAGCTTGCGCGTCGGCGCACAAATTGGCACTTCCTCTAAGGAAACGGGTGCCCACCCTGGTTACAGCTGACCAGGACTGAAGAGACGCTGGGCACACGGGCTCCGGGGCTCATCCCCAAACCCATACCCAGTCACACCGCGTGAAAGGAAAAAAGGCTAAACACAGCCGGCACCCTCCGACGGGAGCAAGGATGCATCCTACGCACGCTCTCCAGCGGCCGTTCACAGATGCCGCGAGGAATGAGCTTCAGCCTAGGAGAACCGTAGAAATAAACTGTGAACGGAAAAACGTTGAAAAAAAGATTTTTAAAAAGCAAGTCCCAATAGGACATTCTTTCTATGAAGCATAAAAACAAATGAGAGTAAATTACATGTACGTGTATATACATATGTGATAAAAACAGGAAAAAAAAAAGCCAAAGGAAGGCAATGAATGCAATTTTCGGGCTCCTGATTAATAACAGGGTGAGAGAGCAGAAGATAAAAAAGTAGCGGGGTCGGGGGTAGGTGATCAGCACTTTTCTAATGCTTGGGTTTGGGATGTTCACTTGCCTCAGTGAACGGAATGAGAAGCAAAGCTAAGGCCACGCACAGACCCATGATAATAGCATGTCCTGTGCTGTGCACTTGCATTTTTTTAATGCTGTAAAAGACTGATGGAACCTTCCCCATAAAGTCTGCTCCTAGACTTAGAAAGAACTGGAATCAGGAGACGGGACTGAGTGTCTCCCAGAGGCATTAAAGGGGAAAAAGATAAAGAGGCGGTGGGAGGGAGGCAAGAATGTTTGCATCCCTGCAGATGCCTTGTCACGGGGCCTGGAGAAGCAGAGGGCCATGCCCAGCAGTGACGGTCTCTGCCCTTCCTGCGCAATGGCTAGCGGCCCACACTCTACGGGGGTGCTTTTGTCGGTGAGCGCGCTCCAGCCTTGCGACAAGGAGGTCAGCCTGTAGGCTTTCTTTCTGTATCAGACGAAGAAGCCTTGAGATGGACAAGTTAGAGCTTTTGGAAGGCTCCCCATGTGCCCACGTTACAGATGTCCCAGCCCGCATTGTGATGTGCCTCGCAGCTACGGGGATGGAGAAAAGGCGCACGGACAGGTCCCCGCTGCAGCGGGCTCCCTGCCGAGACTCTGGGCAATGCCAGCTGCACCGCAAGGCCTCAACCAAAGCTGCCAAGAGCCCAAACCGAACATAGAAAGGGGAGGAAACCGGGAATGCAGTTCCCTGTTCACCCAGCTCACTCCCTGCACCGGGAAGTGGCTCTTTCTCTCGCATTCTGTATCATAAACGCACGCTCCGTAGCTGTGGCAAATTGTGGACTGCATAGAAATGTCCAAACGATGCCCATTCAAGGCTGAGTCCGATGAACTCGGGCATGGCTGGCGGTATCACTCACGCCGGAGGGGCCCTTGCCTCCATCGATGGGGTGACAATGGCAAAGAGGCGATGCGGTTGTGCTGGGCTTGCGGAGTTAGTCTGAGGGGCTGATTCCCCCCGCCCCACCCCCGCGACGGAGAAGGCTGGGGCCACAGGGAGGGGCCGGGCTGTGACGCTCCCGACGCCTACGCCACAGCCCCGGCTGTCACCCCATCACCCCTGGGCAGGCAGGGACGCGGACCGGGCTCCCCGGGACGACCCGGGCTTCCAGCACCCGGGAACCTGGGGAGACGGGCACACACACAGAGGTAATAACTACAAAAGAGCTAGCAACTTTTCAGGCGGGTTTCATCTGCAATGAGGCGAGGGGAACAAAGTGAACCGCCTCTGTGTTCCCCACGGACAGTGTTGAATTTGGGGCCGACTATTACCCACACAGAGCGCCTACTGGAGGCGAAAAGAAGAGGTCTCCCCCCAGGACGAGACTTTGAACTCCCTTTAAGGTTTTATTCTCAGCCCAGAGCGAAGGTTGCCCCAAGGGACCTCTGTCCTCAGTTACCAGGACAAAGGCCCCGATGAACACCAGAAGGAGCGCTGTTCTGTGGGGCCTCCCTGCCGCCTGCCACCTCCGGCGATGTTTTCATCTGTGCAGCTCGCTATTTTGAACCCTCTCCTTTGAACAACTGCCTTATCTCTATCAACTTTCCAAACGGAACAGAGAGCCCTCCCCAAAATGGGTTAGGTTCCTAGAAAAGAAAAATAACTTTCCAAAAATTTACATTACAAATTACATTTCAACCCCACTGGGGGAAGTCTGTTTATTTTTTTATTCAAATTACAACCCTTTTCCAGAAATCCATTCAACTCCAGTTCCCTACTCAGCTTTAAAAAATAAAAAGACCTTTCCAAAACCAAGCAGGGACATACTTAGCATAAATATATCCTCATTATATATCTGCTCCATCTGCCGTATTTAATAAAGATATATTTTGATACATATTTATACATTGTATATAGTAATTATGTATCTCATTGAAAACATAGCACATATAAGTTATCGGGTCATCAGGATGTAACTGGATAACATGTATATGTAATTTTGTAACATTATATATAGATATACATGTAATACATTAAATATATTTATGTATTTTGTATTTGTCTATATCATTTTATTTACATTGGTACATTCCTGTGTATACATTAATTCCCATTTCACACATTCTAAAGGACTCCAAACAATGAAATTCAGCATATAAACTCAGAAAATTACTTCCTGAGCGGGGACAAAGCCCACTGAACCTTCATTCGACCCATTACTTTAAGATGATTGGGTGTGGTAGTCAGTACAAACCAAGTGAACAAAACGCACTCCCAAAAGCTCCATTTGGCAGCGTTTCAGAGTTATTCACAGAACCTGCTTATTTAAATCCATCTAATCGAATTTCACACTGCAGGAAATATTTTCTTCTGATTTTTTTCGCGACGCCAAACACACCCACAGCCTGTGAGCCACAGAGAGACGGGCAGCAGGCAGGGCTAAAGGTCACCGACCCCCGGCCTGCGGGGTTCGAAGGGTTTCTTCAAGGGCTTCGTAACCTTGAAAAGGTGCTTTCCAGATCCTTCTTGCAATGCCCTGCCCCTAAACGCAGGTCGCCCCAGGAAGCTCTGTGCAAACCCCACGGGGAAACTCCTGAAAGAGCCCAGGGGGCAGCAGGCAGCCTCCCCAAAGGACCTGGGTTCCTGCTGTCTGCTCTTCGGCGCAGGGGAGCCCACACCGGCTCACAGCCCCACTTACACTCCGGCATGGCTGACGAGAGTCGTGTGAAATCGGGTGTCATCCCTGGGCTCCCCTACAAGTGCTCAGCTCCCTTCCCACAGGCCCCCCACCTTTGCTCACCTCTGTCCCCAGTCCTCCTCCCACGCAGCAGCTCTAAGCTTTCTGCCCAGCCCACACGGGCTCAGGTGCCCTGTGCGTGCCTGCTGAACACCTGTCCTCGCCTTCATGGGGCAAGGACACCCAGTCACAGCTGGGTGGGGACAGAAGGAAGGTCTTGGAAGCATCTTCCATTGCGAACAAATACAAGAGGATTTATCTAGTTGGGAAGGTCTCTGGGACCTGTTCCTCATGGGCGGGGGAAAGGAAATCTTTTGCCAATCACAGCCAACTTGGAGAACGGATTCACTGAAGGGCCCAACGGGCAGCTCTGGGCGAAGGTAAAATGCACTGGGGCCTTATAGCATGACAGTGGGTCCCTGTCCTCTGCGTCTCCTCTCAGTCGCTATGGCTCGCCATCACCGCCACTCCTCACGGGCCCCAGGCCCCCGTGGTCCCCGTTTCAGTCAAGATGGTTCACGACTCAAGCAGCTGCCACGACTAGTCCTGGCACCGCGGCTAGACCCGGACGCGGACCGAGGGCGTGCGCGTCTACGCCCGGCCTTGGCGAAGCAGCAGCAGGTGCTCCAACGGGGAGCATGTCAGTGACATGAAGGCAGAGCTTCACAGCTACCCACCCCCTGCCCCCGGGCCTGCTTACGGAAACCCACCTGACCTACTGGGCGCATGTGCTTCGAGCACGACCGGCCCTGCGAAGTCCCTCTCTTCACCTCTTCAGCCCACAACCGGCGTTCTTTCCTTCCACGTGGCCAAAGCGGGTCCTTGTGCTGACCAGACACTAAAACATCTTGGCATTTTCACCAACCTTTTTTGAACTAGAAAACCACGCTGTGCTTGTTTTGCCTCTTAACTGGGTGAGAGGATAAACCACGGAGTGGGGGTCCAGGACCAACACCGGCCACCTGCTAGTATGATGTGCAGGTCAACAGCGTTCCTGGGGAACGCTGCAGGCGGCGGCCTTCCCTGGCCAGTGAGATCGCGTGGGCAGAGCAGAGCGGAGCCCCTTGGGCAGTGCCGGCCTGCTCGGCTTCCCAGGTGGGGGACACAGGCTCCTCAGATGGCCCCAGGGGTAACCCCCCGCCCCTGTGTACCAGGCCAGTGTCACACACACACACCCCCCCCCCCGCCCATCGGCACCGTGACGTACCACACGGCCACCAGCAGGGTGTCTCACACGGCCAAGGCGAAGGGGATCTGGAAAGCGAAGAGGTTCCTAATCCATCGCCTTTCAGTTAATAAAAAGGGAGAGGAAAAGAAACGAGCTACCAAGCCATGAAAAGAGATGGAGGGACCTTAAATGCACATTACGAAGTGAAAGAAGCCAATCTGAAAGGCCACTCCCTGTGTGGTTCCACCTCTGTGACATTCTGCAGAAGAAAAAACGAGAGAGACAACAGGAGACTTCAGTGGTTGCCAGGGGTTGGGGCAGGGGGTCAGGAGGGTGGGGGGGCGGGTAAAGACATGGAACCCAGGGGATGTTTAGGGCAGCAAAACTACTCTGTGTGACACCGTCACGGCGAGCACACATCATTATTCATTTGTCAAGACCCACGGAACGTACAGTACAACAGTGAACCCATCTCAGGTATCTCTGCAGAGAACCAATCAGCCTAAACCCGCAAGCAGCCATCACAGAGAGGTGGCTTTTTACAGAGCATGTGGCCACGGAGCACCAGAGACCACCCTTTGAACGGCTAGAAAGATCTGCCCCGTTTAGACTGAAAGAAGTCTTTGAGGACACAACTGTGCGTTGTCACGATGCTAGGTCTTTGCATATTCTGCCTGCCTGGAAGGAGTAGCGACTTCTCTTCACAGAAGTGCTTATCTGGCCGGCCTCCTAACAGTTTTTATTCCTCATCAAAGACTCTCCAAGAGTGCTATGCATGCAGAACAAAGGAATAATAATCATTTAACGTGTTCGGGAACATCCTAAAATCCTCAAGAGAAAGTATAATTGCATGAGAGTCCTTCTCTGGTAGTATTTGTTTTAGTTCACCAGACATATAGTACCTCTTTCGTTTGATTTAATATCTCATCGTATATCCCAAGAGAAATTTGTGGGGGAAAGCACATCTCTTAAGATACACACCTGCTGGTTTATTATCAGAATTTCTCATGAACATTGGCCTGTTTGTTCTATTAGCTTCACAAAAGGAGGGAGAAGACCAATAAAAATTGAGACTGTCTCTAGCAGACGATATATGTACAAAGAAAAGTCACTTTTTAAATTGTTTACCTACTTAACACACAAAACACATGTTTCAACAAATTTTTCTCACTGATTACATAAAATGTATGCACCATATGGACTCAGTCCAATTTTTATAGCATGACTTCTAGTTCAGTTTGCAACTTTTACCCATTTATCTCTGCCCTGCCTCCAAAAGTGTAGCAAAATGAGAATAAAGGAATGAAAAGGCAGTCACATTTACAGAATAAAAGGCAACAGTACCCAAGAGAGGCCAACAAGAGGTTTTGAAGCTAAAAAGCAGATGCAAGCAGGAATGTGTAAGTCAAATATCAAAAATCTGAGCCCTGGCCAGGTTGCTCAGTTGCTTGGAGCATCATCCCAATACATCAAGGTTGTGGGTTCAATCCCCGGTCAGAGCACAAGCAAGAATCAACCAGTGATGCATCAGTAAGCGGAACAACAAATCGATATTTCTCTCTCTTCCTTCTCTATCTTCCCCTCTCTTTCTTCCTCTGCCTCTCTTCCTCCCTCCCTCTCCCTCTCTCTCCTAATTTTTTTTTAAACAACTAGGCACAAATCTGGAAGCATGGAGGGGACAGGAGGGATCAAGCCAGCTCCCACAGCATGTCGCAGGGAGACTCAGAGATGAGAGGTACCAGACCTGCAGCTGATGACCAAGGATGCGTTGTAGGTCGGCCTAGAAAGACTGCCCGCAGGCCACCTCCACGTCAACATGTTAAAAACCGTAACTCATTTCTCAAAACCAGCCACCGGCCAGTCTGCCCGACTCCTGCACATCTGAGCTCTGACCGCCTGCTCTGTGTGCGCTCCTCCTCCTCAGCCACGTCCACAGAGAGCCACGGCCCTGGTGGCTTTTCCCACGCAGTCTTCCGGGATGGAGGGGCCAGCCGCTCCCTTGGGCAGCCCCTTCGCACATCCAGTCCAGGGCGCCTGCACAGCCAAGTCCATGCTCCAGGAGCACCCGAGAGCCAGGTCAGCTCTCAGGTCGGTCTCTCGCGTCGCTCTTCCTGGGGCAGCTGGAGGCCGCGTCCCGAGGACATGGGAGAGGCACTCGTGGGCAGGAACCCGTTTCCAACACCACGTTGTGAGGGGACGGCCTGGGAGACCCAGGCTCAGCCCCAGGTTCAGAAGACGGGGCCCCTGTTACTGTGCTTCTCCTCGGTCTCTGCCAGGACTGTCGACATCCGACTAGACCAGCATACCTGGGCTCAGGTTTCGTTCTGGTGTTTTTTTCTTTTAATTTTTTATTCTGAGATAATTTTATCGTCAGAGGAAGTTGCAAAAAAGTTGGTGAAGTCCTGTGTACAAATTTCAGCCACCTACACCCAACAGCAACAGCTTATATAACTACAATGCAAAATCAAAACCAGAACATGAATAAAGCAAAAGGGAAAATGATCTTTTTTCACATGAGCTTACTTAGTAGCTATGCAACCCTGGGCAAATTACCTGTTATCTCAGTAGCTCGGTTTTTTCCTATAACTGGAGATAACAATTTCTGCCTCAAAAGTTTATAGAACTAAAGTCATATTCCTGAAACATCTAGCACAGTACTGCGTTTAGCACAGACAAGACAATAAAGGGCAGGCATTGTGATTATCCTGTAGGTTTCACAAAAGAAGAACAAACAGAAATAACACTGAATTTGCCTTTAGCAGTTCGACAAGGCTTGACATCATTGAGACTTCAAGGATAAAGGAAACACGCACCAGACACTCAGGAAGAAAAGGCCAATAGCCCACAAAATATGGGGGAAAGCAGTCATATGCTTCTCTGCAGCCACAGGACAGAGGCACAACCGTGGAACAAAAACCATGGTGTTTTAAAGGACAGAAGGTGAGCTCACACAACATGGAGTCAAAAGGTCACCGATGAGGCAACGCGGAGATGGCCTGCGGCGCGCAGGAGCTCGGAGCACGCGGCGCCCGTGAGCCCTCTTCGTAGCGCCGCCTGAACACGAGATCCAGACATGTCAGAGGAGACAAAACCAGCTCCTCAAGAAGAGACTATTTGGCCAAGCGACAGGCGATGAGAGGCCATTTAAGTAGAACTCATATTAACCCATGGTGAGGACTTTGACCACAGAGCATAAAGTGTTACATCAATGACTGCAGCATGAAAATAATGTAATAATGAAGAAAACCAGTAGGGAGAATGACAAAAGTGTGAAATTACTAATAATGTCCTCCAATTTCATAGCGGGGAGTCAATCAATACTATCTAACATTGAAAACTGTAATTCAAAGATGTATGTCTCCAACATCTTAATATTATTCATAATCTATTTCCTTAGCCTTAGAGCAATGTTTTTGGAGACAGAATCTCCTGCAGGGAAAGAAAATCTATTTGAAGTTTAGCCATTCTCTCACTTCCAAATCAGTTTCATTTCTTTCTATTAAATCAAGTGAAGTTAATGGAGTACTTGCACAAAATTGGATGAATTATACACACCCAGAGGAAAGCATATTTAGGTGTAACTACCTTTTCATCTCTACCTCCATCCTTCTTTTTAAAAAATTTATTTATTTTTAGAGAGAGTGGAAGGGAGGGAGGAAGAGAGGGAGACCAACATCAATGTGTGGTTGTCTCTCTTGAGTGCCCTGTACTGGGCACGTGGCCCGCAACCTAGGCAGGAGCCTTGACTGGGAACTGAACTGGCAACCTTTGGTTCACAGGCCGACACTCAATCCACTGAGCCATACCAGCCAGAGCTCCGTCCTTCTTTTTGAATATGGACTTCGAAAGGTGTTCTATACAACGGTTATCCATTGGGAATGTTTATTTCTACTTGGGAATTCTGAGTAGGTTTTTATTTTATTCCTTGTCAGTTTGTGCATTGATCTTTACAATAAAGATACATTCTCTTCACATAAGTCATCATCACTTGGCCCTTCCTGCAGCCTTCGTGACTGCCATAAAAAGCCCAGGATTGTGAACGTTGAAGAACAGCTTCACTTCAGACAATCCGCGCCCCGCCCCACCCCCGCAGAATCCACAGTGCCACGTGAAGTCACACTTTCATGCATTTCATAGAGGCGGGTTTTGGTTTAATCTGGACTCAAAACCCATGTGTGATGTGCCAACATATGAACATAGTCATTTTGCATATAGATGTGTCACCTTCTGCCCTTGGAGAAGTAAACACAGCTTGTCACCTCCTGCTCAAGTCCTTGCCCTCTTCCTGGGACCTCCCACTCATGCCCTCAGGAATCCACGTCCTCAGGGTTTCCTCTTCCTCCAGTAGAAACAATGAGGCTTTTGCACTGAGAAAGCTGCTCAGAAAACACTCGTGGAATTAGAATGGAATCCCCTCCCTCCCAGAGTCTTCCCAGCGAAGCAGGGATGAGAGCCTCAGGCCCACGGGAGGTCACCGGAGCAGAGAGATGTCGCCTGGCAGGCCTTGTTTAGCCTTCTGTAGTTCTCCAAACATGCTCCACGGCTGGGCCAGGGGCCGACCTCTACCTGGGACTGGCCTCAGGGGTCCATTAGCCCAGATTTCCAACAGTACAGTGTTTCCTTTGATCCACAGCAGTGACTCCCCACGTGCGTGTGTTTGGGGAGACGTTAACGGGGGTTAGCGGATAAAGGGATGTGTGGTCAGATACACTTTGGCAGATATGAGATGAAGTGGGCGTCTCTCCTGCAGACGTGCCATGTGTTCAGTAGCCTCGGATGCACCCGGGAACATCAAGAGGAGAGTGCATTCCTTCACGCTTCTCAAAATTGACATGTCTTAGCTCTACACTTTGAAACACAGATCTTAGGCCAGGACTCACATTTAGGTCCCTAGTGGACACCGTGATTGTCAGGGGGCTGTGGCCGCCGTGGGGCTGCACAGCCCTGAGCTGCCTCCATGAACAGCTGCCGGGGGAGCATGGGTGAGTGGCATTGCCCAGATGCTGCACCGGGATCCAACAGAACTCCACCTAACAAAGCACCACACACAGGGTGCTATAACCCAGATGCTTATTTCTCACAGGCTGAAGGCCGGGAAGCCCCAAATCGAAATGCAGGCAGATTCGGAGTCTGGTGGGGGCCCGCTTCCCAGGGGAGCTCTCTGGGTCTCTTTTGTAAGGGCACGAGTCTCATTCATAGGGGCTCCACCCTCCTGACCTCATCACCTCCCAAAGGCCCCGCCTCCTAAGACCACCCCACTGAGATCAGTGTCAATGTACACATTGGGGGGACTCCCCAACAGCCTGCTAAAATTTTCTTAGGTCTACACTGTAGACTGATGCTCTTCCTACACACTCTTCCTTCCTGGTCTCTATTGCCAAGTGCCGGAGCCGCATCTCTGTCGGAAGGCTCGCCCTTCCCTCGGCGGCACCCCACCCCTTCTTCTGCACTGGCCCTGCGGGCCCCTGAAACCAGACGCACCCAAAACCTGTGAAGGTGACTTTATCTGGGGCAAGCGTCTATAGATGTTAGTAAGACCATCGTGCAGTTGGCGTTGGGGCAGACACCTGATCCAATGACGGGCGTCCTTACGAGCGCAGGGAAGCATGGAGGGACACAAAGAAGGGCCATGTGAAGACACAGGCAGAGAGACTGGCACGATGCTGGCACGAGCCAAGGGACGCCGGGTCCCCCTGCCACTGGAAGAGGCCAGGGAGGACTGTCCCTCAGAGCGTCTTCAGTAAGTGTGACCCTGCCAACGCCTTTCTCCATCTCAGGTATCTGGTCTATAGACCTGAAAGAGAACCATTTATGTTGTTTAAGCCACCAAGTTGGTCGTTGTTGGCTCCAGCGGCCCTAGGAGACAGCTACAGGCTCGTCCGCAGAGTTGAAGGCAACGTCTAAGCCCCCTATGGCACCTGGGCTCACGGGACCTGCGCTGAGAGAGGGGCTTCTTCCAATTCAGGGCCCTGGGCCTTGGCCCCCCACGGTCCCATCAGGGTTCTGGTTTGGTCACCTGGCCCCATCCGCATTTCTCAGCTCCGCCCCCTCAAAACCTGAACAGTGAAGTCCTCACCCTCAGGATGATGGTGGTAGGAGGTATTAGAAAGGTGATGAGGTCAAGCGCGGGGAGCCCCCATGAGTGGGACTGGTGCCTTGATAAAGGCAACCAACCGAGAGCAGCCCCTGGCCCCTTCCCCCCTGGGAAGGACACAGAACACACCGTCAGCGCACCAGGAAGCAGACCCTCACCAGACCCCAAATCTGCTGCCACCTTGATCTGGGACTTCCAGCCTCCAGGATGGTGAGAAGGAACTCCTGTTGTTTATAGGCCACCAGTCTGCAGTATTTTGTCACAGCAGCCAAAAGAGAGGAAGCCACGCTCCACCCCCTGGAAAGTCATCTCGATCACCGGCCTGGGTTCTGAGCCAGTGTTCATGGATCTGCTGCCATCACATCTGCCCACAGAGCTTGTCCTGCTTTCCCGGTTTCTTCTACATCCAGCCCCCTACGAAGTAGAGCTGGTACCAGCTGCCGACACAAAGCCATCACAACAGCCAACGATGCAGAGCTAGAATCCAGCCCCAGGAATGCTCCCGGGGTCGGCAGGGCGCGGGCAGGCCCTCTCTGAGGCCCGTTTTCTCAGCTGTCAAAGGAAAGTAACATGTATCCTGCACAGAAAGGCAGCATCTCGGAATCAGTTCACCGGGGGTGAGGGCGGGGAGCATGAGAGTGACCACGTACTGAGCCACATGAACTGTCTCATTCGTCCCTCAATGACCCTGAAACCTACTACTATTTCTGTATTTCAGTTAAAAAACTCATGCCCAGAGAAATGAAACTATTTGTCCTAGGCAGCAAGGACTGCTGGTAAGTTGCAGAATCTGAAAGAACCCTCATTTGATCTGATTCCACAATTTACAGCCTTAACTCTAAGAGTCAACAGCCAACCTCCCTCCCCTTCCCCATCCCAGTCCTGCTCTTACTCCCAAAAGGTTTTACGTCGACTCTTTAAAGAAATGTGCTTTTTATTTATAAAATGGGGGGTGGGGCATGTAAGAAAAATGGAGTAGGAAGAAAAATATCAGGAAATGTGTATTCGTACCCATGGCAGGGAAGCCATGCACTTGCATTTGGGGTGTCTTTGCAAATTTATGCTCAAGGTTAAGCATCCATGTAAACAATGTCTAGACTCCACGTGACTGGCAAGACGGGACACTTCTTGTGCTATGAAAGGAAATCCAGGAGAGTCTGTCCCACTGGCAGGAAAGGAGAACACACAGTTTTGTTAAAGGGTCCAAATGTTTGAAAGGGAGGCAGGGGCCTTCTTCAAGGAGCACGGCGCACCTGTCTCTGCAGCCTGCCATTGGCTGGAGTCAGAACTGCCTCGCGAGCCCAGCCATCGGGCATAGCAGCCTATCGGTCTTGGCCAGAAATTTCTCAAGTTGGGCCTGTGTCAAAAGTTAAAGAACCACAATCCACAGGTTTCACTTAAATTGACGCTTAGCAAAGCACATGTTCTTTTAATGTTCTTAGGATGCATTTACTAAAATTGGAAATTCTCTAAATGGCAGGCCATGGAGCTGTAGTTAATGAAAACATAGTACCTCCTTGAAGTGGAACAGTACATGGCCATTCATTATCATGGCCTTGAAAAATATATAATGACATCAGAAAATGCTGAGGACACAGTGATCGAGGAATGGACCAGGGTTTCCAATTATATAAAAACATATATACATGCATCAAGTTGTTCAAAACTATGACTCTAACATTCTTGATGGTTATTTCAGAGTGACATGATTTGGGTGGTTTTCATTTTCCTCTTTTTGTCTTCCTTTCCTAGACATTCTTCATGGAACAGTTGACTGTTTTATCCTTTAAAAGGCCCAAATATTCTGTAAAATATGCTATATATCAATTTATCCACAATCACAATCATAAGTTGATTTTATACGTTCCCCTTCTCCACAAAACCGTTTTTGGTGCTAAATTTCTTATCAAGTAGGGCTTTGCCCAGAGGAAAAACTGCAGAGACCGTGGGCCTCCTTCTGCATTTGCAAACCTTCCCTTCCCACGGCACCAAAGGAAAACACCAGAGGACCCTCCTTCCCCTCGGAGCTGCGGCATCCCTGCCCAACTGTCTCTATTCTGTTTGCCGTGGGGCGACAAACGCTGGTACCGCCTCGCGTGCCTGACACTAGTTTCTAACTCAAAAGACGCAAAGGACAAACATTTCTACTCCAAAGCGAATTCGTGAGTCACAAAGAATCTAAGACAGGACAAAATTGTTCAAAGCTACTGAGATCGGCACTCTGCAGCTCTTTAATCCTGAGCCCCGCGTGCCAAGAGCATGACCGTCGAAGAACCACCCCCACGAATGACAGGGAACTCCTTCCAGAAGTCACCTTCCTGGTTATTTGGACCAAGTCCTGAAAGATTTTCCATTTCCTCCCAGAAAGCAGTTGGGTACCCAGGTTTGCTTCCTGAAGCTGAGACCTTTGAATGCTGGAGTGAAGCTAAAATCGTTTCTGAGCGCACACACACACACACACACACACACAAAAAACAATTGCAGGTGAGGGGCAGGTGGGGTAGGAACCACTTTTTTCCCCATTGTTCTTTTTCACACAAATTGCGTTTCTTTTTTTAGGATACAAATTGTTTTCTTAAGTCCTCTGAAAGGAGTAGTAGTAACGATCTGAGATCAGATCGTGGGGGAAACAAATACATGTACATTGCACCTTAGTCATAAAAGTAATATGTTAAGGTGATGACTTGCCCCCAAAAAGAAAAAGCTACTGAGATGTGTGACGGAGACCGGGAGGCCCTGAGGCTTGCAGGAGACATGGGAAGCTGGGTGAGATTGTGGGGACTGTACCTGTGCCAGGTAAGAAGATGGAGCCACAGAACGAGAAGGAGCTCCCGGAGGAGCCACTCTCCGGAAGGGCGGAGGTGAGTCCCAGGTGCGTCCGAGGTGCATACCAGGGGCTCCAGCAGGTGGCAGTAAGAGCTAAACCAGGCAGGCAAATGAGCCCGGCAGGCCAAGGTCAGACTCATTGTCCGAGAGTCCCATGCTTACTCTAGAGGCTTCCGGACATCTAATGAGTAGCAGTCAGGAGTGAGCGTCCCCACCAGGGCTCTGCTGTGACTCCTTGGAATGAAGCGTGTTGGTGATCAGTTGGTGGTAACCATTGCTTTGGTCTTTCCACTGCGACTTGGGAGGCAAGAAGTTTCTAAAGGACAGTTTGTGACACTTTGTGCTGTTCATCTTCAATGTGGGCACAACGGCAGGCAAGCTTGGGCCACTCATGAAGTTCAGAGCAAGAATTTCCCAATGCAAAACCCAGCGGTCAAAAGGTCTCCAGCCTTCATGGCCAATACACTCGATTGTGTCAAAAACTCAATTTCTCTTGGGCTCCTGTGACTCATCTGCAAAACAAAGGTCACAGACAAGACAAATCTCCAGTTTGGAGATATTGCAAGGTTCCACAAGTTCTTTACCCCACAGGCGACATCTCCACCCACAGGGAATGACTGAGGTCATACAAGATCCACATTCATCTCAATTTCCTAAATACGCAGTCGGTGTTGAGTGCATCTCTCCTGGGACACAGACAGAGCGGCGGACATCCCAAGCGGCTTCCCAGACCAGGATCCTGACACATTCTGTTTGTCACTGTGTCCAGCATCAGAGGGGTGCCTCATTGAAGGTTCCTTGGGTGTGTGGCCCTGCGCTCAGCCAAACAGGCCAGGTGACCCGTTCTGCCATCTCTGGAAGTGGTCTTGCTTGATGAGAAGCAGGACTCCACAAAGACTCTGCTACAAAGGAAAGAGCAACAAGTGACAGACTCCCCTACCTTGCTTTTCCACATGGGGGCCAAAGGCAGTAACGAAGAAGCGTGGCACTTGACAACTCTCAGCTTGGGGGCCCCAGCTTCCAGAAGATGCCTTTGCGGGCCAGCCAGGGCTTGGTTCTCTCTCTTCCTGCATCAGCAAGGGGAGGGGGGCATTTTCATTTTCTGAAATCTGTTTGTCTGAGGACAGCTCCACTCTGAGCATGTTAATCCTCTGTGCAATACTTCTTCTTCAAAACAACATTCTTCGCATCTCATCTGGGGGCTGTATTCACCTGATCCAAGATAATGGCATTCTTAGCGAGCAAAAGATACCATTCTCCTAGGACAATGGCTTGACGCAGATTTTAGGGGAGGCTGAAAGTCGGGGAAGCCCTCTGGCTCCCGCGTTGCTGTGGCAACTTCTACAAAAGCTAAGGTACGTGTCTGAGTGTGGGGTTCCTTCTTAAAGTATCCCAGCTGTCCGCAGTGCAGAGATGCCCTTAGCCAGGCCTTCCCTCTCAGGATGAGACGGAGCCTTCCCACAGCTACGATGACGGAACTTTCAGGAGCTGTTCCCAGCGCACCCAGCTGGAGCCGCGTGTGATGTGTACAAAGGCATGCTCGCCCATGATCGGCACGATCCGCTGCTGGCGAGGCCCCCCCGACAATGACCATCCGAGGAGGGCAGTCCTCACCGTACGCTTCTCAGCACGCCAGCCAGCAAGACTGCCCGGCGCCCTGCTCGGGAACGCTGTGCATGGCTCATGCCTTTCACGGAGCCTCTGAGGTTGCCCGTACGGAGGTCTGTGGTCCTCGTCTCCAGCAAGTGCCATGCTGGGAACAACGCAGAGCATCCACCCGGTGCAGGGTGAGGGGAAATGCCCTCGGGGGTGGAATGGGGTGCTGCCGGCAAAGGGCAAAGGAAGCAGGAAGCATAACACAGACCCTCAGGAGCTTCCTCATACAGGGAAGACAAATGTCAATGAATGCACAGAAGATGCACTGCAGAAGTATACATCCGCCTCCTCCCGTCTACCGTGTCCATGGCTTCACTGCCAAGGAGGCCTGAAGGGACTCCATGCTCACCCATGGACTCCAGGCGCCTACAGAATAACATTGCAGTTGTTCACAGGGGGGATTGTAAGCCTTCTTTCACGTGGCCCCACCTGTGTGAGCCCCATTTTTCTCCTTACAAGCCTCCACTGCCACTTATCCCCGTGGTCTCCGTGGCCATCGGACAATTATTTGTTCCGCAAATTCCTCCCCGCCCCCAGCCCCGCCACCGTGTTGTTTCTACACCAGCCTTCCCAGACGGCCTCTGGCCCTCGCCAAACCTGCAAATGCGTCTCAGCCTCCACAGGTGACCTCAGACGCCCTTCTTCCAAGAAGCCCACCCTGACCCTCCCTTGCTTTGCAGTCTTCTAGAATCTCCTCTGTAACCAAGCTACTGCTGGCATGCCCTCCACCCCCCCAACACGGTGAGCTCCTTCAGGGAGGGGACCGTGCCTTATTACTCCACTCCGCCTTCTCCAAAGCTGAACAGAGTGGTTTGCACAAAGCAACCCGTGCAAGTATCCACGGGCTGCATGCATGCGCGCGCGCGCACACACACACACAGAAATAGCACGTGTTTGCAGGTGTGAGGCATGCCTCACCCTACAGACCCAATTAAGCGAGGGCAGCTGCGGGGCTAGGTGTGGGAGAGATCTGTGGGGCTTCTCTAAGAAGACGAGGTGAAGGAAGGGTGTGCAGCAGCGTCCACAGGAGAGAAGGAGCCGGCCCCAGCAGGGAAATCACAGCACATCCAAACACGGACCAGTGGCGGAAAGGCTGTAGGGCGGGAACACGGGAGTCACGTGGACGTAGAAGCTGGTTTGCCTGGAATGCCAAATGGGAGATGTTAGATGCCCTTCAGGAGCCTAAGGTTATTCTACTTCCTCTTCTTTCTTTCATGAAGGCTGTAAGAGATCATGGAAGGAAACAGGGCTTTGGAGCGCAGCAGCCTATTCATTCAGCCCACTTGTGTTGCTCACTGTCTGTCTGTGGGATCCAAACCACTTCACATCCGTGAGCCTCCATCTTCTCATCTGCAAAAAGGGAGCAGCGCCTCACAGGCTGGATTAAATGATGTCTCACAGCTGCTTTGGATGCTACCCACCGATAAACAGAAACATACCCACATTTCCCCACCAAATCATAACTCACTGAACATGCGTGAGGATTTCATTCCGGCCCTAGGCAAATCTCAACAACAGCTACGATTCAAACACTGTCTTTTACGATCTTACGCACCTCTTTCCTTCTCTGAGCTGTTTAATAACAGGGTGGCTACGGATTCCCAGGGCACCGGCCCGGGGCTATAACTGGCTAGCTGCTAACACAGGCTGCCCTGGGGCCAAAGGAGTGTTGGGAAGGAAGGGTCAGGTTTCTCCAGAAAGGACACCCTGATGTCCAAAAGGCACAGGGAAAGATGTTTAACGTCGCTAATCATCAGGGAGATGCACATTAAAGCCTCAGTGAGGTATCATCTCACACCTGTCAGAAGGGCTACCATCAATAAATCAACAAACAACAAGTGCTGGCGAGGCTGTGGAGAAAGGGGAGCCCTCATGCGCTGTTGGTGCGAATGCAGGCTGGGGCAGCCGTTGTGCAAAGCTATACGGAGTTTCCTCAAAAAATTTAAAACGGATCTGCCTTTTGACCCAGTGGTACTTACTGAAGAGCCCCAAAACACTATTGCGAAGCTATATGCTCCCCTATGTTCACTGCAACATTATTTACAATGACAAAGATATGGAAGCAACCTAAGCTTCCATCTCTAGATAAATGGATAAAGAAGGTGTGATACATATATACAATGCAATATGGCTCAGCCATAAAAAAAGAATGAAGTGTTGCCATTTGTGACAACATGGATTGCCCTAGAGAGTATTATGCTAAGTGAAGTAAGACAGAAAAACAAATGCCATATGATTTCATTTATATGTAGAATCTACCAAACAAAATAAACAAACAACAGATAAACAGCCTCGTGGATACAAAGGACAGACTGACAGTTGCCAGAGGGGAGGAGCTTGGGGGGATGGGTGAAGAAGGGCAAGGGATGAAGTACATACACATTGGCAGTTACAAGATAGTAACATATATGAGGTACAGCACAGAAAATAGTGTCAATAAGGTTGACACAACTACGTAGAGTGGATACTAGGTTACCGGGGGGATCCTCCGTAAGTTACAAGTCTTATTTACTTAAACGTCACTGCTGTTGACTTTTTTAAATGTTTCATTCCGGACCTTTTCCCCATGCATTTCTTTGTTTGTGTTGCTTGTCCCATCAAATGTTGGATCCTTTCTCATGGTGCTATATTATTAGAAACTGGGCAAATACCGTTTTAATGGCTCAATTATACCGCAGATCACATTATTCTGCCGCATTCTGAAGCGAGGCGTCGTCTTCCTGGAAAACGACTCCAAGACAGCTTGATCTCCGTCTCTCTCCTCGTCCCGGTGTGGATCGCAGCTGAATCGAATGCTGCAGTGAGTGCGGTGCGCCCCCGCATCCCGCCCTGAGTGGTGCGGGACTGGAGCTTGCGGGTGCCTGCAGCCGAAAACTGCTGGCAGGCTTGGTGTGCAAGTTCCCTGGACACTTCAGGATTCACAACCCACAATCCACAATGCCTCTGTCCTGGACACAGGAGCAAGGCACTCGCCCGCCCAGCTGAGGGGGCCACTGCGCCCCAGGTGGCACTCGGGCTGTTGGGTTGGCTCGTTCATTGGCTGCGCCCCCTGGTTCTCAGTGTTGGGGGATGGGCACCTGCCCAGCCAGCTATGGCAGGAGCCACTGCCTCACTGCCAGAAAGGCTTCTTCGTACCTCCTCCCGTTCCTGGCTCCCTTTTCTGAAAGCAGTTTTACATACAAGATCGCCAGCAGCCCAGGTAGCCACAGAACTCCTGTTGTGGGTGTGGGCTTGTGAGATAAAAGGAAACCATGGCGTTACGTCCAAAAGACAACCAACACCCGGGAAAAACACATCAATCTGAACGCTGTGAAAAATGCCTCGGCTGTTTGACGAAGAGATGGAGGGGTTTCTGTTCACCCTGGCGGCGCAAACGTCGGTCATTCGTCCCCTCCCACCTCAGACCACAGGGCATCCCCAGAGAAGCACGGTCCCCTCGGTGAAGAGAGGCCGCGACGACAGTAGAGCTGAGTCGCCAGGAGCACCCAGCGTGGGTAACAGGAGGACCGCAGGACGGCTCTGCCGCCTGTTCAACTGCAGCTCCGAAGGCCCCGCTCACGGCACGGGCACAGCCGCGCTTCTGCACAGGCGCGCCTCTCGGGATGGATGCCGAGGCGGGCACACGACAGCGGCATGCTGGCGGCATTTCCGAATGACCTGATGTGCCAGTGCCATGTGCGGCGCAGCCTTGCCCCCCACGTCACCAGGCACCTTTCCAGGTCAAACTTCGTATTCCTCCCCCACGGCAGTTCAGGAGGTGGGTGCACAGCGATTGTCCCTGTTTTGCAGGTCTGGGAAGAATGTGAGAGTGCGAAGGCTTGCCGGGCGTTTAATCTGTGAAATGATGGAGTCGCTATCATGCCATCCCTGGAGACAAGGGAAGAGGAAGCATGACCCTACATTTCCATTCAAGGCTCATCTCCTCGTTGTTTTGGATTTATGAGAATTCAAGGCACACAGGCAGCATTTTACAGTCCCCAGAAGAAGGGTGAGCAGGCCTGTCAGCCTCTGAAGGCCGGCAGCAGCAGACCTTGAAACCAAGGCAAGGGGAAAATGATCAATATTCTTTCTGCCTTTCAGGAAAGACGTGTGTAAGAAATGAGAGAGAAATAAAGATCCGCCTGCGTTCCAGCTGGACTAGAGCACAACTATGAATAATCGAAGAACATTAGACAGCAATGCCCTGGAGTGGGGGCAAGAGGTTCATGTATGTTAGAATGAGTGCATATGTGTGTGCACATGAGTACATGTGGACATGCATGTGTGCACATGCAGGGGGGTGCCTGTATTGGCAGCCATTAAAACATATTCTGTTAAGAATGATCTAAATGATTCTTATTCCACAAAATGTTTTCTTCCCGGAACATGAATTAAATCCTCCAGAGGAATTTCCCTGAAAAAGTATTTTCATTCAGTGCTTTATCTAGTATGGTCGTTTCACCAACCACCGCCGGTGTGTTCCTGGATCTGCACGTTGGGCAGGGCCTGGGGGAGAGAGCCAGTTTCCACTGCTCTTGGTCTGCACTGGAGCAGCTGAGGGCTGGGCTGGAACAGCCAAGGAGTCTGAGCTCCCGGGAGTACAGGCTGACGCGGGCTGGTGGCCCGGGCCGCTGCCAGGCTGGCTGAACTTACACAAGGCCTCTTCATGGGACATGGGCTTGCTCACAACACGGTGGCCGGGTTCCAGGAGCGGACATTCAGGGAAAGAGAGGGAGGCGCATTGAATCTCATGACCTTGCTGAGGAAGACACGCAGCGTCACCTGCACCCCTGCCGTGTGGTAATCATACAGCCCTACTCGGGCTCAAGGGGGAGGAAAGAGACTCCACTTCCTACCAGGAACAGCGAGGTTCCAGCAGAGCATGTGGGAGCAGGAAGCTCGCTCGAATCCAGTCCCCACCTGGCCAGTTCACGGGGTGGTTATCTACGACGCCTGCTACTGCACCTCCAAAAGACAGGTGCTTGAGACAATTGTGGAAATGTCGAAAGATATACGCATCATCCACACTCCCTCAGCACTCCTACACCATGACAGTAAGGCGGCCACATGAGGAAAAGAATCAGTCATTATTTATCTACACACAGCTTTAGTACTAGGCAGTTCAATCTCAAATTCAGTAGAAAACACATACAGGCATTCCTCATTTTACTGAGTTTCACTTTACAGCACTTCACAGATGTTGCATTCTGTTGTTGTTGTTTTTGTTGTTGTTGTTGAATAAATGGAAGGCAAGACCCTCCACCAACAAAAGGACTATGACACACTTTATTGAGATAGTCACTTTATTGTGGGGGTCCAGAACGAAACCTGCAATGTCTCCTAGGCATTCCTGTATTATTCTCTCAGGATATTTACCCAACATCCTGTCTAAAAAAATTAAAATGAGCTATGGCAGCTTGTTTACCAACCCGTATTTCCTTTCTTGCATGCTGGCTTTGAAACAGCAGAGCAACGATTTTTGATTGGTTATGTGCTTAATATGTTAATTACATTTTAGAAGTAAGCAACATTCCAGAAAAAGACAAATAGTCAAAGACAAAGTAATTAATTCTCAAAGGTAACCATACTAATATATGCATTTTTCATAGCAGAAAGTAATTATTCTCAAGACAACTGTGTTTTCCCTTGTAAATTAGGACATTTCTCCCATAATTAGTTGAAATTGCCTGTAGGAGATTATCACCGCTGAGCTACGGAATTTCCTTCAGCAGGTAATGCCAGCTCCCAGAGGAAGGGGTTTACAGCAGAAAGCAGACGCTTAGCTCCTCTTGGTGGGGGGGATGTAGAATCAAAACTAGAAAACCGTCCATGGTTATGTAAGAAGAGTTGCCTTTGCAGTCATGCGTTCGGTGGGAATGTTCACGAGAGTAACGTGCACAAGAGCCCCGTGGAAATGTCTTTTTCTCATTGTACTATTATCCTCTGTCTTACACAAACAGCTCAGGCTAAGTACCTCGGGTTTCTCTTCCTGTGTGCCAAGCTGTAGACGACGCTGAGAGCCAACCAAGGAAGAAGTAGCAGTGCGTTCACTCCCAGAATGTGCCACTTGGCATGTGGCTCCGTTGCTGTTCCGCCTGGAACCATCTGCCGGGTGTTCCTCCTGCCCCCAGGGCGCAGCAGTGCTCCCTGACAGCCCAGTCCACGCGCAAAGGTGAGGAAGACAGGGTCAACCCACTGGGGAAACCAAACGGCCCCTGGCCTGCATGTTTGCAGCCCCAACCACCACCCGTGGTGGGCTCTGCAGCCCCCTGCGTTGTTGGTCAACTGGGAGGTGCTCTATTCGAGGGAGGGAAAGAGAGGCGGAGAGAAAGAAGTGAAGGAGAGAAGCCAAGCCAATTCCTTCGCATCAGACAACACCCTTGAGCGTGGGAACCACCTCTCTCCAGCGAGCGCCAGCCCAAATCTCCCTGCGCAACGTGATCACGGTAAGTACATGCCTCAGGAATTCGTCAGTCGTGAATAAATGACCGCACCTGTTGTATGACTTGTTCCTTCCTTTGCAGTTGTTCTGGAGTTATTGCCTCGTTCACTGGCTCGGGACTAGGATATGGTGAGGGAGAAAGCGGCCATCACCCCTGCCTCGCGGAGCCCGCCTTTCAGTAGAATTACACAGGTTCTACTGAAAGTTGTTGAGAGACACAGAGTCAAACGTACGAATATTTATTTCAAACCAGCCGGCTATACATTGTCCTCAAGTTGTTTGGCAGGATGTTCTTTCACATTGGTTTCATGTAAAGACCCAGAGCCTGCTGGAATTCTCGTTCCGGTTTTAAAGTCTCTTCCGGCGAACGACGTTGTTACTCAGACGCCGCCTCCTGCACAGCGAGGAGCAGGAGGCAACAATACCTGCAGGGTTCCCTCCTGCACTGACGCTGCAGCAGGAAGACGCAGAGGGCGCAGCGGCCGGGTCCCAAGCCCGCTGCCAGGGCGGTCCCGGGGTGAACGCGGGTAAAGCATGATGTGGAACGCACCAAACCAGGGGGAAGAGGACATGCTGTATGATTCAATGTGTGGGGTTCAAGAACAGGCAACACTCACCAATGGTGATGGGAATCAGAACAATGGTTGGCTGGTTACCCTGGTTTTGGGGGGATAACTGGGAAGATGGCATGAGGGCATGGAACAGGGTGCCGAACGCATGGCACATGGTCAGTGATTGGTGTTTACACAGGTGTAGGTGTATGACAACACCACGAACCATACACTTAACATCTGTATTCTTTATCGTATGTCTGATTCTACATCTTACTGGGAAAATAAAGAACAGGGATGTCTACGAATTGGTACATTTCCAGGATATCCTGTTCATCAAAAAAGCTAAGTACAAAGTACTATCTATCGCATGCTATCCCTCATGTACACAGGAAGGGGATATAAGAAGATATTTATGGGTTTGTTCTCATATGCCAAAGAGACACAGGTTCGAGGAGTCAGGGAGGCGTGCAACTGGTCACGTTGGGGTGTTGGGGCAGGGGACGGATGGGGAATGACACGGGCGAGAAGAGACGAGGGGCACGCTTCTGTGTGGGTGCCTTTGTGCGTGGTTTCGACTTTTCGGACTGGGTTAATGTTTCACTCACTCAGACACATCATAAGCAGCTAAGTGAACCAGCACAGTGGTGCTGGCAGTGGGCGCAGGTTTTCGCAAGTGTCGAAACCACGCAAGACAAAGAAAGATTCAGAAGTGGCCCCGGACGGCAGGAAACGAAGGAGACGCATTGATATACAATGCGGGATCCTGAACCAGAAAGTGAGCTTTAGTGGGAAAATCGCTGAAGTCCAAAATCTGTAGGCTAGTCAGCAGTATTACACCAGTGTTAATCTCTTACTTCTGATCATTGTACCATGTGTATGTAGTGTTAACACAGTAAAAAGCTCGGATGGGAACATTCTGTGCTGGTTGTCAACATTTTCCAAAGGCACAGTTTTTTTCCAAATGAGCAGGTAAACTGTTTTTCCTTTTACGTCCATGGTGAACCGTTTTTGGAGGCAGGCAGAACATGAGAAGGGCGCCCCACGTCAGACCCCGAATCTGATGCTTCCATAGCCATGTGACTTGGAGGCCATTACCCCTGAAACGGATTCTGCCGTGTCCCGGTGCGGCACTCACCGCGATCCCTTCTACACAAGGGCCAGGGAGGCCGTGTACATCAGTGCCCACCATGCAAGTATGTTGTCATTACTGCTACTACCACCACCACAAGGTGGAGGGAATGGCGCGGTGCGGGGACCCACCCCCAGCAGTGACTGCGGTGACGGCGCCCTCACCCTGTGAAGAGTCAGGGGAGGAAGCCAGGGACACAGGGAAGAGGAGAGAAAAGGGGAAAAGGAGACAGGAGGAGGGAAGGAGGGCCGGAGAGGGAAGAGGGAGTAAAACGGCAGGACTGTCCCCCAGCCGTACCGGATGCTAGTTTTCAGTGTCGTGGGCAGTAAGCCTTCGGAAAAAAACTAATGCAAAAATAAATCCCTTTGTTCCTTTTTTTAAAAAATACATCCACATACTAATACAGTTAAGGGAACCGCTAATATCATAACCGAATTCTACATTATATGTAATCATTGTTTCCTTATTATTAATCAATCACAGTAACTGATAATGATGATAACAGCTACTTCCCTCTAGAAGCCAGCTCAAGTCTAACCTCTTATCTGATACTATCCATGGAATCTGGGGGCACCGGACCCAGCTCAGCGGTTCCTATCTGCAACCTAATCTAGATAGGTGGATGGGTGGATAGAAAGAAAGATAGATAATCAATAAACCAATGATAGAGGAATGACGAGACAGGTATCTACCTGGAGAGATAGATAAATGATGGATGGATAGATGGTTGGGTAGAGAGAGAGAGAGATGAAGGATAGGTAGATATTAGAGGGATAGAGACATCATCATTGAATGCATGCATGTATATTGTCATTGGAAAAGTCAGATAAAATTCTTGGGTAGCGTCAAAAACCACTAATATAAGTATGATATGTCAACCAAATTGAAATGACTATATTAGGAATATATTCATGCTTTCATCTGTTTGTACAATGTATGTTCGTTTAAACTCTCAGTGTGCACCAGGCTCTAGAAGCTGAGTCAAAGGCAAGGACCCCAACAACATCCCTGCTCCCATCAAGAAGACACTTGAATGGAGAAGACAGCATGAGAAATAAAACACGCATTACAGCAAGCCCAGCTGAGTGCCAGGAATTAAAATAAAGCACAGTGAGGGACGAGCAACCGCAGACGGGGCTCCTGAGCTCCAGTGGCCAGGAGAGCCCTCCTGGGAGGACAGAGAGCTGGGAGCAAAGGCCTGAGAACTGGACTGAGCGCGCGAGCCTGCAGCGCAGAGGGAAAGGCACGCTGTGCCGTCTGCTCATGGAGCGGGGAGAGCAGCAGACGGCAGGCATCCATCCCTCGTGTCCAACAGGCCACAGGACGCCCTGCCCACTGAATGTACACGTGCAGAGCATCCCTGGAAGACTCAGATGAAGCGCTTGGGCAGGGCTGCACAGAAACTTGCAAGGACCCCTGGGAAGGCAGCCTCCCGTTTTATCTCTGGAGTGCACAGGCTCCGCAAGCCCAAGGCAGCCCGGAAACAGGAGTGCGCGGGGCTGCGAACCTTGGCCCAGGCAAAAGCGCTTAGCAGGCAAGGCTCTCTGGCGGTGAGGCAGGCATTCTTCACTCAATCTGTTTTTCTTGATTTTCACATTTGACTTTCTCAGATTACCTTCAGACAACACCTCTCTGTTTATGCAAAAGGCTCGGGGCCAGGTAGCCTGCAGAAGAATGTAGCTTTGTCTGTTTATGTATAGGCCCGGGCCTTTGAAGGCACCCCGATGCCCACAGACCTCCGTCCCTACCTGGAAGAAGGCAAAGGGGGCTGGAGCCAGGCCCACCTCCCGCAGCGTCCAAACCTTATTTAAAGCTGTTTTGGGGCCAAGGACATTTTCCTGAATCCATTCCAAACTAGAATGAAGATGCTGGTGCAGGATATTTTTGCAAAATATGCAGGCTCAGGAATTGACAGACTTTATATTTATGTCAAATATGCAGAACCATTTGTGAACGGCTGCAGACGGCTGCTGTCTGCCCGCCAAAAATAACAGCATAAAGCATAATAATAAAACAAAGCTGGCATGAAACCTTGCCGTTCCCTGCACAGGGCCAATTTTTAGTGCGATAGCAGTGACTCTGGGAACCCGAGAGGAAAACGAATTCCCCTCACACAGTGGGCGCTGTTCCTCTCCCCGCGTTAATTTCAGCCCATGCCTCACGCTCATACAGTTGGGTTTCTTCCTGTGGAAAACGCAAGGTGTTCATTCTAAAAATAAGTTGTCTGCATTGGAGTCCATAAACACTTTCTTCCTGCTGGTAGCTATTCTTCAAGACTGTTGTTTTAACGGACACTGAAGAGTTAGATATATCTCCTTCCAAAATTCCCTTCAGGTTGTGTGAGCATGCGCGCGCGCACTCACAATCTTCATGACACGAAAACTGATCGTCCACTAGCTCTGTTCAAGTATTTAATCCAGTATTTCCGTGAACAATAAAAAATATTAAACGTATTTGCTGAATGCTGATCAAGAGCTAGAAATTCCTTTTTTTTTACCCTTCATCCAAGGCCACACACAATAACACTCATCAAATCCAAGAGTCACTCAAACAGCTAGAATACTTTAAAACTGAACTGTATTCCTGGCTGGCGTGGCTCAGTGGATTGAGAGCCGGCCTGTGAACCAAAAGGCTGCCAGTTCCATTCCTGCTCAGGGCACGTGCCTAGGTTGCAGGCAGGTGGGAGCATGCAAGAGGTAACAGATTGATGCATCTCTTGTGCATCGATGTTTCTGTCCCTCTGTCTACCTCCCTTCCTCCCTCTCTAAAAATAAATAAAATATTTTAAATACTTATAATGTTGCTATAAACATTTTTTAAAATAAAAACCCAACTGTAAACACAAACTCACTTGACACTTAATTGAACAACACAACATAAAATGTTCAGTCACACAACTGTTATGAAAGTATTTGAAATGAATTGCTTTTCCTAAGGACGAGGGAAACGGATGCGGGCAATGAAAGAAGGACAGTTTGGAGAAACGGCTGAAGATTGTGAATGTGTCTTTTCTGTGAACTCTAGAACTGAATTTGTACACTAGCTGGGAAAAAACACTTTTATTTGTAAATAACACCCAAATACATTTGTCTGATATAAACTTGAGAAATCTTTGCAGAGCTCTGTCCTCTAATACTTTTAAAAGCAAAGATCTAGGCCCACAACACAAACTTAGTCCTAGACTTTAATAATTCTTTAAGCACCATGTTTTATTTATTTTTGTATCTTAAACATGAGAGGAACAATGTAGATGATGACGTGTTTCCTCCCTGCAGCCGCATTGCTAGATTGTATCAAGTTGTGGGGAGAAGGAATGCACCTCTACCTTGGGCTACACCCTGCACAGTGAAACAGCGAAATGAGCAAAGGGCCTTGAGAACTGTTACAAAAAATTTTTCCTGACAAACAAGGATTTCAAACTGCAACTGTATTCAAGTTTGTGTGACTTTGTTTCTGCCCTGAGCTACTTCCAAGAGTCTGTCCCATCCAAACAGCATCCCTCACCCTCCTGGGCTAAGGCAGGCTGGAGGTGTGTTGCTTATTTCTCTGTCTCTCTGAGGGTCCAGAGACAAGCTCCAATAACAATAAGATGCTGGAGCACTGACTAATGTGGCTCAGCGGATTGTGTGCTGGCCTATAAACCAAAAGGTTGCAGGTTTGATGCCCAGTCAGGACTCATGCCTGGGTGGCAGGCATGCAAGAGGCAGCCAATGGATGTTTCTCTCACATGTCAATGTTTCTCTCCCTTTGTTTCTCTCTCCCTTCCCCCATCTCTAAAAATAGATAAATAAAACCTTTTTAAAAAGACGATACTGGAAAGTAAGGAAGTAGGCTTTAATAATTCATATTTAAATTATGAAGTTTGAAATAATTTAATGTAAATATGCTGTACCATTGACATCATTTACCATGTGCCAGGAACCAGGATAAATTCTGTCCATATATTTTGTCTCTGAATCCTTAGAGAACCTGGTGAAATCAGCATCATGTTCCCTCCCGTAAAGATGGGCAAACTCAAAATGAGACACAGAGAGGTTAATTTTCTGCCTGAGAACACACAGTAAGTAATGGGAATGCAAACACAGCCGTGTTTGATTCTGAAATTCTGGCTTTTAACGGACAGTGTATATTGTTTCTCATCAGCATCACAAAGGAAGGGTGGCAAACTGCAGCCCACGAGCCAACCCCAGTGCACGCAATATAATGAAAGGGAGGCAGAAGTGCGGCAATTCTCAGCACCCAGCCGATCAGCCACAGCAAATTAACAACAGGCTCAATTACCCACCACTCAAACTCTGTGCAAGGAGCAAAGGAGTCTATTACAGGCAAAATGTCTTCATCCTAATGAAACCATTCGCTTTGAGAGGAAAAGGAGTTGCAATGCAAAGTCTGAAAGTGCGCAGTACCGGATGGCTCCCGGCACTGAAAGATTTTACTTGGCTAGGAGAACAAAAACTTTGTTACCGTGTTCTGTGTCAAATGAAAACTGTGTCATCCAACAGAGCCTCGCCTAAGAGGGCCTGTCTCACATTCTAGAAATTAACGTTGTGGTGGGGGGAGGGGGTGGAGGGAGGTGTTAGCCCAGGTCATAACATCTACCTTGACAAGTGAGCTCTTTCTCATCAATAATATTCAAAGTGCCACGAACAGGACAGAGGTAGTTCTGAGAAAGGAAGGAAAAAACACAGGATATTCTGTGCAAGATCGAAATGTGCCACATGAAGACACTCTTATTAAAAACACAACAAGAGAGCAACTAAGCTATCAGATTCTGGAGGGGCACTCAGTTCTGGTACGAGAGGTCTTGATCGGGGCTCCTGGCTGCAGCCACAAGGCTTCTGTTAGAGCCAGTATCTCTGCCTGTGCCGTCTCCCCCACACCCCGCCTCCAAGGGCAGTGGGAAATTACCCTGAGGTCAGAGCACGCAGCCTTCCCTGTAAGAGATGTCGTGGGGGCGGCTCCTTTCACAGGCTGATGGTGCTGTTGCCTCCACACCTGGGCAGGGAGGCTGCCCAGCTCGCTCTCTCATCACGCTCCAGCCCTTCATTGCCACCTGGACTGGACTCCGGTGCCGTAGTCAAACAAGGGCCCTAACTCCACACAAACTGCACGGAAACCCTCCAGGATGTGGGAAAGGGCCCTTCCACACAGCGTGCACAGCACATCCTGCGCTGATTTCCTTGTGGGCAGGGTCTCTTCCCCTCTGCAAGCAGGCAGATCCGCGATCCGGGGGGTCTCTGTGCGCTTTGCGCGTGGATATTTCTATCCCAACCATCAGCACAATGCCTGGAAATTCCTGGCTCCAGTGATGTGTTGAATACGTGTGTGTGAAGTGTGTTGAGACTTCCCAGTTTGGTGTACATATTTTTAGCAATATTGCTATAATCAGAACATATCTGTGCCCTTGTGGGGAATTTTGACAGTTGATTGTGAAAAAGCAGGAAAAATAAAGAGCCTGCTAACAAGAGTGAAATAGTAAGGTATCCTCCAGCCACGTAACGGAACAAGAGGTGACCAAGGGAAAAGGATCAAGGTCACACATCCCAAGGACAAATGGTGGGGCTCTCAGGTCTTGGACTGTGTTCATGGAAAAGCTGCCTGGGGTCAGGGGGGCCTTGTATCCTCCCCACAGAGGTAGCTACGCCTGGCAGGATCACCCATTTCTGGAGACGTGGGCAGAGCTGCCCCTCTGCATTCTCTGGGTTTTCAGACAGTAAGTTCCTTTCCTTAATAGGATGCTGCTCATATTGTAGGCACTCTTGACAGGATATGGGCAAAACAGGTTCAATGGCAGGGGCCTGTCCCGTTTGCATTTCTGAAAATGAGATCTGTTGATGACCAAGCCATCCTCACATCCTCAAAGATTTCTCATTGCCCACGGATTAAAAGCTGATTTCTTAGTGTCGCAAACAAGCCCAGCTCTCCAGAACATCTTCCAGGTATCTGTCTCTACTTCTGAGTGTAATGGGGATGGCATACTTCTATGCACTTGTCAAATGTCACCAAATTGTACCCTTAAACAGGTGCATTTTACTGGATGTAAATCACACTTCAATAAGCTTAGCGTAGGAAGTGATCAATCAACAGGAAGAAACAAAGCACCTTGTCAGAGGCCAGAAGGCTCCCCAATGGCCAAGGCGGAGCTTACAGCTGTCAAATGTTTATTTATTTACAAATGACTATTTTTGTCTTCAATAGGTTGTATGTTTTCACACCGCTTTCAAGCTATTTGAACATGCTGTGAGGCTAGTTTTACATAAACCGAATGCTGTAACCCCAGGATTCACTTACCCACACATGGGGAAGGCGAGACCGAAGACAATATTCTGGATGTTGTGGGGGTGCCCCCTGTCTTCCCGGGTCCCCCCTCATCCTGTTTCTGATCTGGGACATCGCCCTCACAGTTTGGGTGTCGGCACCAGCACTGGCCTTTGTAGACATCAACAACGACAAAGACTTTGAGACGCTGGCATTTACTTTCTATTCTCCAAACACGTTCTGCTGCTTTTTCCCACCTGAAACCAGCTGTCTCAAGCAGCCACTTTGGAGACCCCCTGCTCTGGCCGGCTTCCTCTCCTTGAGGCAGTTACAGCTCTTTCACCAACGCAAGTTCTTTGCGGAACCTTGTGCCTGTGTGTTGGACCCACTGGATCCGACGGGCACCAGCTATGCATTGCCCTGCCCTTCTCCCGTGTGTCTTTCCACGTAGGAGAAGTCGTCTTTCCCCTGCTTTTGTTACTCTCGGATGGTTCCTCAGGACTGCTGTTTCAGAGGCACTTCCTGAGGAAAGACACTGAGAGCGAAGTCTCCAGTACATGTGCCACGGGTCTCCGAAACACTCTGCCAGCATGTGTGGGTTACTGACGTCCTTCATCCCACCTTTTGAGGCTGGAAGTTCTCCGCGTTTTTTTTCTTGTCACCGAATGAAGTGCCCATGCAGCCACCCTTCCTTGACTCTGACGACCTTTATTATACAGTGCTCACAAAAACCAAGAGGCGCCGCCCCAGCCCCCGCCAGAGCAGGCTGTATGTGCCACTTCCCACGGGTAGGCCTTGGCATTCTCAGCTGAGCTTCTGGAATGTTGTGCTGTACGCTGAAACGTGTAGCTACATCCACACGGGGCCTCTCAGCTCAGCACTGCCGACGGCTGAGGCAGATGATTCCTCACCGGGAGGCACCCTGTGCACCGCGGTGGATGGAGCAGCATGCCTGACCTGGGTGCCCGCCGCCCCCCGCCCCCCAGGTACACAACCACAGGTGTCTGCAGGCACGGCCCAGTGTCCCCTGGGGGTGTGCTCACCCACAGGTGAGAACCACTGCTATCAAGGGACCCACCCCACGTACCAATAAAACAAGACCCTCGGCACTAATGGCTCGGCGCCGTTCCTCAGGGAGAGTGAGGACTCAACTCCATTGGCCAGGTAGTTGCAATGAGCATCTGGCAGACCAAAAAATTCTTGACAAAAGAGAAACACTGGTTTTGCTACATAAGACTAAGAAAGTCTTCCTTTCCATGGTGGCGGAGGGGGTCTTATTCCAGGGATCTGCTCTGCTGCCCTCAAGACATGCCTCCTAAAGGTGCCTGTTCCCTCCCCCAGCCCCCTTGGCAGAGGCGAGCGCTCCCCTTCCCCTGCACCTGCAGGGACCAGCCGGCCACACAGAAAGCCTTTCACGTCCACCCACTCGGACCAAGGGGACGATCGTGCGAGGGCCCCCATCAGGGAGCAGGGGGTCCCTGGAGTTCGCACTGCAGAGCACGCAGAGAGCGTGCGACGCGGAGCAGCGCTTCACGGCACTAAGCAGACGTTGCCGTCACGCGGCCGCTGCCTCGCACGCTCGTTCAGATCGGTGAGTGTTCAGTTGGCACCGGGCCCAGGCAGGCGCTCCAGGCCCCTGTCATGGCTGCCAAGGAAACCAGAGCGGGTCGGAGGACAATGACGACGTGACAGAGAGGGACATGCCGGGGCGCCGGGGGCACCAGAGGGACACCATGTGGAAGTCTAGAGGAGTCAGGGAAGGCCTCCCGGAGGAGGGGTAACTGCGCTGAGACCTGAGCAACAGGGCCAGTTCTCCAGCAGAAAAGAGGGCGGAAGGCATGTCCCCCAGACCTAGAAGCAAAGGCCGGGGGGAGCGGCGGTACACAGGCATGACATTTGTGGGAAATTGAATTCCAAAGTCGCTGTCAAAGAAAGAAACATATTATCCAGGGGGTTGTGGAAAATGACTCTGAAAGAGCAAGCCGGGGGCCGGCGCGTGGCAAGCCTTGCCTGGGAAGTACAGGCGTTCCCAAAAGGCACCGAGAACACAAATGTCATGGGACGCGGAAAGGCTGCCGTGTGGGAGGCACGGCGGGGCCAGCCACGACCACAGGAAACCTTGCTTCACTTCGAAATGAGTTTCTCCACGGCAGGATGTGCCAAAACATTCAAAAATGCCCAGGTACTGATGAGTTCGTTCCCACAAGGAAAAAGGGCAAGCAGCAATTTCCAAACTTAGGGGACAGTCTTGTAAGAACGGAGCTCCGAGAGCGATGGCACTGGGAAGCATGGCTGAGCCACGAGACGACAGGAAAGGTCACTGGGAGAAAGGAGTTTCATCCTTCACCTGCACCGCCAACATGGCCCTGGACCCCGAGCGGCGCGGCAGACAACACGGGGTGGGAGCAGGCCCGGAGGCAGCACAAGGGAAGCCGGTGGCGGGGGGGGGGGGGCCCGAGCAACACTGTGGGCCACAACGGACCCGCGAGCGCCTTGGCGGCGGCGGGACGTCTTGGGGAGACCTGAAGAGGCGGAAACAGAATGACGGTGGGTGATGAACGCGCATGATGACGTAGAGGAATGAGCACAGAAATGTCACCATGCCTCCACCCCAGCAGCTGGTGAGAAGGCGGAACCCCTCACTGGGAGGGAAGTCACGAGCAGAAGAAACGGGGGAGGAGGCGGGCAGGGAGCTCGGCGCCAGAGTGCTGCGCTGCAGGTGCGGGGAAACGGCCGGGGTGTGCGGGTGGGCGCCAAACCCCCCGCCACAGACAGAAGTTCAGGAGCTCCTGCCGGGGAAGGGGGTTGAAACCCCTGGCGCCAGCAGGGCTGGCCTGAGACAGCGCCCAGGGAACGGGAGGAGGTGTCCAGACCAGACCCCAGAACTCCTGTCAAGGCTGCAGAGCAGGCCGGGCCTGCGAGGCGGGTGGCTGAAGAGGGGAGACGAGAAAGGGCCAGGTGCTGTCACGTGGGGAGAGAGGGGCCCAGGAGGGCAGGGCTTCCGTGGGAGGGAGAGGGAACAGAGGGCGGCACGGTAATCACCCCACACTGAAAGTTTCCGACTACACGCTCCAGGAGGACAAGCGTGGGAGCCCGGGCCAGTGGCTCTCAAACTGAGGGTGCACCAGGGAAGGCTTGTGTGAACCCCCAGGTTTCGGGTTCACTAAGTCCCTGGTGTTGCTGCTGCTGCGGGCCTGCGAACCCCACTTTGAGAACCGCAGCTCTAGACAAAGAGCTTCCTTCTCCGCCTCATGCAGCAGTCAGGGCCGGGGAGAGCAGAGACAGCTCTCATGGCGCGCGTAACTGCACAGCAGGTGTATGCACCTCTACGTCCACTCTCCAAAGGACCGCTGGAGGTTGATGTTTATAATGGGGAGAAGGCCTCACATCATGGTGGTGGAGTCAAGATGAAACGCATATAAACAATGTCAAGAGTACAAAATCTTTTGAATACTCCCCCAAGCTTGACGCAGGCCAATGTCCTCAACCAAAAGACTTAAGAGAAACCAACAGCACAAGCGACACTTCCCCCTTCTCTGCTACCTACCAGAAAACACATTCAGGTCCAGTCTACGAGAAATTCCGTGGGAAGTCGAAGCCAAGCAGCTCTCTTTGCTCTCTCGGGGTCTCACAGCACTGCTGACTCCTGTGGGCCCCTCCATTTTCAGAAGCTGATGCTGAAGGCCACCTGTCACCTCTGAGGCACCTGAGGCAAAGCCAGGCATCTGTGGCATTCTCACCCTACCACAAATAACCATGCTTTTCTGTCCAACACATCCGTGTCAGACGGAACCCTTCCCACGTGGGCTCCAGAACAGGAAAATGGCTACCTGGAGGGCAAGCCGATCGGAAACAGAGGTGGTCATGAATGTCTGTGTTGGGACCCTTTCTGGGTCTGACCCCGAGGCCACACTTCCTCCAGGGGACCCACACCTAGGAGGGGAAACAGCTAGAAAGTGCTCGCCCAGGCAGCTCTTTACAGAGGCCAGCTCAAGACACGCCACGAGCACAGCCAATGGAAGGGCAACCCACACACACGCCTGACACAAACAGTCGCCAACATCAAGTCCTTCTTGGGAAGGGGCTTTGACAGGACAGGTGGGAGACCAGACCCCTACCTGAGCGTCCCGGGGGCGCGTCCAGTAGTAGCAAGTACTCCGAGAGGGTCAAAACTGGCTGCTAGTTTTAAAACCTGAAACCTAAAGTAATTCCAGACCCCTCCGCCACATGTTGCGAAACCTGCTGGCTAAGTTACACACCTGGAACCGATTCCAGCCCTCCGCCCCAGAAGGGGGTCTCGCACATTTGGCGACATTGAGTTTCCATCTGGAAAGAATTACTGGAACCGGGCCGCGGAGGGGAGGCAGGGGAGGCTGGCCAGGGCTCTGAGGAGCTGAACCGCGCCGTGCTGTGCAGTGTCCCAGGGCGCCAGAACAGGGGTCATTTCACGCGCTTTGGGGCGCGGTGCTGGCAAAGGCAGCGGCGTACGTCCCCTCAGGTTTCCGTGCTCCTCTTGCTCTGGCACGGTTTCCTTTGTGAACCTCGCCCAAATCAGAGTGGCTAGCCCTTTGCGTTCAAGCCCTGGTATTCGGAGCAGCCGTCACGGTTAATGGGGTCACTCAGAGCTACCTGCAGGGCTTCAGCTCTCCCACAGGTGGGAAAACTCGGACCCAACATCTGTTTCCCAGGACACAATTTGATAAGTATATGTGTGTTGCCCTAAGTGTGGGCAGGTCAAGCGATAGGTCCAAGGTCGCACAGAAAACGAAGCTGCCTCTTAATTACCTGGATCCCCCCGGGGTGGCTTCAAAAGGAAACGGGCGGCAGGAAATCTGAAAAGCAAGCATGAACTCGCCGCAAAGACGCCCCAGTTCGGCGGGTCCGCTTTGGTGAGAAGACACTTCCAAAGGAAGCATCATCCTTACGAGCTTCCCTGAGTGGCAGACACAGCTTTCCAGGCACTCTCTGAAAGCCTGCGACCTTGTGCAGCCCCCCGGAGTCAACGCCAGCCTCCCCTGGTTCGCTGCGACCTCGCAGTCGGCTTAGAAGAAGAGCAGGTGTTGTCCACACGCTCAGCACTCACGTGTGGCTTAAGGGCCAGCAGCACGGGCCTCTCCAGAGAGCCCGTAGGAAATAAGGATTCTCTGCCCCACCTGGGATCTCCTGAACCACGCATGCACTTTAACAAGTTCCCAGGTGATGTGCATGCAGCGATTAACCCAGAGGAAGGCAGGCTACTGGTCTGCAGCCCAAATCTGAGGCCGGCGAGGGTTGGTAAATAAAGTTCTACTGAAACACAGGCAGGGCCGTCTACTTGTGTATCCTGCTTCCACACTATGATGGTAGAATGGAGAGGCTGCAGGCATGTCCTCCCTGGCGCTTCACAGGAAATGTTACAGGTCCCCGCTCTCAGACTTTACTCCCCTGTGGGGGCGGGGGGCCAGTGGGAGGCACCTAACCCTGGTGAAAGCACAGCAGGGACAGATCATAACACGAAAGGTCTTCCTCATAACCCACCTGTTGGTGCCCTCAGTAATGAAAATCATCGCACAGGTTTCCAGGCATCATTCAAGTTATTTTCAGCCCTAAAGACCCCGCCAAGGAAAGGCAGTGTCTGTCCTTAGGAAATTTACAGATGCAAGAGACCTAATTAGCAAGAACTTAATGTGGCAACACCTGTATAATCCACTGATGCATTAGGACACGTTCGTTTACCCGAAGTTCTGCTTGTTTCAGCCGCGTGTGAAGTAGCTAGAGGGAGCCCCAGTGAAGTGGGAGGGAGGAAGTCTTCCCTTGAGGTCGCTGCCGCTGCTGCTGCCGGACACGGCGGCGGCAGGCCTGGCGGGCCGCAGCACGGGGCTGCGTGTGCTACCTGCAGAATATCGTCCCTGCCTGTGTCCCCCACTGCCCTCCCTTCTCTCTCCGTGCCTGCACCCCGTCCCGTTTCCCCTTCCTCTGCCTCTGCCCAGCACTGGACTGTGAAGTCTACCACCTGCATTTCCTGGATTGCAAGGCCTGTAACCGTGTGCCCCCTGTGGCTTGGGAAGAAAAGAGAAGACTTTGGAAATAAGGCAAATGGACGGCCAGGAGCTGCCCCACCCCCTTCGCAGAGAGGAAACCTGGCCACGGCGAAACCCGGGTCCTGCTGAGAAGAGCTGCAGCAAAGAGGGGGGACCCCAAGGAGAAGGCCCTGGCGACCCTGGAGCTGACAGGCCCATGGTCTTCCAGGTGTCCCGCTACCCAACGCCTGCCCCACACTTACCACCCCGGGGGCCTGCCGCCGCACTGCAGGGCTCCGCCTTGTCCAGTGGCGTGTGCGCCCAGCCGGGCCGCGAGTGACCTGTGCGCGATCTGTCCTGCCGTATGGTTTCAGCTATTCTCCAGGGGTCATTGCTTTTGGAAAAAATCACAAGTGCTCAAGAAACGAAAATGTGAAACTCTCAGAGTAGCGGCATCACAGAGCTCACACCACAACTGGATGAGCAGGAGAGGTGCTCAGGGTGGCCCGTGAATAATCACGCCTCCCTCCCAAAACAAGCTCTCCCCTCTAGCCCTCCCAGATGGGCAAAACAGTGACCTTCGTCTCCGATCAGTGGTCTCCGAGGTGTGCTCCCCAGCACCACCTGGGGGCAGGTGGGAAATTGAGCCTCAGGCCCCATCCCAGACCTGCTGAATCAGAAAGCCCAGGGGAAGGCCCTGCAATCTGTATTTAACAAGCCCGCCAGGTGGCTGCTATACACACTTGTTTGAGAAACACTGATTAGACAAGCCCTTCAGGTAACCTAAGGTATAAAACAGTGTGCTTTTCCCTTCATTTTCTCTCCCTAAGATTTTTTTTTGGGGGGAGGGGGGAGTGAGAAGGTATTGGGGACCTCACATCAGCCAAAGAAGGGCCCAAGCCCCGGTGTTTGTCCTCTGCCCTTTGCTGTCCCCTGCGGTATCTCTCGTCCACCTGGGCTTGCTTTCTCAGCAGGCATTTCAGCCTCAAATGTTAGTTGGAGCAGCAGTCGGCAAACTTTTCCATCATTTATGAACCGGCCCATAATTTTTTTTTTATATTTGGTTGTGAAGGGGTCACTAGAAGACACGCCTGTGGTCTGAGGAAGAGAAGGTGAAGACCCTCCAGAAAGGCACCATGAAGACGAAAGAGGCTGGCGAGCCTGAGGGTGCCCCCCGCCCCCGACGCTGCCCCTCCACCTGGAGCTGAGCCTGCTCAGACGCCGGCGCCAACGCCCTCGCCGGCTCCCTGGAAGCCAAGGCCACAGTTGGGCGGGAGGGGAGACAGAATCTTTGCAGGCTGCAGGCGGACACCGCTTTTCAGAGCCTGGCGCTGGGAACCTTGGTGCAGTTCTATACGCCACAGGCCCTTGCCAAAGGAGGCTCTGGATGCAGAACAAATCCTGCAACGTCATACTTGAATTGCTCACGTTCAAATACGCCGGTCATCAGCCAAACAGCCTGCCTGATGGAGCCCTGGAGGCAGAAGGGTCAGGAAGGGAAAGGGTGAGGTAAAGCAATCACTGCTGCGGACATAGACGTGGCTCACGCCGGCTCCGAGATGGCAGTTCAGAATAGAAAGGCTCACTAAACACTGGCTGTTATAACAAGATGTGCTTCATATGTGAGCATGCTGGACACCAAGATTCAGCTGTGCATCCATTTTCCCTGAGATTGGAACCAGCCACGGTTTCATCTGCCACATCCTCCTGCACACCAGATACTTGAGAGCAAATCTCATTTAGGTATGTTTTGTCTAGAGGCAGCCGAGCGGCTTCATGGTGATACAGATGCTGAGAGTGCAATTTCAAACACGCGTGTTCAAAAGCTTGGAGCTAATTACCTGTAACTGGGGAAACAAGGCAGAGATAGATACCCCGGTCGTGTTCACATGGGGGTGAGCAGAGAGGGCTGTGGGGAGCAAGGCTGATGGGAGCAAAGCGCGGCTCCGCCAGGAACGCCCATGAACTGCAAAAGCCATGAACTTGGAGCAGCTGAAGTCGAACAGTGAAATGGTGCAGCCTCTCTGTCAAATCAGACGGCCATGCAGACCATGTAGCCAGCACATCTTGGCTACAGCAGAGAATCAAATGCATGGTCTTTCTCAAAAGGCGGGACCTGCCGTTCCAAGTGGGCCAAAAAACGAACAATGGACAAAGGCAATCAACCAAAACCGACAAGGAAAAACTTCCGCTCCTTACATCACCTTCCGTTCACCTGAATTTCCCTGTTTTTCACTGAGCGGCCCTTTCCTTTTCAGAGACTTTAGTAGTGACAAAACCTTGGTATACTTTTATAACTGTGTTTCACAGGAAAAATATGGCCCAAGGGGATCTTGCCCTCAATACTGACTTTTCTAAAAAGGAACTCATTGCACCTGAGGCGGAAGTTGGAGATGGAGGCAGAATGTGAAAAGATGATGGGCTCATCTAGAATTCTTTTGAAACTAAAGAGGCCTGGGCAAGATCTTCATATTTGTAAACAGCGCCAACCTCTGAAACGCTGGGTGAGAAGGCGGCCAGGTTTCCTGCTCCGCGGGGCCCCTCCAGTCCTACCTGCCCCTCCCTGTCTTCCAAAGCCTGCAGCCTGTGTACAGCTCCTTCCCTAAGGCTCCCAGCCTGGAAGGTCACCAGCCCTGTCCCAAGCTATTTTTCAGGGCTGGGCGCTACTCCCATCCTTCGCAGCTTGGAACTGTTATCTTTTTTCTGTGTTATTTCTGTTCTCAATGCCTCCACTTCATTGCAAGCTGGTCATGTGTCTCCTTGGTCAAGCGTCTTCATATCTTTGAGACATTTCCAACTTCAGATGCAAGTAAATAGAAGCCCCAAATTTACAACACAGTTAACATCTTTCCCTCCCCTGTGCTTAAAGGAGCACTGCGTAAACTAACCTGTAAAAGGGAGAGCCGAGCCAGCTCTGCACCTCCTCACCGAGCTGGCTAGCCCAGGCCCATGGCTCGAGAGACACAAAATAAGACCCATGGCACAAGATGCACAGCATCATGTGCAGGCTGAAATTGGCCACAGAAGCAAAAGTAGAGCTTTCCAAAGACAAAGTCACTTTGAAATCCTGGTTTTGTTCCTGACATGTTATTATTGCTACATACACTGGGCTGGGGGACTGTGTGCTTTTTGGAAATACAGTCCAGAAAAATCACAAGTATAATATTTTCTGTAAATGACTTAGAAGAATGGAGGGGGCAGTGACAGGCACTGCACTCTAGTACAGTGTACTGAAAAATTGTAATATCCACTACTTTCAGATGTGGAAATGGTTCCTTGCATGTGTGTACATGTATGCACATGTGAATGTATGTGCATATGCGTATTATATACTAAGTATAATATATGTATGTACTTTATATCTGTATTCTACACAAAGTATAGGTATGTACTGTGTGTGCATAGATGTGTATACACACACACACACACACACACACACACTTTCGTTGTTCTACTTGGTTACTTCAGATCAGTTTTATTGTGTGGACCATTAGAATTCGGGCAGTGGCCTCATTTCCCACTTTATGAGAAGTTCCAGTTGACCTTTCCATAGCTGAACCTCTCACCCCTGCCACATTATAGTGTTTTTCTTTTTTTTTTTAAAGATTTTATCCACTTATTTTTAGACAGAGAGGAAGGGAAGGAGAAAGAGAGAGAAACATCCACGAGTGGTTGCCTCTTGTGCGACCCGCACCGGGGACCTGGCCCACAAGCTTGGCACGCGCCCCGACTGGGAATCAAACAGGTGACCCCGCTCCCACCCCCATGCGCAGTCCGGCACTCAATCCACTGAGCCAGTCCGGCCAGGGCTTTTTTTTTTCCCCCATTTTTTTAACATATGGAGTTGTATCTGTCCTCACTCTCTGTGAGATCCAGTTCCGCCCCCCTCACCCCCACCCCCACCCCCCACCCCCACCCCCACCCCCACCCCACCAAGCGCGAGTCAGGGGTTATCTATCCTTACTGTGTGGGCTCATGGCCTTCCAAAAACGATGTCCGCAAATCCCATGTGTGAACCGTCCGACACATGAAAAGTGCTATTGGTAACATTTCAGATCTGTTACAAGGAGCCCACCGTGTCTCACTAGCATGATGAAGTCACATTAAATGAATGAGGAACACCACGAAGCAACACAAAAGACAGCTCTGAATACAAGAGTCCAAGACCTGAAAAAGCATCTGACAAGGAGGAGACTGTGTTTAGACAGGGTCCTTGAGCTTCAGAGAGGCAGCCAGATGCCCTGCCCTCACACAGCACTAACCCTCACCCGCATCAGCAAGAACTCAGGCCACCTCCGATTTTTTGCGGAAGCGATCATTCCTGACTTAAATGTTTTCCAGTGAGGAAGCCATGGTGAACCCCAGGGGTAAAGTGAACAATCCCTCCCCGCAGGTGTGTCTGGTTTCAAGGGTTTCCCCAGGTGTCTCTAGACTATGGAGACACGCAGTGCTTCCACGCAGTGCTAAATGAGGTGCGCCAACACTTCCCCGTGCACAGCGACCTCTCTGATCCACCCGTCCTCCGCTTATGGCTGCGGTGCCTCCAGATGTAGCATCTCCCCCACACCGGTAGTTCCCCGGCCCAGCTCCTTTCAGAGGGCCGCCCCGTGGGAAAACACAGGAGCAAGGGAGGAGCCAGCCGCTGCGGCAGGAGCCCCGGTCCCAGGCAGGCATCTTGTTTCTCTAGTCTTAAGGTCCCTGGTTCTCTGACTCAGTTTCACCCCACAGTTCATCTCCCCAGGATTACTTCCTGTGCCATGTGCCTCACAAGCCACTTTGGACCAGCCTCAAGGCCCCTGGCCAGGACGTTGGTATCTGAGGCAGCATCGCCCATCCCAGCCCCACCGGAAGAGCACCCCCTCTCCCACAAGCCCAGCCCAGCCCCACAAGCCCTGCCCGATGGGGCCAGTTTCGAGACAGATGGGAACATGGGCCGTGCAGCTGCCCAGGGATGAGTCTTCATCAGAGCCCTTGGTCTGGAGGAGTGGTCAGTCCCGGCACGGTCCGCTCTTCCGGCCTTAGCTCACCCAAGCTCTGAGGACATTTCAGAGCAGACCCGCCCTGCTGTGTGGGAAAAGAACGGCAAGGCTACACCGCCCCCACCCCCGTCTTTTTCCACCTAACTTCCAAAAACGGGTGGGAGTCCCTGGGGGTCCCAGGGATGACAAGCATATCTTCGCGCTGCATTCGAGGATGGCTGACTTTGCTTGAGGCTCTGAGTGCTCACAGCTTTAGGTTACTGGGGAGATATTTAAACCGCACCCTTAGTAGGAAGGCAGACAAGTGCACTGTGGGCACGGGCACAGTGTGTCGGAGGGCCTGTGGACTTCTGGAAGGGTTCTGAGAAGTCGCTCTTGACCTCCTGCAACATCACAGAGGGCTGTCATCACCGTCCCTTTGCATCTAGGAACCCCAGGATTCCTCAACAAACAGCGGAAGGGTTTCTTTGACGGGCGATCCGTCAGCACTTGTAACCATTGGGAATACCTGGATGTCTGCTTCAGAAAACAACTTTTTCTGAATCTGAATACCAGTATCAAATCTTTGATGAATCTCCCCAAATAAGCGGCTTTGAAATCATAATTTGCAGAAAGAATCACTGCCTAAACGAAACAAACATGCAGGATTTATACGAATGTCAGAGCAGCGTGATTCACTATTGCCAAAAGGGGGAAACAACCCGACAGTCCACTAAAGGATGAATAAATAAACAAACTGTGTTTATGAACACAGTAGAGTATTATCCAGCTACAGAAACGAATGAAATACTATCCATGCTACACGTGCATGAACCTTGAAACAGTCTGCGAAGTGCAAGAAGCCAGACACAAAAGGATAAATAGTAAATGATTCCATTTATATGACCTATCCAAAGAGGCAGATCCATAGAGACAGAAGGTAAATTGGCAGTTGCCAGGGACTGGGGGAGGGGGATGTGGCGTACCTGTGGGATGGGCACAGGGTGTGATTTGGGGGCAACGAAAACGTTTTGGAATTGGAGGTCGTGGATACACAACACTGCGAACGTACTAGATGCCTCTGAATTGTTTACTGTAAAATGCGTAGTTTTATTTTATGTGAATTTTATCGCAATTGTTTTAAATGTGTGACTTAAAAGGTATGAAATAGATTTTGCTCCAGTATCGGTAAGGACTTTGCTCCAACAGAGTTGATGCTTTCTTGTTGGGGAGAAACGGTTGAAGACCCCAAGAAAATCTTATTTTTCTGTCACTTTTGAAGTGCCTCTTAGAAAACTTGAAGAATAAGTGGTTCTAAAAGGAAAAAAAATCCCTACCCTTTGGATCTGGCAACTGAAAGGCAAAAATTATTGGCAGCTAAATGAACCGAAGGCAACGGAGATTAAGGTGCGGGGGTTAAGACGCGTAGCTGGGCCCTGACGGGGATTAAAGCACTCAGGCCGACGGAGCGGACGGTTTCCCAGGTAAGGGGAATGACTGCCTGGCCCAGGCCCAGGCTGCTCACGGCAAGGTGCGGGAGACCGGCAGCAGGGCAGCCGCACCACCAGGAGCACCCTGGGACGCGGTCCTCAGCCCACCCAGAGGTACGGGCCGGAGCCTGCATCTGCTCATCCCCGGGCATCCCTGGGATCGATCCAGACACAGTCCACTGGCCCCTCTCCCTGAGCTGGTGTCATTTTGCCTTCAACAAAGCGCGTACAGGTCCTCCGAGTCTTCACAAGCCAGGCTCCTCTGCTCCTACAAGTCGCCTAAGAACGTTCTCCGCCAGCACCTCCTACCTGACCCTGCAAGGGGCAAGCCTGTCGAGCCCATTTCCAGCACCTCCAGGCCCCAGAGAATTTCCTACCCTAACCTTTGCCAACCAGCCAAGAGTTTGCCCCACCCCCTTCCTCGGTGGGCCACACTGATCAAGAGACACATCAGCTCCACCTCGAGTCATCCGTCTCACACTGTTCCCCTTCATCCTCCAATTCCTCCATCGCTGTTCAACTTTTCGCCGCCCACAAGAACATCGCCTCGCCTTCCCGTTGACATGCATGAAAGCTCTGCTTGGGCACTGCAGGAGAAAGGCGGGGTTCGGGAACCTGCGGCAGTAGAGCGGGGAGAGATGGTCGGGTCCCCGTCCCCGTGGAAGGCGGAGCCAAAGGATTTCCCAACAGGTCGGCTGGGCTGGAGAGCAAGAGAGACACAGGATACACCCCAGGTGTTCGGCCGGGCGACCGCAAGGATACAGTGTCTGTCACTGGGATGGAGAGAGCAGCAGGGAAGGCAAGCTGGGTGCGGAACAGGCGGTACATGGAGCCACACTGGCATCAGGTCTGTGCGCCGTCCTGGGAGCGTTTCCACTCACAGAAGCTGCCCTTGTGCCCTTTCTCAGCGCAGGCTCTATTCAAAGAGACAAACGGACCGTAGTCACCAGAATGCACGTGTGTGCAAGCCCATAACCGTGAGAAACTGAGCTTCATTACTGCATTAAAAGACCGCAGCGGCTGTTCCTGGGGGCAGGGACCCGGCAGAGTCTAGAATGCTTTGTGCTGCGTATCAGGCACATAGAGTGAGACAGACGCTGAGTGTCCAGGACTGAACACTTGAGAAGATCACCCGTGATGGGGTGCTCCTTATCCCAGGAGTCAAGCATCGGGCATCTGGAAGACCAAAGGGCTCCATCTTGAGAAAAATGAAAGCAAAACAAAAGTCTGCTGGCCTCCGGTGGAATAGATGCCAATAACCATGTGTATGTGCATATGTATATTATAAAAATGTATGTTTATATAATATATAATTCCATAAAAATTATATGTCTATATGTGTCAAAATCACATATAATTATGTTTTATAATTATAATATATATTATGTTATATAATTATAAAATTCCCTATGTTATATACAGTTATAGAACATAATTATATATATTTCTATTTTATATAACATATATTCAATAAATATACGTAATCCATGTTATATGATATATATTAATGTTTATGATCATTACTGTATTTTTACCAGCATATACACTAGCCTTTAAGAATTAGCAACCATAACGTGTGCATGTGTGTATATGTATATTTTATATACCTATATGTCACAACTTACCACTGGTCATCACAGATTGCCCAGGCTCTAGACACCCAGGCTAACGAACACAGTGCTGTCAGCAGCAGACACTGTGAGCTCCTCATAAACTGGTCACTTTCTCGCCCAAAACACAGTGTCTAAGTGTCTCTTCAATTTTCATCAAATCCACATTTTAATTCCTCGATGCAGCTTCCTCATTTACTCTCATGTACAGTTAACATAATTAGATGGAGCACTACTACTTCTAATAAAAACTATGAACACCTTTTTACACCTGCATAAAGGTTTACAAGTCACCATATTTTTTTTCTTGTTTTTTATCACCCCATAGAGTCACAGACAAAAATTTTTTTTCTTTTCCTTGTGAGGAGAGCTTTTAGGGTCTACTCTCTTCGCAGCTTCCGCATCTGCCATAGCGCAGTGTCGGCTGTAGTCACTGTTCCACATTACATCCCCAGGCCTTATTTGTCTTGTAACTGGACATTAGTACCGTGCTACCGGCTTCACCCACTTCCCCCAGCCTCTGGCAACCACAAACCTACTCTCTTTTTCGATGAGTTTGTTGGTTTGCTTGTTTTTAGATTCCACATATAACAAAGGTCATATGCTATTTGTCTTTCTCTGTCGGACCTATTTCACTTAGCCTAATACCTTCCGGGCCCATCCACGTTGACACAAATGGCAAGACTTCCTTCTTTTTGCGGCTGAATACTATTCCATGGTACACACGTACTGCTTCTTTTTTATCCATTCATCTGTGGATGGACATTCGGGTTTCTGTGTGTTGGCTATGGTAAATAGCCTTGCAATGGACATGGAAGTGCAGACGTCTCTTGGACATAGTGATCTTGTCTCCTTTGGATAAATACCAGAAGCAGGACTGCTGGATCATACGGCAGTTCTAGTGATAATGTTTTCAGGAAGCGTCCATACTTCTTTCCGTAGTGGCGGCACCCATTGTATTTTTTTACCACCTTTCGCCCACAGCCTGCCCGGCAGCGCCCTGCCCAGGCTGGCCTGATGGCTGGGCTTGCTTCTGCAGCCCACGGCAGCCCACTGTGGACTCCAGCTCCCCACATCACGCTGGGCACCCAGCTATGTTTTGGGCAACTTCTGTAATCATCGGTAAGTGACTACCAGTGGATGAAACTACATGTTTTTCATACACTTTAGGTCATTTTTGTTCTTCCAGCCATAATCTCCATGTGGCCTACAACCAATATTTCATTTGTGCAAGTTTCCATAATGCCACACATCAATGGGATACTGGTTGATATAATCGATAAATAATCTCTTCGAAGCTTCAAGGTCTTTTTAATTTAGCTTATTAGGCAGTAGCTACACTGCCGTCGCCACCACCCTACGCACACGCAAGTTGGGAGCCAAGTCCCGTGCTGTAAAGTAACAAATTCCGCCATGAAGCGATGACCCCTTTTCATGGGAGGCGAGAGAAACAAGGCAGCATTAGCCGCCCGATGCAAAAACTGGAAGTAATACAATCAATCACCAAGTGGTCTTCAGCTAAAACAAACACCGAACATTTCATAATGTAGCCAAGATCCTAATCCAACTGAACTGCGAACAATGAATTAATGGCACAGAGGGTTGTCATGGCGACCACATTTTGGCTTTCCATAATCTAGATGTCAGATGATGCGTTAAGAGATGTGACATTAGAAGGTTGCTAAAATAATGAACGATGGGCGTGCATTCTATTCCCAGATCTTTGACCTTCTTAAATTTAAACTAATCCTTTAAATCCATCTGAAAATATTCCAGACAGCACTTGGGTCTCTTGATTTATGCTAACAATTTGATCGTCTTTCCCGTCCCGTAGCAAAGCTAACCACATTTCAATATACCGAACAGTTTTAACCACCTCAACAGATTTCTGATCAAAGCAAGTGTGAAATAATTTCCCCTGCCTTGTATAGCAAACTTCTTTATGGAAATAAGTCAACAATGGAGGAGATAATGCAAATCAAAAGGCGTGAACACAGGGCTTTATAGAGAGCGCATGTGCTAATATTATCATAGGAAATTGTTTCTTTTGTTTTCTTAAGTCTCAGCTGGGTGGTAGCAGCTAACGAAACAATGTTCTCCCGGTGCAGCATGGTCTTCAGGAGGCTTTAGGGAATGAAATTACTTTTTAATCATGAAATCCACTGTACTGTGGAATAGCCTAGGAAGAGAACTCACAGAATGCCAGCAACTTTGGGTCATTCCAAGGTCCCCACACAGGCCCTGCACTAACTCACTTGAGGCTGCAGAGAGGGCGAGCGAGCACAGGAGCCCTGCCTCCTGCACTCCTGACGCAGAACCCCTTGCTCGCTACCTCGGCCTCCAGGGTGAGGAGCTTGTCGGGTCAGGGGAGTGACGGAAGGCAGGAAGGAGAGGAAGATCTGGAGTTTGTACTAGACTTAAAAATTCAGAATCTCCGCTGTCAAATCTTCTTCTGCTGATGAATACCTCTCACCCAGTAGCAAGGCATCCCCCATGGCAGACAGGTGACGCACAGGGGACCCGATACGAGGCGGTCTCAAGGCTCTGCCACATGCCCTCCACCCTCTCACAAGCACTCAAGTCCTGGGTTGGGATTGTTTTGGGGGGGGAAAGGAAGAGGCCTCAGAACCCTCAGGCAGTGGAGAGCTCACCCTAGAGCCAAGCACCCCAGACTTCAGCACTGCCGTGAATCAGGGAGTCGCGGAGGGCGGACCCGCGGAGTCAGCAGGGCCCCGGAGGGGCCCGAGAATGCACTTCTCTAACAAGCCCCCGCTTTCCCGTCTCCCAGGACCACCTGAGTATAATTCCCTAAGCTGTGGGGGAGGTCGGAGATCCTGATGGCCAGCTCACCTGAGACACAGCTTCCAGGTTCACGCTACCAGGGGGTTTGTGGGACACACTTTCTTTAATGAACTAGCGCCCCCTCACTGCCAGGGATATGTTCCAAGGCCCCCGGCAGATGCCTGAAACCTCGGATAGTACCAAACCCTATATATACTATGTTTTTTTCTATCCACCTATACCATAATAAAGCTTAATTTATAAACAAGGCACAGTAAGAGATTAACAATAACTAATAATGAAATAGAACAATGACAACAAGATCTTGTAATCAAAATTATGAGTATATTCTCTGTCTCACAGCACCTGACTCTACTGCACTCGCCCTTCTTGTATGGTGTGAGGTGAGAAAATGCCTACGTGGTAAGGCTATTCAGAACAGTGCGCGATTTAAAACTTAGGAGCCATTTATTCTGGAATTTTCTACTTAACATTTTCAGACCTCGGTGAACTGCAGGTAGCTGAACGTGCAAGGCGAGGCTTTGGCTCAGGGGCACTCCTGAATCTGCCTGATTAGTACACGCCCCAGATTCTGATGGGACGCCCGCGGCTGGTTAGGACGGCAGCTTCCTTCTGGTCCCTGCGCAGCCCGGAGGGGGTCCCTTCACTTCGCTGGGGGCACCAAGAGAAGCTGAGTGCGGACCTCACTGGGGGCGAGGCTGAGGGAGAAGTGCAAGCAGAACAGACTGCCTGGCGTAAGACGCACCTGAGAAACGCCGCGCTTTAAGTCTCCCGTCGAGCAGCCTGCCTGTGACTCGACAGCATGACCGACTCTCACAAATCGACATCAGCGATTGGATTCCTTACAGCGCCCAAGTGCGGCTCCCTAGCAGCCAGGCACGTAGTTTCAAGCCTCACTGGCCCAGATGGGACTAAACGAAGTAGAGAGTATCATATGCTTTTAGGGTTAAGAAGAAGACAGTGAGACGTTGGAAAAATTTGGGAATAAATATAAGAAAAGCTAGGGGGATATGTTATGTCTGCAAGAAAACATGGTTATGTAGTGAGGTAAACACTGCGCCAGATTTTCATCTGATTGCGTGCGGGTTGCCTGGGAGCAAAAGGAATTTCATAACCATTTTACATTTTTAATGGGGGGAGGGAGGGGATGAGGGGGAGGGAGAGTGAAAAAGAGGGAAGAGGAGAGAGAGGAAAGGAAAAGAAAGCAAGGAATAAGAAGGGAAGGGAAGCAGAGGAAAGAAAAGCAATGAAAAAGAAATGAAAAGCCTTGCAGCACCAGCCGGTCTTCAGGTAGCTCATCACAGACGGCCCGTGGTGGCCGGGGCACGGCTGCGTTGCCCGCAGCACCAATGCAGTGCTGTTCCTGCCTCGCAGCAGCGGTCAGAAACGCAGGCACCACCACCTCCAGACAGCAAGGCTCAGCAGCTGCCTCGGCCCAGAAGCTGCTGCCTTCATCCCTCCCCGGGAGCCCCAGGCCTTGTTTTGTTCCCCGAGCCCTCCACCTGGTCTCCAGGCAACAGACACCCGGGCAGAGGCGGCTGGCCCCCGACCAGGCTGCCCTCCCCTTCCTCCTGCATCCCCGATTGCTGGGAGTCCCATGTCAGTAACCTCCCTCTCCCCTCATCAGTATGCTCCACCTGACCCATTAAGCCTGAGACGCCGGCTTAGTCCTGGGGCCTCACATTCAGTTCTGATTGCATACAAACATCAGAGCCAGCGGTGATGGTGGGAAAACAAACAAAGAACAAAGTACTGGAAAGGTTACCACGGGTCACATACAGGGACTAAATGGAAACATGCACGTGTAAATGCATGCATGGGCACATGTGTGTGCACGGGACATGATGCCCATGTGCACACCTGCACTACACGCATGCGCATGCACATGCGTGCATATCCACAAACACGTGCAGGCGTGTCAGCACATGTACACATTGCATACGCATTCATGAGTGCACAGTTACATTGAAGAAACAAGGAGCAATTAGACGGAGGTGGCTCCAATGCCATGGAGGCCCGTAAATGTGGCGAGGTTACAAAATAAAAAAGCTAAGGATGACCACTCACAGCCAACGGGACCTGAAGCTATCGTTAAAGTTTTCCTTGCTTTGCTTCCGCCTTTTCTGTAGAAACCTCTCTCCGCTGCTCCTGACGCTGGAGCGCTCCTAAACACTTCCAGGTCAGCACTGCCGGATTCAAGCCTGTTTTTGCTCAAATAAACTCAAAATGTTTCACATGCCTCAGTTTACCTTTTAACCACACAGCTGTACACACAGGCACACAGGCACACGCACAGACACACACCCACACCTGTTAAAGTGGCAAACTCTCTGATGGATGAATGAGCTGCAGGCATTGCTGTGGGCATCTTTCAAGGCAGAGGTCGTTGTTTCAAACAGCGAGCCCAGGCAGCAACATTCCGAGGACGAAGGCTTTGAACGTGGGCCACCAGTATCCAGTCACCGATCCTCCTGCGAGGTGTCACATGAATGGGGGCTGTCCCGTGTTGTCTCACGCCAACGACAGCCTGGCCACCTCAGGGCCTATGAAGCAGAAGGAAGCTTTCCACAACTGGGGACCCAGGCCGAGGAAGGCGCGACCACTGCGGCTGCCATGTTGACCTTGCACAGACCTGCTCACCACCGTTCAATGTATAAACCCAAACCTCGGGTATTCCCAGGTTTGCTGCTCAACAAAAGGGACCCATCTGTTCTGCTCAAGATGAAGCTAGAAAAGTGTGAAGCACAAACAACCCGGAAAAACAAACAAATAAGATCAGCTCAGAGGGCAATAGAGAGGGACCTCCCCTCCCCCTCTGCCTCCGTCACACCAGCAGCTGGGTCCTGCTGGGAGGCAGGCAAGGGCCCAGGTGGAGACAACGCTATCATCCTACTCCCTGTCTGCAGATCAGAGAAGGCCCCATGGGATGTGAGCGATGGAAAACAATTCATCCGAGGTTTTCAGGATGCCTGACAGGATCAAACTCTCTCAAGCAGATTGCCTTTCTCCCCTCCATTTCAGCCTTTACTCTTATGTAAATGTACTCCCCAAAAAGGCCACCGTGTTTTCAGTAAAATGGCACTGTAAATCTGCCAGCAGTCTTCTGGCTGGCTGTCTGGGAGCTTGACAAACATCTTTAACATCCTTATTAAAATGTGGCCTGACCTGCAGGGTGCAAACAGGAGGAGATTAGCAGCGAGGCAGGGTCCCCTGGGGGACAGCTAAGCAGAGGCTTCAGAAGGGCTTCTGCTCCTGGTCTCTATCAGCCAACTGTAGGTAATCAGGACAAATTAGCCTGTAAACGAAACCTAATTTTCAGAGTCAGACGATGAAAATAGAAAGATTTTCCTTTTGTTTACTGGTACGGTTTTAACCCAATGGGACAACCATGCAAGATTCATATCCATCAAGCCCTGATGTCTACTACCCATCATTCTACAGAGTGTCCAGTCGATTTTCACACCATGTTTATTCCACATCCTCAAAAGTTAATAAGGTAAACATCAGAGATGTTCACTACGGGTTAATATTAAATTGTTACACTGCCATCAACAGAAAGAAAAAGAAAGCCAACGCATGCAAGTATTGCATTTTCAGAATTGTGTGTGTGCACATGTGTGTGTAAAACCCTTCCGGGTTACACATTTTGTATTTTTTCAGGGATGACAGGAAAGATTATATTTCATTTTAGCCTTGTATACCCCGGGAACAACTCATTATGTTTTACCAGTAATTGAAAATCACAGTGAAAAGATACTTTGTGCTAACTGTACAAGGTAAAAAGTGAGAGTAATGTTGGTGTATTAAATGACCCAACTCTTGTTTTAATTCCATTAAGTGAACATGCCCGCTATCACATTATGATTGGATTAAGTATCAGCTGTGATTCATTGGGCTCAGTTTCTATTTGCATGGCAATGTGGGCGGTTTGACCGGTCCCTTATGACCACATTTGTGTCCAATAATGCAATGATTTGAGGCAATTTTATTGTACATGATAATCGTGACAAAAACAGAAGAGGAACCCTCGCAAGAGCCTTCATGTAATTCCCAGCTTGCAGGATGGCCCCGACGCGGATTGGTGACAGGCCCCGAGTCCCCCGGAGCCAGGGGGGACGCCTATGCGCTCCACCCGCGTGTCTCATATACACGACTTGCGAAACCGTCCCTGTTGGCAGGCAGAAACACAATTCCTCACCTAACGTGTGCATGTCTCCACTTGGCTCCTGGGCAGGGCTCTAATACTGTTTCTGTACAACTGTACAACTGTTTCTTTCTTAAGAAAGAAACCTTCCAAGGGTACACCACGAGATGAAGGAGATGTCATTCCGGCTGCCTCGTGGCCCCCCCAGAACGGCAGCCTATGGCACCCACCCAGCGTGGCAGATAAGCGCAGCGGGACATGTCTGCTTCCTTGACATTCTCGATGTTTGTTTTTTTTTAATTTAATTACATTTTTTTATATCGATGGCATTTTTAAATATTTTTTCTTTGAAATCTCACACCATTTCTAATTTTTTCCAAATCCAGGCGGAAAGTACGTAAGTCCTGGTAAGTATTACCGTACTTAATAAGTACTGCTTACGTACTGACAATTCCTTATGCATGCCACAAATGGGAAGTACTGTATATGGGCACAGCATTTGGTAGCACAAACAATATTATAGGGGGTTGGTCAAAAAGCCTGTTTAGTTTTGTTCCGTAACGTAAAACACACGTTTCACTTCGACCAGCAGCGTTACAGATTTGGATGAGGCGGGCAGGTCGGCTGTCTCCCGCTCCTGGCTTCTAGGGGGCACCGGCCAGGGCTGCTGCTGCGAGACACCTTCCCATGCCTAAGACAGCCCCGCGGCACAGGACGGGCCCCAGCGCCAGTGGCACTGAGACACCGCAAACCACTTTTGACGGGTTCGCTCAGTCACAGCCTCTTCCCCACACACTGCACACATCTTTTTTTTTTTTTTTTTTTTTTTTTTTTGGCGTTTCACTTGCATTTTCCATAGGAAAATGGCCGCACAAAACTTCACCGATTTGGGTACGTTTTTTGCTTTTCAATGCACCTGCTACGACGGCTATCACCACACTATCTCACAAAATTGTTTCGAAAGAAGTTAAAGACGACGAAGCACCGCTGGAGCCGTGGCAGGGGGGAAACCAGACCAACTTTTTGACCAGCCCAATAGTTCAGCCAAGGGGAGGAGACTGGGTAGCACGGCTGGTGGCCGTGGCTGGACCGGCAACTATTACGTAGTCATCCTTCGCTGCAGTGTAACCAAAGGGAGCAAAACGTACCAATGCGACAGCACATGACCGTTACCTGCCACAGCTTCCACGGGAGCCACTCGTCGGGGGCCGGGGGGCTCTGGCCGCGGGTCTCGGCGCAGTTCCCGTCGAGCGGCCGGTCGGGGCTGCCGCCGCCCGGAGGCTTGGCCGGGCTGGCGGAGGATGCACCCCCGAGGGGGCGTGGGCCGAGCTGGCCACGTGGTGCCGGGCGCGGGAGGAGGCCCCGGATTGGACCACAAAGGCGTCTCCAGGGGCGGCGCCCGTGTCCGCGTGCCCTGACAACTGGCTTCCCCCGGGGCGGGGGATCCAAGCACAAGCGGCCGGGCCTTCTGTGTCCTGCCCTGCAATGTCACTCCCCATGGTCCGCATTCCATCCGATCGCGCTGGAATTCATGGTCAGCGCGCATCACCGTGGCGCGAGCTGCGCAAGGACGTGCCTCTCGGGCGGGAGGAATCCCGGGGCGCCACCTTGAGGGCTGCCGAACTCGCTCGGTTCGCCAGAAAACAAGCAGAGAATCGTCAAAATGCACAGGCGGGCGGGGCCCCTGGTGGGAAAAGAAGGGCCAGGGCCGCGTCCGGGGCCTGGAGGCTGGCTGGCCTCGGACGGGGCGGCCACCAGCCCGCGCGGTTGAGCACCCACAGGCCCCCGGGAAACACAGGGGGCGTCTGAGGTTGCGGAGATCGGCGGCATCGCAGGCGAGCCGGCGCTGTGAATGGCGGAGGCGGCCTGAGCGTCAAAGCAGGGGGACGGCTTGCAGTCACGGATGGCACACCTGTCGTGGCTGGCGGCGGCGCCCTGGGCTTGGGGTAGTGGCCCACGGGAGTCTGGCTGCCTGCAGCCCAGGGACACCTCCAAGCTGAGGCGGGAAAGCGAGGGCCAACGCGGGACCAGCACGGGGGGCGGCGCCCGTGGCGAGCTCGGCAGTGGCGCAGGTGCCCGTGGCCGCTCCCCGGAACGGTGCCTAGGAAGCCGGGTCCACGTGCATGAACACCCCTGAATGCGCCCAAAATTCTGGTCACGGAAAGCTCTGGATCGACAGTTTCGGCGGGGAGGGGGGTGGAAAAATGCAAGGGATCCCAGGAGTTTCCCACAAGACACTGCCCCACAGGGATGCTCCAAGACTGGCGAGAACAGCCTCGCGGGCGCCCAGTCGGCGCTCGCGCCGGGCGGGCGGGGCGGGAGTCCCTGAGGCGAGTGCTTCACACGCCTTTTCCGCTGGGCCTTGCGGATGGGGCCGGTTGGCCTTGCAAGCTAAACGTTTCGGGGTTCTGCTCTCAGGGGCAGGTTTCAAGCACTGGGGATGCCCGCGGAGAGGCTCCCACCATTCCCCCTCAGGGAGCAGTTGCGGGCTTCCTCCGGCAGTGGCTGCCGGACCGGGTGGCGTTTACAGTGGGGCCGTGTCTCAGCCTCTCCTATGCTCGCCCGATTGCTTTTTAGGTTCCTTCCTGAGGAAGGTGTTTTCTCAGAAACTGCCGAATCCGTGCGAGGGTGAAGAAGGCGGCCCGGGACGCTCCCCGCGGAGCCATTTTGAATGGGAGCCGGAACCGGAACCGGAAGTATGCGGACGGCGGCAGACGCTACCCACTTGAGGCTGTGGGGCCGACGCCTACTGACGGCGTGTGCTTGCTAAGGTCCTGCTATCAATGGCGAGGCGTTCATCCTCTGCTAAAAGAGACTCGGTGTCTCTTACGCAACGATAGTCTGCAGACAGGCAGTGGCTGGCATTGATGGAGCGGCGCGTTTCTGGATTCTCTGGGACTTGGGTTCACTTCCGCCCCGTGGCCACTGTCACTCCCGAGGGGTACCTGTGTCCCAGGCAGAGGGGGAGGGGCGGAGGCGGTGTTTACAATGTCTGCCAAGAAAGCGGGAACTTCCCTTGGAGGCTCCTACAAAGTCCCCGTGTCTGTCCAGAGGCCCAGAGGGAGGGTATAAGGCCAACCTCGGCTTCAGGAGAGTCCGGGACATGGAAACGGCGAAAGAAGGCGAGAAGCACAGGATTCGCCGCGCCAGGGTCTTCTGCAAACCTCTTATTCCTCCCTGTTTTAGGACACGGGGCTTTCCCAGAGTTACACATTAATACAACTTCGCCCAGAGGACATGTTCCAGAACAACAGTTCTTAGAGTTCCTCCATTTTCTTTAAAAAAAAAAAAAAAAGGATTTTAGGGGGGGAGAGATTAATGCCCCCCCCCCATTTGACATGCACAAAGTAAAATCTTAAATAACTGGCTCTAGAAAAGGCTTTGTCTCCATGTGGCAAGTGCTGAGCATCCCATTCCCTCTGTTAGGACACTGATGAGACCTAAGTAGGAGACTCCTAGAGACCTCGGAAAGTTTTAGCTTCCCTGATGGAGGCAGCTTGCCTTCTTCCCTCCGTCCTCTTCTCCCTGCCTCCCTTGCCTTCCTCCTTTCATCTTAGAACATTCACACTTGAGGACGCCATCTCGCAGACACCAGGCAATGAGCATGAGGATTGTGGGTACAGGCTGAACAAGAGAGGGACAGGGTCACCCTGGGTGCTGGTGGGTACCTGGGGTCATGGCCCCAGCCCTGGGCAAGTGACAACTGCGTCTTTCATAATGTGAGAAGAAATTAATTCTTGCTCGGTTAACGCCGTGAGTCGATTTTGTCTCAGGCAGCCAAATGCCAGGGTGATTGACAGAATTAGCCCAGTACTGCCCTACCTTGGACGAAGAACCTCTTTTTCCTTGGAGAATCCATTAACAACATCCCACAGAATTGTTCTGCTGAGCATATTTTAGGAGCAACTGGGCAGTAGTATTAGGATTTAATTGAGGATGGGGCTCCTCTACCCTGGCATCAGAAAAACCCACGTGCTACTCCTTGTGGGGGAGCCTTGGAGAAAGGAGGGACTTTTAATGCACCATCAGTAATAACTCCGGGAAGCATTACGTCAAACGTGTATTAGTCCTCTTTATCTTTACAAATATCTGAAGTATTATGTCCCACTATGAAATGTGTAATCTATTTTTTATTACTCATTTGCATTATGAGGACAGGAGTTATAATTTAAAACATCTTCCGCAAACATACTCTAATATACCTCCCAGCGGCTTGCTGCCCTGCTGTCTTCCACCTACAGAAATTCAACATAAGCACCCGCTTTCGATGATCACTGTTTTACGCATTCTGATGGCTCATAAGGCTGGGAGGCAGGGTGCGGTGGCTGAGACAAAACTTAGACTCATGCTTAAGGGCTGCTCTGCAGTTGTGCCGCCCAAGAGAGTAGCCGCTGACCACACGTAAAAATTCACTGTTTTCCCAGCAACCATCCAAATGCCTGGCCCTCTTGGAAAACAGGCAGATCTGCTAGTAGCTAGGCTCACATTTCCCTGTGGCCACTGCCTGAGGGCTACCCCCCCTGGCTTGCTTCCTCCACCACACCTGGCTTGCTTCCCTCTTAAAGGCATCTGCATGATCCCTAAGGCATCGAGTTTGACATTTAATTCCTAGATTCTGTCTTTAGACCTGCAATTGACCACTGATGCCTGGGTCCCCAAAGGTTTGATGGCCGGCTCTCGGATGAAACCTGGGCAACAGGGCTGTTCAGAGCTCCCCGAGGTACCTGGGGAGTGTCGCCAGGGCTCAGAGCCCTGCTGTAAAGCTGCGTTGCTCAAAGTGTCAGCAACACCCAGGGCCCTGTTGGAAGCCCCACCTCAATAACACGTTCCGATGACTTCCGATGCCACATCTACATAGATGACCCCCAGGTTAAACTGTCCTGATACTTTCGAACTCCATGTCTATACTATGACCCAGGAAACCACTGCGACTTAACCATGCAGGCTTCCTGTTGATCCTGATTTGCGAACTGTGCTTATTACTTGGAGTTGGCAGATTTCGTCCGTCTCTCAGATTCACTGGGAAGGTGGCCTGTAGGTGGCTGTTGTTTTCATCGTAGCGCTGTATGTTTTCTGAGAAGAGACGATTCAGAACTGAGCTGCCACCATGTTCCTATCAGAATCAGAAATCAGTTTACTGGACTTTAAAAAAGTATTTACAGTTTATTCCTGCTCTCTTATTTTTCTCTCTCTGGAACACCTATTGTTTAGACATTGGACCTTGCACAGTGGTCCTCTGATTGTCTTCTCCTTTCTCTCCTCTTATCCCTCTCCTTGTCCTTTTTTCTCTATTTTCTGTAGATATCCTTGCTTTCATTTTTGGTAGCGAGCTCCTTCCGCACTCAGTCATATCCCCTCCGCACATGCATTGTCCTGTCTGCCAGGCTATTTTTCAGCAGCTAACACCTACAACTGTTGGCTTGGGGACTCTCTTTGGTGACCAGATTCCACTGTGCTCTTGTGAAGAGCACGCCGTAAATGCCAAGGAATTGTTCTGCCTCAGGAGCAGCCTTTAATTAATGAGTAATTGGCTTTTTTTCCCCTCAGCGTATTTCTTTGGAGATACATCCCAGTGGTTGCCTCATCAATAGCATGTTCCTTTTTACTGCCTGGCCGTATCCCACAGCATGGATGTGCCACCGTTGGTTTAACCGGATGCCTGTAGTAGGACACGGGGGAGTTGTTTGCCATGTGGGGTTATGACAAATAAAGCCAGCATGAGCATTCATATGCAAATCTTTGTGGGCACACGAATTTCATTTCTCAGAGACAGAAGCCCAAGAGGGCGAGTGCTGGGTGCTGCGGTCTTTGCATGTTTCCTGGTGTCAAGTTTTTGAAGCATCATCGATGTCGAGGCAGAGGGATTTGGACTTGACTCAAGAGCAATGGAAAGTGTTCACCAGCTTCAGGGCAGATAGAATGAGGTCAGAGTGTGGCTCTATGAAAAGTATTGATTTCATGCAATACGGAGACTAAATTGGACAGGAAGAGCCTGGGCCTCTGCTGTAAGCCTGACTAGAGAGACAAAGAACGTGAACCAGAAGGCAGTCTGTGGGCGTAGGCAGGAGAAAGGGATCCAAGGGGTGAAGTTCTTTGGAATTTCTTACAGTTAATTCCACAGCTGGAAACGGATCGCCTTGTAAAATAGGACCCTCTGGACTTCTTCAACCCCCAGGAGGATATTCGAGGAGAAATATAAACATCGCAAGGCAGAAAAGAAACTCATTGTGCTTAAATTTATGTTTAATGAATGTGCCCATTAAAAATGATCCCTATAAACAAAACTATGGCTTAAATAATAGCCAAGAAAAAAATCTCCACTCCATTTTTTTCCTGTCTGCAGTCTCTCAGTGCTGCTTTTAATAAAATAAAACATGACGTGCTTCTGTGGGTAAATTGTGATTTTCCCCTAATATATTCTAATTCAAACTATTTTTGGAGAGCCCAATTGGAAAATTGCTCCCATATCTATAAAAAGCATGTGTATTTTGAGAAATAAAAGATGAGAAACAAGAAAAAAAAGATACTTTTTTTTTTTTAATGCAGCAGCCTGTCTGGTTATAGCTCGAGCCAAGTATCTGATGTCCTGAGAAAACCATTCCCTCCAACGATTTTAGAAAAGGAAGAACCCAGATAAAAATAAGCCTTGAGCAAATGGAGCCTGGACAAGAATCCATCCCAAGAAAATCTCATTAAAAATATATATTGTCTCACTTGCACATCTTATTTTGGCTACCTAGAAGATAAATTATAATTAATTTTTTTAAAAGAAATGTCCCACCTTTACCCCCTATCTCTCTGTAGTTTCTTATCGCAGTGGTAAAGGGTCGGGGGCAGGGGGGGATCGTGTTGTGTTTTGTTTTGTTTTGGGTAATGTTGTTTTTCACGAGCACAACCCCCATTCCACATTTCAAACTCTGCTGCTCAGGGAAGCCAGTTTCAGTAAAGAAGAAAAATCAAGCAAAACCAACAAGGAAGCAGAAAACCTGCGAAGATCCATTTGCACGCAGTTGTGTTAAGCTGGAGGGTTAGGCCAGTCCTGAAAGCTGATCCACAACTATCAACGGCCCCCGTCTAAGCGACCACAGACTCCTGAATCGGGGTATTGCTCCGCCTACAGCAGTCTCTTGCCCTAGCAGCCCCCTTCTCCAGCCTGTTCCTCGACACAAGGTTCTGTCTGCGCAAGGAGCACAGGGTTCGCGTCCCAAGCATGACTACAATCAGACTTCAGGCAATGCTTTGTGTCAGGCACCCCCCCCAATTCCGAAGCTGCTGCTCACGAGGATGGATCCGGGGCATCTCCCCATACTCTGCCGCAGGCAGTTTGGCTTTCTTGCCCCGTTTAAGAACATCAACAACCTCCCTCCTAGGCTGCCAGCGTAGAGAGATTTCAGGCGCTCGGAGACACATCAGAGTCCTTTAACGAGCCTGCACATCTCACCTCCCCAGAGTCCTTTCCGTGTGCACGTGTTCTGTGCGGAACCATAGCACAGACAAATGTGTTCTGTATTTCACGACCTGTTTACTTGAATTGCCATTATAGGTGTTATTAAATATGCATACCTTCTAGCTAAACAACGGGGAAAGGGTCACAATTCCAAGTCTGAGAATGAGCACATACAGAGAAGCTTTTAAATCTTTTATCCGCTGATCAGAGAAGTGTCCTTAAAACCACCCTTTTGTCCAAAAGCAGATCACATCCACGGTTCTTGAGTTTGCTGGGTTTGAACTCATTTTTTTTTTAACCTTTAATTATCATCTGTATATTTAAGTACGTCATGCTCACTAGTTTATGAGGGAATTGGTATATTTACCGAGCACATTCTCAAACATCTTTAAAAACATGTGACAGAGAAGCACAGGCACTAGGGTGATGAGCCTCCAAGAGGCCGCCCACAATGCCCACCGCCTGGAAGGCACGCCTTGCCATCATACACCCCCACACGGCACCAGGGCTGGCCCTGCGTGGCCAGTAGACCACACAAAAAATGCCAGTGTGTGACTGCCAAACCTAATTCATAAAAGGCACCCAAGTTTCCGCGTGGGTCTTTTGGAACAGCCACTCTAGGAAATGCCATCCTCCACACTGTGAGGATACTCATGCAGCTGTGTAGAGGTCACATGGACAGGGACTGACGTCCCAGCCAAGGGACGAAGCGACCGTGGAAGCAGCTCCCCTGGCCCCAGCCACGCCCTCAGGGAGCTGCAGCCCCTCACAAACACGGACTGCAGCCCCCCCGGGAGAACCGGAGCCCGGATCGCCCAGCGACGTCCCTCCCAAACGCCTGACGCATAGCAACCAGGGATTATCAATTATTGCCGTTGTTTTCAGCCGCACATTTTGGGGGTGATTTTTTACAAAGCAGTAGGAACTGCAACACATACATATTGGGTTGGCCAAAAAGTCCGTTTAGGTTTTTTTCTGTAAAATAAAAGATACATTTTTTTCATTTTCACCGATAACTTTATTGATTTAGGTATTTTGAGTATGTCGGCTATCTCCCACAGGGTGGAACGTTGATTGTTCTCAATGAACGTCTCGATGTGATTGCTATCAACTTCAACTGATCTACCCAGCTGCAGAGTGTCGTTCAGTGAGAAATCTCCAGCACAAAACTTCGCAAACCAATTTCGACACATAAATCAGTCACAGCACCTTCTCCATACACTGCACAAATCTTTTTTATTTTTGCATTTCAGTTGTGTTTTTACCTTTCTTGAAATAATAAAGTATAATATGCTGAAAATGTTGTGTATTTTCTTCCATCTTCAACATTAAAATGGCTACACAAAAATTGACCAGTTTTGATAAGTATTTTAAATGCAGGCTGATATGACAGCTGTCACAATACAATCTAACAAAACTGTTTCAAATGACGTTGAAGACAACTAAGTGCTACCAGAGCCATCTTATGGAAAAAAAACAAATGAACTTTTTGTTCAACCCAATCTATACAAACCAAACACAGAATACTCAGGAAAGAACTCAACTTCAAAATTTTTTCCAAGGTAACAGCTCTCCAATTATTCAGTGGGTCCAACAGAATAATCTCTTTACTGATTGTCTTTCAAGTATCTAAAACGGAACATAGGGGATTTGTTTGTACATCAATTAATATTCTTCTTCTTAGAACCCCTGTACACCTTCCTACAAAGCTCCTTTCTCAGATCATATTACAGTAAGGGGAGCAGACATGGTTCATATGCTTCTCCAAATTTTTCCATGATTGTCTACATACGGTTGTCAGCAACCTGCATGAATTATGAAATTCTGCATATAATCTAATTGACAAAAAAATCAAATTGAGACTATGCAGAGCATAATTTAATTCTGTCTACAAAAGAAAGCGTAATAACTTCATTGAGTTGAGGGAAAAAGAGATAAATTTATAAATGGCCTATCAAACGTTTGCATTGGCAAAGGGTTAAACTCCTGTTTTTTCTTTAGTCTATGTATGTAACAGACTGAATATTAAAAATTACATTATAAATAAGACTATACTGAATACGCTAAAGCCTGCAAATTGTTAAGGAACAAATTATTTCTCTGCAGATAAAGAGAGCCCTATGAGCCAGACGGGCTATAACGTCCCACATGTTTCCAATGTTGCTACATCTATGATACGTAGACATTCTGACCATGTTAGCCAACCTCCCTTCCAGCTACATGTATCACAGAATATTCATGGAATCAAACGTATGAGAGCTCCCAGATAACTGGAATAATGTAGGTCATGAAACTGTATGCGCAAACCCAATATTCAGGAAGCCTCTACAGAGGACACAGCCTGGCATTAGCAATGAAATTTAACACAAAAACCAAGGCAGTTCTCCCACAAGGGAGAAAAGTCCCTCCTGGAAAGTGTTCATTTCACAGCCCTCTCTTCAGCTGTCTGGATACTTTTCTACCCGTAGCCACCACCTCGCATGCCAAGGACCGCGCTCTCATTCCACGAGGACTAGCTTGTAAAAACGCAGAAATAAGACTCAGTCAATTTCTTGTGTTTCCTGCTTTCTTGCGTTTCCAGATTTTAATTTTTATTCTCTGCATCCGGGGCAAAGAAATGGCCCGCAAGTGTTTTCTTGTTTGCCTTTGTCTTTCTTCATGGTTATCGAACACTTGCTATAACCAGAGTGCTGATCTAAGCATTCCAGTGTTCAACTAGTATTACTGATTTAATCCTCGATAACCTTTGGGTTCTCCCCTCTCACAATGGAGAAACAGAGGCTCAGAGAGAGTAAGAAACAGTGCCCATTCCGTACAGCTACTCCAATGCAGGGATCCGACGTTGTGATACCTCACACCATAGCCTGCACACCTTAGCCATCCCCCTTCATCCTGGTCATTCTAACGGAGAAAGCCTGTCCCCAAAGGCATCTGTTCTCAGTGGCTTTAACGCAAGCTATTTTATCATCTATCCCAGAGTCAAAACAGAGTGAAATTCCCAGGAAACTGAGGATTCCCTGCACGGGTATTTTATGTAGTATACAGAGTCCGTCTGACATTCCAGAAACCTAACAAATGCGGTAGTATCAGTACTACCCAGACAAGTTTATAAATAAATACATCGAAAGGGGTTTCCCGGACACACAAGACTGTGACTGAAAACCCAGATGCTTGTCTAATCCAACTGCTACAAGAGATTCTAAAACGCAGTAGAAGTTCTGTCATCAAGAATTAGGGTTGACGGACTGGCATGACATCGAGAAGCATCATGGCAGAGTTCTTCGTTGTCCCAGCCCTATGTGCTCCAGCACTATGTAGTACATTGTGCATGTCCTTCATGCGATTTCAGGCGACCCCATGACCTCTTCGAATTCGGAATCAATTCCTAATACGTAAATTAACCTGTGGAAGTAGACGGCAAATATGTGACTAGGGGAAGGAAACTTAGCAATTTGTACTTTGGAAAGTGAGTGTACCTTGCTCCCTTGCAAGCTGTCTGCTGAAAACCCACATAGATGTGGAAAAGCAAACCGTAACTTAAATTCCTTGTGTGCTAGGGACTCGGCAGTTCGTTACCAGAAAGATGAAGGAAACGCAACATACAGAGAAAAGAGCTGGAATGAATGAAAGGAGTTAAGGTGACTGGTTGCTTAGGAACTGTCCAATTATCAGGATGCGACATGGGTGGGGGTGTCTGAGTACGATCAATGCACCTCCGCGTAGAACAGGCGAATCCTCAGACTCCTGGATACAGAGAACATTTTAACAGTTGCCACATGGGAGGGCGGATAGGGAACTGTGTGGAGACAGGGAAGGGATTAAGAAGTACCCAGTAAGTGTTACAGAGTAGTCCTGGGGATATAAAGTACGGCATAGGGAACACAGTCAATAACAATCTAATAACTGCGTACGGTGTCCAATGGGTAAGAGATTTATTGGGATGACCGTTTCATAAGCCATGTAAATCTATTCACTGGGGCGCACACCTGAAACTAAAATAACAATATATGTAAAGTATAATTGAAAAATAAAAGATGATTTAACACAGGTGAATGCTATAAGTACTTGCCAGGGTAAAGCACCTTAAGAGAATAACAATAATAATGACGATCATATTAGTAAAAAAATCATCTTGGGTCTATGAACATTCTTTGAAAAATCATCACTAGATATTTAACTATAATGTAACATTAGGGTAGATTATTGACCTAGGATTTTTTTTTCAAGATAGGCCAGTATCCAAAAATTTAATTTAAAATCTTAAAAAATATAAGTATCCAGGGTCTAGCACAAATAATGCCCCTTTTTATTACAAAATCTTTTATCACAAAATCATAAGCCAGTGGTGGCGGGAAAATGGAGACAAATGTATTTGAACACTAAAAAAATTAAATTAAAAAAACTAAAAAAAAATCATAAGCATGTAATTCCGTTACATAACAATATCCCACTCAAACACACCTTATGACATTTTACATGAAATGTTCAAATGAAAAATCTAACTTACGATGCCCATATTATCACCCTACCAACCTCACTGAAGCAGCCTTACTTCTGCCAGACCCTGTATAGAGCTGTCTGTAAAGAGCAATAATAGAGTTATCTCATTGTTTTAAATGATGAGGTTGAAGGTCAGAGAAGTGGACTGAATCACCCAAGGGCCTACCGTTATTTATTTGTGGCTTCGCCTGTTCGTGCCACCAACACACAGTAAGCCAGCCATCGTGCAGAGCCAGGGAGAGGCTGACCCCAGACAACCCGGCAAAGGTCATAGTAGGTGCAGACCCGTCTTCTCGTCAAAGATGTGCAGAAAAAGATAAAGGCACCCCGGTGCACTGGAGTGGGTAACCGTCCGTCCACGGAGACTGTCTTCACGCCGAACAGCACTGTCTGCAGCCAAAGCTCCACAGCCTGGCTGTCATTACCGCCGCCCCCATGACTGCCAGCCAGGGGGGAAGGCCAGCGATTTCAGAAACACTTAGCAATGCATCCTGGGAAAGCCGGGGCTATGCCTCACATTCTGGAAAAAGAGGGCACGTGGCACAGTAGCCAGTGATGAAACCAGACTACGTGCTCCTTAAAGATGCTGAATGAGCCAAGAGAATCATGCGAGAGGGTGGCCGTTACGCTTGTGCTTGTACGTCGTTCCTCAGGCACTTGGCTCACCCTTCTGGACACTGAGCTGTGGGAGGAGAGCAGGGGAAATGAGGCCATGAGCGGCGAAAGGAAAGGTACAAATGGCTGATATTTGGAGAGATCTGCCCGGACCCAAAAACTCCTGCTTTCATAAGAACTCTTGTTAAAGTGCAGCCGTGCGGGTGGAATTGGGAACATCAACAGATGAGAATTCAAGACGAACGACAGAGGAAGCCCCCGCGAACGCCCCAATCGGAGACGCCGCTCACTCTGCACGTCAGGAGCTCACACACGGTCAAGTCAGACCGACACGCAGACAGCAAACAGAAAGAGGACGCTTGGCGAGCTCGCCTGCTCGTCACCGTGGGCATTCCACGCCCTTGTGAGTGGCCCCCTATGAAAACACACAGGAGGAAATGAGGCTGTGAGAGAGGGCTCGCGACAATTCCATAGCACACGGAAGGCCTGGAATGTCGATGCAATAAGATCTGCTCTTCCTTAACAGAAGTCATTCCTTCACTTCTCACCAGTTCTTTTCTTTTTTATTACTTTTTTACCCTCACCCGAGGATATGTTTTTGTTGATTTTAGAGAGTGATGAAAAGAGAGAGAGAGAGACACCGATCAGTTACCTCCATACACACCCTGACTGGGGGGTCAAACCTGCGCCGCAGGTACGTGCCCTGACTGGGAATCAAACCTGCAACCTTCTGATGTACGGGACGATGCTCCCACCAACTGAGCCACCCAGCCACGGCACCAGCTGTTTCCTTCAGCATTCGTTTCCTGAGAGTCTGTCCTCCTAAGCGTAACCCACTAATGTGCAGACACCAGCAACATCTGTGAATAGAAACAAAAGTTGGCATTAAAAAAAAAACAAAAAAACAATACCCAGGTGGATGGGAAGAGTAAATGAGATGCCTTAGGGCTGGAAAAAAAAAAAAAGTCATTGAAATTTAAATACAGAATCTCATCTGCACGCAGCCAAGAAAGGAAGTGCTGATTAGAAGGTTGCATCAAGGAATGTATTATCTATTTGTCCAAAATAGAGAAGCAAAGAGTTAAAAATGAGTTTAAGCAAATGAATGTTGAGGGGCCCAGCCCCTGTCTGGCTGGAGTTCCAAAAGAACAGAACACAAATGAGAAAGTGGAGAGAGTCATCCAGAGCCCAGGTCACTCCTGAGTCATCCTGGAAACACAGCCAGTGTCTTGAACTGAAGGCACGGGAACTTTATACGTGCCGAGGCTCCATGTTCCCTGCTGTGTCCGAAATGACTCACCTCCACGTAACTCCTTAGAATTTCAAAACTTTCTTCATTTGTGGTGTGTCATTTGCTCCTCTGAGCAGCCTTGTGACTTGGGTCCCATGACACACATTCTCCCATGAGGAAACTAAAGCTCACAGGGACCTATAGAAACCATCCCTCCACCCCACATAGAGAAAAGAAAAGAGCCACGGTAGCGGCCATGGTTTTAAAATATGCCCACAAATTGTTTGATACTTCTCCCTTCACAAGGTAGAACCCAAGTCCCCCTCGGTGGCTGCATGGTTTGCTTACAACAAGTAGGATTCGGGGGACGTGCAGGTGTGTGATTTTCAAGAGCAAATCAAAGATGGACCCTCTGGGTCCCATCTTGCTCTTTCTTGGGTCACTTATTTAAGGGAAGTCAACTGCCATGTGTGCAGACACTCAAGCCGCCCCTTGGACAGCTCCAGTGGATGAGGGAGAGGCGTTCTGCTACAAGCCGGAGAAGAACCGAAGCCACCCGCCAAAAGCCACGGGAGGGAGCGAGCGTCAAGGCCCGTCCCCCAGCCTCCAGGGAGGCTCCCTGTGACTCCACCTGGGTTTGAAGGCTTCACTGCAGTCTCAGGAGCTGGCCCTGGGGGAGAAGCCACCTAGCTAAGCTGCTCCGAAATCCCTCCCCTAGAAACCATGCGATAGAATGGTTTGTTGTTCTTAGGTGCTAGGCAGTGATGTGTTGTGAAGCGGAGCGGTAGGTAAGGAGTACACCAGGAAATAAACACAGAGGTCTTGACCCCTTTTCTTTTACACCACTTCTTTTTCTATCCCTTCTTGTGCAAAAATCCAAATATTTTGGCCCTCCCAACTTACCTTTCCTTAATAGTAAGTTCAACCTTTGCCAATGAGGTCAGCTTCTTCTGGGCCTCTTTACAGCAGTTCTTTTTTTTTTTTTTTTTTTAGTTTTTTTTTTTTAAAGATTGGTATTTATTTATTTTTAGAGAGGAAGAAAAGAGAGAGAAAGAGAGGGAGAGAAACATCCATGTGTGGTTGCCTCTCGCATGCCCCCTATTGGGGACCTGGCCCACAACCCAGGCACATGCCCTGACTGGGAATCGAACTGGCAACCCCTTGGTTCGCAGGCCGGCACTCAATCTACTGAGAGACACCAGTCAGGGCTATTTACAGTAGTTACGACATTCTTGAAACAATGGTCTCCCGCGATTTTAAGGGCTGCGAGAACAGGAGATAGATCAGTTTCGGCCACCCTCGTAACCCCAGGACCAAATTCAGTGTTCAGCAAGTAATAAGCACTCAATAAATGTGTTTGGATAAATGAAAGGCCAAAACGCATATGATACTTCTAAGTTTACCCTTGGGACTTGATTCTCACTTTTTGCTCAACCAAGGTGAAACAGATTCTGTAAAACTTATAATTTCTATTGATGCGAGCTCCCCCAAAGCTCAGATCAATAGAAATTTTTTGAATTCATTTTTTTATTCTGATTAAAAACACATAAAACTTTGCAGAGCTCAATATGTGATGGTTTTTCGGCAACATGCAAAAAAAAAACCCTGGGCAAAATAAGCATATTTTTCTAATCCAAAGCCGTCTTGTCCAGTCCTCCGGGAGCACTTTGCTTCCTGTTCCAGACCAACCGACCCAAGGCTGTGGGCAGCGGGCCCTCGGACAGGAGACGCTGGGCTCGCCGCTGACCTCACCCCGCCCCCGGCTGCAGACGCGGGTCAGGAGCGCTCCCTTACACACACCATTTTTCTGGGCGAGTTATGTGTTCACACATGCACAGCAAATCAACATGTTGTCCTGAGTTGCCATGGTTTTTGAGTTTGTGGGAAATGCCTAACCACCCAGCTTTTACTTCCCAATCAGGGGAAAAGACAATAATAACGTGTGAAGGAAAGAAAATACGGGCAACCACTAGGAGACGGGACTGAAATAAGAAACACACAGAAGGAATGACGTAGCCACGGCCATGCCGTTCTGATCGAAGGCCAGATATTTTTATTGTCACCCCAAAAACGGTCTGCAGTGTCACATGTCCGCGTCGAGTCCAACCCTCGCGTCTTTTTTCAGCATTTATCACCTCGTGCAGGGCTGCCCCCTGGAACTTTCTGCAGGGACAGAAATGTCTAACACGGTAGCTGTGGGCCACATGTGGTGACCGAGCACTGGGAAGGTGGCTAGCATCACGGAGAGCTGGATTTTTAATTTAACTTCATTTTCATTATTCACGTAGTATTACCTATTACATGAACTTTAATTGATTTAAATTTCAATCGCCGCATGGGGCCAGAAGCTACAGTCTTGGGCCACGCGGAGCCGAAACTGTTTCCCACAGAGTCTAGACTAATTCCCATTAACACAGGCTGCAAAGTACTTACTGCATTTTGTCAAAGGTAGATAGCAAGTAACTCAAAACTCAAACGTCTCAAGCTATTTTTAAAAACTGCCAGGAAACCCCATTGTTCTACTGTCTTCTGGAGTTTCTTAGCATCAGCTCCCACTGTGAGAAGTAAGAGGAGAAAGAGCGAAGAAGCAAGCCCGCCTGAGGTGTCCAGCCGCAGTTCCTGTCCCACGTGAGAAGGACGCTTTGATCCCTCTGCCCCAGGGGCCACCGGCGTGAACCCTCGGGGCGGCATGGTGCACCCAAGGAGGCCATGGGCGGTCCAGAAGTCACGTTGAACTTGCAAAGGAAGTTGAGCTAGAGCTCAGCAAAGCCCTCAGACATTGCGTGCGTCAGATGCCCCGCAAGCACAGGGCTTTACAGCCTGGTTTCCCTCTGCTCACTGAGAGCACCCCCATCAAACTGTCCAGGCGAGGCTCGGGAGCCCCCAGAACACCACCCTCTGCTGGTGGGACTGTGACGGACACAACCCCTTAGGAAAATTGTCCAGGAATCCGCTAAACCGAGCCCTCCCCGTCCTGGGTCAATACAGACCTAACAAAGACATGGACCTGTTTTCACTAAAAGGCATGCATTTTCAACGTCCGTAGCAACGTTGTTCCCAACACCCTAAAACGGGACATGCCGGAAACCCCATAGCGGTGAAAGGAATCCAGGTGGTACGCGTATACGCTGGAATACCACGCAGCGGCGAAAATGAAGTGTTCGAGTGCGTGGAGCCGCAGCGGTGCGTCCAACGTCCAGGTGGGTGCAGGCAGCCGGACAAAGGGCACCGTCCTCTGGTGTCAGACAGATGCTGCCTGCGGCCCGCGTCGCTCCACGCGTGGCAAGCCCGGCAACGGCACGTTGGTCCACGCTGTTCCCACAGGGGGGCGTGGCGAGCAACTGCAAGGGGAGGGGGGAGGGGGAGGCAGGGGTCCCCACGTGCCAGGAACGTTCCTCTCGTGATCTGGATGCTGATGAGATGGATGCACTCCGTGGTAAAACGCCGCCAAGCTGAGTGGCTCCGTGGGTTAGAGCATCCTCCCGTGCCCCAAAAGATTTTGGGTTCACCTCCCAGTCAGGGTGCATACTTAGGTCGTGGGTTCGATTTCCAGTCCGGGTACATACAGGAGGCAACCGTTCGATGTTCCTCTCTCACACTGATGTTTCTCTCTCTCTTTCCCTTCCTCTTTCTCTAAAAATCAATAAACATATCCTCCGGTGTGGATTAAAGGGAAAAAAGCCATCAAGCCACACACCGAAGATACGAGCACACAGTTTCTGTATGTACTCTTCCCCTTTTTTTTTTAAACTCCATCCTCAAAACTACAGCTCAAAACTCACCACTTCCATGAACCATGAAAACATCTTACAGCAACCTCTCATTTTCTCATTCTCAGGGAAAAATATATATATATCATTTCAGACACATACGTTTTATTGTATCAGTCAGAATTTAAACACAGCCCTTTTGAAACCTCCCTTGGTGTTTGGCACAAAATACGTATTTCATAAATGCTGTTAAATCAAGCACATCTCTCCTGCTATTGCTTAAAATTGCTCAAATGGCAAAGATAGGTATTATCTCATACTTTCTGTGAATTTTCAAACAGCTGAGTTCAGTTAAGCGCACGTTTCCTTGCACATATAAAAACGGAAAACATTGTAACGAAAAAGACTCTGGAATGTTCCATCCACACAGCTGTTGCTACACAGCATCCATGGCGTAACCTTCTCTTAATGGAATTCCCAGCCACAATCCCACACAAGAGCAATGATGTCATGGCTTTGCCGTCCGGTCACCGCACGGGGCAAAGGTGCCGGAAACAGTCAAGGAGGGGAGGAAACGCTCCCCTGAAGTGTGGCAAGAGGCCTGAAAGCAGGCCCGCTGCACCAGACCCGGAGTTTGAAAATTCACGGGAAAGCCTCCCGTTGTGCGTTTCCAAATGAGAGTTGAGGAATGAGTGGGCTTCTCCCCCCCTCTCAGCCGTGATGAGAGCAGAGGGCCAGGAACGTGCGCCGCCCTCCACGGGTCCCTGTACAGTGGCAGTCATTCGTGAAGAGCCCTCGCTGTACCAGGGCGAGGCCTTTCACCCTCACATGCTGCCGATTGCCAGCAACGGGTGGGGAGCTCGTTTCTTCAGCCACGTTCCTCACGTCTCCTTTCCTTCCAACCGAACGCTTGCCACAAAGAGGCGGGCCTTTCAAAAGGTTCTCCAACAAATCTGCTTGCCTTCAGCCTGCAGAACAAGGCGAGAGTGCTCTCCGATCTGCAGACATGAGAAAATGACAAGAGGTGGCGGAGGTCCTTGAACGTTCACCTCTGCTGCACATAAACAGTTGCAAATACGCTCTTCACGTTTAGGATCAAGGGGGAAGGTCGGTGCTGCGGGATGCAAGGCATCGTCTGACGTGTTTACAAACGCCCAGCGGGGAGGAAACAACGTGGAGCACACGCCAATACAGTATGCAGATGAGGTCTTATAGAACTGTACCCCTGAGACCTATATACTTTTATTAACCAAAGCCACCCCAATAAATTCAATTTTTAAAACAACACCCACGTCAAACTTCCACACAACCATGAATGCACGACACAAATACAGAATCCACGAAATCCAAGAACCAGACCAGCAAAAGATGTTTAGGGTCCTGTGTGTTAGGCTGACCTATGACTTTGCACTGGGTAGACATGACAACATTCTTTACTCTTGCGTTAAACAACATTCCTGAAATAGCCACGTTGCTGCGTGGACGAGCCTTGGAAACAGATTGTTAAGGGGAAGATGCCAAACTCAAAAGCCACATATGGTGCGGGTCCATTTAAATGAAACATTCAGAATAAGCCAATCTAGAGTCAGAAAGTATCTTGGCGGGTGCCAGGGGTGGGGAGAGAGGGGCAGGCTGATGGGTTTGGGTTTTCTTTTGGAGGGAGATGAAAATGTTCTAAAATTGATAGTAGAGATCGTTGTACAACGTTTGCTAAAACCCCTGCAATGGACAGTTGAAAGGGATTCGTTTTCTACCAGGTGACTTATATCTCCATTTTTAAAACCTCTATTCCCATTGCAGGTCCCCCAAAAAATACTAGGTGAAAGAAAGAAAGAGTGCAAATTTGATGCACAGACTTAGAAATCACAAGGCAGGTCCTGTTTCCCACAGAGCTCAGTCACATAATGAAATCCTCAACTGCGGCATAAATGTATGTCTCCGGTGTTTTTGTCATTCCCTGGGTGTCAGAGAACAAGCATCAGACAGCCCATTTAGTCACAAACAACAGAAATCCCTCCTCCAACCAACGTCCACGTTGGGGTGGCCAGGCAGTCAGGCGAGCAAGAGGCAAGACAAACGAGGGCTCAAACACGACCAACGGCCTGGACTCTCTCTCCACTCCTCAGCTCTGCCCGCCAGCCTGTTTCATTTCCACATCGAGCGAGCCTCCCTCAGGGGCCCCAATGGGTGTCAGCCACTCTGGCTGCTTCCTCATTGGAGACCAAGAGCCAAGGATGCTTCCTGGCAGCACATAGGGACTGGGAAGGCTTCCCTTTCCCAGGAGGCTTTGCATCAGCTCCTGGGTGCTTCCCGGGGAACCCACAGGGACGCAGGGGGCTTCGGCCAGGATCCAGCCCACCCCCACCTCAGACACAAAAGGGGTGGGAGGCTGAAATCCTCCATAGCACATCCGGGTTCAGACCCACAGAGGAACGGGGTATCGCTCCTGGAGAGAGAAAGCCCAAGTGTCTAATCTCTCGCGTGTACCTGGCGGATTGAAAACGTTAAGATCCTGAAGTCGATGTGAAATAAAAAGTCTTACTACTCTAAAACTATTTCTTACCTCGAATGGGGGCTTCCTCAGTTTTTAAGGGCCATGGGAATTGTTTAGAGTCTGTGCTGGTGGCGGTCACATAGCTGTCTCAATTGCTCCAAAGTCACAGAGTTAGAGCCCCGTCTACAGATGTTATGTAAAAGCTACATAGTAAATGTTTTTTGACTTTGCAGACCAAGACTGTTGCAACTCCTCAGGTCTGCTGTGGTTACACGAGAGCAGCCACAATATGTAAATGAATGGGAGTAGCTGTGTTCCAATAAAACTTTATTGACAAAAACAAGTAGGGGGCCAGACGGGACCCATGAGCTGCATGTGGTTTTTTCCCTTCTCTTTGTGTTTTTCTTTTTAATTTACTTTCATTATAGTTGATATGCAATAGTGCATTTGTTTCAGGTGTGCTACACAGGGATTAAACACATATATACCTTACAAAGGGATCCCCCCGGTAAGTCTAATAATTATATGTCACCATACATAGTTATTACAGTATGAGCTCTATATACTTTGAAGACTCCTGAACTATACACTTGCAAAAGAATGAACTTGACTGTACGTAACTTATATCTCAATATACAACACCAAAAAGATAAAGTAGGAAAAAATCTACTCCAGAAAAGAAACAGATGTAGTTCTTTGGACTTATTTGAAATGAGATCGCATCAAGAGAACAGGGGTATTTTATTGTTTGGGAGGGGATTTGTTGATGGTCATTCTGCAAACGGGTGAGCCAGAAGATTAACATAAAGTTAAACGGGGAATTTTAAACCTGACTTTTGAAGATTATTGTGGACCCTTGAACAGCCCAGGTTTGAATTGTGCAGGTCCGCTTAGATGTGGACTTTTTTCAATAAATACACAGAGTACTGTAAACGTGTTTTCTCTCCTTATGATTTCCTTAGTAACATTTTCTATTCTCTAGCTTCCTTGATTGTAAGAACGCAATATATAATACGTGTATCAGACCGATATGTGTCAACTGACTTTGTGTTCTCCATGAGGCTTCTGACCAACAGCAAGCTATTGGCCGTTAAGCTTTTGGGGAGTCCAATGTTAGACGTGGCTGTTCAACTGGGCATAAGATCAGCACCCCAACCGCCACGTCGTTCAAGGGTCCACTGTATTTTAATGACTCACTTGAAAAATGCAATGAGAAGTGGAGCAACCTCACCTCTGTCCTTGACAAAGTCACCTGCAGCTGGCTGTGCCCCCTGCCTGCACCGGAGGGCTGAGCTGTTTGTTTTGGCTTCGTTTGGTTTAGGGAGATACGTTTAAGACTCCACATATTGCACTCTTAGTTCTTTGTCTTTTGCTGCTTTTATGACAGAGCAATCTTTGTCAGACCCAGACTGACGGTCATGTCTTCCCTTCTCTTAACAGTGGTGCAATCAAACCCTGGCTGGGTAGATCAGGTGGTTAGCACGTTGTACTGATACTCCAGGTTTCAGGGCACATACAGGAAGCAACCACGAAATGCATGAGGAAGGGGAACAACAAATCGGCATCTCTCCCCACTCTTCTCCTCTCTAAAAAGCAATAAAAAACACTTTTTAAAATAATAATGGCCCAAACAAAGCATCCTTGAGGCTGCTAAGCCACCAAAATTGAAAGAGAAATCAAACTCTTGGGAACGAGAAAACAAACACTCTCAAGGAAAAAAAAAGAAATTTAAGCAAGATAGTTCCAAATCAGCACTCGTCAGCCGGCATTCAAACCTCCAGACTGGGCGTAGGCAACATGATGTGGCTGTTACTGTGAGTTGGAAATGCAGGTCGTAGAGAAGATACACCATCAGCCTCGAGCATGTGGATTTTTTACCACGTTGAGAATACATCAATAAACTAAGTGTTCATCTGATCTTTCGATAGGAGGAATACACTTTTAAATCAAAGGTAGCTGGTGTGCGGGTCAGCGGAATTTTCCATTGAGCAGCGTCTTCCTGCACGCACACACATCCCTCCTTCGGGCGATGCGTACCAAGCGGGAGCTGTCACGCCAGGCGGGGCTCCAAAAAGACAAACACCACGTGAGCTGCCCTTGAACAGCTGAGGGTCCCATTAGGAAGACTGACGCACACACAAATATTAAGAAAATGTGTTGTGTTATAATAGCACCCATAAATCCCTTAACAACTGTGGGCAATTTAATTTGTAAGAGACGACAGTAAATGTGGAAGCAATATCATTTCCCTTTGAAGCAACACTACTAAGAAAACATGATCAAAAGAATCATGCAAGCGAAAACATACACACACAGTTCCCTTTCTCCTCTCCTAAGTCTTGTGTTACCACCAGGAGGGATGCATAACTTTCTTTTCTCTTTTTTTGAAATACTCACCCCAGGACATACTTGTTGATTTTAGAGAGAGGGGAAGGGAGGGAGAGAGAGAGAGAGGGAGAGAAACATCCACGTGCCAGAGAAACATCGGTTGCTTCTCCTACGTGCCCCAACCAAGGACCAAACGCACAACCCAGGCATGTGCCCTGATTGGGAATCAAACCCTCAACCTTCCAGTTTACAGGACGATGCTCCAACCAAGTGAGCCACACCAGCCAGAGCCAGAATTTTCTTTCTTAAAAAAATGCCAGTCAAGAGAATGTTTATTTTTGTTCTGTTTTGTGTGTATCTGTGCATGTGTGTGTGTGTGTGTGTGTGTTGTTTTTACTAAGTAACTTGAGGTTAGTATTCCTCAGAGGGATTAGGAATAAAATAAAGCTTAAACGGACCATCGGAGTTCACTTCTGTAACAATCCTGGTCTTAGTAACCATCAGAGCGCTTTGAAGGCAGAGTTGCGATAGGGTTGAAACAACCAGAAAGAAGATAAACTTGGGTGGAATACATAAAGTCACTTTTTCCATTGAGTCATTTCCTACAATTAGACATAAATATCCCCAGGACTCTCTGCCCTGGAGATAAAAAAGAGTACGTGGAGAAGAGTTCCTAGAATGGATTGGACTCCACATAAGTTCACGCTGAGATGTGAGGTTCCCATGCTATCAGGATCCCTCAGAGAGACCACATAGGGTTCTTATCTGAATGCAGATTCCCAGGCACGGTCCCTAGACAGTCTGGTGAAAGACACGCACATGGAACCCGGAATTCATGCATTCACTCGGCAGACTTGATCGTACTCCTACTGTTCGCCAGGAGGGACCTGCGTGAGTAACCTCTGCAGCAGGTGACACACAATTTGGAAGTCTCCAAACCTTTCTACCATTGGTTTTCAGGGCTCGCTCTCAGAAGCCAAGGAGAATTGGGGATGCACCAAGGTCCACCATAAACAGGTGAGGAGACACGATGCCTGCTGGCCGGTCCATCGGTGCCCATTCAATGGGCAAATGAAAATGAGGTGGGTCGCTCAGCTGGGTAGCGCATTGTCAAGGGGGCAGGTTCGATGCTGACCAACGACTGCATGAATGGGTGGAACAAAAACTGATGTTCCTCTCTTCCTTCCCTCTCTCTCTAAAATCAATTAACAAACATTTTGAAAGAAAAGGGCGTGTCTGTCATTCTGTTTCATCAATCCTTTGGTTGTTTTTCCATTAATCACATCACTAAGATATTTATTTCCTTACATGACAGTTAATCCCATTTATCTGAGGCTACCAGTTTTCCCAGGTCAGCAGAATAACAATACATCACTGTTTCCTTTCTTTGAGAAATTCAATCTCAGCTCCACGGTGAGGCGTGGACAAGGCTCCTCTCACCAGACTTAGCCATGTGTCTTCTGACAAACGAAGATATCTTGGACCCAAATCCCTGCAGGGAAATGGGGCTTCCACGCAGGACTAGAACCGTCTTATTTGTTGAGTTCACACAGGCAAAAACCCCTCCTGCAGCTAACCATCAACGACTGTGGCCCATCCGATTTTGCAATGACGGTTACACTGTGTGTTTATGGCTTATCTCGGGGAAAGGGCACTGGCAGCTAAGTAAGCTGGCTGAACGGGAGATGTGGCAAGTGTGTCATTCAGCAGTTGATAAACGACAGGCTGCCGCCTATCTTTGTGAAAAAGAGAACTGGTATCGGCTCAGAGACATGCCTCTTCCTTTAGGTACTGCTCGTGGTCACTGTCTGGTGACTACAGCAGAGTTACCGTAAGGAGTTGCCACAGAGACCACATGGCTCTCGAAACCTACAGTATTTCCAGACTGGCCCTTGGCAGAATACGTTTACCCTCCCCGAACGTGTCAGTTACGCCGCAGTTAGAGCTCTGCCACAAGACATCCAGTTACGAAAAGGCTAGATGTTGACGGAGAAACCACCCAACCTACACAAACGTGGAAGGAATAGCTGTGCCTAAAAGCAGTAGAAGAAATCACAGAGAAAGTCCTACAGGTGGTATACTATGTTCCATCTATTTTTTTTCTTTTTTTTTTAATATCATGTTTATTCTATTACAGTTGTCTCAATTTTTCCCCCTTTGCCCTCCTCCACCCCTCCCACCCCTCCACACTCCATTTAATGTTTTTTTAATTTTAAATTAAAAGGAATAACACTGCAAAATGTTATGTAACTATATATGTTCCATATCTAAAGAACTCTTCCCAAATCGGAAGGAAAGCTACTCAACAGAACACACACATAAGAGGCATGGATACCAGTGGCCACTTCACACATCAGGAAACACGCGAAACTCACAAACACATGAAAAGGTGTTCAGCCCAACTGACCACCAGAGAAATTAAAAGCATAATGACATACCATTTCAGGTTGGCGAGAATTGAGTGAAACGTTGCGTAGTATCGAGGCTTAGAAAAGATTCAAGGTTCTCTTGACTCCCCACCATGGAAGGGTATTTTGAATGGCCATTGGCAACATCTCTTAAAATTTCCAACGTGCATGACCTTTGGCCCCACGGTGAAAATTCTCAATGGTCACCCTAGCAAAGTATTTGCACTGTTTGTAAGACTGTATATCAAATAGACTCTGAAAGAGCTGAACTATAGAAACTGTGCAGCAACTATAAAGGATGAAGCAGAAGTGAACGGATTCATGTTAAAAGCAACCCATGATCATTCTCACCAAAAGAAGCAATCAGCCAAGCAATACATACATGAACACACCACTGAGTTTTTTACAAATCCTCTCTTCAACTTATTACGGGTTGAAATGTGTCCCATCCCCCGAAAAAAAAGGTACCTAGAAATAGAGTCTTCACTGCGGCGATCGCATTGAGTTGAGGTCCTTAGGGCGCACCCTGATCCAACGTGAGTCTGTCCTTACGACAGAGGAATATTTGGACACAAGGACAGCAGCAGAGAGAAAGCCCCGGGGGAAGGGAGCCACGTGAGCAGCCACGCATCGATAAGTCAAGGAAGCCACGAAGGGATGCAAATGGTTCTACAATGGGATTTGTTTAAGATTCAGTGGGCGCTATGCTTCATGGGCGTGCGTGTGTGTATCTTCCCGGAACTGAAATTCTCGACCTAAGGGTGGGGGAATGATAAGTGTATTTTGTTTTCTTTTTTTAAGTATGTTTATTAATTTCAGAGCGAGAGGAAGGGAGAGAGAGAGAGAAACATTGATGTGAGAGAGAGACACCGATACCAATCGGCTGCCTCGCATATGCACCCCAAGCTGGGCTCGAACCCCCAGCCCAGGTACGTGGCCTGACAGGTGTACGGGACAACGCTGCAACCCAGGGAACCACCCGGCCAGGGCTTTTACTCTCTTTTTTATATTTTTCTGTATTCCTAAATTCTTACTAACAAGAATCTAGTACTTCTACATTTAAAAAAAATTATTTTTCTTTTTTTTTTTTTAGAAAAACTTTACAAGAAATCAAGTGTGAAACATTTTGGGCCCAGGCACAAGGATATTTTCAAACAATTCCAAGTATTTGACCACTTCCAGAGAAAAAATGAGCTAAGACTGTGGGGTGACTTTATGGCTTAAGGCATATTATGTTTGGCTTCTTCGCACACCTCGAATATAGTGTATTTCTCACTAATCTGCATTTAACATGCGTGCCACTACCATGCAGATGTTATCTGGGTAACGCTCTTTCATGTATTAGACCCTGATATGCGTGGTTGGGTCGTGCTGCACCCCAATGCTGGAGAACCCTCCCTGAGGAAGGATTAAACACCGCCACCCAACACTACTCAGGGGTGGTCAGGTGACTCGCTGCCCAGCAAAGGTGACAAACATGATGTTTCAAGGGATGCTTACTGGCACAGGTGTCATTTTTCTCCCACCTCCGTCAACTTCAGTCCTCAAGGGACTATGATTAGCAGAGGCCCCAAGACAGGTGCAGGGACATGAAGCAAGAGCGAGAAGCAAGGCGCTGCAAAGCCGTGGGGCTGTGTGTTACCGCAGCATCACGCAACCCACCCTCACTGCTACAGCAAGAATCCGAGCAAAGCTGTGCATGGATTTCTGGAGAGAAAAGGGGCGTTGCATGTACCGTCTTGGAAAACAACTTTGAACCCTTGGACCTCCTGTTCTATTCTCTTGCTATTTTTACACACTGTAATTCTTCTTCTTGATATTTTACTAACGTAGCAAAAGGTTCTAGTGCTTCTGGGCATGATTAACAAGCTAGCTAGGGAGATCTTGGCTGGAACGGAAGCTTTAACGCTGCCAGCACAGCTCACGCTGTGTCCTGAGTTACACTGTTATTGTCACCGTGGAGCACAGACAAGGCCGCACATCACCAGCCTGTGGTCCCCTCACCCCCAGCCTCACAACAGAAGGCCACACAAGCCGAGCTTGGTCACTTTTCCCAGATTGGTTTTCATCCCACTTCCAAGCCTGAGGTTAGACTGGAGATGGTGCCTCGTGGAAGCTCCCTGAAATCACAACAATAAATTCAGGCTCAGACTGTGAGGTGTGCACGTGGCGGGGGCAGGGGAGGGGGCAGGGGTAAGTGCCTCAGTATCTCAGTGGGACGTGCAATGTAAGTGTAAAGAAACCGTCCCTCAAATAACAGGGCAGGAAGAATGCTTTTCCATAAAAACTGATGACCACCATTTTCAGTGACCTTGTGCAGGAGAGGAAAGCAGGAGAGAGTGAAATTACTTTTCAAAAACTAGATGGGGATCATCGTCACCTAGAGCCAAAGAGCTTCTTGTGGCCTTGAGTACCTTACAATGAAGCAAAGCACACACAGGTCCACACACAGGCTACCATGGAGCAAAGCACACGGACAGGTACACACACACAGGTTCACACACCACCGCATGGTAGAGCGGGGCTCTCTGGGTCCGTTTTATGAGGTCGCTAATCCCATTCAGGGACCCAGTCACATCCCAAAGGCATCACCCCCTGATGCCACCACCTTGGGGGTCAGGTTTGAACGTAACAATTTTGGGGGACACACAAACATTCCACCTCTAACACCCCCGGGCGAGCTTAAGGCAGCCCCCTCGGTCCAACGGTAGCATCGCCCCGCCAGCGGCAGCCACCCAGGGAAAGACCCCACGCCCAGTTTCCAAAGGGCAGCACGTGGCTGGGGCGTGGCAGACTCACCATTCGTGTGCCGGTCTGTGTCACTCGGAGAGCAGTTTTCATGATAGATGGTTCGTTAGCGAGTACAATGAAGCATTTTTTAAAAACGTTATTCATAAATTCACTTCCAGTCGTATTTGGTGCATTTTACATGACTATAGATTTTGTATTTTAGGACTATTCAGAGGGTACTTTTGATGATGAAATAAATAACACACATCAAGGCCCCAGCCAAGTGCCCATCACTTAGTAATATCTACTGACCCGGACTGACTTTTCTCCCCGTAAAATATCTAGACTTCGGGCAGATTAGTAAGAAGTGGGACATGGAATAGATGCCTCAAGTTGGCTTTTCTGTGAAGAGCTGTTCACGGCAACCCCAAAGGTGGTTCAGTTTGACATTTAAAAGTGTCCCCAGCGCTGGCTGGGTAGCTCTGTTGGTTAGAGCATTGTCCCGATACAGCAAGGTTGCGGGATCGATCCCCAGCCAGGGCACGCGCAAGAATCAACCAATGATGTATCAATAATAGTAGGACAACAAATCAGTGTCTGTCTTTTAAAAAAGCAAAAAAACAAAAAAAAGAACTTTTACAATAATTTTTTTTAAAGTGTGCCTCTCGCCGGCCCACCAAAACCCCACAGGAGCTCCCGCTACTTCACCCATGACTTCATTACTTCTGCGGCAGTGAGATCACCTTTACACACCAGCTCCAGGAGGAAAAGCAGCAAGGAAAATTGAAATTCAACATCAACACTGACACCGTAGCCCGAGTCACGGACTGCAGAGCTGGAGGCTCCAAAGTTATTGCCAGTTTCCCTCAACACCGAAAAGGAGAGCATGAAGCAGGTCATAAATCAAACTCTAATTTCGAAATTTCCTGAGATTACACTTGGGTTTATGATCTTTTTCTTGTGGAAGTATTTTTAAGCCGTCCTCCTCCGTTTAAAAAAAAAGAAAAAAGCCTATCAGCATCTTATTTGCATGCAGATCACGGCAGATGGGTCCAATTCCCCAGCCTGCACCCCAAAAATGTATCTGTACCTGTCACTATTGGTTTTTCTATTTACTGGGACCCTGAAATCAGCCTTTATAATTCAGGGCCTTTCCCAATCACCTGGAAATCAATCCTCCTAAATTACATCATGCCAGGCTCTCAAACAACAAAACGTTTTAATTGGGTGAGACGGGGAATTCGCTACCTCAACAGCTCTGTGGGAAAAGTCTCCCGGCTTTCCCCGCACCCCGGCCCCCTGTTCCCGCCCTTCACGGCCGGCGCCCCTGCTGGCTGGCCGCGCTGTGTCTCAGGTGGACTGTGGGCGGCACACGGTATCTCTGGGTTCTCTGTGCCTCCGCAGGCCAGATGACAATCTCCGTGTGTGTCCCCGGGAGGCTGTGACACAGGTAAGGACAGGTAAGGACCCACATGTAGGGGGCCATTCTTGAGCTTTTTCTTCTCCTTTATTTAAAAAAAAAAATCAATGTCCTATCACTACTTTCCTATTGAGTAGTTGAACCATCTTGAGAAAGCTAAATTATCCACTTGCAAACATTCCCTGGCTCTGTCCAAATCAATGAGGCTAAAAGACACGGAGATATAGTTCATTTAAAAATTAGTAATAAAAGCCCTACATCTCTCAAGTAGGGGTCAGCAAACTGCACCCATGGGCCTAATCAGGCACTGCCTGTTTTTACAAATAAAGCTTTATTGGCAAATGACCACATCCATTTGTTTACTATTGTCTGCCTCTACAAGGACTAAGTTAGGAAGTTCAACCGAGATCCTCCTCCTTCGCACACAGCCTAAAATAGTCAGTACGTGGCCCTTTACAAAAAACATTTGCCAATCCCTGCTCTAAAGCAGAGTGGTCTAACAGAGATATAACGCAGCCTGCATATGTAATTCTAAGTTATTAGTAACCACATTAAAAATTCAAAAGAAACAAGTGAGGTTCATTTTAATAATACATTTTAGCCCTAGCTGGTGTGGCTCAGTGGATTAAGCACCAGCTTGTAAACCAAAGGGTCGCTGGTTCGATTCCCAGTGTAGGACACGTGCCTGGGTTGTAGGCCAAGTCCCCAGTAGGAGGCACGCGAGCAGCATCCACACATGAATGTTTCGCTCCGTCTTTTTCTCCCTCCCTTCCCTTCTCTAAAAATAAAGAAAATCTTAAAATAATAATAATATATTTTAGCCCAATATATACAAAGGAGTATCATTTCAACACATGATCAATACTTCAGGTATTAATGGGAAACTTCCCCTTTTTTCCTCCTTCCTACGAAGCCTTGGAAGCCTTCCATTACAGTTCCGACCAGTCCCAGTCCAAGAGCTCCGTCGCCACTGGCGGCGATTGGTCACCACACTGGTCCCTGAAGGCCTAACGGGCAGGGAAAATGAGAGGCGACAAAGTTCTCAGTGTTTCTCCGTGTTATTTTGGGTCACAGCTGCCTACGAACGCAGCGATCGGAGGCAGCCACGTTCAGCGGACATCCCGCGCCGCCCCTCCGGCTCTGAGTTTGGAAAGCACCAAGTCTCCGCCTTATTTTCAGACAGTGTGCCAGCTTTCCCTTAGGTTCTCCTATCCTGCCCCCCCAGAAAGCGCACTCCCAGACAAGAAGTGCAAATGCAGCGCAAAACAGTAGCCTGTCCAGTTCTTTTTCTCTCCATGCTGGGGAACATCGGGAACACGGGGCGCCGAGTCCTCAGCTGCGCCCTTGGGCAGAGACTCCTTTCTCTCCTGTGCTTAATAGAAATGGACCGCCCAGCACCGCACTTCCAAGCCCCTTGCAAGTCACACCACATTCTAGAATTCCTCGGCCAGAATAAATAACATCATTGTGGAGGTATGTAAGTCACTGAACTGCACACTTAAAGATGCTGAAATGGTCACTTTTAGGATACATGTTACCGCAATGAAAATTAAAAACAGAGCGCTGGCTGGGCAGTTTAGTTGGTTAGCACGTCACCCCGATGCACCCAGGTCGTGAGTTCAACCTACAGTTGAGGTGCACGCTGGCACCAAACCATGGGTGGTTGAATGAGCGGAACAGCAGGTCGATGATTCTGTCTCCCTCTCCCCCTCCTTTCCTGTCTCTCTCTGAAAGCAACAAACAAACATTTCAAAAATAAATAAATAGAAGTATAAAAACTGAAATAAAACTAATAATTATACGACGTCACCCCCAACTTAGGGCCGATGGCAGGTCCTGTCCTGGGTCCCTGGCACCTACCAGACACCACGTCTAATTTTCTTCCATGACCTCAAATTCCAGAAATTGCTCCCCTACTACATGCATTTTGTTGTCATACCGGCCATTCAGTCCTATCTGTGAACAGGGCTGTGGTTTAAACAGGCTGTGAAAGCCCAGGATTATCTGGACTATTCGCATCCTGCGGTATGTCGTTGTTTTGCCCCGAGGTGCAGACAGACAGGAGCCCACTGAAATATTACCGTAATACCAGCAGTATCTGCACGTGCCGGGGTCATGCGGGACCCTTTGCTGACCGTCCTCCACCATTTCTGTGAATGGAAATCAGAGTTGTCATTTTCATGAGCCATCGCATTCCTCAGCGAGGATTTTTCTCTCTACAAACAGGTAATTTCGGAGATCTATTTTGACTGTTTTTGACATTAAACGTTCCTTATCACAGTTTACTCATTTCCACCTTCCACACTGGTTTGGCTCACAAGGTGGGATTGACGTCTGCGAGGTGTTCCTTGTGGGGCGTCCGGACGGCGTCGACGCACATGTTGCAGGCCTGGAGAATGAGGGGTGGTCCAGGGGAAGGGGGGACGTTGCTGGGCTGAGACTTCACACCCATGACAAGGCTGCCCTGGCTGGTGCGGTTCGGGGACTGAGCGCCGGCCTGCGAACCAGAGGGCGTGCGGCCACAGACTCCAGGCTGGACAAAGTGTCGCAGAGCAAGGGGCTCCGGTCGCACCCTGAAGGGAAACAGAGCAGCGCTAGATGATTTTAAGCAACGGGGCATGTAGTGGGTCACAGAGCAGCCCCCCCAAAATATGCTTAAGTCTGAACTCCAGACCCCTCAGAACGTGACCTTCGTTGAAGGAAGGGTATGTGCAGATGTCATTAAGGCCAGGATCTCCCGGTGAGCTTGTCCCAGATGCAGGGTGGGCACCTAGAGCTCACCATGGGTGGCCTTTGAGGAGAGAGGGAGACTTAAGGCACAGAGCAAAAAGGCCAGGTGAAGACAGTGGCGGAGATCGGAGCAGCCAGTCTACCAGCCGAGGGTGGCTGGCAGCCCCCAGGAGCGAACACAGAGCGTGGGAGGGATTCTCCACTAAGCTTTGAAAGGGCCGGCCCTGCTGACACCTCGATCTCAGACTTGTGGCCTCCAGGACTGGGAGGGGACACCGCTGCTGCTGTACACCCTGGCCCCCCATCCCAGTGTGCGGTTACGGCAGCCCTCGGGAAACAACACAGATTCACGCGAGCAGATCTGCATTTCAGAAACCTTAGCCCTGGCTGGCGTGGCTCAGGGGATTGAACACCGGCCTGCAGACCGAAGGGTCGCCGGTTCCATTCCCAGCCAGGGCACATGCCTGGGTTGCAGGCCAGGTCCCCAGTGGGAGGCGCACAAGAGGCAACCACACACGGATGTTTCTCTCGCTCTCCTTCTCCCTCCCTTCCCCTCTAAAAAAAAAAATAAAGCAAGGAAAGAAAGAAAGAAAGAAAGAAAGAAAGAAAGAAAGAAAGAAAGAAAGAAAGAAAGAAAGAAAGAAAGAAAAGAAAGGAAAGAAAGGAAAGAAAGGAAAGAAAGAAAGAAAGAAAGAAAGAAAGAAAGAAAGAAAGAAAGAAAGAAAGAAAGAAAGAAAGAAAAAGAAAGAGAAAGAGAAAGAAACAACAAGACAGTGTTCTGGCTTCTGTAGAGGAAAAAGAATTAAACTAAGATTCAGGCTGAGCCCCCGAGGTGACAGGGAACAGGGTGTTGATGCAGATAAGATGCATCATTGCCAAGTTCAGCCCTGACTGACCTTCTGCCTACTGACCACCCTCAGACAAGGTCATCTGTGCAGGGGGGCGGCAGGGAGGGAGCCGCAGGCCGGCCCAGTTGGAACTGCGGGACGGCAGAGAGCTGACCGGGAACTCGCAGAGCTGCTTGCTCACGCGAGGGCCCAGCTGGGACCGAGGAGCATGATCCCTGGTAACAAACTCACTCGGTTGTGCAACTTTCCTTCGCAGCCATCAGCAGCTTGGATGGGGACCAACGGTGGCAGATGGCAGCGCTGATTCCACACTGGGCTTCCGCAAAGAGCAGTACAGAACATTTCTGTTTGTTTCCAACAGGAGCTCTGGGCTGATCGACTTCAATAAATTCTCTCCTGTAAACACTGGGTACAAAAAAATGCTCCCAGATGGACAAATACATCGTGGGACAGTCACGCACTACGCTAGCGTGAAGAATGCAAGGTATGGAGACAGCAAAGAGCAACAAGAGGAATGTCACCAAAGGCCGAGTGACCGATGCAAGGTCCCCAGCACACATGCGGTGTGACTCAGTTAACACAAAATTCATTCTGTTGAAGGGGGCAGACGTGACGTAACACCATAGAGAAAAGCAAAAAAGATAATTCCCCCCAAAGTCAAAATAGTGATCATTTCCAGTGGGGAGAGGTAGATGGTGATCAAGGAGACATCAGTTTCCTTGACTCGGGGGATGGCTGGGGGTTCCTTTTTGATGATTCATTAAAATGTGTTTATCTTGAATGTATTGTTGTGTCCACTGGTCACATGTCGTAACAGAAGATGAAGGGAAAGGAGGGAAATTACCTGCGGCTCTAGTAGCATTCGATTATCATTTTAATTCTCTACAAAACAGAGGTTGGCGGTGTAACAAGCCAGGAAATATTTCTCAGTGGCAAGTATTAGCAACCTGTTTGGCAAAAACAAACACACACGCACGCACACGTGGGTTCATATAACTGAATAGTTCATGCACGGCCTTCAGGCTTGGCTGGATCTAGGTGCTCAAATGCCCCATAATGGCAGCTGTCTCTCTGCACAGGCCTCAGCTCTGTGTTTCTCACCGCCTCTGTGCTGTCTTCAGTGTCAAGCACTGATAAAGATGGATTTTACCATCGGTAGGTTTACATGCCACCAGCTTAGCATCCCCAGCAAGCAAATAAACCAACCAACCTCTATGTCACTAATTCCAGCAAAAGCCCACATCGGGCTGTCTCTGGATCGTACGGGTCCCACAGTCTTTCCCAACCAGTCACTGCAGCCAAGGTCTGGTCCCCAAGTCTCCGCCTGGAGCTCTGAATCACAGGGCCTGCGAATGATAGCCAGGCATTCCCTACAGAAAACGTCACTTCTCCGTGGCCGGGTAGCATCGGTGCTTGGACCATCATCCCCATCTGCCGAGGTTGTGGGTTCGATCCCTGGTCAGGGCCCTTGGAAGAATCAACCAATGAATGCATCTATAAGTGGAATAACAAATCGGTGTTTCTCTCTCTCTCTCAATATATAAATAAAACCTTTTTCGTTTTAACCAATAGACAGGGGGGTGGACACAGAGATGGACAAAACCCACCAATGGCCATCACAAATTATGTCCACATTTCCTTGCGCCATCACCAAGCAGCAGTTTCATTTCCTATATTACAAATACCTCCCTTCCTGTCCAGCTGTCTCTCAAAGAAAGAGCAAAGTCAAACAAAATCAACAAACTACGCAGAAAAGACCCAAGAACTTACAAGGAAGCAAAAGGACTCAAAGAACGCGTGAACAAGCCTATTCTCCTCTTTTGATTCCCTAGAAGTCTGGATCAGCCAGGACACACAATGGCTAGACGTACTGGTCATAGATCCCTGCTGGCACGGTGCCAGAGAATACAGGGTGCCATTCTACTTGACCAGACTGACCCAACTTCCTCGGCTCTTGCCCAGTGCCCAAGAAGTGCTGTCCCACAGCCTCAGGGGACACACGGACATGAGCATGCTCCTCAAAGTCCCGAAGGCCTCCGAGTGTCGAGGACAGCATGGATTGCCCCCTCCCCCCACGCCCGGGAAAGGACACACTTTGCCTACAGGAACCTAGCCAGCACCAGCCGGTGCTCCAAGATCATCCCAAGCAAGAATGCCTCCGTAACCGTGTCTGTGGTCCGCTGAGTCCTGCAGGCATCTGCCGACACAGCAAGCCTGGGCTTCCAGACTGATCTGTGCACCTTCGAAGGCGTCCTGAGGTTACACCCCTCCCCCCTCGCTCCAGCCACCCTCCGTGGGCACCACGTGTTAATAAAGGCCATCAAACTGAAGCTCCAACAGACTTTAAAGTCTGGAGAGCTCCTTGCAAAAAAGTTCAGGCTGTCAGAAACATACACAGCCTAGCTATTCCTGCCTCTCCTCCCCACCCCCAAGAAAGTGACAAGAAACAAAAAACAAAACGAAAAACACCTCTGTCTCTTTTGCATCACTACCAGCAATCATTTTACAACAAAAGGCACTGGGGTCTCAGTCCTGTAGGATCCATGAGGAGTACATTAACATCTTGACCCCCCCCCCCCGCCATTATTACTCTGGCATACCTTGGGCACGCCCCCCCCAGGTGTCCCGGGCTCTGGTAAGCTCTGGGGACACACACCTTAATAAAACACAGCTCCTGCCAAGAAGAGATCACTCAGGAATACGTCGCTCCGAGCAGCATTTTCAGGTGCCTCTCAGGCTGTGGGGAAAATGGACTCTAGAAGTAACCTCTTTTTCAAATGTCTCCTCTCCCAGAAAAGAGAACTAGAAACGCCAAGGGCAATTAACATCTGCCCCTGAGGTCTCTCCCAACCCTGGCCCACTTCTGTCACTAGGCGGCACAGCCGAGGACCCCGGGGGGCCCCGCCGCCAGGGTGCGGCAGCCAAGACCTCCTTCCCCACCCTTCTCCTTAGGGGCAGAAGTACCCCCACCCCAATTCGGACGTCGAAATCCTAACTCCCAGTACCTAGGAATGGAACAGCGTCTTCCAAGAGGTGATTACATTAAAGTGAAGTCCTGAGTGTGGGTACCCCTCCTCAAATAGGACTGGTGTGGGCAACCGCGAGGAGAACACAGGGAGACAGCACCCGACCCTGAGCCAAGGAGAGACGCCTCAGGATGAACCAGCCCTGTGCACGCCTTGATCTTGACTTCCAGCCTCCAGGGCTGCGATTAAACCCATTTCTATCGTTTAAGTCCCCCAGTCTGTGCTACTGGGATGTGACCTGACCCACTACTCGGCTGCGAGGGACCTCCCAAGAACGCTCCTGTTTCCTAGTTGCCAAGTTTGAAAGCCGTGGAGGGTAAGAATGCAGGAGACTCCTGCTCCTCAGACTGAAACGTGCAGCGAACTCCAAGCGGACGCTGTGCAGGCCACCCGGACCCCACCCGCGCCCGCAAGCTGACCCGCAGCACCCAAGTCCCGTCTGCCCCTTCCTGGTCCCCTGCCCCCACTCCCCCGCCCCAGGCAAGTCCCCAGGCCCTTCCCAGACGCGGCTGACCCTGGCTTGGGCGCGCCCAGGGCGCACGGCCTGAACCTGGCCTTCGCGGCAGCGTAAGATTGTGAATGGGGCCTTCGCCAAGTTTTCCCCTGTGCCGGCCCCTTTTAAGTTACGTGAGCACACACTGGCATTTCAAGGCCTTAAATATCTCCCAAGGGAGAGGAAAGAGTCGAAAACAGCTCACAAAGCTCACATCCTATGGGCAAAAACAGCTGATGCCGTTCGGGGTGGGTTTCCAGGGCGCTTTTCGTTTGGGGAGGGAGCTTTTCGGAGGGCCGTGTACCGCCCTCGGTGGGGGCTGCCGGAGAGGTCAGGGCGCATTCGGAACCCGGGTCACAGGCTGGGGAGCAGAGTCGCTTGTAGATCACAGAGAGGAGGGCCTGCGCACCCCGATTCCAAACCCTGAGGGGCCCGGCGGGCCGCGGGGACTGGGGACACCCAACCTCCCCCTCACGCCCATCCCTCCCGATCCGTGGGCCGTGGACAAGTGGTAGTTGAAAAGGAAAAAACGTCTTTTAGGCACGACTTCCTGTTATGTTGGAGGAAGACTGGAGCCGTTTCATTATTAAGCAATTTTCTTTCTGAGTGAACCAGAAAGGGGCCGCATTTCCACCCGGCGCGGACCCGTTGTGCGCGGGCCTCTGGACTGTAAATCTCGTCGTTTCTTAAGCCCTTCGTTAAGCCCGAGCTGGCCTCTTTCATTTGCATTCCGAAACAGAAAACCTAATGTGTATTAACGTTATCTGCTTCAGCTGAAAAGGAAACTGTAAATTTTTACAGTCTGGCTTAAAAAAGAGGAAAAAAAATTGGCACTTGCGTCTCCAGGAACCTCCGGAATGGGGCTGGGCGGAGCCCCCAAGCCCTAGTGCGGGGCCGCCCATCCCCCTCCTCCTGTCCTACCCCTCCCCCACCCCGCCCCGCGACCTTCCCTCCTCCTGCTACCACCCCTCCCCCTCCCGTCCCCGCCCTCCCCTTTCATCTCCCATCCCCCTTCTTCCTCCGCACCTTCTCCGTCCCCTCCCCCTCTCCCAGCGCCAGTCCCCCTTTCATCTCCCATCCCCCCTCTTTTGCATCTCCAATCCCCCTAATTCCTGCGCGCCCTCCCTGCCCCCTCCCTGCCCCCTCCCTGCCCCCTCCCTCCTCAGCTCCTACCCCCCCCCCCCGTTTCACCTCCCATCCCCCCTCTCCGCGCCATCCCCTCCCGCCCCCCCCCGGCCCCCGCCTGCCCCCGCCTTCCCGCCGCAGCCACAGGCTCCCTCCCCCACTCCCTGCACCCCGCCCTTCCCCCCCAGGCCTCTCGGGGGGGAGGGGAGAATAAGCCTTGCAAAGGTCACGTGTCCCCGCGGCCTCGGGGGAGGGGGAGGGGCGGCGGCCGAACCTGTTCTTTGTTAAGAGGTCAACGCCGGCGCCCGGCTCCGCGGGGAAGGCGTTACCGACGACCTTGGAAGAGAGGCGCACGAGCTGCGCGCGCCCGCTGCCCACGCCTGCGCGTCGGCTCTCCACGTGCTGGGCTCCCGGTTCCCCGGGACCCTCGGCCCGGGTTCTGAGGACGCAGAGAGGCAGGAAAGGGGTGTCAGGGGGGTTGTACGGCGGGGAGCCGGCGGGAGCGCTGGGGCTCGGGGACAACGGCCAGAGGGGGGGTCCTGGAGAGACAGGACCTCTCAGGGAGCCAAGGGAAGATCAGGCCCACACTTTTAGAGCTTCCCGTCCTGTCCTGACGTGTGGCGGTCCCTGGAGGGTTACTGTGAATCGCACCCCCTGCCCGCACCCCCACGGCCAAGGCCCACCAGGACCCCGCGACGCTGGTCACTGTTAACTGTTATGTGCCGCTGAGGATGGGGTGCGGAAGGGGAATGGCACCTCCGAAGCCTCTGGTGTTGTGTCATCCTGGCAGGAGAAGTCTCAGAGTTAGGAGATGCTGGGGGGAGTGGGGGCTTCTTCCTAAGGAGCTGATGAAATCGGCTATGGCTTTCCCACTGCGATGTGGAAGAATGTCCCATCTCCCTAATGGAAAACATGGTCAATTTATGGTCGGAGAATAGACCAATTCTCTGAGAAGACCCGAGGTAACGTTTGTGTGCCTTGCTCCACCCCCCCACCCCCGCTTGCGCAAAGTTTTTCCATCCAAAAATGGGAGTTGAGGGCACAGGGGAGGTGAATAGTGAAATTAGGCCCCCTGTAAATAGCCTAGCATTCTGATCCTGTTACCTAGGCTTAAAACTATTTTTCTGGGTCACTCCATGTTTTTCAAAAGCATACTTTTAATGATGGCTTAAAATTCCACAGATGGAATTTTATATGCCAGAAATTATTAGCCCTGTTGTAGAACATGCCTCCCGTTTAACCCTAAAGAAATGTATCCTATACGCCGGCCCCTGGTGGAGTTACATAAGTAACCTTTTTCACCGCAGCCCTTTGTGGAAGAAACGCAGGCTGCTTCCTTCCTCCGTGGACAGGCGTCTTGCCTTGGGTGGTTTTCTTGCTGTGGGTGGGTTTGGAGCTCCTGTTTGAAAGTGTCCGGGGTTAAAGGTAGAAAAACATTGGACCAAGTTTCCAAGCCAAGAGCGGCTTCTTGACCTTTGAGACCTCACATCAGAGAAGAGGGGAGCCCAAAGCGGAGAAAGGACGCTCCGCGTGCCTGGAGAGTGTTCCAAATAGCCCAACATCCCAGTCGTGGAAGGGGGAGCGGGAAGATAAACGCGCCCCCAAGGCACCACAGGCCCGCCTTGGAGATCCGGCGGCGAAGCCCGCGTGCTCCCGTGAACAGGGGGAATTTTCCCTTCTGTTACAGTCTCTGCTGAGTATCCGGTGGTTTGCATTTGCATGCATGTTTGCATTTGCATGCATGTGTGCATTTGGCGGGGATGGACACCATCACTGACATGTAAATTGAGTGACTTTGCATTGAGGACACAAATCCCTGTGTGGGGCGGGGCAACACGCAGGCCTCAGGGTGAGAGACAGCAGGGACCACCTGCCGTGCGCTTCACAGGTGGGCTTCGGGGATGCCCTCCCTCTGTGCCCATCACAGGCAAATCACTTCCCAGAGCTGTTCCTTCTCCCCACCCTTCTGTGTTGAATGTGAAAGCAGACATACGAGAAAGACACGCCTGTCCCTGCCCCAGGTGTCACCCTCCACTTCTGTCTTCGCAGCAAAGGACACTCATTCTAGCGCCGTCCTTGAACACTCCCAGAGCCAGGTTCGTCTGTTAATTAACACCGTCAGTGTTCAAATGTGACCGGTCATGTATGTGTACCCCAGAGAAAAGGAAACACACGTCCACACAGACTGCAGACGGCTCCCAGCTGCAGTGGGCAGTTAGGCCTGAGGAGAGGAGGAACGGGGCGGGGGGCGGGGGGGGGGCAGGGGGTCACCAGGGCGCCGGCCCGGGTGCCTAGCAAGGGCCAACGGACAGGCCCTTGAAGACCCCGACCTGGGCGGCAACTGCTCAAAGTGATAACATCGTGGCCTCAGCTGGGTTTCAGCTCCAGGCCCAGAGAAGCAGCCCAACCAGGTGCGTCAAGGCCCTGGCTGACGGTGGGACCAGCCCTAGTGACTGAGGACCCCCTGCCCTGGAGCTGGCCAGTCAGTGGAGCCCATGACCCTGAGCAGACACACCAGGAACGCTGGTGCCCACGCCCTTGGGAGCGGCCCGGGAGACCTCAGAGATCCCGGATAAAGGCCCCTAGGAACCCCAAGGGCCCAGGCCCAGGAGGCTCGCTCTGTGGGGCACACCCGTGCTGTCCTCCCTCTCTGTTCTCTCAAGGCATTTATCTACCTACCTCTCTCTCTTTTCTCCCCTCGCTCCCCCTCCCCCTCCAGCCCCTCGTCCCCCAGTTCCCGGGGCTTCTCTTTTGCTGCTACTTGTTTCCTGAGCCTGGTTCTTCTACGGCTCCTTCTGCCTCTGTGACTTTCTAAATAAACTCTCTCTTACACTGTGAGCCTTGGCCCAGAATTCCTCTCTTAGCCGGAACACAAGAACGGAGCCTGCCGTACCAAGGTTAACCCCTGGTGCCTTTTTCCCGTGGCTAACAAGAAGAGCCAAAAAGTGAAAATAACCCAAATGCCCGTCAGCCGATGAGGAGAGACCCAAAATGTGGTCCATCGAAGACCAGAATTGTACTCAGCCATATGAGTCTGTCTAGGAGGTATCCAGCCATGTAATTTGGAAAATAGAGACAGTTACTGAAGAAGAGACAGGATACAAGAAACACTGTACACAGGACAATGACGCCTCAGTCTCCTTCAAAGGCAGCACCTCAGGCCGCCACACAGGTCTCCCAGTCGCCTTCGGCTGCCCTGAACCTCATCCATGGTCTGAAATCTCTGCCCACTCAAAGGTGGTTTTTGTTTTGGGAAAAGCCGGAAGTGGCAGGGCGCCCAATCTGGGCTGTAGGGGGGCTGAGTCACCTGGGGGATTTGCTGTTTTGCCAAAACACTACCTGAGATGTGATGGATGAGCAAGAGCACTGTCGTGATGAAGCTGCCATTCACCCGTTGCCCATAGCTGCGGCCTTCTGAATCATCCGAATAGTTTCCGCGGAGGAATGTTAAAACATAATGCAAAATTGGATGCAGATTCATTGCTCTACTCAGTCATTTTGAATGCAATGGCCACACAGTGCACATGCTCGCTCAACGGCGTCTACCGCCCTCAGTGACTAGTACAGTGAAGTTGTCCTTGTTCACGCGTGCGCGTTCCAGTCCACCCTCCTTGGCTGCCAGGTGACATCCATGTCACACAAACTATTCTTGTTCTATTAACAATGGCTGGACTTTTGCCAGACAGACCTCGTTAAAAACAGGAATGAAGTACTGATACGTGCTGCAACGTGGCTGTACCCATCCCTAGGACGCCAACTCCGTCCCCCTGATGGGAACCAGCTCCCCCCGTGGTTGGGCCCCAGGACAGGGTGGGTCCTTCTCGGTGGAGCCTGAGGTTCCTCCCTTTGGCTGTCGGTTGAAATGGTTCTGACATCGAGCCAACTCTGCCCACACCCCTCCTTGGCTCTCCCTCCCGTCGGCTCGCCCTGGCCTGCTGGTGACACAGCCCCCACCCCCAGGCACCTTGGCGCCAACGAGCATCTCCACGCGGCTGCCCCCTGCCACTTGATTCTCGCATCCCACATCCGCCCGGGGCCTCCCCCACGCAGATCCCCCTCCCTGCCCTGCCTTCTCCTGCTTTGGAAAGTTCCTCCTGGTCCACCCGCTTTCTAACTCTCATTCTTTCTCCCTCAAGAACCCAGCAACCATGGACAATGCAGCTGCGGGGCCTCATTTTCCAACTCTGACTCCGCACTGAAGTCTGCCCGTCCCCTGGCGCTCCGGCTGGGACCTACGTGAGAGGCTCTCATGGAGCTTTAAAAACTCCTATGGCCTGGGCAGGGGGCGGGGCGGTGGCGCAGGCCGAGGCACCTGGGCTTCTGTGGACAAGGATGATGCAGTAAACAGTTACGCAAAAAGAATCACTCTTCTGGGAACAGAATGAACACTTGAAGTGCTTCTGGACCCAGGCGGCAAACTCCAAGGGCCTGGCTGCGTAAGTGCACCTCGTGGGGCACGCTGAGCTTACAGTGTCCCCCTGGAAGGTAACACCACGCCTTCCTACCTCCTGCGCTCTCCTGGGCCAGGCCTTGCAACATCCAAACAAACGCCCTCTGGTTCTGTTTACATGCTCTGGGAATCCCGCCTTGCAGGGCAGGAAGGAGATCTCAACCTGCAAATACCCTCTCTCTCCTCAGCAAACACATTCTGTCTCTTAGAGTAGGTGACCTTTTTTTTTTAAACTTTGAAAAGTCCCCCACGTAGGAAATGTTTTTGTGATATTCTTGAACTGGTCTTTGCGAATTTGGTTCTAATTTGGTTTTAAACATAATCCTTCCACTTTCCGTACAAAGATGTTTAGGGGGTGGTAATCAATTTGTATTAGACACTAGGGACATTTGCATCCATCTCTCAGTGTCTAAGATAGCACCTTGCTGTCACTTCTGTTTATCAAGCCACACACATACAATGACTCATTAGCCCCAGAAGACTATTGGAAGGGGGCTGGGCCTGGATGGATGAGCGCCTTTTTTTTCTTTTTCGGAGGATCTCCTCTGGCAAGACTTTGCCTGCCTTTCCTGAGATTTTAATTTTGCCTCAAGGGCTGTGTTAGTTGTATTACTTAAACTATGAATATGTTCTTTAAAAAAAAAAAAAAAAGAGCAAAGGAGTCCTAAATAAAGGACAAAATTTTTACACCAAAAGGGACAAAAATAACGAGGTTGTACACAGGACCGCTTAGAAGCTTCCTTAAATTCTGCAGGATGGTGATAACCGTCGACAGAGGGCAAGTGTTTCAGAGAAATGCACAGGAAGTGAAACCCGCCGCGCGCCCAGCAGGTCCGGCGGCAACTCGTGGTGCCACAGTCCGCAGCCTTTGGGGCCCTCAGAGCCTTGCTGTCACCTACACACTTAAGAAGGGAGATGCCCAGGCCTCTCTCCCACCCTCCACAGGAGACTTCCCTGCAGGTGGACGGGAACAAAGCTTTCTTTGACACAACATTAAGGGGGTGGAGGGGCAAGGAAAACTGGCTCTTCCCCAGAGGCTCTGGGTGTCTGGTCTTTCTTTTTCTCTTTCCTGCCTGGGGCCTTCTTATTCTCCTTTATTAGCAAAGAGGAAATGTCAAGGGTGTTCTGAGGAACACTCTCCATAAAGGTGACTAAGCAAAAGGCAACATCGCACCTGTTCCTTCTATGAAGAGATCTTTGTTTGATTTGAGGATACACTGTTCAAAGCAGGAGAGTCTGTGGAGAAGAAAGAGACACAGAGCGAGCCAATTCAAGGTCAGGCCCCGGGTTGGTTTGCCTTCCTATTGCAGCGCAGCCTGGGGCTGACCAGGAAACCCTGGAGCCCGAGGAGCTGATGGCCTTTTTGCGGGGAGTCACTTCTCCTGAAGAGCTGGAGGTTCAGGGAAGCGCCCGCCAAGGGTGGTCCGTGCAGGCTGCAGAGAAAGGGCGAGACCAGTGGCAAAGCACCCAAGTCGCCCCAATGAACCTATGCATGACAAACAGTGGGCCGCTCTTGGTTGCAAAATAGGCGTGCCTGTTGGGAGGATACAAATGGAAACTCGGGAACTTTGAGGCTATACTAGGCCAGCGTTGGGTCCCCATCTTCAGCTCTGTGGCCTCCGGCTGAGCCTCTGGGGTCTGAGCCATTGTACGTGTCACACCGTCCTCAGCTTCCCAGGCTCCAAGAGCCCCGGTGAACAGACTTAGTTCCCTAAAAGTGACAACAAAAGCAAGCTGAGCAGTGAATAATTATCCTTATCTTGACGTCGTCAGAACCACAAGATGTACGTCCCAGAAATGAGAGAACCCTAGCAAACAAACCAAGCGTCGGCGGCAGTGTCTTCTAACCACTTCGGCTCGATTTGCCCCTTTTATTTAACTGAGCAATCCCTTGGGCGGCAAAACGCTCGTCTAGGTATCAGAGAGGGGGCCTGGGCAAGATACGACCGGGCCACTCGGTGGAGAGGTCCGCAGTGAGTGCCGGCCGCACAGACGGGAGCACATTCTCCACGCGAAGGAATACGCCGGGGCAAGGGGTGCCCCAGCCCCCAAGTTTACAAAGGCTGGCGTCCCGGGGCACAAGGACCTCGGGGCTCAAATTCCCTCTGCAGAAGAGGTTGGTCAGGGGTTCAGGGTCCCTCAGAGCCTGGGGCACAAGTGCAGGGAGGAGGGATTCCTTTGAAATGACATCCCATTGGTGCTACTCATCTTCCTGTCCCCACGACGACGGGACTGAGGCCTCCTCCGGGACGTCAGGACTCCAGGGGAGAGAGACACAGGGAGGAAGGAGGCAGGTAAACGGGGAGCCAGGCAAAGATGGGCAGGCGCCATGACGTCTCCGGGGCCAGGAGGAGCCGGCGGAGAAGTGGTGGACAGCTCGGCTTCACAGTCAGCACAGCAAAAGATGCTGCCCTGTGAGGAACCGTGAAGGAACGTCTGTGCCGATCCGGTGATCCACATGTCTGCTCACCGGCAGCACCAGGGGTTGTCCGTGGGGCCGAGGGGGTCTACAGTGTTGCAGGAGGCATGACGGTGTCCCTGGCAGGTCTCAGGCCCGTCACGCCCCAGGCATGACCACAGAAATGTCTCAAGACTTCGCCACATGCGCCCTGCAGGCGGACAGCTCACCCTGCAGTGAGAACCACTAGGGTGAGTTCACTGCCACAGCGGCCAGCCCGGTTGGGGTCACGAGACAGTTCAATCAGAGCCACCGGGTGCTGGGCGGGGGAAGAGGCTGTCCCCATCACGCAGCCGCTGAGAGGCCCCGCCCTCCCCTCGTGGGCTCCCCTGTCCACGGCATCTGCATTCTGCTTTCTACCAGGGAAGAGGAGAGCGTGGGGCGGGTGTGGCGGAGGTTCCCGGAGCAGGGTCCCCAAGTGCCTGAAAGCACTCACCCGTCCGCTCTCTCCTGCCCAGGACTGTCAGGAGGCAGAAGGACATTTGATGAGCAAGTCCGAGTCTCCGCCACACGTACGTGCTTGTATCTGTCCCCTCCCCCTCTAAGTCACCCCCGCCAGCAACAGGGGTTGCTGCAGGCTGGGCAGACAATTCAACACGCGTCGCCGTATCTCGCGGGCACAGCCCGGCCTCCAGGGCTGCGGAGACAGCAGAGACGGGACGGGAGCGGGCAGGAGACTCTCTTCCCACTCTTTGGACATTTTGGATTTTATATCGTAAGTATCCATGCCTGCTTAAAAATAATGAATTTTATTTAACTCGTCACAAGGAAAGTAATAAAAGCTCAGGGCACACAGTCCACAGAAGTGACCATCAACACCTTCACAGGGGAATGTCAAGCGGTTTCTGTTACGCAGGCCAGATTTTTGTCTTCTGAGGGCATGAAAGGCGCCCCTCGGATTCGGTTCACGGGCACGGCCTTCGCTAAGTCAATCACGTCTGCCTGTTTCCTTCAGTGTCCTCTCACTTCCGTAGGTCGCCGCTCTCCGCCACCCTCGGAGTCACTGGGACCCAAATGTTTCCCCGTGAAAACGCGTCATTAAAACAGCTCGGAACGCTCTTAGTGTCACGCAGGATGAAAGCCGTTTCGTGTTTCCTCTTCCCTGGTCTGAAAGGTTCTGCGATGACGTCTATTTTCTTCAGCCTGGCTGGACATGGTGCCCCAAGGTCACAAACCGATAAAGAGTATCGAGAGGTTCTTATGAAAGGTTCGCAGTTCTGACTGAAGGAAAAATCCCCCCTAGAACATTCGCACCGGCTCTCTTTTTCCCTTTGGGCTGCAGAACGGATAATCCTGGGAGAGAGCAGAACCGTCGCAGTGTGGTGTTCTGTTTCATGTCTCCGCCCTTGCTTGTTGATCACAGTCCTTGGCGGGGCTCCCCGCACCCCAGTATCGCCAGTCCAGTCCAGCTGCTAACTATAAAGCAGAAACATGCAAGGTTTTTATCATCACAGAACAAAGGTTAACAATTCTGACTGCTCCACCAAAGAGACTATTGAAATTGCCAAAGTCAAAATATTTCTTAAATCAAGGATTTTTTTTCTAAGTCTTTAAATCCCAGAAAATACTGGTGTTTCGGAATAGTTAGGAAGTCCTTTTTGGGTCGCTATTCTTGGATGCTCCGTAGATTAATCTTTCAGATCCTTTAGAATATGGCTATCAGTCAGCTTTTCCTGCCTAACCAGCATCCCCAAGGCTTAATGACTTAACCACTGTTTATTTAGCTCCTGATTCTCTGGGTCAAACATTTGATCTGGTCCCCACTGAGCGGATCTTTGGTCCTTGCTGGGCTCCGTCGTGAGTCTGTAGTTAGCCGTCAGGTGGCCTGGAGGCCAAGCGTCCTTCAGGTATGGCTCATCTCTGCCTCGCAGTCTACAACCCGCCCCCCCCTCACCCCCTCCCGCAGCCTGGGCAGGGTTCTCAGGGAGGTGGGGGCCCAAGACCTCCTCACGTCTAGGCCTCCAACTGAAACAATGTCCCCACTGTCACATTCTCCAGGCCAAAACGAGTCCCTAGCCCAGGCCAGATGGCAATCTCCATGCCATTTGTTCCTATGTTCCTCATCACGTTCTCCTACAGCGTGGTTTCCGAAATTCAACCCTGTCTGGAGGAATGCTGCAGAAGCGTTGGAACCCAGAAATTTCCATGGCATTCCCATTTGACACAAGCCTGCCTGCCCGAATGGTGGCTGTTTTGAAGTTTTAAAAAGTCTGGCGAAATACCTGTCCTCAAAACATAACCTTGAACACCGGGTTCTTAAGTTGCTTGCAAAGCTACTTGTTTTGTTGCTTGGTGACAGAATGATCTGTCCCCCACCGCAGTGGAAAACCCCATGTGATCATTGTACAGATAGTGCTGTTATGGCAATAAGAAGGAAATTCTGATTCGATAGAAGGTTTGCGCAGCTGAAGCTCATTGATGTTGAACAAAGCAGCCTCATTGTTTTTGCATTCCATTCAAAATGCAACGGGTGATGGGGTGGGGGAGAGGAAAGCCAACCTTATTAAATAGAAAAAAGAAGAAAAAACACAGGAGAGAGTCATTCATTTCTTGCTCATAAGTAGGAGGCAGTCACCAAGAAGAAAGAAAAGAAAATCAGCTGTGGCCGGGTAGTTAGCTGCTTGGAGCACCAACCCCAGGTGCCTGGGTTGCAGGTTGGACCCTCGTCAGGGCACATGGGAGAGTCAACCAATGAATGCATTCATAAGTGGAGCAACAAGTCAATCTCTCTCTCTCTCTCCTCCCCCTCCCCCCGCCCCCTTCTCTCCAAAATCAATAAATAAAACATTTTTCAAGATTTTATTTATTTTTAGAGAGAGGGGAAGGGAGGGAGAAAGAGAGACAGAGAAACATCCCTGTGTACTTGCCTCTCACACACCCCCAACTGGGGACCTGGCCCACAACCCAGGCATGTGCCCTGACCAGGAGTCAAACTGGTGACCTTTATAGTTCACAGGCCAGTGCACAATCCACCAAGCCGTACCAGCCATGGCTAAAAATTTTTAGAAAGAGAAGAAAGAAAGAAAGAGAGGGAGGGAGGGAGAGAAAGAAAAAAGAAAGAGAGAGAGAGAGGGAGGGAGGGAGGGAGGGGAGAGAAAGAAAGAAAGGAAGAAGGGAGGAAGGAAGGCAGGAGGGAGGAAAGGAAAATCAGCAATATCTTTCCTGGTGAAAACCAGCCTTCTGCCACAAGTAGAAATCGCCTGTGGTTCAGGGCCTACCCCCTGTCTCTACACCCCCACCTCCTCTCCTTGACAGGATCAAGGAGCCACCATTTACACGTGATGTGATTTTCTAAATCATCACAGAGGTCCGGGACAGCTACCCCAAAACTACCTCCTTACCAGGCTGTTTCTATTTGGAGCACATTTGCAAGAGATAAAAATATCCAGCCCCTCACCCCCAATATCTTTGGTGTTAAAATGAGGAGAAATGCTTTGGGAGGCAGGGAAATATTTCTACCTTCTGGATGTATCTCAAAGGCATAGCCCAGTGAGTGGACCAGGAATAGCTGGAGGAGAACCAGGTGCCATGCAGAAATGCCATCAGGGGCCCTGAAGCTGCCGGTACTTCCTTCTTCTCAATTAGTCTAATAATTGATTGAGCACTTAATATGAATAATGCGTCACGCTAGTTGTGGGGGAAGTATGGAGAGGAATAGAAACAGCCCTTTCCCGCGAGATTGTCATGTATCAGAAGGAGAAGTGTGCGGTAAATAGCAGTAGTCCAAGGCGGAAACGCAGTTACTCTTCCTTGTTGGCCCATTCTGCCTTTGCGATGGGCCTACTCCCTGAAATGTGTGTGTAACCCAGAAATCGGTATGCGTGGGGCTTTCGCAGCGCCATGTGCAAGGATCCGTACCCATCAGTGACCATTTTTGCATCATGCGGTGTGTGCATTCCCAGAGGAGGTCAACCACGGTGGCCTCTTGCTTTGGCTCTCAGGCTGTAAGCAGTATCTTTTTACAGTTGAGTCACTGCCACGGTTTTTGCATGTGGGGGCTTTTTGTTGGTGATTCCATGGTTTAAATAATTTCCTAATGGCGAGGTGCTGCATGGTGCCCCTAAGTTGGAGAAAGTAGTGCTGTGTCTTATGAAGAAAACTCATGAGTTAGGTGAGTTTGGATCCGGCCGGAGAGCTTGTGCTGTTGGCCCTGGGTTCCATGTGCATGAATCGGTTATAGGGCGTCTTTGAAGAGGAGCACACCGGCAACGAGGTTATGCATTGATCAACTGATGAAACTGTTGTGACCAGACGCTTTGGGGAACCCAGCCCTGTATTTCCTGTAGGAGCATTCAGGATCCACGCATTCAGCGGTCACACTGGCTTTACAGAACATCGCGGCTGAGCATCATGGGAATCGACTATATTTGTTAAAAGAATGACTGAGACCACGGTTGTCCCAAGAGGGACAGCAAATGTGCTGTCGACGTGCCCAGACAACCTCTAGTTGGAGGAGGAAACGTGAGCTGAGTCTTGTGGGGCGGGGGCAGGGGAGGGCATCAGACGTAGAACAACGAAGTTGGTTATGCGTGCCTTGCAGGGTGGCACAGCATGCGCAGAATCAGCCGTGGAAGACCCAAGAGCACAGTGCTAAGGCCCAAGCTCAGACCCTCTGAATCTGAAGGCAGCCCTGCAACAAATGGGAGTTGCCGTTGGGCAACTTACTCAGTCCCCAGTGAAGTGGGTCAATAATAGTGTGTATCTGCTAAGCTCGCTGTGAGGATTAAAATCAGTAACATCTGAACCAAGAGCCTTTGCCAAGAGACTCGTCTGTGCACAATAAACATTTAAAGCAAGTCAGCTGTCATTGTTGCTATTCTTTATATTATGGGTCAGCATCTATTTCCATGTGGATCAATCATACGGGCATATGAGGCAAGATTGTGGGACGTGGAGCTGGAAATACCGGTTAAAGGCCGGTCCCGAAGACCTGGGATTCTCGGTGAGGGTTTCTCACACCGTAGCACTGGGGAGCAACAGTGGCCTTTTGAACAGGGGACAGGGTGCCAGGCCAGTGCTCCAGCCAGAAGCTGGGCGTGGGAGGGAGAATGGATAGGAAGGTGCACGGGTGGGGAGCGAGGCCACTGGGAACGTGTGCAGCCGGGAGGTGAGGATTCCAGGGTGAAAAGGAGGAGCGAGGGGTCGTGAGTTCTGGCAGAAGTCGACTCAAAGAGTCAGAGATCCTCCCAGGGCGCTGGTGGCGGTCTGCTTCCTCATCCGGCGCGTTTCCACGGCAGCACCTTGTCCGCGGAAGTCCGGGAGCGCCGGACAGAGCGCATGTGCAGGTTTCTGTACGTGTACTGACTTTGATGCCCTTGTTGCAAAGGGAGTTACAGGGTTCGAGCAGGAGGGCCAGGTGGAGCATGGATCCGTTTCAACAAACAAGATGGACGGGGAGCCCACGTCGGGGGCGGGCGTCGGGGGAGAGGCTGAGTGCCCTCCGAGGCCTGGGGAGTGGGCAGAGCTTCATAAACTGGGGTGATGTTGATGGAAAGCTGATAGCCCTGTGGTAGCAAGAGGCCCCTCTCAAACCTTCCATCTCAGAATCAAGCAAGTGGAAGCAGGGCTATAAATCTCATGATTCGTAAGTAAAACACCCAAGAGAAAGGGAGGGAAGGCAAGAGGAAGGAAGAAGGCCGGCCTTCGGCACTGAAAGGTAAGGCCTTTGTAGGACCAGCAGACACTTAGATACAGGCTTCTCCGCTCTCTAACAGTCCGGCTACATTTTCCCTACAAAATAGGAATGGATTCAATGGGCCAAAAAAATCTCTTTAGTTTTTTTTTCCATAAAATAAAAGACACACTTTTCATTTTCACCAGTAACTGTATTGATTTGGATATTGGGAGTATGCCGGCTGCCTCCCGTGTGGTAGAACGCTGACTGTTCTCAATGAACACCTCGATCTGATCACTGTGAACGTCAACCGGTCCACCCGACCGTGGAGCATCATCCGGTGAGAAATCTCCAGCATGAAACTTCGCAAACCACTTTTGACACATTTGATCCATGACAGCAACTTCACACACTGCATGCATCTTTTTTTTTTTTTTGCATTTCAGTTGTGTATTTACCTTTCTTGAAATAATAAATCATAAGACATATGCTGAAAATGTTGCATTTTTTCTTCTGTCTTCACTATTAAAACGGCTACGCAGAAGCTCACAAAGTGTGATAAGTTTTTTTCTAATGCAGGCTGCTATGACAGCTATCACAATACAACCTAACAAAATCGTTTCGAATGAAGTTAAAGACAAGTAAGCGCTACTAGAGCCATTATTCGGGGGAAAAGACCAAGCGAACTTTTGGGCAACCCCATGCCACAGCCTGACTAAAGTTCCAACAGGACACTGAGAAGTTTTGGCACTTTCTTTGACAGCTTCAGTTCAAACACATGTCCAATGGGGCATACCTAGATGCCCACAAAAATATTTTAAATGCCTCCATTCTTACATCTATCCAACTCCTTTCATTTTGGGGAACAGGCTGGGGTGGGGGAGGCCCAAAGCCAAAGAAGACATCCTGTCTCTCCTAGAACAACGAGGCTCTTTTCTCCTTTCCAGCGAAAAAGCAAGTGACGAAGGGTGGCAGCTGGCGCTAGCGCCCTCACCTGAGTTCACCTGTGCGTGCGCCTTAGGGAGCGGGGCGCGCAGGGCATGTATTCCAACAAAAACAACGAAGCACCGCCATTTTATCTGCTCACCCCCCTGCTGACACGGTTGCACACGGGGTATTTCACCAGTTTCAAAGCCGGGTTCCTCAACAGGAATAGCTGTCAAGTCTTATGATTTGGGGAACTGCCAAACAGACCAAGGACCAGAGGAGGGGGGAGGGGAAGGTAAAGGAGGGGGGAGTGGGGGTGGGAGGGGAGGAGAAAAGAGAGTGATTCCTTGCAGCCCCTTTTTTCTTTTTCCCTGTTGGAAAAACCACCTTCCAGGCCCCACTGTTTATTGGCTCCTGCCACGCGGCCTCCAAAATGGAACAACCACCGCCAGAGCCAGGGGAGACCATGAGACTTTCTGTCTTAAGCCTGGAATCCCCTTGCAAACCCCTGGTGGGGTATCAAGGCCAAGAAGAAGGCTTAATTAGGAAAAATGCAGAGTCACAGAAACCCCCGCGGAGGACTCTGCTCCAGCCCGGCTCTCTCTCTCTCTCTCCCCAGAGCGGAAGGCATTTGCATCTCCACCTCACAGCTCACCAGACGGGTTGGGCAACTGGATGAGATTTCCATAATCTCCATAAAAATAAAAAGATAACATGTGTCCTCACCCCAAAAAGTATTTAAAAGACTGTGTGGGCTCCATGAGCCAGGACATACCCCCATCTCAACTGTGTTTTCCAAAACCTGACTTCAAAAAGGAAGCCCACGGAGGAGGGGAAAGTGCCCGGGCTGCGCCGGGAGTCACCCTGGCAGAGCGTGGCTCGGGGCCAGGAGGTAGGAGCAGCCCTTACGGGAGGGGCAGGGTGTGTTCGTCCACAGCAACGCCGGCCCCTCAGCCACGCCCGGGTCCAAGGGAAGTTCAAAGAGGCCCAGCATTCTGCGCTCCCCTCTGGACAAAGGGCAACCGAAGGATTGCTTAGAGATGGCTTGCCATAAGGCCGGACCTCAGAGTCTTTTGCTAAAGCTTGAGAAAACCCCAACATTCAGGATTTTGACACACTCCCCGAGGTTTAAGGGAGCTTTGAAACCTAAAACGTGCTTTCTTTCCCAGGAAGGTAGCTCTGAATAAAAAACTAAACCTGTGAGGAAGAACATGGTAGTTCGCTATCCCCAATTATATGTAACAGGAATGGTCCGGTGCGGCCCAGGAGCCCAGAAGTCTCCTGTCATTTCTGTTTCTGACGCTGGGACAGCGGCTCACGTTCCCACCACCACCCGTGAGAGCCGACACGGTGCCCGCTTGGGTCGGAGGCTGTGACATCGGTTGATTGCAGGGCCCAGAATGAACATCGGTTGCCAACATGTCTGACTGAAGGTAACGGCCTTGGAGTCATTGATTATTTGATTGGCCATTGACCCCAGCACGGAGCTCTGGTTCGTCCCTCCATTCCAGTGCGGAACAACCTTTGCGGCCTGACCGTTCTTGATTGCTGGGGGCCGTGCAGCAGCCAGTAGAAGCATTAGCAGTGCCGCTGGCCTCTGCGCATGGGAAGCTGGAATGTACCGTCACCCCACTGTGACAACCAAAATATGTCTAGACGTGGCCACGTGTTCGCAGAGGGGGAGCGGGGGGGCCCCATCACTGCCCAGCGAGAACCCCCAGGTGTAGAGACAAGGATTAGTCCCCTGCCTACGCAGATCTCGTCTTTGAGCTCAGCCAGCAACCCAGGACCCCAGCCGCCCCAGGACCTGCCCCAACTGCCCGAGGAAAGCAAGTGCCACGGCTGCATGTCACGTCGGCCAATCCTCTCCGCACCGCGGCTCTTGGACTCCTTCTCAAGCCTACCCGTGAGGCCTGCCTCTGAAGCCCTGACAAAAATAACTGAACCTCCCCGTCCGCTGTTTCTTCCGGGTCCCCCGTCCCGCGCTCGGGGGTCTTCTAGGGGAGGAAATTCTCATGAAGCAGCCCCCGAACTCGAGAGCCTCGTGAAGCACCCCCATCCCCAGCAGCCCGCCGTCCCCTCTACGCACACCCAAAGCCAGGGGGTAATGGCCAGCAACTGCGCTCTCCTCCCGTGGCCCTAAGGACGCCGGCCGAGGAGTCCGCAAGGAGACGCACAGGCCCACCGTGTTTAGTGTCCAGTCTGTCTCATCAGCTGCCTTGAGCAACTGTCGTTGTTTTCCACAAGGCAAAAGTGATCCAGCGTCCAGGCTCATCCTGAAAAGCCAGCCACTAGTAAGTGTGTCTCCAGGGACAAGCAAGGCCAGCGAGGACGCGGTGCTCTGCGGAGTGTCCGATGTTTCTCCATTCAGTCACCCATGGGAGCAAGACTCTTGTCTGACAACCCACCACGGCGCCTTCTACTCCGAGAACAGGGTCTGAACCATTGTAGATACTCGATAACTATTTGCTGAAGGAGTTAATGTGCTTCTCAAGAACATGAGGTCAATGACGACCAAAGACCGTGTTCCCAAGAGAGGTTGTGGGAGCCAGAAATCTCAGGCGACGCCTGAGTCCTGTCCCAGGTATACACATAACTTCTCCAATTTACTAATCAGATCCTAACCCAAGAGTGTGCAGGTGTCTTAACATCCCAGGTTATCTGGTGGGTCTGATCTAATCAAGTAAGACCGCAGGGGAGACAGGCTGTTTCCTGAAGGACAGATTTGACAGGGAACCGGATGTGCCAGATTCTCTGCTACGGGATTTCAAGACATAGGGACTCATGTGACAGGGAACGCAGGCGGCTTCCGGGAGGTGGAAGCCACCTCCAGCTGACAGCCAGCAAAACAGGGGCCTGAGCTCTCCGATTGCCGGGAACTGAGTTCTGCCACGACCACGTGAGCTTGGACAAGGACCAGGCCTTCCGAGAGGAACCCCAGCCCCAGAGTCCCGGCCAGGGCCAGGCCAACACCTCGACTGGCAGCTGAGCAGAGACGCGGCCACGCCCCACCCAGACCTCTGACCTTAGAACTGGAGGCTGTAAGCAGGCGTGGCTTTGGGCCGATACGGGTGATTTGGGATAGAGATATCAAAACTAGAACAGCGGTCAAAACGACAGAGTGGTTGGGGAAACAGGGCACAGGGCACATTCTCAGAAAGTTTGTATCATGTGTAACCAAGCATCTCAGGAACACGTTCCAGCTGACGCTTGAGGCCGGGCTGCTACTTCGGGACGTGGTCGCGGTCCCCTCACTGGGCGGAAGCAGCCTGAGTCTCCCCCCCTCCCCCGCCCCGCCTGCTACCTGCCGGCAGCTTCCGTGGGGTGGGGGGCCCGGCACCGGCGGAAGGAGAGGGATGGAGAGGAGGCAGGACAGGAGGCAGGGGCGGGGAGCGAGAGGTGGGGGCGCCTCGCTGGAGAGCAAAGCGGGAGGGTACGGCGCGGGACAGACTGAGCCCATGTGGGGGGCACGCAGGAAAAAGAGAGGCAGGGAAAAGAGGGGTCAGCCAGTCCTGTTCCACTGCACTAGGAAGGCAAACCCAGTTTGGTTTACTGGCGACACAGATTGGCCTGACCTGAAGAATTTTTTTTTTTGGGGGGGTTGCCAGGTGGATTTCTTTGCATGGACGTCACCGGGAAATGGCCCTTTGTGTTGTCACAAAAGGCCCAGTTGTATACAGATGATGCCAGCGTGCCCACATACGGCCAAGGACAGGTGGCATCTGGTGCAGGTTCCCCGCCGGCGTCCTCTGTCCCGGGCTGCCAGCTGCAGGCGTCTGGCGGGGAAGCCCCAGCGACCGGTAAGCGCAGGTGCACATGGCAAGGGCCTGTCTCCCTGCGGAAGGCGCCCCTAGCGGCTCCCACCTTCCCTGGTCACAGTGCAGGAGGGAGGATGTGGTCCCCCAGGGCACAGGCAGAGAGGAAGGCTTTGCGGCTGACACAAGGACCTCCTGCCCCTCGAGCAGAGACGCTCGCCGGCCCTTGCGCTGCCCCAGCCACATTCAGCAACGTCTGGGGACGTTTTGGTTGCCACGTCGGGGGTGGGCAAGGAGGACTATTGCTCACAGACACCAGAGAAAGCGATGGAAACCAATCGCTGCGGCTGCCCGCCCCCGCACAGGTCCCTATGTTGGGTATATTTGAAGTTTTATGTTGGACAAACAGAGAACAAAAGGGAAAAAAAACTCTGCTATTTCTGAGGTTCAAAGGCAGGACTGAAGTGAACGCTTCACGGGGACAGGGCTGTCTCGCTCAGCTGCCCACAGGGAAGAGTCACCGTACGCTACGGAAACCAGTGCCAGCCATTCGCAGAACCTTGGTGCGTTGCCTTCCAGCGAGATGGTCTCAGACCAGTGCCCTCGGCCGTCTCTGCACGTCCTGCGCCTCGCACCTCGCACGAGTCTGGCTCTGCGTTTGGGGGTCGGACGCATGGCCTTAGGCCCCAGGGCTGGGCAGCCCAGCGGGCAGCGATGTGAGTTCTCATTCTAGGAGGTTCCACAGGAAGAAAACACGTCCTGGGCAGGGCAGGGCGGGACAGGGGGGTGGCTGGGATGCAGGGCCACCCGGGACAGGCGTCCGGCGGGCTGGCCGTTGCTGCAGGTTCCAGGCAGCGCCCCTGTTTCTCTAGGTGGCTCCACAGGTCACGGGGAGCCGCGCTCGGGAAGGCCAGGCCGGGCGGGGAGTGGTTCTCAGCACACTCTCTCCTCCCGCTTCCGGCCCCTTGTCTAGCTGTCCGCGCTGTCCCTCGGTCTCCTCTGAGCCGTGCCGTCTCAGCAGGGGACAGCAGTGCCGTGCCCCAGTGAGTGGAAGCCTGGGGGGTCTTCTCGGCTGAGCCGGGGGGACCGCGTGCTGCTGAGTCAGAAGACAAGGAGGCGTGGGACAGAGACGCAGAGACGCCTGGAGAGAATCGGGGAGAGTGACGCAGAAAGACGTGGTCGGGGACCCACAGGCACGCTGGTGGCAGCCCAGGTCTCTCTGCCTGAAAGCTGGGAAGTGCGCCAAGGACCAGAGCCAGGAGAAGCAAGTCCTTCTGTCCGTCTTAAACATGTGGGGGCTTTTCTTGTTACCCACTTTTTAAAAAATTGATTCGAGAGAGAGAGAGGATGGGAGAGAGAGAGAGAGACAGAGAGACGAGAGAGAGGCATTGATTTGTTGCCCACTTATTCCTGCCTTTATTGGTTGCTTCCTGTATGCTCCCCGGCCAAGGATCAAACCCGTGACCTGGGTGTGGCAGGACGAAGCCCTGACCCACTCACCTACGAGGCCAGGCCTGTCACCCGCATGAGTCTTAAGCACCCACACAACAGGGTCCATGGACGTCTATAAAGAGGCAGGTGGACAACCTTCCCGTCCCCTCGCCTTTCCCCTGTGCTGGGGCAGAAGGGGCCAGGTTCGGGGCGGACGCCCAGGAAGGCCGGGGCTGCCCGGGTGCGGGGGCCGTCCGCGTCTCCGCAGCCCGGGGCGTGCGCCACAGCTCTGCCCGCGCAGGCTCCTGCCTCGCTCAGGGGCGCCCACGACGAGAGACAGAGAGTTCCTCGAAGTCCGAGAGCGGCCACTCCTTCCCTGCGTCTGCTCGAGGGCCAGGAGGTCGCTGTGTCAGCCGCAAAGCCTTCCTCTCTGCCTGTGCCCTGGGGGACCACGTCGTCCCTCCTGCACTGTGACCAGGGAAGGTGGGAGCCGCTAGGGGCGCCTTCCGCAGGGAGACAGGCCCTTGCCACAGGCGCTGGTTCATTGCCAGGGGGTTTATAATAATCCCACAGCAGAAAAACCCGGATTTGTGGGGATCCGACAATGACCACTGACGGATGGCCTGAGCTCCCCATGGTCCCCTCTCTGTTTTTTCTTTTCATTCAATGAATTGTAACATTTACTGAGTCTCTACTATCTGTGAGGGGGTGGGGGCTGGGCGTGACGTGGACTCAGACATCCATCTGCCCTTGAAGATCTTTCTTTTATTGTTTTATTGCTTCGATTTCAAGAAATCAATAAATTCTTTTCTAGAACAAATAAGCTGAGTGCCTGCAATCAGCAGAAACATAGCAAAACCCATCTAGGAGATAAAAATAGACAAGAATATGGGTATTGAGGAAAGACAAGGTGCGGCCAGGGATAACGTGAGCCCCGAGAATTCAGCCTGTAGGGTCTGCGTGAGAGACGGACCCTATATGTGGGCTCCCCGCTTCCCAGCAGCCGGCGGAGACAGACAGCCGTGCGCACCATGTACCCACAGTATGAAAACCAGCCGAGGAAATGTATCAGAACAAACACTCCTACTGTGCTGGAAGAATGTTTTTTCTGTTATTCTTATAACACAGGCTCCCTGGGGTGTGAAGCTACCAGTGTAGCTGGAAGACCCACAGGGAGAAGTCGTGCCGATGAACACGAGCCGGAGGGTGTGGCCGGGTGTAAATAGACAGGGCAGGCTCGGAGGAGAGAGGAAGGCGCCTGTAGAGAGCTTGCGGAACGGGGTGCTGACGGTGGGATCGATTTCCAAACAGGCAGAAAAAGCAGCGTTGCCAGGGAGGGCACAGCCTGGGCCCAGGCGCGGCCTTGCGGAGGAGCAGCACCTTTTCAAACGCAGGCGTCCGCAGGTGGCTGGAGCTGAGCTCCCGCGGAAGCAGGAACAGGAACAGAAGTTGGAAAAGGCAGCCTGGAACCAGATTGTGACATTTCCTGGAGGCAGGCTGGGGGTGGAGATGTTATTTTGTAGGTGGTGGTGTGCGTGGAATGGGGGGGTGTGGAAGCCCCGGACCGGACCGCAGCCGGGACGCACTGAGAGAGGAGGAGGCGGTGAGACCCCAGCCGCGGCTGGGGACACACAGTCCGAAGTGAGGGCAATGTGAACTGGGCAGTGGACGGAGGAAATAAGGAGGGTTCAAGGAAGACTTATGGGCTTTGGCTAAGGCCTCAGTCCTTGGCAAGGAACCTCGGCTTGGAATGGAGACACTGCGATGTTGGTCAGCGGAGCAACCTCGGGTTGAGGGTGGGAGGAAGGGGTATGACGAAGGCTTCGGCTTTAGAACTCGCGCAGCCGGAAGGATTGGTGTGGCGTTCCCTGGAAAAAGGAAGCCGGATGCAAACCCTCGAGACTCAAGTGTATTTGCAACATACAAGCGGGGGGCTGTCATTCTCAGGGCCTGAAGCGTTGTCTGCGACGTGGCGGAAGGGATGGCGGAAGGCTCTGCCCGGGGATACTCGTGCGGTTATAGACCTATTTTCCGATCATTCGGGTCTGAGTGTTTTACATTTGGTTTCCTCGCCCATGACCCGTGGGGACCTCCTGGCCTCACTTGAGGACTCTCTGCAGTGTCTTACGGTAAATCCGAAACGTGTTATCCGTTTATCATGGCGACGTGCTTGTACAACAGAGAACCTCCTAACCATGCGTGTGTGGGGTACGGGTGGACCTCACGTGGCCTGTGGACTTTTGGGTTTTTTCCTCCGCAGATCAAAGAACAGATGTGGAGGTCATGTCTTGGAGGTCAAGGAATTCGCAGAGAGGAGCGCTTGTCGGTTGGAACCATTTCTTACGGAAAGCATCAAGCTTCCTGACTTGTCTCCCTGAGCATGTGGCTGCGACGGATCTTTCCCCACACTGGTTGCTTGAATCAAGGAAATCAATTGCCTTTCACCTGGGCCCGGGAGCTCTTAGCAACTCCAGCTTTGAAGTCACATTTCAAGGGCAAACTTTCCTCCCGTATCTACCCAGCACTTCTCATGAGCGGCACCCAGCGCAACATGTTGGACCATGCCTGGCAGAAAGCGGTAGTGATAAGTACCCAGAGAGAGCTTTGAGTGATGAACGCTTTTTAAAATCATGGCGAGGTATTTCTGGCTGGTGTGGCTCAGTGGATTGAGCACCGGCCTGTAAACCGAAAGATCGCCCATTCCATTCCCGATCAGGGCACATACCTGGGTTGCGGGCCAGGTCCCCAGCTGGGGACGTGCAAGGATCAACTGATGGATCTTTCTCCCCCTTTCTTTCTCCCTCCCTCCCTCTTCCTCTGAAAATAAATATTTTTTTTTTTAAAAATCATGGTGATATAGAATAGCCTGCTGCCCCGGCTGCCACTATTCTTGCCACGGTTGTCTGGGTTCCATGTTTATGGTCAGAAGGCATTGGTTTGTCTGCTGTCTTAAAAATTATAAAAAGCGTGGGGGGTTTTCTTATCTTTTGGGGGTGGAGGGGTGATGAGCTGGTATCTTCTTAAGTCCATATTGTCTGGTATTGATTGTATTGACAGGAACTGTGTTTTGAGGTGGAAATTGTGAATATGGCCAAGGCTAACAAGGGGCCGGTGGATTTCAGCGAGGCAAAGGATGAATTAAAATGGAAGACAGAATCTGAAAATCTCATCTGAGGGTGACTCGTTGCAAACGAATGTGATCCACTGGTCTGGGAAGTCCGTTCTGCAGAGGGCAGAGGAGAAAATCGGCGGCCCCACCTGAGCGGGTGGCCACGCCCCTCGTAGCGCACCTGCACAGGAAGGGTTCCCGGAGCAGGTTGCAACGGCTTCCGCTGTGCACACTCTTAAAGCGCCGCTGTACGATGCCTGCCTGTGGAATGTCTGTCTTCTGTATCTTAAACCATGGATAACCTTTCAGGATTTTTTTTTTAAAGACTTCATTTTATTTATTTTTAGAGAGAGAGGAAGGGAGGGAGAGAAACCTCAACGTGTGGTTGCCTCTCACGAGCCCCCCCGCCCCCCGCCAGGACCTGGCCCGCAACCCAGGCCTGCGCCCTCAGGGGGAATCGAATTGGCGACCCCTAGGTTCGCAGGCCGGCACTGAATCCACTGAGCCACCCCAGCCAGGGCCTTTCAGGACTTTTTGTCTATTTCAGACGTACAAACCTGAGCGCCCACACCCAGCTCCGGAATTGTTCCCGACTTCCTGTCCCTCACTGCAGTCTGCTCACCCCTCACACCTATCCACACCTGGCCAGGTGTTAGGCAGCGGATCTGACGGGTTCGTGCCTGTTTGCACCGTGGTAGGAAAATGCTCCCCCCAGCGCGTCTCCGCCCACCTTCCTGGAGACTTGTTATTTTTGTCTGCTTGTTTTGAACTTTTATTCGGGCCCAGGGTTCCGTTCGTCTAGGTGAGAGGTATGAGTCTGGATGAACAGCTCAGAGAGGGTGAGCGGGTGGGCGGGCTGTTGCCGGCAGGGAGGCAGGCAGGTGGCTGAAAGTGCCTTGTGTACTTGTTCTGAAGCCGGTGGAGCTTCGAGGCGCCCTGGACCCTCAGGACGCACAGGCCTCGGTCATGTGTCGGCCAGCTGCCCACCTCTGCCCAGCTCCAACCGCGCCCCCTATGCCTGCAGGGGGTCCTGGCGGGGGGGCGGGAAACAGTCCCCGAGACTGCAAACGTCATCGGGGAGCAGCAGGAGGTCAAGGGCACAGGAAGCCATGCCCTGGCCTCATCGACAGGGGCCTCCAAGCTCCGAATCAGGGCAGACAGCAGCAGTGAGATGCCGCAGCCGCAGGCGCGGCTTGCAGGGGCCCGGCCCGGGGCGGAGTTGTCCCCCGTGGTGGGCCCTCCTCGGCACTGTCGGGTGGCCAGCCGCATCCCTGGCCTCCGCCCGCTCCTGCATGCCAGGAGCACCCTTCCGTCTCCAGTTGTGCCCCAAACTCCCACCTCACCCTGTCGCCTGGAGAACTTCCAGCTTGCACCGTGGAGTCTCGATGGGACCCGTGATCAAGGCCCAGAACCGCTGATCCTCAGAGGAGCCCACACAGAGGGTCAAGCAGCTGGGGCCATTGAGGGCCGCACAGACAGTGCCGTGGGCCTCCCCGCTCAGGGAGCAGCCCCCGCGCCTGTCTAGATCCCAGCCCCAGCCTGCCCGCCCCTCAGAAGCCAGCCTGGTGACGGGGTAGAGACGCCACGGGACTCCAGCACACCCACTCCCCTTCCTCCCTCCTTCTCTCCTATGCGTTCCAGCCTTCAGGAGCCATGTCCTTTTTCAGAGACAGCTTCCCTGCTGCCCAGGAGATAAAACACATCGCAGCAGAGCTGGAGAAGAAAGACCCAGCCGGAGGAAGAACAGCAGGACGTGGGGGAGAGATCGGGCCAGGAGAAAAACAAGGCAGGGGCACCCAAGAAAAAGGAACAGGTCACTGCTGCCACAGGGAGAGGAGGAAAAACAAGCCAGGGTGGGAATTATCCACAGGCTGCATTTGAAAGAGGGAACGCAGCAACATGTAAATACATGTGCTTAACCAGAGAGACCGCTGATGTCTACAAACTTCCTCAGCTGGTCCTAAAAGGGGAGGAGAGGAAACAAGGTCAGGGAGACGGATTCGCACCCATACACGCGTGCGGAAGGCAGCACCGTCCCACGGGTCTTGCGCCTGGGAGCCGGCCTTGGCGAGCCCTTCCCGGAATGTTTGCCTGGCTCCCTGACCCGGGGAACAAAGACCACCGTCTCAGAGGGGGACCGTGGGTGAATCTTAATGCGGTCGATTGTGTCCATCTGGATGCTTCGGGGCAAACAGGACGGCTTCCCACGGGCGAGTCTCACCAGAAAATGAATTTATTAAAGAATAACGAGTAGCTCCTCCGATGCGCAGCTGAGAAGGTCAGGCACGGTGGAGGAGCCTCCCCAAACAGCCGCAGTCGAGAGCAGGCTGCTGACAAACCCGGCCATGACGCCTGCCCTCGACCGCGAGCGAGGACGCAGGGTTTGCCTGGACTCGGAAACAGAACCCGTGTTCCAGGCAAGGGACGGCGACGATGTGCGTGTTAGAATCCATTCAGCCCTCTTTCCGTGGCTCGAGTCCTCAACCCAAGGCGACTTTGCCTACAGGGGACATGGGGTGATGTCTGGAGATGGGTTTTCTTGTCATCCGGGGGGGACACAGACGCGACGGCCTCTGGTGGGGGCAGGCCAGGGGCGGGCTCAGCAGCCGCCGAGGCCCGATGCCCAAAGGCGACTGCCTCCACGGGCAGCGTGGAGCCCCGGGGCACCCACCCCGAGTTCCTGCCTCAGCAAAGCCAAGGGCGGCTCCCCTGCCGGGACCTCAGGCCGCACCCAGGGACCGGCTCCTCAAGGATAAAATCTGCAAACACCAAGTGTGACACCCATCGTCGGCAACGTGCAGCCTGTGGGCCAGCTCCGGCCCTGCGCCTGTTTTTGCGCCACTCAAATGATGTGTATATTTCTAAATGGTTAAAAAAAGAATCGCCTGACTCCCCTGGTGGGTCGTTGCCTGCCCACCCAGGCTCCTGGTGCCTCAGGCCCTGCCTGCTTCTCACACCCCCCCATCCCCCCGCCCAGCAGCCCCTGCCATCTGTCCTCCCCAGCAGGGACCGGGGTTGGGCACGTGCTCTGAGGCCAGGCACGGCGGTGGCCGCCCCCCTCCCAGGACGGCAGCATCATGGCACGGCCGATGGGCAATGTGGGCAGGGGAGTGGGGCGAGCCCCTCCCCCACCCTCATGCAGGCTCCCCGCCCTTCTTCCTGCTTCTGGATCAGGGACCCTGAACTGGCACCGGGCCATGACGTCGCAGGCCTTGCCAAGGAGCCGCCCTCTTCTCATTTCCGCTTGCAGAGCAGGGCTCCAGGGTTGCCCCTCCCCGTCCCTGACCAGCCCACCCTTCGGCGGCTGCACGACCCACAGGGAGCACCCCGGTCTTCGGGCTCCTATGGGACCAGCACGGTAGACTGTGCTGTACCGATGCCGCAGGACTCTGTCCGGGTTTCCGGGCCACTCTTCACACACGAACGAGCTCGCTCAGCCTACGGGCCAGAGAAGCCAGGGCAGGGGGCGCGCGAGCCGAGGCCCGTGGGAGCGGCCCTCGGCTGCTGACCGCGGGGGTCCGTGCCTGCACGTCTCGGCGCCCTGACGCGTTCTGCAGGCTCCAGCTGCCACGCGGCCCCTCGCAGGCGTGGTGGCGCGCCCTTCACCGCGGCGTCCCCCATCTCATCTCCCCGCCCCTGCGGGTGTCCCCGGGACCCTCACACAGCAGCTGCCTGAGCTCGGCCCTGTCCCGGGTCTGCTTCGGGGGAGACCTGAATCTAGGCCGTTACAGAGTTTAGAGCTCAGTTTAGGTGTGTGGAAAGCCCGCGTGAGTGCTCTCGGCGGTCCCCGGCATCTGTCTCCTGCTTCCACAGGATTGGGACGCAACAGGCTCAGGGACGCCCCCTCTTCCAGCCCCTGACCCCCCTCCTTTCGTTTCCAGTCGCCAGCTTCGGAAGGAGCCGCCGCCGCCATCCTCAGCCTCCCAGCCCAGCCAGCGCTTGCCGTTTGCTGACCGTCCCTCCCGGCGGCTGGTCGACTGCCAGCTCCCGGGTGCATCGGGACTGCTCCCCCGCATCATCCGTCCGGCTTCCCACACCTCCCTGTTCCTGGGCTCCCATTTTGACCCTGACAATGCGGCTCTGCAGGGTGTGGGCGGCCTCTTCTGAGAGGAGACCAAGGACAAGCGGGAGGGAGCCCAGCATCCCTTAAACCAGTAAAGTGGCCAGTTCTCTTCCAGGGCATGGGGAAGCCGTCCCAGGATGAGAGGGTGGCACTCAGGACGCCAAGGGAGCCACCTCGGCCTTGGAGAAGAGCTGACCCACGCCCTGGTGCACCTGCAGCCCAGGTGCAGCCCACACCGCCCCTCAGCTGCGGGACTTCCTGCAGAACCGTGTCCTGGGTGAGGCGGTGAAGCTCACCAGGAACATGGCCCACGCCTGGCTCGCCCCGCAGGCTGGCCGGCTCCTGGCTGGGCTGGGCTGCGCTGGTGTGTCTTTGAAAGCCTTCCCCTCAAGTGCCACCAGGATCCTGTGCAGCCCTGAGGCCTTCGAGGGGCTCCCTGCACCCCCTGGTGTCTGGCTTTTGCCTGAGCCTCTTCCTGCAACCACAAGGCGTCCTTTTCACCAGCCTGGAGCCTCTCCCATGCATTGGACCCAACGGAAACAATAAAGCCTTTTTCAGGGAGGAAAGAAAAAAAAAAAACTTGCATCGATGAATGAATATTTTAAAATCACAGCAACACAGCAAGCCAGCAATGGGCTCTTACACGCGTGCCCGCGGACGTTCACAGACAGTCAGCCCTTAAGGCTGCCGCTTTGACAAGCACGGAGAAACCAAATGCGATATCATTAAGGTTTCATGTTTTTTCTATTTGGTTCATAAATGGCACGCGTGCAAGCTAAATCAATTGCTCTACCAAACAGAACCCTGGCCCTGCAGAAAATAATATCTTTGTGGAAAAAACGAGCCACAGGAAAAGGAACGCGTGGAGAGCGCCTCCCAGGCTCTGTGAGTGGCCGAACTGGAGCAGCGCTCTCAAGCAGAAAAGATTAAATATTGATCCTCGGCAGGGGCAGGGAGGGAGCCGTCTCTGCCCCCTAGGGAGGGAAAATGCTCAAACCCCACTCTGTGTCCATGACAACTTTCCAGCTTTGATAGGATAAGTGATTTTTGGAAGAGCCATCTTACTGAGATCATCTGCTGTAATTGTCACTGAAGAAATGATAATGCCCACCCCCCGCTGAGAAAATATGTCTTTGCAGAAATGCAAGCGCAGTTCGAATGTCAGGATGACTGGCCGTTAGCAGAACTTAATGCACACGCCCAGGCCGGAATGATTCTTTTATTGTCTCTCACAATCTCAGATGGACTTTTTTAAAACATAATTTGCTTCTATTCTAATGGATGGGGAAGTCGGTACTACATATAATTGATAAATGACCAAAACAAACCAACCAGACTTAAAAAGAGACTTCGAAAATCGGCTCCTCTTCCCCCTTCTCTTCCGAGTGCTCAGGTAGGTCATCCCCGTTTTTCACCGGGAAACGTGACAATTTCTTGGTATGGCGTTGCCAACTGTGACCTGACCAATGACGGTTCACGTCAGCCACTTGGACCTTTCTATCCTTCCTCGTTCAGGGATTATCCAACCCGAATGCACGTCCGCACTAAAAACACAGGGCGAGCTGCTCTATTCCGCCTAAGGCTGGAGCTCGGGTGTCCCCTGTGCCTCCTGCACCGGCCTCAGCTGCTGGCACGTGTCCCCACGGGGACAGGCTAGTGCATTTGCAGAAATACGTCACGCCTGCTTTTCTGCTGCACCCGGGTGCCCAGGAGCATACGCAGGGAGCCTTTACTATTGGGAGTGTTTCCAATCCTGCTTCTGAGGAGAGATCAGATGGAGAAGGGGCCTCTTTTCAAGACAGAAAGTGCGGACTTGGGAGGCTGTGAAATTGCTTCTCGGTTTCTGCCTCGGCGTCAGACCTCTTTGGGACCCTAACGCGGTTAGCCTCCCTCTAGAATGGACAACCTCCAACCTCGTCCTGTAATCGGGTGTTGGAGCTGCAGCTCATGGGCGCTTGGGTGGCCCCGTGGGCACAAGGAAGAAGGCGGCTGATGCTAAGGCACAAGGGGGTTCAGCCACATCCAGCAATGCCCCATCACAGCCCAGCCTAAGCTGCTGGCCCGAGGACCCCGCGCAAGAGAAACGGTGGCGGTTTTAAGCCATTACCTTCTGCAGGCTCTTGTCAAAACAGCAAACGCTGACCCGTGCAAATACGTCAAAGGAGTGTCAATTTTATTTTTCCTCTAATGAGTGTACAAGAGTGAAGATCAGAGAATTATGCCCCACTACTCAAAACAGGAACCTTTTTCCATGATAAAAAAAAATGTAATGCTTAAAAACAAATTAAAAAAAAATTAAATGACCAGGCCTGGCCAGGTGGTTCAGTCGGTTGGAGCATCTTCCCATACACCAAAAGGTGCAGGTTTGACCCCTGGTCAGGGCCCATGCCAGGGTTGTGGGTTTGATCCCCAGTCAGGGCACAAATCGCAGGCAACTGATCGATGTCTGTATATCACATCGATCTCTCTCTCCTTTTCCCTCTCTCTAAAATCAATACATATAGCCTCTGGTGAGGACTAAAAGCACCCTGGGCCATTACAAATTTGGCTGCTGTGGGCAGCGGCGAGTGAGACTGTCAGTTTTCATGTGTCAACAGTAGATGACCAGGAGGGACTGCTGTTTTCCAGGTTTCCAGAGGACACCCAACAAACCTTCAGTGAGGTTTGTCCCCCTGTAGCAGTTCCGAAGAAGGCCACTTTTATACCCAGCTGCTGGCATTCCTAACAAGATCTACCATGAGCCCCCAGCGCCATGGAATGCTCTGGCTTCCGTGACTGAGCACCAGCAACCTCTTCGGCTTCGGGGAGAAATCTAGATGAGAAATAATTAGAAATAAGCTTTCCCGGGGGTGGGGGCGGGGGCGCAGTGAGAGACTCAAACTCCCTGGAGAGAGGTGGCAACTGTAGCAGTGAAAACATCCCAAGGGCAAGATAAATGTCAAGGATACCAATGAGGGGACATATTGGCAACATCCGTGAAAGTGTTGGCCTGTGTTTGGCAGCGTTGTCCCCTCCAGAGTTCTCTGGCAGCCGTGCCGATGTGCAGAGGGTGCCTGGGACCGCCAGGACAGAATGGCTCGCGGACGGCTCGCGGAACGAAAGCCAGGAAATGCCTGACGTGTCCACCGGCGGCAGCGGGCGAGCTGCACCGCCCACCAGCGCCCTGGCGAGGGAGGAAGCGGGCTCACGTGCGGAGATGGGGGGCCACCAGCAGCTCGTACTCTCCTGGGTGGAAACAGTTCGCGGCGTTGCTAGATAAAAATGAACACGCAGGGACACTCCTGATAAAGAGCTTCTATGCGTCAGCAAAAGCATTCCCTGGGTGAGCGTTTTGAGGAGTTTCCCTGCAAAACTGGTGCTGCTGCAGGAGGAAGGGGTGGGTGCAGAGCTTCCCTCCCGCGGCCAGTTCGGAGCCATCCTTCCTGCCTTCCTTCGCTTGCTTTTAATTAACATTCAAACGAGTTCTATCAGGGGCTCACGCAAGACCAATGTGTGCTAGACAAGGCTGTTTCATTTTGTGGCCTTTACATTCATTAAACCATTGCTTTTTCCTCCCCCAGGAATAGCCACCAAACTGTTGCCAAATTGTATCCATGATTCTTGTATATATGTCGCTGCAGGGTTCCCGTTCTTGTTGCCTTTATTTCCTTGGGCGCCTTGGAGTGTGCAGCATCTGCAGGGTTAGGGTTTCATTGTACAAGGCGACGTGAGCTTGCAAATGAGGAAGAGAGGGAGAAGCTATAAATAGTAGACCTTAATTTTAGCCATTAAAAAAATGGTGATTCTAAAAAGCTACCACTGTCAGAATCTGGCTTTTTCCATGTGCTCACATCTCTACCAAAAAAAAAAAAAAAAACACACAACTTTTTTTTTTTTTTCCTCCGAGGGAATCCAGGGCAAACTCTCTCAGTTGTGAAATCCCAGAGATGAGAACGCTTTCTCTGAAAAATGTAGCTGGGGAGAAAATGATGCAATCAGGTGGAGAAATAGCGGCCTCCAAAACAAGTTTCCTTGTGTTGACAAAATAGGAGGAGAGAAAAGAGACCCCTTGTGCGGCCTCCTTATCTCCCAGGGTATTTTTGGATCCCAACTGATGCCTGGAAAAATATGCACGCACACATTTTATTTTTAACAAAAGCCCTCCCAAGTATGCAGCCTTGTCAGTCTCTCACTTCATCTTCGGTGACCTGAATAGCCGGGGACCGGCGGAGGGAGGATGGGCGTGGAAGCAACGTGGAGGGAAAGGAGAAACTTGCTGCTGGGAGGTGACCGGGAGCAGGGTGGTGTCAGCCCCCAAGCCGGGAGAGCACGGGTGAGTGGGGCCCGAGGCGGCCCCCTGGAGCAGGCCCTCAGCCCAGGGGCTCGGCCATGACTTGGCAAGGCAGTGTGGGTTTTGAAACTCGCTTTGTCACGGTGTACGCGGAAACCCAGACACGAGAGACCCAAATTCTGGCGAAAGTTTATTTCGTACAAGGAAGCTCACCTGGAGAGGAATCTCTGTGTATTTTCACAAAATTAATTACGGAACAAAACGCGAGCGTGCCCAAAATTAAATCCAAGAGTATCATCTCTCGGTGTCCTGCTCGCGCGCGCGCTCTCCTCACCCCACCCCAAAGCAACACCTTTCCACTCTCAGCTGTTTCTTCTAGAATTTGCCTCCATATTTCAAAATAACATGCACAGAGCGGTATTTCTTGGTTTATTCATTTTAGTCCTTCCTCGACATCTATTATGGTAGTGGAGGATTTTGCTGGGTGACTACTGCAGTTCAAGTTTCCACGTCCCCTCAACTTGGACGTTATGAGTTGTCTTTTTTAATCCTCACCCGAAGATAGATTTGTTGATTTCAGAGAGGCGGGGCAGAGGGGAGAGGGGAAGAGAGAGAGACGGCGATGTGAGAGAGAAACGTTGAAACATCAATCGGTTGCTTTCCGAACGCATCCTCCCTTTCCCGGGGATCGAACTCACAGCTTCTTGGTGTACAGGACAACCCTCCAACCAGCTGAGCTGCCGCCCAGAACAGATGTCGTGAGTCTCGCTTTCCGCAGCCTGGATGCCCACGCGCCTACTTGTAACTACAACAGCGAGAGCCCAAGGCCCAGGTGTTGGGCTGGAGAAGACTGTCTCTGCGGGCACCGGGGCCTTGGGGTGCGGCCTGGAGTCCTCTCCTGCCCCTGCCACGTGGCCTGAGATTTGAGATGGCTTCTTGGAATCCTAGAGGACCCTGCCGGTTTCCAACATTTCCTGGGAAGGAACCGACAGTTCCTGGAAGGAGTCATTCTTCGGGCATGTTGGGTCACAGATGAGAAGGAAACAGGGTATGAGCCAGCAAGGCAACACCCCGCCCAGATGGAGCCCAGGCTGGGGGAGGGGGCGCAGGAGGGAGAAGGGACAGAGGGCAAGGAAAGGAGTAGAAGACTGAGGCAGGGTCTCCTTCCCCTGCTCTTGGGCCATCCAGGACTCCAGGCTCCCTTATTCTCTGCCTCTCTCTCTCTCTCTCTCTCTCTCTCTCTCTCTCTCTCTCACCCCCCTTCCCCTCTCCCCTTCATCTTCCTCCTCCTCCCTAACCCTCCCCAAGTCCCCACGGCAGACAAGACCCACAGGTCCCCACCGTGCTCACATAGACTAGAACCTCTTTGTGCTCACTTAGGTGGCAAAAGCTTCTCGCTGTACCTGGCCTTTTGAAGGGAAAGTCAAGAGCACGCCTCCTTATCTGTGGCCAAAAACTCACCAGGCATTTCCCAGCGGCCTGCCTGCAGACAGGACCGCAGTGGACCCTCGTCACAGCCCTGAAGGACAGGGCCAGCCCCTCCCGGCTTGTGCAGCTGAGAGTGCGGAGGATGCCCCTGCGTGGAGCAGGGGTGTGTTCCATGGAGCATCTCCACGCCCCACGCTCTCAGCCATTTGTGGTGGCTCCCTGTCTCCGTGGGGTTACTGAGCAGTTAAACGGGGAGCTGGAAACATTTGGGTGTTTCGCCATTTAACCATCTCCCCTGAAAGGAAAGCCCGTGGGCCTGGAACTGAACTTGACGGAGCGGCTTTAAGCCCAGAGCCGAGCCCGAGCTTGGAGTTCTGAATGCTCCCTGGGGGTCCCGTCCTGACCAGGGGCTAGCGCTGAGGACCCCCAGGGAAGCCCGCCGAAGCCGAGACGACAGGGCCTGCCCCCCAGGAACGCCCACGCATGGGACGCCCCCACATCTGGCATCCTGGCTCACTCGTAGTGCACACTGTGGGTCCATGGTGACCACTTACGCCACCTCTTCCTCTCTGCCGTGGTCAGCATCCCACAGGATGGCACGTCTCAAGCCCCACAGCAGCGCCTGGCCGGGAACCAGTGGGCTCATAACTCATAAGATCGGAAGATTCTGGGCTCCACTAATTTGCGTTACATGAAGGCTTTGGCAGACACTGGGTGAGAGGGAACCTTCGTGAAAAAAGGCTGGGTAATTGTTTGAATGGAGGAAATGTGGCAGAGAGTAGATAAATCCAATCTCCAGGCCGTGGAGCTGAGAGCCGTGTTACGCTGTCTATCAACAGCATGCACTCTGTCATGCACATGCTTTCATACATGTGCTCATATCTGCTCTTTCCTTTTCCGGACTGTTTAGCGACCACATCCTGGTAACGCAAGTGACTCTCATTGATGTTTGCGTTGGCCCTGTCATGGGGTCCCCTGAGCCTCTAGCAATGGGTCAATGCATGCCATCTCGTAAAGGCCTACATATCTTGCCCTGGCCGGGTGGCTCTGTTGGTGGGAAGACCGCCCCAGGCGCCAAAAGGTGTGGGTTCGATCCCTGGTCAAGGCGCATACAGAAGGCAACCGATCGACGTTTTTCTCTCATATCAATGTTTTTGTTTCTCTCTCTCTCTCTGAAATCAGTAATATCCCAAACTTGGAAGCAGAGATGTCCCAGAGGCCCCCAGTTTGTGGAGGCGGTGAAGGGGCAGGGGTGAAAATTCCGGTCCGAGAGAAAGAACTGGAAATCGCGAGTTCGAACGGGAGCTGTGAGCAGCCTGCCCGCCGGCAACACGGTGATGACCTTTGAACTGAGAGGCAGGAAGTGAAGGACACCGGAATGTGGCTTTCAAGTTTTAATATGACTTTCCAATTACTATCTAGAAATAATTAACTAATTTGGGACGAGACTCTCCAGAAGTCTGTTAAAACGTAGGCCTGGCAAATTAATCAGCACAGTTTCTTCTTGATTCTACTTCTAGCAGAGTGAATAAATTGCTTCTCATGCATTTAATAAATATTAGATAACTAGACATCAGGTTTTTCCTTGTTGTGGCGTGGCTAGGTTCAGCATGCATCGAGAAGTGTGACATTGGATATTCCAAATATATGCCTGCCTTCTACCATGGCAATTAGTACTTCATTTCGCTGGAGTCTTTTTCCCCGCCTCAAGCTTCCAAAAAAGTGCCACACTAATTATGAAATATTCTCATTTGTTCAGTTTAAGCAAGCCCTCAAAGGGCATCCTTAAGATGACAACTTATGAATCGTAACTTGGTTATTATACATTGTTAACTATGATAAAAAGCATTATTGCTTTTAAACTATTATCAATTCACAGCTTTGCTATGAGTCCACAGATACCTCACAAATAATCTGACCTGTTATCATTTTATCCTGATTCCAGACTTGTCCTTTTTAATTTTTAAAACTTTTTTTAAAAGATTTTATTTATTTATTTTTACAGAGAGGGAAAGGGAGGGAGAAAGAGAGGGAGAGAAACATCCATGTGTGGTTGCCTCTTGTGCGCCTCCCACTGGAGACCTGGCTTGCAACCCAGGCATGTGCCCTGCCTAGGAACGGAACCAGCGACTGTTTGGTTCACAGTCTGTCACTCAATCCACTGAACCACACCAGCCAGGGCTAATTTTTTAAATTTTTAAAAAGATTTTATTTATTTTCCCTTTTAGAGAGAGGGAAAAGGAGGGAGAAAGAGAGGAAGAGAAACATCAGTGCGTAAGTCGGGAACCCAGTTGGGGACCTGGCCGGCAACACCGGCATGTGCTGTGACCCAGAATCAGAGCAGTGACCTTTCGGTTTGCAGGACGCCGCTCTACCCACTGAGCCGCCCTGGTCAGGGCGGACCTCCCCTTTTAAAATCAGCACAGACAAGCAGGAGAAAGCCATCCTGTTGGGAACCGGGGTACAGAGAAGGACCCCTCCTGGCAAGAGGTGAAAACAACATCCCTCCCTGCCTGCTTCCTATATGCCTCCCCCCACCCCCGCGTCAGGCTGGACCTAACCCACCCTGGCGCCCAGTCCACAGTGCAGGCTGGGACCAAGCTGCCCAGCCAAGGCAGGGCTGGACCACCCTCTCCCCTCCCCAGAAAGGGTCAAAGCCTGCTCAGTGAGAACATTGATTCTGCAGACCCTCCCAATGGAAAGCTCTCCAGGGGGCTCCCGGGTCCCAGGTTTACCCAGGGATGCTGCTAAATATCTCAAAAGGCGCGGCCCAGCCCCTCAGCGAAGAAGGACCGCGTCCAGAGTGTGGGCAGGGCGGAGGCGGAGGCTGAGGCTGCGGCTGGCGCCGCCTGACCGCGGGGGTCGGTGAGCCTTTCGTGGGGACACCCTGCTCGGGGTTGGCAAACAGCCTTCTGTGAAACTCCGCTCTCCTCAAATCTCCCGGTTGGAGGAACGCTCTGTTTCCTGCCCACGTGGACCCTGTGATGCTGATTCTTTCTGTCCATGAGCAAGGGACACAGAACAGGTAAGTCTGGAGGATGGGAAGAGGTGCCAGAAGGTTCTGCAACACAGGAAACTACCTGACCGGACACAGCAGGTCCAGCCGAGAACGTATGATGTTGAGCGTGTGGAGACCAGGACATGCAGGCGTGAGCCCCAGGGAAAAGCCTTCTCCCAGAAAGGGCGGCGCACAACTAGAAATACAGGTTTGAGCCTCGATAACTGTGCTCGTGAGAGTAAGCCTCAGTTTGGGGAGGCTGCCGGGGGAAGGGATGACCCCCCATGACCTCCGGGGAGCATGGCGCCTGACGCGATGGGTGGAGAGAAAGAAGGAGCGGGGCGATTGGGAGGAAGTGCTTGCCCCGTTAAATACGGGGCAGTTCTGAGTTCGCGGCTTGCCTGCCTGGTCCGCCTCCTCCGCGTCTCGCACCTGGGTTAGGGTTCGGCAGCCTGGCCCTGCGCCTGTTCCCAGTCCTGGCTTCTTGTTACATTTTTTTTAAATTTTATTTTAGTTTATTTTTTCAAATACATTTGTCTCTGCCTACCCCCCATTGTTACATTTTATATTTCCTTGGTTACATTAGTAGCCAATACCAAATATCTGCTGGGCATAGTTGTTACCCACCGGACTGGCTTCCCTCACCCTGTTTTGTAAGTGACTGGCAAACACTGGCATGTATTTCTGCATGAAACGAATGTCTTCCAAGGTGGGGCTGTCCCTGCCGGAAGACAAAGGCCCTTCCCGTCATGCTCTCCTGCAGGTGTGACGAGAGTGGTCTCGCCTGGCCCCACGATGGCTTCCCGGAGAAATGCCTTCCAGGGGCACCGCCCCCTGCAGCATCAGGTCCCCACGCCCTGCAGTCCCGTCCAGCGTGGACGGGGCCGGGAGCTTCTGTCTCCCAGTACAGATGGAGATGCGCCTGAGCAGGTGGCGCGGGGGACTCCAAGGTCTGGAAATGGCGAATTCACAAGACGAGAAAGGTGCGCCTGAAGGGAGGGAGAGGCAGAGTGGGGTGGCGTGGGCCGCGCGAAGGCTCCCCGAGGAGGCCCAAGTCCTAACGCTAAGGGGCCAGGAGTCTGTGTGTGTATAGCTGAGGGTCTTTGCCAATGAGAGGTACATACAGATCTCCCGGCGGGAGCAGGATCCTGGGTTAGGCGGCGGCCCAAGGTCATCCCGGGGTCCTCGGGAGCGGGGTCAGGGAAGTGAGAGGAAGAGAAGGGGCTGCGAGGGCGGACACGAGGCTGCAGCCGGAGCGGGGCTCCGCTGGCGGCTTTGGGGATGGTGGCGGGGCCGGGGCCGCAGCGCGCAGCCCCCTCTAGAAGCTGGAAGGGGCAGCGACGCGGACTCTCCCCAGGAGCCTCGAGAAGGGACGGGGCCCTGGGACCCCATGCAGGCTGCCGAACCCCTGAACTGTGAGCATAAAGGCCTGTTGTTTCAAGCCACTCAGCCTCAGGATAACGAGGTACAGCCACAGGAAACCCACGCAGCGCGGACTGGGAATCAGCCCTGGACAGCGGGCGGCACAGCATGCCCAGGAGGCGTGGCGGGAGGGTCCTGTCCCCCGGCCCCCGCGCTGGCCCCTCCCGTGCCTCTGACCACGGTGGGGGGCAGACAACTCAGACGGCCGTGCCGACGGAGGAATTCGGGTCTCGCTCTTCCCTTGGGGCCCCACGTAGCGTCCCCTTCTGTGCGGCTGCCTTTTGTCATTGCCTCTTGGCCTGTCACTCTTTTCATCACTGGCCCTTTTTTAAAGAATATCTCTTATTGGCCCTGGCTGGGGAGCTCCGTAGGTGAGAGTGTCGCCCCCGTAGGCCGAAGTTGCAGGTTCGCTCCCCGGTCAGGGCACGTGCAGGAATCAACCAATGGATGCCCGAAGAAGTGCGACGACAGATCCATGTTTCTCTCGCTCCCTAAATACCAATAAATAAAGACAAAATGTACTGTGGTACTGGATACATAAAATTTCCCCCTTTGAACTCTTTCGAACAACGATTCAGGAACACTCACAACAGGCACATTGTTGGGCAAACATCAACTATGTCTGTTTCCAGAACTCGTCCTTTTCCCCAACCGAAAGTCGTGAGTTTCACCAGGAAGCAAGAACTGCCCGTTTTCTCCTCGCCCCCGGCTCCCGGGAACCTCCACTCTAAAAGGTCCAGCTGAAATAAGGCTGCTTGAGTGGGGCTGGTAGGGTAAAAATACAGGTGTCCTAATTCATAGTTTTAATGTGAACATTTCATCGGAAAATGTCCTAGGGTGTGCTTGCGTGTGATATGATGTTACAGCGTCACACGCTTAGGGTTTTGTGATAAAAGATTCTGTGATAAAAAGGCGCGTTATTTGTTCTAGGCGCTGTATTTTCTGTCTCCATGCATCTACCCAGGCCCGATATTTCACATAAGTGGACTCTGTCCTTTCGTACGGGGTTTATTTCTCCTGGCATAATACTTTCCATGTTCATCCGTGTCGTAGCATGTATTGCGACTTCATTCCTTTCTTAGGCCGAAGAACAGTCCATTGTATTGAGGGACCACGTCCAGCTGGTGACGGACATTTGGATGGCTTCTACCTGTGGGCTCTGGTGGGTCGTGCCACAGCGCACATTGGTATACGCGTGTGCATTTGGGGACCCTACCTTCACTTCTCAGAGGTGTCTGCACCGCGAGGTTGAACTGGTGGATCGGACGGCAATGCTGCGTTTAACTCTTTGAAGCACCGCCAGCGATGGTCCCCAGCAGTTGCCCCAGTCTGCATCCCCAGCAGCAGCGTACCAGGGTTCCGATGTCTGCACACCCTCACCAGCGCTTGCTGTCTCCTGCTTGTGTGTTTGTCTCACCCGGAGCCTTGCTCGAATGCACGTGGGAACAGCACGCCCTTGACAGGAGAACGGGGCTGAGGACCCAACCCGTGCCCTGGGCAGAGCCGGGCCCTGGGTGAGCAGGGACCCCAGGGAGCGTCGGGAGGAAAATGCGCAGCCGGAACAGGGAGGGGAGGGGAAGTTTTGTGTGGTCCCTGGGGGGTGGCCTTGACAGCCCCACAGAGGTGGCCCTTGGTGGCTGGCAGTCACAGAGCACAGGAGTCCTACGCTGAGCCCTGTGCTTCCATCCCCCTCGGCCTTGCCCGCACAGGGAGGCCGGGCCTCGATCCCTCCGCTGGCATCTTACGTGCGGATCTGAGGGGACTTGCCTGAGGCCTCTCCCCTTGACGAGGAGCTTAGCACAGCGAGGAAAACCAGAGGGAAGGAGCCCAGTCGTTACCAGTCCACAAACAAAGTGTGGTCTGTCCACGCCGGAAAATGCTATTTGGCCTTCAAAGAGGAGGAACCCCTATCACGTGCTACCGCGTGGATGAACCTTGAGTCCGTGACGCCAGGGGACACAAGCAGGTCACAACAAGGCAAATGCTGTCAGGTTGCACGGACGTGAAATATCTGAAGTCCTCAAGTTCACAGGGAAGGAAAGTAGGATGGGGCTACCAGGGGCTTGGGGAGGGGGAAGGGGAGTTGTATCGTTGTGGGGACTTTTCGTTTCGCAAGACGAAAAAGTTCGGGAGGTCTGTTTTCCACAATGTCAATAACCGTAACAGGCCTGAACCGTACATTTAAAAATCACTGAGATGGTAAATGGGATGTCATGTGACAAGAAAAAAAGAAAGCACCCGTGAGAAACACCACGTCCTAGAGATTTTTTCTCTCTTTGTATCTCTGAAAGAGGTGAACTGCTTCTCATGTCATCGTCTGTTGTGGTCGGAGAGAAAGACCACGAGGCAAATGTCTTCGATGGCCCAGGGAACCGGCGGCCTGTCTGAAATGTGGCTGGCTCCGCAGCATCACACTCCTGTTTTTTTCCTTGGAAAGCGTGTTGCCAGGAGCGCAGCTTTCTTAAGTGGCTTTCTAATGGCTTATTGATTCCACACCTCCACTCTCTCCAACTCTCAGGCCTCAGATTGATCACCGTGGCACGGACAATACTGCGAGTCCATTTATGGCCCGCGGGGATGCGCAGAGGCTGTAGCTCCTGAGACGATACTGTCCGCTGAGCAGAAAACGGCCCCTTTCCCTCCAAATTTCCTCGCCCACATTCCAGGACAGCAGGACCCCCGGGAGTCGGGAATCTCTGGGGCTTCCCTGGCGTCCGCACCGCGTGCCTTAGGATGGGGGACGCGAGGGGAGAACAGCCATCCCTGGGAGAAGGCGCTTGTTCCCCAGCTGCCTAAGATCCGCCCACATCCACTCACCAGATCTCAGAGATCTGTCCTCCGACCGTTCACCCAAGAACGCAGAGCAGTAAGTAGTTTCTAAGAGCTTTCCATCCAGGCTGCGATGAAGCAAGTTCCAGGGAAAGAGGGTGTGAAGTAGTCCTTGGTCATCTTCCTCCACCGGCAAGTTCCAGCCGCAGATCAACTTGGCGGGGGGGGCGGGGGGGGGCGAATCCTGTTATTTACATTTGCTCTCTATTTTTAACCACCTTTCTGGTGAAAACAATTAATATCTTCTGAACCCCACTCAAGCCCATCGAACCTGTAGCAAGAGGTCCTATTTATTTTTGCAGCTATTTGCTTCCCTGTAGAGAACTCTATTTTCAGCAGAGCTTTCGGTGGGGGCAACACAGGTCAACATGCCTGGCCGACTTGTCAACTGGCTCTTCTGGGTTCTTAATAAAATGGTGCTAAATTCAGAGCTTTATCAGACGTCTCTTTAGGTGGCTCAGTGTTTCCATTACTTGAAGTTCTCACACGTTAATAAACTCTAATGCACTATTTTTGGTTGGGAATGAATGCATTATGCTTCTCAGAGCTGATGTTTTTCCATAACTAGAAAATGTTCTGCAAGAGAGAGGAAAAGCCACCCACGCAAGGTACACATCTACTGGATTTTTTTTTTTCCTATTGATGTGGAGCTGTTTAAGCAGAGAAGAGGGGAGAAAGGTAACGCACCCGATGGGAAAATACACCCACAGACTCCTGTCTTTTGGCTACAGGTTCCTTTTGCATCTGTTTATTTCACAACAACTCATCAGACGTTTTCAAATAAGTCTAATGAAAAAGACCCATCTGGAAGACAGCGTGATGACTCTGGAAGACTCTGAGAGAAGGCGTTTGCAATTCTTCCAGCCCCAGTTAGAACGAACACTTGGCCAGAGTCTCACTGGAAACCGAACGCCCTCATTAAAATCCGAACGAGAACAGATAAAAGTCATCAGCGATGAGAGAACTCCGAAGCGTTAGCGCACTTCCGTGGACATGGGCACTAAGTGGGGGAACGTTCTAGAAATGTACCATGTCTTGATGGGGTGGACAGTTATGTAGGCGTGTGCATAGGTAAAACACACATCTTGATTGTGCACTTGCTGTATGCAAGTTACCTCTCAGAGTTGAAAGACCAAAGTCCAGCCCAGCCCCCGGCTGGGGTGGAAGGCAGTGCAGCACATGGAAACCGAGTGAGTGAAGGTCAGCAAAGGTCATTCACAGCAGAGTCTGCCCCGTTCTGTCTGACTCCCATTCCTGGTCCTCCCCTCCCCCACCACACCTTCCTCTCCTCTCCCAGGGCTACTTTGGTGACATGTTCCTCTATTCTTCTTCAACCAGCTTCTGGCACAAAGATGCAGCATTTTAAGAGCTTAGTATCAGATTACTCATCTTCTCTTCAGTGTGTTCTCTCTTTTTGAGAGAGAGAAACATGGACTTACTGTTCTACCCATTCATGCACTCGCTAGTTGATTCCTGCCTATGCCCTGAGCAGGGATCCAACCCACAACCTGGGCACATCTGCAATGCCTGCTCCAACCAACCGAGCTACCGGGCCGCGGCTTGGAATGTGTCCTGCGTCCCATCCTTCGGGGCAGAGGGACAAACACAAGACGCCTCTCTCGCCCTGGACAGGGGGCTCAGCGGCTTGGAGCGTTGTCCCATGCACCAAACGGTTGAGGGTTCGATCCCTGCTCAGTACACATCGGAGGCAGCCAGTCGGCATGTCTCTCTCTCTGTCTCTCTCTCCTCCTTGGTCTCACCGAGCAGGCTGTTGTCCTGTAGAGTTGCAGACCTGTGTTTCTGGGAACAGTACAGCTAGGAGTTTCTTATAGCTTTTCAGTTGCTACAAAGACAATCTGGCAATGCCTATATGTCCCTTTTCCGTGAGTGAAGTTGTTATTATGTACTGCACCTATTACGGAAAAAAAAAAAAACAAAACACCTCTTTGCCCCAAGAAGTTGAAACAACCGGCTCCCGTTTCCTCTGTGGGTGGCGGAGGGGACCGCGGCCACTGTCCCACGGGCTGGGAACCTCTGCTGGCCCGTGTGCCCATTTAGCAGGTCTTGGGGCAGGCGCGGGCCCCGGGGCCCGCGCTGAAAGGAAGCCACTGCCCGATTTCCAGGGGGACAGCCTTTTGCGCTTCTGCAATTTAGGGGGGAAACAAGCCGCAGTGACTTTCTGAATATTAAAGAAACTGTATTCTTTTTTGGAAAAGAAGTTTTATCTATTCGGGTAACTTGAATGACATCTTCCCCCTGCTTTTTTCCTTCGGGTAAGATGAAATTCACATCCCATAGAACGAGTCCCCGTGAAGGGTGCCACCGAGTGGCACTTAGCCTGTTCCCAGAGCCGCACCGGCCACGCCTCTCTCCCTGTGTCCAAAGCAGTTTCATGGCTCCCAAGGGAACCTGCGGCCCCATTACGCAGTCCCTGTTCATTCTGTTCCCACTTAGCTCCAGCCCCAGGCAGCCCCTAATGGGCTTTCTTTCTGTCGCTAATGACAAACCCATTCTGGGCCTTTCACCGGAATGAAATCATGTGACATGTGACCTTTGGACTCTGGCGTCTTCCCTCGGCATATTCTTCAGGTTCATCCACGTTTCACAGCAAGCGTCAGACATTCGTAAAATTTCTTGTTCGGTGAAAACAACGTTAAGTAAAGAAAGAACCACGTGAAGCGCACTGTGGGTAGTGGAACTATGGACGGAGCACCTACTACGTGCACGGCACCGTATATGTCTTCGGCAGGGGGTAAAAGCCGGTGTTGTTTCCGACGTGACGCCGGCCTGGGAACCGTCGGGCAGGAGCCCCCAAGGGCCCGCCCGCGCGCCACCGTCTGTGGCAGGAAGCAGCCCAGCTCGTTGGGCTGCGCCCCGATGCTTCACTTTCTCCTACAGATCCACCCAAAACAGTCAGAAAATGTTTGTTTGAACAAAATTAAATGTACATGACTTAACGGGTTTTTGTTTTCCGCTTGTTTATTTTTGCTAGAGGACCCACTGACTTGCTATTTTAAGAGTACCTCATTACTTAGGAAGGTACAAGGGTATTAAGTGGAAAAAAAAAAAATCCCTGTAAGTGTCAGATCCATTAAGAAGTAGTAATTAATGCCCTTTGAAAGGAACTATAGTCTTTTTGTACAGGTTTCCGTGTCCTGTGATTGTAGTAGAAATGTATTCTGACAAAATTTTACCTGCGTTTTTTACATTTATTGATCCAATGGGTGTTTCCTTTCCAGAGTGTTTTTACAGTCAAATAAAATATACAGCGCCAGGCGTCTGCCGCTCTGTCCCCACCATATTTATGCAGTGTTGGACGTGTACACGGAAGTCCTGTCAAAGCTGTTTTTTCATGGCAACCGACGGACAGTTAAAAGGATCTAAAGTGTTTAAACCAGAAGGATTGGTTGAGCGGCAGAGACCTTGTAAAGGAGCAAAACCCATCTTGTCTGCTTACAAATACCCTCACGCAAATACATAACTGGAGGCGGGGAGGTAAGGGTGAATTAACACACATATATTTTTGAGCCAAAAAATTTTATATATAATAGCCAATGCAATTTTGGCATCCATGCAGAGATACAAAGACCAAGGTGTTATCACTGTTGCTCTTCTTTGCCCTCCCTCTTCACAAAGGGGAGCGCGTGGCTGGCCCTATACGCTGGAGTCTCAGGGGGCAAAGGCAGGGATCTGGGAGCGGTCTCCGCGATCTGGTATAAAGCGTGAGACCTGGCTGGTCGCCAAGCCTGCACGGGCTTTCCTGGGTGTGCCGAGGCAGTGAGCCGATCCTGAGAACGCAGTTCACCACGACAGCCTCGGAGCGGGCTCGGACAGAGGAAACGGCCACCTTCGCGGGAGGGGGATGGTGGCGCCGGACCCTGAGCGGGGAAGGGGGCGGCGGTGTCCGGGGCCCACCTGACACACGGCCGTGCCGCGTGACCGCGGGGGGCATCCTGTCCTGGCGGGCACAGCCCGAGGGGCTCCGTCAAGGCACCGCCTTGGAATTCCTTTTCCCCAAATTCCTTCGTTCTGTCTAAATCCTCTGGCGTCTGTCCCACCTGAGCAACAGATGGCATGAAACAGAGAGGTCTCTCCCCTGGCATTTCACTGTTGTATAATATCCCCTTCGGATACATAGTTTCTCCCTCGGAGGCCCTACTTTGGAAGCCGTGCTCTGGGCTTCCCCTCCATGGGCCTTCCTCTGGGGCTGGGAGCCAGGCGCCCCATGGCTGCTGCACGGGCCCCGCAGGACACAGAGAATGAGGAGGTGCCGGTGCAGGCGTTCTCTGGCTGTCTCCCTGCTGCCCACACCCCTGGGAGACCCATCAAGGGGAGGGCGGAAGAAGAGGAGGGTGGCACTGGGGTGCTTGGGGACAGGGAACTCGTCCCCTCTTTCCCGGAGGCCTCCTCAGCCCGGCTCCTGGCCCCGGCGCTCCCTGCCAGCCTCTGCGCTCCTGCATCCCCTCCAGGGCTGGCAGGGGCTCCCACCGAGGGGGCCACACACAGGGGTCCCTCTGCCACCAGCAGCGGCGGCACCGACCTCTGCCTGGGAGCATTGCTTCAGGCTCGCTGACGTCCTCCAGAAACACACGTCCCTTCTCCAGCTTCTTGGACAAGGTGACCGAGTGACCTTCGCCTGCGGTAGCGTGAGCTGCCGAGGGCTGGAGCAGGAGCCCCGGCCACGGCCGTGAGGCTCCGCTGGGCGCTCAGCTTAATGCCGCCATCGAGGTCCTCCACCCCCAGGAGGCCTGGCCCCGGAGATTGGGAGCCATTGTGCAGCCGGTCAGAGGGATGGCAAGGCTGCCGGAGATCGGCGCCCCCTGCGGGTGTCCCTGGGGAGCGTGCACGCCTCCCAGCTTGGCAGTGAGGTCCTGGTTGGTCCAGGACAGATGCACAATCCCCACTGTGCACCTTGGCACACTTCATGTAAAATAATGCTTACAGCCAACACGGAGCGGCCTTGGGGTTGAGAGAGAGAGAGAGAAGGAGGGGGAGGAGGAGCAGGAGGAGGAAGAAGAAGGGGAAAGGAGGAGGAGGAAGGGAGATGAGAAAGAAAGAATGGGGAGAAAAGAGGAAGTAACCAAAGAAGACAGCGAGAGGGAGAAAAGAGGAAGAAAGGAAGGAAAAGAGAACAGAGGGAAAGAGGAGGGACAGAGCGAAGGGAGGCAAAGGAAGAAAGAGGGAGACGGGCGGAGAGAGGCTTGGCAGCCACCACCCCAGCCCCGCAGCAAGGCTCCCTCAGGCCCTCCACGGGCAGAGCCGGCCGCTGGCCCCGTCCTGGGGGGCCCCGCGCCCATGCGGCGCTCACACACTCACCACCGAACGGTCCTCCCTCCGCCAACGGGAGAGAGGCTGCTGAGCAGTCCTGCCAAAGAGCGAACAGCGGGCACTTGCCTGCCGATTTCCTCCCCATAAATAATTGAGTGGGTCCTCGGTACATTCAGACCCGGGTCGGGTGACTTTGGCGCGACCCAGCCCGGTGCCGGCCAAGCCTGGCACGGGCCGCCGGATCCTGGGCGCTCCCTGGGGCAGCGCCGGAGCCCACCCGGCTGCGGCCACGAAGGGCACAATCGGGCCTTCGGGACCACAGCCCACGGCCACCTCTTCCATTGTGCGCTCCTCTCGCCGACGTCAACGAATAGTGTGACTTGGTTTCTGAGAACACGTCCCTCCTGCCTGGACACTGAATGCCGGTCATGGCTGAAGACGCTGTCCCTTATCCCAGCTCTGCCAGGAGGGAGTGCTGGGTGGGGCAGGGGTTGGGAGGGTCCATCCCCCCAAGGGCTCCTCAGCCTTCCCAGCGCTGGCTGCTCCCAGACAGTCCCTGGCAGCCCAGGCGCAGTGACACTGCCCAGGAGAGAGGGTACCTGGATGAAAGCAAGCGTTGCCGTCGTGACCACAAACAGTGGCGGTTTCCGTCTTCCTCCGGAACGGCCAATGGCACCATGGACGTGCTGGGGACCGAGGAGAACTCAGAGGAACAGCCAGGGATGTGGGGGGCTCACTCTCAGGGGATTTCCAGGGAGCCTGCCCTTGTGTGGGTTCCCCCCCCCCCCCCCCCGCCCCCGCACCGCCCCAGAGTGTGGGCGGGCCCCCTGCATGCTTCTAGCCAATGGGATATGGGAACGGGGAAGGCCTTTTTGCAGATGTCTGTAAGGCCTCCAATCAGTTGATATTCAGTTGCTCCTGGAGCAACTCTAAAATATTGTTACAAGGCACAAGCCACGGGGTGTTTAAGGTGTACGTTAGGACTGATCTGGGCCAAGTGGCTCAGAAACATTTGCAAACACATTTCCCTATTAGTTAAAACAAATTATTGTGTTTTTTCCATTACCATTTCACCCCGTGTACCCCCCCCCCCCCGCCTGCGATCCATGTGCGTGATCCCTACCACTTTCATCCTGAAGCTTTGAAGATGATTTGTTGCCAGTTCTCCTTATAAATGACTTGGTGTCCTCGTGACAATATTTTGGATGACAGTTAAGGCAAACCGTAAACACTTTTATGCAATTTCACGTTACAAATAGAAAAGAAATTCTGCGTTGTGATCCCGTGCGTGCGTGTCTGATCACTTCAAGGCAGTTCCCCAGTCCCGACGGAGCAGTGGGCGCTGCACCCGAGCAGCGGGCCGGTGGAGGGCCCGCGCTAGGAGATTTATCGTGCGGAATTGGCCGGCGCCACCCTGGGAGGCTGGCGGGGCGCGGAGGGAGTTTGCAGGGTGTGCCGCTCGCAAGGGCCGGCTGGAATGCTCCCGGGAAGGGACTGACACTGCTGTCACTGGAGGATCTTCTTCTTTGGCCTGGAATCTCAGTCCTGCTCTGAAGACCTTTCACCTGATTTCACCAGGCGGCCCAGGCTCCCCTCCCTTGGTGCAGGGTCCCTGATTGCGGACCTGAATCACATCTACAAAATAGCTCCTCAGCCACGCCGAGACTCCTGTTTGCAGTGGGGTGAATTGTGTCCTCCCCACGGCCCCCAGGAAAGGAAAAAAAAAGGTATTCCGGTCCTAACCCGTAACCCCCGCCCCCCCGACCTGTGAGGGCGCCATTATTGGGCTTTTGCCGATGGGATCCAGTTAAGAAGAGGGGTGGGCCCTAACTCCAAGGACTGGTGTCTGTAAGGACAGAAAGGGGGAGGGGTTTTGGACACACACGCACACAAGGAGGGAGAGGGCCGTGAGGAAGCGGGGCCGGTGGAGACTGAGTGCGGCAGTCCCAGGACAAGGCGCCCCGAGGACTGCCGGCTGCCGCCCGCAGCCCGAGCCGCAAGCAAGGGTCCTTCCCGAGGGCCTCCAGCGGGAACGTGGTGCCCCGAGGCCTTCGGACGTGTGGCCTGCCCGCGGCGAGAAGGTCCCTCTGCATTTTGTGTTTGACAGCCCGGCCGGCCACACTGTGTCAGAGCAGCCCTAGCAAAGGGAGGCGGCGTTGGCGGCCAGGGCCGCAGGCGGCGGCCCGCGCGGCTCACACAGCAGAGGCTCCCCCGGTGTGAAACCCCTCTCCCCTCGCCCCCCCCACCCCCCGCCACGGCGCTCCTGTCCTGCGTGGCGGGGCGGCGGGGGGGGGGGACACAGTTAAAGCAAATGAACACGACCCACGTGTGTGCCACAGCGAGAGACCTGAAGGAGGAGGGCCCACAGCCGGACAGAGGACCAGGTGCTCTGAGAGGCCCGGGCAACCACGGGAGGCGGAACCTTCCAGAAGGACAGCAGTGTGCGAGCCAACAATGAGCTGGACCACGTGGGGAGCAGCCCAGGCCAGGGCGGTGGGGGAGCAGGAGTGAATGCGGACAGGAAACGGGAGGAGAGAGAGCCTCCCACTGCACATTAATTTTTCATCAGTCTTCAATTATACAAGGACCGCATACCTGGGTTTATCCTCTCCCTGCTTGGTTGGAGTTTTTCACGTAAAATGTTTCTCTCCTCTCCTCCCTGGAGATCACTGCTCTTCTCAACTCGTTTCATTTTCAGGTTCTTACTGTTGATTGTGTATCTGTGTTCAAATAGAAGTGTTTCCTGTTGTAAAATAATTTTTTTTCAGGTGAACTGACTTGGAGCATTCTATGTATTTAAGCCAGCTTTTAAGTAGTTTTTTTATTATTATTATTTTTAAATCTTCCCCCAAGGCTATGTTTATTGATTTGAGAGAGTGAGAGAGGAAGCAGGGGAGGGGAGAGAAAGAGAGGGAGAAACATCGATGTGAGAGAGAAACTTCCCGCAAGCCCTCTAACCGGGGATCAAACCAACGACCTAGGTATGCACACTGAGCACGAATGGAACCTACAAAATTTTGGTGCACGGGAGGATGCGCCAAGCAACCGAGCCACCCGGCCAGGACTAAAACAGCGTTTTAAATTTCAGAATGAAAAATTTTAGAGTTAGAGCAGCTGAGCTGAGGGTTCCCACGTACCCCTCCCCCGGGTTGCCCGTTATGAATGCCTTCCCTCACCGCGGTTCATGAGCCGCAATAACAAATTGGCCTTGTCCGGAACTACGGGCTACAGTCGAGACTCTCTTTGGGTTTCCCCACTTTTCCCACTAGCCTGCTCTTCCTGATCCAGGGTTCCATCCAGGACACCACGCTGTGAGTTGTCATCACAGCCCCTTAGGCCCCTCTGGGTTGTGACTGGTCCCTTCCTTCCTTCCTTCCATCCTTCCTTGCTTTTCATGACTTCGACAGCTTTCAGGAGTAATCCTCAGGTTTTTTGGCAGACGTTCTTCAGTTCTGGTTTGTCTGATGTTTTTCTCAAGATCAGATGGGCTTGTGGATTTTTGGACTTTGTTTTTATTTACATTTCATTGCATATGTCATGTTTCCCCAAACATTAACAGACCTCAATGCTAAAGGCAGATATCTCAAGCAGTAGCTGGAATGCCTATATATACATACAGGGACCTGGACGCGGTGCGGTCACCTTTTCGTATTCTTAGCTTGGAGGTGACGCCTTTGCATTCTTGACTTCTACCGCTCTGGGAAGAACTTTAACTTTTAAACATTCAAACCCGTTTGGGAAGAGCCGGTCATTTCAGGCCTCCAAGGGAATCTCTGCAAAGGAAAACCACCGTTGTGAAGCATCCTTCTTGTGTCCTTGTGTCTCACCCCTGACCTCTGTGCCCTGAGCCATGGCTCAGAAAATCCCGTGGGGAAAGACAGCCCCGGACCCAGGCAATTGGACTGCTGGGTGCTGGTGTGTGCTGCTCTGGGGGTGTGTAGGGGGGAAGGAGCTCTTATTCAAAATAGTTATTTCCAGCCATGTGACTGATTCTCATTGTCATCTCAACGTCTGTTAACATGTTCTTTCTCTCCCCTCTCCCTTAGAGACTTTTCAAGAATTGTACGTGACCTACCCGTATAGCTGATCTTATATCAGGTGGCTGAGATCTAGCGGACAGGACAAGAAACAAAAGGAAGTCCTCACACAGGCATTGCGTTATTCCTTTCAGTTTTACAGTGTGCGCTTTGAATCTGCCAACTTTTTTTTAAAGTCCAACTAATTGAGGTGTAATTTACACACAGGAATGTTCACCCTTTTGGAGCAAAGTTCCTGCCATTCTGAACGACATGTTTAGGCCCCAGATCAAGATATGGAGCAGCGTGATCAACCCCAAATCCCCCCCCCCCCCCCCCCCAAGTTCCCTGTAGCCAACCTCTTACCCGACGCCCAGCCCCGACAACCAATGAACTGCCTTGGGTCCCAGCAGTTTCGCCGTTTCCGGAACACCCGTGCGCATGGAAGCCCAGAGAAGATTGCGCCTTGAGCAGAGCTCCTTTGACTCTGTGGTTGCCCTTGGAGGTCCATGCCCGGCGTTGTGCTGGTCAAAAGTCTGTTCCCCGTTGGGGACTCTCAGAGTCCCACTGTCCGCACGGACCGCGGTTTGTGTATCTGTCCTTCCCTTCTTGTCACCTGGGATGTGCCCAGGCTTTGACAACCACAAATAAAGCTATTTGCTTACAGATTTTTGTGCGCACCTTATTTTTGTTTCTCTTGGGTATGTACGTAGGAGAAGATGGCTGCGCTGTATTTGCACATGACATATATCTGACCTTATCAGGGGCTGTTCATTTCATAAAGACAACATCAAAGAAGCTTCTGGACAAGGGCACGAAAGGAAGATGCAAACATTTCACCTCCAAGTGGTTTCATCTGTGTTTTGCTTTCCTGTTTATTGGCTTTAGAGAGAGAAGGTGGGGGGAGGGGGAGAGAGACATCGTTTTGTTGTCCTACCTATTGATGCATTTGTTGATTGATTCTGGTACCTGCCCTGACCAGAGGCTGAACCCGCAACCTTGGCGTATCAAGACTATGGTTACCGACGGACCTCCCTGGCCAGGGTTCCCCTGTGCTTTTCTCGAACCTGCTGGATTTTCTTTGTCAATGTGGTATCCAGCTGCCTCTGCGGGCGGCAACGATTTTGTCCAACAACTATTTATAAAATTCACCCTCCCTCCCATGACTCAGTCTCTAAGTTCAGAGACCTTAGAAAACAAAAGGAGAAAAAAAATCACCTAACTTCTGACAATGAAATATAGTTTCCAAAGAGAGAGGGGGAGGGACAGCCTTTTGAAAATTGCAATCTGCTATTATTTTGTAACTAGACAGCTGTGTGTTATTTGGGGGAAATGGGAACTCTTGCTGGTCTGAGCACAAGGCGTGAAGGCAGGAGGAGTTTTCTGCCATGTTTTGGGATGTTGCTGGGTGGGCGAACTCTGAAGTTATTTCCTGAGGGAGAGGAATTACTTCCTCTTAGAAAGCCCAGGGGGTTTGGAGTTGGAGGCGCTGGATTTGAGTGGCCCGTGCCCCTTTTTGGTCTAAAACGTCCTAGGAGGCCACTGTGGAGGGCACATTACAGCCTCTACAGACACCCACAGCTCCGTGCCCTGAGGCTGCGATGTCGCCTTCCATGGCAAAAGGGACTTCGAAGATGTGACTACGTTCCGAAACCTGCAGTGGGGAGATCATTCTGGATCACACCATGGGCCCCATCAAATCGCGGGAGACAGGAAGGAAGAGGTAGAAGAAGCAGGCTGTTAGAAGGCCAAGACCCGAAGGAGATACCCTGCCAAGAAACCCCAGGCTCTCCACCCGGAAGGCCAGTGAGACCCCCTGGGAGCTCTGACCTCCGGGCGGTCAGAGGATACTTGGTCTGGAGGCACTAAGTGTACAGAAACCCCTGAGAGCCGCAGTCTGAGCTCTCCGAGACTCAGCTTCCCTCCTTTGTAAAATGAAGCAGATCCCACGGCATCTCCTCAACCACTTCCCAGGTTGCTATGGCAACTGGGTGAGGTCATCTCTGCAAATGCTTAGGAAACTATAAGAACACTGTGTTACATAGGAAAAGCAAAGAGTTGCTATCACCTTAGTTCTGTCTTTGCATACCTTATAGCGTCTGCTCCTATCAGGACACATTTAATTTTACTGAGTTCTTCCGATGACCTTTACCCTTCCTGAGCAGGTGATGCGCTGAGTCCCCAGGCATCTCTGCTATGTGAGAATCCATCAAAGTTTCCTAGGAAGAAGTTAACAAGCTCTGTGTGGAATCTGGAACCACACAGTCTCCTAGAAACCAGGGTCAGCAAACTTTCTGCAACAGGCCAGATAGTAACCGTTAGTGATGATTTGGGGGAGGGCGCTATCTCAGCCACCTAACTGCTGTTCCATAGCTGTCACCAGTGAAGGACCCTGCATTCCAGCCTGCATCTGCCCCCTCAGCAGGAAGGTCCCCCACAGGGATTTTGGGGGAGGGGGGGTGCGCGCACTTGCATGGGGAACCCCCACAGCTTTGCGGTCACTAACCACCAACTGAAAATGTAGCATTTCTGACAAGGATGAACCTAGAGAATGAGTGGCAGTAGCATTAACAGTATCTGTCATGTGTTACCACTTGGTCCCCAGCAGATGTCTGCTACACTTTCCCAGCAGGCCACAGCCGGAGCAGGTTTTGCTTACCCTCCTCCTTTCTCTAAAAGGCAGAGGTTACCCGAATCCCTTCCAGAGCTCACCGCGCTGGAAGTGCTGAAAAGGAAGCAGAGGTCTGATGCAATTAGAATCCTGGAAACATCTGATAACCACTTAAACAGAACTGGGGGTCTGTGTGGTCCTATGTACTATTCGACATATTTTTTGGCATCATTTTATGCATTTCGAAACAACAGTCACTAAACCACCAAAGAAGGTCTCGGGCCTGGAGGTGGCTACAAAGCCCCGCCCTCAATTTTTTTTTTTTTTTTTAAAGCACTTGGGGCCAGTCTTCTCCGAATACTAGAGATAAAAGTGCCTGTCCTCCAGTCTTACTGGCAGGATCAAGTTTAATACTGTGGGGGCCAGTATCAGAGCTCACCTGCTTTCTTAGTTACTGAAGAACAGCTGCAGTTTGCAGTGAGGATTTCCATCCGTTTCCCATATTTTAAATGATTGGCATCTGCCAAATAATCAAAACATACAAAGGGGCCTTTCACCAACTTCAGTTCGGAATTTCCAAGCAGCTAACGGCCAGCCGGGCTGGCAAGGCCGGAGGGCCACATTTTCCTTATTTATTTATTTATTTATTTTTGCCTTGCGCAGTTACTCGAGAGTGTGCGGTAGCCGAGAGCCGCGTCCGGGTACAGCCGAAAGCTGTATTGCTGTCAACTTGTTATTTACTTTCCAAATCTGAATGACTGAGCAAGGCGAAAGGAGAATCAATCAACCACAATGTGACCCTACAGGCGGAAAAAACGCCGCGCTGCCATCAGCAGGCGGTGGGGGAAGGGAAGCACGTGTAACCGGGGCAGGGTTGCATCATGAGCTCGCTCGGGTTTTCTATTGCACCCTTGGTTTTTCGGTTGCATGTAATACCTCTCAGCATCAGCCCGCTCAAGCCCAGGGAGCCCCGGAGCAACGAAGGGCAGGCTCAAGGGAAGGCCCCACCACGTCCTTTTGGGGGGCCTTGAATGGCAACTGATAGATAATGACCCAATCTATTCTGCTGATTCACAAGTATGGAGACTGTGTAAGTGTGTATTTTTTATTGATGTGCTCTATGATAATGGTGTAGCAACAGTCGTTTTACATCATTGACGTTTTACAGCAATCTATGGCAGGGTAGTGTTTAGGTCCGCCTTTCTGATGGAGGACCAGCCCCTTAAAAACTCACCTCGGGACCCCTCCCCCCAGCAACAAGAACAACAAATGGTTCCGTGTCCCAGAAAAGAGCAAGTGAGGTTACAGTTTGAAGTGCTGAGTGTACTGGGCTCTTAGCGCGAAGCTCAGTAGACACCAAAGGGAGGGGCCAACTTATTTAAAATATTCAACAAAGCCGACTCCGAAGGTGCGGGGCGGGGTGGGGTGGGGGGGGCGCGGATATCTGTTTAATTGATTTGAGGCCGTCAGGGGTGGGTAGTTGTCACCGAACTGGAGGGGAGGAAGGGACGCTGGGGACTCGAGTGCTCCAGGGCTGGGCCGGGTCGGCCATTGCAACATAAAAACGCTTTGGAAATGCCCGAGGTCTGACGCCCGTGGGTGGGGGTGGGGATAAGGGTGGGGGGGAGGCTCTCCCCACCCCCCGGAGCCCCCCACACCCCAGCTCCTGGCCTCCACCCGTGTGTCGTGTCTGAGCTTCTGTCTCCCTAAGCATTGCTGGCTCTAACCAGGAGGTGTTTTGCAAACGTGGAGGCCCCCACTTTGGGGGGAGGGGGAGGGCCCATGGGGGTGCCCTCCAGGCCGCCGATTTTGAGGGCGTTTCCTCCTCGGAAGGGTTGCGGGGGTTTCTGTTAGGGCAGTTGGGCGGCTTTCTCTTTGAGGTGGGGGAGGGAACACTCCAGGACTGGCCCGGGTCCCTCTGCGCGGTGGAAACCTTGGGGGTGGCGGCCCGGGTTCCGGTCCCCTCGGGGCAATGGGGGAAAGGCTGGGTTTGGGACTGGGTGGGGGTAGGCCCACATTCCCGTCCTGGCCCCTGGAGACCACGGGAAGGGACAGGGATCGGAGCAAGTAGGCAAAGGTCCGGGTTCCCCTCACCCACTCTAGGCGTGGGGGGCAGGGATGAGCTTGGGGCGATGGACCGGGCAGGGTCCCAGGTCCCCCTAATGTTGGAGAGGGGCTGGGTTGGGCCGTGGGTCCTCCCCAGGGGCCTTGGGGGGAGGTGCTGTGCGAAGGCGCGGACTCTCTTCCCAGTCGCGTGGGGGAGGGGCAGGCCTGGGGTCCCTATCCTCCGTGGGGGAGGGGCTGGCTTGGGACCTGGCCCCCCGGGGCGTAGGGGCGGGGCCGATGGGGACGCGGGGGCCCCCTCCCCGGGTGGGGGGGGGTTCACGGGAGGGGCGGGCCGGGGCGGGAGCGGCGGCCCCCTTGGCAGTCCTCCCGGCCGGGGTCGGCGCTCTGGCGGCGGCCGCTCCCCCCGGAGGTCACTGCCGGTGCCGGTCCCTCCCGCCGTCCCGCCCTCTGTCGCCGCCGCCGCCGCTGCCGCTCCCGCCCCGGCCCCCCCCAACTCTCCGCGCTCGGGAGCGAGGAGCCGCCAGCGCCCCCGCCCCGCCGCCGCCGCAGCGCCTCGGCCGCCATTCGGCACCGAAACTTTCCAGCGCCCGCGCCTCTCGGGACTCGGCGGCGGCGGGCGGGGGCGGCCCGGGGGCGGCGCGCGGCTGCTCCGGGGCGCCGGGCCCTCCTCGGCCGCGGCTCGGCCCGGCTCGGCGACGGCCGGCCGGAGGGAGGCTCGGGCGCGGCGGCGCCCCACAAGTTGCCCTGCCTGCGGCGAGGTGAGTGAGCGGGGCCGGGCGGGCAGGAGGGCGCGTGGCGGGGGGCGCAAACTCCCCGGGCGGGGGGCCTCGCGGGCGGCTCCGGGAGCCCGCATGCTCCGCCTTCCGCCGGGGCTCTAGAGGGTCAGGTCCCCAACTGTCGCCGGGGCTCGGGCTGGGGTGCGGCGCGCTCCCTGCAGGCTGAACAATACCCCAATGTGGCCGCTCCCCAAAGTGCCGGCGCGTGGGGCGCGGGCGGAGGCCGGGGAGGGCTCCTTTGTTTTGGGGAGGGGAAGGCGGCCGGTTAAGTTTGGGGAGGCGCTGGATCTGCCCCCTCGGCCCCCTTTGTCTGCCGCCCCTGGGGCGAATCTGCTGCGCTGCGGGCGCCCCCGTGGGGGAGGGGAGTCCCATTCATCCCTGGGCGCCTGCCGGCCCGCCCCGGACCCGGTGGCTGCGCGGCGGCGCGCGGTGGAGAGAGTGCCGGGCGAGGCCCCGGGGCTGCTGTGTTTCCGAGGCGCAGAAACTGTCAGGGAAGTCGGGAGCCCGCGGGCTCCGGCGAAGGGAACGGGCTGGGCACGACCTCGGAGGGTCGGGGGGCGCCGCTGTTCTGGCGCGGCTCGGGAGGGTGCAGACCTGTTGCTCGCGGGCTCGGGGCAGGGCTGACCCCCGGATCCACTCCCCGGGCCCTGCTCCCGAGGGGACTTCACCCGTTGGGGCCCAGTGCTCTGAACGGGGTGTGGGGTGGGGGGAGGGGTGGATGTGTCTTCGGGCGCCGGTGGCCGTGGGGTATGTCCCCATTTAGGGTCGGCCGAGGCCCGCCCGCGCTGGGATGGGGCCTGGGCTTCACGTGCGCGAGTCACACTCCTTGCACGGCCTCCCGTTCTCCCACCCAAGCGCGTTGGCAATTCCATAAAGTTAATGGGTCGGAGGTGCTTTTTCGCCCGGTTGGTGATGTCGTGGAGCAGAACCCCAAAAGAAACAAAAACCCAGCTCCTGTCGCCTCTGCAACTGTCGCTGCTTTGCCTGACCGATCACATGCGGCTTGACCTGGCTTCTGGGTGCTCTTCTGTCCCGACGCGCAGCCTGAATCCGTGGTTCCGCCCGGAGGTGGAGGGGCGGGACTCCAGACGGGGCTCTGGACCCCGTCCAGACGGGGCTCCAGACGGGGGTCCAGAGGGACGGGGGCGCGGGGCTGAGGTCCCCAGCCTGGGCCGCCGGGTACAAGTGCCGCGGAGGATTTTATGCAAAGTTTACAATTAGTCGTTTTTAGAAAAGACACGATTAGGAAGGGGGAAAAAAAAAAAGAACGTTGAGTAGGGAGCAAGGAAGACCTTGAGGTGATGTTTTTATTGAAAGGATAGGCATGTGTCAAATGCGCTGCAGATTTTAGTGGAAAACCACCGAGCGGGGATAACTGATCAGGAATAAACCTGAAGTTCATCCCTTGACCCACTTATTAAAATGGCCCCTCGAGGGCATTGCCGGGCAGAAGGGAACACACCTGCGTGGCAGAAACGGCGATTTTCGGTGTTTCATCGGGTGGTGTGTATTTTGCCCCCGTGGTGGGCTCAGTCATTTCGGCCATCGGTCGGTCGTTTTAAAGAAGAAAGGATGATAAGGACGGTCCCCTTGTGGAGATAGCGCAAAGCACATATTTCAGAATTGGGGGTCATTTCATCAGTTGGATCCTTCGCTCGAACAGAGTCTCTGGGAGGCGTTCCTCCCTTTGCGATGCCTGGGTAAATACTCATGAACAAATGTCGCCAGGGGCTCTGTCAGGCCCGCAGGACACACCGGGAGCAAGACAGGCCACGCAGAGAGGACAGTGGGGCCTGGGAAGGGGCCGCCCCCAGCAGCGGGGCAGGCCTCCCTGAACCCGGAGGGCTGGCCCTGCACTTCGAGGCAGGCCTTGTCAGCACCCCAGCTTCAGTTGCCCAGGTGGGTCCCCGACTCTCCCACGCTCGACCCCTCCCGGAAGCCCGGGGGATTGGGAAGGGGTCGTGCGCCCTGTCTTCGCGGCTCTGGTGTGTTGTGGGCCTGGAATCGCCTTTCTGTGCCAGAGCTGCAGTTCAGTCACCTGTGTGATACCACACTGAGCCAGCCCCCGGGGCTGCGGGGAGAGTTCCCGTGCAGCCCCCAGGGTGGGACGCAGAGCCCCAGGTCCCAAGTCCATTAAGACAGGTGACACCGGCCTAGCCCCGCAGCCCGGGACCTCCCTCCCGGGCCGGAACGAGGGAACCCGGAAACGGGACTGCCCGTCCAGGACCTGCTCGATCCCGTGGCCCGTGACGCCCTGCCCCTTTCTGAGGGCCGTTTTCTGTGCATGGGAAACCATCACGCGGAGCAGACACCGAGGTCCTCGCTGGGCAGTGTGAGCATAGCAGGAGCCCGGAGACCTGAGTTTTGGGAAACTATTACGAAGGCGCCTGTAAACTAGCTGTTGCTCGTCTGCACACAGAATAAGCGCGTGCACGGTACCCGAATGCCGGGTCCCGAGGAACGTACAGGCCCTAGCACCCTCTGGGAAGCAATGATTGTTTCCTGTCTGCAGCCAAGGCCCACTGCGGAACGATGCTAACGGACCTGCCGATACCTGCGTAGGACGCGCTGGAGCATCTTTCCATTCCCGGAGCGCAGCGCGTAAGTGTGGCCTTGTCCTGCCTTCCTGACTGGCTAGTGTGAATTTTCCCATTTGGAGACAAAAGCCCTTTACGTTACACAGACACACAAGCCCGGAATCTTCATTCAAACCTGGATGTACGTAGAAACCCCTCTCAACAGACTCAGGAAATGCCTACCACAGTTAAGCGATGGCTTCTCTCTGGCTTCGTTGTCCTACGTGGTAGCCATTAAACACGTGCACGTATTTAGATTGAAATTAGCTAAAATTCCGTGACAAGAGGAGTTCTGTCTTTTCAGTCGTTGGAGCCACAATTCCCGCATTGGATGGCGCACGTGGTTAGCTGCCACCATATTGGATAGCACCGAACTGACAGAGAGCTCTGTGGGAGGGTGCTCCTCTGTCGTGACTGCAATGATACATTAATAAAGGAAACAATATGGCCCTGGCCGGGTGGCTCAGTTGGTTGGAGCGTCACCCTGTACACCGAAAGCTTGCAGGTTTGATCCCCGGTCAGGCCACGTGTGGCAGGTAGTCAGTCGACATTTCGCTTACATTGATGTTTCTATGCCTTTCCCCCTCTCTAAAAATCCATAAACATATCCTCAGGTGAGGATTTAAAAAAAAAAAAGAAAACAATAGTGTTTTGTTGGGGGAAGGAGGCAGGCCATAAAAGTTTCAAGTACTTGACAGGTGGACCTTAAGGGAAAAAAAAATACCCTGAATTTCAGGCAGCAATTTACCCTCGATAGTGATTTCAGAGAAGGGACTCTTAACCCGAAATTGGTAGCTGTGGTTGGGGGAGGTGCTTCACATTAATTTTGAATCATAAAGCCAGGTCTCTCAGGCGCACGCCCTCACTGCTTCACCTTGGCTATCGCGTGTCTTCGTGCCTCAGTTCCCCCACCTGAAACACGGCGCACTCGGTCCCCACGTGCCTGCCTGAGCAGAAGGTGGCGAGCGTGCCTTGGGACGGTCAGAGCCCCGACGGTCACCGTCCTTGAGGCCCGCGTGGGTGACCGCATGTCGGGCTCCATCAGCGGTGTTTCAGCCCTTGCTTGCTGGGGTCCCCCGGGGCTCCCTTCCTGCCCTGGAAGTTCAAGTCCTAAGTATTAAGGTCCAGTCACTCGCTGTCAAAGCCTTTTGTACAAAAATGCTGACAAGGCATCCTTCCAACAAAGTGGGGCTTCACGAGAGTCTAAAAAAAAAGAGCAAGCCAGAGCGCTGTTTCCTGTCCTACCAGGTCCCTGAGTCAGGATGTTATTTTTATTACCTTTGCATAGTTGTGTGTGTGTGTGTGTGTGTGTTTTGAGAGCAACAGGTTAGAAATTTTCTTTGTAAATGAGGATGGAGGAAGGACCCACTTTTGCGTCTGCCAGTGGGGTGAGTCCCCAGGTCACCCTTGTGCCATTGGCCCCCACTTTCGCGTCCTCCCAGCACTCTGGGGGACCTTTGGTGGAAGGGTTTAACCCCCTGGACTGTCCGAGATTCTGTTCCAGGGGTGGGAAGAGGGTCCTGCGGAGGGCAGCCAGCCCTGGAGACGCCGTGCCGCGCAGGGGTCTCCCTGTGGGGTGGGCAACACCCGGCTCGAACCTGGAGCTGCCCCTTTGCCAGGGACACTCCGTGGCGTTTGCCTGGGGCCTCCCTGTCCTGGGCCTCCTCGGGCCTTGCCAGGCCAAAGCCTGAGTCTGACACCAGTCACAGCTGCTCTGTGTTGGTTGGGGGGAGCCCGGCCCAGCTGTGGGGTCTTCCTACCCCGTCTTCGCCCCTTCTCCCCGACCAGAGTTAAAAAAAAAAAGGACGCTGCATCCAAGAAGTTAAAATTTTACCCCCAAAGACGTTTTAAAAATAGTTTGAATCAGGAAGCAAGACGACAGTCATTTTGTAAACACTTTTTTTTGACGTTGGAAAGATAAACATTTTTTTCCGTCACTATTTTTAGCAGGAAGGAAGTCACTGGCCTCGGAGCGGAGACTGGATGTGACCGTCCCCTCGGGTGCTGCCTTCCTTGGCCTGCCTCTGCCTCCTCCCCGTGGGGCGGACCACGTGCCCCGCACTGGCCGCAGTGGCAGGAGCAGAGCCACCAAAACTAAACTAAAACACAGGCTGGGAGTGGGAAGGGGCTTCCAGAGTCAGCCTGTTGATAGTGGAGAAGGAGGGCGTCGTCTGGGAGAGTGTGGAATCCCGAGGGAAGAACGCGGCCGTTACGGAACGGGCGCTGGGCGCGGCGTCTTGACCAGGGGACGAGCCTGAAGACGGGCGTTCCCGTGCCGGCCTGCGCAGCGCCCTCGCCGCCCTCAAATAGGGATGCGGAGCCCGAGGCCTGATTGAAGAGGGAGGCCCGCACTGGCAGCCCCGACGCGCACACTGACTTGGAACCAATGTAACGTTCACGCGGGAGAGGCCGTGCGGACGGGCCCTGAGGCTTCGCGTGGGTCTGTTCTTGGCGGATGGGACCGCAGACGGGAGACGGGGCGGGCGGCGCGGGGAGCGAGGGAGGGGGATGGGTATTGATCAGATTCGTCGTCTCAACGTTGAACTCTAGAATTTTGCCGTTGGTGAAGGGGTCTCAGTTGGGGGCAGTTTTGATTCCTGCTGTTAAGGGGCATGCGGCCATGTTCGGTTGTCACAAGTGGGGGGTGGGGAGGGCGGTGCTCCTGGCCTTTAGGGTCTCCTCAACCCCCTGCCACGCACAGGATAGCCGCCACTCCAGAGAGCGACCATGTGCAGGCGGGGCCCGGGTGGACAAACCACCGCCAATGGTGCCGTCCCTTCTACAGGCCAGTGTTGGGCCAGGTCGGTGGGTCCCAAGGGAAAAAAATATGTATCTCTGTCAAGGTCCGTAGTTCTTGAGGCCCCGGGGTGTATTTTGGGGGTTCAGGCAGAGTTCGGGATGCTCGCAGAAGGAGGGATGTACTGGATGGATGTGGAAGGCCCATTAGGAACCAGGCCAGGAGGGGCTGGAGGGAGGAGGGGCAGGGAGTTGCCTCAACTCTGTCTCAGCACAAGTATTTTCGAGCCCCAGACCCAAGCGCGCCTTGAACGCGTGTTCCTTGATGTCTTTTTTTTTCTTGGTTTTGTTGGCGTCGTTGCAGGTTCCCTCCGTCTTACTGTGGGTCAGCTTCTTGGTGCTATTGGGGTTTGTTAGGGAACAAAACCCCCGGCAAAACCACCTGCACGTTTGCACAGGTCCCCTCTCTGTCCTCAGCCGCGGGGGGGTTAACCTGGATCCCGGGTCACCCCACCAGCGCGCAGGGGGGCAGCGGAGGGTGCAGGCAACTGAGCGGAGTTTCTGTGGCTCATGGGGCTTTGGACACTGCTTCCCTGCATCCTTCCCTAGGGCGGAGTGAGTGAGCCCCTGTTCCGGACAGCTGGGCACGACGTGCGTCTTCCTCGCCCGAGTCTTCTTCCAGCGGCCAGCGTGTCTGGTCCTGCCGTGAGCTGGGGTTCTCGGAGCCCGCGGCCAGTGGCCCCAAGTCCTGGTGACCCCCCAAGGAGCACCGGGCGTAGCCTGGGCGGGGGCCTTCTGGCTCCCGCTGGTCACGGGCTGCTGACCAGGTTTGCAGCAGCTCTCCCAGCGCTGCCTGCGACTTGGGGCGAACCTGTTACCTCCTGTCGGATGCGTTTTCTCATGGAGAGAGAAAGACAGTAAAACGTATTTCTCAGGCTTGTGTTCGAGGAGATAGGATTAGGGTCACGCTTGGAGCCCAGCATGCCTAGAGTTTCCTCCACGGTGCCGTTGGAATTTGGGTGTGGAAGTGTATCTTCATGAGTAGTTTGGATGGACGGCCTCCAGCAATTCCTTTTTTTCCTCATCTTTTTTCCGCTGTAAAGTTAAATTTCTGGGCTGGCATGCGTGTGTAGCGTGCCTGCACACACACATTCCCGCTGTTTTCTCAACTCCTATGTGATCGATTGTAAATTCCGACAGCTGCGTGGATCCGTGGGACCGGAGGTTCAGTCACAGCCCAGAGCTGTCCTCCTCTGGTTCCAGGATTGGCATCCTCTCCCCGCCTGACTCGGGACACGCCATCAGCTCTGCTCTCCTACCCTTGAGATCGATCACCTTCGAACTCAGGAGGAACTCCCAGTGGTGAGTCCCGTACTCTTCCACAACGTTCTGTGACACATGCACGTCACGCTCTGGCACCCTAGAACCGCTGGGCTTTCCTCAGACCGAATTTGCACTGTGGCTATTACGAAAAGCAAGAAACACTTAAACGTGTCGCTACAAAAGTGAACATTTGTAAGAAGCCAGCGTGACAACACATCGGCGTTCTCTCCGGAGCTGCCGCAGGTTGGCTCGCTTTCCTTGCCGGGCAGGGTGGCATGGGACGCGTTCTGAGGCCCTTTCAGAGAATGTTTCCCCAGCCTTTCAAGGCATTTAATATGGAAAACGTACCAGTAGGTTAAACTCCCATCTGGGTAATGGTTTGAATATCAAACAGGCTGAAAAATCAAGTTGCATTTGCATTAGTTTGCGGCCCCTGCGAAGCGCATTCCCGAGTCTCGGCATCTGTCCTGTGACCCTGCGTTTTGCTCTGGGCCCTCATTTTGGGTTTTCATGAGCTAATAAGGAACGGCCTGTTTTCTTGAAGAATCTTGGACCTGGCGGTTTGGCTCCTGGGGGGACCGGCCCGCTTGTGTGACGTCTTTCACCGGGGCGCGTCGCCATGGGGCCGTCAAGCTGCGCTCGAGGCTGCTCCCACCTCTGGTGTGCGAGGGTTTCCGTTAGAGAGGGAGAGATACTGCTTAAATGCTGGTTCGAGATGACAGCGGTTTCGTGGGAAGTGAAAGCGGAGGTAGCCTAACGGTGGTTCGTGCTCCACTCTTGGGCTAGTGTACTGTCCGTGATTAAACTACGCAGTTCACTTACCAACGTTAAGTGAAAGAGGGCGTATTTTACTAAATATAAAAAACAAAGAAACAGCGAGTCCGAGGACGTGAGGGCTGTTGGCGGCTTGGGGATCATTCTTGTGGGTGCTGTAGTTTCCTGGCCCCATGAGACCTTGTAAAATGATCAGAAATGATGCCCATGGCCAGGTGACAGTGTTCCTTTTTTTTTTTTTTTTCTTTAATAATTGATTTTAGAGAGAGGAAAGGGAGATGGATAGATAGACAACCATCAATTTGTTGTTCCGCTTATTATCATTGGTTGATTGTTGTATGTGCCCTGACCGGGGATCAAACCCTCAACCTTGGCACCCCGTGTGACGCTCTAGCCCACGGAGCTGCCCGGCCAGGACCGTGGGGCTCATTCTGGAAGACAGCGTCTGCCTTGGATCCCCACCATGTGTCCTGTGAGGTGGATGTGGCTGCAACGCTCGAAAGAACACAGCAGAGTGCTCCTTGTGAGTTCCCCTGGAGCCGGAGCCGGAGCAGCGCCTTTCTGGAACACTTGCCACCAGCCCTGGCCAGGAGACAGCGGCAGGGGCGGCCCAGGACCCAGCCTGGTCAGCATCCCGCGCTCCAGGATGCAGAGACCGTGCGCCAGCACAGCGAGGGCTGGGAGCCCAGCACGACCCGCGTGGGAGCCTGGGGGACGGACACTGTCCCCTTCTAGTCTCACTGACGTGCCCCGTGAGGCCTTAGCGTCTGTGCCAACAGCTGCTGGTATTGTTTGGTTCTGAACAGACCATTTCCTGCTTGTTGGAACCTCTCTGTCGACGGACATTTGGGCCTCGAGATGTTTACTCTCCGGGATGCTCTTTTATTTCTGAAATCGCTAATAACACACGCCGTCCCGTGGTCGGCCCCCCTACGTCACCGGAACTGGAGGGACCGTGAGCACCGCCGAGCCGTGCGCGACATTCCCAGCGCCACGGTGCGGGCGATCGTTGGTCCTAGCCAGGTCAGCTCTACGGGAGAACCACTGCGCAGTCCCACGGGCGGTAGAGTTTATGTTGTCTTGGAGAGAAGCAGCTGGGTAGGGGATCGATGTCCCTACCATTTGGTTCCTTTGGGGGACAGATTAAACGCGGGTCCTTGCCTGCGGTCCTTTTTCCAACAGCAGCATCTTATTGGGCATTTTAACCCCACTCAATTCTAGTGCCAGTGTCGCTGGTGAAGACTCAGCCTCCACAGTCACCAGCTTGAAAACCACGGTTGCCCGTTGCTGGCAGTCGCACGTGGGTCGGCGAGACACGGTTTGGTGTCGCTCCTAATTCGACTGTGAAGAAAGACCCCCTTAGGTTTGTATCTATAAGACGCGGGGCATTCTGTGCCCGTGCCGACCACGTCAAGGCACATGTAGGGTCAGGCCTCAGAGAGCCTGACCCAAGGGACGGTGCTCGAGATGCCCCCGGCGCAGAGGTGGGTGAAGTGAGAATTCACCACGCCACGTGCGTAGTGCGTGACGGAAGTGACTACAGACCCCATGAGCGCAGGGGCAGAGGCCTGTGGGTAGTATGGCGTCGCCTGATAAACGTCATAGGCCTGTGCGGGCCCTTAGAGCAGTAGTTGGCGCATTGTGTGCGCGCATGCGCACGCGCTTTTATGAGGAGAATTGAAACTTGCCTCGGGTTTTGATTCCCAAAGCGGCCTCAGACCCAGCCCGACCTCACGTCCTACGGCAGGTATGCCCGGGATTCTTGGAGCAGAGGAAGGCGCTGTGGACGTGTCCCCTTAGTTTTTATCTCGTACGTACAAAGTGTCTATTTTTGTGATCTACCGAAAATCATGCAATATGGGTTGAGAGCTGTACGGAAGTTACTAAGTGACTGGAGTTGGGGACACGTGCGTAGACCTTTTTCGCTGAGAAGGATTTGCGATGAAGAAACATTTTAGAGAACACGGATTGCGGGGACCTGGCGGGGGAGAGGAGGCGGTGTTCACGTCCTGGAATGTCCGTGAGACACCGGCGGATTCCCTGTCTCCTCCTTCAGCTGCCACACTGTGGGCATGTGTGTTCAGGCGTGGGTCTGCTCGGTGACGGAGACGTAGCAGTTCAAGATGGGCCGTCGCTGCCCATGATGTGAGGCAGGGAGGACAGACCACGCCGTGATGGGGTACCGTGCACATTTTAGATCTGCTGCTGCATTTGGCCTGTTTTCTTTAAAGCAGAGAAAATACGTGTGTGTCCGAGCCCGATGACAGTTCCTCAGCGGCAGGCGTGCAAGGATGCTGTGCAGCAGTGCTGTGCTTTTCCAGCATTTCATGCCTCCGCAGGGTTTTCGTCAGCGCCTGATTCTGTTTATAAATCAGCGGCTTCCGTTGATGCATGCCCTCGGGGCTCTTGGAACCAGGCTTCTTGGGGAAGACGCGCTTGCAACTTGAAAAGACAGCGCCGCGAGAGAGCGGGGACTGGCTTGTCGTGGAAGTCTTCGGGGGCCTTCGCTCTGGTTGTGTGTTGGTTGTCTTTTTTCTAGAGACAGAGGTCATTCACCGTGGTTGTGGCTGTATTGTTTTTTTTTTTATTTTTTTCCTGCGTTCCCCCTCAGAGGCTTTGAACAGAGAAACCTGTCCCTTGAGTTGATGCCCTTTTCCTAGTGTTGGCACTAACTAAACACAAAGATGGCCTTCACGACAGGGACCACGCTGCGGGCTGTGGACTTGCGAGCGACGAGTCCTTTGCCGAAGGTTTGGATTTCGTGAGATTCCGGAGGCCCGGGTTTCCGCTCCCGCGTTCTTGTTGGTTGGATTCGCGTGACGTGGTTGATGCGTTGGCTTCGGAGTTTGTGTGTGATTTCTGGTGTTCGCCCTTCTTTTTGCCTTTGTGGCTACTGGGGTTGCAGGGCTACTTTGCATATAGAAGGATGGTCACGGCTGTACATTTCTAAGTAGCAGAAGGCACCAAGTGTCAGGCGTCATTAACGCCGGTCAAGATCTACCTCCACACTCATTGTCTGTCCTTTGGTAACCTGGCATATTTATCTCTTAATTTAAAATAAATTGCTTCTCCTTATGGTAATTTTCAGAAGGCGCTTCTTGGGGAGATAGAACGGAAGCAGGAAGTCAAAGATTGTTTTTTCTTTATCCTCACCTGAGGATAGGCATATTGATTTGAGAAACACAGAGAAGAGGAGGGAGAAAGGGAAACAGTGTGAGAGAGAAACATCGATTGGTTGCCTCCTGCATGTACCCTGACCAGGAATCGAATGTGTACGTTTTTTTGTTTTTGTTTCTTGACTCCAAGCAACTGAGCCACCCAGCCAGGGCAGGAAGTCACATTTCTTTGTTATCCTATCATGCACCTTTGTCCGCTCTCTGGAGACCAAGGAAGCCCAATAACACAGTGAGTTACGATGAGTGTCTTTGGGAAGGTGCTTTACCTGCTCCGGCCCTGCCCTGGGAGAGGAAGAAGTTGTGTGAAGTGTTTGGCCTCTGCCCAGGAGCCTTGTCCAGGGCTCGCCTTCCCTTGCCGGGCAGGTCAGCCACACACCTGTGAGTTGCTGCTCCTCCGAACCGGACGCCTGTCACGTCCTGACTGGTGATGACCGTTGGGCGATTTGGCCGCGAATGCGCCCTGCGCCGCGTTGCAGAGCTCCGTCTCAGAGAGAGGCCCAACTCGCAGCCCGTTCTCAGGAGCCGCCCCGAGAGTGGGTGTTGTTTCCCACGTGCCTGTCGGGTCCACGCAACGTGCAGAGACGTACGTGTCACTTCTGGGAACGGGGCCCGGGGGGATGGAGCAGGGGGCGTGGAGGGGCCAGGAGGGCCCAAGGGTGAAAGCTGGTCGGCCGTCAGCCAAGGAGGACGTTCAGCTTCAAGAGAGACTAGAAACACAAACACGTGGATACACTCAAGTACCATTTACATAATTTATATGAGGGAAGGCAGTTCTGTCTCGTAAGGAAGATTGGGTTATTAAAGTGAGCTATCTTCATTTTTCTCCCCATACAAATAAAAATCCAATTGTAGTTCAAATAATTGTATGTGAAGCTTTATAATTGGAAGTGTGAAGCTAGCAAAATGATATAACCCTGGTTAATTACATTAGTCGACTCAAACTAAATATAGACTACGATGAGCTCATGGAAATATTTCATTTTTATCTCAGGGCAGCTCATATTTCTAGCTACATTTTGTAATTTTTTAACCATCCTGGACGTGTTTTTCAGGAAAGTGAGTTGGAACAAGACTGAATGTTTTCATTATTCCCCAATTCATGTTTAGCTATCCAGTGGCGCCCAGAAGAAGCCGTCTTTTGTGAATTTTAATTTTCTCAGTGTATAGGTTATCTCCGAGACGCGCACAGTATTAGATGTCTGCCATCCGAGAAGGGTGAGCGAGGGGGTCCCTTTTTCTGCACGGTGCTTGCTTGAAGGGGAGTTTGGGCATGACTCACAACATAGTTCCCTATCTAAGAGTAAATGTTCAGCCTTCTCCAGTTTCCTGTCGTGTTTGCTTTTCCACGGACTGTTCTCTGTTTGGACGACGGATGTATTTTTCTGTATGGGTTTCTGGTGGCCCAGATGTTCGTCGGCGTGGGATTGCTTTCCGTGCGAAATTCAGCGGCTCGGGCTGGGTGTTCCAGGCACCCAGGACGGAGGTGGAAACATGGTAGACTCCCGCGTGGCTCCTAGGATTGCGGCCGATGCATGGTCGGCTGGGGCTGGGCGCCTCCAAGCTGTGTGTTTCTCGCTTGCATCGGCACCTGCCGTGGACGTTTGCTGTGCTCTCCGACTGCTGCAGATGCGCTCCTACGGTGATGAATAATTGAACAGAACTGGAAGGCCGGCTTCCGATCAAGTTGATTTTCTAAATCTTTCTGGAGGCTACGTTACATGCCAGTCAAATCACCTAATTTAAGTGTACGGTTTGCTGATGGTGAGCAAAGTCGCGCGTCCGGCAGCCATCATCCCGGCGTCGAATGGGGTGCACCGTGCGACGTGGCAGCTCTGGCTCCAGCATGGTCAGCTGCCCACGGACCTGCACGGGCACTTGCATGTTTATCTGGACGGAACCAGAGGCCACCCGTTTTGCTCTGTGTTCGTTCTTGCTTCCTCTTCGCTCAAGCATCCCTGACGTGCAGGGTGTAGTGCACGGCTCTTTAATTAGTTCTCTCCTGTTGGTTCTGCTGAGGTGCTGGGCTCCCAGACATGCCGATCAGGATGCTGACGAGTCCATTCCCAAGACACTTGCTCGTGCCTTGCTGGGGTCTCTCTGCCGCCCTGGACCACGCCCCTACCCCCGGCAGGCAGGCGGCGGCCCCTTTTGTCGACAGAGAGGGGGACCGCCGTGTCCAGCGTTTGGTCAGGGCACGCACATGCTATGTACGTGTCGCTTGCCTGGCTTCTCCCAGTGACCGTGGCGATGGGGGGGGGTTGCCCACGAGGTGGTCCGTGTCACTTACTCGGGCCGCTTCCTCGCTGGGTGGGATTCCAGCGGCTCCACATCGTGTCAATTTGTTCGTTGGACACATGAGCTGCCTCCGCTTGGGGGCTGTGACGGGTCCAGCTGCGATGAACGGTGCTGTGGCCGCGGCGGTTGCCAGGCCCCGCCCCCCGCATGTCCGCCTCCGTGAGTCTGCGTGGGGCCCAGGACTCTGCATTCCCAACAGGTTCCCCGGCGCTGCCGGTCTGAATGTGGCTCCTACGGTGGAGCAGCGACAAGTTATCCCTAGACATTTATTACCATAGGCAGTCTGTGTCTTACTATCTTTTCTATTTTTATTTTCAATTGGGGGAAAGATGCTACTTTTACTGTAAACTTCCGTGCCAGCTGTTCTTTGGCAAAGCATCTTCCCGCACTTGGTTGTGAACCCCAGGTCTTCCCACGGTGCCCACGAGCGCATCCCATCGGACTGCCTGGCTCACAGCTTCTCACCCTTTGCTCCGCACCTCAGGGCGTTTGCTGCAGGACCCTGGCGCAGGGGCCGCGGGCAGGGGGTGGCCGTGCAGACTCCGCGGCTCGTTCCGCCGGCACACCTTCTGAGGATGCTGTGATTTTTACAGATCCGCAGTGACGGCATCGTTGGCTAATATCCTCATTTCTTCCTCTTCTATTTCTTTAATGGGACAGCTTTATGGAGATATAATTCACATACCCTGCAACCCACCCAGTTCAAGTGGGTAATTGAGAACTTTCCTTCCTGGTATTTTTACAGAGTTGGGCAACTGTGAGCACTTTCATTCTAGAACACTGCATCACCTCCAAAGAAACTCTGTCCCCAGGAAGCCATCCTCCCTGTCCCTTGCTGCCCCTCGCCCCCAGCAGTGCCCCATCAACTCTTTCTCTCTGGATTCTTGCTCTTGGAACATCTGCTGTAAGTGGAATCAGGCACAGCGTGGCCTTCGCGTCTGGCGTCTTTCACGTGTTATTTTTGAGGCTCTTCCACGAGGCAGCACGTGCCGCCCTTTCTTCATACCCTGCTGTGGAAACTGGGTACGTGGCGAGGCTCGGGGTCAGGGGTGCGGAATCGAGGTGGAAGGACGTCCTGGGCTCAGGAAACCAGACCCGGCCGCCCCTCTCAGGTGACATGGAAGATGGAAAATGCTTCGCAAGTGCGGTGTTGCTTCTGTAGCCGATTTTAGTTCAGTTTCCTCCCTGGCCCACACGGTGGCTGCTCTGTGTAGCTTTTCCAGCCTTCTCCCTAAAGGTGAGGACAGGAAGCGGTTACGGTCCAGCAGCTGCACCGGTGGCCCGTGTCCTCGTGCGGCATTTTTGGGTGGGGTTTGAGGAGGGCCTTCCCGCCCTGAGGTCGTGGGGTTCCGGCCTGATGTTAGCTGCTGTCAAAGGCCTCTCCAAAGCCACAGCCCCGGCTTCCGCCGTCACCGAACCCTGGAGTTGTTGGCTTCCCTGAATGTATAAACCTCTCTTCCTGTAGGACCGTAGGTACCACGTGAACTCTTCCCGTTTACGACCTGACTACTGCAGAGAGCAGAGGTCCGACGTGTGTCTCCGGGGTTGGCAGGGCGACGTGCGTTTCTGGAGGCGCTCGGGGAGAACCCGTCTCCTTGTTCTTCTTCTTCTTGTTAGGTTTTTCCCCAGCCTCTAGGCGTAGCCTACACTCCGTGGTTTGTGGTCCTGTCTCTCGTCTTCACTGCCGGCCGCGTAGCATCTCTCTGACCATCTCTCCAAAGGGACATCTCTCTGTGGCCACAGCCGGGAAAGAGTCCCCGCTTCTGAGGGCTCACGTGGTGACACTGGGCCTACACAGGTGACACAGGCTCATCTCTGCGTCTTGAGATCCTTCACTGCATCATGCGTGCCAAGTCTCTGCCCCGGAAGGCCACACTTTGCAGGTCCCAGGGGTTATACATGGACTGTCTTCAAGGGGAGACTATTTCCTTTGTTTCTGTCTGTTGGTTTCTCTGCAGCTTGTGGGCCTTGTATGTTTAGTTAACGTTCGCTGTTTTCCCCACGGACAGTTGGGTGCCGTGGGGCCATTTGGCTTGTGTGCCTGTCTCTCCCACAGCTGCAGCCCCCGCTGCGTCCGACTGACCCCAAGCCCATCCTGCAGCTGTTTTCCGTCTTGGGGAGCCCGGGATTGTGGGTGCAGCTTGCGGGCAACACACGGTATGTCCACTTTTTCTCTTTCTTTCCCAGGCACCGTCTGTTTGTGGGGGGCGTGTCTTGGGGACTCCGCGAGAACCACCCCGTGGACGAAGAGTGTCCAAGGCCAGGTCAGCTGTGGGAAACGCAGCATCGCTGGCACACAGGCAGCAGGTGGGGCACCGCCCCCGCCCCCCGCTCCCCCGCACCCAGGACTTGGGACATACCCTGTGTTCCTTTATGGGGCCTGAATCAATGGACTGGGGCTAGGAAGACAGGTGGTATTAGGGACAAAAGAGTCATGATAACATCTACGCGTTCGTCAGCATTTTGGTTCAAACACATTTTAGGAGTGTATTAGTCAGCTTTCTGCTCCGCTACTATTGCGTAACAAACAGCCCTCCAATTCAGAAGCTCATAGAAACAGGCACTTATTTCTCGCTTACTAGTCAGCTCTGGCTCCCCCTGGGCTCAGCTGGGTGGGATCAGGAAGGGCGGGTCGGGATCTGGACTGGTTTTAGGGCTGGGCCACGTTCGTGCTGAGGCCAGCGGGTTCTTGGGGCGGGCCTTCTCCCATCTGGTGAAGCCACGTTAAATCATGCAGGCACATCTAAAACCTCTGCTTGTCCCACTCACTAGCATGCAAATAACAGATCCAACATCCATGGGGGTGGGGAGGCAGGTCCTGCCAATTTGCATGGCAAGGGGAACAAGTGTGTGTGTGTGCTACGGGGCGGGGGGGGGGCGGGGGGGTTGTGTGGGAGGGGCTGGTTGCATCCAGGAAAACGAGCTCTGCAGGTGGGTGTGGGGAGCACAGGTGCTGGTTGGATGCGGGGCCAGCTTGGTTCTACCTCAGAACAGCGGTCCTCACCGTGGGCCTGAGAGCGGGGGGGCGGGAGGGGTGGCATTTGGCAGGGGACCTTTGGCCGTGTGTGGAGACATACTTGGCTGTCACAGCTAAGGAGCGGACAGGGCGTTGCTGGTATGCAGTGCACGGAGTCTAGGGGTGCTGCTAAAGACTTAGAAGGCATGAGGCACCCCCCTCCCACCCACCCTGGGAATTGTCTGGCAGGGACACAGGCGAATTGCAGATGACTCTCACTCCCTCTGAAGCTGCGGAACCACGCCTCGCAGAGCTGTCCCAGCTGGGAAGGGGACCTGGCGGTCCTTTCCATGCACAGGCACGCGGGGGCCGAGGAGAAGGGCACCATCTAGCGCCTCCCGGGGCCTTTGTAGGCGCAAGATGAACGCCCAGTAGTGCTGGCTTGCTCTCTGGGGTTCCTGTGCTAGTTATCATTTGCTTTGTACAGTATTAATTCTTTTACGTTTTTATCAATGCTTTACTATTGCTCAGCCTAATAAACGGACCATTTATTTGGTGTCGAAAAATCTGTTTTTTATTAGATTTCCATTATGAGCTTAGTATTTTTTTTCCCTCCAGGTGGCCTTTTGCCAACTCTTTCTTCTAAGTGCGTATTTTCTTTTTCCTCACGAGGTAGGTTGCGAGTTCTTGACGGCAAGGGTCATGCTTCACGGCTCGGACACGTGCGTGCGCAGATGGGGACAGTCGGTCGGCTGCGAGTGGTGTCCATGGCTGTCTGTGCTGATGGGTCATTTATGAGCCGCGCACGGGCCGGCCTTTTAACACCTCGCTGTAAATCATGCTTCCGGTCTCCCAGGCCAGTGTGTAGCGAGGTGGTGCTTGGTGGCCGTGTGGCAACAAGAAAGCGTCGAGCTCCTTAGCGGAAGGGCGCCGTGCTGCGGAGAGGCGCCCGCCTCAGTCCCCCTCCTCTGCGTGGGTGGAGTGGGGGATTGAAACGGTGCAGGTATGACAAATGGCAGGGCAATTGCTTGCTGGCTGGGTGACCAGAGAACAGTGCTGTGAGGTGACGCTCTTATCTGTGCACCCTTCCACGGCCCACAGAGGGAGACGTTCCTTTGAAAACATAGCGCAGACGCATTTGGCTCCGGCCGCGACTTTCCACCGGTTGTCCTGCAAGAATTTAAAAAATGCAATACCTGACTGTTCCGTCGGGGCACCGACCTCTTTTCCCTTCACGTGTCAAATAAAGAAAACAACGACAGGAGCCAGCACAACACTAGCTGTGGGGCATGAATGACTCGCAAATATATGTACAGTTTGTTTTTTTTTTTTGGTCAGGTCGGCAAAACAGACATTTTTCGGTGTGCCACAGAAGTTTAATAATGAGCTTTTGGGTGCCGTGAAATGAACGAGGTGGACAGTCACCGCTCTAGGGCGTACTTTGTCCCAAGAATTCGTGACAACTTGCTTACCAGTGATGGAAATAATTTCATTATCAAAGACTTTCCTTTTCCAGTTTAGTGATGATTCATTGGAGCGGCTCTCCGTGCTGCAGCGGTTGCGAGCGCAAGGCTCCTGTTCTTTCGGATCCTGCCTGCGGGAGGGAACCCTCCCTGGCAGGGAGGGGAGGATGCACCTGTCCTTTAGCTGTTCCGTCTTTAAAAATGTTTTCAATTGAGATGGGATTGATACATAACATTGTATCCATTTCAGGGGTGCATGATTGGATACATGGATACATTGCACAGCAATCACTGCAACACGCTCGTTAACATCACCACCACACAGAGCTGCAGGTCTTTTTTCTCTTGTGATGAGAACGTGTAACATGTCCTCCTTAGCAACGTCCAAATAAGCAGCAGTGTTGTGAACTATATCTAACGTGCTCCACGTTACATCTCAGGGACTCCCTTGTCTTATAACTGGAAGTTCGTTCCTTCTGACCCCCCTCCCCCTGTTGCCCCCCACACGCCGCCGCTGCAGCCACCTTCCTCTCCTCGGTACCTCCACGTTCCGCGGTTTGCCAGTGACATCATGCCTCGCCTGTCTGGACACCACACGGCTATGCCTGACAAGCAGATGACCTAGGAACTCACGCGTAGTCAGAGAGGAGATGAAAAGAGAAGCACATGAACTAAAGGCGGAGGGGCGCTGGGCGTCAGTCGGCACCGCGCGCGGATGGACGTTGGCCGCCGCGGCGCGTGGGTCTGGCAGGTGTGGATGTCGTTTTGCTACTGGTGGGGTCGCTTCCAACGCTGTTTTTGTCTGGAATGATGTTTACATTAAAATGTAGAGATTGAGCAGTTAGGAAAGCAGGGTCAGTTTCGGGAGAAGGAGTACACGCTCCGCAAGTGAGGGATGGCCCTTGTGCCTGAGCTAGGAGCCACTTGGGGAGAGGCCACACTTCTCATCCTGTTCTGCTTGCCTGTATCCAGGCGTCCTGAGCACAGCCCTGGCTGGTGCGGCTCTGTGGGTTGGACGTGGCCCTGCAAAGCGAAAGGTCACCGGAGAGATGGCCAGTCAGGGCGCGTGCCTGGGTTGTGGGCCCGGTCCCCAGTCGGGGCGTGTGCGAGAGCCGACCGATCGATGTGTGTCTCTCTCTCATTGATGATTCTCTTCCCGTCTTCCTTCCCCCCCTCTAAAAATAAACAAATACAATATTTTTACAAATCGTTAAGTGTAAGAAGATGTCGTGAGGACGGCTGTGTGTCGCCAGCCTCCACGGAGAAGAGGACGTTGCTGAGGTTGGGAGAGGGGGGTGTGTGAGCGAAGGGGAGAGAGGAGCGACCGACGAGCCCCTGGCCGTGCAGGGCTGATGCCAGACGACGGACTGTTGAGGACAGGCAGGGGCAGTTTGGCCGTCGGCTGGGTTTCTGACCGGTGACGCAGATGGTGGGATCGAGAGAGGTTCCCACCCCATGGGGCCCCTCGCCTGCTCGCTGCCACGGGCGCGGTCTCCGCGCAACTGGGCAGAACCCTCTCCAGGCACTTCCTGCTCGGCCGAGACGCGACTGCTGACGGTTCCTCTCGCTCCGCTGGGCGTTGCGGAAGCGAGCTCCGCAGGGCCGCCGGAGCAGCCTCGAGGGCCCTTTGGCGATGGGGCGCGCTGCGTCTCGTCTCGGTGAGGTTTCCTGGACTCTCCCGCCTGCTCCGACGTCTTTGCAGGACCCCTGCCCTCCCCTTCCAGCCGCGCGTCGTGCGGAACGGGAACCGGGGACCTCGGGAGATAGGAGGACGCTCCCGTTTGGGGGTCGGGGTAACTTGAGTCCATATGATGCTAAGTCAGTGCCGGACCTCGCCTGTGCTTTCCTGGGCTAAATCCACACAGAGCCCTGTCATGATAGGCCGCCGTCTTTCGGGGTTGAGTAGGCAGACGCGCGTTTTCCCGGGGAGGGCAGTGAGCAGGCACGGAGAGGCTGCATGTTAGTGCTCGGGCCGGCACGGCGCCCCCGCGTGGTCGTGGCCGCAGGAGAACGAAGGGGTGGTCCCCTGTCTCCCGGCAGCTGAGGGCTTGGGCCAGACGCGCTCACGCCTTCCGAGCACAGCACGGTCGATCGCTCTTCAGGGCCGTCCATGGCCCTGAGTTTGAACTAGTACGACCACCGCCATGGTGGCAGGCGGCGCGTCCCGTGTGTGCTCAGCGGTCCCTGGGGTGTTGTCCTCGCCTCGTTGGGAATGCTCTAGAACAGCCACGTCCACCGCAGCTGCGAGAGGCTGAACGGCCTTGAACAGGAACCAGGCAAGGCCCGCCGTCCGGCACGTTCCACCCGTACGGTCGTCTCCCGAGGTCTGAGCACACGTTTCAGTGACCTGGGCAGGTACACGCCACCCAACTGCAGGCTGGGCTGGGCCGTGTCAGAGAAGAGCAAGTCCAGACACTTGGTCGGAATACAAGCAAGGGATACGGCTGCTTTATCTCACGATCTTAGTGCGTTCTCTTTGGAAGGTATACAGGCTTGTTCCACAGTGGCAAACACCGCATAGAGGGTTTTTTTTTCCCTTCCATAAAAGTCCTTAGAGAATCACTTCAGAGACTCTTCAGCTTAAAAAAAAGAAGGGCAAAACAAAAAACCATAGTTAATTGTTTTTTGCATGGTTAACATGTTTAGTTGGAGGGTCTTTATTGAAAATGGGTCCTCTTCTGTTGAATTTACAGAGGCTTTGCTACCTTTTGAGAAGGTGCCTTCCTTCCTGCTCGATGTGCATGTTCTGTTTTGCATGTGGGTTACAGCAGTTTTCCAGGGAGGCAGGCGTGTTAGCTGACCGTTCGCTGTTAGGGTTGCTCAGATCACAAAAGAAGTCTGTACCTAGAGCCCTGGTTTTTGCGCATGCTAGCTTGGGACGTTTCCACGTCGGGCTGGGTGGAGGTTGGCTTGGACCGAGGGCACTTCTTTGGAGTCCATAGTTCAGAGCATCGGGCGCATTGTTGTTGCGTGGCATTTCCTTGTTGAGTGGCTCCTGCGAGGGGTGTTTTCTCCGTTTCACGTTCCGCTTGTTCATGGCTGGCCTTTGCAGAATATGAAATTTGGACGCGGTGGGAGACCTTTTTTCCTTGCTCGTTACAGGGAGAGGTGTTTCCTGGGTCCTGGCCTGTGTGTGTTGTAAGCATCCCTCGTGGGGTTCATGTGTGTCTCTCGCATTTGCCATTGTTCGTTCTCTGAAGCAGCAAGAGGATGCGTTAAGTTTTGAAAATTTTATCTAGTGCACTTTCTCTTGTAAGTGGTTTATTTCGGTGAGTTATAGGCGTCCCTGGGGCTGCCGAAGTAGTGCCGAGAGGTCCCGTGGGACGCCACGCAGCTTCCTGAGGCAGCGGCATCGTGTGGGACCCTGGGCAGCTGCGGGAAGTTCGCACGGCCCAGTGCAGTGCACTTGGCGTCAGCCGGTACCTTCCCTGCATTTGCACCTGCTGGCTTGTGGTTGCTGTTATTGGCAAGACAAACGTAAGGAATAGCTTCTCTTTCGAAATGCAGAGGGAGCGTGACTTGGGCAGAAGGGGACAGGTGAGGTGGAGCTATCCACAGGCACCCGGGAAGGGTTGCCTTGACCATCTCAGTGGCTGACGTGTCCCAAGCGATAGCGGCGCCTGGGAAGGTAGGACATGCTTCCGGGGTTAACAGCTGGATGTGTGTGTGCCGCCTGTGCCAGGGTCTGGATGCTGAAATCAGACAGACCTTCCCCCTCCAGCTCCGTGCACGCTGGCGGAGAGACCGGTGGGGAGGGAGAACGTGCCCCGCGGCCGGAGATCTCTGGCGGGGGGCCGCTCATTCCCTCTGTCGCTGGCCCTTCCCTTTATAGGCACCTGAAACAGCCGCGTCTGCCTTCGCTGATGGTAGCACGCGCTGCGTTTCGTATGGTCCACCCGCTCAGACCTGGCTTTGGGATGTGTGTGTCCTCTGCTGGGGCAGCTCGTCACTTGTCTCGCTGGAAGAGTGGCCTGGAGAGCTCCTCCGACCGTGGACATGGACCTCCCCTCACGCAGACGGCAGCCGCACGGCGCTCTGCCCCACCTGTTCACCAGGGACGCTCGTGAGGGCGTCGGAGCACCGGGGCGCGCCGCCACCGAGCGCAGCGAGGGCTGGCTGCACTGTGTCCCCCAGGGCCACGGGGGCACGTCCCCGCCCGGGTTTGGACCCTGCTCAGGAATGCAGCCCGTCCGCTTTGGCCGGCCCGGGGCGAGGCCCTGTGCAGCGAGGCGTGGGGGACACTGAGCCGCCTCAGGGACCGGGCTGCGTGGAGCCCGGCTCGGTTCCGGGCTTGCACCGTGAGATGCGATAAAGACAGGAAGGGAGATCTCCCTGTCATCCAGGCCAAGAGCCTGTGAAACATTTATAGAGGCTTGGGGAGTAAAGAGAGAGAGTTCGATACGCAGGTCGGCTGCAACAGACAGGAGGTTAGGGGTTCCCTAGGTCTGCGTCTGGGGGCGGGCAAGGGTGGTGACTGCGGACGCGGGCAGGGCAGCCCCTGGGGCCGATGGCACGGGGGTCAAAGGCTCACGTGCTGACGGCGGTTGCCCAGCTCTGAATATTCTAAAGGCAAAAGCAGTGGACGTTCCGTCCGGGGGTTGTGTGCTATGTGATTTCTAGCTCAGTAAAGCTGTTTTCCAAGGGGTCCGTTCTGCTGCTTGTGCGCGTTCAAAACCGCGTGTGGTCGCGCGCGGGTCCTTGTTGTGCACGGGTGTGGAGTCACTTCGCTGTGGAGAGCGCACGTTCAGAATGACCAGTTCCAGAAACGCGTCCTTGTCTGTTGTAACCAGGCCGCCAAGATTGGGGTCCAGGCGTCCGCAGCGAGCCGTGAAAATGCAGCTGAGGCTGGACGAAGTTGGCTCGTGTGCACACGTTCCCTTTTTTTCTCTCCCTCCGCCCTCCTCCCCAAACAAACAAAGTGAGAGGCCACGGGCCCACCTGGGTACGCCCCGGGCACTTAGAGACAGAGAAACACCTACCGCAGGGAAAGTGAGCGCAGGGGCAGCCGCCCACCGCTTCTCAGGGCCCCGTGTGCGGGTGAGGGGGAGATGCCCAGGGCTGGCTCAGGGAGCCTCAGCCTGACGTTCGGAGTTGGGGGAAACGGGAAAAACCCGGCCCCTCCAATCACCCGGGACATCTCGGAGGAAGCGGACGGGGGTGCTTTCGTCACCAGGAGCGTTGGGGGAGAATGCCAGGGAAATGCCGAGCGCACGCACGTGCTCCCAAGTAGCCAGCCTGCGCCCCTCGCCCGGGAAGCCTGCTTGGTGATGGTCAGAGGCCCATCGTTTTAAGTAATACGAGCCTTTTCCCCATTCATAAACGTCGCAAAATAAAAAGCACACGCCTGCTGTAAAAGCGTTTTTCTTTTTAAAGCTTATGGCATTCAGGTGGTTGCGGACTATTTCCTAGCCGTCAGCGGTTTTGCCCTGAGCTTTGTAGAGTTGGCCCGGTGCTTAGTTAAACGAAGAATAACAGGCTGAAATGGCACAGCTGGTTCAAAACCATCAGGGTTTAGTTGGGGGGGAGGGTGGTGTCTAAACAGCTATCTTTTGCTATTTTGTTACTTGCACGTGGTAACTGTTACCGCACGTGGTAACTTATTGCCCCACGTGGTTGCACGTGTTTGTTACCAGCTGTAAATACTACATAGTTGTGAGGAAGACCAGAAGAAGCAGACTGGGGTGGAGAGCGGATACAGTGCAGTGTGGGAGGAAGCGGCCCAGAGAGAGGTAGGAAGGGCACCCCCCCCCCGCCCCTGCCCCCGCCCTGCGGAACCTGTCGCCTTGCCTTTCGTGTGTTGGAGTTTGATCTGTGGGGAGGGCCTTCTTTGTGACTTCCTGCGCTGAAACCCGAGTGGCCTGCCCTGCCGTTGACCTTTCCATTTGCACTGTGGACTCACTCCCGTGTACCTGCTTCATTCTCTGTACCACAGTCACATTCCTAGGCTGACACGGAGCCTGAACGTGGGGGGGACGTGAACTTCACCTGCAGGGGAGATGAGGAGGCACGTCGAAAGCTCGGTAGCCGGCCCCTCTGGGGGCGTCTGCTCTCTGCTGGGCGCTTTCCGTGGAGCTTCGGAGCCATGTTCGAACTGTTACAAAGGCTCTTCCTGCTTTGCAGGTGGGGACACCGAGGCCCGCGTAGTGGGGGACAGGTGCACAGCTCAGCTCTGTGTGGCTGGGAACTGAATGGTGGCAGGCGGGTCAGTGTGGCTGGGAAGCCCCCTCCCCCCCAGGGCACCTATGGGCTTCCCACTGCTGGACGGCCCCCCTACCTCTGCCCCCCCCCCCCCCGTTCATGACGCCGTTCTATCTGAGAGGCCCGCGAACCCTGAGAAAATGAGGGTGCCCGATTCCGAAACCGTCTCTGAGCCAGCCTTCCTCGAAGGGCCGCCCGCTGCGTCTGTGCTGCCTGCATGCGTAGAATGGTTTTTATATTTTTACGTGGCCCAGAATAGACTATTTGGTGACACGTGAAAAGGATGTGAAATTCCAACGTCAGTGCCTATGACGTTTTCTTGGGACATCCACACCCCTCCATTCACGCGTGCGCCGTACAGAGAATGTGGCCGCAGACCCCCCCGCCCCCCCCCCGGGGCCCCGGAAGCCAGAAGTGTTTAATTGCAGCTGGCTTTTTGCAGAAGAGGAGCGCAGTCCCCGTCTGCTTCCAGGCACATATCTCCCTGCCAGGTACGACTTGCACCTGCTCCTCTGCTCTCCTGCCTCTCCTTGGTGTGCAGCCTGTTCCCCTCTCTCCTTGCTTTCCAGTTCTTTCTTTGCCATGAACTTTGTCCCAGTTAAAACGCCAACTTGTCCCAGGACAGGTCATACACGAAAGCTTATGAATCATTCATAGTACAGGGTTGGGAGGCGTTGGTGCTGCCTTTGCAAGAGCAGCGCAGGGCGGTCGCATGCCATGAACGGGTATGGGCGCCCCTCTGGGTGGCCGGGGGGGGCACCCAGAAGTGACCGTCACTTGTTTGTCCTTCCTTTCCCTGCGTCCCCCCATCCGTCACCCAGAGGGTGCACGTGTTGGCAGACGAAGTCCCCCGCTGAGCTCTCCCGAGGCCATCGCTGGTGTCCCGGAGCCACCGGGCCTGAGGACGCCCCGGTCCCACCACAGAGCGGGGTGACGTGACTCGTCTGAGCGGAGCTGTAGGGCAGGGCCCCCCGCGAGCAAGGGGCAGAGGGGGGCAGGTGCGGACAGTCCCCCTCCCGTCCCCGGGGGCGTACCTACATTCTGGCGCCTTCCGTGCGACGGGGGCGTCACCTGCTGAGGGTCGTGGCTCATGGTTGCCTTTTTAGCCACTCGGTGGGGCGGCTGCTTCTGCCAAAGCCTGGGCACAGGTGAGGCGTGTGGGGGGCATGTCGCTTGGCTTCGGACCAGGGTCCCCCGTGTAGGGGAAAACCTCCAATCTCTGCCCCCCACAAACAGCATCGCGGTTCACGTGCCCAGTGCCACCGTGTGCGGTGGGTACATGAGGACGACCTGGATCTGTCGTGACCCGTTTACATTTCCGTTCTGATCTCGGGCTGTACAAGGCTCTCTTGGACCAGCTGGGAACGGGCTGTGTTTTTGTAGCGTTGCCCCTCGCGGAAAGACACCTCCCAGTGCGAAACCCACGCAGACCTTGGCTGCACCCCATTTGTACAGTAACTTGGAGGCTGCTTTGATTTCCAGATTTCTTTAAACTTGTTCGGCTCTGATGTGCATGGTAGTAAGGCCAGGGAGAGCTGTCCCCGGGGTGGTCCGGGGTTGGTTCCCTCTTCCTGTGTGTCCCGTGACTTCTCAAAGCGTTACTAAAACAGGCTGGAGACCCCCACCTCTCCAGGTTGGGGGGGGCGGCGTGGAGAGAGGGGCCTTCGGGGGGCGGGGAGGAGAAGGGGTCGCGATTGGCTGGAACTGAAAAGTAGCAGAGGCCAGGTCGTGTGTCACGCTGCCCCACTGTCACAGGTGCCAGCACGCGCACAGAGTGGGGGACGGCAGGTCTCCCCTGTCCTGCCCTGACGCGCTCTAAAAATAACTCACTGAGAGGAGCGCCCGGCTCTTGGATCTCCTGGGCGGATTTGTCTCAGTAGCCGCCAGGCTCCCAGGGACTTGGAGATCTTCAGGGCCTGCTGGGGACTTGCAGTGGGTGGTTGCGGCGGTTCTTGTCATTGTTCTTGCGCGCTGACCTATGTGATCTGCCTCCTGCTTCCCCCGCCCTTGGTACGGCCACGGTGTAGCGGCCCTCAGTCAGTCTCCTTTAGAGAAGGCTTTGTTTTAACAGGGTATTCAAACGCGTTAGTTTGGTTTTTTTTAAAACCAGCGGACTTGGGCATCAACCCAGGCAGACTGAGGACTTTGGGAAGGACGTCTCGCGACCTGCTGCTCAGGAGAAGTTTCGAGCATCACGAAGATATTTTATATCCACACGAGAGGACGGGCTGCTGAAAGAGGCACCAGGCCCAGCGCGCCGAGGACTGTTGGGGCTTCTCCTGAGAAGGCAAGACGAGGCGCTATTTCCGACGTGCGCGGGGTGGTCTGTGAGCAAAGCCTCCCTGTGCCGTGGCCTGGGGGCTCGTGGCCGAGACAGCGTAGGGCACAGAAAAGCCCAGGTGCTCACAGCGCCCCCGGCACAGAGGTGGGCTCCCTGTGTTTTATCCACTTCCGTTTTTTGTCAGTGACTCAGGTCAGTGGCTTGGGGCTAGGCCCACATCGCTTGTGCCTGGGAAAGGCACCTGCCCCAGCAGCCCTTGGATAATCGCGCATCAGCTGCTCCCGTGTCTCCCTGGCTGGGCTTGGGGAGGGCAAGCGGACTCGCCCACCTTGTCCCTGTCACTCGCTGTCTCCGCCTCCGGCACTCTGATCAAGCCCGTCACCAGCTCTGCTGATGTTAACCTCAGGGAAGGAAAAGGCCGCGTCAGAGTTTCCATCCGTGAGCGAGCCCTTCTGAGCACATGGAAAACGCAGGTTTCGCTTTGTAAGCTCAGCAAGGGCTCAGGTGGTTGGGATTTACGGAGAACTGGAGGTTCTGGAAAGAAAGCCAAGCTGGCTCTGTCTTCTGTCCTCTGCAGACGCTCGCCTGTAGCCTGGCATGGGAAACAGAGGCAAAGCTTTCCCCCAGTCGAAAGAACCCTCTGCTTGACCCTGCAGCTGATGGCCATCCTTCCGTTTTTCCTTTGCTGGGGGAGCGTCTTCAAAGGCAAGCTCCGCAGCGGCAGCCTTTTGCCTTCCCTCAACCCAGGGCTGCTGAATTGGGGATTGCGGAGCCCCAGGCTCTTCCCGCCCCCTCGGCCGCTGCCCAACCCGCTCTGCTAATTCCATGAGGTTTGTTGTGTGCATTTCTAATGGACTTCAGTGGAAGGCCAGTGGGTATGAAGCTGTTGGTCTCTGCTCCCTCGGCCCCACCGCCGCCCCCGTCCCAGTTCACTGACCCCCACGGACTTCGGTCTGTGCACACGTTCCAGCCATGTCTGCAGACCGACCTGCCCAGAGCACAGGTGGCGCTTCCAGCCTCGGTCGCTGGGGGAGACCCCGTTCCTCCGCTCTGCTACCATCCATGAAAATCCAGCCACGGAAGATGCTTCCTTAGCCCGTGGCGTCTGTCTTCACCCACTCCGTTGTGCACTCGCCGAGCAAATACTTGCTCAGTGCTGTCTGATCCGCGCTGCCCTGGGTGCTGGGCATACGGCGGGCAGCAAAGCAGACGAGGCTGGCGTTGCCATGGCGAGCAGGCCGCGCGGGGAAGGGTCGCAGACATGTGCACACCGAGATGATTGCGTTTCAGCGGGCACACGCGTCCAGGGGGCATCCAGGTGGCCCGGGATGGGAGCCTGCGGTTGGGGCATCTTAACGAATGCGTCCCTGAGCATGAAGACGCACGTAACAAGGGACGAGGCCATGGTGGAGGGGAGGGGACGCCTGGCCCAGGAGCAGCGCGTCCCAAGGTCCCGAGCTCAGCCACGGTCATGAGCAGGCGGGGAGCAGGAGCTTGGGCGGGCGCTCCGGACTGCGCGGAGAAGGTGGCGCCCCTCCGGAGAGCCTCGGGCGGCCTCGGTGGACGGGCACGGCCGGGCGTGCCGCTTGACGTGGTCCCTGGCTGCTGCGTGGAGGGTGCCTGGCCAGGACGTCGCCAGGGGCCGTGAGTTGGCCGTAGGCACCTGCTGGAGTAGATCGCAGCTTGGACCGGGGCGTGGTTCCGGGTGTGGAGCAGAGGGTTGTGAATGACAGGTAGGGCTGGGGGGTTTTGTTTGTTTGTTTGTTTGTTTGTTTTTTATTTGAGAGAAGGGAAGGGGGAGAGGGAGAGAAACATCAGTGGGTTGTGTCTTGATCACGCCCTGCCTGGGGACTGAACCTGCAACCTGAGGCATGTGCCCTGACCGGGCGTCGAACCGGTGACCTTTCGTTTCATGGGACGATGCCCAACCCCCCGAGCCACGCTGGCCAGGGCAGGTCTGGGATTTATCGGGTTTCCTGATGGCCACCAACTGTGAGAGATTCTCGTCCCCTCATCTGGCCTTCGGTTGAAACCCACCCTACGACGCTTCGCTCTTACGCAGTTCTGTTCCTGCCATAAGGTGTAGCTATTACTGTGCGCCTTCTAAATCCCCAGTAGAGTTGAGATCAGAGACTTAATGGCTTTGAATATTCACAACATTATCCCTAATTATTGAATTAAATGTATGCTTTTATCTGTGTATTTATGGGTCCAGGATTGTTTAGTGTTTGGACTAGTTTCTCCGTAATAAAGTGAAAGGGTAAGTAAAACACTGGAGAGAGCCGGCCGTGTGGGGAGCCCTGTGAGCTAGCTCCATGCTCGTCACAGGAGTATCTAAATGCTACATAATTGCTTAATAAGGAGGCGTCCTCGCCGAGATTTACATGAGAGGGTTTTACTTTTGAAAAAGACATTATCTGCACGGTAATGGAAAAATTGTCTCCAGAGTGTTGTTTTGCGTTCCGTTCTGTCCTGTTGAAGGGCTTTAAGAGCTTGTTGTGAGCGGGAGAAAACAGCCCGTTTCGTCGGCAATAAAAATATGTTGGTATTTAAAGTGTAAGTGACACGCCAAACGACACCGACTGGGCCAGCCTTGACATCGTGACATCCATCACAGCTTTCAGCGCGCACGTTCCTCACTGTAGTTTGCCTTACTTGTTTGTGCAGAGAAGATAATTTTTCCCAGAGAGAATCGGGGTTAATACAACCTTCAGTAGCGTTGGACGGGCGAGAGGTCTTCAATGTGTTTTTCCGCTTCTTGCCTGAGAGGGTTGAGGCTCAGGAGGTCAGTGATGAGAGTGGGCGCGGCGCTTTCTTGAGTGATGTCTCCTCCCAGCTCTGACTCCTGTGTAAGAAATAACGTTCATGAGCGCAGCAGCAGCCAGAGAGACACAGACGGGGAGAGGGAGAAGGGGCGGGGGACCAAGTCTCTTTGGCAAACCCAGTTGCTTTATCCTCTGTTTGGAGATAAATATAGCTAGCTCAAGTTCTGTATCTATAATTCTCAACAATTTTTACTTTGAAAAGAAAAGGTAGAGGGAGTTCTTTTTTTCTTTTTTTTCTTTTTTTGGAATTCTGGGCATAGGCTAATGAAGTAACACAGTTACAGTCAAACTGAGTGTTGGTGACAGAGACCGGTGCAATTAGAGGAGGAAGCACGCGTGTTTCAGGCCAGGAAATGTATCCCCCGAGCGGTTTGCAGTGAGTCACTCTTTACCTGAGAACAGCTTGCAACTGATGAGCCTCAGTGAGCCAACGTGGGCTCTTGCTCCACATCAGACGAGTAAAATGCACAGCAGTCCCCTGTTTGTTCATGAACTATGACGACTTGAAGGACTTAGTAATAGGCGTTCTTCTATCCTGTGTTGACTGATGCACTCACCCTTTCTGTTTTGAAAGGGCCTTGTAAACCATGCAGTACGGTAGTTAGGAGGCCATTCCATTAAGCTGGTGGCTTTTCGGCGGGCTTTTCGGCACTCCCTGTTTGGGAAGGCGTCCGAATCGAGTGCTCTTCATCGTGTGGTGTGAGCATCCCATTGGCCACGCCCGCCGCGGGTGAATGCATTCCACGCGTTGTGCACGGCGGTCCTAACAAAGTGATTTCCATGGGATCCGGGTGCAGACGTTGACCCGGCAGCGTCGTTCGGTCCAAGCACCGCTCGTTCTAGTTCGGCACGGACACACGTTGTTCCTGCAGGTGGGACGCTTTCCAGCCACTGGGGTGCCTCGGGCCTCTCTGGACGGGAAGCAGAGCCAGGGAGTCAAGGGCATAGAATGAGGGGCAGGTCAACGGCTGCTGGCTGACTTCTCATGATAAAGACGACATTTCCCCACGGGCGACGTTAGCTTCTCTACCGGTGTCGGGACAAGAACCATCCATTGCTCTTCAGCAAACTTCACGTGCAAACGCCGTTCGCCAAAGGCTGGCCCTTCCTCGGGGCACTCCGGTGGCACTGCTCTTTTTTTCTCAGTCTTGACGCAACCACGGAAGGGTCCGTGCACTGATTCCTTCCGGAGCCCCCAGAGACCTTTCCTGCCGTCACTGGGAAGTCGAGTCCATCTAGTTACTGAGCGCTCGCTTTGAGGAAAGCGCAGTGCGGCGGCCGACAGAGGAGTCTGAGGGATCTCATTTCTTCCCCGTGAGAGATCGCCGGTGCTGCGTAGCCCGCCTGTGGTGGCCACGCCAGTGAGCTGGCGCTCTCGTTTGTGCGTGCCGAAGGGTTTGCTGTGCCAGGTGGGAGGACGTGAAGAGAACCAGGAACCTGCCTGCTGTCGGTATTGGCGTGTGAGGTCCTCCCCCTGCCTTCGTACTTCACTGATACTGCTCGTAACGCGGATTATTACCGGGCACCCGAGAGCTGTGAATTTCTCCAAGGGTCGTTGTCTTAGTCGGTTTGGGCTGCTGAAACAAAAACACCAGCCATCGTGTGGCCACTACACAACGGGCATGTCTTTGTCACGGTTCCGGAAGCTGGCAGCCCGAGACGGAGGCGCGGGCAGGCAGATTGGGTGCCTGGCCAGGGCCTGCTGTCCGGTTCAAGGTTGGCTGTCTTCTTGCTGTGCCCTGACACGGTGGAAGAGACTGGGGAGCCCTGTGGGGTCTCCTTTACAAGGGCACTAATTCCGTTCGTGAGCGCTCCACCCTCACGACCTACTCCCCTCCCAAAGACCCCCCCCCCAGTACCATCACATTGTGGGCACTGGCTTTCCACACGGGAGCTGGCGGAGGGGGGCATGCAGGCCGGAGCAGTGAAAGGAAGAGGCAGCGCTGCCCGCGACCTGTCAGGCATGCTGTCCCCTGGGAGACAAGCCCGGGAGCCACGGCGAATGACACCGGTTCTCAGAGCCCCGCGGGGACGTGCGTCTGTGCCGACCCGCCGTGGTGGCGCTGGCTGGTGAGCGAGGCGGGGAGGAGGACGCTGACGTTCTGCTTCCCATGCCGCGTTCGCCATGAGAGTCCTGGGTCTTTGACGGAGCCCAGCGGCGCTCGCGGCCCGGATCTTAGGGAGGAGGTGAGGCTGTAGGGACGGGCAGCCCGGGTCAGTGCGAGCACAGGACAGTCACGGTCGCTGCAGCCCAAGGTTTGGGAGCAGTGGTGGCGGGGGTCAGCCTACGTGAGATGTTTGCGCCCTACGGTAAAAGGAACTTGAGTTTGCTTGGAGAAGGGAGAGTAGGGGTCCTTGAGAATTACAGTTAATGAAGTGACAAGACAAGAGGATGGAGTGGAGAAATGGGGCCCCCAAACAGGCAGGAATCAAGAAAAAACGCTGGTGCGATTCACTTTGGGAAGGTCGGACGAAATCGTTCTGGGAGACCGTCGGCGGGGACCCTGGTTGTAGACAGTCCGTCACAGGGCGCCGGAGAGGAAAAGGGAGACCCCTCCGAAGTCTCAGGGCGGCGTGCTGTGATGGGAGCGAGCAGAGCCGAACATTCTGGAATGGCCGCTGAGGGGAACCAAGTCCCGAGACGGCCTTCGGTGTGTTTGGGTGAAAGGTCATGCGGGGCGTTCCGTCGCAACGTTCGTGCCGGCTGCGTGTTCAGCGGCCAGGGACGTCTCGACCGCTATTCGTCCGCCCGGGGAGCAGGTGCTTGGCGCACACGTGAATGGCGTCCACTCGTGCTTGGTTGCCTGCTTGCTGGAGGAGGGAGTGAACGAACGCACGCCCAGACCCGGGAGCGCCAAACAGCCGACAGGCCCAGGAGACTTTCTGCAGGGGGATCGGTCACTTTGATCGGTACCATCCAGGGTGGGACGGGAGAGCCAGGTTTTCAGTCTGTTTACTTCCTCGCGGTGCTAAACCATCCACAGCGTACAATGGACCGTGTTAACCATTTCTCAGGGCGGGGTTGTGTGGCTTCAAGGACACTCACGTGTTGTGCAAGCGTAGCACGGGCCACCTGCGCAACTTTCTCATCTTCCCCTGACGGCCGCGGACGCCCCCCCACTCCAGCCCCTGACCGTGTCTGTTGTACTTTCCGTGTCCGGGGAGCGGACTGCTGTCGGGAGCCTCCTAGAAGTGCCATTCCGCAGCGTGCGTCCTGGGGTGACGGCTTCCTGCACCCCGCATGAGCCCTGGGGGTCCTTCCCCGTCGGCGCCGGTGTCGGCAGTTCCTTCCTTTCGAGGCTGAATGATTTCCCACTCTGGGGATGGGCCGCGCTTTGTGCATCTGCCCACCCGCGCTGGGCACGGGGTTGTCTGCGCCTGCCGCTGGGAAGGGTGTGGCCGTGCGCGCAGGTCTCCGTGAACGCTTCCTTCGCGTTGGCTTGGCCCCAGGTGGGTTGGGAAGCCACTCCCAGGAGACGTGGGGGTTGCCTTCATCATTGAAGGCTTTGGAAGGAGAGCCGTTCTCCGGGCCCCCCCGCGCGCTCTTTCCGGGTGGTGGGAGGGCGTCTGAGCCGAGGGTCTCTGGCGGTGAGGGATGCCGGTTCCCGGAGGTCGCGCTCACCGCTTGGCAGGCTCGAGCGGACCGTGTGGTCCGCAGGTTCACGTAATCATCCAAACGCAAGGACTCGTGGAGCTGGAGGTCAGAGTTCGTCTGCCTGGTTCACGGGGTGGGGTGGGGGGCGCGTTGTTTCCCTCCTCCAGGCTGCCGGTCTCAGCGCGGCCGTCGCGCCTGGTGTCTGTGGCGCTTCTCTTGTTGCCACGTCTCGGTGGGAAGTCCTGGCTCGGTCTTACGGATCCACTTTCTGAGGCGGGGGTGGGTGTGTTGTCGTCTTTTCTGGGGTTCGGGCGGTGCCCCGTGTCCAGACCCCCCAAACGTGTTGAGCGTGCAGCTGCCGCTGCGTGTGCGAGGCCTGCGTGCCGGGCCTTGGGTCGACAGGGCAAGGGGGCCGGGGAGGGGGCGCGGCTGGGCGCCGAGGTGGTGCGCCTGTCGGGAGACGCAGGCCCCGGGCACCTGCCGCCGCACAAGCGCAGGCTGGGGACAGGGGCGCGTTGGAGCTGTTGTCCACGCCCCGAACAGCTGCAGGGGACACGGTGCCCAGAGATCACGTGGGCGGAGGGGTGGCCAGGGACGGGAGGCTCTGAGAAGGCCCGAGCGTTCTGATTTCTGTCCCCTTTTGGGATCTTCTGGGGCCAAAGTGGGGAAAGGACAGCTTGTGTTACCTGAGGAAAACGAACGACTGGGCACAGGCGTACTTGTTCCAAATGCACGGTCACCTTCTTGTGACCTTCGTCACCTCCGTGAGGTTCCATGGAGGTCGTAGGTGTCACGGAGGTCGCGTTGGTGTGGGGGTGACTGGGACCGGGGGCAATGGGCTCCCTCTCCGCAATAGCCAGGGCACCGTGCCACGTTAACCTCTCTCTGCCTTGGTCTCTGAGGCGGGAGAACGGGATTGACGATATTTGTAGGGCCGTTGTGCGAATTCAAGGGAGGTGACAGGCGACGATCTTGCTGCGTGGGCCCTTGAAAGTTTGCTCCCGTTGCAAATGTGGGGGCTCTGGGACGGTCCCCACCCACTCCCCTTTTTTCCCCGTGACTGACTGCTGCTGATTCTGTACGACTTGGCGCAGATGTCACCAAGTCTGGGAGGTGTTTTGTCCTGTGCCCAGGGCGGTTTGTTACAGCACTTGGGTGTGGCTCTGTGCACGTCTCTGGATACATCTCTCTCCTTGCGAGAAGGTCCTTTGTGTCGTGGCCCCAGTGTGTGCTCCGGCAGAACGGCGAACACCAGCGGGTCCTGTCTTCCCGGCCACCTCTGTATTACCAAGTCACCGGAAGGGCGTGTGCCTGGGTCACAGAATAATCCCTGCAGACCGTCGGTAGGCTGAGAGTTAGAACTCGGTGGGCCTGCTGGGCTCGGGAAGGCTCCAGGGGACAGACTGGGCTCTGGCTGGGTGTTGGAGGGCACCCACGGGCACCCGCAGAGCGGACTGCCCGCAGGGTTTGCTCGTGCGCAGCCGCAGGCGCTCGAGATGGCTCAGGAGCAGGAGACAGCGGGCGAAGGCCCCATGGCGCCAAGGGGAACTGTGGCCAGAGCTCCCTGTTGCGTTGGCAGAGCCAACATTTCGCTGTGCCCTTACCAACTGCCGGGCAGGGTTCAGGGTCTAGAGGGTCTTGGGCACTCAGTGAGTTACCACGCAGAATCGGGCAGAGAGGGCACGTTACGAAAAGCCATACTGCGGTGGCAGCCGAGTCGCTGGACGGAGGCACCCTGGGGCGTGGGCACGGCTGTCAGGGGCCAGGGCCAGGGGCAGGGCCAGACACGCAGCCCCGGCTTCCCAAGGCCCTTGCTCCGGCGTGAGCGGAACTGGTTCTGCTTCCAGTGGGGAGATCGCATTGGGCGGGGAGAGGCAAGCCAGGGAGAAGCTGTGTTTCTTCATGGATCGTAGTATCTTCCTGCTGTGTTTTGTTAAGGATATAAAACCGGGAGGGAACGTGTGCCAGCATTCACAGAGGCCTGGGGCGTTGTTGGGGAGACCTCCAATATAGCGAGAAGCCCCAGGGCGTGTTATTCTGAGCCAGTCTAACAGGCTGTATTGCTTGCGTATCTCTCTTATTGTCACGTAAAGGATATAAAAATGGTTTTCCTATCACTTTTTAAAGAAAAATCCTCAACAGAGGATATGTTTTCTTGATTCAAAGAGATGGGAAGGGGATGGGAGACAGAGACAGAGACAGAATGGAAGAGAAACGTCGATCAGCGGCCTCTCATATGCGCCCTGGCCTGGGATCGAACCCGCAACCTTTCGGCGACTGAGATAACGCTCCAATCCATCCGGCCACCCAGCCAGGGCTTTTCTCGCATGTTTCTCAGCATTTCTGTCTTTTGAATGCAGCATTAATTTTGTTCCCGTTTCTAACCGCGCTTCTGCGTTCTGATGGCAGTAGCAGCAGAACGTCCTGCTTGTGTGAGGCGTCAGGAACAAACAGGCAGAATTCCACCCGCCAGGAGGAAGCCGGAGCTTGGGCATCAAGCCACGTAAGAACCAAATGCAGCCAGGCCGAAAAGTAAAAATGTGTTTGGTGCCATTTAACCACAGCCGTGCTGACTCCATGTTGTCGTAGACACAGGCCCTGCCAGGTGTGGTTCCGTTAGATTGGGCACCGTCCCACAAAGCAAAACGGTTGCCGGTTCAATTCCCAGGCAGGGGTTGTGGGTTTGGTCTCTAGGTGGGACACGTATGAGAGGTAGCTGGTCAGTGTTTCTCTCTCTCCCCCACCTTTTCCCCTTCTCTGAAAATAATAAAGATTGTACAGACGCGCTCACAAGGCCGTACGGTGCAAACCATTCATTCACGGACTTTATGTTCGCTCAGCGTTAAGGGCTCGTGTGGGATATTGGAGCATGGCCGCAAGGGGCCAGGGCTGCAGTTGGCGCCGCGGCTCTGTTCCTGTGGCGAAGGGGACAGAGGACTGGGAGGCCCTGGCTGGTCAGAGTGACGTCAGCCCCCGCGTGGCGGTGGGCCCGAGGGGGCTGGTGTCCGAGGCGTGCCTCAGAAGGAAGGGAGAAAACATGTGGATGGTGGTTGAGCCTTGCCTCCTGGGTGAGAGTATTGTCTGCGTGTGGCCCGCCTTTTAGGTTTGTGTGTGTGTTTATTTTTACAGCAGTACACGCTGTTTATTTAGTTAAGCATTTTACAGTTTGAAGAGCGCTGAGGGGTCTGAGGAAGAAGTAGAGGCCTGTTTGTGCCTCCTAATCCCGCTGCCCTGCATAGCCCTCGGCGGCCGTGTCTTGTGCCTTTCTCCAGCCCGGTAGTGGGGGGGCCGACGCCGGTGCGCACCTGTGCGCGCGCTGCATTTCCAGCGCTGCTTGAAAACCAAGCTGCGCAGAAAGCACGCCCACATCTGGGCCCTGCCGCCACGGTGGTACGCGTGTACCCCCGCGTGTACCCAGGGCGTGCCTGTTGGGGGTTTTTGTTTGGAACAGCAGAAACTGGAGCTCCCAGGCTTGGCTGGCTTCGGTGGGCCCTTGGGACTGGACGTGGGGCTGGGCGGGGCCGGGCTTAGGGGAGCGGGGGCCCAGGCAGCGCCGCAGGATGGAGAAGCAGGGGGCAGGGAAGGAGTGTGTGGGTCGCAGCGACTTCTACTGTGGCGGCCCCTCCTGGCCTGGCAGCTGCCTCGCGAGATGTCCCCGAGACCATCAAAGAGACTCCAGGGCGTGTCTGTTCTTCTGTCAGTTCCTCGAGATTCTCTGTGTATGTCTCTCTGTGTGTATGTATGTATGTGTGTGTGTGTGTGTGTGTGAGAGAGAGAGAGAGAGAGAGAGCGCGCGCGCGCACGTGCGCCAGAGAGAGAGAAGGGGGGGCACATCCCATGGGTGAAGCTGCCATCATGGGCCCATGCCCAGGCTATTCCCTGGTTAGAGGACACAGCAGAGGGGGTCAAGAACGCGGGGGCCCCCGGCCCTCTGCGCTGCGCCCGCGGGAGCCCTCCACGTGCGTCCCTCCTGGAGGCAGCGAGGGCGCTGGGTGGCGTTGGCTTCCCTCAGTCAGCTGGTGTCTCCTGAGGGTGGGCGAGGCCCCCTTCGCCGCCTCGGCCCCCTGCCTCTCTCCCTCCTGCCCGCCTCCTGGGAGGGGTGCGCAGGCCCACCTGGCTGATGGCAAGTGAATGGCAGGGGGCGGGGGGCTGCCATTCACTTGCCGTTGCCTCCGCGGCGCCTGTGTGGTGTCCCTGGTGATAAAGGACAGCGAGGGGGATGGAGTCTGATTCAATCAGCATGGAATCCGATTTTTTTAATTCTCACCTGAGGATGTTTATGGATTTGGGGTGTGTGTGTTTTTTTTTTTGTTTGTTTTTTTGTTTTTGGTTTTGTTTTTTTTTTGAGAGAAAGGAAGGTAGGGGCGGGAGAGAGAGACAGAACAGTATCCATCAGTTGCCGCCTGTAGGTGCCCTGACCGGGGACAAAACTGAGAACCAAGGCATGTGCCCTGACCGGGAATGGAACTCGCCGCCTTCCGGCGTACGGGACGATGCTTCAGCCCAGTCACCCAGCCAGCGCGCGAGTCTGCTTTTTAAATAACCTATTCGGTTGAACTTCTCCGAAGTCTTCCAGGCGCCAGGTGTGGATGGAGAAATGGACAGTTGCCCACAGACGCACAATACCAGTACAGAAATGGACAGCCACGTACCCGTGTCACGGCCTTTGGACTCATCACACCCACGCAGAAAGCTCTTGAGGTGGCGCCTCATTCCGCCGAGCCCTGGGAGCGATCCTGTTCCAGGGAGGTGACACGTGAGGCGCAAAAGCTCGCCGAGGAACGTTCAGCGTTTAGTCGGCTCCTGTGTCCGGTGGGGGCGAGGACAGGAACAGCTGGAGCTGCGGGATCCCCCTGGGGGCCTGGGCAGGGCCACGCCAATAGAAAGCCTTCTCACCTGAGGGCGCTGGGTCCCGTCCACCCGCCCGGGGTTACGGGGCTTGGTCTACGGGAAGTGCTCTACCTGACAAGCAGGAAATCGCGGGCGCTCCTACAGGTGACCAAGCTGAGCGAGAATGGCTGACTGCAGGAAGCCCTGTGCTGGGGTTTCACTCACGTGGCTGAAAGGGGAGCGTGCTGTTCTTCAAGGCAACCACCCCCATCCCTCTGATTCTCCACCTTTCTCCCCGGCAAGGACCCGGAGGAGCCGCTCTGCCCAGGTTACTCAAACAAGCACCGCGGCGCAAAGCAATGCACGCGAGTGCTGGCGAGAACTGTTAGGAAATGTTGCAAACCCCCGCCGGTCAAGAGGCGCTCGCTGAGTCAGCAGCATGAGGAACACACTGTTGCGGTTCCCCTGGCATCTGCGGACCTTTCTGGAGAGGTGGCCACGCTGGACAGCTCAGGCGTATGAGACGTCCGATGGCGGTTCTGGCCCCATTTTCACGGCAGCGTACTCGAGGTGGCCTGGATCGTGCCCGAGTCTGCAGTGGGGGTAGTGGTCACGCCGGGGAGAAGCCACAGGCTCGTGAAAGTGTGCAGCTGGTTATGTGTGTCAGGCTCAGCACAGAGGCAAAGCCAGTGGTGGTGGTTTTTAATGAGTCATTTGAATTTTATGTCCATGTTAAGAGTGACTGGACTTGGGGTGGTGGATGCACGAAACAGTAAACAGATGACAGGCTACAGAATTGCACGCCTCAAACCTGGATAATTTTATTAACCGATGGCACCCCTGTAAATGCGATGAAAAGAAGAAAGTTAAGTAGGTATTTGGTGAAGGGAAACCTGAGCCAAGTGGAGCTGGTGTCAGAGCGAAGAACGGCCGGGTTTGAGCTGAGGGTTATGTAGCTCGTTCTTGTCTCCCAGTTTTAGATCGTGAAAAATTTGAAACCCACGGAAAACTTAGAGAACACAGCTCAGCCGTCACTAGATAACACCTCTCAGCTTTCATCAGTTCGTCAGCTGTCAGCGTTTCCCCGAATTTGTTTTCTCTCGTGCGTGCAGTAATTTTTTTCTTTCCTTTTTTTCTCTCTCACTCTTCTCCCCTGAGCTTTTGGAGAATAAGGGGTGTGTGTGTGTGTGTGTGTGTGTGTGTGTGTGTATTGAAAAGGCATGTCCATGGTCCCGAAGTCAACACTCTGCTCATAGGTATCCTCTAAAATTCCCACTGTCCTAATTCCTTTCACATCTTGTCCCTCACCTCGTTAGTCCATTTTTAAAGGATTCTTTGTAATCATCTCCGGAGGATATGTTTTTATTCATTTGAGAGAGAGAGAGAGAGAGATGGACAGGTGGCTTCCTGTGCACGGCGTGGCCGGGGAGAGCCGCTCTGAGCCACCGCGGGGGTCCCTGTGGCGTCGAAGCGCAGCTCTTTCCGGGAGCAGAGTCAGGCCTGGGCTGGCGGAGGGGTCCGCTCTGGTTCTGCCCCCAGGTTCGGGCTGTGACCGGTCAGAGACGAAAGTGGGGAAGTCCTCATTGGAGTCCTAGTGAAAGGAGAAAACGCGCTTTGATGGCGCCTCCATTGCCAGCAATCAATGCCTTTGATTCTTTGTCCGCAGCCGAGTGGAAATAAACAGCAAGCTAAAGTACCCTATGAACATCTCGGTCAGCCGAGGAGCAGGTGACGTCTGGGGTAATTCAGGACCTCCCCGAAGGCAGGCTTCGGTGTGAAGCTAATGAAAGAAAGCAATTCGGAGTTTTATTAGACTCTCGAACATCGTCTTGCAAAAATATTGACTGCTTTTCCTGTGGAAAAATAGCATGTATAGATTTTCTTCGTAGCGCCTTCCAGTTTGCTTATTTCATCAGAGTGTAGGTCCAAAAAATGGAATGCAGAATTGATGGCACTTCTCAGGCCTCCCCGAGAAAGGTGGTTGTGATTACAGTTCATCCGAACGCAGACAAGTCGATTGTTCGGTGTCAAGGGCTGCGTGTGCCTTACGGAACTTCGGCCGCGCTGCGTCGGGGGAGTGGCTCAGGGCATCGGGCGTGACGCTTTTGGTTGGCACAGCTGGGGAGCAGGTAGGATGCTTTGGGCACCTAGGGAGAGGAGACGAGGGACGCACCTAGACATCTGCCAGTAGACACGACAGCCACCCCCATGAAGAATGACCGGCCCCCAAATGTTACTAGTGCCTAGGGTGAGGGACTTTGCCCTGGAGATGCCATTCAGGAGTTGTTTTTTCAGCGTAAAGGAGTGCGTGTGCACGGCTACACACCTATGCGCGGGGGAGGGGGACTCACAACACCGGAATTTATTTATAAAAAATTCTGTATTCTTACGTGGTTAAACTTCTGCCACCTTCAAACAAGTCTCCATCTGATGCAGGACACCTATCAAGATGTTCTTTCCACTGTTGAGAAGAGTTTTTGAATGCGTCGATTTGGCTGCCTTTTAGTGCTCCTGCCGTTTTGGGGGTGTTTTTTTTTTTTTCCATCTTTTCCACATTGGCAAAATGTTTCCCTTTGAGGACTTTTTTTCACGTTGGGGAAACAAAAAGTCGCTTAGGGTGAGATGGGGTGACTAGGAAGAGTGGGGCACAGAGGTCGTGCCACTTTTGGGTCAGAAACTGCTGAACACTCAGTACGATGTGGGCAGGTGCACTTGTAAGTCACCCATCATGATGTGGGCAGACACGCTGAAGGAGCCTTAAAAAGGCGCTGAATCTGAACTCCGCCTCTCACACCACCACCAGCTGGCACACGGATTCAGATGGGTTCCGGGGACACTCGCCTACTGGGGAAGCCTGTACTGAAGATAATTATGAGTGGCTTTTTGGGGGGGATCCCCCTCATATGCACACATGCGCGCGCGCACACAGAACCTGCCGCTCAGTGCGCCCACGCGTCTGTCATGGGACTGGGCCCCGGTGAACTGAATACCCAACGTGGGCTCGGGGGGTGGTAATGGTTGTGTTCTCGCTGCTTCGTACACCACGCTGACGATGTTGGTGACAGAGACGTTCAGACCAAAGGGCCTCTTTGGTTGCTTGCGGGTCTGAGGTAGACTTGATTTCCTCCTTGGAGAATGTCGTCTTCAGCGTTCTAATGCTGTGGCATATTTCCATCGCGTTCCTTGGCGCATATAGTTTGCTCAGATCGCACAGTCCTGCTACGACGTCCTGGTTCCGAAGCGGCGGTGGGTACGGAGCCAGGGCTCTGAGGCGGCCCCTGCAAATACGCAGGGGGAAGCGTGTTGTTGTGGGATCGTTTTTGGAAACCCGGGTGTCCCAGAATGTTGGTGAAGAGAATGAAGCCCTTTCTCCATGTTTCGCTGCGAACACGGAGGGGAGAGAAGGAGGTACTGGACTGCCAGGCGCTCCGCCGGCTCCAGAGCTGTTTGCGTGGTGGGCATACTTTCTCCCCGTCAGAGCCTCCCATCTGGCTGGGGAGGTGGGCGCCGTGCTGGGGACCGCCTGTGGCAGGAGCCCGCAGGTGAGAGAGGAGGCCGGGAGTCTGGCGTCCCCAGGTGGGCGGCTCCTGTGCGGACCTCGGCCCAGCCGAGCTCCAGGAGCCCGCTCCGCGCGGGCGCGGGCGCAAGGGGGCGGTGAGGAGTCCCAGGTGGGCCTGTCCGTCTGCAGTTGCATTTCTCTTGTCTTCGTGATAACATGGTTCTGGTTTGGGGGCTGAGCCAGCCCCACAGGCTGGAGGAAGGCGGGCTGGCGTAAGGGTGTGGGGAGAGGGTGTGGTCTTCGATGAAGCGACCAGCTGTCCCCCGGGCAGCTCTGTGACCCTGGGACAGTCACCTGGCTTCAGTGCACGGGGATCTGGGGATCATGGTCCACGTCAGGGTTAGACGAGCCAGGAGTTCCCAGACCTGTGCCTTGGGGAAGATCTGGGCGGTTTTGGGGACTTTGCAGCAGGAGAGGTCAGATGGAGCAAAATTGTACGCTGTCAGCCTCCAGGGCGCCCTGACGGGTGGGGCAGTGGGCACTTGGAGACGTTCGGGACACTGAGGGGTTGGACTGACAGCCCGTGGCCCCTGCTGGGTGGAATCTTGGGGTGGGAAGGGGAGGGAGTGAGGCCAAGGTGTCCGCTGCCATGTTGGGGCCTGGGAGTTGAGGGGAGTGCCGGGTGAACGGAAGGGAACAGGGGAGTGAGGCCGGAAGGGGGGCGGCGGCTACCCTTGCAGAGTGACCCTGAGGTGCCCGACAGGGGTGCCCGACAGGGGTGCCCGACAGGGGTGCCAGGGGAGACGCTGTCTGGGCCGCCGTGGGAGCTGCGGTGGGCGCGCACTGGGAGGACACAGATTCGGGGGCAGTGTGCTGGGGAAGTGCCCGCGCCGAGCGGGTGGCCGCGGGGAGAAGAACCGGAGAAAGAATCCGAGGAACAAGAGCAACAAAGCAGGGAGAGGTTGACTCGGTCCGGTCCGGTGTTCACGGAGCAGCGGCTGCAAGCCGGCGTCCATGACCTGAGAGCAGGTGCCACTCCTGCCTTCGCGGACGTGACCTTCCGACGCGGCGGCCCTGCCCCTGTTCCCCGGGAGGAGCGTGGCTGTCACGCGAGCCGGGGTCGCCTTGGCGAAACAAGATGCGGGAATCGAAAGTCCGGGTTCATTTGTTGAGTTTGTCCTTAATTTCTCAACTCAAATTTGTGAGAGCATTTTCACGGCAGGTATTTTGTAATTAGGTCTCAGGAAGCCTGGAACTCTGTTCACCCGCCCCGGTGGTGTTCATGGATTGAAGACAAGTGTCTTGTGTCCGCTTCAACTGTGCAAATACTTGTGCTTTCTACCGTGACGCATAAAAACACGTAATTTCAAAGGCGTCCCTGAATTGGCTGCCATGAGGCACTGTTGAGCCATGAGGTCATAAAACTGCAGCTTTGAAAAATGTGAGCAATCCGCAAAATTTTCGACCTTAAAAAATGAGGCTCCTTGTCTACGGAGACAGTGCTTAAGTAGCAAGGAGTGGAACGTAGTGGTGAATGATCTAAGTCCAATCCAGCCCGTGCAGTGGTTACTAGGCAACTGCTGAAATGATAGCGTACAAGCGGTATAGGTATTGGCACCCCGGTGTGTTTACAGTACACTGCGACGTGTTTCCGTGACCCGAAAGAGACCGGTGCGGTGCAGTTGGGACTAGGAGCACTTCTGAGGCGTGCGTCCTTGGAGGAAGCCAGGCCGGGCGGGGGCAGGTGCTGGTAGCGTGTTGCTAGTCCACTCACTGGCTTGAGCCCCGGCGTGTCCTCCGTTGCTGTGCTGTGCGCTCCCGAACACCGCGTGGTTTCGGAAGTGGCCCCGCTGCTGCCGTGGGGTCCCCTGGAGTCCACCGCTTCCGCGCTCGTCCCCGTGGGAGGTGTCGTGCATGTGTTCCAGGCTGTGGTTTTAACATTTGTCTCTTTTTTTTAATGTTTTGGGTACTCTGAGTCAAGCACCTGGCATACTTGTTTTTTTCTTTCTTGACGCCAGAGAGAGACAGAGAGAGACATCTGTTTGTTGTTACACTTACTTAGGCATCCTCTGATGATTCTTTTCTGTGCCCTGCTGACCTGGGATTGACGCCGCGACCTTGCTGTATCAGGACGACATTCTAACCATCCGAGCTCACCAGCCAGGGCCATATCCTTGTTCCTTTGAACGGGCGTCTGGGAGACTGAGACTCCCATTCGGGGCCCCCCTCAGCGGAGCGCGAGTTGCCTTGGACGGCAGACGGGAGCACCCTCCTCGCCTCAGCCCCATCTCAGGGGCCGCTGGGCCCCGTGCCTGGGCCACTGCTTCCCAGACGGGGCCAGCCTGTTGCTTTATTTCTGCCATGTTGTGCGTGTGGCTCTGGAACCCACCTCAACCCTTTTCGTTCTCACGTGCTCCCAGGTGGGGAGCGGAGCAGAGCACCCGGCGCCTGGGAGACGGCTGGCTCACGGGGGCTTTCGGGTGCTGGCGCGCTGGCGGCATCTGGCCTCCACGCGCCTCTCGCCGTTGCGGTTCATCGGGACGGATTGTGTTCCTAAATTTAGCGCAGCGAGGACAGGATCGAAAGCAGCTGTTTGAGCGGAGCCAAGGTAAAGCTTTCTAGGCCTGTCCGGGCTGAAAGTTCAAGTTCTTTAAAATCAGTTCAGGAAAGAAGATGCATAAGCATTACCACAGCTCCGGAATCATTTTATGGTCCTGGGGCGGGGGTTGCATTTTTAAATGAAATTCTTGGGCCCAGAGGCACACTGAGTGGAGTGGGCGTTCTCACTCTGCCTTCATCGGAGCGGTGAGAGGCGGCGCGTCCTCCACGCTCCACAGCAAACTGCACCCAGAGCCTTGCGTGGGCTTCGCTATGGCGGATGAAACGCAGGGAATAAAAATGAGGCTATGGAAGCCAAAGCTCTTCAAAAAATTTTACTTTATTTATTAATTAGAGAGAGAGACAGAGGCAGAGATGGAGAGAAAAAAGAGAAACATCCCGTTGTCGTACTTGTGGATGCATTCCTTGGTTCCTTTATGTCTCTGCTCTGACTGGGGATCGAACCCACCACCTTGGCGCATTGGGATGGCGCTCCAACCCACTGGGACACCCGGCCAGGGCCAATAGTTCTTCGATGTCTGCCACTGAACAAGTATGCAGAGTTGGTGCAGAGAGGGTAGCTGTTGCCGGGTTCGTGAGAAGGAAGGATCTGCAACGGCTGTTCGGGCTCCGTTGGGTATCTTGGCTGTCCTCTGTGAATAGCCTTTAATGACAGCTGGGCTCAGCCGTGCCGTGCTGAGCGGTATGCGCACAGTGTGCCTGTCTCTCCCGGCTGCCACGTGACATAGGTGCCCTTCACCACGTTTTTATAGGGAGGACGGGGCCTGGGAGGCTCACGGGTCCTTGTCTGGGCCGCATGGCCACTTAGCGATGGGGGTTGAGGCAGATGCCGTAATGCGTGGATAACAGGGGCAGAAGCCGTTTCAGGCACCGCTTACCTGCTGTGCCCTCTGCCCTGCGTACGGCGTGCGGGTCTGTGCTCATCCACCTGCGCATGCCGGTGTGTCCGCTGATGTCATCGGGGGGCTCAGCTGGCTCTCCCCAGTCTCCCCGTGAGCAGGTGGGGCCATGAGGCTGCCGGGCCACGGATATGCAGGGGGTGGGGCAAGTCCTCTCAGCTCTTCTGTCTCCACATCTGTGCTGTTCCTCGCCAGGCCAGCGGCCTCCCAGACAGAGCGGCAGGCAGCATCCCGGGATGACCACGGTACAATTGACCGCCAAACTGCATGTCTGCTCTGCCTCCACCCCCCCACCGGGGATGGAGGGCGTGCCCGCAGGAAATGAATGCCGTGGGCAGCAAGGCTTTCAGGGGTCCGTGGGGAGCTAGCAGGAGGCTGGGATGTGCGGGGGCAAGGACGTAGCCAGGGTGGCGATGCAGTTCTGGCAGTTGATTTGTGCGTTCTCTCCGAGGGGCGGGGCTGGGGAGTGAGGAAGCCGGGAGGGGAGATGCCCATGGCTTCGTGGAGGATGCGGTGGGCGGGCCGGCCGGCCAGACTCCTGGGCCGGGTCCGCCGCTGGGCGGGGTGTGGACGGGGTGTGGACGGGGTGGCTGAGTTGCCAGGGCTTGTTGATGGTGGAAAAAGCCCCTTCTGTGTTTGTGCCGCCTCCTGTTGACCTCCAGGGACACCTGCCCACCTGTCGTCTGAACACCTTCTGTGACCAACGCCTGTGGAATTCTGTCGCTCCTCTCGAGGTGGCAGGTGTAGGAGCTGACCTGGGCATCGTCCCTCTGGCCTCTACCCACGCCACACAGGGACACCTCCCTCCCTCGGTGGCGCCTGGAAATGTCTCCAGAGATGGCCAGTTGTCTCTTGAGGGGACACCGTTGCCCCCGGTTGAGAACTGTGGTGTAAAAGCTGGGGAGCGAGCCTGATCCTCCGTGTTACCTAAAACAGAACTCAGGGTGGCCCGCCGCCTCTCCGTGTTGAATTTGAGACTTCTAAAGAAAATGTCCACTTCTGCCAAAAGCTGGGGAACGGAAGGCCGTTTGGAGACTGTCTGCTTCCCAACAGGGAAGGCGGAGAAAGTTGGGTAATTTGAGACTCTGCCCGACCGGCGAGGGTCCTTCAGCTTCTTTCAGTATAGGGACACGCCAGTGTATTTCTGGAAGAGTGTGGGGTTTTTTTCATCGTTTTTTGCTTTATTTAGCACGTGTTTCCAAAGTCCTCAATAAGCAGGTGGCACTTGAAGGGACGCTTTGGTTGTGAATAGTAGTGTGTGCGCGTGTGTGTTAATGCTCAGTTCTTGAACAAGTGGCCTTTGACATCGGTATCCCAGATTTTCCGGGATTTCTGGAAGCAGATAGTTGGACGTAATTGTTGCACGAAAGGCATTTGCTGTATTTGTCCACGGAGTGGAAGGCAGTACAATCGACCATTCCAGGACCAGGGGTACGTGGGGGGCGTCGGGTGTGTTTTGCAAGTGACAGGGGCCGAACCGTGCCCGTCATGACTGTATGGTGTTGTGAAACTCCATCATTTCAGTGAGGAAGTCCTGTGGCATCCGCACCGATGCCCAGTGCCTCTTGGAGGCAGGAGAGACGGCGCTGTGGGAGGCGAGGAGGAGAGGGGCTAGGAGCCTTCCCTGCTTCCTGACGCACTCTGTCATCTGTAAACGAAAGCGTGGTTCGCGTGGCGGGAAGGTGATGTGTGTGCAGTTTGGGACTGCCTCCGTGCAGATCCCGACGGCTGTTGATATTATCTTTAAATGCTGTGATGCTTCCTGCCTCTCACTGAAGATGACTTGCGTGCCGCTCCGTGAGATTTCACCTAATGGAAATAATTGTAAATGCTTCGAAACAGATTGTGCGACTGCTAACGTCTTAAAATCTGCCTTGGGTTTGGGGCTTTTATTTCCCCTGTTAATTTTGGCTCTAGGTGGATTGTATACACGTAAGCCCGATTGGCTCATGTTATCACCTTATGTCCTATCACATTTCCATGTGATAAATCCTGCCTTGGCGCTTTTATGTGGAGTTTATTTGGCGTTTTCCTGGTGCGTGCGGGGGAGTGATTTTTATTTGTGACGTGGGGCCAGTGACTGCCAGTGACTCTCTGGGGCGTGGGTACACGGTGCACATGTCTGCCACGTGCCCTCGCACACATCAGTCCACATTTATATGTATTGATTATGCCACTTCCACAGGCGTGAAATGCTCATTCGTCAGCCTCATAATACGTTAAGGAAGAAATCAAGTTCATATAAATGTCTTGTTGAGCGGCTCTTTTTCTCTGTGTCTGAATAGCTCACACTTTTACACGGAACCATAAAACCCAGCAGCATAATAAAACGACACACTTTGCAGGAACAAATGGATACTAAATGACTTCTCTGAAGAATAGATGAAGAAAACGTGTCTTCCTCTCTGCCGACAGTGCTAGTAGGTTAATTTCTCTTCCCAGGTGAACAACAAATGGTGACGTTCTTTGGGTGTGGATGGACCCTGCTTTGCATTGGTTGTACACGCTCACCTGTGAGGTGCCTGCTGTGTGCTGGGCTCCCAGCGTTAACGAGGGTGCTTCGTTCGCAGGGACCCCAAGTCGGGGCTCTGCATGGTGCGCAGGACTTGGGAGGGGTTTTGTTCTGTTTTCTGTCATTTTTAAGTGTGTCTGCCCAACAGTTCTGTATGTGATACTTGCTGAATGAATGAATGAATGAATGAGAGGCTGAAGAAGCAATGCACAGGGAATGCCTGAGGCCTTTCTGGTTTGTCCCTGGGGCACCCACCAGGCTGCCTGGGGGTGTTTTCCCACACCTGCGGGAAGAAGCAGGTGGCGCTGGGGCCGGCCCTCTGAATGCAGTTGCGGGGGAGCTTCAAAGAAGTTGCCATCAGCAACTTGCCTGTTGTCTTGTCTACCGCTTTCGGTTTGATCTTTTTAATGCTCTTCTTCACTGTGTGCTGTTAACGTTGCCGGTGAGTCCTGGGGCAGCCTCCTCTCCACCCTCAGGAGGGGGGAGGGACCTCAGGGCCACTCTGAAAAGGCCTCAAGGTCTCGCCTGGGCCTGGTGTGGCTCAGTGGGTTGGAACTGCATCCCTTAGACTGAAAGGTTGCGGGTTCGATCCCCGGTCAGGGCCCATGCCCGGGTTGCGGGCTTGGTGCCCTGTTGGCGTGTGTACAACAGGTAACCCATCCGTGTTTCTCTGTTGCATTGCTGTTTCTCTCTCTCTCTCTCTCTCTCTCTCTCTCTCTCTCTCTCTCAAAGCAATGAAAAAAATGTCCCCGGGTGAGGCTAAAAATAAATAAATAATAACAAGCCCTCAAGTTCTTAGAGGGGAAGAGCCCGCGGGAATTAAATCTTCCAGCCTGATACTGAGAGTGGTCATGGTGGGGAATTGCTCCCAACTGCTTCTGAACCGTGTTCTGTCGTCTTCGGGTAGGAACGGAAGCCACTACTTTTCCTTTTTCTTTGTTGTCTTTTTTTTTTTTTTCCTTCTTTTGTCAGCATCGTTGGCTTGGGCTGTCTCCTATGGCAGCTGCTGGCCCCCCATGAATATTTACACTTAGATCAATTAAAATTGAGTATAAATGTAAAAGTCGTTTTCTCAGTTGGACTAGTCACATTTTAAGTGCCCAGTAGCTTATCAGACAAAGAGGATATAATGGTTTAATCAGACAGATGAGAGGTGATCACTCAGGCTTTTGCCTAATGCTTATTCTGGGGGATGGAGAAAAAGATAATTTCTGTCTTCTTCAGATTTCTTTTGCACTAAGACATCAGATCGGTGAATAAAAATAAAGTACATTAAAAAAAATTACTACCTGAAGGGTCATTATCATGTCATTTTAGAATATTAGGGATGAAGATGTTATCTAAGCACTTTCCTGGATTTACGAAAAGTCGTAAGAAAGCTCAAGAATCAGAATGACATTAACTTTCTTAACAGCAGTGGTGGAGGCTGGCAAACAGCCTGCGCCTGGGAGTCTGAAAATAATTTTCACTCAGAATTTCGAAGTCATTCCTTTACCAGTGGCTCCTTAAGATAGTACAGAATTATCTGTTTGTACAGGGTGGGGCAAAAGTGGGTTTACAGTTGGGAGTCCATGAAACGCAGGATTCATTCTTGTATGATTGTTTATCGATGATTATATTTTCCATGTGAGCCACTGTAAATCTACTCTTGCTCTGCCTTGTCTTAAGGAGATTGGTAAAACTGAGCTCTTCACACGTCGCCTCTCAGGGAGCTACTACACAGTGTGTCCCACCAAAAGGAGACAGTGGCTCAAGAAGCGGGGGCATTGGGAACCCCAGAAACAGAAAGAGACAGAAGGAACGCTCAAGATGTCCGCGTTGTTGCGGGGCTTGTAGGCAGGCCTAACGCCGAGCAGTGCAGCGTGGAGCAGAGGCGAGAAATTTCAGCGGGGAGCTCTGGCGTGTACGTAAGGGCAGAAAGACACGGAACTGACAGGCTATCCAAGAGTTTTGATCATGTGAAAAAAATGGAATTGAAAGATTGGGGAGATTGTTGGAACAGTTTCCAAAGAATATGAAGGAAACTAAGGAATAAAAATGGAGGCAACTAACAACCCAGGGAAACACAAAAAACCTGTAGGAAAGGAGTTGTTACAATTGCAATCATGCTCTACTGTTTCTTTGTAGTGTCCACGCCATTGTCAGAACAGCATGTGGAGGGTGTAGATGTAACCCCAAATAGTTACACCGTTAGAAAATGGGGGAGGGGGCCTGCCTTGAATTTTAAAAACCGAGAGGCCTCACCTGGATGTGGAAAATCAAGTCCGTTGTATCTCACGTCGATGGGGACTATTGTCAGTGTGTTGTTTGCAAACATCACAGTCAATACCAGGGAGTGCCACCAACCCTAACAACACTTCTAAGGTTGGAGAGTGGTTGGTTTGGGAGAGAGAATTGGGGGTGGATGGTGCTAAAAAGCTTACAAATAAAAAGAAGAGCCTTTTGCCTCGCCTGTATTTTACATTTTACAAGTATGTACGTGTATTACTTTGAAAAGAATACAATGATTTGGAAGATGAAAGTATATAGGCTCTACTGCCTATGAAACTACAGAAATTTTAGTGTGATGAACCTTGGCAATGACTGATACGTGGGCCAGACAATTCTTTGCTGGGGGGGAGGAGGGCAGGTCCTGTGTCCCGTAGGAGGCTTCGCGTTCTTCCTTCCGTCTGACACCTAAAAATGTCTGCAGGCACTGCCCACCGACCCTGGGGCCGACATCGGTTCCCTTGGAGAACCGCCGACGTAAAGGATTTCACACCTGTCATTGAGTGCGTCATCTCAGACCCACGCTCGGTCTGGGGGGCCCCGGAAACGCCGGCCGCAGGACGCAGACCTGGAACCGTAGCCAGGGACGGGGTTCGGAATCTCTGCGTCCCCTGCGGTGCCCGGCTCAGCCCCGGGGCGCGCTCAGTGCAGAGGAGGAGGACCCAGGAGGGAACTGCAGCGTCTCTCCGTCGTGCTCCGTGGCTCTGAAAGCACGTTTTAGGTCTTGCTCGTCGTTTTCATGATGGTACAGCTTGAAATTCTCTGCCGTGGAAATGTCAGTCCTCGTCGTAGCAACGGGGGAAAATATTGCCCGCCATGGCTGTATTCCTCTGCCCAGGGCTTGCAGGGCAGGGGAGTGCCCATCGGTCCCTGATCCGCGCCTCCCTCCCCAGGCTGTGCTTACGCAAGTTCTCGGCTGGGCTCTCTGCGAGCGTGCTGCCTTGCATTTCCGAGGGAAGTCAACGGGAAAATGGTTCCTCGGATTTTGTGACATGGATGAAACTCATCAATAATTTAATACCCTCATTTCACAGCTCAGGACGCTCTGTCCGGAGAGAGTTTCTTCTCCTTAAGGAGGGGCAGAGTGAGGCCTGTAACTCTGCTCTTTTTTTTTTTTTAACTTTTTGGAATGCAGTGTTCGTGCACCGTGAGGCTTTGCACCCCTGTGAAGTGTTCTGAGCGTGGTCCGTGGCGGACGTGAAGCCTTAACTGAGAGAAAATGGAAGAAAAAGAGGCAGGAAGGGCAGTGGCTCTTATCTTTCCATGAGGGGCCCCTTCGGCGCAGTGCCTGCTGGTCCCGACTGGACCACCCTGGGGGTAGAGGCTGAGCCGATGTGGCGCAGCCCAGAAGGGTCTGGCTCGGGTCTCTGCCGCTGTGGACACTGGGGGGCCAAAATAGCGAAGGCATCCCGTGTGGAGCTCCTCCTGACCGCCTGTTCTCTCGCTGGCGTGAGCCCCTTACCCCACGCGGTTCAGCGGGTGCACGATTACAGGCTGGCCCAGGGGGGCCCTGGCTGCCGCCTGGGTGGAACCCCGCAGGTGGTCCGGAGTTGGGGGTCGCCGCCGCTGGGAGCGTGCCGTCTGCAGAGCCGTCTTGCCCAGGCAGCCCCTTCTTCCCCTGGCTGGACGGGGCAGCCCGCTCGGCCATCCTCTTTCCCGAGCACCATGAGGACGTCACCCGCCATTGTTAGAAATCTCAGCGCCCTCTTCTTGCCCCATGTGTTGCCTCGGGCACCACGCAAGGTGCAGCCTCTTGCTTTTCCTCCTCACCCGACGTTATGCACCAGCAGGAGTGCTGCCTCCTCCAGGAAGCCCCTCTAGATTTCTTCCCCACCGTGGACATGCTAAGAGGGGACAGTGCGGTTCCTTGTATCCTTCTCGCCTGTCCTCCTTGTGATTCCTTTCTCGAGAGTCAGTTCGTTCCAAGTCACTGAACGGCTTTTAAGATGCTTGTCACTAGAAGCCAGGGACACCCCCACATGCTGGATTGCCCCCTGCCTCCACCACCCACTTTTTGTCTGTCTCATTGGCCAGCTCCTTCTCTTGGGGTTTGACCGTCAACTCAGCGCCTTTAGACCAGGGGTTCTCAGCAGGGCCACTGTGCCTTCCAGGGGGCACTTGGCAACGTCCTGGGCTCCGTTTTGACGGTCACAATGGGCAGCGGCGGTGGATTGCTACTAGCATCTCGTGGGTGGCGCCCAGGGGTGCCCGCACCCGTCCCACTGTGCCCAGGACGGCCCCCACCGCAGGTGCGGTGGGGTCCACAGTGTCAGCAGGGCCGAGCACGGGGAGCCCTGCCCTGGACCTGGCCCCCCCCTCCAGAAGGGCAGCCGCAGCGAGCGAGGTTGTAGGGCGGCTCCCAGACTTCACCCCCTGAGACCTCTCCCGCTCGCTCAGACCTGGGGGTTTAACTGCCTCGCGACCAGGGAACTTGCTGACGGAGCGGCCGTTGCAAAGTTAACGTGGGTTTCTGCTCCCCTCAGCCTGCCTGCGTCCCAGGCCGTGGCCCCACCTTCCAGCGGCACGCCAACCCCGACGTAGACATCACCCCAGCCCTTTCCTCCCTGTCCACGCGAGCCGTGCGCTGCCGGGGGTGCATGTCCCACGGGCGGCCATGTCCTTGGGACCCAGGGCCTGACTTGCCTCCCTTCTGCCGCCCAGCCCGCCGGCCTGGCTCCCTGTCGGGACCCTTCCCATCACAGGACATTTGCACTGGCTGCGCCTGCAGCCTGGCCCCCCGCCAGCCTCCCCATGCATGGGCTTGGCCACAGAACCCCGCCCCCAAAGCTTCTTGCCCCCTCGTCACTTTATGCTCCACTCCCCAGTTTGGCGGTCCTCGTCTCTCGTCTTAATTGTGGTGCATGCACCGTTCTGACCCCTTCTCACTGCCAGCCCGGGCGGGTGGCTGCCCAAGACCCCAGAGGCCTCCGTGTCCCTGATACCGGAGCAGTTCCAAACGCTGTTTCCATTTTCCGTGAGACGACACAAGGGCTGGTCAGCAGCGAAAGGTTTCTGAGTTGTGCTGAATCTACAAATACACATGTGCGCTTCGCGCCCTGGAAGGTGGCAGAGAAAAACGTGTCGGCCGGGAGAGCAGACTTTTCAGGGACCGGAACAATGGGACCAGTCCTGAATGCGTGCATGTGCTGCACAGATGGGTGCGCCCGATATCACTGTGCTCTGTAAGCAGGCGTGAGCCTGCCATTCACCGGCGACGGTGGTCCGGCCCCCGACGGGGCGGTATTTCAGCCCCTGAGACGCTACCTCAGGTGTCTGCCGGCCTGGGGAGCCGTCGGGAGGAGACTTGCGCACGTTCCCACTGACGTGGCACCTCACTCTGGGTGTTTCTCATTCACAGGTAACTGAAGACAGAAAACAGGCGTAAACGCGCACCCTGGAAGGAAGGAGGGATTGGCCCGCGTTTGGCTCTGAGTAAGTGAAGTTGCAGAAGGGATTTCTTAGGGCACCCTGCGTGTGCTGTGAACCTCCCTGGGTGTTCCGTGGTGCAAAGCGCAGTCCGGCCGCCGCGGCCACGCGTGCTGGAAGCGGCGATGTGCCTGGTGCCTGGTGCCCGGCGCCCGGCTTTCCTCGACGGGGGCTCTTGCGGGCGTCGGCAGGCCGTCGCGCACTTTTGGTGTGGCTGGTGGAAGTCGGAAGTTTCAGCAGACCGAGAACGGAGGTGGTAGCCACCATGGGCAGGCTTTCTAGAAAAGCGCTGTTCCTCATTTCTTTCCCAGTGGGCACTTGAGGTCCCTGCTGGTCCTCAGAAGGCTGATGGGTAAGAAACGGCAAAGGCCCTCGCCAGGCTCCTTTTGTCTCGGACGCGCCTCCCGGCCGGTGAGCGGAAACTGACGGCAGCGGTGTCACTCCTTGGGGACGAGCCAGGATGTCGCGTGGAAACCGTGTCTGGCCCCGTGTGGAGGCAGCGTGGCTGGGGCGGCGGGCCGTGGTGGGAGGGTCCCTCCGTCTGAGCCCGGCCTGGAGCGCTGTCTTGTGGGGGATCCCAGGACGGGGCTCCTGGGAGTGGAGCCGCCGCCATCGCCCATGGAGAGTGAGGCCGATTCTCCCCGGGCCAAGAGCGCCCTTTCCAGACCACTCTGCGTGGGCGATCTTCCGTGTCTGGGGTGACTGTCCCGTGAATCCATTGCTCTGGGACATTGTGCAGCACACAGAGAACAGTGAGACAGGTCTTTGTGGTGGGGGTGAGGTATCACGGGTGTGCGAAGAGGCCGTAGCTCGGACGGGTGTCCTGTGGGCGGCGCGGACGGCTGTCCCGTGGGTTCTGGGGATCGGTGACCGTGGGCGGCGCACACATTCTGCGGGCGGGCGGGCCAGTGTGTGCCGGAGCAGCCGAGGAAGGCGGCCCCTCCTTGGGGGAGGGAGACTTGACTTGGGGTTGCTGGTGTGGCGTTTTGACGCACTGAGAAGTGTGTTCTAGACGGTGGACTCTGGGCAAAGGAGAGGAACCAGGAGTAAGAAAGCATTCTTTTGGGTTTTGTTTTTTTTTCCTAGGGAAAAGTTGGTGAACCAGGGTGGTAGAGTAGTGGCAGGGCATGAAGAGGACACGGAAGTGTCACGAAGAAAAGGCAGGGGCTGTAACCTCGGCCACACCTGCCCAAAGGACACGCCCCCGGGCTCTCTCACCGTGGGAGCCCCACCTGAGGGGCCTGGGCGCACCCGACGGGGGCAGCCCCTCAGTAACGCTGGGGCGCGTAAGGGTGGCGAGAGAACTCACGGTGCCTCATCACCAGCCCCCACGGGTGGAGAAAGAATAGTAAATCATGAGAAAATACCTGAGGCAGTGAGGGACGTGTTGCCATATTTTGATCGCCGGTCTGAGATGGAACTCACATAGCAGCAGCGCCCCCGGTGGAAGCGGTACCAGTTTGTTTCGCACGCTCGCTGAGGTGTGCCGCCGTCACCGCGGTCGATTCCCAAACCCTTCGTTCCTCCCCGCAAATCACGCCCTGGCCGTGGGTGGCCCCTGCCCAGCCCGAGCTCTCGGCGCCCGGCAGCCCGCGGCCCGCTTTCTGGGGAGTCTGTGGACTTGCCCGCTCTGGATGTGTCTGTACATGGCATCGGGACTGACGGCTCCTGCTCAGTGTGACGTTTTTGAGGTCCGCCCCCGTGGTATCCCACGGCGCGCTGTTTCTTCCCCCCGGTGTGTGAGTAGACCGTGTGTTGTTTACCTGCTCATCCGTCAGACCCTGTTGTTTTTGAGGCTTTCTATTTTGAGATAATGTGAGATTCATAACAAGTTGCAAAAATAGTACAGTGAGTGCCAGACTACCCGGCCCGCCTCCCCGCAGTGATCTTACGTGAACAGACCACGTTACCGAAAGGAGGGAATCGGCCCTGGCTGGCGTGGCTCAGTGCATTGAGCGTCAGCTTGCACACTGAAAAGTCACCGGTTCAATTCCCGGTCAGGGACCGTGCATGCGTCACCCTTTCCTACCCACCCCTGGGCTCTCCATCTCTTCAATTTTCTCATTTTAAGAATGTACCCTGAGTGGATGGCTGCAGCACGTGGCCTTTGGCGAATGCCTTTATTCCCGTAAGCTACAGCCCTTGAGATCCATCCAAGGTGTGGTATAGCAACAGCACGTGGCTTTTGAATGCTGAGCAGTAGAGCACCGTGCGGGTGGACCAGAGGTCATCTGCTCCTGCTGTGAAGGGCGCTGAGGACATTTGCCTTTGGTGTTACTGCAGGGAGAGCCACTGGGAATGCACAGGTTTTCACGGGACCGCATGCTGGTTTAGGTCCCCATTGATCCATCACACAGCCGGGGAGGTGGGTGCTGTCCATGCCTCCGTTGTTCCGGCCCAGGGAGCCATGGCCCTGGGAGAGCCGCCGCCTGCGTGCTGTCTGTACGCCCTCCCCGGATACTGTCTACCCCCAGAGGCTCTCCATTCCCAGGCACTTGCCCGCCCTCTGCTACCTGAAGCCGCAGCGAAGCCTCCAAGGTCAGAAGGCGCAGGGATCACGTGGGGCTCCTCTGCCTTGAGGGTCTGGCGCCCGAGAGCGAGCGCTGGCCACGCAGGTCCAAAGAGCCCATGTCCCTGCCCAGCGGAAGCAGCAGAGCTCAGTTTCTTGGTCGTTCTGCTTCCCCTTCTGGGTTCCGCTCTGTGGCGGAGAGAACGGGAATCCCGTTCACAGGTCAGCGCGCAGGCCCCTCTGCACCCAGCCTCGGAAAGCCCCGGAGGCATCGTCCGCGTTCAGGGCCACGGAGGTCCGGAAGGTGGGCGCACGCCCGCTCTGCTGCTGCGGGAACCGCCTGGCTGCCGTCCAGGGGCCGGCTCTCCACCCGCCCTGTCTCCGGGAACTGCCTCGAGCGGCTCTCGCCTATTTCCATTGGGCGTTCAGGTCACCTCAGCAGTGAAAGGTTGGCCGCCCTCCATCCCGACGTCACAGTTGCCATGCACCTGAGGACAGAGGAAGGAGAGGACCAAGGGCGGACTTCGCACCCGACGACCACCTCCTGCTTCCGTCACCTGCTCCGTCTGGGACGTCTGGGTTGGTGGCTGTATCCACTGAGCCTCAGTCTTCTCTTCTGTGCAATGGGAGGCTAATCCCCAACTCCTAGCGTTTCATCCCAATGTACAGAAGTGTACGAGCACGTTGTAGAGTGGCCTGGTGCTCCTGTGCCCTCCTCGAGTCTTTCCCACTTCCCGCCTTACACCCAGCCTGGAAGAGACCGAAAGCCCCGAGATACACTGTTGCTTCGGGACGGCCTGTGGGGTGGGTGTGGCGTGTGCGTCGCCTGCTCTGAGCACTTGCCTTCTGCTCCGTCTCTGATCGCGGTTATTTTGGGGGCCGAGGAACTGGCACCGGGGGTCAATCCTCACCGCTTGTTTTAGTTTTCATTTTTAGATGAGCGCTTTATTTTATTTTAGAAACATCCCTTATCCTGAGCATGCACCGTTAATCAAAACAGCACGCGCCCTTGAACCTTAGGGTGAGCAAAACCTTCTCCGTGGAGATGTTCCAAACTTCACGTATTATTTTTTATTCGTCAAGTCCCAGAAGGGCACAGCGGATCCAGGTAATTGTCTTCAAAAGGTGCCGAGACCCTGAGGGAGGTCACGCCCTGGAACCTGGAGCGTTTTCCCGTTGGAATAAATCAGAACTGCGTCTGTGGTGAGGACCCGCTGCGGGGGTGGGGGGAGGGTCTTAGCCGGCTGTCTGCTGCGTTAAAGATGAAATCACTTGTGAGGGGCGGGGTTTTGCCTTAAGAGGGCGCCCCAGAGGGACTGTTCAGAAGTTCTGGGTGCAGTGGGGCAAGTGCGGTGTTGCTGATCTGTCACGTATCGAAGGCGGTAATGCTTCCCGGGCGCCCCAGGAACCATAGCTTGTTGATTCAGCGACGTGAATTGCGTGTGTATCATCTGGCGGGGCGACTGCTCCTTGTAGCCGCCCACGGAGGAGAAGCCCTTGAGGAAGTGCTGTACGTTCACAAAGTTCAGCTCCTTTTCCTTCCCTTCCAATCTGTGCTTCGTGTTTCATCAGTGCTCTTTTCTTTCACGCAATGTTTGTTCTTCACTTCTGCCTCGGGTACCCAGAATTCCAGGTGGTTGTCCACATACCTCTTTCCTGATTTTGGAGAGTAGTTCTCAGCTGAATGTTTTCCCTCCGAGGGGACACGCGGCAAAGCCCACAGATGTGTCTGATTGTCCAGCCCAGGCGGGCAGGAGTCTTAGAGCCAGAGGGCAGGGACCCGGGGTGCTGCCGAGCATCCCACAGGGCCCGGGACACGCGCTGCCTCCCTCTCCCACCGGAGAATTCTCTGGCCCCCACACATACCTCTGTAGTTTGAGGTTGGCCGGTTGGCAGAGGCCAAAGCTTTGTGTTTCTAAAAGACTGGTCTCCATCCTCTTTCGTAGCCATTTAGCGGCTGCGGGCGTGGGATACGAGGCGCCAAAGGAAGGTGACGCAGTTTGGGTCCCGATGCGCTGACTTCAGTACTCAGAATAACTCAGAAATTTAGAAAAGAGGAAGGGGCTAGATCTGAATTTCTATTCCGAAGTGGGCTTTTGTTTTCTTTCCTTTCTTTCTTTTCTTCTTTTTTTTTTTTTTGCATTAAGAAATATGGCATTTTGTTGTGCATAATGGGCACCCATGTCTTTGGCCCAAACTTTCAGGGGAAAAACCCTTTCGTTTTAAATTTTTTAAAAAATATTTATTTACTTATTTACTTTTAGAGGGGAAGGGAGGGAGAAAGAAAGGGAGAGAGACATCAGCATGTGGTTGCCTCTGACGCACCGCCCCCCTGCCCCCACTGGGGACCAGGCCTGAAACTCAGGCCTGTGCCCTGACTGGGAATCAAACCGGCGACCCTTTGGTTCTCAGGTCGGCACTCAGACCACTGAGCTGCACCAGCCAGGGCTCGTTTTAATTTTTTGATTCAATTTTTATTTATTTATATTTAGATACTTGTTTTTTGCATTATAAAGGAATTTTAGCATTTATTTTTAAACATACTAAGGTACAAGAAATTTCATGTAACCAGTAATTACAAAACACAAGAACACATACAAGGTATTTCAGGTTCTACCCATGTATAATAATGCACATCCTTATTTTTCCCTCAAAAATGTGGGCAAAAAAGTGCTCATTATACACAATAAAATATGCTGTATTTTTGACATGATTAGATGTGTAATTCATAGGCATCAATTTTGTTTAACTTCATTCAATTTACATTAATTAAACATATTAAGTTAAATGAGTTGTTTTGATGGCATTTAACTTTATCAAATCTTTCACGTAATAAATTATTTATTTGAAAATAATATAATAAGGGAATAATAATTTATTCATTCAATTAAGTGAATGACTATATTTGTATTAAATTTCTATTAAAAAGAAAGTAATTTGTGTTTTATGGTCAGTAGTAATTCTGCCTTTTATTACTTAGCATAATTATGGAGTTGCTCACATTTGCCACCTTTACAAGACACTCATGTGAATAAATCAGCCAATTTTTAATGGAACCCGCAGCATGAAAATAGTCCCCAAAGAAAAGACTGTTAGGGAGACCTCGTGCCTTTAGTTAACACCTGTTGAAGTCAGAGTCATAGAGGACTCTTTCGGGTTGTGATAAAATTCCCAGCCCGTACAGGTACCGCCTTGGTCATTTCTCAGTGCACAGTTCGGTGGCCTTGGCTACAGTCACCTTGTTGTACAGCCATCACCACTCCCCAGGGCCGGAACTTTCTCATCTTCCCAAACGGAAGCCGCCTGCCCCTCCCCGCCCCTCCCCCAGCCCTTGGCCACCACGTTTGACTTTCTCTTTTCGAATGTGACTGCTCTGGGGGCCTGCGGCGCGGAATCATTCTGTTTTTGTCCTTTTGTGCCCCGTTTATCTCAGCGTCATCCACGTGGTAGCAGAAGTCAGAATCTCCGTCCTTTTTAAGGCTGAATGGTAGTCCGTTGTGTGGATGGACCACAGCCTGTTCGTCCGTCATCCGCTGTCAGGCGTGAGGTTTACAGAGAAACACCTTAGTGTTGGTTCCAGCGTGTCTGGCTCATGAGGACTATTTGGACGTAGAACGGGGTTCCGGGGGGGACATCGTGGTGAGGTCACGCTGCGCCTCACCTCTATCTACTCCTCCTCGCGTGCTGTCACCTCCGCATTCCGCGGTCTTAGGGCTATGTCCCAGGTGAGCTTACCGTTCCTCCCACCTGCTGCTTTGTTCCCTTCACGTCCCAAGGAGGACACAGCAGGAGAAATAGGCGAAGGAATGCTGAAGTTTCCAGAATGGCTCCTTGGGCAGCCCCTTCCCGCAGCTCCTCTCGCAGTGAGAGCTCTACCTGCCACCGTCCCCTCCCTGCACTTGCAGCCACAACCCTCTGTCGCGGGCCCCGGGCACCGCGTCCCCCATCTGTGCTTGAATTTGCTTTCCTCTTGTCCCCTCCTGGGACTTGACTTCTTGTGTGTATAAGCTTTTGAGACACTTTGCAATCAGCACACTAGAGTCTTATCTTCATGGGAAAGGGCTCTCTGTTCCTCTGAAATGCGAGTCGGTAACGTCAGCCGGATGCACAGAGAGCAGCGTGGGGATCTGGCTTTGTCCTGGCACGGCGGCGGCGGTGTCATCGTCATTGTCAGACTCCTCCTCCACCACCATCGCAGTACTGAGTCCTGAACCCACTTCAGTTACTCCCCAGGGTGTCTGTCTGAGTCTGCGGAGTTTGACTCCACGCAGGAGGCTCAGGATGAATTTCTGTGACGTGTTGGTGCGAAGCGGGACACGGAACTGGTGTTGGTGTCCCTGGTCACGGGTTGGCGGACGGTGAGGGTCTTCTGTGTGCCGGGCCCTGGGCCCGGGAGCGCACTCGGAGGAGGGCGGCCGCCGCGGATCGGCCGGGCTTTCCGCTGGCGGGCGGAACGCGGAAAGGGCAGGCGTGGCACGCGGAGGTCGCACATGGAGACCGTTAAAACCCTGATACGCCATCTTGATGATCTGTGGGGATTGGCCTGCCTTCACAAGGTGCTCTGGCGGCACTTTTCAGTCCCTCAAAACACACATGTGCCCTGTTATGCATTTCCGACGCACAAAGATCAGCCATCCCCTCTTCATTGTGTGAGCCTGGAGCAAAGACTCCTCGGGAGGGCAAGAGCTCGCAGCAAGACCACCAGGCTGTGTCGCATCTTTCCCTTGCTGCTTCATTTAAGGATGCCTGAAATCTTTATAGTTTCTTTAAAATTAATTCCCCATCGGGTGCTTTCATGGCAGACCTTCACCGCGGAGGCCCCGCATTCGACAGCAGTAAAGGGCGGGGTGTTCACTGACCTTTAATGCTTTTTGCATCTCCTTCAAAGACATTTTTCCGTGTGATCGACCACAGTGTTGGCTTTACAGAATATATATTCCTCCCAAACCGCGTGGTTTAGCTGCAAATGTCATGTTTTCAGCGGCGCTCTTTTCACTGCGTTTACTTATGAAGGATACTGTCATTTTGCACCCTGTAACCATTTGTCTCTGTCAGCGGATGTAGGTGGAATATTAATCTCGTATGAAATTCAGATAAGCAGGCAGCAGATGGGTTTATGGCTGTCGAAACCTTGGGACGCTGCAGCTGTGGGGAGTTGTGGACATCTTGGACGGTGGCTCGCAAGGCCTGGCGTGATCAGATTAACCACAAAATGCATGATGCCCTCAGGCATGTACTTCTTGCCCCGTGCCTGCCTTCTCCGGTGCGGGCTTCTTGCTCACAGACAGCACGTCGGGGCCCCCTTGGAGAGAGGAACAAAAGCTCGGATGCCTGCTCCACCCAGAAGCCCGGGCCTGGGCAAGCTCTCCCGGTCTCCAGAGGCAAAAGCAAGGCCTCAGGTCGACTCAGTCTGTGGAGGTTGAGGGGAGCCTCCCCGACGGGCCCTGTGGCTGCAGGTAGGGGTGCAGGGGAGGCCCAACAGAGAGGGCAGAGCCCAGGACGTGCAGGGTCGGGGGAGGGCACCCAGCCCTGCAGCCGGGTTGAAAGGGCGGCAAAATCAACACGTTTGGGAACCACTCCTCGGACGTGAGTGGGGGGTCCGAGGGCACGGCAAACGGTGCACCTGCCGCGCGGACCCAGAAGGTCAGCTGGCCGGGGTGCCATCCCAGCACACGAGGGGGGGCAGCCTGCATGTTTGATCAAAGGATGAAATTCTGGACACTGACCGTTCAGCCTGCCCCCCACTTCCCAGCCCTCTGGTGCCCCCCAAACCAACGTGTTGCAGTTTGAGGTGGTCCCCCCCAACTCCCAGCCCCCCAGGCCCCCCAAACCAGTGTCTCTGAGGCTGAGAAATGCCAGTCGTCGGCGTCCTAATTAGTGCCATGCACACATCTGAGGTGGAGACTGAGGTCCAGTCGTGCTGGGTGGGCGCAGAAAGGACCCCCAGAGGTGGAGGGCTGCACTGGAGCCCCGGGGGGTGGCCGCCAGGTGCAAAGGGACACTTCAGGGCCACAGGCAGTGCATGTCCCGTGCTCCAGCCCAGGGGCGTCGCCGTGGCCATATGCAGAGACAACGTGGGCAGGCACGCCGTTCCCGGCAGAATGGAATCGAATCGGCCGCTTCGGGTCCGGAGGCGAAATCTTCCCCGCATCTATCACCGGGGTGCCCAGACAGCTTGCGAAACCGACAATATTGCTAATGATGGAAAAATGAAACCGTGTTGCCTCATTTGTATCCTGTTGGCAAAAACTGTAGACTTCAGTGGGACAGATGTGGCTGCAACTTAGGACGACGGTTTTCCCAAGGAGTTAAATTGAAATCAGTCCCCCAAATAAGCTTCCTGGCAAACCCAAGGCCTCAGGGGGATTTCAGATCTTATTTAATGTAAAATCCCTTGAAGCAAAGACTAGTAGGCATTTCGTTTATTGGGTTCCCCCCCCCGCCCCCCCCCGCCAAATATTTGTGAACGTGTGAATTACCCTGGAAAGTAAAACCACAGGGAAGGGGAGGGAGGTGTCAGATAAATTCCTTTTCAGCAGGGAGTTGAAGCAGCTTGTTACTGCCTCGGAATCCATCTAGACAACAACGTGAAGCAAGAAGCTGTAACAGATGTGAAAGACGCACCATCTGAGGCCCGCGTGGTGGAGCTGGGGACCCTCTGGCCGCGCCGCCGTTCTGGAGTTGCGTGTGGGGCAGCCCGGGGCCACCCGACGGTAGGGGTGCCGGCACGCAGCTTCCAGAATCTCGCCGGGGCCTCTCCGGGGGCTGGCCGGCACCTTTTTTGCATCAGCGCTTAGTGATAGAGCGGGGAATTGGAAGCAGAATAATGCCATTGGCTGTGCAGATGCTGTACGGGAGGCCAGGAGGGAATTCATGGAAGGCGTCCCGCACGTTCCTGGGAGGCCGGGGCTGGGTGTCGGCGGGCGGCGGTGAGCGTGAAGGCTCTGCTGCATCTCCTTCACTCCCGGCTTGGGGGCGCCGGATGCCGCGGGCAGGTGTCGGGTCGCCATGCCCCACCTGGGAAAGGGCGGTGTTTTCTCCAGTCCCTATGGGGGCGCCGCAGGCAGCGTGGAAGAGCAGCTAGCGAGCCAGCGGAGTGGCGAGAATGCTGTTTTACAGCCGCTCTCTCTACGCACAGAGGCTGGTCATCCCTGCCTGGTCCTTCCTCCCAGGCCCTCCGCCTGGGCACTGTCCTGCCAGATGGGAGCCAGGGCAGACACAATGCCTGAGGGAGTCCTTCGGGGGGGTCCGTGAAACATGGAGCCCTGCTAGCGCCAGCTTGGAAGCGGTTAGACCCACGAATATGCTCGAGCTGCTGTCCTCGGGGGAGGGGGGAGGGTGCGGGCTTCTTGCTGCTGTTGGGAGAAGTGTGGCACCGGCCATCTTGATCACCCGGACATTGCAGCACAGATGAGGTAGCTGTGCAAGGACCCCTTCACGTGAAGCCTGCCAATACAATGTTTCAGGAACGGTCTCTTTGTGACCTTCCTTCGAGGCCATCCGAGAGACGCCTGTTAAACTTGCAGGCTTGTCTGTCTGCACACGCTTCTCTTTATCCTCACCTGAGGACATTTTTTTTTTCATTGCCTTTTTTTTTTTTTTTTTTTTTTTTTTACACGAGACAGGAAGTTGCAGGGTCGGGAGCAAACATGGATGTGAGAGAAGCATCCATTGGCTGCCTTCTTGTACATGCCTCTTCTGGGGATGGAACACGCAACCTGAGTATGTGCCCTGACCAGAAACCGAACCTGTGACCTTTTGATCCGTGGGACGGCATTCCAACCACCTGAGCCATACCAGCCAGGGCTGCACATTCTTTTCTTAGGGTCCTGTACACAATAGCCGATTGGTTCTACCATTTCTTGCCCACCAGGCCGAGTCAAAAGCAAGTGGAGTTCACATTTTGCTCCAGAACATTCTGGGGATTGGGCTCACCAGTGAGGAGCTGAAGGGGTATTTGGCCCCCCGAAGCAATGTGTGAACGCAGGGTCCAACGCAAATAATGCCCCCTTTTTATTACAAAATCTTTCATGAGAAAATCGTAAGCATGTAATTCTCTAACATACAAATATCACACTCAAGCACGTCATAGGCCATTTTTGGCGACACGTTCACATTGCTGTCCGTGTCGTGCCTGACATCCACGTACCCTGCCAGCCACACTCCGTGGCGTTATTTCTGTCGGACGCTGTGTATGTTTGCTTGTTCCAGTCGGGGGCGGGGGGCGCTGCTGGCGTCCGGTGGGCGGGGACCAGGAGGCTGCCCCGCAGCCCACACTGCCCAGGACGCCCCACCACAGAGAGGCCCCAAGTGTCACAGCACCCAGGCTGAGGAACCTTGCCATAGGGCCCTTTTCGCTGGGCGAGCGCTGCAGAAAGGTTTTGCGCTCAGCCACAGCACAGTCTCCTTGGAGCGGCCCGACATGCAGGCGTGCGAATTCTGGAAGGAAGATGGGAACCTGAGGGTCGAATCAGAGGACGCCGAGGGCACGCAGGGCCGACGCACGGCCGCCCGGGGGAGAGCTGGGCAGGCCCATGGCCCAGCCCAGAGTCCTGGAGGCGCTTCTCTTTCTGCTGTTCATTTCAGTCCTGCCCGGGGTTCCCCTAAAGGGGTCCAGCTCGGGGCTGCCTGCCCCTCTGACGTCGTCGCTTCCCAGTGCCGTGCCGGTGGAGCCGGCGCAGAGTGCTCCCTGGGGCGGCATGCTGAGAATCAGGCCCAGCCTTGGCTAAACAACTGTATCAAGAAACATCAGCGTCTTGACAAGAACGCAGCTAACCCTCTCCCGGGATACTGGCGGGGCTGGAGACGCGTCACCAGAGGCTGTGGCTTCCGTTCCTCAGATTCAATGTTTCAGGGTTACCAGCCAGGACAGTGACGCCCTGAGCTATTGCTTCAGAAGTGCACGTTCAGGTTTAAAAGGTGTTTTCCTAGCACCTTCCACTGTGATCTCCGGTGCGACGGTCCTGTCGCTGGGCTCGGCCCACGTTATGTTTGTCAGGTCTGTGGGCAGAAGGATTCTTTCTAAGCGGTTCCCCGTCCTGGGAGGATTCAGCGGAATTGTCCGCAGAAAGCACTTAGCGAGCGCAGCGCCGGCCAGCCCTTCAGCAGAGGCTCGGCCAGTTCAATGATGCCATAGTCCGTCCTCATTTGTAATGCAAAACAGGTCGCCAAGGGGCAGGGCCCGCTGTCTGCTTTCCTTTCCCCAGGTGTCATGTTCTCTGTCCCGGTTTCCTGCCTCTCCTGGTCCCAGCTGCTTTGAGCTGCCTTACCATTGATATATTTAAATACTTTAACGATGAATCCTTGTTGTTCTGAAACGTGCGCATTCATTCCTGAATGATGTGCTCACAGTTGGCTCTGTGCCGGTTATTGCAGTTCCACTGGTGGGGGATGCAGAGAACCAGGGATCTCACAGAGCGTCGCCTCGGGCGGGGGCGGGGGGTGGGCTTGGGCGCAAAGCCCCGCCCCTTCCACTGGCGGGGACCCTGGGCCTCCTCCTGCGGGGGCCTGACAGACCCATGAGGTGCAGCTGCCGCGCGCACGAAGGTCCGGGAGGCGACCGCTGAGCCAGTGCTCGATGACGAAGGGGAGGTGTCAGGAGTTCGAAGAAGGCGTGCCTAGCTAGGAGTGTGACTTCGGAGGACAGGTCTGGGACACGGGTCTCCTGCTGCAGCAGGGACCAGGGCCCGTGCTCGGGTTGGGGACCGGCCGGGAGCGTGGGCCACCGCCCCACCAGCTCACTCCTTCGCGAGTAAAAACCAGGCACCTTGGTCACCTGAACAACAGCTGTGATTTTATTTTCCTCCTCAAAACTGTGTGGAATAGGAACGTGAAACTCAATTTCCCACGTGACAGCTGCCTTTTGAGTTGGACATTTCTGTTTCTGAATTTTTCACAAGAGTTTATTTGAGCCGAAGGAACAGCCTATGCCGGGGAGCAGGATCGCAAATGCACCAGAGAATAGCAAGCAGTTTTACGGCTTCTCTTCTGGACAGTTGTGTTTCTTCACTGTTCATTCCCTTAAACAGCTCTGAGTGTTCTCATCTGTCGATGTGGTGTTCTTTGTTACTGCTCAGTCCTGTTCCTGCCTTGTTGCTGCTTTTTACTGAGTCATCTTGGACTTCTCGGTATTTATTACTCCCAGCGGCTCTGCGCTCTGGCCTTCCTTCCTTTATTTCCACGTGTCCGCTCCATACCTGCCCAAGCGGTTGACCTTTTGCCCAGGCCAGGGCCTCCTGGGGGCATTGGAGAGCAGCAGCGTTCCGGGCCCTTCCGCGTCGCTGTCGCTTTGCACTTGTGGGGCGTCCGGCCCACGTCTCTTCTGGTAGTTACAGAAGCCTTCACCCTTGGGTGGTTATTTCCATAGCAAGTCAGAGAGACGACCGAGGAATTATGATCGTTTCGACGTGCAGTCACGTATTCATCTCTTTTCGAAAGAGTTGTAGTAAAATATACATGATGTTACTGTAGTCATTTGTAAAGGTACAATCTAGTGGCACGAAGGGCATTCACAGTGTTAGAGAACCAACTGTCTATACCAAAAACTTTTATCATCACCCCTAAAATGCTGAACCCAATAAACGGTGACTCACCCTCACACGTCCCTTCGCCCAGCCTTGTAACCTCTGTTCTACTTTCTGTCTCTATGAGTTTGCCTGTGCTCGGTGCTAACAACCCGAAGGAAATAGATTTTGGTCTCAAGGGATCTCCGCATTGTCTTTGAGATCAGAGCTTCAAGCAAAATGATGTTTTAGACCGAAATACTCATCAGTAGAGTGCCGACAGAGTCAGTGGTGGTTTTAGACCTCTTCATCACCCTTCAGATTTAGGGGAGAACGGATCTCTCCCTAAAATCACTTTGAAGTCCCTTGCTGGCGTACTTAATTTTCCCATCATGAAGTATTTGCATATCCCAGTCTCTTTCCAGCCTGCTCCTCCATCCCCCATCTGTCCGCGTGCGCTAATCTGCCCTCCTCCCCCGGGCAGAACCCTGGAAGCAGAATCTGCCATTTCCCAGTGTGCGGTTTCATTCTCACGGCCGCGTCAGCTGCCGGAATGGACGCTGTCCTGGTTTGAAGGTTTCCCAGTAGAGCCACAGTCAAGTCCAAGGAGTCTCCGATTCCAGGGTGTCAACCCCAGGCAGGCGACCTCCCTCAGAGGTCTCTCACCTCGGAGCAGGGTTCCTGCCCACCTTTGTGTGCGCACAGCCGGGCTTTGCTTATCAGGAGCTTACGGAAAGGAGGTGTAGCACGAGCGTCACTTTAGGAGCCTGGAGAATGACGAGGTGGCTTCGGAGCAATGTCGGGGGACGTGTACAGGTGGGAAAGCCGCCTCCTGACTGGGAGGTGCCCCCCCGCCCTTATCCTGTCAGATACCCACCCAGTGCTTCGTATCCTAATTGGACGCTGTCAAGTCCACGGCTCACCCAAGGCCTCGGCAGCTGGGCAGTGGTCCGGCCACCTGGCCAATAATCAGGTTACATGGCCGTGGTGTGCAGCGATCCATCCCCTTTGGTGACAGCGCGGTGGCTGGCAGCCTTGCTGAGAAGAAGGTGCCAATTATTTCCCATTTGAAATGTAAATACCTTTCCGCAGAAATGTTAATCTTATTTCAGAGGGTTCATCTAATAAATAACCCCCTGAATAGAGGCGCTGATTGCATGCTTCCTCAGAAGGGCGTGCTCGGTGTCTTGCCTTTAATGCCACACTGGCTTTTAGGAAAAGGCAGGCACTGAGCGAGTCCCCGTCACCGTGACGTGCATCCCTGGCGCATTTTAAGATTGGCAAGGGCTCGGTGCTAACAGGCTGCACGTTGAGGTTCTTTTTATAAACTGAAGCGCGCTGTGTTTGTACCAGTCCCCTGAAGGGCATCCTCAGCATAATGAGTTTAAAACAAAGCCAGATTTTCGCAGGGACGTTGGGCCATAATGTCAGTCGCCTCCGAACAGCCAGCGTCCCACTGAGCATCACCCTGCGTGGCGTGTGAAATAACGGTCCCAGGAAATCACGCAGTAAGCATCGGCGACGTCGTTCCTGAAGTTGCGGGTCATTTTGTTTTAATTTTTCAGTTGTTTGCATCAAGCTGTTCTCCTGAATTAAAGAGGGCTGGAAAACCGAAGTGCTGAGAAAGCTGGCTCCTGTGGGGTTTCTCCTGTCTAATCTTTGTGGCCGTTCACCGGTCACCGAGGCTAAGCAAAATTATTTTGTAGATAGAATCGTGAGGAGACTGGCTGTGGAGCCTGCATAAGGTGACGGACTTGCGTTAGCCGTCGTGGGAGAATGTCACAGGCACGTGTTTGGCTTCGTCCATCAATAGTAGACGAGATTTTTTTTTTTTTAAACACTTGAAGATGTGGTAAAGATGGCTCCGATGTGGCTCCTTTTCTCAGGTGCTTACGGCTCGTAGGGAAGGGAACAACCATCTATAATTTGATATTATATAAGCCAGCCCTCTAATTCTAAGTAGACCGAGGTTCGCAAAATCGGCCATTCGCCTTGGCTGGCATTTCTCAGTGGGGCAGTTTGCCCCGCTACGGGCAGTGTCTGGGACATTTTTGGTTGTCACAACCGGGTGTAACTGTCATGTAGTGGGTGGAGGCCAGGGATGCTACAGTGCAGAGTATGGTCCCCCTAGAAAGAAAGGGTGATCCGCGCAGTGCCTGGGAACACTGTCCTTCCTCCTCTGTGATAACCCAAAATACCTCCAGACGTAGCCTGACGTCCTGGAGTGGGGGGCGTACTCGCCCTGCTTGGGAACCATCACCCGAAGCCCTGAGAGCACTCTCTCCCTGGCCTCCAGAGCTTAGGGGCGGAACGGGGCCCCTCTAGGCCGGCAGGGTTCTGTAGAGCCAGGAGCAGTGCTCTGAGTTCTCGTGCCTCCAGGTCGCGACCGGCCTCGCAGCCCCCGAGTTGCGTCACAGGCTCTGCACATGCACGCGTTGGCATCTCGGAGTAGCCTCTCTGGGGGGGGGTGAATTTTATACTATTTTAGATGCCCCTTTCACACTGTTCTGGAGGCCGATGGATGTGCAGAGTGTGTTTGCATGAGATGGGTAGAAGAATGAAAAGTCCTCAGATCTCTTCCGCTCTAAGTGCGAGCGCAAACCGTGTTCTCTCCAAGGTACACGTAATGGTCCGTCCCCTGCCCCGCATTGTCCCGCGCCCAGGTCTGCTCTCCCTGAAGCACCGTGGAGGTGCAGGGGTCCCGCCCCAGCAGACAGAGCCGATGGAATCGTGAGTTGCTGTCTCCGTGCGGTTCCCGCAAACCTTTGGGGGAAGACGTGGGAACAAGCTGGAGGACGCCGAAGTCCTTGACCCATGTTTTCCTGTAGCTGCAGTACCCACTTATAAATAATGGCAGGGAGGTTCTAAATGTATGACGTTGGTTCCTGAATATTCGCAAGGAAAAAGTCATCGATGAGACTGATTGGTTCGGAGGAGAGCTGAGACCCAGGTGGGAAGAAGAAGATTCGGGGGAAGACCAGTTAGCAGTACAGATGCCACGCAGATGGAGGAGGAGGAAGGGAGTTCCAAAGCCTTGGGCCGGCAGCCGAGCGCCCGCTTTCTTTCAGAAAGTCACTGGCCTGTTCCCAAGGCCTCTCCTGTCTTCTGCTGCTCACGTTCTCCGTGACACTATAGAATGCTGCCTTTCATTTCCTTCATGAAATTCCGTGGGCATTGTTCCTCCAAAGATGCTAATCTGGAACGAGAGAGAGTGCCCACTGTTGCACGGTCCTTCAGCCCACACACATACTCAACCGCCCACCGCCCCGAGTGCGCCCGAAATGCCAGGAGTCAGAGACACGGACAAAATGCCTGTTTTAAAAAGAAAGAGGGAGAGAGAGAAAGGAGAAAGAAAAGGAAAGGCCCACCATTTCTGGAGAAGGTTTCGCTCAAGCCGTCCTCAAGTTCAGCATGTCCTTGAGGAGTTGTGGGGCCGGGCCAACCTTGGCCTCGGCTGGTTCCCAGTAGAGCCAGCCCAAGACTGGGACGCTGAGGCAGCCTTAGTCCTGTGTCTAAACAGCGTCGTCTTTTCATGCGCATGTTGTCAGACCTCTCCACGAATAGGGCTTTTTAAATTAAATAGTCTGTGTCCTATGCCCACCCCCTCAAATAAGTTGGGAGTCCCAACTTATTTTGACGTAAGGGGTTCCCCCAGGGACTCAAGTTTGTGAGGTGTCCTTTAATACGTTGTCCGCTCTGGGAAATGAACACACTGGTCTCGTATATGTGAGTCCATTAAATGGACCCAGAACGGGGGCGGGGGGGATCTCCACAGCGTATGCATCAGGAACGTTGTCATGCAGTCCCCTTGATTACTTCTGCGCAGACCTTGTTTCCAAACAAGGCCCCCTTGTCAGATGCTGGTAGTTAGGACTTGCCCGTATATTTCTGGGGAGAACACAGCTGAGCCTGTACTACTCTGAATGAGAAGGCTGTGTTTCTCATCGTCAGCAGAACCCAGCCTGGTCAGCACAACTGCCCAGCAGCCATTGCGGGAGGAAGGTCTTGCTCAGCAGGCTGGGTCATTCTGAAGAAAAGGATGGGCACAGAGACACAAGAGCAGGTGGATCCCTGTGTCCGGGTCTGTGAGCCCCAAGCCTGACCGTTTATGCAGAGTTCCCTCAAAATCTCTAGTCTTCTTGTCCTTATTTCCTGTCCTTCTACAAACCTCTAGCGGAAGGACTACTTGCAGTGCAATGGATTCAGTAACTTGTTTGTATCCCAAGTTGGTTTTTGGATCTTGGGTTCCTGAAAGCGTAAAAGAATGATTATCCATGAATATGGTACACATTGTGGCCCTAGATAAGAATATGCGATTGAGGAACAAAATCTTGATTGGAAAATAAAATACAGGTCAGGGCACAAAGGCTTAATTACATGGGCCCCGGGGGCCACCGGAGGGTTGCTGAGTGGAGAAGGATGTAAGAAGTCATCACCTTTGGTGGCATACAGTCTGAGTGTCAGGGGTGAGCACACCAGTGACAGGCTGGGCAGGCATCTTGGGGGAGCTGAGTCTAGAGGGTGGCACCTCAGTGTCCACCATCAGCCTTCCCAGCTAATCTCTGTCCCCACCAGCGGGGACATCTGGGTCACATAGTGCTGGCTGTGTGTGTGGTCCCTCTGGATGTTCATGTGACAGTGGGGAATTGTCACCAGGGAGAACTGTAACTCACCCCACCATTCTGTTGACATTGTTTCAGTAAATGCTACTCTGACTAATATGTCGCTTAGGGACGAACAGCGTGTTTGTATAAGAATCCTAGGAACTAACTTCAAAAGATACAGGCTTTGCCCTTCAGGCATCCCAGCTCCGGGAGATTCGCTGACCTCCAGCTGCAGCGCGGTGACGATGTGAAGCCAGGATGACACGCGCTGGACTATCACTTGCCTCATCGGAACGGGTGGGCTTGTCTGCACGTACCAACATTGCCGCCCTCTCCCTTGATCTCTGTGTTCTCTTCCGCTCTCCCTCCTGATAAAAGCCTCTACACCCGCTGAAAAGGGGCGTGGGCTTTGAGACAAAAGGTCCCCCACTTCCAGCGGGCCGGTACCTGGAAACACACCCCTTTCCTTTACAGCAGCACCTGCCTCTTGAGTATTGGGCTCTCGTAGCGGCAGGCGGCTGGACCTGCGCTCGGTTACCTCCAGGAACTGGGTATGAGTGACGCCCCGTGTGCCCTGAGACCCGCTGGGCCATGGTCAGAGGGCCCTTCCTGCACCCCTCTGCCCGCGGCAGGTGAGGAGGAGCCAGGGCTCAGGTGAGCGGGAGGAACCCCCAGGGAATGCTGCCTTGGAACAATAGCCCTGGCCTTTGAGTGCTGGCATTGGGTCGAAAGACTGCGTGTGTCTCTGGGACATCAAACACAGAATGACCGCATGAGGCCCTTTTTCTTCTTTTCCTTATGGTTTCACGCAAATGCTGTACGCTGTGTATAGAACACCATAGAAGGGCTCACGTCAGCAGGGACGCTCAGGTGGGGGTCTGGAAGGCTTAACGTTCGTTACGTTCCAGTTCTGGCTGTCTTCACGTTCCTTTGCTGTTAGCGTAGGCTGAGCCTTCAGCTTCCAGCTGGTCTCGCTGCCAGTGTTCTGGTTTCCTGACCCCGCTGAGGAATTTTCAGCGATGCCTCGTATCTTTACAAGCCCTTTTCTTAATTCTGAGAAGTCCTGGCGCGGAAGCTTGGTCAGGAAGCCGCACCAGCGGCAGCAGCTCCTGGATGCTTTGATGGACACTTTCAAGTTAAATGCCAATGTATTTTTAGCTGGCAGGTGATTAATTAGATAAAGTGAGGACGTGATTTCTTTCACACCAAGTGGATGCCAAGAGGTGGCTAAACGTCCTGTGTCTCTTTTTTCTCATATGCAAACTCATTGAATTTCAACGTTCCGATATATTGAACAAATGATCATAGACTGTGTTTTCCCTGTTTTTATAAATGCCAGAAAATTCTCCGTGACTTTTAAGGCTCCTATTTCCTGATCCTTGGCCCGGGCTGACTTGGATGTGAGTCATAGAATCCAGAAGTTCTCAGAGCCAGCTTAGGCCCTGATTAAATATTGAAACAATGCCGTCGTTCCGTGTGGCATTCTTGGAGCCGTGGTAAATGGGAAGCCCCCGGGCATTAATCATGGAAGCACGTACCCGAGAAATCTCGGAGTATTAGAGGTGAAGGGAGGGAAACATTTCCGTGTGACAGAAACATTGGTCTGTTACCTCCCGTATGCGGCCCAGCCAGGCCACCAGACCCGCAGCCCAGGCATGAGTCCTGACCGGGAATTGAGCCCACAACCTATCACTCGGCAGGTCGATGCCCAACCCACTGAGTTACACCGGTCAGGGTCCAGCGTCTCTCTATTGTTCTCAAACCCGCACACCGCCTTTGTTTCTGCAATAATTATCTGGTGCTGTGAAGCACAGCCAAAATTTTCCTGTTCTTCAAGATCTAACAATGCATGTATATGGGCACACATGTCAATCCCAGGCGTGTCAGCCAACGTGCTTACACGTGTGTGCATTTGCAGACTGTTTTGTGGTTCCTAAACTATGAGACCCATCCTTGGGGATTTGGAATGGGCTCCGCTTCCATTCCCCCTTGAAGCCGCGGTTCTCGCAGGGCACAGTGGGGGGCGGGTGGAGCCGGTGGCTGCTGTTGAGCTGGGACATCATCCAGCTGCCGTCCTCAAGGGTACCCCCAACTGGGTGACCTGAAACAACAGGAATGTCTTGTGTCCCTGTTCTGGAGGCTGGGGGTCCAAAGCCAGGGTGTGTCCGCAGGACCACCCTCCCTCCCACGGCCGCGGCCCATGGCCTGTGGCCCAACACAAACTGACTTATTTTACCTAAATTTACTAAAATTCAGTAAGTTTACCGAAAACATTGTGAGATTCTTTTTTGTGATTATGTGTCGCCACGTATTTAACGTGTGGCCCGAGACAACTCCTCTTCCCAGAGAGGCCCAGAGACACAGAAAGGCTGGGCACCCCCACCTCCTGGGGAGCGTTCTCGGTCCCTCTCGCGGGGCCTCTGGGGTTTGCCAGGGAAGCTTGCGTTGCTGGGCGTGGGCCCCTCGCCCCACGCCCTGCCTCAGGGCGCCGCCCACCTTGCCTTCGCGCCCGCCTTCCTCCGCAGTGACCTCACGTTCATGGATTCCACCTGCGAGACCCTGTTTCCAGATCCAGTTCCGTGCTGAGGGGCTGCGGGTTAGGGGCGTCAGCATGGCTTTTTTTTCCGGGGACGCAGCTCAGTTCCTCAAAGCGGTCATTCCCCACCCCACCCCTTCTGCACCCCCCAGGGTACCCCAGGTGGCTGCCCGGGCACACACGACACATCTCCCTGGCTGTTCGGCATTTCTGCTGGGCAGCTGGCTGGAGAAATGCCAACAGTTCCCATTTCTAGTCTTTCGTAAAATTCGCCTGTAAATACGGCAGGGTCCCGAGGGCAGCGTTCCGGAAAAGGTCACTGTCCGGTGCCCTGGGCCCGGGAAAGCCCAGACAGCCGTGCAGAGCCAGGCAGCAGCGGGGACAGACTCCAGGGAGTTTTCACGTCGGGCTTCTCTGGCAGAGGCCCCAAGCTGCAGCGGCAGGTCCCTCGGACGGGCGCTAGTCGTGTTTTGGGGGCACGCAGCTGTCGGGAGGCGCCTCTGCAGTGTAGACCCCCTACCGCGCTCAGACTTCCATCTGGGGATCGCTGTCCCACGCGGAAGAAGCGGGCTTTTCACGGAACGGAGCAGGAGGAATGCAGGGAACGCCACCAGGGCTCTGGGGACCCGCTCACCTTGGCCTCGGTGTGCTCTGTGATCCGGCCGCTGGTGCGCAGGAAGCCACCCACACTGCCCCGGGGGGGCTTGGGTGCCTGGAGCCTTGTCCGGTGTCCTCAGAAAGAAATGGCCCCCTGGGGGAGGCTTGGGTGCTGCGCGGCACATCGCTCAAGACTCTGCCTCTTTTCAGGGCGCGGTAAGAAGGCACAACACGAGAGCTCAGGAATGCTCTGTGTTTGCCAGGGGCAGAGTGGGACGGGGAGCCTTGACCTCGGGGTTCCCTCTCTCTCAGGGGCGGTGGCGGCTTCCGATGGTACGCAAGAGGAGCGGGGTGTCCTGCCGCCGAGTTCACCCCTTGGAGACAGACGTGGGGCCCCACGGGAGCACCTTCCAGACAACAGGAGGGTGGCTTTCCTTCCTAATTACAGCCCCCGACGGGGCCGGCTCCATCGTCAGGCCCGGCTTGGAGCGTGCCCGCGCGCGTGGGTCCGTGAACTCGCGCACAGGGCCGCCACACACACACACAGAACCACACCGAAACTGCATTTGCTTTGGGGGAAAACGTCTGAACTCTGTTCCGCGAGGTAAAACAAGTAGCTTCTCTCCTGGAGATGAAAAGTAGAGCACACCTTCTTGCATGCATATGTCCGATGTTTGCTAAAATAAATCTGCTCAGGATTTACTTCCTGGTAAATCAACATCTTTAAGCAGGAACTTGTTTCTCATCTAATTTTAACAAGCACCGCTTGTACCATTTGGATATGGAAACGCTTTGCCGAGGGGAGCACGTTATTTGCTGAGCGTTTTCGTTGCGGGCGTGGGCGGGGAATCCAGTCAGTCTGGCTTCTTAAGCTGCATGAATCTGGGAGGTAACTGATTTACCAGTAGACCCAGATTTTACTGAAAGAGAACCATTTGATGGTGGCCGGACAGATGCATTTCTGTGGCTGGCTCGTCTTTTGTGTGCGAGCGAGCTTTGGAAAGGCCGCAGCTCGGCAGAACTGTGTGTGCGTGTGTCCAGGCTCCCAAGCCTAATGAGTTTTGACTTGTGGAAGATGTGCAGCGAGGCAAACCCATGACGGGTGGTTTTGTGACCGTCACAGCTGCTCACCCAGGTAGGGTCGCTTGGTTTCTCTCTGCGTGCAGGTTTCGTGCCGAGGGAAGTACGTAGCTCACAGGCCTCGCTGCTTCACGACGGTTTCTCTCAGTCACAGTCCAGCGTCTCCCTGGACAGTTGAGACCCATAGCTGCTGAGCTCAGAAACACTGGGTGAATCTGGGACCCCTCAGAGAGGGCACAGATGGTGTTTGAAATTTTATTAACGATATTTTCACCTTCCTGAGATTTCATCCACTTGGCCAAAGACATCCTTTCTCTATCCCAGGGTTACGCGTACAGGACACACCGTGGAGTTTTGTTGCCGCGTCTCCTTATTTCCTCTGGGCTGGCCTGGTTTCTCAGGTGGTCCCTGTGTTTCGGGACCCCGAGCGTGTTCGAGAATCCTGGCCGTGAGTTCCGTAGGCTGCCCTTCACCTGGGGCTGAGGTGGTGGCGTGATGAGGTGGGGGTGAAGTCCGGGGACCAAGACCCCAGAGGTCCAGCGCGCTCCGATCACGTCACCTCTCAGGGCGTGGACCGCCACGGTGTCTTCCGTCCGGTGCACTAACCTGGGGCAGTTGCAGTGGCTCCGAGTGCCGCGGTTCTGCCCTCCCACGTTACTGGTTGTCCCTTCCCCTCCGCTGCGCTTCCCAGGCGCGGACTCACGGTGCGGCAGACGTGCTCAGCTCCACCTCCCGGGGACTGTTTCTGTGTTAAGGTGAAGTAGACCAGCGCAGGTTGGGTGACCAAGAGCTTTTCCTTGGCGTGTGGATCGCTCCCTCTTGTCCAGGGCCAGCCTCCCTCAGGCGCCGTGCCCACGCAGCGCCCTCCGCAGTCCGGGGGGTCGGTTTCAGAGAGGCGGAGCGCGGAGTGACACAGATGTATGAAGTCACATGAGGGCCCAATGCCTAAGTCTAATTAATAGCAGAGGTAGATTTGGGAGCAGTTGACACCTTGGGTTTTTGCAGAAGCAGGTAACCAGATGAAGCAGAAAGGCCCTGGGCCTGTGGGGGTGGGGAGGGAGGCGGAGCCGGTGCCGGTGCAGGACGGGGGGTTCGAGGGGGGTGTACAGCTGTCAGCGGCTCTGCAGAAGAGACGGTCTTGGTTAATTCAGCGAGAAGGTCAAGTGGAGGCCTTGGCAAGGCATCTTCTCACCATATTTTTAGAAGCAGCAAATATCAACCATACATATTTAATGTTGTGCTTATAGACGTTCGCATCAGAAACCTTCACAGAGGTGACCCGCAGGATGTGGGTGAGTGTCTGCCGACGTATAGGAGGAAAGAATTTCCCAGCACGTCGCGGTGTAGAAGGCAGACCACCACGGGCATGGTTGGAGAAGGAATAAATGGGTAAAGAACTTACTTAGTTTATGAACACTGACGACATGAGGAATTAATGATTATTACTTGTTTGCCAGGGTTTGCATAACTCTTCCCTGACGTTATAAAGAATGTACCGCAAGCAATTTGGAAAAGTAAAATTAAGCATGAGAAGACAATAGCACCCCTAAGCCCAGCTGTAGAAGTTCCCCATCCGTGCTTTGGTATATTTTGGTGTACACATGTGTGCATGCATGTGTGTGTAACATGTTCAGCTTTGTCACATGTGTGTCCCAGTCTTCCCGAGGCAGCTTTTCAGTGCCCACCAGTGTGTGGTAAAAGTGTCTTGTGAGTCTGTCCTATCATTTGTGCCACACGTTTGGAGGCTTGGGTTGCGTCCAGTTTGTGCCTGAGGCTGCTGCGTTGGAGCAAATTCAGACGATGACCAAGTGGCTTCGCCGAAAGGTTGTGCCGGTTGTCTGGTGTGGCCACGCGGGGTGGGGTACAGTCCCCGCAAACGGCTCACGTGGTCATGAGTAACCGGGCTGACATAGCAGGACGCGTTTTTATTTCCAATTCTTCGATCACTAACGAGGTGGAACGTTTCCTCTTTGGTGAATCATCCGCATTTCTCTCCCTGTGAATCGGACATCTCCGGTTCTTCTTCGAATGTTACACTTTATGGGTTGAACTTAAATGCCCATTGGGGGGTTTTTGTTTTAGATTTTATTTATTTATTTTTAGAGAGAGGGGAAGGGAGGGAGAGAAACATTGATATGTGGTTGCCTCTCGTGCGCCTTTCACTCAGGACGTGGCCCACCACTTAGGCCGGTGTCCTGACTGGGGACTGAACTGGCGACCTTTTGGTTTGTAGGCCGGCGCTCAGTCCACGGAGCCACACCAGCCAGAACGACGTGCCTGTTGTTTTCAGGACTGCGATGCCGGCGCTTTCTGTAAATGGGCCGTTTCTGACATGCCTGGTACATGGGTCTGCTGACGTTAGCCAGACTCGGAGTCTGCATGTTCCGGCTCTGTACTAACCGAGAACCAAGTCCAGAGCAGGGAGGCCAGTCAGCCGAGTACTCGCTAAGGTTGTACGCACCGGTACACCTGGCGGGAACCCTTCGACCGCCCTTCTTTAAAGGTGCGGCCATGGGTGAGAGAGTCGCGGCCGCTTGTTAACAAGAGTCAATGTGTTTGAGTGTCATGAGGCTACGTGAATACGGCTCCTCTTCTGTTTTCTAGGATGCTTATCAAAAGATAGTATTTTTATAGAATGACAGTTGTAGAAAACACAGACTCTTAGGCTAGCCAGTAAAAGATGTTTTTAAAAATATAACTATCAATTGGCAGGCTAGTTTGTTTCTACTTGCCATCAGCCACGGTTCTGTGTCCAATGGGGGTGTGTATGCATGTCCATGCGCATGTGCGTGACATGTTTTTTCCTTTTTTTTCTTTTTAAGAGATTTTATTTATTTATTTTTAGAGGGAAAGGAAGGGAGGGAGAAAGAGAAGGAGAGAAATATTCATGTGTGGTTGTATCTTCTGTACTCCCTACTGGAGATCTGGCCTACAACCCAGGCCTGTGCCCTGACTTTTTTTTAAAAAAAAATCCTTACCCGAGGATTTTTTTCCTTGTTTTCAAGGGACGGAGGGGGGAGAGAGATACAGATATCTGTGTGAGACAGAAACATCAATTGGTTGCCTCCTGGGCGTGCCCTGACAAGGGATTGAACCTGCAACCTAGGTATGTGCCGTGACCGGGGGTAGAACCTGCAGCTTTTTGATGCACAGGATGATGCTCCAACCAACCGAGCCACCTGGCCAGGGCATACGTAACATGTTTTTTGCGCAGACGAGTTCATTGACTACCTGTTACGTGATAAGCTCCGTGCTGCCTCTGAAGCATTGGGCTGTTGCGTAACAAGGAGAGAATTGTTTGTTTTCTCTATGGCTCTGACATCATCGTTCAACCTTCGCATTAGCTGTTCCCACTCTCCCCTCCACTGTTGTATAACATCACACGGAAAGCTTTGCGAATATCCATTCCAGTTCTCTTTTTAGAGTGTTGAAGTGTAATTTTTTATTCTCTAAAGGATGCTTTCCAAACTTTGAAACGAAAGGGGAGGGAAAAGATGATTCAGAAGTTATTGATGGCTGGTAAAAACAAATGCTGGGATAATTTTGGGTGAAGTGTCTGTTGTTTTACACCATAACAGATGTAGCTTCTTAATGATGTTTGTGTATTTTTGCTCAAAAGTATGTTGACTAGGTAACAGTCTAGCCAGGGCTGGAATGAATGATTTCCAAGCAGGTTTCAGTAGATGAGCTAATCTGTGGAGAAGTAACCATGTGTCTTTAATGGCAGGCATCTCCTCAGGACTGAGATGCGTTTTCCCCGCACAGATGAGGCGTGTCCTCGGTTCTGCCCTGTGCCGGATGCACAGAAGAAGTGAAAAGTGCCCTTGTCACGTCGCACAAATTTCTGTGCTGCAAAATGAGTTACTTCTCCTGAGCACCCACCCATCTTATGGGTGGTTTTTAAATTAGTTCCAAATAGAGCTTAATGCGGCCCTAACGTTCCTCTTGGTCAAAAAGGCCAGGCAGGTGTTCAGTTTGTCACCCTGGAGGAGGTGCGGGCAGCTGCCCAGGTGCTCAGTGCCCGACCAGCAGGTGTTGGTTTACCCCTGCTTGTGATGGGGGGGCGGGGGGGGACTGAATTCAATCTTAAAGTGACAGCTGACAATTTAAGGGCAGGGCGTGATCTCTAAAAGGGGATGGGATGTAACAATAGTAGCGGAAGTCACCGAGACCCGCCGTAGCTAAGGTCCTTGTTCAGGGTCTGGCCGCCGGGACGCGTAGCCCACTGGGATTTGAGCTGTGCTGACCAGTATTGCAGAGGCCGTGAGCTCCCGTGGCAACCTGCTGGGAAGGGAGGCCCAGGGAGGGGGGGGGTGTCACCCCATTTCATGGACGAGGCAGCCTCAGCCATCCTGGGTCCTCACTCACGCAGGAGCTCGGCAGCGAATACCGCCCTGCCTCAAAACGCGCGCACGGCACAAAGGCGAGGGGTGGGCTGTGGGCTCACCGTGCCAGCCGCCTGCCGAGCCCCTTGGCATTCTGAGACCCGCGTGCTCTCGCCGGGGCCTGTTGGTGTGTCTGATGGAACTTCGAGGAATTCACTGCATCAAAAATAACCTCAAACGGAAAAGAACCGTTTGTGATTATTGATCTGTTTTGAGTTGATGGAGGAGTAAGAGAGATGGTATAGGCACGTAATTAAAAATTTGCAGTGGACCCGCTTAGAAGAGGAATCCTGTGGCCCGAAAAACCTCTGTGCCTTGCGCTGTCCAGGTGTGGCTCGGGCGGTCGGAGCGTCGTCCCGTAATGGAGAAGTTGTGGGTTCCATCCCCGGTCGGGGCGCGTATGGGAGGCACTCAGTTGATGTTCTCGCTCACATCGATGTTTCTCTCTGTCCCTTCCTTTTCCACAAAAAGCAATGAAAAAATGTCCTCGGGTGAGGACCTAAGGAAAAAAATACAAACTCTTTATTTTGTCAACTGCAATCATTTTAGAGCCCCTCGGCACCATGGAAGCAGCCTAGGTTGCACTGTTCAGTGGAAATAAAATTTAAGCCCAAAATGTAATTTCCATTTTCCAATAGCTACTGTAAAAACAGGTAAAGCAGAAAGCAGTGAAATTCATATTACCATATATACCTGAATCTATAACTAGGTTAATATTGCTATTCATATTTTAATACATAATAATTCAATAATATATTGTTTCACCCAGTCTATCCAAATGATTCTCTATCATTGGAGGTGACCCATTTTTAAAAGTTAAATGCAAGGTATTTAGGGCTCTTTCTTTGTTTCGTGTTTGGCACTGCCTTCAAAATCGTGTGTCATTTCAATTTACGGAACAGCTCAGTCACAGCGGCCAGTCCAATCTGAGACCTCAAGTTCCATTGTCTGTCTAAAACGAGGAAAATCAATTCGCGATTTGAAAAATAATTTTCGAGCAGAAATTTGTTCCTTTTTTGGGGAAGGGATAATTTTAAACTTGGACCAGTTGTTGCTTATTAATCTCATTGAAATTGGCCAAGAATCAAGTGGGTGCATAATATGATTAAAAATCTTGCACGTGGCCCAGGGGAGGCAGAACTGTGTAGCCTAGACGGTCCTCGCCTGCCTTCATTCTGCCGAGTGCGCTCCAGCGATTTTGGCCACGGCTGCAGGCTGCTGAGTGGCCGCTCTGGCCTCTGTCATCTGCAGCGGTGGCCCCTAGGCATGCGGACCGATCCGTGCAGTGCTCTCAACGTGGCTTGCGCCACAGGGAATGGGCTTCAAAATTTTACTTCCTTTACTTTCCAGGCGGGGGGGTGAAAGTGGCCGGGGGGATCGGCCCGCTGCATTTGAGAGCGATGTCTTAGAAATCCGGGTCCTGCCTGTGTCCGTCTGAGCATTAGATCCTCTCACCCCTCCCCTCCATCCCTCTGCAAAGCCTGCTGGGAGAGCGCACCGGTGGTAGCGTCGGGCGGGGGATGGGGGGGCCACCTGCCGTGCCCTCCAGGTGAAGTACAGGGGCAGGCGCGGTGACATCCACGAGACTCAGGCCATCCTTGGCATGTTTTTGTGGTGATTATGGTGCATCAAGAGTATTAGCGGGTGTGTCGTTACTAAAACTAAATGGCATATGGGTAGCATTGTAGTCTAGGTTCTGGCAGAATATATGTTTCCCCCTGGGAATTATCTGTGGACAGACCAAGAGAGGGGGAGGGGCATGAGAGTTTTTTTTGTTTGTTGAAGCTTTATTCTTTTATTTTTAGAGGGGCAGGGGTGGGGAAAGAGAGGGAGAGAAACACATACATCAGTTGCTTCTCAAATGTGCCTCAGCCAGGGACCAAACCTGCAAATGAGGCATGAGCCCTGCCCAGGAATCGAACCCACAACCTTCAGCTTTGAGGGACAATGCCCAACCACTGTCAGGGAGCATGAGAGTTGTTTTTAGGGCAGTAGCTTTCTTTTTCTTTTTTTCTTTTTTAGATTTAAAAAACTTATTTTTAGAGCGAGGGGGAGGAAGGGAGGGACAAAGAAAGAAACATCGATGTGCAAAAGATACATTGATCGGTTGCTTCTCGCACACGTGCCCCCTACTGGAGACCTGGCCTGCAACCCAGGTATGTGCCCTGAGTGGGAATCAAACTGGCGACGTTTCGGTTCACAGGCTGGCACTCAGACCACTGAGCCACAGCAGCCAGGGCACTTACTGAGGACAGTAGCTTTAGAAGATAGAAACGTTAAAGCTTTCTGGGTTGCCTGTCGTGAGTCCTACTCCCTGCAGTGATTAGCAGAACACTGCGAAGAGTCTTTCAGTAATGAAAAATGCAAGGAAGATTGGGCTCCTACCACCAGAAGGAAGGTGTGTTGCAGACAATGTCGAAGAAAGAACGTGTGGTTAAACGTGTGGAGCATGAATACTGGCTGCACGCAGCGTGGGGAGTCCATCGGCACATGAGGGCTAGAGTGCGTCCTGACCCTGGGCGCTGTTCATACTGGGAGCCTGGTGCGTCTTCGTGCAGGGATGTCCTCTGCATCGTGGGATGCCGAGCAGCAGCCCTGGCCTCCACCCACCAGGTGCCGACCTCTCCCCTCCCCCGCCTAGCAGTTGGAACCACCCGGTACTGCCAGCGGTGCCCCGCCCCTTGGGAACCCCTGGAGTAGATAGATAAGTCAATGCAAACAAATGCAGGTCTTGCGTTTGGCGGGGGCCTCAGAAGTGTAAACGAACCATCCCAGCATAGTGACATAGGGTCTTTCGTGATCGTGATCGTCTGTCCTCGCCCACTAGCGCAAGAGTCGATGAAGAAACTGCCCCTTTAAGGCTCAACCTCACGATCTCCTGGAGGGATGTGAGCTTGAGCTGGCCCTTGATGGTGCAGGTGGGGAGAGAGGGAGGGACTGCAACCAAAGGATCGGCAGGATGTAATTTTTAAAAGTTTGTCACGTCTCACTTCACAGGCGCCTGCCTTTTAAAAAAGCTTTCGCCCGGGCCCCCTGGCCCAGTTAGTTGAAGCGCCGCCCCATACACCGAAGGCTGGCAGGTTGGATCCCCCATCAGGGTGTGGGCGGGGATCAAGTGGTCCATGTTGCCTTCTCTTTCTCTGTCTCTCTCCATTCCTCTCTCTCTAAAATCAAAATAAACATATTCTCAGGTGAGGATTAAAAAATTTAAAAGTTTCATCAATGAATTTTTGGAGCTGATCAAATGTCTTTAACAAAGGGAAGAATTGGCTGATTTCAGATTCCATTGTCCTTTTTTTTTTTTTTTTTTTTCCTGACAGTAAGAAGCTGCTTGTGAAAACGCAGCTCCTTTTTCTCGGTTCTGTATTCAGCGTTTGGACGCTGTGTTTGGTGAAGGGATTTCCGCGTATCAGGGCTTGCCTGCAGTACTGCGTGGATTTCATAGGATAAAGGGGTAGCCGTGTAACCTCGGGCCTTCCGAGGGCTCTAGAAAGTATATTCACTGTTCACAACTGGGAACTTCGTGCCGTAAGCACGGAGGAGTCCTTGATATGTGCACATGGTAAATGGATAATGAGTCCATGGGTAATCCTGCACTTTTGCATGAAAGGAGAGAGTGGGCCCCTGTCTTCTGGCCCGAACAGTAGTAGGTTTATGGAAACAGTTCATTGAAAATGCTGGGCATTACTTTTTAAAACATGACCCATACCGGCCTGCCTTGTTGTTGCTGCTTTAACCGAAAGCATGTGAATGCGCAGCGACCCGCCTGCCGTTCCTTTGAGTGGGGACCGGTCCACACCCCCGCACCCACAGTGTGCCTCGCCCGGTTCCGCGTTTCTAGTCCCTCGACCCCCGTGAACATTGAGGGAAAGCTGCCCAGACGCCTCATGCCTGCGTCTCCCCAGATTTCCACGTCTTCCCCAGTCATCTTGGTTGTGGTGTTAGAGCGACTCACGCTTGCCCCGCCTCTCGGGCATTCGACTTCGGTTCTGTACAAATACGGTGGCCAGCGCGTATACGCTCCCGTTCATCCGTTTAAGTGATATCTTCTAAGGGGGGTCGTCCCAGCAGCAAGGACGGCTGAGAGCGAACTTGAAACAGCTGCGGGAGACCGGCAGGGTGTCCAGAGGCGGGAGAGAGGTGCCAGGGCACCCTGCCTGGCCTGCCTTCCAGCTGCGCGCGGGCATCCGGTGCTCCTGCTTTTGGCCGGAAGCTACTTCTACGGAGGATGTGAAAATCAAGGGCACATATGTGTCAGTAACCAGGGCTCCCGGGTCGCGCATCTGTGAGCTGGGTACGTGGAAGTCACGGCCTGGCAGGGGTTGCCAGAAGCGTTTGCTAGAGCTGGTTGCCATTTATCTTTTACTTAGGAGACCTCGCAGCGAAGAGTGGAGGCTACTAGCGATGTGCTGATTTTCCTGTGGCTGCTAGTAGTAGGCCTGCGAGGGGTAGGGTTGCGGAGGTTGGGGTTAGTAGGAAAGTTTGCTGTAGTTCTCAGGTGTTTGAGAACTTGAGGCGTTGCAAGTTTTCAGTAACAACGACATTCAACTCAGACGTGGGCGGCACGGGCGTGCGGCGCCACCTGCTCAGGGCTGTACACTCACAGGGGTGCGGCACCGCACGCTTCCCCGCCCACGTCACCATTGTCATCAGTGCTTATTCCGAAAGCCCTCGGAGACCCAGAAGTGGCTCCGGAGTCACCGAGAAGGACAGCCAGTCTTCCACCCGTGTCCGCCTCCTGTAGTCTGAATCTGTTGGCTCGTTCACGTGTCTGCCCGTTCACCTGTGTATGCACCAGCTATTAAGTTTCTTTCGCGTCAGGCACGAAGCTGCACTTTGTGGGCGCCCAGGCTGAGTCAGGCCCCCTCTCTGAGTGCCGCGTGAGGGGTGCAGAGGCCCTGTGCGCGCGGCATGGGAGACGGGCAGTGAGCAGAGAAACGCCCCACAAGGTACCAGCCAGTCATGCGTGCTCACAGGGAGGCGATGAGGTGACGGGGCTGGAAGGACGCAGCTGGGAACAGCGCGTGCGAAGGGCAGGCGGCGGGACGGACGTCCAGGAACTTAAGGAACACAAAAGGAGGCCAGGCTGGCAGGAGGGGTCCCAGTGATTGCCAAGGAGATGAGGGCAGACCTGTGTGCGGGGGGCAGCCATACCGTTCCTTGCAGGGCATGATGGTACCGGTGTCGGCTTTAACCCGGAAACTGCCCGGTGGCTTCCCACCGCACGGATGGACGGCTGGCTGAGGGCCGGGGACTGACTGCACAGGCCGCGCACTGTGCTGGCCACCCCGGGGGTCAGGCAGGATGCATTCTCGTCTCCCACCGGGGTAGCGCAGCTGAGGCGGCAGGGAGAGGCGCATCGGGGGCACTTTAGCAGAGAGCGCCTGCAGACGGGCCCACGGCACGTGGCCACGGAGCGGGCGGGCGGGCAGATGTGTGGGTGGGGCGCGTGGGGAAAGCGTGCCGTTGTGGACGCCCCTGAAGCGCAGGCTGGCTCCGGCAGGACATGGCCCCGGCAGGACATGGCCCCGGCAGGACATGGTCCCGGCAGAACATGGAGCTGGCAGTGGGCTGAAAGGGGGTCCTCCCCAAAGACACATTTTGCACTCGGTGGGAGGTGCCCAAACGTCACAAAGGTGCCTTTCCGAAGTTTAAAGCGCCTGTGAGTTTTCCAAAGTCATTTGACAACAGCTTGTATTTTCCTAAGAGATTGACGAGCTCGTAGATGAGAGTTCAGTGAGCCTGCCGTCTGGAATCTCTTCCAGAGAAAAATGCGTTCATATTGCGTTCTGAACTGCTCCCCACTCCCCCGCCCATTTTTTAAAGGAAGGGAAACAGCTTCCACGAAGGATTGTGCTGAAGTTTCCTTCTTCCTGACTTTGTGGCCTTCCTTGGAGGTGGGGGCCGTGAGGCAGCCTCGAGGAACCAGACCTGCGGACCTGCTCTTCTCGGGGTTCTGCCGACGACCTCAAGTACTGTCCTGAACACCCTGTCACGGCATAATGTGTGCTTTTTTTTTTTCTTGAATGTCTTTTACGATTAACCTTAATTGAACAAGAACATCCGTCCCATTTCCCAACCGCAAAGATTAATATGAATTTAATTAACCAAAGTATGTCCTTCTGCTACTGTGGGGCTGAGTCCTCCCAGCTCAGAAGCTGGCCTCTGAGTTTCTAGGTTTGACTAACACGCAGATATTCCGGAAACGGCCCGGATTCTGAGATTGTTTCTAGGGAAGGCCCCTTGCCACTGAGAAAGAATCTCAATATCTGCTGTGATTTAGCGATTGCCAAGTACGTCCTATATTTCACAGATAAAGGTCCGAACTGGCTGAGGAGAAGAAAACGGGTCATCCATTCTTGCCTTGCTAGCTGCAGAATGGATGGGCCGATGCCCGTTCGAATGGTCACAGCCAGTGTGGTCTGCGTTTTTCTATAACCAGCAAGCGGGGGTCTTGTAAGAAATCCATTTGCACGGAAGGTTCGTCATCTTTGACTCTTTTTTTTGTTTCTTTACCACAGCAACACCCAGACAGTGACGTTTCCCCTCGTCCGCCATCTTTGGGCATGCCGTTCAGGGGCATTAAGTGTGTGTGCCATCCATCTCCAGAACTTCGTCATCTTCCCACATGAAAACTCTGTCCCCATTCAGTGATAACTCCCGTCCTTGTCCCCGCTTCCTCCCGCCCCTGGCTCCTACCACTCTACTTCCTGTCTCTGAATCGGATGGCTCTGGGTGCCTCAGGAAACACAGATCGCGCAAGATCGGTCCTTGTGTCTCCCTTGTGTCACTTAGCACAGTGTCCTCAAGGGTCACGCGCATGGTAGCCTCAGTCAGAATTTCATTCTTCTGAAAGGCTAAATCATACTCCATCACGCGCATTGTCGGCGGCGATCTCGGTGGTTTCTGTCTTTTAGGCTCTTGAGGACAATGTTCCTGTGAACCTCGGGGGCAGCTATCCATTCAGGACCCTTCTGTCAGGTCCTGTGGGAATAGACCCAGAAGTGGGGTTGCTGGGGCGGGTGGGAATTCTGCGCTGAATTTCTTGAGGACCAATCATACTGTTTTGCTGAAGGCTCCCTTTTGAGTCATCTTCCTGAGATGTGCCAGAAATGGGACCGGACCCGGACTCAAGTTCTCTAACGCATGAGGCGGCGACCGATGGCCTGCAGGCCAAATGCAGCCCAACACATGCTTTTGCACGGTCGACAAGCTAAGGGCGTAGTTCTCATTTTTAAATGGTTGCCCAGAAAAGGAAAAAAAGGTCAGGATACATGGAAATTCGGTGAGAGTGAAATTTCATTGTTCATAATTAGAGTTTCTTTGGAACGCAGATGTTCCCATTGAGTTTCTGTGCCGTCCTCGATTGCTTCTCTGCACACAGGTAGCGTCGGTGCATAGTAACAGGGACGCAGGCTGCCCACGAGACCCAGTGTATTTGCGCTCTGACCCTTGAAGAGCGAGGTTGCCAGCCCTCCAGGGGGTTCCAGTCCGAAGCCCGCCAAGCACATTGCCATCTGGTGACCACCCTGGCCATGCACGTGGGCTCTTTCAGCAGCTCCTGCGCGTTCACGAAACCAGTATCTTCGGGCACGCAATTTGAAAAGACAGCGATGAGACACGAGGGCACAGTCCATGCATTGTGACCGCCACCTCCCAGCCACCGTTTCCTAGATGGCTGAGTGCAAAGAGAAGGGAGGGTGGTGGCCCCATTCTAATTCCCGCCGGACAGAGGCTCGGCGCAAGCTGCCCTACTTCCTTCCCGGGCTCTCCCGCCGTGAAAAGCGCCGGGTATTTTTAGAAGCGATTACCCTCTGGGCACGCTTGCATTCCCTTCAGTGAAGGGCCATCGCCTTTGGATCTCAGGCGTCTGGTGCTCACGCGCACGGCGGTTTCCCAGTTCTGTGGGGGAACCCGGGACGGTAGCGTGAGCACGTATCGTCCGTGAGCGCCTGGTGTGCCCCGGTTGGCAGGGGTGTCTGGGATGTCTCGGGGAGAACACACTGAGACACTCTGGGAGGTGGGGTTCTTTCATTTCTTCAAAGGATTTAAGTCCGTTCGAAGTACTGAGAACAGAGCCACGCAGACAGTAAGCATAAGGACATTATTGGTCTTTGATAACTTCAGTGAACCCGGTGTTCCTGCTCCTGTTGGAGCTCAGAGCCGTTTTCAGAGCTCGCTGAACCCAATGCGTGCTAACAGCCTGGAAAACATCGCTGGGAAGAACGTGCTTTGGCAGATGCTCCCTGACTGACCTGAAACCTCTAGTTGCTCCGTGGCAGGTGCCTTCGGCTCCGGGTTGTCCCGGCAGCCACTCTGCAGAGGCACCAGCTGGAAAGGCCCCCACCCAAAGGTGTCTCCTGCCTGCCCTTCAAAGTGGGTTAGGGTCTCAGGGTCAGGAATGCTGGCGTGACTTAGGTGGGTGGTCCTGCTGGGGGGGTCTCTTGCGGTTGCAGACAAGATGTCAGCCGGAGCTGCTCTCATCGGGGGGCGTCCCTGGGGCTGCACCATCCCCAAGGCGGCTGCCTGCTGTGGCTGGCAGGCGGTGCCCGCCGTGGGCAGGAGGCCTCGGCGCTGATCCATGCTGGCCTCTCCGTGCAACTAAGGGACTTGGATTACACGAATTTAACTCTATTTTAGCAAGGGGTAGCATCGGTACTTACATAGCTAAGCGTGTGACTTAGGATTGATAAAAGTACATGGTGTTCCTTTTGACTTGGTGATTCGTAACGGCTTCTTGCTTTCTTTCGTACTCTTGGCCAGCCAAGAAGGAAGGAAGCCTTATGACAGTCTACGAACGTGTCCCTTAGACAGTTCTTCCTGGGTCCAAGATCTGTGGGAAGGTGTCGTTCCACCCTGTGATATTTCACAGTAAAAATGAGATGGAAGCCATGAAGAGATGACCTTAGCGATTCTCAAGTCTCTTTGAACAAAGTGAACTTGGTCAGCGTTGGCATGATTTCTTTACATTTGGGGGCCAATGCAACGTGTTGTAGGCTGGTGAGTGGCATTGCCAGTCACTAGCGACTCAAGGACAGTAGTATCGCCCGCTCCAGTGCGACCACCGAAAACGCCTGCCGGCGTTGCGTCCCGGCCCCCGGGGTGGAGGACGCCGTGTTCCCGGTGCAGAACCCCTGTGTTTAAATATGGACGCTCTGTGATAATCCAGTGCTTTCATTAGGGATTACATGTGTGGGTCCCTATCAGATTTCAGGGTCAGAAGCTACCTGGGCAACCGTTGTCCGCTCCGGGGGATCTGATGACTCTAACCAGCAACTCCAGACTCAAAACGCTGGTGCTGAAACCACCAGAGGGTTGGGAGGCTGGGGTTGAATGACAGCCAGGGCTGAAGGCAAAAAAAAAAAAAAGTCCAGTGCATCCGGTTGCCTGAGGCACTGCCTTTTGACAAGCTGCTGCGTGGCCCCGTGAGCTGTCTGCTTCCCGTAGAGAAACAGTGCACGTTCTCCATCTCCAGCGTTGTGTCGCTGGTCAGCAGGGGCTCTTAGGCGGGCAGCGCGTCCCTGCCACCTCCCCCACCGGCGCCTTGGTGGGCTGCGAGCTAGACCGTGACCCGTGTCCCCAGCTCCCTGTCCGCCCAGGTCGCAGCTTGTTCCAGCTGGGCCTCCCTCCTCCTGTCCTGCTTGCATCTTTTAGTCCCCAACCGGAGGACAAAGGCCAACAAAGGAGTTGCTCCCGGAGGTGTCCCCGCCAGGGATGGAACTTGGGCTTCCTCACATCCTGGCGCCAGAGCTCCTCACTCGGCGACTCCCTGCCGCCTGAAGCCTTTAGCCCAGTGGGCGGTAAACAAGGTGTGACCTCTTCATGCAGCGGAATGTTACCCAGCCGCAAACGGGAACAGAGTGCTGGTCCGCGCTGCCACGTGGGTGACCCCTCAAAACACCGCGCGTGGTGGAAGAAGTCCCGTGTTGCGTGACTCCATTCATGTGCAGTGTCCAGAACTGGCAAACCCGTGGAACCAGCACGCAGACCGGCAGTGGCCAGCGCGGGGGGTAGGGACTGTCTGCCACCGGGGCAGGTTTCCTTTGGAGTGGCGTGCCTGCTTTGCAACTAGGCAGAGGGCGAGCCGGCCCAGCACTGTTAATGAATTAGGGGTGTCCAGCCCGCGGCCCACGGGCCGTATACGGCCCAGGATGGCTATGAATGGGGCCCAACACAAAATCGTAATTTTACATAAAACCTTTTTTTTTTACTTGTCGGTTTTTGTTAGTGTTTGTATAGTTAACGTGTGGCCCGAGACAACTCTTCTTCGAGGGTGGCCCAGGGACACCAAGAACGTGGACACTTTTGTAAGGACGGCCTGTATATGTCTATACCACGCTGTGCCAAGAGCTGACAGCAGCCAGAAAATCAGGCCTTTTCACATTTAATCTTTTAGGGATACAGAATGCATTGCATTCATTAAAGTTATTTGCGCATCACACAAAGAGTTTGCAGTACGTAAACTTTTTGCCAGCACTGTTTATGGGTAGAGGTTAGGGTAGTAATACCAGAAAAATCAGTAATGACCGGAAGGTCGGTTTTCTATTTAATTTATTCGTTTTTAGTTTTTAACCCTCATCTGAGGATTTTTTTTTAAAAAACTGATTCTAGAGAGAGACGAAGGAGGGAAGAGAGAGAGAGGGAGACAGAGACAGAAAGGGAGACAGAGAAAGAAACATCGATCAGTTTGCCTCCCATATGCACCCCAGCTAGGGACTGACCCGCAACCTAGGCACGCGCCCTGACTGGGAATCAAACTCGCAACCTTTTGGTACACAGGACGACGCTCCAACCAACTGAGCCAGCCAGCCGGGGCTCTCATTTTCATTTATTGTTTCTAGCAACAAACTAATTAATTTTGATGTGTTGCATAACCAGAAGAATGTTATTAACCAAAGTCACATTTCTCATTTTTTTGGCATTGATAACACATAGATGATGTTAATTACCCTTAATGAGTTTGACAACATATATAAGAGATAATCTTCCATTCCAAGACTCTAATTTGTGGGTTGCCATCTGTTTTTGGACCAAAGAATAAGAATTTGATTCTAAAGCTTTTTTTTTTTTTCTGAACAGCTTGTAATAAGAGCTGTTTATATATTAATTACTTATTGAATTATTATGGATTTTAGTGTTTTAATTTTCAAGCAATTTGGAGCTGATTGTGGTGACAGCTGCTCATATTTTGACACTTTGCGGTGTTTAGCAGTTCCCTGGCGAGGCTGGTTTTCCCCTGCGGTAATTTGCAGCCCAGCCCTGCATGCAGACGCTCACATTCTATTTCAGGTTCCTACAGTGGGGGTTGCCTGGTCTGTCTCCGCTACAGAATGCTTGTCATGACGAAAGTTATTTTTATTTTATAAGCAAAATCAGTGTTCCCTTGTGCCTGCTTTCCTCTGGTGCCCTTTAGTTTTTATGCAGAGAGTTGGAGACAACTGTTGTGTAAATCTCTTTTTTCCCCCCAGGGGTAGATTTTTTTTAACTTTTTAAAAATGTATTGATTTTAGAGAGGCGGGGGACACACAGAAACCTCAATTTGTTGTTTTACTCATTCATGCATCCATTGGTTGATTGTTGTATATGCCCCGACCGGGGATCGAACCCGTAACCTGAGCGTATCGAGAAGATGCTCTAACCCACTGAGCTGCCTGGTTAGGACCTTATTTATTGAGTGCTTGAGTGTGTAGATGGTCATAGATGATTTCAACTTCAGGGGGGCTGGATTCACTCCCAACCAAAGACGTTTTAAAGGAAGAGGTCCACGTCGTTGAGTAAATGCTGGTTGACAGTGTAGCATGTGTATCGACTGTAAAGTCCAACCGAGCTTTGATAGGCAGGGCCATCCGGATGAGAGGTGAGCCTCCCTTCCTCCGAAATCAGGGCGCACGCGAGCCTTGTGCAGTGGACACCTGGGAGTCCAAGAGTGGAACGTTGAGCTGCGTGAGTGCCTTTCTTTTGCTGCCTTTTCGGGAAGCCAAAGGGGAACAGAGATTCGCATGTGGTTTCTGTGTTTTTCTGAGCCCGGTATCTACAAGCTGGTTATAGGCACACAAACATGCTGCTGCGACCGTTACTGTTACTGACACCGCCCCGAGTGATGTGGAACATTTCTCTAAAGCATGTTCTCTCGTTTCGAGGGGGTGTGTGTGTGGTTTAGATTATCGGTGGCATGTGGTACTGTTCTCCGCGATATTCCCGTGGGCATGAACACACCACTAAAGGGTAGCCATAGCCGAGCGACAAGCAATGGGATTTACTGTGAAACGTTTTGATTTGAGAATTGCTATGCGTACCGTGATGACTCACTGGCCATTTTCATTTCTCCTTTTTTCACTTTGCAAATAAAACTACCTGGTCTGTGTTAGAGTTTAACACAGTCATGATGGAGTTTGAGTTGGAATGAGAAAGAAAAACACTATCATCAATTTGAAGGAAAAAACAAAGGAATGGGAGAGGTGACTATGTCCCAAAGATTTTTAAGGGCTTCCTCTTTTTTTTTTTTTTAACACATCTCCCCATTTCTCAGCAGGCAGACGCTTTGCGGTTTCTATGCTCGGATGCTGGGGTGCCCGCTGGTCCGACGGTCTACACATGAAGTCCCCGTAAAGGTGAGCACCCACCTGCCACTGCATCTCTCTCTTCTTACCCCAAATCTGCCTGAGCCACAGAAGCGCGTTTTGCCAAAATTTGTTCAATACCTTCTGTTTGAAAATGGTTTTTTCAGGAGGATTTAAAAGAAAGCCGAAAAACTCATTGTAATTGGGCACATGCGTATAGATTTTATCTGGCTCCTCTTTCTTAATTTTATGCCTTATTGGTTTCTTAATACGATTTGTGTCTATCTTGATTTGCTAGTTAACCTTGAAACTGTTAGAAAAACACAGATTACTGCGTAGAGATCTAGTGAGATGATAAGGTTTCCAGAAGAGCGAACTAAGCGATCTTACCAGCCTGAGTTCATGACGTGAAGCCCACATCCCAGGTAGAGCTGATGTTCAGTCTCCAACCGCCAAAAAAAAAAAAGTTCCATAAACATTATTAACCTGTGGTGGATGGGATGGGAGGGTTTGATTTTACTATTTATTTTTGTATTCTCTGCTTCTTTAGATTTTTATTTTTAATTAAAAAAAGTCCCCACAGAAACCTTTGTGATTTTAGAAACATGAAGGTGGAAATTTGGGGAAGATATTTTTTTTTAGCTGTATTGTTTCAAAAGGCCCAATCAGAATGAAAAGGATGGACCTCAATTTTAACTCAAGTAAGAATCTCACTGAGGTATTTTTTTTGTTTAAAACTGAATATATAAAAATTTCCTTAACAAAAGCAAAAAGCTGTCTTAAACCTATGTAAGAATTTGCATACTTAACTATGTGAAAGGCGTAGTGTGCTAATAAAAACAGAAATGTAGGACGTGTGAAGTCGGCCTTGTGACTGGCTTTCTCGTAGGATCCCCTTTTCCCAGTTCATCCGTGCGGTAGCCGGAGTCGTTTTTGCGGCCAGATCCTGCTCCGTTCCGTGCGTGCACGCTGTTCTGTGTCTCCGTCACGGACGGACATCGCGGTGCAGCCACCGCCGGGCGCCGTGAATCCTGCGGCGGTGACCGGGCGAGCCGCGCCTCGTGCGCCCCTGCGCCTTCCGTTCTCCTGCACCTGTGCGTGCGGGCAGCGGCCCTGCGGGGCCCTAAGGAACCGCTGTGGGTCACGCCGGGGCGGGGGACCCATCTGCCGGTCCGGAGCAGCGGCACCCTCAGCGAGGATCGGTCAACATGCCCTCGAACCCGTTCTCGGCGTCAGAGGAGGAAGGGACGGGTCTCTTGTCGGTCATCGGCGTCCTGACGGGGCGTGAAGCCAGGCCTCCGGGAACGCGAGCCTCAGATGAGCAGGGCCCGTCCTGGGGTCCTCCTGCGCGTGAGGCACCGGCGGCTCACTTGGTGGACGACGCCGGGTTTGATGAGAGCCCTTGATAGGTCACGGTGCAGCTCATGCAGGCAGAGGACCCTTGGGGCCACGCTGGGGAATGGGACCCTGCCGCGCACCGGCAGCCGCGCATGTGGCAGCCGACGCTTTGTGGGCCCGCCCGTCTCTGTCGCGACTTTCGGCCGCGTGCCTGTAACGTGGAAGCAGCCGCCCACCGCACCGAAGGGCACGACCGTGGCGGAGGGCCCATAAACCTTTGTTTGTGCCCCTGGAATGGGACAGCCAGGGCCATGGCATGGGTTGGTTTTCTCTCCAAGCATTTAACACCATGAGCGCCATTCAGAGCGCACAGCTGGCCCCGCCCACGAAAGCCGCAGGTGGGAACTGGCCTGTGCACCCCGACCTAGGGGAGCACCCCGACCTAGAGGTGTGCCCTGTTTTTTTCCCACCTCTTCTCACCGCATCCTTGGGAGTCGGGCCCCGGAGGCTGAGACGAGGCCCGTGTGCCATCAAGCCAGAGTCAGAGTCCAAGGTGCAGTTCCCAGCAAAGGCTGCGCCGACGGTGCTGCAGAGGCTCAGGACCCTGGCGGGGGGCGGGGGAGGGGGAGGCTGCGCCCAAGCGTGACGGCCAGAGGCCCTTTCTGCATCCCTTCCCCTGGGACACACGAGGCCAGTGCACAGTCATTGCTTGGGGCTGCTCCTGGCACCCCGTGAGGAGAGGCGCGGGCGCTGCCAGACGTCCCCTGGTGCCCAGGAGGACCCCCAGCGAAGGCGTCCGTGGTCCCAGATGTCAGGAGTGCCCAGACTGACAGCCTGTTCAGTGCTGCTCTCGGCATTTTAAGTCCTGTCAGTCTTGTGGCTGCGGGCCTGCCAGCGGCTGAGCATTGCTTACAAAACGGATTCCTACGTTCGCTGACATAAATACGGGGGTCCTTGGAGCCCTGTCAGATACGGGCTCACAGTGCTTTACGTGTTCTCCTTTTTAAAACCTTTTGTGTGTTCCTTTTAGTTGAAGATCAAAAGCTGTTGTAACAGCCCTGGCCAGTGTGGCTCAGAGGCTTGAGGGTCATCCTGCAAAGCAAAAGGTCGCGGGTTAGATTCCTGGTGGAGCACACGCCTGGGTTGTGGGTTCGGTCCCTGATGGGGGCGTGTGCGAGAGGCAGCCAAGCGGTTGTTACGTCGTCGATGTTTCCCTCCCTCTCCTTCTCGCTCCCTCCCTCCTCTTCTATCTGCAGAGGAAGCTACAGGGTTTATTTCCAGAAGTGCCCAGGCCACAAGAGATGGAATAACGACTTTGCTTATGGCCGCACCTAGCGAAAGAGAGGCAGCAGGCCAGAATCAACCCCCACGGGCGGACGAAAATCAGTGTCTTCGAGGTTTCGTGCCACCCTGTGTGTGCGCGCCTTCCTGAGATCCAGGTGGGGCTGCTGCCCACGGTGGACACCCTCTCTCCAGCCTCTCGGTCATAAAGATAACTACAGGCCGTAAGATAATTTACAGGTTAATCGGAAGCATCAGCTTCACGGCCGAGTCCTTAGAGAAGCAGGGCGGACGACTCCCGCGCGGGAGCGGCCTGCTCGGAAGCCTGGCGCGCGAGCTTGCGCCTCACTGTGCAGGCAGGGCGCGGGCGCAGAAGGGGGACCGTGCTGCTCCGCCTGTGCACATCGCCCGCCTCGGGCGACGCGGGCTGGCTGAGCCGTGGTTTGCTGTTCCTGGGCTGAGCGTGTTGAGGAAGGCTTCCTTCTGGGGGGCGCCCAGGGGGTTTTGGATGTGACTCCAGGGTGGACGTCTCTTCTGTCACGTCAGGCTCGTTGAGTGATGTGCAGGCGAACTGCGGAGGAAGGCCCTGGCCCGCTGTTAACACGGAAGGGCCGCCAGGCGCCGAAGGGACCCTTTCCGAACGCCTCGCCCTGGGGGTTCTTTGACTCCTGGAAGAGCGGCTTTATTTTTCTAACCCAAGACCCCTCCTCTCTGCTCCCCCAACCCTGTGGCCTCGTTTCCTACTTGGGAGTGCGGAATCGCTCCCATACTGATGAATTCTGAAGAGGGTGCCAGGGTTTAATTATATCTTAATGAGAGTGACAACAGTTCAAGTTTCACAGGAGAAAATTTGCAAAATACGGAAAAGGGCCCCCATATACAGATATAATCCCACCCCAAAGAGAGCATGTTTGGCAGAGCGTCTTCTGGGTGTGGGTGCCTGTGGTGTGTACACAGCCAAAATTTAGCAGCACGCACGTTCCATCTTCAAACCAGGGCTTTCTCCATGGGAATGCATCTTGGACATTTTCCCCGATCATGACATACTCTTTGATGGGTGTTCTCTGGTTCTGCTGGCTTCTCCTCGGCTTTGAGTGGGGCTGCTGCTAGGACTCGGGGCGTAACAGAGTCGTTCTTTGGTTATAGTAATAATACAATTGTAGGATGAGTGGGAAATGTCCTCTTAGGGGGACTTTTTTTGTCATTGTAAAATAATATACATGTGCTCGTTGATAAATGAAGATGAGAGGGAAAGAAAACAACCAAGACGAACCATTGTTAATGCTTTCATATATTTCCTCTGCGATCTTTTCAATGTGTATATTTTTCTATAACTGGGGCCAGTCTATGAACGCCACAGTTTATTCGACCGCACTGTTGTTGGGCAACAAGACGCTTCAACAGCTCCGTATTGGCTCAGAGATACGCAAAGTGCTAAAGCAAGCCTGTCGCTTCCAAAATAAACTGGCCCCCAAGCCGATTTTAAAAAGGATTCTATGTAAATAAACGTGTACATTGGAAATGCCATCTTACACTCGCCGATGACGGTGAAATAAAAGTAACCTCAGTTCACGCGTGAAGAGGGGAAGCGTCGTGGAGCGGGCGGGCGGGGCTGGGGCCCAGGGCCTGGAGGGCCGCAGGGTTTGTCCGAGCCCGGAAGCGTCGCGGGGGGCCGAGTGCCTTTTTGCAGGAGGCCTTCTCGAGCAGGCTTTGCGTCTGCTCTGCAGTGGGTGTTCGTCGTGCCTGGAAACGGGTCCCCAAAACCTGAGCCTGCGCCAGAAGATTCACCGAAGCAGCGTAACCGCCAGCAGGCCCGTAGGAGCAAGGAGCGAGACCCGCCTTCGTGCGTCCCCGCAGAAGCGGGGCTGCTTTCAGAGATGGCCCTAGAGCGTTTCACCGAGGAGCGCACCGTTGAAAGAGAAACTTTCCCCAGAAGGACAGCGCAGCGGCACGGCATCGCCACCGCGTTCATCAGCGTGTGCTTAGCTCAGTGTTTTCCTACCAGGCTCCCTGCTATTGGCAAGAAACTCACGCCTTGCGTAGCATCACCTGCCAGCTCTGAGGTTCTCCCTGCGGTTCCATCTTTAAGATAATTAAAGAGCACGTAGGATTTAGTAACTTGGCGGCAGCCGCTCCCCTCCCAGAGAGTAACCCCGTGTTAGATACCCCGCGTGCTGCATCAAATGAACCCCTCAGACAACGCTTTTCTTGCGACAAAGCATTGAACTGTTTTGGGAAGGGGACCGTGATTCGTGGGCGGCGCTGCCGTCTTGACGTTAAATCATAAAAAGAAACGGTATCAATCATTCTGTCCTCCGTTGCTTGACGGGCTTTAACCCCAAGTTGTTATTTGCATCGGAATCCTTGATTTTGGAGGGGAACTCCAGCACCACCGTCAGCCCACACTGATTTTTAAACTCTGTTTTAAGCAATGTGGTGGCGACATGGTGGCTGTAAGTCGCAGTGGAAGGATGTTTTTGTTTCCTTTTCTGTTTCCCCCTTCATCTCGGCTCCAGACTCCTCGCATCAGCCTCGTGAAGGCGTCTCGAATCAAAATCGGGTCAGGCAAGAAAATAAACAGGGGTCACTCATTAAGCCCCATGTTGTTTGGTTCTTGTTTTTTGTTTTGTTTTTTCCTTCTGCCCGAGGCCAGGGAGTTCCTACTGTTGCTGCAAAAGCTCCGTTTTGCTCCAGAGCAGGGCAGCTGGACAGTGTCCCCTGGACCTGCAAGCGCACGGCGTCCCAGAACCCAGTGAGACGCTGGGCCAAGAACAGTGTCCCCAGGGGTCCCTCAGAGAACATGCGCGCCCACACGCAGCCTCTGGGGGTCGTGCTGTCTTACAGGCTCTGTGGGAGCGGCGTGCGTGGTTAAAGCGCCAGCGACCTCTGAGGACACCCCCTCGGGTGAATTTGGGCGAGGGTCGTGTGTCTGCCAACCCCTGAGGCGCCCCTCCCAGGCCCCTCTTTGGGGACGTGCGCAGTGGCTGAATCCAATAATCACTGGGTCGTCCTGGACCGCGGGTGTGCCTGGGCCCGGCCTGAGGACGTGCACACGTGCAGTTAGCCCGCACGGCCTCGGCCGTGTCCCGGGGCCGCTGGTGTCCTGACTGTGCAGATGACAGGGCTGAGTCACGTAGCCTGCCGCGACCTGCAGGCAGACGGAGCTGCTGCAGACGTGCTTGGAGGTTGGGCTGTGTGGTTCTGAGCGCTCAGCCCGTGCGCCGCCCTGCCTGCCCCCACCTTCCCCCCCCCGCCCCCCGCCGCCCCTGCCTGCTCAGCGCAGCTCTGCAGCAGCCAGCTCGGGCGTTTCAAGCGTCACATCATCCATCCACGGAAACTGTCCTTCGCAGGGAGACACAGGCCCGCTTCTCCCCCGCGTAAGAGACGGTGACAGCGTTCCCCTTGGACACTGAGCACAGAGAGCAGGCTTCCTGTCCCCGGTCCAGGGTCCATTGTTAGGGGCTCATTCCTGGTATTGCCATACACCGGGCTTTCAATGTAGCAGCTACTCGGTAATTTTTTTCTGGTATCTCTTCGCAGCTCATTTTCCTTAAGCACAGAAAAACTAGGACAGCCCTGGCCGGCGCGGCTCAGTGGGTTGGAGCATCGCCCTGTAGCCGAAAGGCTGAGGGTTCCATCCCTGGTCCGGGCATGTAGGGAAGGCAACCAATGGCGCGCTCTCCCGCCCTCCCTTCCTCTCCGACATCAGTGAACATAACCGGGGGTGGAGGGGGGAGCGGTTTAAAAAAAACAACAACAAAAATCCAGGAGAGGTTTAGGAGAGGAGAGCAAACCCCATAGGGACAGAAGGGACAGCGTAGAATGAGTGCCTGGGGTTGGGGGAGGGGTGGCGAGTGAGTGTTTAATGGGGACAGAGTTTCTGTGTGGGGTGAGGAGAACGTTCTGGAAATGATGGTGGTGATGGCTGCACAAAGCTATGCAGGCCCTTCATACCCCTGAGCGCAGCACTTAAACGTGCTTACGGTGGTCCGTGTTCCCTGTACACACATTATTACGACGACAATTCTCATTCAACGCTACGTTTTGCCGCTGGGAAAAGTGCCTGAAAGCACAGGACGTGGACCGTGAAGACGGGTCCCTGGCAGCCTGCAAGGGTCGCAGTTGGAGACATGACCGGAAGGCTTCGCGGCTGTGGCTGCGGGCGGGTCCTGGTTTTCGGTGCCCAGGAGCCCTGTCGGCATCAGCTCTCAGTCCTCTGGGCCGGTGCTTCCCGTGACCGCCGAGGTCGCTGGGAAGAAAACCTCCATCTTCGTGGCTGCCTCAGGCACAGGTGCTCGCACAACGCCTTCTGTCCCCTCACCCTCAAGTTCCCCCTGCCGTCCAGGCCCCGGAAGCCTCAGGCAGGATGATGCAGCGAGGTCTCTGGCAAAACAGAAAAAATGTAGGTTCTCTCGGCGCCCTTGTTGCGGCCTCCTGAGACCTGGCCGCCTCGTAGAATGAGGTCAACGTGATACTGGGTTGGCCAAAAAGTCCGTACGGTTCTTGCCATAAAATAAAAGGCACATTTTTCATTTTCACCAATAGCTTTATCGATTTAGATATTTTGAGTATGTCGGCTCACTGCTGTGTGGTGTAACATTGATGGTTCTCTGCTGATGTCTCAGTTCGATCACTATCAGCTTGAGCTGGTCTGCCTCACCTTGGAGCATCCTCAAGCGAGCAGTCTCCAGCACCGACCTTCACAAACCACTTTGCACGTGTTCAGTCAGTCACAGCACCTTCTCCGTACCCTGCACAAATCTTTTTTCTTGCGTTTCAGTTGCGTTTTTAACTTCCTTGAAAATAATAAAACGTCATATGCTGAAAACAGTGCATATTTTCTTCCCTCTTCAATATTAACACATTGCGTACCGCTCATGGGTTTGCTCTCGTGTTTCGCGCGCCATCTGTTAAGGACCGCTCACGAGTTTTCTCGTTTTTCACGAGCCATCTGTTATGGACTTTAGATGTCAACACTGTCTTGTCCACATCGAATGAAGGGATCTCATTGGTGGAAACCGTGCAGGTCAAGCTACAAAAAACTATATAATTGCACGAACCCATAAAGCATTGCAGTTACGTTGTATTTTGGTCATTCAACCCTGGCGTATGTCTTAGAGATTTCTATGCGGTACACAATGTATTAAAATGGCTCCCCCAAAACGCCCCCATTTTGATAAGTTTTTTTTAAATGCACACTGATTAGGACAGCCGTCCCAACACAATCTAACAAAATTGTTTCGAATGGCGTTCAAGACAACTAAGCGCTACTAGAACCATCATGTAGGGAACAAAACTAAAATTTTGGAAATTTTTGGCCAACCCGATACCGAGAGACTTAGCCTGTCGCTGATTGTGTCTCTCCTCAGTGCCGCGTGCCGCGCGCTGGGTGGGCTGACCGTGAGCTTATCGGTTAAACTTGTGAGCGAAAGGTGTCAAGTTCACACGACTGCTGGTCTCCTCGTTGCCCCCTTGCCGTGGGGACCGATGCTTAGAGTCTAAAGCAAGCGCTTCCGTCACGGGAAGCAGGATGCCATGCGTGGTCGTTCTCAAGTACATTGTCATCCTCACACGCACGTGATTTTTACTGAACAAACGTCGGCTCGTTTTCGTTTTCCGTCACCCCTGACTTTGTCCTTATTAGCATGATTTGTAACCCGACCCTGTGCTGGCCTTTATGAAACACACCCGCATTTCTTATTTGCGGAATCGCTTCACCAGGATGTGTGACGTAAATAATTACAAGGTTTTTTTTATGTAGCACACGATCACACACTATAACATGAATCCGACCTGCGTTCGCGTCATGGGCATAACATCACGGGTGGGTTTGGTTTTTTCCCCATCGTCTCCAAAAGAATGCAGCAGAGCGCAGTACGGACCGTGTCTGAAAACTCTCCGTTTTTTCCTCTCGCCTCTCCCACAGAGGGTGACCCCCGCTTCCTAAAGACCTCGTCGCCGCGCGGGGAGGCTAAGATGAGCATAACGAGTGACGAGGTGAACTTCCTGGTGTATCGGTACCTCCAGGAGTCAGGTAAGGGGCCGCGTGTCTGCCCGGCGGCAGCGCGCCCGCCGTCCACGCGCGGGGAAACCAGGCGCTCGGCAAGGCCTGGCGCGCTCGCGGGGACGGGGGCAGGTTTGGGACTGTGCCGTCCCTGGGGTGGCATGAAGGACGATGTTCTTTCTTCCGCGGGCGTCTCTGGTCGGAGGAGAGAGATGTTATGGGAACTGACACCCGAGCCCAACGTGGTGCTGGATGTCGACTTGGCCGCGGCCAGGGCTGAGCTCAGGCCCGGGCGCCCTGAGAGCCCGCGCGGGCTGGTGTGCCGATAGGGACCCCTTCGACGGAGACCTCCGATTTAGTCAGCGTCCACACCCCTCCTACAAAGGGGGGCCCTGTGCGTTTCTTTGAACACGTGATTATGACCCAGAATTTCCTTTCCGGTAAGTGAGATGCAGGCAAGGGGCCCGTTCCCTAGAGTCAGGGGTACCTGGTGTTTGGCAGGCGCCGTCTGTCCCCAGGGCCAAGGCGGGGGCTTCCCTGAGCCCTTCCCCTGGGAGCTGGCTTGGTCACAGAAGAGCAGGATTCCTCGCACCGGCCCCCGGATGTCGCTGAGCCGTGATGTCCCTGTTGCGCAATGTCAGCGCGGCCCCCGACCGCGGAGCCTTTCCATGTTCGCATCTTTTTCAATTAAGTTTATTAAGTTTTGGATTGATTCCTGAAGGGAATAGCCGTGCCACTTGTAAAACTTGGCAAGGTTTCCTTGGAGACATGCCGCATGGCATCCGCAGGCAGACGTCCTTGTCCCCACCCACCCACCTGCTGTAAGATGTCACCCATCTCCAGCGCAGGCGGGTCCCCGTGTCTGGCTCGGTGGCGCTGCCCCCTCTGTCCCCAGAGGGGTGCCCGCCTCCTGGGGTTGCGGGGTTTGATCGCCGTGAACCCACGAGGATGTTGTCCTGCGCGGCGCTCAGCACTGGTGCCTGTCTCCCCGGCGGCTGTCACGAAGAGGCCTGGACCGGGCCTCTGACAGAACTACCTTGTGTCACCGTTCTCGAGGACGGAAGTGTGAAGCCGAGGTGGTGCGGGCTTGGTTGGTCCTGAGGACTTTGAGGGGCCTGCTCCAGCCCCCTCGCTCCGCCTCGGTGGTCCCTTGGCTTATAGATGGGTCCCCCACCCCCACCCCCATCCTCCTTTGTCTCCACGTGACATTCGTCCTGTGTGGGGGGTGTCTCTGTCCCCATTTATCAGATTTCCCCTTCCTAAGGGAAGACAGTGGCGTCGGCTTCTCACCGTACTCCAGCGTGATCATGTTAACTAATTCTGTCTGTAGTGACAGTATTTTTAAATAAAGTCACATTGTGGGGGTGGGGGGCTGGGAAAAGGACTTCATCAACACGGACTTGAGGGCGGGGGAGCGGGGCGCAGTCCAGCCCATAGCGGCGGCTTCTGTGCACATTTAAGCTTTAGGTGCTTGGTATCGGATTGTGTAAGCCCTACAACTTGCTTTTTCGAGGAGGAAACCGATTTCCAGGTCCTGCTTCCCAAAGACGCACATGCTAGGATTGCGGGGGAGGGGGGCAGCGTTAACCCTGAGCCCGGGCTCTGTGTCCCCATGGTGGGGGCAGGCGGGGCGGAGGCTGCGGCATGGCAGCCAGACCAGGGGCTCCACCTCTGCGCCTTGAACGGGTCATTCTCTCCCTTGGAGCGTCGCTGTCTGGGCCGAAAATGGCTCTCCTGGGCCACGGGGCGAGATCCGTCAGGCACGTGGTACGTTGTAAGGCAGCACCTCTCCCCGTGCGAGCCTGGAGCTCTGTCACCCGGGTCCCCCATGGGCATCCTTCGTGGACAGCACACGACCTTTCTGCAGGTAGATCAGATCGTTCGGAGCAGCTGGTGCCAGAACATAGGGCAAGACGTTGATGCACAAAACCGGGCGGCAGGAAATGACACCCGCGGCTTCCCTGAGCCCTTCCCCTGGGAGCGGGCAGGAACGGCTCTCCAGGAACGCCGGTCCGAGAGCTCACGCCTGCCCCCGGTCTCTGCCGATAAGGACCCCACGCGCCAGGCCCGCTCCCCAGTCGGCCGCGGTTCCACCTGGTGCGTGAGACGCCTTCCTTTTAGGGACATCTCCGCACAGAGATGAGAGGAAGACACGTGTGAACAGATTGCTAGCGAGACTGTTGTTCCTGAGTTCGGGGACCTCGGGACAAATGAAGGGCGGGGGCGAGCAAGCGTGCAGGGTGCTGCGGGCCGGTCCCTCGGGGCGGGGCCCGGAGGGCTGCCAGCCCCTTTGAATTATCGGGAAACCGGAGTCCCTCTCCCAGACCTCCCAGGCTTCCTTATTTGGTGTTCGTTACCACTGGTCTGCATTTGTTGATAGTCTCTGTAACCTGGCAACGGAGCAGGGAGCGCAGAGAGACAGCCACGCATCGAATTTCCTCCAGGTCTCCACCGTGGGCCTAATTGCTCAGAGCACTGCGGGGTGTAAAATCCCACCTGCAAGAAGATAGTAAGGCACCACAGTGCACGGAGCACCTTCTTCTGCGTCTGTTCGTCTCTCTTGTCGGTTACGAAAAGAGAACTCGTCTCTCTCGATTGCGATTCCTGTTCCGTCGCCTGCGTTATCTCCTCCTTACCAATATCTCTTTAAAAATTGGTCCCACGTTCAAGAGGTGTGCGTTCCCGAGCGCTGCCAATCTGGGTCTGTCCAGCAGAGGGGGCCAGCAGGTTCTGTGGGGCCACGTCGCCTCTGTGTCCTTGCGCTGTGTGTAGGAAACAGTGGGGCTGCGGGGAGGGAGGCGGAGGACGCACGGCATCGGTCATCCTTTACCAGCTGCACTTCGCGCTAAGGATACGTGTGGCAAAAAGGAAAACAAGAAGAGTCCACAGCGGTTGGTTGGCCATGTTCCTGGGGAAGCGCCTTGGAGTTGTTTCCAGGCTTTGACGATTTCAACTTCAGGTGTCAGGAAGCCTTGCGTGCGGGGGTTGTGTGTGAACACACGTTTTTTTGGTTCCGGGTCAGTGTCTAGGAGCCAGGTTGCCAGGACGTGTGCCAGCGGCGTTTCGGGGTCTCAGAAGCCACCCCGTCCTTTTCCTTGTCACTGGACAGCAGGGCACCTTGTGCACATCATTGTTTTTCTAGAGTTTTGTAAAATTAAACGTGTTGGGTTACATGGGTTCATACAATTATATAGGTTCCAGGAGTACAGCTCTACCCCATGTCCTCCGTATACCGGGTTGGGTGTTCACCAGCCCAAGTCACGTCTTCCATCGCGATTTATCGCCCCAGACCCTCTCCTGCCGCCCCCGTGGGCACAGCGAGAGGCTGCGCGGAGTCCCGCCCTAGCCCAGGGCGCGTTGGAGGGTGCGTCACAGGACGCGAGCCCCCGGAAGCTGCACCTGCAGCTGCAGGATAGTGATGAACGTTTCCACCCCTGCTGGGTGTTGAACCTCAAGCAGGCTCCCCGTTTCTTCCGGCCGTGGCTGTCACCTGGATCTGCTGCGCGACAGGTCCCACAGGTGCACGGCTCCTTTCTCCCTCTGCATCCCCCTGCAGGAAGCTAGAAGGCTCTGCGGCCTGGCCGGCCCGCCGTGGAGAAGAGCAGGCTTGTGGGCAGGACCGCTGTCCTGTGCAGACAGACAGGAGGGCCGTCGCTGACGCTCTGAGCGTTCGCCCAGACCCCCCAGGTACCAAAGTCGGCACAGCCCGGGGGAAGCGTGTCCCCACCTCCCGCTCTGTGGCTGACATCCGCCCACCCCCAGCAACAGGCAGACGCTTCGTCCATGCCACACAGCCACCGCGGCACTGGCCGCATGATGGAAAAAAAAAAAAACAAGGGGGAAAAATCGATTTTCAGGAACGTTGTTTCCGGGGTGTGCACGTTAACGGTCCGCGAGTGCCCCACAGCTGCCTTGGGCGACAGGGTGGGTAAGAGGAGGAGCTGATCGGAACAGGGGGCGGTAAAAACGCATCCGTCACGTATCGCCGACGGCCAGGACGGGGAGCACCTTCCTTCCTCGTGAGGATTAAAGACCTTCGAGTGGGATTGAAAACTCCTCTTGGCTGGAATTTATTTCCTGGCTTGCATGAGTCATGGTTGCGAGGCCAATTTATTACCCACATGGGTTGCTTGCAGGAGCATCCCTCGATGATGCATGTCTTGAGGGCCGCGTCCGGGGGTTTCAGACCTGAAAGTCGGCCCCCGGCAGTGGGGCTGTTTTTCTGAACATGAGTCACTCCGTGGAATTAGGCAGGTTTCCTTTCATTTACAGAATGTGGACATAGTTACAGCTCTGTGTTCTATATCATCCTGCAAACAAGGAGGAGTGGGGAATATCACGTACCCAGACCTTCAAGATCGAAAACGGAGCTTCGGGGACGTTGCGCGTGCGTTTCGAGGCGCCTGTGTGACAGGGAAAACCAGAGACTGGCGCGCCGGGTGGCTCGCCGGGTGGCGCGCTGGCGCCCTGTGCTGCGCCTGTGAGTGTCGCGTGCGGTGGGGCGATAGAATGAGAGAGTGTCCGCAGCCAAGCCCAAGTGCCGAGCTCCAGGGCTGTTCTGTATTCTCAGCTCACCGAGCTTCCCCTTTCCAGAAAGATGGGCCAGCAGTTCCAAAGTCCCACCTGGCACCTTAGCCGCCGCTGGGACCAGGTGGGAAGGACGCCTGTTTTGACTGAAAACAGCCAGGCTGCAGTGGGTGAACTAGCGACGTCCCTGTGAGACTCGGGACAGGCCTGCGGGGTTGGCGCGTGTTTTCTAAGCAGCTACAGACAGGGCCAAACTTTTTTTTATTTTTCCCCTCCCCCTCAAATCAGCCAAGAAGAGTTCCTGGGCATTTCTTTATTTTGCGTTTTTAGACTCTTCTGTCATTTTAATTCCCCTAAAAATAGAAGCAGAGCCAGGGACATTTCTCTCTCGGCTGCCGAAGGCGCGAAGGTGAGCCAGCAGAAAGCTGACCGCTGTTTCCTGCTAAGTGGCGTTTTAATGGCCTTGTTTCTTTACCCTTTGTCTTCTGATTCCTTCTGCTGCAGAATCAAATAGACTTTTTAACAGTGAGCAAAATGCAGTCCCTGTTTTTATGAAATTTTGCTGGGTGTTCTCCTCCATCCCCCCACCGGAGGAAGGGGGCTATGTGCCAAATCTGATACATTTTTTTTCTTCCAGCGAGAAGGTGAGATAACCAGAAAAGAAAGGGGTGTTACTCTTAATATTAGAGAATAATGGCCTCTTCCAAAATAATGACGTGGCTTTGTGTACTGTAACCCTAGCAGCTCACACGTGACCCACGAGACTCCCCTGGGTTTCCTAACACCACGGACACCTTCTTATGCAAGACACGTTTCCACGGGTCCGGGAAGTCGTTTTCATGGTTCAGCTATCTTAATTTATACAAAAGTTCAAGGCTTATTGTTCAGCCGAGTCTCTAAAAATATACCTGGGCTCCTGAGGCTCTCTTCATTGCTAATGGGTGACCGTGTTGCAAAAGAAAGTCGTTAGGAAACGGTAAGGCACGCCTGTCTGACGCCATGCGTGGCCTTTGCTTTAGAAATAATCCAGGAAAATATTAGTTTCCTCAAATGATAACGACGGCAGACCCTGAATAGTCTCTCCGTAGTACTAGAGCCTTTCAAGTCACATGAAACAGTAACGTCTCCTGTTCTGCTGGTTTCCAATAGCGACAAGCAGTGTGCTTTTGGGAGTGTTGGGGGGTCTCCTACCCTCGGGGTCTGCCCCTTGCTCGAAGGATTCAGAGGACTCTGCAGTTGTTCCACTCGCAGTTTGTTACGGCAAGAAGATACATGTTATATAGCGAACAGCACTTGAGTGTAGTGCCGTGTGTAGCCAAACGTCGCTAAGAGTCGATCGTCAATGTTCTCACCACGGGAAAGGCAACTGTGTGAGGCGATGGCGGCGTCAACTCAGCTCACCGTGGCAGCCATTCTGCAGCGGGTACATGTATCCAGTCAGCTTGTACAGCTCAACGTACCCAATGTTACATGTCCACTGTTGCGCAATAAAGCACTAAAGGAGGGCGAGGAGGGCGAGGGTGGCGGTGGGGTAAGGGGAGAGCAGCAAAGGGGCACGGTGCCCAGGGCGCAGGGCAGGGGGACCCGCGCCCCTGCTCACAGGTGTCCGCGCCCAGGGGCGTTTCCTGGAAGTGCCGGCGTCTCCCAGCAACGGGGGACGATGGCCCGTGCGCGGTGTCGCCAGCCACCCGGGCTCTGGCGCCCAGGGTTTTCACGGTGGGGTGCGGGGGTGGGCGGTCAGTCACACGGTCTGCAGCCCCTCCTGGCGGGGCAGAACGGCAGCGAGGCGAGGACGTGGCTGTCCAGGTGCTACCCTGGGTGGTGGGTGTGCATTTGTGTATGCGTTGCATTTGGGTGTTAAAAAATAAGTGTATCCCTGGCTGGGGTGGCTCGGTCGGTCGGAGCGTCGTCCCGTAAGCTAAAGGTCGCGGGTTCCGTCGGCAGTCAGGCGTGGGTCATGCCCTGCCTAGACTGCGGGCTGGGTCGCTGGCCCGGGCGCCTCTGGGAGGCGACCAGTCAATGTTCCTGTCTCCCATCGATGTTTCTCTCTTGTCCTCTGTCTCTAAAAGCAATGAAAAAAGGTCCTTGGGTGAGGATAAAAAGGTAAAAAACACTTTAAAACATGTAGCTGCGGGTAAGGAGCTGGAGAGCGAGGCGCCCCGGTCCTGCCCACAGACTGAAGCACCCCTCGCGGGCCTGCTGGCTTCCGTAACCCGCGCTCTGCCTCCCAGCAGCCTTACCACGTTCCCACCGTGGAGGGCGGGCTGCCGGCTGCCGCGCCTCAGCTCCTGCTCCCCTGCCTGGCGTCACGAACGGACCGGTGCTCAGTGGGACTGGTTTCAGCGCAAACACCCTTCTCGCGGTGCCGTGCTAAACCCGCTCTTCATTGGAGGAGAGTGTTCTCCCCGGCCAGGGGGCTTGGTTGGTTGGAGCGTTGTCCTGCACACCAAAAGGCTTGCGGGTTCGATCCTGGTCAGGGACGCAACCGATGGATGTCTCTCTCTCTCACACCGATGTCTGTGTCTGTCTCTCTCTGTCTCTCCCTCCCTCCCTCTCTTCCTCTTTCTCTAAAATCAATAAACATATCCCTGGGTGAGGATTTAAAAAAAAAAAAAAAAGCATTTCCCTGACCTGTTCTTTTGGTTTCGTTATCACCACTTAGAATAACAAAAATGGAATCGTGGCGCCGCGGCGCTCTCCTAAATGCGACAGGTCTCAGCCTGCCTGGGCTGCCTGGTTCCGCTGATCTTCGCTGTTCTCATTTGTATGTGCGTAGCAGCGAAGAGTCAAGGTGTGCCGTCCTTGTGCATATTAATTTGTTGGGGAGAGGGAGAGGAGACGCGAGTGTTTCTGAAGTACGGTTGTTTAAATATGGGCCTTGCTCCACAGAGCTGAGTAATTTCTGGTGGTATGGACACCAAAGAAAAGGTTAGATTCTGCCAAAGATCCTTGTGCGGTGATGCGGCCCCTTCCTGCTTTAAACATTGGTGTTGAGACAGCGTTGGAGGTGGCTGGAGCTTCCTCTCTGAGCTGAGACTGAACCGTGGCGCCTGTTGTCCAAGTGCATCCCCCATGGACGTTCAAGGCCTGCTGCCTCTGAAAGTTGAACGTGACCTTAAACGTCTGCAGCCTGGCAGAATTGCATTTCTTGCCAGTGTTATTCTCTGCCCATCACCTGGAGGGTGCGCCCCAGCGCCCTCCTCCCTCCCAAGCATCTGCATGGACCTTCCTTGGTGTTTCCTCCTCCGTCCCCTTCTGAGATGCCACCATCCCCAAGGCGACGTGCTCTGGTTGCCCGCCCAGCGCCACCTTTGCCCTCCGCCCCGCTGTTTTGGGGGCACAGTTCCCAAGCGTCCTTAATAGGGTCCCACCCCTAGCTCTGTCACCATGTCCAGGACGCCGCCCCTCCCTCCGAAGAAGAGCTTGCGGGGCTCTTTAACCTTTAAATACGGAAGCGTCGGGATCACGTTCGAGTCTTTCTTCTCGGTCGCATCTTTCCGACGGCCTCTCTCTTCAGGCTCCTCATTCTCAGGCCCGCATCGGCCGGGCGGTCCCCGCGCCTTGTCTCTTCAGGCCCCTTTCCCCCTGACTTTGTCGGGAAACAGTGCAGCAGGTCCTTGAACGGTGTCCTTTCTGCTAACGTGGATGACATGCCCCACGCCCTTCACAGCTGGTCATGGCGGTTAGCCTAATAGGGCGAAGTGGGTTTCGCGATACGTCATTTTGCCCAAAGTCGCGAAAGGTATCGGCCACGGTACGGGAGGATGTGCGGTATGCCAGGCAGGATTCCCCATACTGTGCAGGTGAAGCTGTGAACCCCTGGGGAGCAGGTAGAGCAACCCAAGGCAAGGAGAAGGTGCCCGGTGGCCCAGGCCACACCGCCAGCACGTCATCGAGCTGGGACTCAAGGGCGGGCCGTCTGGTTGCAGACTCTTCCTCTTGTGCGTAGGTTTTCTTGGCCCTGTGAATGTGCTGAGACAGCCGATGTGTATTCTGACACAGAGCCCTGCATCGCTGGAATCAACTGCCCTTGGCTTGGACAGCGTGTCCCCGTCTGTCTTGTTGAATTTGGTGTGTTGGTGCTGTGCATGCTAAGTGCACGGCCATCTTCCCGAGATGATCTGGGCCGTGGTCTTCCTGTTGCAATATCCCCGTCAGGTTTGGGGGTTGGGGTGAGGCCGGCCTCAGAAAGCACGTCGGGGGGCCGAAGCGGCCTCCGGAAGGACCCACTGGCCCCATCTGCTAGCCCAGGTCTCTCCCCTCAGCCTCGCGGGGGGGCGTCTTTCTGAGAAAGGCCAGATAGTAAATATTTTAGTCTCCATCACAAGCACTCATCTCTATGGTCCAAAAGCAGCCACTGAAAATACATAGAGCCCTGGCCACATGGCTCAGTTGGTTTGAGCATCACCCCGCGTACACTAAAAGGTCGCGGGTTTGATTCCCGGTCGGGGCGTGTGTGGGGAGGCAGCGGACCCACATTTCTCTCTCCTGTCGATGTTTCTCTGTCTCTCCCTTCCCCTCTCTCTGAAATCAACGAACATACCCTCAGGTGAGAGTTTCCTTTTTTTAAGTACACAGAGAAAGGAGAGGTGCTGTGTTCCAGTGGGTTGTCATTCCCAGGCAATGAGCAGGTTCTGCACACGGGGCGTAGATGGTTTGCAGACCCCTGTGCGCGAATGTTCATAGAAGGGGGGAGTCCGCCCACCCTCCCACCTGCCTCCGGCGTGCGCATGGTGAGTATGCATCTCTCCTCTCTCCCTCTGCAAGCATCTACCGCCCCCACACAGTCTGAACTTGGACTTTACCCCTCACTTCTTGGTGGCCCATCCGCATTGCGTTTGCCATATTTGCATATGCCTGGACTATTGTACTAATATTGATTAATATCTTTTCTCTTACACTGAAGCAGTAACTTTTTCTTAAATGCACCAGGGTATCCATCAGCTGTATTTGCACAATACACGTTAAAATAAAAGCACTGTTAGGTTTTTAAATATTTGCCGCTGTGCTAGCAGAGATTATTTTGGATACCATCAAAGGTCTGGGAATGCTTGAAGTCCCAGAAAAGAGCAGTTATGACAACCTTGCCTTCCGGAAATATCTCTCGGTGGCTTGTCGCTGAGTAGGGTGCTGCCCCGGGCGCTAGGGTTGGAAGCACAGGTACGAACAGGAAGTCTTATTTTTTCAAAATGCAGAGCCCACGTGTGAGGCCCTGCGACGCAGCAGAACCCCCGCGTGTTTAGGGAGACAGGGCGTCTCGTTGAGGCAGAGGACGGGGCAGAGGGGAAGGGACCAGGAAGTTGGTTTGGGAGCAGGTGCACGGAGGGATGCGGAGTTCCAACCCTGTCCACTTGGCAGCCACGGATTAGTTCCTGAAAGTACGTGTGGAGGCAGCGTGAGTCCGGGGTGAGATACCCGCACCGTGGCCGTTGACAACCACACAGCGTGGTGGCTACTGAGACCAATGAACAAAGGCGCATATTGTGTTACCTGAGAAGGAACAGGGGCACGAGTTTCTAGGACCCCAGAATTATAGGTCAAACTTCGTCTGTGTAGAGAAGGGGGCGTGGAGGAAACCCCTCCCCCATGGGAGGAGCGTCGTGAGTCATGTCCTCTGTCTTCCCACATGCTTTCTGTTTTCCCCAGGTCCTGCGTCCATTTTTGCTGTTATTTTTCGTGGTGCTGGGCCCTGGAAATCTCTCGTTGGGAATTCACGCCTCTGTGTCCCAATTTCCAAATATCATCCAGCCCTCGCGGGGGTTCGAACCTGGGGGAAGAAGGGGCAGAAGGAGCCTTGCTGTTCTCCGCGGCCGCCAGCAGCTGGGGCTGAGGCTTCTCTTCGGGCTCTAGGAGCATTTCAAGGAAAGCAGCCCCCTGCCCCCCGCCCGCCCCAGGGAGCTGCCTGGCTCCCGCCGGCTGGCCCGGGAGGAAGCAGCGACCTTGATTTATAGCCTGACTAATGCTTCCCCCTCCTGAGCGCGCCCCGGGTTTCAAAGACGGGGACAGCCTTGGCAGAGCCGCGGGGGGCTGTGCTCGGCCGCCACCCTTGAGGCCCAGGCCAGATGTCGAAAGTGAAACCACCTTTGAACGAGGCCCTTCTGCTGCTTGCTGTGGGCGGGAGCCAGGGCCGTTCCGTGGGCACTCCCCGAGTGCCGTGTGGCAGCCGGTCATGGAGAATGGGTCTGCGGCGCCCGGCGGCTCTGCCTGGGCTCCGCTCCCCGTGCACGGCAGACTAGGCTTCTCACAGAAGGCGAGCACGGCATCTGGGGCCTTTTCTTGTAGATAAACACAGGGAAATGTAAAGCCGATGTGAACATGGGCCTCGGTTTAGACGGCAGAATGCAAAAGGGTTCTCAAGCACACGCAATTTACACCGAAGGATTGCTTTTCGGGCCGAGCACGGAGTCGTCTGGTGAGACGGAGCCATCCGTTCCGAAAGAAGGAAGCCAACTGCTAGTGCCCCAGCCCCCAAAGATGAGGGTGTCAGTTTTCATTCACCTGCCTTTTCTGTTGACCGGGGGTCGGGGCGGGGGGAGTGAGGGGGGTTCTTCCGGGTTGGATGTCTTTCCGCTCGCCCCACTGCGTCCCCGTCCCCTCTTTATTGCTACCAGCCTGTCCCCGTGGCCACGACCTTGAGCCCCCGCCCCTGGCCTGCATCCTGGTGCAGGAAGTGGGATGGTCCAGGAGACACCCTGGACAGGAAGTTACCACCAGCACATCCGGCTTGGCAGAGACAGAAGGAGGTGGTCCGCCCCAAGGAGCAGGCCACGGTTTTGCTTTCAGACGGACCCAGTTGTCACTCAGTCATCCTCTGGAGCCACTTAGGTGAAGTGAGTCTAGTGACCACAGGGCCATGGCCACGTCCCCTCCCCCTTCTTTCCCAAGGTGGCTTTGGCAGGTGCACGAAAATCACATGACAAACCCCCCCCCCCAGCCACATAGTCCGACATGGGCTTCCGCTTCCTGTTGAGGAGGGGACATCCCGAGCTAGTGACTCACCCCTGGGCTGCGTTCATAAAGGCGTAGCCCGCGTTCCTTTTTCTTTGTCGGCTTCCTGGTCCCTGCGGGGGACGAGCCTCCTTGTATGGCGCCCGGACGGGGCACGTGGCCCCTTCTCTCGGGAACTGTAAGTGATCGATTCTGTTTCCAGGCACCTCTCCCTGTCCTCACCCAGGCACCTCTGTACATTCAAATCCTGTGGGTTTGCCTGGGACAAGGAGGCCTTTCTGTGCTCTCTATAAAATACGCGTATTGGAGCTGAGCGGGACCTTGGGGACCCTTCGCCCAAGGGAGGGGCGCAGAAAGGGCCACCGGGCAGCCAAGGGGCGCAGCCCCTGGCCGGGCGCCCGGTGAGGACCGCGCTGGGGAGGCCGGAAAAACCCCGCCCGCTCCTCCGTCACTGCGTCAGCCTCTCCCTCAATTGATCTCTTCGTGTGTCTCTGATCCCTGACGGTTCTCTCCACGCGAGCCATGCCTCATCTGGGTTTGCCTTGTTCCTCCGGCGAGAACCAGGCGAGGTGTCCTCCCACTGGCCCTGTTTGAAACGTACCTCACGCCGAAAAATGGCCGTGGCGGGGTTCTGGAGACATCGGGGTTGTGCTATTTTTGGAAAGGGTGCCGCCTGAGAACCCTCGTGAGACTTCTAAGCCCACTTCGCTGTGGTGCAGTGTTGCGGGGGGAGGGCACGGAGGCGGGGCGGCTGGGCACGGGCCAGCTGTGTGCCCCCGGGGCAAGCCCTGGGCTGTGCTGTGACTCTGTGTCCCCGTCGGTAACATGGATTTGGGAAGACGGACTCACAGGCAGTGGCCCCCTCTCTGAGAAAACTCCGCAAAACCCTCCGTACAGCCGTGGCCAGGGAGCTCCTACCTGCCATGCCCTACACCACACGGTTGTAGGTTCGATTCCTGGGCAGGGCACACGCCCAGGGTGCGGGTGTGACCCTCAGTGGGGGCGTGTATGCGAGGCACTGGATGGATGTTGCCCTGTCTCTGAAACCCACCCCCATATCCCCGAGGGAGAATTAAAGGGTTGCAGGAGCAGGCGCGCACAGCACTGAGTATCCTAACCTTGCCGCTGTTGTTATTACTACCCAATAACATCGTCGTTTTTTATTCCGGCACACACGGGTGCCCGAGAGCCTCTTGGGTGTTCTGAGACTATCGCTTGTACGACCGTCGTCTTGCTGTGAAACCTGTTTCCCTGCTATTCCACTGTGGCACCTACATCCTGGCTTCTCTCCTTGCTCTCCGGGTGTTATTGGGAAAGCCGTAGGACTCGGTTTGATCCCTGTCTCCTCGCCCTCGGTGTAGACCGGCCTCGCCGGTCTGGGTTAGGGGCCCGCTTAACCGGTCGGGACGGGCGGCGGACAGCGGGGGTCGGGGGGGCGCTCGAGACGGGGGGTGCTCTGCGTGGTGTGCAGTGATTGCGAACGGGCCTCCTGCCTTCCAGGGCCCTCTGTCTTCCCAGAAGCCGGAGACGTCCGTGAATACAGGGAATGGTGTTTGCAGGGCGGCGGCGGCGCAGTCCCGTCGGTCAGTCAGTCGGTCGGAGAGCGGGGAAGCAGAGGCGGCTTCCGTGCAGGGCGGGGCCCGCGGGGGAGGAGGGGAGTCCGGCAGCAGGCTTCTCCATCCTCGGGGAGTCCTGGGGATGGTCGCAGAGGTAGCGCAGGGGTCGGAAGTAGGTCCCTCCCCCGTGCGATGCCAGAAGCACAAGCAAACACATGCGTACACACACCGTGGGGACCACCAAAAATGTTCCCGGGTATGGAAGCGCGTCCCCCTCTGGGGGACAGGATCGCCCTGGCTTGAGAGCCAGGAACCACTGTTCTAGGCCAAGAGACCAGACTAGGCAGAGGCAGCTCCAGGGCGCAGGCCGGGGCCTGTAGCAAGGGCACCCTGGGGCGGTGGGGGCGGGGCAGCCAGAGCGAGCGCCAGGGCTTACAGCGGGGGATGGGAGGCGCTCAGGGCCCAGCTCCGGCGAAGACTGTGGCCCAGGCCCCGGACTGATTTTGAGAAGGCGCTTCCTAGGCTTCTAGTGGCAAATCGGGGTCCGTGGCAGTTTTGTGTTAGGCAGAGCAGCGTCGTAAAGCTCGTCCGCTGCTGCTGCTGCTGCCGCTGCTGCTGCCGCCGCCGCCAGTGTTAGCGGACAGCGTGGAAGAAGAGCGTCCTCGCGCCTTTGGCCCGCTAGAAGAAAGGACCTGTAGACCCAGTGGGGGCCACAGGAACTGTCTGGGTCCTTCATCCACGCGCGGATGTCATGCTGGGAGACCAGTCTCCTCCGAAGGGCCCCATCCCCTCATACCATCACCCTAGGGGGTCACTTTCCACGTGGAGGGATCGTTTCCCTCTCCCAGCGTTGTTTGTGTCTCCACTCTCTGTCTCTGTCTCTTTCTCTCTTTGTCTTCCTGTCTCTAAAAGCAATAAAAAAAGAGTCCTCATGTGAGGATCAGAAAACATAATAATAAAAAGGGAACAGGCCCAAAGGGCCCCGGTGTGGTTCAAGACGACCCCAGGGTCCGAGCCTGCCCTGGTCCGTGGGCCTTGAGTAGCCATTCTGTGGAGCGGCCTGGCTTGTGGGGCTGCGTGAAGGAGCGAGTCAGTGCCCTGCACGGCCTTGGACTGCGTGGGGGACCCCCGGGTTTGGAGGTTGAAACCCAGCCCCCAGTGGGACGGGACTAAGAGGTGTCTGCCCCGCAGTCCCCGAGATGTATGTGTCGGGAGCCGCCGTCACCCGCGGGTGCGGTGCCAGGACGGGGGCGGTCGGGGGAGGTTCGCGGGCGCCGAGTCCCTGGGGCCTGTGCCTTGCCCGGGGGGCTCTCGGGGCGTGACGTGGGGGTGGCAGAGAAGGCCGCGAGGAGATGCCTGCGCAGGGTGATGGGCGGCTGGATCGGGCGCAGTGACCTTCTCGGGCGATGGCTGGCGGAGAGCAGGCGCCGCCGCAGGGCCGGCCGGCCTGGTATTTCCTGGACCTGGACCCGCCCTTGACCTTTGACGCAACAGCAGGGTAAGCAGCGGCCCTCGCCCGCCAGTGCTCTGTCCTGTCGGCCTGTCCAGACATGACTGGAGAGAGGGCAGGAGCTGGTGACGGGGGCCATCAGCCATGAACAACGGCGGGTTCCCAGGGGGAAGATGACCGCCTTGCGCGATGAAAGCTTGCAGGTGAGACGCAGAGCGCTCGGCAGCGGGCCGGGGCGGGGTCCCTGCTGAACACAGGACAGGGGGGATCGGGGTGGGGGGCGGAGAGAGAAAAGGCGAAGGCGAAGGCACAGCCCATTATAAAGGGCCTTTGCTCCCGCCCTCGGACAGCCGGGCGGAGGGGCCCTGTGGGGACAGGGCCTCACGGGGGTCCCCCGCCACCGTCCCTGGGGTAGTGACGCTTCTGTGAAGCAGTGGACGACCTCGCTGCAGCCAAGAGTGGAGTGAAGAACCGTGGCCTTATTTCTTCTCGGGGAAATGCAGACGCTGCGCACGGCATCGGTTCTTGACGATCCAGCAGCAGGAAATGAACCGGGCGGGCTGGGAGGAGGGAGGGAAGCGCAGAATCCTCCTCCGTGGAGGGACACCCCCACCTGCTGAGCGTTTGCGTGACTGCAGAGCCTGCCTGTCTGTGGTCGCACAGGCCGCGGCCGATGATGACGAGAATCGTGCTGTGTGTGACGGAGGCTGGTGTTTCGCGGCCCCTGTTTGGCGGAGGGAGGTGGCGTTCTGGCCACGTGGCTGGGGCGGGAGGCAGGGTGCAGACCCCAGGGCCCGTGACGCCCCGCGGCACGGAGGATGAACCAGGCCAATGGGGACGTGCTTATCAGAAAGACACCTTGGCCGTAGGGTTCCCGGGGCCCCGCCCAAGAACAAGAGGGCATCACGCCGCGCTGGTAATGCCAATAAAGGCCGACAGGGCCCGGCCGTGTGGAACCGCCGAATTCCGCGCCGGCACGCCGGGGCTGCTGTCCGTGGTGGGCGCAGCGTCCCAGCCACGGGGGCCCTGTGCTTGCCCCCAGAGCTCCTCGTTTCTCCTGCTTTGCCCCCTGGGTGCCGACTCGAAAGCGAGGCAGGTCACGGCCACCGTGGGGATGCCCTGGGCCGCGCCCACAAGGGCCGCAGGCTCCCGCGCCCCCCGCCCCGGCTGTCTTGGGACCACCGGGGGTCGTCACTCCACCGCTGGAGTGGGTTGCCTGTGTGCAGAGCGCTGCTGCGCGGCCCACGCGTCCAGCAGTGGCAGCCGCCTTCCTCTCCTTGAGGAATGTCATGGCAGGTTCCGATCGCTGCCCGTGGACCCCCCATGGGAGCCCCATCCCCCGGCTCCTCCTTCCCTGCCCTGTGCAGCGCCCTCCGTTTCAGAAACGGCATTGTGTGTGCGTGCGGGGACTGCCCTCCTCTCTCCCGGTGCGTGTTTCTGTCCCCACCGCACGCGAGCCCTGGGAATTGCTACGCGTGGTCTTCAGCAGCAGCTTGCTGTGCAGGCCATCGATGGGCGCGGATGCAGGTGGGGCGGGGCGGGGCAGCACCTCCTAGCTTTTCAGTAAGCCGAGGCGACTGTCCAGCCGCTCTGTGTCCGGCTGCGGCCCGATCCGGTGCGCGCCGCAGCGGGGTCTGGGACACCCTGGCCCGCAGGTGCAGAGCTTGCGGGAGCCGCGCCGACTCTGCCCTCTCTTTGCTGTTCGTAATGCTGAGGTGACTGCCCCCTGAGGCAGTGTCTCCACGCTCTGCAAACATGGGTCTCCCGGGGCCTGCATCTCCTCGCCCGCCTGCTTCCCTGCCGCCGCCCGAATCCGACGCCGGCGGCGGGCGGGTGCCGCGCCTCACCGCCCGCCTTCCCTGTCCGGCTGCAGGCTTTTCCCACTCGGCGTTCACGTTCGGCATCGAGAGCCACATCAGCCAGTCCAACATCAACGGGACGCTCGTGCCGCCCGCCGCGCTCATCTCCATCCTGCAGAAGGGGCTGCAGTATGTGGAGGCCGAGATCAGCATCAACGAGGTACGTGCAGCCGGGCGGGCGCACACCCGGCCCCACGCCGCTGGGGAGAGACCGGGCAGGCCCGCAGCGCCCGTCCTGCGCGCCGGGCCCTGAGGTCTCCCCCGGGGCGGGGCAGTGCTTGGCGTGGCGTCCGCCCTGTGCTGGATGAGGGACGCCGTGCTGCGGCTCGGCACGGGGTGAGATTTCAGAGCCCCTTCGACGCGCGTGTTTTCCACATACACACACGATCGCCAGCTGCTGACCCGGCACACGTGTGTCCCCCCTTCTGCACACACACGGCACGTCCTCAGCGGCGTGACGCCTCGGGGCGGGTGTTTGTCGTGCACGAAGGATGCACCCCCTCTCCGACCGGGCCGCGTGCAGAGGCACCCCAGACGCGTTCCAGTGGCATCTGTCTGTGAGCGAACCCGGCAGGGGCGCCCAGGGACCCTGGGGAGGAGAGAGGTGACACGCTGTGCTCTCGCGCATTCCAGTGCCGGCCCGATGACGCTGCTCCTTGGACAGCGGACGGGGCTGGGGCCGCAGCTGTGAACGAACGTGGGTCCGTTGGCGCGTGTCCCCTCCCTCTTTTTAGATTGTGCTCACGGCGAAGTTAGGCCCATGTTACACTAGTGAGTGAGCACCTTCGATATGGAATAAGGTAGAAGCATTCACATGTCCCTAGTGTTCCCACTCGCCGGGTCCCCCACGGAGGACCGTAACGCGTTACCCCTGTCCTGCACGGGTGCTCAGGGCACCGGCCTTGGCCCACCCTGCCTGCCGTGGGCGCCCTTGGCCGGGCCTTGGGCTCCCGCGTACCTGCCTCTCTGCGCCTCGGCCCCATGCTGGCTGGCCTGCCTGCCACGCAGAAGGCCTGTGCTGGGAGCTCTGGGCTGACGGCTGTCCCCCGGCTTTCTCCCCAGGATGGCACGGTGTTTGACGGCCGTCCCATAGAGTCCCTGTCCCTGATCGACGCTGTGATGCCCGACGTGGTGCAGACGCGGCAGCAGGCCTTCCGGGAGAAGCTCGCTCAGCAGCAGGCCAGCGCGGCGGCGGCGGCAGCAGCGGCGGCGGCGGCGGCAGCTACCACAGCCACGGCCGCCACAGCGGCGCCGGCCAGTGTTTCCCAGCCCAACCCACCAAAGAATGGAGACGCCACAGTGAACGGGGAAGAGAACGGAGCACTCGCAATAAGTAAGCGTGGGGCCCGGCACTTCCCAGCTCCTCGCGTCTCTCTCGCCGGAGTCCATAGGCTCCATCAGCATCTCCACCCTGCACGTGTCTTCTCAGTCGCTTCCTAGTGGTTTCTGACCCTTCGGTCAGAAGGGCTTCACGCCCTCGCCTTTCCCCGGAGCCGTTAGGCACCACATCCTTGGCTGACGCAGCCTCAGTTTTAGGATATGGTGTAACGGAGACGCCCCGGGAGAGCGCCCTCTGACGTGCAGTGCCCCCTTGTGGAGGCCCATCCCCCCGCCGGCCGCACGCAGGGCTTCCCACCAAATCCTGGCCTCCCGGTCGAGCTCCGGGTTTCTGAGTGGGCGCCAGGCCCCGGACCGTGGGCGCTGGCTCGCGTGGTCTCAGCAAATCCCCGTCAGGTTCGTCCCTGTGAGGTGGTGGCCCGAAAGGATGTGGCAGATAGGTCCGAGAGCTGGAATTTTTACCCAGAGAACCTGTCTGCTCCGTCATGTGCTGCTGATAAATTCCAAGAGACGGCGTCAGGGTCTGAGCTCACCGGGTGCACGGGCTGTGTGCGTGCGCGCGTGAGTGTGTGTATTGTGCGTGTGGTTGCATGCACGTGTGCATGTACATCATCTGTGGGGGGGTGGATGCGCGTGCATATCGTGTATGCGGCACGTGTGTGCGTGTGAGTCCATGCATGTGTGCACGTGTGACATCTGAGAAAGGTGCTCCCAGGTGAAACGCGTCCTGTCGAGAGAACAGGAACGTCATGCCTGGGCTGGAGCGGCTGGCTGGCTGTTGTCACCGCTGTCCCCTCTTGTTCAGTGGTTGTTAGACATCGGCTTGTGCCTGCTTATGAAGAATAAATAGCTGTTTTTATTCCCTGTGAAGTCGTGGCAGAAACAGCACGGACAGGGCGGGGCAAACGTAGGTCGACGGTGTGGAAAACAGTACAGCGATATTAAAAACAATACAACAACAATACCGTAGGCCGCGCGGTAGCCCTCCTTCTGCCCCGCCCTGCACTTAGTAAAGAACGTGACGTGGTTACTGAAGGACAGAAGCCACGGGGTGGCTGTCGTCCTCAGAGGTGACACCGCAGGCAAAGTAGCCGTGTGTCAAACGGAGCCGCCAGGTGGCGACGTGGCCCACGGCGCTGAACCCCATGTCTGTCCCGGTTCCTCCCGCAGATAATCATTCCAAACCGATGGAAATAGACGGGGACGTCGAGATCCCCCCCAGCAAAGCCACGGTCCTGCGGGGCCACGAGTCGGAGGTGTTCATCTGCGCCTGGAACCCCGTCAGCGACCTGCTCGCTTCCGGGTGAGGACGTCCGGCCCACGTCCGCCTCTCGCTGCCCCGCGCGCTGCCTCTCACCCGCTGGGGCCCCTTCCGCGTGGGCAGAGCAGGGCCCGGGACCCCCTGGGCTGACTGCCCTCCTTCGGGTCCTTCCGAATGTGGCCGAAGTGCGGAGAAGTCCGCCTGCTCAGCCGTTTCCTGCCTGGGGTGGGGACTGATGTGGCATTTGAAAGTACTCCGAGCAGCAAAGGCGCTGAGGAGGAAAAACAGAAAAACCACCACGCATGGGATTGGATTTATGGGGGGCCCCGTTCCCATGGGTCTCTCATAGTGCCCCATGCCAGAGCAACCTGTGGCCGCGAACCATGGCCTGGCCTCCGCCCGTAGGCCGCAGGCCCTGAAGCAGGTTACACAGCGAAAAAAGTAAAATTAAAAAAAAAAACAAAACCTACGCCGCGGGTTGGCGCTCCGAAAGCTGAGCGTCGCGTGTTTCCTCCTGCAGATCCGGAGATTCGACGGCACGGATATGGAACCTGAACGAAAACAGCAACGGGGCGTCCACGCAGCTGGTGCTGAGGCACTGTATCCGGGAAGGGGGCCATGACGTCCCCAGCAACAAAGACGTGACCTCGCTGGACTGGAACGTAAGCACCTCCCCGACACGAGCACTCAGCACGTCGTGCTGGGCTGGACGTGGAGGGGCCTGCTCGGTTCCAGCACCAGCGCACGTCCCTGAGCCTCCAAGAAAAGCCGCCTGCGCCCCGGTATTTCCATCGTGGGTGTCAGGAGCACACGTCCGTGTGGGAGTCCCCACTCGCCATACCTTCTTTGGGCTGCCCCGTTCTTTGTAGTGTTTCTGCCCGTTCCTTCCCTTCACCGCAGACTCCGTTCTTTCCTACACGCAAGCGTGTTGTTCAGAGCGCACTGGAGTCTCTGGAGTCTGATTGTAACTTTTCGGGCGGCCCTTTTAATTATGTCACCGGGGTGTACGGTGGCAGCGTGTTTTGCATGCTACCTCCCTTCCGTGGGGGCCAGTGATGGACGCTGGCAGAGCATTCTGACCCTGGGCTGGCGGTTTCTCTTCGCTTTGGCAGAATGGCCTTTACGCCCTGGCTGGTGTGGCCCAGCGGACGGAGCGCTGGCCTGCGAGCCAAAGGGTCGCCGGTTCGATTCCCCGTCAGCGCACGTGCCTGGGTGGTGGGCCAGGTCCCCAGGAGGGGGCGCATGAGAGGCCACCACGCGTAGATGTTTCTCTCCTCTTTCTCCCTCCTTTCCCCCCTCTCTCTAAAAAGATAGAAAATGTTTTGGGTTTTTTTTTTAAAGAACTGCCTTTCCTAAGCTGTTTCTGTTGGCTCCTTTCTGGCCCGCAGAGCGACGGGACACTGTTGGCCACGGGTTCCTACGACGGCTTCGCAAGAATCTGGACGGAAGATGGTGAGTCCGCCTCCCTGCAGGCGGGGCCGCGGAGGAGGTGCTGGGGCGTGGGGCGCATGGCCAGCGGGGCCCTGACTTGGCACTCAGCGGCCTGGGGTTCTTTTGCTTACACGACAGGTAACCTGGCCAGCACCTTAGGCCAACACAAAGGGCCCATCTTTGCCTTGAAGTGGAACAAGAAGGGGAATTACATTTTGAGCGCTGGTGTGGACAAAGTGAGTATTGCCGTGAAACACCCCTTTGATCTACGGATGCTCATGGGTTTTGAATCTCTAGGTAGCGTCGTCGTCTCGTTGAATTCTAAGGCTTCCTGCTTCCCCTTAAGAAGTCAGGGCGACGCGCGTAGAGTCGGCTGGTTCTCCTGGCCGTGGCCTTCCTGGTTCGGTCGCACGCCCTCTCTTACTCGGTTCTGCCGCCCTGCCGACCTTGGTGCAACGCGCCCCGCCGTCGATGGGCGCGCATCGTTCAGTGTCAGCCTTCGGAGCCCAAACAATTCACCCGCTGGCCCTCGGCAAAAAGGAGCTTGCCGAACCCCACGCTAACGTGGAGCCCGCGAGGGCCGTGAGCTGTGCGTTCTTTCACCGTCTGAAGCAAGAAAGCTCATGTTCACACTTGGCAGCCTCGCGTTGCGCAGAAAAAGCCGAGAAGCCGTGGCCGGCACGCCGGAGGCTGTCAGGAAACGACCGCCGAATCGTCCCCGAAACGCTCTAATTCAGACGTCACACGCACCGCGCTCTGTCTTGTGCGTGGCCGCCCGTCGGTAGTACGGATGGAGTTATTAAGATCATAGGTGCGAGCCATCGCTAACCTTTCATGGGCACTTTGCGTGTGTGGGCGCAGTCGGTGCCCCGAAACAGGAGGCGGCCACGGAGATCGTGGATCCCAGGGGACAGCCTACGGACCCGCCTAGGGACACGCGGGGGCGGAGCGGGCTTGGGGTGGGCGTCGGGCCCGACCCAGCCGGTACTTGCTGCCCTCTCACCAAATTCTGGCGAGGTCTTGCAGTCCTCACCTCCTCAGGGCCGCCGGCTGTGTTTTATATTTCTTCTGCTTTTCTAGCTGGTTGTCAGTTTTCAGCACCAGCTGAGGAGCTATTGGTCAGTGAAAACGCATGCTTGAAATTCTCTCCATCTGTGGGCCTCACTCTGTCTGCCGGTATTGATCCACTGTATCACAGTAATACTCCTGGTCTAGAAAGTAATACCTGGGAAGGAAGTATAATTTACACAGATGCTGGCGTTGACCTTCAGTGCATGCTTGGCCCCAAGGGGCTGAAGTGTCCCTATATTTCAGATTCTGGAAAGCTCTTGGATAATTAACGTTTTCTTTGGTCCAGGGTATATGTAATATAAACATCCACAAAATACTACGATTGCTGATGTGGTAGTATGTGAAATGGCATCAGAACTGTGAGGTGATATAGTCTCTGCAGTGCCCGATGTGTTTGCACGTAAACTAAGACACGTGTACAACCCACCGAGCAAATGAACAAAAGATGTTAATTGGCCTAGAGCTGACCCAAAACATAGACAACAGGTTTCCAGAGATATTCACAGTTTTCTCTGAAATTTTCAGCAGTCAACACAACTTGTAAGCAGTTCTTTAAACAAGAGCTTTGTTGTCAGTGACAGGGAGCCGTACAGGTTCCTATGAGGCTGAAAGTTCCCATTGATTAAGACGGAACTCACTGAGCCCCGGCTGGTGTGGCTCAGTGGACCGAGTGCCGGCCTGCGAACCGAAGGGTCACCGGTTCGATTCCCAGTCAGGGCACGTGCCTGGGTTGCGGGCCAGGTACCCCAGTAGAGGGTGCGCGAGAGGCAGCCACACATGGATGTTTCTCTCCCTTCTCCTCTCTAAAAATAAATAAATGAAATATTTTTTAAAAGAAAAAAAAAATGTAAGTCACTGAGCTGTGAGCTGCCCCTGGCCCATCGGAACCCATGAATGACCTTGTTTTGGGGGAGACGGCGGTTTCCCCCTTATTTACAGACCAGTACGTGGGCGCCTCACCCAGTGTAACTCCGTTGCATCGTTCTGGGTAGTTGCCGAGGTTCAGGCGGTGACGGGAATTTGCAGGAATGCCCGCTTTGTTTGGAAAAGGGCCAGGAACACAGGCAAGCGTCATTCGAGGTTTTTCAACCTGTAATGGGGCGGGGGGGTCCCCACCCATTTTGGTCGTGTTCCAACGATCCGCGAGGACTGCCGTGTCTTGTGGCGTTGCCACCGACACACATGGCTATCGATATTGTTACATACAAAACACAGCCCATTCCACAGACCTAGAAGAGGATGCCATGTTTCTTGTAAACAGATGTGTGTATCAGTTGCATGTAGAAACAGGAATCCCTCGGCCATGCTGGAGTGAGAGAACATGTGTCACTGAAAGGAGTCGTAACAGTCTCTCTTTCTCTTTTGTTCGAGTGCTTAGTAGAAAACAAAATTGCCTGCGAGGCTGGCCGGCGTTCTCTCTCTGTTGCACAGCGCCGGTTCCCGGGCAAGGCCGCGCGCTGCCTTTTCTCGCACGATCAGGTTTTCTCGAGGAAACGCGGCGAGAAGGGCGGTGACTAACGTGTTGTCTTTGTTTGCGGAGCACAGACAACCATCATTTGGGACGCCCACACAGGAGAAGCCAAACAGCAGTTTCCGTTCCATTCGGGTGAGTCTGCTGTTTCTGTTTTGTCATTCGAACGTGTTAATGAGAATTCAGAACCTGGCGGAACCTCCCGGGAAGCAGCCTGGAATGCTCACGGGCACGTGTCCGTGGACTCTCGCTGGGCGGGCAGGGGAGGAAACGCGTTTCACGGGGAGCGTCGCTCTTCGGGCTGCGGGCTGCAGGTCCGCCACCATCAAGTGTGGAAGAATGGGGAGCCCATGGGGGCCTCCTTGCTCCTGCCCTCGGGCAGGGGCCGTGGTGGGGGTTCCCGAGACCCCGCCCAGATTCGGCGGGTCACAGCTCGGGTTACCACCGCAAGGGGACACGAAGCAAAATCAGCAAAGGGGGCCTCGGCCTCTAAAGCAAATCCGAGCCGCGGCCACCGTGCTATTCGGGAAGCAGCACCGTGCGGCCGCTGGCAGCCGCGCTCGGCACGCCCTGAGCACGTGAGGCACCGCGGGGCGTCTCTCCAAAGCGTCTGTCCATCCCCCTGGAGGTGGGAGGGGGCGTCTCTCACGGGAGGAGGCTGTGTCCCCCGGGAACAATGGCGTTGATCGTGTTCCGAGATGGGGCTTCTCGGCTCTGCGTGTAATGATGGCGGTAAGTCACCCGAGAGCCCAGGGCACCGCGAGTCACCGCCCGGGCCCTGCCTGTGTTCCGCCCCGCAGCCCCCGCGCTCGACGTGGACTGGCAGAACAACACTACCTTCGCCTCCTGCAGCACGGACATGTGCATCCATGTCTGCAGGCTCAGCTGCGACCGCCCCGTGAAAACCTTCCAAGGACACACAGTAAGTGCGCGGCCCGCGGGGGCACGGGGGAGCCGTCCCCGCGTGGGCCTAGGGTTAGACGGCGCTGGGACGACAGACCCGCCCTCCGGCAGCCTTTGCTGCCTGGCCTGTGGTATCGGGTTGCCAAAAAGTCTGTTTTTTTTCCCATTCGCTGACTCTAGTAGCTCTTGGTTTGTGTTTAGTTTCAGTCAAAACAATTGTTAGAAGGTATTGTGACAGCTGTCCTATCAGCGGGCGTTTAAAGGAAAACAACGACGTACCAAAATAGGCGAATGTTTGAAGCCATTTTAATTTTAATATTGAAGGCGAAAGAAAATACGCGCAACCTTTTTGGTGTAGTATGCTTTATTATTTCAAGAAGGGTAAAAACCAACTGAATCGCCAAAAAGGATTGGCACAGGGTATGGCGAAGGTGCTGTGAGTGATCAGTCGTGTCAGAAGTGCTTTGCGCAGTTTCTTGGTACTGTTGATCTTTTGGCCCAAAAGTTCTTCGCTGTGGCGCTGCCTCATGCATTGGAAGATGTTTAGCCGAAGCCCTGGCCTCTTCCCGACTCGAAGCCAATAGCGGGAGGCAGCCGACGTACTCACAGTATCCAAATCAATGAAGTTATTGGTGAAAATGAAAAGGTGTCTTTTATTTGACGAGAAAAACGTAACAGACTTTGTGGCCCACCGAATCGTATCTCAGGTGGTTGGATTAACCCAGGTATGGGCAGGCCGGAGAGACTGGAAGGAGCTATTAGGCAAATGTACGAGGACATACACGAAAGGATGCTTGTCATGAGTGAACAGATAGGGAATATCGGCAAACAAAGGCAAACTGTATTGTTACACAGCAGTCCAAGGGAAATCTGAGAACGGAGAGGTTCACTGTCTGGAACAAAACGCTTCGTGCATGAGTTTCAGCGGCCGCGGGCCTGGCTGAGCCTGTCCGCACGTCAGCACGTCGCTGGGCAGCAGGCTGTCCTCCTGCATCCGCTTTCTCCTGCGCGTGTGCGTGCTCGCTCTCTCTCGCTCGCTCGCGCTCTCTCTCTCGGGCACGCGCGCACGTCACCCTCTCTGGTCCCAGCCCTTCACGGTGCCCTGACGCGCCCGGGGACCTCCCACCTGGACTGCAGGCGGCCTCCCTCCTCCCTCCTCTGTCCCTCCCTCTCAGGCCGTGGGCCCTTGGCTCCCCCGGGAACGCAGGTGTGGTGGCCTGTTCACTTCCCCTCCGCGTACCCTTCCAACCCCGGTGTCCGTAGCCGTCCGCACAACCGTAGAACATACCGTTCCCGCCAGAGCACGTGGAGCAGGAGTCAGGACGGGTGGTCCTGTCCTGGGCACACGGGACCCTGCAAGGAAGCCCCATCGCCGTCCCTCCTCAGCCCACCGAGCTCGGTGCGCCCTCCCCGCCTGCAGGCTGTGGGGCCCGTGTATAAACGGGTGGCCCTTCTGTCATGCCCACGGGGTGTAATTTCCCTCCCTGTCCCAGGACTTGGTCTCGGCCACCTGGCTCCTGGGCGTGGACGGCCGCCTGTAACCTTTCTGCCCGCTCCGCTGCCGTCCACCCGCCTGCCGGAACATTCCGCCGTGCCATGTGCCTGTGTTTTGTTTACTTGGCTGTTTGCTCTGGACGCCCCGGCCCCCCGGGATTTGTTGTCCCTGTGCGTGGAATCCCAGCAGTTCCCACTTACGCATCTCCCTTCCCTCGCACACCAGTTGGCCCGTGTGTGTTTCTTTCGGTGACGCTGCCTCTGGCCCAGGGAGCCCGGGTTGCACCTCACACGTGTCTTCTCTCTACGTTCCCCCGGTCCCTGCCTTGCATCACCGCTGAAAGGCAACTGTCTTGTATAAATTTAGAGACACCGAGTCATGAGAAGTAACTTCCAGTGTCAGTTTCAAAATCAGTGGACTCCTCTTGGTTTTGTGCATTGCGCTTCCTGTAGGTAAATTCCTGAGCTTCCTCATCGTGGGTTGTTTATTGGACAGATGTGGATGAGGGTGGCTGGTTTGGCGTGGTGTACGGCCGTGCTTTAGTATAAACGAGAAAGGCCGCGTGAGGAAAGGGGGACGCCGTGTGGGCCCCAGTGGCCTGCCTTGGCTGCCCAGGATAAGTGCGAGTAGACGCTGCGGGCGTGATGGAGCACTCCTGCCCCCTGCTGGATGGTTGTGGTACCTACACACGGGCCTTTTTGCTTTCCCTTTTTTTTTTTTTTTTTTTTCTTTTTAAAAAATGTTTTCATTTGATGACACATCCTGGATATCTCTACTGCTCGATAGATCTCTGTGCACGGGCCTTTCTTTTTAAAATCCTCTGCTCTCTTTCAGAACGAGGTCAATGCCATCAAGTGGGACCCTTCCGGAATGTTGCTAGCGTCCTGTTCCGACGACATGACGTTGAAGGTAGTGGGGTCTGGAAGGATGGGTTGCGTGACCCTGGGCAGCCCTGTGTAGTGAGTGCAGCTGGCGCGTTTGCTGCTGCTCTGGCCGATAACTTTGCTGGCTCTGCAAATGTTCCCCGTTGCTCCCCATGTTTCATCTGGGTAACTACTGCGGATGGGTCGAGGGTCGTGCTGAGAACCTCCCCTCCTCCGTGGCCCTCCCACGGGCGCGCCCCCCATTCCCCGCCCCGGGATTTCGCCCACCCCTCCGCCTGGGCAGCGGCCCGCCGGCCACCTCCCAAGGGCCGCAGACCTCCCACACGCTCACAGAACGACGGATGTCGCGCCCTTCCCAGCCGGAGACACGGCATTGGCTCACGTGGTTCCCAATGTGTTCTCTAGATCTGGAGTATGAAGCAGGACACGTGTGTTCATGACCTTCAAGCGCACAGCAAAGAGATATACACCATCAAGTGGAGTCCGACCGGGCCGGCCACCAGCAACCCCAACTCCAACATCATGCTGGCAAGGTAGGAGGGGGTCCCCTCAGGCGCGGCTCCTAAAAGCAGCCTTGCTCGAGGTGCCTGTAGGAGTTACTGTATCAAAGGGAACAGAAACATTACTCTGTAAAAGTTGCGTCCAGGAAATGTGACTTATGTTGAAAGGAACAGAAATATAGCCAGTGGCCATTATTTGTATCCAAGGAACAGAAAATCTTGCTAAGGTGTGACCTGGATGTGTGTACACCCTTCCAAACGCTACAAAGAATTGCTGGCCGTGAAGGGCCCTGTGAGCGAGCGCTCTCCAGGGCCACCCCAGGCCACGGGAGGGCCTGCTGCCCAGCAGGCTGGTGGGAGGATTGGTCACGTGCCTGGGCTCCCGGCACGTTGTGTTGTGAAGGTTTGCGTGACGACAGAGAAAGGAAAGCAGCGTTCGGCATGGCCGGCGGGGCTTGGTTCGCCGAGGTCGCCTCGGCGCTGCCGGTGGCCAGAATTTTGAGTGGCGGGTCAGGGTTCCCCAGTGGCAGCCAGATCTGACCAAACCACTGCCGCAGCAAAGCCCCGTAAGGCACGTGGCCTGCCGGCCCACCGCGGTGTCTGGTCCCCAGGCTCGTTGCCCCGCTTTCAGCACATAACATTATACTCTCGCCTCCTGTGTTTAAAAAGAACGTTGAGAAAAGTAAGCTGCGGAGATTCTGAGACCAAATGTTGGGAGGCTTAGGGGTCCGGGGTCCGGGATCCAAAGGCACAGGAGCGCGAGTGTCGCTGGCAGAGACGGGATTTGGGAGGAAGGTCGCGTTCCGAGGACGCGGCCGTGGGTCTGTTCTGTGTGGCGGCAGAAACGGGGATTGGGGGGGCGGGGGGGGGCACCGGGGACAGGTGGCCCGGTTCGTCGCCTAGGACTGTTGTTCCTGAAAGGGCTTGACCCAAGGCCGTTTCCAGAAAACCCTGGAAGGAGGGAGCCCGTGCAGCAGCTGAGAGGCTGAACGCCCAGAACGCAAAGGCCCCGTCCCCTTATTAGAAGCCATTGTCTGAAAACCCACTTAAATGGCTTGGAAGGTGGCCATTTTGTGTCAGGCGGTGCCCAATCTATCCGTTGTCCTTTCGGTCAGCAAGTGTGAAAAGGACATCGCAGTGTCCAGCCAGTCCCCATTGAGGGCAAGGACACCGAAGAACAGCTGAGTAATAGGTACTATTCTTCAGATTTGAAAAAGGACCAACCCTTGCAGCTCTTGGGCATATGACTGCATAGTTGCCTGCGATTGTATGTTAATTCCCAGTGCATCAAAGCTTTTATTTATTAATTGGCCATTTTTCCAACTATTTGGGTTGGTAACAATAAACATTTTAAGTTATGGGGGCCTTTTAAAAAACGTAGTAACTATGTCACAGATGTATATTTATTGTCCACATCGATGGGAAACGCAGAAACCAATGAACGTGCAGTCAGCGTTCCCCCAGTATCGGTGCCAAAGAAAAAGGAAAGGATTTGTCCTATAACTGTGGCTTGTTGTTGGTGTGCCGTGTCACATGGTAGACGTGGCAGATCGCGCCTGTTTATTGTCTCTGGAAACACAAAAGCCATGAGAGGAAACGCACGCGTGCGAGGTGGTAAATGTCTTGGGGAAGTGGAAGAAACCACCGCGTTTCCACGGTGCCATTTCCTCCCCGCTCTGCAGCGCGTCGTTCGATTCTACGGTCCGCCTGTGGGACGTGGAGCGCGGCGTGTGCATCCACACGCTCACCAAGCACCAGGAGCCTGTCTACAGCGTCGCGTTCAGCCCCGACGGGAAGTACCTGGCCAGCGGCTCCTTCGACAAGTGCGTGCATATCTGGAACACACAGGTAAATCCTCTGCTTCCTTTCTGAAAGCCCCACCCAATGTTGCATTTCGGTGACCAGGCTCGAAACAGCAGCAAGGGCGTTTGTGCTGAGGAGCGAGTCACTGAGACGGAGCCGTGGCGCAGCGCGGAGCCCCCAGGGGGCCGCAAATCTAACGCCGCCTGCCTCGTGCTCCGCGGGGGCCGGGTGTCTTCCCCTCGGGGACGGCCGCCGCGTTTTGTTAGTTTTCCTGAATCCCTGGCATGAAGCCCTCTCCCTGCCTCTTCCTGCTCTTGGGCATGAGCTACCACCTTGAAAAGCATCCCCAGTCCTCTGACCTGTAGAGTCCCCGCGGGTCCTGAGTCTGAGGCGAGAGGCATCATGGCATCGAACTCTGCAGGGGGCCAGCCGAGGGGGCAAGGCCCGCCCTGACCTCCGCCGCTCCCCATCCATCAGGCAGCCAGGTGGAGGGGACCAGGGAATGTTGGTTGGCTTTGTCAGGCCATTTAGATGTTTCTAATGAAAGCAGTTTTCGTCTGGGTAGCAACGGGGGTGTGGTCGGTGCTGGGTTGTCCTCTTGTCAGGCAGCACTTGAGTAAACGCAGCTGCGGATGGAAGGGAGAGTCCGCCAGAGCCGATGCAAATAGCCAGAGATCCGCTTTGTGTGAGCTCGGGATGGGGTGAACGGCTGCCCTGGGCGCTCTTCCTCCAGCACCTGTCCTGGGTCCTTGTGCCCGCGTGCACGGTCAGGTGCATTGCATTGAGCGCGCCCGCCCTGGTGGCAAGGGCGGGTGGGACAGCAGCCAGGGTGTGACCGCCTGGAGCAGGAGGAGGCGGGGCGGAGAGTCGGCGCTTCCGGGTCCGCCTCTCACAACCTAACCTGTCCCCTTGCGGACAGGGACAGGTGACAGTGGGCTTGACAGGTACCAGCCTGTCGCCCCGCAAACAGGCCACCGGGAAAACACCAGGAAGAGTGCGCAGCAGTCACTATGGAGGAAATGCTCAGTCGAAACAGTGATGGGTGGCACTAGCTGGCGTGGCTCAGCGGATTAAGCTTCAGCCTGCAACTCGAAAGGTCGCCAGTTCGATTCCCAGGCAGGGCACCTGTCCCCAGTTGGGGGCGGGCAAGAGGCAGCCAATCGATGGATCTCTCACACATTGATGTTTCTCTCCCTCTCTTTCTCCCTCCCTTCCCCTCTCTTAATCAACAAAATCTAAAAAAATTAAAAAGAGATGGGTAGATTGGTAAAGTGACGTCATAGAAAAATGATCAGAGGTCCCGCCTACCGTCAAACACGTTCACTTCTTTCACTCCTTGTTTATAAGTCACAAATCTCTTGGAGACAAAGCGCAGTCCGTTCTCAGAGAGACGGACGCCTTCCGTCAGTGTGTGGAAAACATGATATGGCGGGCGTGGTCCCTGCCTAGTCCCCCGCCACCTCAGGCCGCTCGCGCCATCGGCCTTGGCTGGGCACGGCAGGCGTGGGCTCAGGCGGACCGCGCACAGGCCTAGGGCCGCTCCCCACGCGTGGGAGGAAGCCCGAGAGACCATTTCCCCACCGCAGTGCTGCGTGGAAACCCTTTCCCGGAGTTTGAGGGCGTCCGTGGGGGCCCCCTGTGGGGGGAGGGGGCCGTCCGCCCCGCAGGGCAGGGCTGTGCCTGGCCCCCCCGCCCCCCGCACCGTCCGTGACGCCTGCTTTGCTTTGCAGAGTGGAAGCCTGGTCCACAGCTACCGAGGCACCGGCGGCATCTTCGAGGTGTGCTGGAACGCCCGAGGGGACAAAGTGGGCGCCAGCGCATCTGACGGCTCTGTAAGCAGCACCCACGGTTGGCTGGGGGTGGGGGGCGTGGGATGGCGAGGGGGAACGTGCTCACGTGACGCTGGGGGCCGTGGGAGGGCTGGCTGAGTGTGGGCAAAGCCCCCGCAGGTGCCCAAAGGCCGTGTGCTCGGGTTCCAGTTCTCATCTGCCCTGCCACTAGGTGGCGCCGTGACACTGGTGGCCGCCACCACATCAGTTCCCGGCAGGGCCCCCGACCTGGCTTTGTGCTATTTGCTCCCTGCTGTTTATTCGGGGTAGGGGTACATCGATGCTCAGCCACTTCCCTGCTGTTAGAGCTGCTCCGAATGTTCATGACTGTGTACCGATAAAACTTTATTTATAAAACACACTTGGTGGGCCGGTTTGGGTCCGTGCGTCCTATCACCGACCAGCCTGGGCGCTGGAGGCATCTTTGTGTTGTCTCTGAAGGTAACGCAGGCTCTCCCTTTCCTCGCAGGTCTGTGTGTTGGATCTGCGAAAGTAAACCGGCAACGTTGCGGAGCAAAGGAGAGAATTCCGATGGACCAGCAGTGAGCGTGGGGGGTGGCAGCATCCTTCAGACTCGATCCTGTCGGCTCCAGAACTGCGCGGCCGTGACGCGTGGGCGTGGACTTTGAAATCAACTCACCCCTGGCCACGGGAGCCTCTGTTTTTCCGTAGTCCTCATCACAACACACACACACACACACACACACACACACACACACAGCCCTACCCGAGGGGGAAGAGTGGGTTCCACCTGGGACGTTCAGCCGGACGAGCATAAGCCACCTGCTGGAGGGGACGCGGTGTGGTTCCCACCCCGGCAGGCTCTGATGGCTGAGACGGGAGGGGAAAGCAAGCTGTGCCAAAAAAGTCGAAGGAACGAGAAGCTGGGATCGACGGAAGGGGGGTAGAAAAGCTCCCCTCCGCGGGCTGCGTTTTGCCCCTGAGAGCTCAGACGCTGTGGCCGCTCTTGCGAAGGACGTTTGAAGACCCGTCTGTACGGATGAGACGCGCGACCTTGTAATCCGCACACGCCCGTTTCCCGGAGCCGCCTTTGTCCGGGCGCTTTTCCGTCGGTTGGAATCCTGGCGCCGGGGCCTTCCACCCACGATGGGGCTGGTTTCGCGCGGTTCCCCTTCCCGGGCCTTGCCTCTCCCCTCCACCTTTTCCCTCCGTTCCGTGTGGTCTTGATTTGCAGCCTCGGGGATACAATGACAAAAATTTTCGCCGGACAGCGTTCTTGCCCCGCCCCCCGCCCCCTGCTCACCATCCCTTTCTCATCGTTGGTTCCGATCTGAGGTCGCGGGGGCACTTCCAGCGCGTCGTAAGTGCTTTAGTAAAGGAAGAAGGCAGGGCAGGGGGACTTTTTACAGGAGAAAAAAAAAATGACTTATAAGAGAAAGAGCCCGGAGTATTTTTGGAAAAAAAAAATATTTTTATGTTAAAACAATTTTAAAATCCTGAAATGGCCATCAGACAGAGAGCTTCGTGCGGTTTCATATTTTAAAAATATTCTAGGAAGACAGGCAGAGTGTGAGGGAGTGAGTCCCGCTGCCTTCGGCTGCGTGGCCGTGCGGGGGGGCGGGCAGACCCGAGGGACGGCCGTGGAACAGTCTTCGGCGGGAGCGATGAGCCCCCTCCCCCCGAAATCTTGGCCGGAGGACAGGGTGGCATCTCCCGGCAGGTCTGCCTTTGGGCCACAGGAAGGAAAAGAAGACAGCTGTACTCTGACCCTGAGGGGTACCCGCAAACCCAGTGAGGCTGAGGAAGCCATCGAAACGGGCAGCTCGGCTCCGCATCACATCTTAGGGACATCTCTCACGGGGACCGTCCTGGCAGAAGTGGCTGACGGCCCCGGGGCCTCACCTGGCCGGACAGTAACAGACACGCACGGGGAAGGAACAGCCTTCGATCCTGAAGGTGAAGGGAAGGTAGAACGTCGCCGGTCACTTCCGCTGTCTCCATCCGTTGTTTCTCTGCCAAGAGACGAGATTTTCCTTTCCTTTTTTTTTTTTTTTTAACAATTTTTTACTGTTTTTAAACAATTAAACATGGCTTTGTGTTCCTACGGGAGTTCCCTTTCATTGGATCAGGTGACCTTTGGTCGTAAGCCAGCACTGACCTGTTTTAGACATTAGCCGTGGGAGGACCATCGAGTTCCATGTGCGGAGCAAAGGGCGGGAAGGGGCCGGGCCAGGTGCTGGCCGCACGCAGGGCGCAGACGCCGGTGTCCCGCTTCGAGACGGGACACCATTCAGAGGGCGGCATCCGTCCACGGAGCCGGAAACCCGCCGTCGGGGTGGGTGGGCGTGTCCGCCAGCCCCGGAGTGGGCCGGGGCCAGCTGCCGCGTCCCTGCCGCCCCCATCGCTGTTCAGCCATCGCTGGGCTCCCCGGCATCCGCGGACGCCGCGAGCCCTTGCCAGAGAAGACCGAAACTCTGTTTGCAAGCCGGGTGTTTCGTTCGGGCTGTTACCTGGCTCTCGGTGAAGGTCCACGTTGGATGCGCTCACGGCTTCCGCCTTGAAAGGCACCCTGCAGCCCGGCTGCGTCCATCGCTTCCTGCCCCGCGAAGTCATGGGTTTGGGACGCGGCTGGTGGAGGGACAGACGAACAGCATCCTGACCGCTCCCCAAAAAGAAATGTGCACATCTGGGCAGGGGGCATCTGCCCTCGAGGGTCCGCCTTTCGTCGGTGGTCAGGACTCGCGGGGGGCGGCTGGGACTGGACAATCCTCACAGGAAGGCTGGGAGCCGGGGTCTCGCGGACGTGGGGCCTGGGGAGGCACCCGAGCCTGTTGGCGGTGCTGAGTTCGGAGCTGAGGGCCGGGAGCCCCTGGACCACCTGGGCTCAGTCTCGTGCACGGCAGGGAACCCGGCAGGGGTGGCAGAAGACTGTCCACCGGCCCTGCTTTGTAATCACCGGGCCGTGGGAGAAGAGCCTACCGTGGCCCCCGGTGGGACCAAGGATAAGAACGCATCAGCGTTAGCCAGCAGGAGCCACCCTGTTCCGAGCCCAGTGACCGCCTGCGACGCTCACACGCCGGGGACACTTGTCTCCGCCAACTCGGCGCCCCTCTGTAACAACCGGTCCACGGGTACTGTGACTGCCCTTGTTTACAGCCCCTCAGCAGCGTGCGTGAGGCCGACGTGTCGGCGACCGCACGTCGGCGTGATCCCAAGAGCGCGCGTCGTCACAGGCCGAGCCTCCTGGCGCCGTCGGCCGGGAGGGGTGCGGAGCGCGCCCTGCACGCAGATGCCGCCCCGCGGAGCCAACCTCGCGGGGCCCCTGGGCCTGGACTCTCCTCCTGTCCTAGGTCGTGGAGCCGAGTGAAGTGCACTTTGTCACATGGAAGGGTCTGCTTTGTTCTGGTTCCTTTCCTCTTTTTCAACCTGTCCCCCCCCATTGTTTTTCTTTTTTTAAATCGTGTTTCTTGTCCAATGCAGAAATGTTCCTCCCGCCACTCACCGAGGTTTTGGATTCTGGCTTCTGCGGTTTTTATTGTCTGTGTCAGACGTACCGGCCAGATGTCCTTGTCCATCAGCACCTCCCGACGCCGTGCCGTCCACGTTGGCCCCGTTCTGTTCCCTCCACCCCGCTCACCCTCACGCGCTCCGACAAAAAGAACCACCTCGTGTGTCGTAGCTCATTTGTTTCGAAAGAGAATCAACAGATCATATTCAGTGTCTTGAATAAATTGCTCTATTTTGATATTAGACAACATGGTGGGCGTGCGTTCTTCGGCCCGCTCGGTCCCTGGGGGGCCCTCAGGTGTGCGGACGGCGTGTGTTCTCCAGAGGACGGCGACCCAAGGGCATCTCCCCAGGCTGCTGCGGCCACCCCAGAACCGGTGGCCGCACGGTGGCCGCGGCAGCGCCGGTGTTATAAACGGCCGTCGTGCTAAGGGAGCGTGTTTTCGAGTGTTTCTTCTCGTGCCGTCCCTTCAGGCCGGCTGCCGGAAGGCGTCAAGGGCGGGACGTGGTGTGTGTCCGTGGCCTGGCGGGGCTGGGGCTTTGGGCTCCAGGACTAGCCCACACGCTGCGGGACATGCAGTCCCCGGAGCGACCATGGGCGTGGATGGCCGCACCGTGATGCCGACTCCCGCTCAGCAAACACTGCACCCGCTCGGACCCGGACCGGGCTGGGTGCTCTCGCCGAGGCCGCGGTCATCGCTGCTGGGGGTGCCCCCGTCCCTTAGTCAGGGGGTCCTTTCCCTCAAGGTGTACAGCAACGGGGAGAGGGCTGCCCCCTCCCTGCCTCCTTTTGGTCCTGGTGCTGTCTGGGGTGCAGCCTGCCGGCTTCGGTGTTTCTGTAACCACTGCCCAGGGGATCCAGCCCGTCCCCATGGGGTGGGTTTGGGGTGCCCTCCAGGGCAGCCACAGTAGGTCCCGGGAGGACCCCGAGCACACGCTCCAGAGGTTCCCGGGGTGGGGGTATGTGGCTGTGGCTCCCCTGGCTTCAGCGACCGCCCTGGTAACGCGTGCACAGCTTTATGTGGGCTTCTTTGTGCCCCAGGGGAAAGTTCAGGACACATAGGTCGTTCTACATCCGTGTGACTTCAACCTTCACATGAGCTGGCACCCTGCTCTGCGGTGACTCTAATACGTTTTTCCTTTGTCCGTTGCGCTCAGCTTAATTTGATGTCTCTGGGGACTCTGTGCACTTGCTGAGCAGAGAGCTGTGTGTGAACTGTCCACAGCTCAGTGCTGTTCCTCACGGAGACTAAGAACGTTTTTCGTGTTCACGGGGAGCTCACACCTGCGGGGCTGGCTGTTGCTTAACCTGGGAATCCCTTTGGGAGCTGCACGGGCGGGTGGAGCACATGCACGCGCGCAGGAAATTCTCAGGACGTGGCCGCATGGTTCCCCCCCACCCCCGTCCAGCCCCCTTTTCGCCGACGCGTCCCGGCTACGTGCGAGGTAAGCCGGGCAGGAGGGCGGGCTGCACGGGGCCGAGGCGGCAGGGGCCCTGGGCCGAGGGCAGGGCTCCTCCTGGAGTGAACTCCGCAGACACGTGCGGTTCCCACACTGGCACGCGGGGGCTCTGAGGAGCCGCCATCGCCCCACGAAAGGCACGTCCGGAGGAAGGGGTCGGGGTGCTGCTCGGCCGTGGCCAGCAGACACAATGGGCGGGCGGCTACGTGGGCAGAGGGCGCGAGGGCCGACCCACTCGCAAGTGTCGGAGGGTGTGGTGAACTCGCCAGTAGGGTCCAGCGAAGGGGAGGCTACGCCGCCGGGGCGCCTTTCTCCCCAGGCTGCAAGCCAGTGCTCTGTCAGCCCAGCCCACCGAACTCGGCTCTTCAAGGACTTCCCCGCGCGGTTACGCGCCCCCATCCATCATCATCATCATCATCATCATCTTCATCTTCATCATGATCATCATCATCGTCGCCGCTTTCCCTGCTCTCAGCATCGCTGCAGGGACAGCCGTGCCTGCAGCGGAGCGGAAATCGCCTGAAGCTGAGCGTTCCGGTGTAGGCGTGTGCTCATTGTGTGTCTCTTGTCCCCCAGGCGGACGCGACCCCGCACGCCCCGGACGCTCAGGGGTGTCCCCAGTGCGTGGGCGCAGCACAGAGCGGCGAGGAACCGTGACCACGTCGTCGCACCCTCTGGCTCAGCTCACCGCTCTGCAACCCCACGAGCCGGCGGGTGGCTGGCACCCCCCGAGCAGGGGGCGTCGGAGCCGGTGACGGGACGGGGTGGCGTTCTTGTTGGCAAGCTTCCGACCTGGGCGCTGGCGGACGTCGGCCCAAGAGGACGTTAGGAAACCGGAGAGCCAGGGTTGCAGACCATGCAGGCAGGAGCAGCCCAAGTCAGGCCACGGGATGGGTCCCCTGCAGACGACGCAGGCACCGACGGCACTGGGCGTCGCCCGCGCCCGGACCGGGCCCCAGAGCGGCCGCGACACCGCAGTTGCCCTGCAGCCAAATCCGCGTGCCCACGGCCACGCCCTCTGCACACGTGCGCCCCCGAGGCCCACTCCCCTGCACACAGGCTTCTGAGTGAAAGATCAGGCGCATCTGATGGGCTCGGTCGGGCCCTGGGCCTGCCGTTAGGCGCAAGACGTGCTGGGAAAGCGGGCCGCTGCACTCTTTGCCTCGGCAGTGGGGGTGGGGCTGGCAGGGGTCCTGAAACAGCAGGGGCCTTGGATGCTGGGGCCACAGTGTCGGCACAGAGATGACAAACGCAGAAGCCACCCGGGAAAAGGACATGCCTTCACGCATCCCTGTCCCTTTGGGGACAGCTCCAAGTTTAGGAACGTGCAAGCCGGGGCACAGTGCCCTGGATCCGTCTGCAGCCGCAGCACCCCAAAAGTACAAGCCCAGAAGCACCCTGCAGAGCCTTCCTAGAGTGAAAGGAGGTCCTAATCTTGACTTAAAAGGTGTCACGTGGTGGAGCTTTCTGCAGCGTCCTCAGAAAATAGTATCTTGCTTTGCTAGGGAAACCTGGCTGGCTTGCAACTCCAATGCATGTCACGGTATTTCTGCCGAGATATTTTTTCAAGCGATGGAAAAATAGAGACCTAGGCAACGATGTGAGCATAAACCAGGTTCCAAAGATTCCTAAAACTGTCATTGCTCAGCACAGCGTGGGGACCAAACGCTGAATTCCTGCTCAAAGCTGCCTCTCCTGCGCCCTCTTGTGGCTCACTGAGAACAGGCAGCGACCGCGGGGACCAAAGGCTGAATTCCTGCTCAAAGCTGCGTCTTCTGCGCCCTCCAGTGCTTCGCTGAGAACTTGCAGCGCAGCGTGAGGACCAAAGGCTGAATTCCTGCTCCAAGCTGCCTCTTTGGCGCCCTCCAGTGGTGCACAAAGAACACGCAGCGCATTTTGCTGCCTTTTCGGCATCATCATTAACTTGACCAGAGAGCGTTTGCTCCAAGTGCTATTGAGACAGAATCCAAGGCAGACTGGGAGCTTGATTACAACGACTTTATTAACTTTCCCACGGACCTGGGCCTGGCATTACACGACAGCTGAGCATTTGGTCTAGAACAGCGATTTTGAACATTTTTCATCTCATGGCACACAAACTACTTAGTAAAATTCTGCAGCACACCAAAAATTCCTTTTTTTTTTCTGATTTGACAAAAAAATAGGTATAATTCTGATTCATTTATACCGGGTGGGTATCGTTTTGGCTGTTTTCATTGTTTTTATTTGGCAATCAAAGGGAAAAGAGGTCAGGGCCCCTGACTAAATAGTCAGATATTGCATGTGTTAAAAATTCTTGTGGCACACGGTTGAAAATCGCTGGCCTAGAAGGGATTCTCCCATTCCCAAGTGCATGCTCATGGGTCCTTTCTCTTAGCACATGGGTCATTGGGGACACACTCTAATGTAGTGGCAAGAGAGCAGAGATCAGAAAGTGAAAACACAATTCTAAAGAATGAGAAGTGTAGAGTGGAGGATATGGGGTTGGCACCCTGCCACATCCCTCTCACAGGTCTCCCTGGATTTTGGGGACAGATTCAGCTTCGTTCATGTGGCGGGACCCGCTTGCAATATGGATTTCGATGGTGCTGGTGTCGGAACCTGGAGAGGAAAAGAGAAAAGTGTGGTGCTGGTGTTCGTGTTCTGGACGCACTTCAGAAACATTGCGTTCAGGAGCGCGATCACAGTGCACGCTTGTGGTTGTCTGGCCACCTGCGCTCAGCCCCAGGAGGTTCCCAAGAGAGGGCGGCCACGCGCTTCAAACTAAGACACCTCCTGGTTGTCTTTTCATGGATGATGCCCTATAGGGGTCGGGAGAGTGGGAGGTGGGACATCAGTAGAATGAAAGCAAATGTTCTTCCTGCTAAGAGCCACCCTGGAGGGCTGCGTGATTGTTCCAAGGACAAGCCTTCCTTCAGAAGCTGAGGCATCCTTTGCCACGGGTGTCGGAATTGTTCCTCCCTTTACAGATACCCTGCCGGGGGCCAGGTTCTGGGTTGTGCCTGAGAACAGAGATGGAAGCCACAAACTGCGCCTGGCGCAAGGTGACTGTCCTTCATGGAAACTGCCAACATCCCGACGCCCTGCACTCAGGGACCTGGCTGACAACGGCAGCCTCCCCTCGTGTCCCTCGGGCACCCCGGCCTTGCACTGTCGTCCGCCCCAAGCTCACCCCTGCCTGCCACGGGCCATTGCACGTCTCCTTCTCTGCCTGCGAAACTCCTCTCCAGATTTTCTCATGGCTCCGTCCTGCAGGTCTCAGTTCCAATGTTACCTCATCCTCGGGGACGCGCCCAGGAGGCCCTACCCACCACCACCTTTCGCCCCCCTCCGATTTTTCTTTGTAGCCTCAGTACCTGGAATAGTATACACTTATTTGTGTTTTTTTAATAATCTGTGTCTGCGGGTAGAATGGAGAGTCTCAGTGTCTCTCCCAGTCATACCAGGAATGCCTCTCATGACACCCAGCCCACATTAGATGGTCAGTAAACACGCAAGTGACACGGGGAGTGGATCGGTACAGTCAGCTGGGTGACTTCACGTCTCTCAGACACAGCCTTGGTCCGTAACGTTGGAGTATGCAGAAAGCAAGACAAGCAAAATGTAAAAAGAAACAAGCAGGATTTTGGAGGACACTTCAGGGAGAAGAGGGCAGTGTTACGTGGAAATGATACATTGTGGCAATAGGTGAATGTGCTTAGAAGTGTGTGTGGATTCCTGAGTAAGCGGAAAAGGTGACGCTATCGCCGAGCAAACAGAATGGCGCGTACAACGCCTACAAGGGCGCGTTCAGAGAGCACTGCTCCGAGCTTGCTTCCAGGGCGGGATTAAGGCAAGTCCGGGAGAGCACCGTCTCAGTCCAAGCACGGGGACCAAGCGTGAGGGATCCCGCAAAGAGCGGGGGAGGCACTGGGCAGGCTCCGGCAGCCTGGGGGCAACAGTACCGACCTAAGGTCTTGCATTGGAGCAGTGCACCTGCTTTCCCTGGGGACCAGGACCCAGCTGGAAAGAAGTGCTGGCACGCTCCAAAACTCTCGATTCTCCCGGGTCCCCCACTGTTCATGAGGACATCCGGGGCTCGTGGGAACTCAGGTTTGCTTTCTGTCATATTTCCAAAAAGACACTGGGATGGAGTGTCATTTGGTGGCTTGCGGGAACAAAAAGGGGTCATGGGGCAGGAAAAACACTGCGAGGAAAAAGACATCGTGCGAGAGACAGGGGGCTTGTGACCCAAGAAACTACGGAAAAGAAGGGTCATGGATGCCTGGGGAGTTGTGGGAATGCCAAGGACTTGTGCGAAAGATAAAGGATTTGGGGTAAGAAATGGAATTGTGGGAGAAATAAGGAATTGTGGGAAATACAAGGGATTATGGGAAGAAAATGGAAGCGTAGGTGTGACGGGGGCTCGTGGGAGAGAAATGGGATTGTGAGAGGCACAAGGAATTATGGGGGAATTGAGATCGTAGATACCTGGGGAATTAGGGGTGAAATGAAGTCGCGGGTACCTGGGGAATTGAGGGAATAAAGGCTCATGGGAGTGAAATGGAAGCGTGGAAGGCAACGAATTATGGGAAAGGGAACAGGCTCTGACAGAAATGGAATTGTGGGAGAAAAAAGGGATTGTGGGAAGATGACGGACGCTTAGGCGTGACAAGGGATCATGGGAGTGAGATGGAATTGTGGGAGAAAAGAGGAATTGTGGGAAGAAGATGGACGCTTAGGCGTGACAAGGCATCATGGGAGTGAGATGGAATTGTGGGAGAAATAAGGGATTGTGGGAAGAAGATGGACGCTTAGGCGTGACAAGGGATCATGGGAGTGAGATGGAATTGTGGGAGAAAAGAGGGATTGTGGGAAGAAGATGGACGCTTAGGCGTGACAAGGGATCATGGGAGTGAGATGGAATTGTGGGAGAAAAGAGGGATTGTGGGAAGAAGACGGACGCTTAGCCGTGACAAGGGATCATGGGAGTGAGATGGAATTGTGGGAGAAAAGAGGGGTTGTGGGAAGAAAATGGACGCTTAGGCGTAACAAGGGATCATGGGAGTGAGATGGAATTGTGGGAGAAATGAGGGACTGTGGGAAAAAGACGGACGCGTAGGCGTGACAAGGAATCATGGGAATGAACTGGAATTGTGGGAGAAATGAAGGATTGTGGTGAAGAGAACAGGCCCTGAGAAAAACGGAATTGTGGGAGAACTAAGGATTGTCGGAAGAAGATGGACGTGTAGTTGTGACAGGGGATCATGGGAGTGAAATGGAATTGTGGGAGAAATGAGCGATTGTGGGAAAGAGAACCCCTAAGGGAACGAAATTTGAAGAAGGTACGGTAGGCTACAGAGGATCATGAGAATGAAATGAAATTGTGGGAGAAATGAGGGACTGTGGGAAAAAGACGGACGCGAAGGCGTGACAAGTGAATCATGGGAGCGAACTGGAATTGTGGGAGAAAGAAGGATTGTGGTGAAGAAGACGGACCAAACAGGATCATGGGAGTGAAATGGAATTGTGGGAGAAAAGAGGAATTGTGGGAAGAAGATGGACGCTTAGGCGTGACAAGGGACCATGGGAGTGAAATGGAATTGTGGGAGAAATAAAGGATTGTGGGAAAGAGAACAGGCCCTGACAGAAACGGAATTGTGGGAGAAATGAGGAATTGTGGGAAGAAGAGGGACGCTTAGGCGTGACAAGGGATCATGGGAGTGAAATGGAATTGTGGGAGAAATTAGCGATTGTGGGAAAGAGAACGGGCCCTAAAGGGACTGGGATTGTGGGAAGAAGATTGGACGAGTAGGCGGGATGGGGATCATGGGAATAAAATGGAATTCTGGGGGAAATAAGGGATTGTGGGAAGAAGCCGGACGCGAAGGCGTGAGGGAGGATCATGGGAGTGAAACAGCAATGTGGGAGGCAGGGAATTATGGGAAAGAGAACGGGCCCTGACAGAAACGGAATTGTGGGAGAAAAAAGGGATTGTGGGAAGAAGACGGACACGTAATTATGACAAGGGATCATGGGAGTGAAATGGAATTGTGGGTAATAAAGGGATTCTGGGAAAGAAAACAGGCCCTGAAGGAAACGGAATTGTGGGAAGAAGATAGGCGTAGGCGTGATGGAGGATCATGGGAGGGAAATGGAATGGTGGGAGAAATGAGCGATTGTGGGAAAGAGAACAGGTCCTGAAGGGAATGGGATTGTGGGAAGAAGAATGGACGAGTAGGCATGACAGAGGCTCATGAGAATGAAATGGAGTTATGGGAGAAATAAAGGATTGTGGGAAAAGAGAATGGGCCCTAACAGAAAAGGAATTGTGGGAGAAATGAGGGATTGTGGGAAAAAGATGGATGCGAAGGCGTGACAGTGGATCATGGGAGCGAAATGGAATTGTGGGAGAAAAAAGGGATTGTGGGAAGAAGACGGACACGTAATTATGACAGGGGATCATGGGAGTGAAATGGAATTGTGGGAGAAATTAGCGATTGTGGGAAAGAGAACGGGCCCTAAAGGGAATGGGATTGTGGGAAGAAGATTGGACGAGTAGGCGGGACGGGGATCATGGAAATAAAATGGAATTCTGGGGGAAATAAGGTATTGTGGGAAGAAGCCGGACGCGAAGGCGTGAGGGAGGATCATGGGAGTGAAACAGCAATGTGGGAGGCAGGGAATTATGGGAAAGAGAACGGGCCCTGACAGAAACGGAATTGTGGGAGAAAAAAAGGATTGTGGGAAGAAGACGGACACGTAATTATGACAAGGGATCATGGGAGTGAAATGGAATTGTGGGTGATAAAGGGATTTTGGGAAAGAAAACAGGCCCTGAAGGAAACGGAATTGTGGGAAGAAGATAGGCGTAGGCGTGATGGAAGATCATGGGAGTGAAATGGAATTGTGGGAGAAATAAGGGGTTGTGGGAAGAAGATGAACGTTTAGGCATGATAAGGGATCATGGGAGTGAACTGGAATTGTGGGAGAAAAAGGGATTCTGGGAACGAGGACAGGCACTGAAGGAAACGGAAGTGTGGGAGAAGTAAAGAATTGTGGGAAGAAGACGGATGAATAAGCGTGACGGGGAATTATGGGAGAGAAATGAGGGATTGTGGGAAAGAGAACGGACCCTGAAAGGAATGGGATTGTGGGAAGAAGATTGGACGAGTAGGCGGGACGGGGATCATGGGAATAAAATGGAATTCTGGGGGAAATAAGGTATTGTGGGAAGAAGCCGGACGCGAAGGTGTGATAGAGGATCATGGGAGTGAAATAGCCATGTGGGAGACAGGGAATTATGGGAAAGAGAACGGGCCCTGACAGAAACGGAATTGTGGGAGAAATGTGGGATTGTGGGAAAAAGATGGATGCGTAGGCGTGACAGTGGATCATGGGAGCGAAATGGAATTGTGGGAGAAATCAAGGATTGTGGGAAAGAGAACAGGCCCTGACAGAAACGGAATTGTGGGAAGAAGATAGGCGCAGGCAGGCGTGATGGAGGATCATGGGAGTGAAATGGAATTGTGGGAGAAATAAGGGGTTGTGGGAAGAAGACGGAAGCGTAGGTGTAGAGACGGAATTATGGGAAAGAAACGGGCCCTGAAGAAAACAGAATTGTGGGAGAAATAGGGATTGTGGGAAGAAGATGGACGTTTAGGCATGATAAGGGATCATGGGAGTGAACTGGAATTGTGGGAGAAAAAGGAATTCTGGGAAAGAACAGGCCCTGAAGGAAACGGAATTGTGGGAGAAGTAAGGAATTCTGGGAAGAAGACGGATTCCTAAGAGTGACAGGGAATTATGGGAGAGAAATGGAATTGTGGGAGAAATAAAGGATTCTGGGAAAGAGAACAGACCCTGACAGAAACAGAATTGTGGGAGAAATGAGCGATTGTGGGAAAGAACGGGCCCTGAAAGGAATGGGATTGTGGGAAGAAGATTGGACGAGTAGGCGGGACGGGGATCATGGGAATGAAATGGAATTGTGGGGAAAATAAGGTATTGTGGGAAGAAGCCGGACGCGAAGGCGTGATAGAGGATCATGGGAGTGAAATAACCATGTGGGAGACAGGGAATTATGGGAAAGAGAACGGGCCCTGACAGAAACGGAATTGTGGGAGAAATGAGGGATTGTGGGAAGAAGATGGATGCGTAGGCGTGACAGTGGATCATGGGAGTGAAATGGAATTGTAGGAAAAATCAAGGATTGTGGCAAAGAGAACAGGCCCAGAGAGAAACGGAATTGTGCGAGAACTAAGGGATTGTGGGAAGAAGATGAACGCGTAGTTGTGACGGGGGATCATGGGAGTGAAATAAATTTGTGGGAAAATAAAGGATTGTAGAAAGAAGACAGACGCGAAGGCATGTTAAGATATGGGAGTGAAATGGAATTGTGGGAGAAATAAGGGATTGTGGGAAAGAGAACGGGCCCTGACACAAACGGAATTGTGGGTGAAATAAGGGATTGTGGGTGAAGACAGAGCGAAGGCGTGACAGGGGATCATGGGAGTAAAATGGAATTGTGGGAGACAGGGAATTATGGGAAAGAGAACGGTCCCTGCAGAAACGGAATTGTGGGAGAAATGAGGGATTGTGGGAAAGAGAACGGGCCCTGAAGGAAACGGAATTGTGGGAAGAAGATAAGATGCGTAGGCGTGAGAGAGGATCATGGGAGTGCAATGGAATTGTGGGAGAAATAAGGGATTCTGGGAAAGAGAACAGGCCCTGAGAGAAATGGAATTGTGGGAGAACTAAGGATTGTGGGAAGAAGATGGACGTGTAGTCGTGACAAGGAATCATGGGAGTGAAATGGAATTGTGGGAGAAATAAAGGATTGTAGAAAGAAGACGGACGCGAAGGCGTGTTAAGAGATCATGGGAGGGAAATGGAACTTGGGAGAAATAAGAGATTGAGGGAAAGAGACCGGCCCTGACAGACGGAATTGTAGGAAGAAGACTGGACGCATAGGTGTGACAGGGAATCATGGGAGTGAAATGGAATTGTGGGAGAAATAAGGGATTGTGGGATGAAGACCAACGCGTCGGAGTGACAGGGGATCATGGGAGTGAAACTCAATTGTGGGAGAGGGAATTATGGGAAAGAGAATGGGCCCTGAAGGAAACGGAATTGTAGGAGAACTAAGGGATTTTGGGAAGAAGATGGACATGAAGTTATGACAGGGGATCATGGGAGTGAAATGGAATTGTGGGTGATAAAAGGGATTCTGGGAAAGAAAATGGGCCCTGAAGGAAACGGAATTGTGGGAAGATGATAGGAGGCGTAGGCGTGCCGGAGGATCATGGGAGTGAAATGGAATTGTGGGAGAAATAAGGGGTTGTGGAAAGAAGATGGACGTTTAGGCATGACAAGGGATCATGGGAGTAAACTGGAATTGTGGGAGAAAAAGGGATTCTGGGAACGAGAACAGGCACTGAAGGAAACGGAAGTGTGGGAGAAATAAAGAATTGTGGGAATAAGACGGATGCATAAGCGTGACAGGGGATCATAGGAGTGAAATGGAATTGTGGGAGAAAAGAGGAATTGTGGGAAGAAGACATACGCGTAGGCGTGCCAAGGAATCATGGCAGTGAAGTGGAATTGTGGGAGAAATAAAGGATTGTGGGAAAGAGAACAGGCCCTGACAGAAACGGAATTGTGGGAGAAATGAGGAATTGTCGGAAGTAGATGGACGCGTCTGAGTGACAGGGGATCATGGGAGGGGAAATGGGATTGTGGGAGACACAAGGAATTATGGGCGAAATGAGGTCATAGGTACCTGGGGTATAGTGAGACAAGGAATTATGGAAGAGGTGACGTCATGGGTGCCTGGGGAATTGTGGGAATGCCAAGGGGTTGTGGTGAGAGTACAGAATTGTGGGAAGGACAGGAGTCCATGTTAGAACGATGGAACTGTGGGAGAGAAGGGATTATGGTTCAGTTGAGATTATAGGTACCTGTGCACATAGGGAAATCCTAAAACTGACCCCAGGGGTCAGGCGTGGTGACAGCCCCAAAGCCCACTTGGGGCGATTCATAGATGGCCCCAAGTGAGCTAAGGCGCAAAATGCTAGAATGATTTAGTTCCCGAATCACACAGCTAGGTGCTCTCTTTAGCACATGCCTGCAAACTCCTGAGGGCGGGGTCTACACAGCGGTGATGACATTCTTCCGGGGCGCGACGCACGCGTGGCTGCCGGTCCAAGAACCTGCTGTTAAGGACGGAGGCGCCCACGGTTTACAATATGTGTATCATATCTCAAAGGTTTAAAAAAGCAAAGGGGGCTGGGGCCCCCTTTAGCTGACCCCTGGCGGGACATATGAAGGGGAAAGTCCCCCAGGAAACCTGCCACTTCAGCAGTTGTGACACTATCCAAACTCAACAACTTATATTTTCCTTCTTTTAGCATTTTCCCAAAGAGAAACTGATGAATAGTGGAGATCAAGTCTCAAAGAGAGAGTCTTGTTCACCCATGAGGACACTGAGTTCCAAGGGGTCTCCCTCCGTGTTCTCTTTATTTTAACGATTGTATTTAGAGAGAAGGGAAGGGAGCGGGGAAAAAGAGTGCCCCGGGAACCTGACTGGCAACCCAGGCATGCACCCTGACCGGGAATCGAACCAGGAACCCTTCAGTGTGTGGAGTGACGCCCAGCCCGCTCAGCCACGCTAGTCAGGCCTCCCGTTGCGTTTCCTGAAGCGCCTGTGTGCAAACTCTGGCCCTTGGAGCAGCAGAGCCACGCCACGGCTCGCCGGAGATAATGAGAGGAAGTGCTCACGGACCTCGTTTCTGGTGGTGACGCGGAAGGGGGGGGGCCGGGGGGCACGTGCAGGCTGGGACGCAGTTTCCTTGTCATTTGCAATGTTTCCCTTTTCCTTGACCTCCCAAGACGGGCTTTTGCATTTTAAAACGCCAGGATGGGGATGCAAACAAAGCCGGAAATTTGCAGATAACAGTTTTTGGCTCATTCCCCAGGCAGCGGGCACCATGCTGTCCGCAGCTCCCTGGGTGGGTCCTTCATCCTGGAGGAAGGACTGGACCCGAGGAGAGTCTGCAAACACGGGGTCTCTGTCCCCTAGCATAACGACCAGTTCCCTTCGAGGCGCCCGATTACCATGCTTTTGCGCCCTAGGGTATAAACCAAGCTCATTACCCAAAAACAAACCCTCCTTCAAGGTATCTAAACAGCTTGAATGCAAAAGGAAATGAAACTCTGAAATCAAAGGCCTATTTTCCTTGCTCCAAATCACATTATTTCTGCAGGGTGGTGTGCGTTGGCCGCTGTCTCTGGCTCTGCGCGGGAGAGCCTGAGATGGCCTGCGTTTAGCTCAGATAGCGCATTGAGCAAAGCAAATCGTGGATATGAGCTCTGGGAAGCCTAATTATTCTGAGATACTGGTCCTGACCTCGGGTCACTGTGTTCCCCAGGGGACCTTTGTTGACCTCCGAAGACAGCTCTTTGTTGTCCCCGTTGGGAACAGGACTCCTGGCATCTGGTGGGTAGGGGCCAGGGAGGCTGCCCAACCCCCTCCAGTGCCCAGGACGCCCGGCCACAGAGAGTCACCCGGCTCTCAATGCTCACGGTGCTGAGGGTGACAAGCCCGCTCTGCGAGCAGAGACAGTGGACGGGCAAGGGGTTGAACAGGGAATTTGGGGCCATCTCTACCGAGCGGCAGCGCCAGCTGAGGGAGGAAGAGCAGACTCTAGACCCCGGAGACACTCGCTCCATGGTCTTCAACATTCTAACTCTCAGCTGTCCAGCCAGCGGGCTCCCATAAAACCATCGCCTCCAAAAAACCTCCTCTCCAGGATCAATGTGCCTCTATGCTGCAAATTGTCACCAAATCGTCATGTCAGTTAAAACTTCATGGGTGTCAGCGTGGTGACTTTCAAACCTTTTTTTCATCAGAAAACATACTTTTGCCACGTCGAAGCCCTACAACGAACGCTGACACCAAGGGAAGAGCGTAGTCCGCAGGGAGAGATGTATTTAAACCACAGTGAGGATTGCAGGCATTTAGAAAATAAGGATAGCTCTGACAGCGACTTCTGTCAGCATGCAAGTCTAAAATCAATAATTGGAAGTCTCCAAGATAGTCTCTACCAAGTTACCCTCCTAAGTTTTTATGTTTTGATTTGATGGCAGCATAGCAAGGAAATTTCGTTCTCAGTGGCTAAGGAGCTGAAATGTCCCAGAGTGAGGTAGCTGACTGTGCCTCCCGGGGACAGTCTTCCCTTGAACGGGGACCGTGGGCGACCGTTAGTCTGAGCTCCAAACACGAGCCGGGCACCCTGGTCAGACAAGTTAATGGGCGGGTGGGCCCGGGGAGCTGGTATTTGGTTACCCACGCGCTTGAGCTTTTTCTCACGTATTTGCACAGGAAGCTTGCAACGGGGTTTGAATCCTTTCCTACACACCTGCAGGACCACATTAGGGTTCCGCAGGGCACACTTAGAAGGTTACAGCGCTGGTCTTTAAAGGGAAAGAACTGATTCAAAGAGCCTGCGCTGGCTGACTGGATTTTGTTCTTCAATGCCCCACCCCCGCCCCCGTGAGCTGGATCCATCAAGCCACCAACAACCTACAGAGGTTGTGCGTAGATTCCACTACCGCTGTTACTAATCACAGCAACTGGTAGTAACAGGTCCTGAGTGACAATTTACCTCCTATTCAAAATGCCATCCAGTCCAAGCTGGGGGGCTTTTATAATCAATACAAGACTACAGTGCTTAATCACTAAAAGACAGCTCCATTAAAATACTGAAAGGCGTGGTGAATAATGACATGCAAGATTACAGTCAATGTCGGCCACTGTAACATCCCATGCATACTCCAAAGTGCGTGACAACCCATGTCCCCTTGTTTGCTAAAGGACTTCGCGGACCTGCCGACTCGGCCGCGGGGCCTTACCTTCAGACAGCATACTCGGGGCCTCGTCGGAAGTGTGCCCGTTCACACGCGCCACCTTCCTGGGAGCGGGGTTGTCACGACGCACGCAGGAGCCCTCGTGGGTGGGGAACGGCTGCTCCGTGGTCGAGGGTATCATGGGCTCCCACTGGACCTCCTTCCTGCGAGACCGCCAGGCCAGGCTGCAGCCGGTCCAGCCGTAGAAGGCCAGAGACAAGAGAAACCCCTGGGCCGGGTTCAGCATGCTCTGGCAGGCAGACAGAGAGAGCCGGCGGTGAGGGCAGGCTGGCGGGGCTTAGAGCGCTGGGCGCCACCCAGGGTGCCCACGGGCTCTCCTCACCGGGAGGGGGCCAGTTTGTCTGTCTTTTCTTTATTTTTTTAGCATTTTATTTATTTATGTTTAGACAGAGGGGAAGGGAGGGAGAGAAGCATCCATGTGTGGTTGCCTCTCGTGCGCCCCCCACTGGGGACCTGGCCTGCAACCCAGGCATATGCCCTGACTGGGAATCGAGCCAGCGACCCTTTGGTTCACAGGCCGACGCTCAATCCACAGAGCCACACCAGCCAGGGCTGGACCGGTTGGTTTTGATTGAACACAGGCTCCTGAGGCAGCAAGGGACCCCAGGAAGCATTCCTCACTGGTGTGTGCTGAGTACAAGGGACAGGAACCAAAGGGCCCAAGAGAGACTCCAAAGCACAGCACAGGAAGGGAGGCAGGGAACGCGGGTCCTGCTTTCCAGTCCTGCAGATCGGACGGCATTAACTCTGTGCAGGGCAACATGCGTGTCTCCACTAACAACTCAGGCGTGCATTTTTTATTATAAGTGCAGTGTAATGGAAACATTGGACACAGGGATTGGCCCGTGGTGTTCCCACCTTATCATCCCGTGTATTTCTAGCCAATTTTTTTTTTTGCATGCGTTCTTACACAGTTGTATTTAATATAATTTTTAGAAGATTTGACTTATTTTTAGAGGGGACGTCATTCTTAACAACTGCATAACATTCCATCAAGAGGAAAGACCAGAATTTACCTAACCCCCTTTTTCAAAAACTTGGGTCATCTGGAATGCTTTCTAGTTATGGCTAGTTTTATAAGGAACACTTTCATCCCTCCGGCTTCCTCATAGTCTGAAGTATTTCTTCAAGATACAGCCCGCGGCGTGAGTCTGCCTGAGACGCCTGCTACAGTACCCGAGCTGCGTTCCCCTGAACGTCCCCAACAGTGACTGTGCCCCACGGCCACGTGGGGAGTCCAGGAACCTCCCCAACTCGTATCTGTTTCAATAACAAGACATCCTACTCCTGAGTGGGTTTTGTTTTTCCTTCCCCCTGATGTTTTGTTCCAAGCAGAAAGTTTAAAATCAAGATGGACCTACCATAATAAACCATGTCGTCTTGGCTGCATTTCTGACGTATTTCAAGGAGCCGCCATTGATATCTGGTTGCATCTCAAGGTAGAATAAAAGGCTTTCGTTGATGATGTTCGACAACCAGCTGTCAGGAAGAAAATGGCCCAGAGTTAAGAGAACGGGCAGCTTGACTTGTTTTAATGCTGGGGGCTGGGGGGGCGGTCGGCCCTGCAGGGGTGCCCAGCAGGGAGGGGCCCGCCCAGCGTAATTTGATGAAATATTTCTACGCGAGATCGCTGGAACTTCACTGCCTGTGTTTCCTCTAGTATTTTGATGGTATCACGGCTCACAATGAAGTCTTCTCCTCATCTTGAATTCATTCTGGTGTAGGGTGTACGTTGGTGGTCTAGTTTCATTGTTCCGCATGTGCGACTCCGGTTCTCCCAACACCGCTGATTGAAGAGATAGTCTTTCCTCCATTGTGTGCTCCTGCCTTGTTTGTCAAATATTAATGGACCATAAAGGCACAGGCAGAATGGCATGAAGAGACGTAACTGCTCCTGTCAGTCTCCAGCAGAGACAGACAAATCCGACACGAAACCACCCAGAGGAGGAACGTGACGCTTTGACAGAGACCAAAGCCAATCGCGTGCTGACATGCTATGTTCGGATTCTTTGATGTTATCATGGGCAGACCCATGAGACTGGAAGGGCAAGGGCGGTGTGTTTACAAGGTTATTTACGCCTCTCCTAGGACAACGTCCGCACATCACCCTATCAGATAGTGGCCGTGAACGGTTTTCTGCTTTCAGTCTGTTCTGCGCAGGTCACAGGTCTATTTCCAAGGCACGCGCTGGCAACGCTGGGGCACACGGCCCGCGGCAGAAAACCATGGGGACAGGAACATTGCTCTCGCCCCTTCTGGCCTGAGCTATGAGTCACCCCACCGAAGACGTGCGCTTCCCCTCGTGCCTTCCTAGACACAGGCATCGTGGGGTCAAGACGGAAGCAAGTGGGTGGATTTGGAAGGCGCAGTGAAGCCTGTCTCTCCCTGTTCACCCCAGCAGGCGGCATGACCCCGGATGCACATGACTGGGATGTGTGGAAGCGAAACGGGATTTTTTTTTTGTCCTATGGGCTTTCTATCTAATGGCAGTAGATTTGCCTCTTTGCTGAGACTCGCAGGGTGTGGGCCCACTGCGCCGCCTGATGCACATTTATTTCCTCAAGGGGCCCCCAGCGCTGTTTCAAAGGGTTCTTTCCCAAAGACTCTTCCCTTTGGGACTTTCAGATCACAGGCGGAAAAGCAAAACGGCACGGGGCAGGCACGTCCCTTCCCGGTGACAGGGAGGAAGAAGAGGAGAAAGGTTACCAAGATATGAAAACCAGCATGATCTTGAAAAAGCGGATCTTGATCATGGCGGCCATCCGTCTCTCCTTCTCTGTGTAAATGCCTCGTCTTCCTTTCAGTAAAGAGGCCACTGCGGAGAACAGAGGAGAGGTGCACAGGACGTCGTTACTGATGCCGCCCGAGTGACAGGGAGGGGACTCGAGGTCCACGGGAGCCCCCGAGCAGAGCCGGGCGCCCGAGCAGCCGGCAGGACACCGCCGTGGTGTCCTCGCAGCGTCTGCGTTGCCGTTCTCAGAGACTCGAGGGAAGATAGAGATTGGAAACGTTTACTTTGAAACCGGTTTAGATTTACGTAAGGGTGGCACATGCCGCGCAGAGAGTTTCTGTTGACTTGTACCCACCTTCCCGCAGAGTTCCCACCTTACATGACTGTGGTCCCCTGTCACAAGAAAGAAATGGCGTGGGTGTGGTGCCAGCCCTTACACTCCAGACTCTTACGTGCATTTTCCTAGTTCAGGAACTTCATTCTTTTTTAAAGGTTTTACTTACTTTTACAGAGAGGGGGGAAAAATGGAGAAAGAGAGAGAGACATCAGTGTGACAGAGATACACTGATCAGCGGCCTCTTAAATGTCCCTGCTGGGGACCTGGCCCGCAACCCAGGCACGTGCCCTGACTGGGAACCGGTGACCTTTGGGTTCGCAGGCCGGCACTCAGTCCACTGAGCCTCACCGGCCAGGGCAGGGGACTTTATTTTTCAAGATTTATATTTTCTATTATCAAAACGATGCACGCTTGCCATTCTAAAACATTGAAAGATATAAGATTTTTCCTTACAGACAAGTTGGAAAACACAAGAAAGGGTCCGGCATGAGTGCGCCATGGCCTGCCCAGCAACCGCCGCGGTCAACATCACGTGTGTGCCTTCCCTTTTCCCTGTCATTTTCAGTTGTTTGATAGAACCAAATCATCACTTCCTTGCCGTTTGGTTAAAAACAGCTCTATCTCGTATTACAGGAAGGCATCAGGATGGAACAATGAGGTAAATTTAAAAAAAAAAAAAAAGGCTAGATCTAATACACTATTTTTACATGGAGATAGGACACAAAGAGCCGCAGTGAGTGACCTCCGGTCCTCAGCGGTGGCGTGCGTTCCATGTTTGCAAGGTCGCCGATCCTCCGCTGACCCTCGGCGGCCGCCCTCGTCCTCCTCCTGCACTTGACAGATTCTGGCAGCGGGAGGGGGCTGGGGGCTAGCACGCAAGTCCCCGGCCTCGGCCCCGATGTGTCTCCGCGGAGTTGTGCTGAGTTACAGCTTCCCCTTACCTAGTCCTTACCGCTGCCTTCGACTCATTTCCTGTGATTACTTCCTTTTCCTGCTCGGCTGGGAACAGACAGAGGCCAAGGGCGCCGTGGGGTGAGTAGCCCCCCACGCCTCGGCCGCACTGCATGCCCTGCCCCAGCCCTTTCCCCTCCTTCCGGCCCTGTGTCACTGCCACCGTCCTGCCAGGCCCCTCTTGGGCCCTCCGCATCACACCACGGGCAGACCAGGAGGAGCCCAGCCGGGGGGGCGAAGTGCACAGGTGCCGGCCTGGCCATGAACTTGGGCAGCCCCTCACTAGGTGGGCGTCCTCGCTTGCACGGCTACAGGCCGCCCACTTTGGCCGTGTATCTGCTTCTCTCTCTGCAGCGCGAGGCACAAACTCAGTGGTCCTAGGTGATCCCAGGACAACTGGGATCGGAGCCCAAGGCACGGGCAGGCCCATGGCCACGCACCAGGAGGACACTCCCACATTTACCTGCCGTCACCGTCTTCCGGAACAGGATGGGGTTGGCCACCAGCACGAGCAGCAGGGGCAGGTACGTGGTGACGTAGTGGGGGATGGCATGCTCCAGGTCCCTCTCACACCTGCAGGAGGAGAACCAGGGCATTCGGCAGGACGCCGGCTGCGTCTGGGAGCCGAGACGAGAGGATGGACGCACAAGGGGCAAACCTGTGCACACGTCTACTCTGACTCTGACGCCTGGCTCGTGTCTGTGCACGAGCACTGCATCCCCGAAAAACCAGGGACACCCAGCTGGCTTCTGTTTGTCTCGTCAGTGGCAGGACCTGTCGGGCTGAACTGTGGGGAGACGCTACAGTTCCCGGCTGGGAAACGGCAGAGGAAGGAAAAGACGAGACGCTCAGCGTGCGGGATTTCCCCCGCAGGCCCTGGGCGCGGCAAAGACGCAGCAGGCAAGTAAGACGGGCCCTCCCGGAGAGCGCTGGGCTCGGAGCCTTCCCTGTGCGCTCGGCCTGCCTGGCCCGGCCGACCCCCGGAGAGATGCGGGTGCTGCCCTGGAGCTCCTTGGACGCCCAGCTTTAAATTTCAGGGGACGCGGGCCGTCACGGTTAGAGAGCACCACCCCCCACTGGCTCTTTGCAGGCAGAGGGACCTGGATGTCCACGGACGGGTCAGGGCGTCATCGGTCCCCACGGGATGTGCTGGAGTGCCACACACAGGTATGGCGCCCCAGGCGGAGCTTATCCGGTGAGAGGTGCATAACGTAGAGGGAAAGCAGCGAAGAGGACACTGTGTGCTCAGGCAGCGGCCCGCTCTCACGGGGAAGGCAGGGGCCGGGCCACGCACGCGGGGCCGAGGGGCCGGGACTCCGCGGCACAGGCTCCCCCAGCTCCCCACACCCGACCACGGCCTGGCCTGCCGGGCTGGACACCCCCGCCCCGGGAGGGCCCGGGGGCAGCGGCGGGCTGGAGGGCTGGGGGGCTGGCTTACCTGGACAGGGACGGGTGGTAGAGCATGAGCAGCCCCTCGGCGCAGAGCAGGGCGGCCAGCCCCCAGGCCAGGATGTGGTACAGCACGATGATGCTAGGAGGGCAGCGGACAGGCCACGCTGAGGCGCACCCCGGCCTCAGCGGCCCCGCCGGCCCCGTGCGCCCCGAGGCGGGACGCGCACGGAGGGAGCGCAGCCCCCGGCCAGGAGTGGCCTTCTTTGGCCTCTGCGCAGTGGTTTTTTGGAGGTGGAAGTCAGAGCGCACAACGCTACGCATGCTCCACGGAGCGGCTCCGGGACATTTAGGAGAGTCGCGATGCGGTGCAGCCTCGCTCCCGCCCCATGCCCCGGCCCTCGCCCCGTGGGAAACCCCGCTCCTCCGGCCCCCAGCCTCGGGCCACCCCGAGCCCGCTTTCTGTCTCTGTGCGTTTGCCTCTTCTGCACATTTCACCTCAGTGAGATCATACACCATGTGGCCTTTGGGTCTGGCTGCTTCTGCTCAACAGAAGCATTTCCAGGGTGATGGGGTCAGGGCACGGGCACCTCGTAAGTACCTACTTGCCCTATAAGCGTGGCGCTCCTATGCCCGGTCTCCCCACACCACCCCTGTACCTAACACGCGGGTGGGAGAGCCCGCTCCAAACCGAGGTCTCTGCGTGAAGAAGGGGGTGTTTATGCCGCAGCCGGAGAGCAGGCAGCTTCCGCTCTAGCCCGCCCTCCCCAGCAGGGAGCGGCCATTCTTGCCTGCCCCTCCCCGGCAACCCTGCAGAGGTCACATTCTTGGGCCGTCTCTACCCTCCATCTCCTCCTCCGCCCCGCCCCGCCCTGGTCCCCCCAAGGAGTCCAGCCGGCCAGCTTTGTCGGGGGGGGGGCCGGGAAGACGGAGGCGTTCGGCACGGGAAGAGGGCTCCGGCTGGTCCTCGGCAGCCTCGCATCATCGGCCTCCTGTGCGCCACAGGTGGGGGCCAGGCTGCCGGCCAAGGGGGCAGCCCCCGCGTCCTCCGGGTCTCAGCTCAGAAGGCCGGCCCGGCGGACACAGGGAGCCGTCAGGGGTGGGAGAGAAAGGATGCTCTTCCACAAGCAGGCAGGAGGGAAGGGAGGCAGGGGCGGCAGCTGAGGCGTGAGCGTGAGGAGGAAGGAAGCGCCGCAGCACTTTCTGCCTCCTCCACACGACCAGCAGCTCGAGCAGCTTGGGAAGGGCTGTGTCTCGGTGCATCTTGCCCAGAGGCCAGAGGCTCTGCATGCGACTCCAAAATGTGAGCCGCTGTCTGCAGGGGCTGGGCTGCTGTCCAGAGCCGCGTCCCCCACCCCCAGACCTTCCCTCCGGCTGCAGGGTGTTCTGGGGGGGCCGTGAGGGAGGGGGGCCGTGAGGGAGCGGGCCAGGGGCTGGACCAGGTGGGTCCAGGGCCATAGCTCACCCACGCTCGCGCAGCGGTGCCCTGGCCCCAAACGCCACAAGGGGTGGGCGTCGGTTTTGGACCAGGTCCCACAGGCGGCGGCAGCCCCTTCAGTCACTGATCCAGCCCAGAAAACCCACAGCAGGGCTGCGCCTGAAGGCCAGCGCAGCCGCGGGGAGGAGCAGCCGGGGCTGAAGACTGCTGGGCGGTCCTCCCAGACCCCCTGTTCTCGCTCACTTTCATTTTCTTGGAGCAAACAGGGCCTTCCACGTCTGCCTTTTCCCCAGGGATCCAGTGCCCTCTTTCATTTTTTCACATTTAAAAAAAAATGTATTAATTTTAGACAACACTATGTTGTTCCACTTACGGATGCGCTCACTGGTTGATTCCTGCGAGTGCCCTACCCGGGGATCGAACTCACAGCCTTGGCATACGGGGCACAAGGCTCTAACCCACTGAGCTACCCGGCCAGGGCTCCAGTGCCTGCTGTGGTTATACCTGTGCACCCCAAACATGGAACCAAAGGAGCAGTTTACATGTTAACTTCGAACGGCCTTTTTTAGGATTAGGATTATAAGAGACAGTTCTAACAATCCCAGGCTAAAGAAAAGAGCTAAGGAATGGGAGGAATGATAAGGGCAAGCGGAGTTAATCCAGCAAAGCCAGGCCCCTGCCCTGGAGTCCTCGGGGACCCCGCCCCGCCTGCTGCCTGTCTCTGAACAGCCGCCTGCCGAGGAAGCGCGCCCCGCGCCTGTTGCTGCCCTTGGGATGGTTTGCATGTCGCCTCCTCGGACATTCGCCTCCTGCGTGACGGGCAAGCCCTTGGAAGCCACCTCGGCACATGCTGAGCGCTCTGCTTGTCCTCGCGCGAGCGTCCAGGCGAGTTCTAAACGCATCTGGGTGGGAAGACAGCTCCTCCGGGCTCGGCCTGCCCTCCCGATCCCGGCAGCTGCAGGCGGCCCGGCCCGGCCCCAGTGCCCCAGGGGTGCGGGGGAAGCAATGCGCCCTCCTATGGAAGTAGCAGGAAGCAGAGACCCTCCCCTTGCACCCCTAAGTCTACGATGAAAACCGTTGTACACACACGTTCCCTGCAGCATTATTCCTGATGGCCAGACAGTGGAAACATCCTAACTGCCCATCAGCGGATACATGGAGAAGATGCCATATTCCCTACGGTGGACTATTACTCAGCAAGGAACAGCAAGGAGGTACCCATACACGGCACAACATGGGTGACGCTCGGGCACGTGGTGCTAAGTTTAAGAAGCTGGCCACGAAAGGTCGTTTACTGTGTGATTCTATTTCTAGGAAATGTCCAGAAGAGGCAAATCTAGAGACGGAAAGGAGATGAGTCGTTGGCGCAGGCTGAGGAGAAGGGGGAGAATGCGGAGTGACGGTAACACAAGTTTGCAGACACACGAAAAGGCGATGGCTCTTATACGTTTGAGTGGGAGGGGCTTGACAAAGCTGTTTTGTTGTTGTTGTTTTGTTTTGTTGGTTTTTTTTTTTTTAAAGCAAGCAGGGCTCCATCCAAGGGAACTGGAGTGGAGCGTGACCTTAGGGCGGGACAAAAGCTCCCCGGATCTTTTAGACATTCGCCCTGCCCCGCCTTTCTGCTCCTCTTTGCCGTGTAGGTGGCGGACGTTCCCGTCTCGAGGACGCTCGGGCGCCCCGGCGGCAGCCAGCGTCCTGCGCCCCCGGGAGCCTGCGGGCCGCGGACCCCCGCCAGCGCGCCGACTCGCGGCGCCCGCCTGGGGCGCGCACCGTGTGGCCGCGCAGGGCGCTGGCGCCCCGGGAGCCGCCGCGCCTGCCAGCAGCGAGGGGGCAGGAACGCGCGCCACGCGCGACGAGGCGCCAACCGCTGTGCCACGCGCCCCCGGCGGCCCCTGCGCCCCGGCGTCCGCGGGTCCGTCTTGCACAGAAAGTGTCAATACGCCCCTCGAGGACGTTTCTCCTCGGACCTTTACGGTCCATCGCCGTTTTGCTACCCTCGTGCCCATTCTTTGTTGGTATTTGCCCCGTTCCAATGGACTGATTTACTGTATCGATTATGCGTTTTGGGGGTTTTGCGAGTCTCGCTATTGTGCCTCTGCCTCCGGCCTCGTATGAGAACCAGCGGCTGCGCTCACGCCCGGGGTCGGCGGCCCGGCTCGGAGGGCGCCGGCTGCGGGGCAAGGCCCGGGGGCCAGGCCAGGCAGGGCGCCCCGCCGCGGCCGCCGCCTACCTCAGCCCCGACGACCGCCGGATCACCAGGTAGGCGTCCACGGCGTAGCAGAACAGCCACCAGAAGCAGGCGCTGTAGAGCCCCTGGATCCACACCTGCGCGGAGGGACAGCGGCGTCAGAGCCCCACGGACCGCCCCGCGCTCGGCCCGGCTCACGGTGTGAAATGAGCTGCGGGCGCCCGTCCCTCGGACGCCAGGGGCCGCCGACCACAGCGCCGGGCCCGCGCAGGCCGTCGGGGAACGGGGGCCGGCTGTGGCTGGGCCCGGCGTGCGCCTCCGTCCGCGGTCGCCGGGGCTCAGCCGGGCGCACCGGCGAGCCCCGCCTCCGGTGCGGGGCGCCTGGTCGAGCAAGGAGTCAGGAGGACGGCGAAGGGGCGCGGGGCTCACAGGGTCTTTGAGAAGCTGTTTTGCTGAGAGCGAGGGCGTGCGGGCAGGGAAGACTCTCAAAGGTCTTCGCAGTGGAAGGGGCGGGGAGGGCTCCTGGGTTAGAAGCTCGCGGGAGCTCTGTGCCTCCGGGTCTGGCCTGACGCACATGGTCTGGAGTGTGTGTTGGAGGGGGGGGGGGGGGGGGGTCGGGTCCACACAGCGCCAGGGGGCCCTGAGATTCCTCACCGGAGCGCAGGCGTGCGTGCGTGCGTGTGTGCGTGCGTGTGAGTGTGTGTGTGTGTGTGTGTGTATTTGCCAGCTGGCTGTGGTTGTGGCTCTTCCTAAGGTAAGTACTATAGGTGGGGGAGGGAGACCGCGCGACAGCCCCAGACCCCCTCCCCGGGGCTCCCGATCCTCAGTTCTGCAGGAGCGGAGTCTCAGGATTTGCATTCCTAACACACTCCAGTGCGCGCGTCCCCTGGCGGTTGGTGGCTGGTGGCTGGTGGTGGGGGGGGACCCCTCTTTGAGGACCACAGGCTACCAGGCGCAGGGGGTGGGGGGCGGGGGCGCGGAGAGGCAGACCGAGGGAGGTAGGCGTATACTCACGGCGCTCCCCACGCAGAAGGCCGCCGGCCAAATGTCTGTCCCGGTTGCGTTTTCTCTGGAGATGTTTGCCACGAAATCAGGGAATCCCAACCACACCGCAGACCGCGCGACGATGCCTGAGCGAGAATCAGGTGCGACAAGTCAGGGATCGTTTCTACCTGGTCCTAATTCAGATCTAAAGCTGACTTGTTAGTTGGCAAAAAATGACAGATGGTGAATGGATACAGGTTGATTGACTGACGGATTGATTCCTAGATACACAGAAAGGAGGGGGAGAAGGAACGTAGGGAGAAAGGGAGAGAAGCAACACATAGGTTGCTCTGTGCACAGAAAAAGAAAAATAAGACCGAGTTACTCAGAAAATAACTGCTCTACTGCCAAAGCCATCCGAGGTGTTGGGGTTTCTACTGGAGCCACCATTGGCCATAACTGTGTCCCTATATTTTGTGTTTACTTGGCATTAAGGAGTGATTATATAAATAACAATCAGTACTTCTCAGCTATATTTGTAATGGCCATGTTAGCGCACTTTAAAAAATCCCCACTGAGGATATGTTTATTGATTTCAGAGAGAGAGACAGAAGGTGGGCAGAAAGAGAGAGAGAGAGAGAAACATGAACATGAGAGAGAAGCTTTGGTCAGTTCCCTTCCACTTGCTCTCTGACCGGTGATCAAACCCACAACCCAAGCCAGCGCCCTGAGCGGGAATGGAACCCACAGCCTTTCGGTGCACGGGATGATGTTCCAGCAGAGCCACCTGGCCAGGGCCAGGGAACTCTTATTCATACAAAAAAAAAAGAATGATTAAAATAGCACACTTTTGAAGTTGAAAAAAATACTCGCTTCATTCTTTTAAAAATTACATTTAAGATTTTCACAGATGAGCTGTTGAAAATTTCCTTCTGACGTTTATTATTTCCGAGGTTTTTTTTCCTATTAGACCCAGATATCTACTTCTCCTCAAAACACTATTCACCCTTAAAGTATAGAACAAGGTTCTTGGTTAAGAAATTCAATACTTGTGTTAAAGCATACACTAGGTACAATATTTTGTGTGAAAGTATGAACTAGATACAATACTCTGTGTTAAAGCATATGGTAGGTACAATACCTTGTGCTTAGGCATGCACTAGCTGCGATACTTTAGTTAAAGCACACGCTTAGGGACGATACCATGTGCTTAGGCATGCCCTAGGTCATGGACTGCTGAACGGGGACTGTTGAACAGCGCAAAGTCATATACTACGTGCCAGTGAGCGCTCGTATACTGTGTAATACGCTAGGGCATACGTACCGTGTAATACACTACATAGACACTACATAACACACCACTAACCGTGAACTGCAAAATGACTCTCACTAAAAAGCAATAGATCTTCTCATTATCACGGCACTGCTAACAAAAACAGTGCTTTCTTTCTCTGGAAAAAAAATATATCACTTTCAGCCCATGGCACTTCTTTGCGCCCAGCCATGCCCTGTGAGACAGGCAACCATAGTTCGTATTTTTCAGTGACTGCTTCCGGTCACCCAGCTTTTGGGGCTTCCGCCTCTGTTCATCTGCCCACACTATCCACCTCCTTTCTTAAGGTGAAAGAACATGCAAATAGTATTTCACTGGCCCTCAAAAGAAGTTGGGGTGCATCTTTATTTCTACATATTCAAATCCCTGCACCAGACTGACTTTAATGGGAAGTCACTATTGCTTCCTGTTGTACTCCCTCAAGTCTGAGAAAGTGACTAGTGGTTCCGTAGCATTTATTTGAGGTCAAGGTTTTTGCGTGTCTCCAATCACATGGGCAAGAACGGGACAACTGGGACCTGGGACACAGGCACGCCTGTGCCCAGGTACCCGCTCCAGGTGGGGAACAAGCTGTGGCCATCGCCCCAGGTCCTGGAGGTGGGGGCAGTTCAGATACCACCTGTGGCCTTTGCTTCAAGAGCAAACATTATTAGCCATAGCTGAGCAGCTCAGCTGGTTAGAGCATCGTCCTGTTATGTTAAGGTCGTGGGTTCAATCCTCAGTCAAGACACACGCAAGATTCAACCAGTAAATGCAAAACTAAGTAGAACAACAGATCCGTGTTTCTCTCTCTCCACCTTCTCCTCTCTCGCAAGTCAATGAATAAAAAAAATTTTTTTCAAAAAAGTAAACATTGCCCTGACTGGTGTGGCTCAGTTGGTTGGCACTGTCCCACAAAGCAAAAGACCGTCGGTTTGATTCCCAGTCAGGGCACAGGCCTGGGTTGCGGGTTCGGCCCCTGATTAGGGTGCATACAAGGGACAACTGATGGATGTATCTCCCCCACATTGATATTTCTCTCCCTCAATTTCTCACTCTCTTCCCTTCTCTCCAGAGATAAATAAAGTCTCTTTAAAAAAGAGCAAACATTACTGACAAACATGATTCCAAAACAGTCAGGACCTATCAGCCAATTGCAAAGGGTAGACGAGTATATGGATACTGGTTCGAACAAACCAACTGTAAAACACAGCATTTTTGACACAACCACACAGGCACCTAGGATATTAATGAATTGTTTTTAATTATTTGTAAGGCGATAACGATATTAGTGTTGTATGTGTTTGTTGATTCTTTTAGAGCGGCATGCTGAGATCTGTGTGAATGCAATGATACACATTCTGGGATTTGCTACAAATTAACCCAATGGGAGCTGCATGGGGGGGGAGGTGGTTATGCAGCGCTCCCACACTTATGTGTGTGACCAGATTCCCAAGATAAAAAGTTAAAACATCAGGCAACATCTACCTCGAGGTGTCCCCAAAGGGCCATGTTATCAAGGCGCCATGCCCGCGTACAAGGAGCGAGGGTAAACCTCCCGGAAGGGCCAGTGAGTGGAGGCTCCACGGTCCCTGGGGCTGGACTTGCTCTGTCAACCCCGGCCTGAGCCCTAGGAGGGCGAGAGGCCGCCCGGAACATGTGCAACGCCAGGCCGGTTGCCTACCCATAAAAGTCCATTTACGGACACGGGCATGTACATGTCATGAAATACTTACACCCTGGGAAATACTGTTCTTTTTCATTAAAAAAAATTTAAACATGTAACAGGCAGAATTGTGGGCTGCAGTTCCCGGGTGTAAAACCCAGACCTGGGAAAGGAAAAACTACACACACACACACACACACACACAACTGTTAGTCTCTCCCTGGTGGAATAACTCCGTAACTACTATATTTTTCTGGGTTTGGCTTCACTGCCCTAAAGTTTCTCTGGGAAACTTGCAATAACCAACAGAGTAAACCGGTTCTTTAGAAACAAGTGTCCCTTAGGCATAACTTTTATCGACCCTCTGTTTTGCAGACTCTTCCAGGCCTCCGGTCTGGTCCCTGGGGAATCGGTTCTCCTCCCTTCTCTGTCATGCGAGCTTTCAGACATCCTGCCCACGCGCGAGCCGCTCGCCCTCGCCCAGGCTCCGAGCAGATCACAACCCGCGGGCCGCGCGCCCACACCCAGGCACCAAGCAGATGACACCCCCCCGGCCGCGCCTCCTGATCCAGCTCCTAGCAGGTCTCCAAAGACGGGCCGCGCGCCCCTCACTGTGCGCGGGGCCGTGCGCCCTTACCCAGGCAGCCGAGCACGTCGCAGGCGGCGGCGACGCGCAGGATTCGGGTGGATGCCGGGGCGCGGGCAGAAGCGGGCGGGGGTGTCGAGGTCGCCCCGGAGCCCGCGCGCCGGCGCCCCGGCAGCAGCTGCAGGAGGCCGAGCACCAGGCGGAGGGCCCCGCTGCCCAGGCACAGCGCGTGGAACGCGCGCGGCTGGAAGCTTAACACAAGCTGCGTGGCGGCGTCCCGCGTGGGGCAGCAATAGGTCCCGAGGCGCGGGGAGGCCATAATAAGCTGTGCTGGAGGACGCGGCTCAGCTCTGCCAGGCCCCCGCGGGCCGGCCTGGGTCATGCGCTGGGCGGGCTGGGCGGTGGGGCATCATGTGCTGCGGGCCTCTCGCTCCGCCGCCGCCCCCGCCCCAGCCCCGTTCCCAGCCCCAGCGCTCGAGGAAAAGGCGCCGGGCTCGGCGGGGGCTGTGCGCCCTCCGCAAACGCCACGAGGCCTCACGAGGGTGATCCCGGGGTGGGAGAGGGGGTGGGGAAGGAGCAGCGCCAGAGGCAGGGAGGCCGGCTTTCCCCCTTCCACCGCGCCTCTCCGGGGGCTGCCTTCTCCAGAATCTACAGACCCCTGCCCCCCGTCCCCCGCCCCAACCCCGGACTGATCTTCCAGAAGCGCCTGCCTCGCGCGCCAGGTCTCCCCTGATCGGGACTCTGACAGCGCTGATGTGCTGCGTGGCGGGCGCCTGAACACCATTGAGAACTGTGACGGCTGTGGCTGCTCTTACAATAGCGGGGTTTTATGGCCCCTCTTCCCCTGGGAAACGGGCGCACAGAAGCAGGGTTTTCATCTGAAATCAGCAAATAAAGCTTAAAGAAAGGGGAAACTCCTTGGTCTACCCAGGCGCGCGCGCGCGCGCGCGCGCGCACAATTGCACCCTCCTTTCGGCTCTGCTGCGTTCCTTCCTCAGCTCAACGCGAGACGGTTACGTTTTTAACATTCTCAATGAACTTTCAGGGGCGGTTCTGTTTGGACAAAAATGTTGCTCAAGTTTACGCAGACTTTCTTAACTGCTATACTTTTTCCACGTATTTCATTGCACGTAGAAAATCCTGCCTGATTCCCTATGGATACCAGTTTCCAAATTATACCAGTACTAATGCTAAGGAAACAGAGTGAGTCTTCAAAAGAAAAAAAAGCTGGTCAAGGTGGGAAATAAAAGGACCACCTCCAGGTTGCAGCTTTCCTAACCAAAGCTTTATTTAAAAAGGAAAAAAAATACCAAACCCCACCACCTATTCGATTTTTCACCCTCCAGAAACCTAGTAGGCGCCTTGGCAACCCCGAAGCAGATACCCTTTGACGTCTCCCCTCCCCTCCAGCCCCTGCCCCGCCCCCCGGTAAGTGGGCTCCTTCCTAAGTTCTCCAATGAACTGTTCTCTTCCATCTTCGTCTCGTTAAAGACTTCAGTGCCAAGGCTCGGGCGCCCCACGCCCGCGCGCGCCGCTCGCCCACGTTGGCACCGCAGCCCCGCCGCGTGCAGCGCGGGGCGTCCGGTGCTTCCTGAAGACCCGGCGCCGCGCTTCCTGCCGGGCTCTGGGGAGGCAGCGGCGCCCGCGCGCGGCCAGATGGGAAGCAGCGCCGGGAACAAAGCGCTGCCAAGGCCGCCACTTCAAAAGGACCCGACCCCGCACGTCGTGAGCGCGGCAGCTGCTGCGAGAGAGTCCGGAGCAGACGGACCTTGTCAAAAGCCCAGCTGCCTTTGCCTAGGACGCCTCTCCCAGGCTCGATCTTTACCAGGCACGAACCCTGCGACCTCCTTCAGACAGTCCGCCTCCTCTTGGCCTGGACTCGGGGAAAGCCCAGGTCCTTTCTGGAGGGGAGCGCGTGCAACGTGCTTCGAAACAAAAATGAAAAGGAAGCATCTGTCCGTCTGCCCTGATGCCGAGCGTTTGGGTGGCCGATCCCTGCAAAAGTGTCCGCGTCGCCGCCTGTGCTTTAGGCCCAGACTGCACGTACGCAGCTCTCTGCCTCCCACATGCCCGTCTGCACGCTCTGCGGGACGCCGGTGCCCCGTGTTCCACCGCTCGGCCACCAGGGGACCTGTGGTCAGAATCACCTACGCGAGCACTTTGTTACCAACCAGCGTCCTAGGCGGAATCAGCTCACAGGATGAAGCTGCAGACGGGCCTCGGAGCAAACCTGCGGAAGGATGGATACCACACGAGGTTTCTTGAGCCCTGCCTGGCCAGATAGGCCAGTTGGTGAGAGCATCGTCCCGATACACCCAGGCTGGGGGTTCAATCCCTGGTCGGGGCCCAGGAAGAATCAACTGATGAATGCACCCGTAAGTGGAACCACAGAAGCCGATGCCACACTTTCTGTGGCTGCCTTCCCCTCTCTAAAATCAATGTTTAAAAAAAAAAAAAGATTTCTTAACTGTGAAACCAGTAAGAGGGAACCTGAAATGTAACATGCAACATAAAACTCATAAGAGGGAACTTGAAATTAGTATGGAAAGTAAAACTTGAAATCAGTATGGATTTATTAAGTGTCACCCCAGTAAGAGGGAACTTGAAATTAGGATGGAAAATAAAACTGACAGAACCTTTTTGGCAGAACAGCGCGACTGCAAGATGCAGAAAGGCACGTAGGTAAGGCGCGCGCACGCATGCGCAGGTGCATGCACTCGCGGGCGCGCGCGCACAGGGACGCACAGGCACAGACACACCGGCGGGACCAGCGGGAAGGACCGCGGACAGTACGGGCAGTACGAGATGACACCGCAGAGCCACATCGGCTGAGCATGAACACAGAGGTGCCTGTGCAGTAACAGAGCCAGTAAGTGCATGGAGGTCATTTTCGCATCCCCCCCGCCCCCTGCGCCGCGCCGTCCCTCCCAGGTGAGCGCCTTCATTCGCAGTCTGCGCTGCCCAGGAGATGCCCTGTTTCGTGGCTTTCCCTTCGCTTCACGAGCCACAGTTTGCCTGCCCTTTCCACTTAGACAGATACACCAACCTCTGGGAGAGGCTCCGAGGGTTTCGCTGCCAGGCAAGTTATTTGTTACAGTTACGTCCCCGACATCAAGATGTCTCACCATAAAGCCTGGAGCTCACGGTCAGAGCCGCTGGTATGCCCTGGAGTCCACGTCAAGGCCAAAGGCCCCCATAAAGCAGTTAGGCATCAACGTGGAGGGAGGGTGGACAGAGGGGTTGAATATCGTTGAAAAGGAAACTGTACCTTTTCTAGAAGAGAGAGGCATTTAAATAATTTTCCACCCGACCACAGAATTCACCCTCTGTACTGGGCACTCCCTTGCCGATCTCATTGAAAGGCAGATTCCGACCCGGGAGGCCTGTGGCAGGCGCCCAAGAGTCTCCTGCTCAGAGGAGCATTCGTTTGTCAAGCTGAAAAATAAAAGCGGAACGCCCAGCTGTATTTAAATTGGGGAGGGCTTCGTTCAAAAGAGAGGCTGGCAAATTGATCGACATCCAACTAAGTCAAAGAGAACTGTAAACGCATGGGACAGGTCAGGCGTGGACGCGGGAGGCAAGGAGAGATGAGTAATATCCTTCTGGCTCGGAAGCCCCGGGGGGCGAGAAGTGCTTGGGACCCGCTGGGGACACAGAAGTCAGGATGCTGCTGGGAGGAAAAGGAAGCACATGGAAGAGGAAGCAGCCAGATAAGGACTGGGAGAGACAAACAAGGGACTCGGGTGGGGAAACAGAGCGTGTCCTGGCAGTGTTCTCGGGAGCAACTTACAGCAGGGTCACTGGACGGAGAGAGAAGAGCCAGGCCTCTGCAGAGGCGAGCAAGTCAGTGTCCTCTGCGGGCCCATCTGATCACGAACGACCCCACCTCACCGTGCACTATTTCCAGTGCTTTCTCTCTGAAAGCCAGCGACCCGTCAGGGGAGAAATTAAGCTCAAGTGGAAGGCTGAGCAGGCTGAGCCTTCCTAACACAGATTCGACCTTCATCACGGCCTAACCTGCCATTCTGTGAAGAAAGAGCCACCGTGAGCAGGTGAGCAGGTCTGACGGAATACAGACCGAGGGGAAACGAAAGGAAGCCAAAATACATTGAAGGCCGATTGTGAGATGAGCAGCTAGTGCTATTATTGTAAAACAAAATATTTTATTAAACGAAATCTTGTCTCAGAGCCATCTTTCTGCAGGTTTGTTCTGAGGCCCATCTGTGGCGTAATCGTGGGAGCGGATTCTGCGTGGCCCGTGTGGCTCAGTTGGTTGCATCGCCATCCCATAATCCAAAAGGTCATGGGTTCGATCCTTGGTCAGGACCCATACCTGGGTTGTGTGTTCAATCCCCTATTGAGGCACCTGTGGAAGGCAACCCATCAATGTTTCTTTCCCTTTCTGTCTCCTTCCCTCCCCCTCTCTCTAACCTCAATGAGCATGTTCTCAGGTGAGGATAAAAACAAACAAATAAATAAATAGCCCTCGCTGGTCTGGCTCAGCGGATTGAGTGTCAGCCTGCGAACCAAAGGGTTGCCGGTTCCCAGTCAGGGCACCCGCCTGGGTTGCTGGCCAGGTCCCCAGTCGGGGGCACATAGGAGGCAACCACACATGGATGTTTCTCTCTCTCCTTCCTTTCCCCTCTACAAATAAATAGGTAAAATCTAAAGAACAAACCAACACACAAATACTTAATGGTCAAGAGAATGAACCTGCAAATACATGGGGCAGCATGAACTATTCGGGGTAGTTCAACGATGAGTTAAATGACGTCAAGGAAGGTGTTCTTACCTGTCAATGTAAATGCAGTCTGTGCCTTTTCTGATGTGCGTGAACTCAGAAGCAATTCCACATGCCTTCATGGGAGCAAACAATTATTCGTCTAAAGACATGTCTCCGTTGCTCTTTATGAGGAGGACCATTTCTGACGTTCACTGCGCCGTGCTGGGATGACAGAGGCGAGAGGCACAGAGAGATTTGAAATCGGTCCTTGAACTCGAGGTCAGCGTCAGCGGCTGCCTGTGGTTGGCCCGGCCCCCTCCCATCAGCACCCCACGCGAGGATTCAGAGGGAAGCATCGATTGAGAGGTTTCCAGGAAGGGTGACGGGGAGAGAGCGGCCGCACGGATGGGCTGCGCCGGACCCCACGGCACGGGCAGACATGCTCCGGGTCCCCTACAAAGCTCTCAAAGGGCAAAAGTGTCTGTGCCCCCTCGTTCAGCATTGAACTCCCGCTCCGGGGAATTCAACAGCAGATCTTCCACGCGATGAATGGGTTTTGGATCCAGGCTTAGGACCCCAGGGGCCTGATTCGGGGCTGCTGTGGGCCTGGAGTTCACCTGAAACAGGAGAGTGTGGATTCGGAAGGAACCTTGCCTTTTCTGCCAAAACACAGCAGAAATTTGGGGATGGAGAAATAGGGCTTGAGAGTGTAACGTCAGCTCATCACCTTGAGACAGCGAGTCCGTGAGCTCAGCCTTCTCTGACTGAGGGGGCCGGAGACAAGGCCGAGCAGGGAAGGAGGGGGCGGGAGTGCCCCGAGGCGAGGAAGAACACTCAGCTGGCATGACTGTTCCGATTCCAGCGCCTTCCACGCGCTGGCAGCACCGGGGACCTCGCCTCTTGCGTCTCACCCCCACCCTTGCGGCTCATCTTTTCGTGTCTCGTTTATGTGTGAGGCATGCCAGGCGGGGAGGAAACCTGTCTAAGGTCACGGGTTGGCAGGCCAGGCCCAAGGCGCCGTAAACACTGCTTCCGGGGGGGGACCTGAGATTCATATCCCTGTCACTGGGAACATCTACAAACTAGTCAGACTGAGGAAATGCACCTTCTTGCCCCACCACTGTGTCGCAACAAGGAGCCCGCTTTGCAGAAGTTGGAGGCAGGGCACAGACGGCCACATGTGATGTCCTGGGACTGTAACTGCAAGTTCAAGGAAGGGCATGGGGGACAAGGTGAAGCGAGGGAACAGCAGGCACATGTTGCCTATTTTAAACTTGCTTCCCATTCGGTCCCCTTTTGTAGGACAGTGTATTAACATGGTAAAGAAATGACTGCTCTTTCCGGGGGGGCTGTATGCGAGGCAGCCCTCGTTGAGGTGAGACGTGTCTGACGCATTGCAGACATCGAAATAAAGGAACGACATCCTCTCGTGAACCACAGACTTGGCTAATTTTGAAATGACTGCTTCACGGGTGCTCCGGCGGCTGTGAGAAGAGCGTAGGAAACCCACGTTAACCTCAGGGGCGGGTCTTGTGGTTAGAAGGACTGTGTGCTGGTCGATAACCCGACCAGAGGCCGACGCGGTGGTGCCCACTGCAGACACAGCGACGGGGCACAAGCTGCCAGTCAGTGCAGGGGGGCCTCCCGGTTTCCCTGTCGGCCTCCCCAGGCTTTGAGGCGCTTGGTGTCTGCTGCCTTTGGTGGGACATCTGGAGTAAGCCACGTGTGAAACCTGTCTCTCAAACTTGTATCATTTCTTTAGTCTGTAACGATGGTCAGAAAATTTGTTCATAAGGGACCACGTAGTAAGTATTTTAGGCTTTGCAAGGCACACGTTCTCTGTCAAAATTACCCAGTTCTGCCATGGGCGTTCCAAAGGAGCCATCGACAGGAGGGAGGTGAATGGGTGTGCTGTTGTACCAATAAAGCTTTATTGACAAAAACAGACAGCTGGTGCTGGGGTCACGATGTGCTAATCCCTAGTCTTTTCTATGAAAGTAAGGACAAAGACATGATAATAAAAGAAATATTTACGTGGAACATATATAATTTTAATAACCAATGTTATTCAAAAATAGAATGATTAAAAAAAATTTTTTAATTGATTTTAGAGGCTGTTTGTCTCCCTCCCTTCGTTTCTCTCTAAAAAAATTAGTAAATAACATCTTTTTTTAAGGAAAGAAATATTTGATGGGCTTTTGTCATGTGTATTTAAAGAAGATTCGATTGTGCTTTAGAGAATAAGAGAACTTAGGAGACATGTTGGATGGAGAAGCACGTAGAGCGTTGGTGATCTATGGATAACCTGCAGCACAGTGGAAGGACCGAGAAAGCTCTGAAGGGAAACAGGCTCTTCATTGCCCATTGTTGGGGATGGCCCTGCTGGGCACTTGCGTGTTCTGCCTGAGAAACGCAGCGGACAGCGGCGCTGCTGAGCGGGCGGGCCAGCGAGCTCCCGCCGCAGCCGCGCCTGCCTCCCTCTCCGAGGGAGCGGTGACGCGAGTCCGGGCCCCTGCCACCTGCTGACCCCCCAAGCTCGCCTCGCGCTGTGGTCCTCACAGCAGGATCAGCGGGCGGGCAGGCAGACTGAGCCTGGAACAGGGATACGGACGCAAAGAGAGACGGAGGAGTCATGCCCGTTCCGTCCTAAGGCACGGTGGCCGCTTCCCTGGCTGGCACCCTGCTGTCAACGGCCCCACCTGCCCCACCGTTCCCCCTTTCTCCCACTGCTTGACACGGGCTGAGTCCACAGCGTGATGCCGGCGTCGTTAGTTGGTCTCACCAGACACCCTGCCCAGTGAGGGCCTCCGCGCTACCACTGAATGCAGGTGATTGCCCTCGGGACACCTGTGCATCGTAAAAACCACGGTGTTAAAAGAGCCCATCGTGACAGGGCAGACGTCCCCTGTACTTCACAGAGAGGAGCCTGGCTGCACTCGCCCACCCTGTGATAAGGTGGCTGTCACCGCTGACGGGCCTCGTGCGCGGCAACTACGCCCCGCGTGGCACGCTGAGCAGCAGACATCGCGTCTGTGCGTTCGTTCCTCAAGTCCGTGACCAAGTCCAGTCCTGAGGAAAAAGCCAGACAAGCCCGAAGGGGGCTCCTTTCCCCAAAATACCTGACCGGTCCTCTTTCAAACTGCCCAGGTCATGAAGACAAGGCAGGGAAACTCCCAGGACCCAGACACTGCGCCACAGCGACCGCTAGATGCCCATGCGTCCGGCGACCAGAAGTGGGCAAATCCACGTAAAGTTGTGAGTTTAATTACTAGCAAGATACTAATGCTACTTTCTTAGTTTTGACGAAAGCACTGCAACTATGAAAGATACATTCTGGGTGGGGAGACTGGGCAAAAGGTATACAAGCCCCCCATTTCCTTGGCAACTTTCCGGTAAATCTCAAAAATTTCCAAAATAATAGAAACTTTATTTTTTTTTAAAAGTTCGCCATGGGTATTGCCTATGGCCCTTCTGCAGTGTGTAATTATGCAAAAGTACGGAATTATCGTGATCGGTTAAGGTTGTAGAAATTTCGTACGTGTGCCCAGAAGGAATCTGGTCCTTGTAGTAAAATTCATACCACCTTGAGACAGTTGCCCTCCGCCACTTCCTGATATTCTACTGCTAGTCAAATAACTCCTACATTCCTTGAAGTTCAGGCCAATGGATCCATTGAAACAAATATTTTGGCCTGCAGCCAGGGGAGGAATTTCCTGAATTCAGATCAGCAGGCCTCCAAGCGGCAGTGGCTCCCAGGGCCCCTCCTTGCCGCAGCGCCTCAAGTATTTCAGCTCTAAGAATGCACAGACGGTCCCTTGTCCTGGGCGTGTGCGGCTGGGATTGATAGGTGGGGTGAGGGAGGGAATGAAATGACCTGGACCCAGGTCCCGCAGCGAGCACGCTCTGCCGGCTGAGTCGCTTTATTCCACAGTTCGGAAAGAGCCGGTCAGAAGTGCAAGTTCACGCCCCTTTGCTGAGAGCTTCATACAAGTACCTTTATGATTTTTTCTCTCCATGTGTGGTGCTGGAAAGGCCTTCTGCGACCATGCGTGATATCAGGCGGAGGCAGCTGAAGCTTTGCTCTGCGCTCAGGAAAAGCAGTGTTGGCGAAGCCATGGAACTCTTGCATACGGAATTAGTTTTGGCTGCTTTAAGTGGCTCCGTGTTGGCTTTCACTAGTACCCCCTGCAGGAGGCAGGGGGCTCAGGGAGTGCATTTTCATACTGCCGTTTAGTTGGCAAAATGATCGCAAGGTTAAGAGAGACCCTGTTAATTGCAATAGTAAAGTCTTCCCCCTCCCCCCTGCCAAATTATCTCGTATCTTTACGGCTTCCGTGCAGGACAAGCCTTTCCCCCAGGCACCCGCGGGGAAAGCAGATAACCAGTCTGCTCTCCAGCTCCTTAAAATTAGCGGCCTGAGCTGTGGGGCTTTGCCCTCAGTCCTCCAAAGGAATGGTGCCTTGGAGCAGCTGACCACGGCTTCCATCTGTGTGTCTGCAAGAAGCTGACTCATGCTCCTCAAGGTAACAGGTCCTGACTCCCGAATCTGGAACTGTTACGCTACTTGGAAAACGGGTCTTGGCCCGTGTGGTTACGTTTGGGATTTTGAGATGAAGAGGTTACCCTTCATTCTCCAGTGGGGCCCTACAGGGGCCTTGAGCTAGTGTCTCTGTAGGAGGGTGGCAGAAGGCGCCTGGACCCAGGCAGACGACAAGCACGCGTGGGTGACCAGAGGCAGGGATGGGAGGGATGCAGCCACCAAGCCAGGGGCGCCAGCGGCACCAGACCTGGAAGGGGCAGGGCATGAATTCTGCCCTGCTGACCTTGACTTCAGACGTCTGGCCTCTGGGAAGAAAAAAAAAAAACCAAACCAAAAAAACCCTCTTGTTTTAAGCCGTTTATGGTAACTCGTGACAACAGCCAGCCGTAAGAATCAAGCAGTATCCCAAGGGCACCTCCGATTTCCACGTGCCCAAAAGAAACTCATGATTGTCTTGCCTCACCTGTCCTCGGGCCTCTCGTTGCTACGCCAGCCACTCAACTCAGTAACTTCAACCAGAAAGGCTCTTGTTTTGGACGCCCCCCCATCCCACCATACGCACACACTATGGACAGGGAAGCTGGGGCCCAGGCTGGGGGCGAGGTTCAAAACGAGCCAGACTGAGCAACTTCTACACTCATTGACAAGGTTTCAGCTTCCCCTCAGAAAAACATTCCTTGGCTCACGGTGCCCACCCAAGGAACCCCCGCCCCACTTCCTCTCGGCTTTCAAGATAATAGCTCAGTTGTTCCGTCCTGGGTGTGCTTGGAGATACTTCAGAGGGGAAAAAAAATGGGTGGGGAAGAAACAAGAGTTTTATTTCTGTGTCCCTCTGCAATTTCCACAATTGAAGATGAAAAATTAAAAAAAAAAAAAATCCCCTCTGGTGTTCTTGACTGTTTTTTCTTCCCTTCTCTTTGCTTTGTCTCCTGCTGAAACCTGGCAGGCGAAGGCCCTTGTGCCGTGAATTGCACTCTAATTGTTTCATGCCCACTGGTTGCTTTTTCTTCACAGCTCCAGTTAATGTTCCATATTTCCTGCATCCTTCACATTCCTGCCGGACCTCTCCCAGGATGGGGCCTAAAAAATGCTCCACAAATCCATGCCCATTGGCTACTTTGTAAAAACCAAACCAAACCAAACCACAAGACCACCCCAAACAAAAAAGACCCTGGAAAATAGCCAATGTCTTTCTAAAACTGTATTTTGCAATATACAGTTTTTTAGTATTATTGTATGTATTTTAAAAGAGTAGCTCCAGCTAGGTACCCCCTCTTAAGTACTGATTTGAAAAGATAGGTGTTGTATTTTATATATATATATGTATATGTGTGTGTGTGTATATTTCATAAAGTGGATTAGGTATTGATTATTCTTTGAAAGTTGGTTTACTTTGCCTTTTATTAATTCATTCACTATTGGTAAACATTTATATTAAAAATGTTTAGTCCTGGCTGGGTAGCTCAGTTGGTTAGAGCGCCGTCCAGATACACCAAGGTTGTGGGTTCAACCCCCAGTCAGGGCACATAAAAGAAACCACCAGTGAATGCATAAAAATGTGGACCAATATATTGATGTTTCTCTCTCTCTCAAAACATCAAGTAAAAAATATGCTTTAATCACCGTGTACTTAGTCTCTTCTGGTTCCCAGCAGGCAACTTGGCCCGTTACAGACCCCATTTTAGACAGCATTTCTAGGGACAGAAGAATTGGAGCTCCAACACACCTGAAGGAGCACCCGTTTTGGTAGCAAAGCTTCCCCACCTGTAGGTTTCGGCCCCTCTCACCTGCACGGCAGTGTGTGCGTGCAGGTCCAGGGAGCCTCCCCGTGCGGCCCAGTGTGTGACCTTCTCACAGAGCAAGGTCCACCCATTTGCTCCGTGGAAACTGCCCTCCACTGGGGGACAGAAAGGGAGGGATGGACAATAATGGGGTCCTGGCAGGGGAGGGCCACACGTGCTTCAGGGGACTGGGCTCGGCGGCCTCAGGCCCGCGGTTTCACCCCTCTGGGGCAGCGGGTGACGCGGCCCCGGGGAAGTGGGCCCGGGGGACCCGAGGCCGTTTATGTAATGTGCTTGGCGCACAGCTTCCCTGGGAACACGATTACTACTTCCTAGCGGCTGTGGCTGCTTTCTTCCTCAGTCAAAGGCGTGGGGCCCTCGGATGCAAGCTCCAGACATGGGGTGCACGAATAAAGTAACGGTGCTGGCACAAGCCGGGACCCCGGGGCCTGTCCCCCGCTGCCCTGCCCGGAAGGAAGTCTCTCCCTGCAAGGCCTGTAAATATTGCAACAAACAATGTGCAGGAGCAAGCAGGCCCTTAGGAGGTGGGGGAGGCCAGGAGATGGGCGGGGGCTAGGGGAAGGGGGTGAGGCTTCCAGCTTTCATCGCGGGACCAAGATCGGCCGCTAAGTTAAGTCCCAACGTTTACAGAAACAGCAACTAGAAATCAAGATGATGAACACTGGTGACTAAGGGCCAGGTCCTTTGGCCAGCGCCCCTTTAACAGCCACCACAGCTGGGAGTTTGAATTCCTAAGGACCCTCACTCGGTCTCGTGGTGGGTCAACCAGGAAATGGCTAAACTTGCCTTCTTCCAAAAAATACCACAATAAAAGGTGTGCTGGGAAGCTCGGCGCTACCAGTGTGAAAGGTGAGAGCAAAATTTTGGCGCTCCATCCTCCACTGCATTTTAGAAATTGTTTTTCTTTGTTAGAAAATGAATTTGTGTTCTATTCCCTAAAGAGGATGAGCTATGGATGACATTTCCGATGGCGGGTTCAATGCGCCTTTTCTTCACTGATTCCGTCATTCGCTGCTGATGAAGTGACAGCAGACCTCCCTTTCATTGCACCGACCGCCTGTCCAAGGATAGACGCCGCATGTGTCACTCACGCAGCGGAGGCTCTTCAATGCCCCCAAGTCGTGGCTGCCGGGTGCTGCTCTGCCCGTCCGGAGGACTACATACCCGCCTCCCCGTTCCCTGGGCAATAAAGCCGAACATGCCAGGAGTGCGTGTTCCACACAGCCGGGGGGTCCCCGGCTTTCCCCGAGAACCTGGGAGCTGGACCCTGACAAACGCTCGGCTCTCAGCAACGCCAGCTCGCTTGGGAGTTCTTTGAAAAGAAAGCCGTCACCGCGAGAAGTCCATGCTGGTTTGACGTGGTGTGAAACTCTCTCCAAAGGGGCCAACATTGATCAGTTGCGGGGATGCCTTTCAGTCGTAAGACGTTGCTCAGATTTCCACGAGATGTTTGACGGGGGTCTCGCGATGACGGGAGGGACACGATGTCGGATCCTGGCTGTGATGGCCGCACAGGGCTCTGCAGTCAGCGATGGAATTCCAAATGTCAGTGGAAGATGTGCGTGGGTCTGACAGGTGCGCATCTACCTGCCACAGGCCACGCAGGGCTTGGTCAAGTCCCTTTCAGGATGCTTATTCATACATAGACGACAGCCTTATAAGCAGTTAAATGCTGTGAAGTGAGGAGGGAGGCCTCATGGGAGGATTAAAAAAAAACCAAACAAACCTGAGCAAGATGATGTTAAGGATGAATGTACATTTGCACCTCAGTTTAAGAAATAAACAGTACTACCCTTTGGCGCGCCAGGTGGGTCACCTGATCCCGTTTACACAATGAACATAAAAGGTGAAAGGCAACTTTGGCTGCGGAGGATGGAGACAATGAAATCGGCTGTCTCTGCTTTCATGGATCCGGTGGCCTGAATTGCAGCTCTGGGCGAGAACTGAGACTGAAGTCAGTACCACCGTCGGGGTGGGTGGAGGGGGGCAGGTGGCTGCTTTGGGAAAAGGGGGCTTCCGGAACCTCGAGGTGCCTGTGTGTGGTCCTTTACTGTGGGGCTTATCACAGGCATCCACCCTGGAAATGGAAGTTTTTTATTTGGAGACGATCACAGATTCTCACGCAGATGGAAGACATCATCCTGGACCATCTCTGCGGGCTGCACCCTGCCTCTCCCACTCGTAACATCTTGCAAAAATATAGCACAGATACCTTAACAGTGACGCCATGACCCAACCCACCGAGCGAATTCAGGCCCCGCCCGGACATGCACTGCTCTGTGGGTGCGTTTAGTTCTGTGCCGTTTAGTCATTCCTGGGAGGCCACCGCAGGTAAGGGGCGCTAGAGATGGAGCCTGGGAGGCGTAGGCTCCTGAAGTCTCCGTTTAAAAAGGAAAAAGAAACGAAAACAAAACCACCCCGCCTCAGTCCCGTCACTAGAGGCGTTCAGGACCGTGAAGGCGGGAAGGTCCCCGGGGCAGGGAGCGCTGCTCAGCCGGCACCCGTGCTCAGGAAACGTGCACCCTTGCTTGACGTGCCTGGACGCGCAGGGCGGCCCACGGCGTGCACGGGCGTCCCCGGACCGCTGAAGAGGGATCCCAGTTCAGGCTCCTCGTCCTGCGTCTGCACTGGACGAGCCCGAGCAGGGGCTCGGGGACCTCGCCCTCTGTCCAGTGCGGTCCTTGCCTCCTGCTCCCGGCGCCACCACCTGCTCCAGGTCCCCGGCCAGAGCTGCGTGGAGGAAACAGGTGTCCAGCTACACAGCTACGAACGACAATACAAAGTTGTTGTTTGCAAAGCATGCAAAATACATACCGAGGCAGATGTGTCTTTATTCCGGACTTTTTAGGGAAGTTGAACAGGAGCGGGAAGAGGTGGCACCCGTCCCATTCACACACATTCAGTAACGCCAGACCAGCACCTCCCCTTTGTAGGGGATGCCGCCGTGGGTCACCAAGTCCTGGTGACAGAATTCCATGAACGTGACAACAGGGTTCGAAGGGGAACACTGTCTGGGACCTAACGATAAGAAAGGCCGGCAAGAGGCCATTCCTGTCTGGGTTGAGCGCTGTAGAAGGGAGTCTGCGGAACGACGGGCAGACGTCCCTCCTGCGGACAGGTCCAGCGCGGGGTCCTGGCTGCGGGGGGCGCCCCTTCCCGAGGGCCGGGGCAGCGTGGGCTCGCGCAGAGCGCGCCAGCGACCCGCGGCGCCGGCGCCCTGAACTTGGGGCCAGGTGCGTCCGCGCGGGACCGGCGCGCGGCTCCCGCCCGCTTCCGGCCTCACCTGCGCGGCCGCTCGCAGCCCGCGGTCCGCGCCAACAAAGGCGGCGGCGCAGGGCGGGCCGCGCGCTCCAAGATGGAGGCGCCGGGGGCTCCGGCCTCCGCCCGTCCCGCCTCGCGCGGGCGCTTCCGCCGACTCACCTGCCGCGCCCCGCTCTCCCGGGAGGCGGCTGACACGCCCCGAGTCTCCGCGGGACACCGGCGCCCGCGCGGGACGGGCGGGGCCTCAGCCAACGGCCCGGCCCCCCCGCCCCGGCCGCCGCCGAGCGCGCGCCCCCCGGCCCGGGCGAGCAGCGCGCGTCCTGAGCGCGCCCCCTTCCCGCCCGGGGTACCTGGGGAGCCCCGAGCGCGCGCCCGGGAGCGTCTCTCCGCCCCGCCCCCCGCGCGGGCACCTCGCCGGGCCCGAGCGCGCCCCGCCCCCTGCCCGCCCGGCCGCGCGAGCCCCCCGCGCCCCGGCCCGCCGCCCCGCGCCCCGCCCCGCCCCGCCGCCGGCCCGCCCCCTCCGGGCCCGCCCTCCCCGCCGCCTGCCCTCCCGGCTGCCTCCCGGCCCGGCCGGCACTTTCCTCTCAAGTTGCAGCGCAAGTTCGCCAGTGGCCGGAGGCAGGGCGGGCCTCCGGAGCCTCTTCGCCCTCGGCCAGCCGGGGCTCCCCGAGTGCATGGGCGCGGGCCGGGTGGGCCCGGGGGGCTGAGGGGCCGCGCAGCCCGCGCGTCCCGCGCCATGGAGGGCGCCGAGCCCCGCGCGCGGCCCGAGCGCCTGGCCGAGGCCGAGGCGCGGACGGCCGACGGCGGGCGCCTGGTGGAGGTGCAGTTGAACGGCGGCGCCCCGTGGGGCTTCACCCTGAAGGGCGGCCGCGAGCACGGCGAGCCGCTGGTCATCACCAAGGTAAGGCGACCGCGGGACCCGCACGGTGACAGCCCGCAGGCGGGCGGGGTCGCGGAGGGGGTGGGGGCGCCGGAGGAAGCGGCACGATCGCGCCCCCGGCCCCCGGCCCCCGGCCCCCGGGCGCGCGTGTGCTGGGCTCCCCGGTGGCGAGCTGGGCTCCGGCACTCGCGGAGGTGTGTGGTCCGGGCGCCACTCCCGCCGCGCAGCGGCGGCTTCCAGCCCCGCTGGCTCCCGGAGCCTCGCAGAGTTTAAATGGCTTCTGTTCCGGGTCCCCTCCCCTCCCCCTCCGGGAAGGGGCCCGGCAGGGTCTCTTGTCACTCTGGGTCTCGCCAGCGGCGGCGGCCCGCACCTGTGGGGCTGTCCAGAGGTCGGGCCGAGACGCTCCCGCGTGCCCAGGGGTGGGCACAGCCGCCCCGCCGTGTCGGCCTCTGGGAACCCCTGCGTTCTGCACCCCTCGGACCTGTGCGCTGCTCCCCGGGAGGCGCAGGGCCGCCGCTGCTGCCCGCCCCGCGTCTCGATTCCCATCAGCCCATCAATATTTACTGACTTCGGCTTCCAGTTCCGTGGCGCTCTGCAGAGCCGCGCGGACGTGCCGAAAGTTTTCAGCCGCCTTTGTCAAAGTGCCGTTGGGCTCCAACGAGAAGGAATTCCTGATGTGTCTCAGTGCGAGTGTGTGTGGCGAGCGTGGGGCGTGAGGCTCAGAGGCGCTCCTTTAGGACTGAATTTCCTGGTGTTGAAACAGAACCCCCCCCCCCCGCCCCCCGAAATGGTCCAGCCGAACCTGTACCAGTCTGTAAAAACACGCCACCAACCCATCTATCGTCCAGGTTTCTTCGGGGAAAAGTGTGGATTGGTCGGCTTCTTGGGGAAGGGTTGGGCCGGGTCATTGGTAGGGACAAAGGTCCCTTTACAATGTAAAAATTCTTGGCTCCTGGAAGCCTTTGAAGGTGACCTACCGGTCTTCTCTGCTTTCCTGCGTCGCCAGGGCAGGAAGAAATCTGGCGACTGCTGACCCACCCCTCCGGTGAATGAATTGGGGAAGTCGTGTGGCTTTGTCATTCAGAAAAGAAAGGAGACACCACACTTCTCTCCTCGGCCTTTTCTCTCCTGTTTCTCCTTCCCGAACTCGGGCCGGTGAGGGGAGGCTTGGGTAGGTGGAGCCTGACTTAATCTTGAGCCGGGCTCTGTGGAGACATGGTGTGTAGGCCTGGCACAGGACGCTTTGCCCGCGGGACCACTTTTCCTGGTTACTGGTGGGGTAAAGCGTCTACGGCCTGTGCCTTTTAAGAAAGGTGTTACGCGGCCTTTCTGATGGTGAAAGGTGAAAAGGTACTGGGTAAACTACTCAGACCTTTACCATTTCAGGGGTTCCTGGGAAGAAAAGATGCACATGTGATTCAACCTACAGGATGCGGGAAAAGGAGGGTTGCCGTTTTTCGGTGTGCAAAATAACCATAATTAATACGAGAATAAATTCTGTTTTGTGCACTCACTACTGGAAACCTACTTTGGCCCCACCCCTGTGTCTTTTGCCGATGTGCCTTTATACCATATGCAAGTAGTTGTAAAACATCGTTTCAGGTGAAGTCTGGCTTTTTGGTCTTACATGGTGTGAGAGAGATGGAAGTCCCTTTAAAATTTAGCTGTTCTAGCCCTGGCTGGGTGGCTCCCTTGGTTACAGCGTCGTGCCCATAAACCAAGGTTGCAGGTTCGATCCCCGGTCACGGCATGTTCAAGAATCAAGCAAGGAATGCATAAATACGTGGAGCAACAACTTGGAGTTTCTCTCTCTCTCTCTCTCTCTCTCTCTCAAAAAAAAAAAAAAAAGGTTGGTTGACCAGAAACTAGATAAAGGGACCCCAAGGCACCTTCTCCTTCGCACAGGTACCCCAAGTTCTTTTTCTTTTAAAGACTTTATTTTTAGAGCGAGGGGAGGGGAGGGGACACATGGATGTGAGAGAGAAACATGGATCAGTTGCCTTTTGTATGAGCCCTGGTCAGGGATTGAACCCACAGCCCAGGCATGTACCGTGACCGGGAGTCGAACCGGGGACCCTTCGCTTTGTGGGACGGCACCCAGCGAACAGAGCTGCCCGGCCAGGGCCCGGCTGCCTGCTTTTTATAGCTGCCTCGTGGAGGTGTGCGGCTTCCTTGCCTCGGATGGAGAGGACTCGCAGCAGCGTGGGGCTCCTCTCTGAGCTCCCGCGCGTGCCTGCCGGTGCTCACCCCAGTGCTCACTCACACGCGAACCCCCACGTGGGGTCGCCAGCGTGCTCTCTCATACCTGTCTTCTCTCCTGGGTCGTGTATTAGGGATGCTTGCTGACCGTTCAGCCGCTGGTAAGTAACACTCACGTCAGTCGAAGAGGATGAAGGAACGTGCGGCCGCTTGTAACCAGTTCCAGAAAGCAAATGGACTTTGTCTGTGATGAAGACTGGGGACAATGGTTTCACCTCCGGAATTTGGATTAATCCGAGCTTCGACTCTTTCCCTATAGCTACAGGAAAATCTTCAGGGCTCATTAGATAGTAATTCTTCTCACGGATTTTGCGCATTTTTTTAAAACCGGCACCCAAGGATATGTTTATTGATTTTACAGGGAGGAAGGGAGAGAGACCGGGGGTGGGGGGGTGAGGGGGGGAGAGAGGTGTGAGAGGGAAACATCGATCGGTTGCCTCTCACGTGCCCCGACTGGGATTGAACCTGTGACGTGGGTATGTGCCCCAACTGGGAATGGAACCCGAAACCTTTTGGTATATGGAACGATGCTCCAACCAAGTGAGGCAGCCGACCAGGGCTCACGAAGTTTTGCTTTACAAAAGTTTGTCGTCAACCCTGACTGGTGTGGCTCCGCAGGTTGTGTGTCATCCCGCAGACAGAAGGTTCGCCTCGCCGGTCCCGGGTTGGTTCCTGGTTGGGGCGCGTTGCTGGGTTGTCGGCCAGCTGCCCTGGTTGGCGGTGCGTGAGACGCAACCGATGGATGTTTTACTTGCACGTTAATGTTTCTTTCCCTCTTTTCCCTCCCTTCCCCTTTTGCTAGAGGTCAATAAATAAAACCTTAAAAATAAAACCGAACGGGGAGGCGCGCCCTGCAGGCTGCTCCCTTCCCCCACCTGCAGACGAGAGGTGGCGTAGCCCAGCTTATAGATGTGCCCTGAGGCCACACAGTCCTGGCAGGTCCTCAGAAGGACCTTGAGGACCAGGTCGTGACCTCGGATGTTCCTGTCGTCTGCCCAGGCAGTGCCGTCTGCTCCTGGGTGAAATCGGTTGCATTGCCATATGGGATGGCTCTTGTCTCGTCCGTTGGACGCCAGGCTTTGAACCCTGAGCCTGTTGAATGCGGGGCTGGGTAATCCTTGGCGTGCGGATGGTGAGCGGCACCCCTGGCCTCTCCCCGTGGGCACCCCCTCTCCCGCTGTGACAGCAGAGAAGACATCTCCGGACTGCCCCATGTCCCCCGGCTGCGCAGTCGCCCTTGCCGTGTTAAGCGTGTACCTTCCACCTTGGCTGTGGGGGAGGATACCGCTTTTAAAGCCCGTGACTCACTCTCTCTGAAGACACTGGCCTCATAGGATCTCCTGGTTGTGGTTGGAGGCCCCTGGCGCGGCCAGGGATCGCGGAGAGGCCTGTTCTCGTCTCAGGCTGCAGCCGTGATAAAAGGCTTTATTTACCTAGTAAAACACAAACAGATACTTGCTTCCTCTGCACTTTTGTAGCTGGAACGAGGAAACCGAGCAGGAACTGCGCAGCGCTGTTTTATGAGCGCAGGGGGCTGGCTGCTGGGGAAGGACAGGCTTTCTCTGGGTCCGGTGTGAAGGGCCTGGGGTGGCCTCCTTGGAATCGGAAGCCTCTGCGCGAAGTGCCCCCAGGCCGCCGCGGCAGGGGCCCTTGTCCTAGGGCCAGGAAAGGCAGCACCCGCTTGTCCTTGCTGCTGTCTTGGGGCTGGCGGGCAGTAGGGGGCCCAGCCACGTCCCTGTCCTGCCGAGCCTCTGGCCTGTTTGTATTTCCGGGACTGCCCTCGCAGGAGGACCTCTCCGGACCTGTAAGTACACATGCCACAGAACAGGCTACCTCAGCCTATTCCTCTTCCCGTCCCCTCGGCAAAGGCCGTCTTCTGTGGTGGGGAGGAATGCGTGTGTGTTGGGGGGGCGGGGTGATTTCTAAACTGTCACCGGAGGGGCCAGGAGTCCAGGCAGCATTCAGTGCCCCAGCTGGGTGTCAGCCGGCCCCCTGCGGCCTCAGGAATGCCGGTCAAGGGGAAGGAATGAAGCCCCGGCCTCTCCTTCCAGCCGTTCCCAGAGTCCCCTCTGAGGGTGCCAGAGCCTTCGTTGGAGCCCTCAGAGGGGCCTGGCGGCTTCCGATTTCAGGGCGCCTTTGGGGGACGCGGAGCCGCCCTGGAGCGGGTGGGGGAGCTGTGGGTTGGGATGCCCTCCAACCTGCCTCACCTTCCCAGAGGCTTCCAATTGTGGGAACGCTTCACTGCATGGGAGACAAGGTCCTTCCATCCTTCACAGTTTGCATACTGCAGGCGGATGGAAGGGGGTCAGGGTATGGGGTGGGGGGCGGTCACACAGCCCGGGAGCCCATGCGCTGGGTCAGTCACGGCCAGATCTCCAGGCAGCGGATCGCGGAAGGGCCTCCGTGGCGGGTACAGTGGGAGGCAGTGGCTCGCGACGTACTGTCCTTGCAGGTTTGAGAAGGAGCTTCCCTGTACGGGGCCGTGCCGCCCTGGGTGACCTGGGGGCCCTGATTGATCGGGACAGGTTGTCCCAATGCACCGATATTTGCCCCCCCAAGATCCACGTCCTTATCAGTGATCAGTGATGGCTTGGAGAATGAAGGGTCTGTTGCGCTGAGCTGGGGCTCGGGCTGAGGGAGCGCAGCCTCTCCGGGGTTCGGCCGCCTTTCTGGGTGGGGCGCCCCCCGTGAGATGCTGCCCCGGGGTTGCTGCTGCTTCTGCGGGGCCCGGCGGACAGAAGCGGCGGCGGCGAGGGCCGGGCCCCCGCCGTGCAGCCAGCCCCGGTGCTGTGGGTGCTGCAGTCTCGGCCACAGCCGGATGCGTGTGAGGCCCATTTGTATGGAAGAGTTACGAAAAAAGAAAAGGCGAGTTTTCTTCCTGTGCTGAGAGACCCTTTCGGTTGCCAGACCGGCCTTGCCAGTCGGCACGGAAGCCTCTGTGTGTCTGCGGCCCTGCCCCAGCCCGCACCTGCCTTGGCCGGGCGCGCTGCCCCAGCTGCTGCGCAGGGGGCTGGGTGCAGGGTGGGAAACCGCCAGGCAGCCTCCGGCCCCATCCGGGGCCTGGGGCCTGGGGCCTGGGGCCTGGGGCCTTGGGGTTCCACTGGTGGAGAAGCCTTTGGCGTCGACAGTGACTCATCTAGAAATGCAGAGCCTTGTGCCGTGTGAAAGAAAAGGGCTGCCATCCTGGGCCGCACATCCGCTTCTCTACGATGACGAATGGGCTCTTCGGGGTTCAGTTCTGAGTGTCTCTTCCCATGTCCTAAGAGTCGCCAAAGCGAGTTTGCCGGGGAGGGAAATGGAGAATACCGGGATGGCCCAAGGGGCGGGGAAGGAGCGCTTCCCCCCGGCTCGCAGAGCTGGGGTTTCTGAACTCACCTGCCTGTCTCGTGGCCAGAGGAATGTCTGCCTGCTTGCGGGAGGCTTCAGTGTGGAAGGCGCTGGGAGGTTGTCCTCGGGCCAAGGTTGTTTTGTCTCAGCTCGCAAATAAACCAGGCTTGTGGGTTGCTTCCGGGCTCCGCCGAGCTTTTCTTGGACGCTGGGCACAGGGTAAACATTCGGCAGGATCATTTAAGGATTTGAAGGCCGAACAGACATTTTATTCAGGTCTTTCTTCTTTTCCTTTCAAACCCTGTCGCCAGGCGGGAGGCGGCCCGTGGAGCAGAAATTCCACAAGACCGTCTCCCGAGCTGACCTTTCACCCGCATGAAGGATTGGGAACGAGCTCACGGGTGCATGCTGCGCTGTTTGGTCTTTTTTTCTCTTTTTTTAATGGGATAAAATTTACTTATTTGTTTATTTATTTAAGAAGTGGGGGAAGGGAGGGAGAAAGAGAGCGGGGGAAAAACATCAGTGGGTTGCCTCTTGTTCACACCCTGACCAGGAACCTAACCTGCAACCTAGGCAAGTGCCCTAACTGGGACTTGAACTGGCAACCTTCACGTTGTGGGACAATGCTCAGTCCACTGAGCCCCACGCGTCAGGGCTCTTGGGTGTCTTTAAAATATTGCCAGTGCCCAACGCAGGACGTATATTCTGGAAGAATTGTTTCCGTTACCTTCTTGGAGCAGATATTTGTGTTGTCCTGTGGTAGATTCAGCTGGTTCTGTTCAACCCTGTGAATGTTAGAGCTTCTCTTCTGAGAGAATATAGCTTACTTAGCAGAACACTAGAGCTTCATTAAGAAAGTGATTGGCCTAAGCCTCTTTTAGGTGCAAACAAATCTGGTGGCTCTGGAAAGCCAGGATGTTCTGAAGTGCAAAGCAAACCTATCACTTTTTACCTGAGCTGGGTTGTTTTTTTCTCTCTTTTTTTTTTGGTTTTCATTTTTATAATCTCTGTGGTATTTAGTTGTAGGGAATGTCAGCCGCCTCCGGTGGATGGGAATGGGAGGGAAAGTTTTGCAGATTATCTTTCTTTTGGGCAAAAGGGACTAAGATTTTCAGATCAAAGGCAAAATGTGAAGGTCCCCCAGAGCCCAGGCCGGGGAGGGTCTGAGAGATTTCAGAGCAACATTTTTACTTATTCATAGAAGGAGAGGGACCAAATGTTAGTGTATCTTTCTGAGTTTTGTTTTTGTTTTTATCAGAGGGGTACCCAGGGCAGTGGAAACAATCAGACAATCCCTCAGGCTTGTTGTTAGCATACCAGCTCATTTCCTGTTCCCTAGAGACAACCACTGAAACTTTGTAGCCGATTTCTGCTGGCATTTGCCCACCTTCTGGACTGTTGCTACTTTGGTTTGTTCCCTCCGGGGGTAGCTAGTGACTTCCCCCTATGGCAGGCTACCACGTAGCCTCCCACCCCTCAACACCAGCTTTCTCCCAACTACCCAGGCCCCTTTCTTGGGACCCCACACCCCCAAAGTATACTTACGTTATTATCATTTGGGTTAGAAGAGGCTTTTTCAACCTCAGTGCTGTTGACACTTTTGACCCCATAATTTTTTGTGGGTGGGGTCCGTGCACTGTAGGATGTTGAGCAGCATCCCTGGCCTCCACCCACTAGGTGCCAGTAGCGCCCCCAAACCTAATTGTGACAACCAGACATGTCTCCAAGCATTGCCAGATGTCCCTAGGGGAGAAAAATCACCCCCTTTGAGGACCCCTGAATTAATATTTAGCATTTAGTTTTTAATCCTTTGACATACACAGGGGGTAGGTAGTCTTTTGAGACCTTTGGTGCTTGAAAATGTCGTTATTTGACGTCAACAATAAATGTGTTGCCCAGCGTGGAAGATTCAGTCGGAGACAGTTGTCCGCAGGCGCCCTGCAGGTGGCTGGTTGCGGGACAAAGGACAGCTCTTTCTGTTTCTTGACCCTTGGACCTGGCTCTCATTTTTTTAAATCTGATTTTTTCATTTGTTGGCGGGGGTGGGGGTGGTCTTTGTTCTTCTTGGGGAATTTTGTGCTACTTTATCTTCCGATTTTTCCACTGAATTTTAAATTCGTGCTCTCAGCTTTGTACACTTTTCAAAGTTTCTGTACTTCGGCAATGTTCCTCAATAACAGAATGATCTTGTGTCACGGGTGTTCTTTGTTATCGTTGAGGATATTTAGTTGTTTTTGAAATATGCTTTCTGCGTAGATTGAGGTGCTGAGTTCTGCTGCTGCTTGCTTGTTCGGGCGTCTCTCTCCCCTGCTGGGGGCTGTCCGCCGTGTCTAGTGGCCTCCCTGCCGCAGGGCGTTAGGAGTGGGCGGCGCAGTTGTCCCTGGCAGCCATGCGGGCACGTGAGTGCCTCCCTGGGGCTCCTTGGAGGCCGTGGCTCCGCATGTTTCTTCGGGGCTGCCCACGCTGTTGTCAGTAACGTCTCCCTCTACTGAAAAAAGTTTCTGGCGTCAGCAGCTCTGAAAGGTGACGTGAGGTTTCGGGGGCCTCTGGCAGTTCAGAGGAGCCCCACTTTGTTCAGGGAGGAGACAACGGTCACCTGTCCCGTACTCTGGCCACGGTGGTTCCGGTTTGTGGTTCCAGTTTGGAGGGAAGGTTCTCACTCCTGAGAAGTGGCAGTGGTTGTAAACGTAGCTGGATCTTGCCCTTTGTCCTTAACCCTTTCTAATCCTTAATCCTGCAGGCTGTCAAACGAGAATGATTCCCTTTTGAGTATACTGATGTGGAGATTAAATGAGGTTATATGTAAAGCTAGCTCTAGTGAATTCTATTTCTTCTCTCCTCTCCCTCCCCCACTTCCCTGTATAATTCTGCTTCATTAAGAATCTGGGAAACTGTAAATAATGTTCATGCATTAAGCCACCAAATTATAGTACTCTGGAAAGAATTTAGGCTGGATTTCTGTATGGCAGCATTTTCATGTGTCTCCTAGAGATTCTGTTACTGATTTTGACCATTTACTATGGACTTGAAAGAAAGCATTTAATTAAAATACATCTGTTGTGCACACGAGTATATTCACGGGGCTATTGACAGCCCATGGAAGAGATCCTTTCCTCCTTTCTACCCCCACCCCCAATTATTTTTTATAATAATGCTGCTTCTTTTTATAATATTCAGGATAGCTCTTCCAGATCAATTCAAATCAGGTTAAATGGTAGAAGGCCTCCCAGGCATAGAGTTGGACCCCCGCCGCAGGGAAGACGTCTTGCCCCCTTTCTTCGTCCTTCTGGACACACTGCTGGACTACATTTCCCAGCTTCCCTTGCAGTTAGGACTGGCCATGTGACCGCTGTGCCCAATCCCATGAAACTGGGCGTGAGGTTTGCCGGTGAGAGCCTGCCCTGCTGTGCCCGCCCCTGGTGGTCTGCAACGAAGAGGGTCCCAGACAGCCCCTTGACCGGGTCCCTGAATGACAGCAGACCACGGCTCAGGACACGAGGACCCTCCCAGCAGCTTGGGCACATTTTTTGCATGATTCGCTCTAAGAGTTCGGCTGTTCGGATGAATGAAATCTAGAGGGAAACCAGTTCTGCTTTGGACAGGACCCCTGGCTTTGAGAGGCTGCACGGGCCGTGGTTAACGTCCTCACGCACCCACGCAGGGCGCAGTGCCTGTTGACTTGGTGGAAGGAACCATCCCATAGCTGGTCCCCGAGAAAGAGCTCTGCTCGCCCAGACGTTTGGCCTCTTTCCCCCTTAGCGTCTCCTCTCGGCTCCCGGCTCGATTTCACCTGGTTTCGGTTTGTTCCGCCCTCCGTGGAACGACTGCCGGGCTGCGGCGGAGAGGCGGGGCGGCGGGCAGAGCGCCCTGGGCCAGGCCCGAGCTAGGAGGCTGGCTGCCAGCCTGATGGCTGGGGACAGGACCTTCCTGGTCGAATTGCCCTTCGCTTCGCTGCCGCGGTTGGAGGGCAGAAGATGCTGCCTATGAGGCTTACGCGTTCAGTGCTCAGGGATGAGGCTGCCTTTATCAGATGAATGAACTAATGTTTTCTGGCAGACTGTTTCCCCCTTGGGGAACAGAACATTAGACACCTGAGTTAGATCCTCAGAGAAAGGGAGCTGAGGGTGGGTAGTGTCCCAGTGGCCTCAGGACGCAGAGGGGATGGTGTTGGGGACCTGAGCGTGGGAGACCAGGGGGCCGGAGCCTGGGGCCTGGGACTGGCAGGAGGTGAAGGCACTTCTTTGCCTGTTGCTTGAAAACGCTGAAGCTGAGGAAATTCTGCGCCTGTCTGCGTTAATTGTGCGGATGTTCGTAAATTTGTCAACACCATGATATTTATCTGGGCTAATTGTATGCAGCCTGGCAAATTGGTAAGCATGATGATACTGTTTTTTTCTTGTTGTGGAAACATTCACACCATCTTGGAAAAAAGCGAAAATAAAGGAAAAGATTGACCAAAACATGTAATAGTATTATTTCTAGCAGTACAGCTATAGTCCTCTCCTCCCTGCCCTCACTGTGGAATTCTTTGCTTTGTACTATATATTACAAATAGATCTAATTGTTAATTGCTTCAGGGTAATTCTTTTTTTTATTGATGTGTTTTTTAAAGATTTTATTTTTTTAAATCTTTAGACAGAGGGGAAGAGAAGGGGAGAGAGATAGAGAAGAAGTATCCATGTGTGGTTGCCTCTCATGTGCCCCTTACTGGGGACCTGGCCTGGATTCCCTGTGCCCTCACTGGGAATTGAACCAACGACCCTCTGGTTCTCAGGCCGGCTCTCAGTCCACTGAACCATACCAGCCAGGGCTCTCTTTTTTAATACTAATTGGAGAGAGAGACATCGATTTGCTGTTCCACTTATTTATACATCATTGGTTGACTCTTGTATGTGCCCTGACTGGGGATTGAACCCACAACCTTGGCATACTGGGATGATGCTTTAACCACCTGAGCTACCCAGCCACGGTGAAGATACTTTTTTTAAGAATTACATTGCTGTCCCCGGCCAGTGTGGCTCAGTTGGTTGGGCATTGTCCTGAAAACTGAAATGTCCCTGGTTCGATTCCGGGTCAGCACACAAGCCTGGGTTGTGGGCTTTGTCCCTAGTTAGGGTGCCTGTGGAAGGCCACTGGTTGATGTTTCTCTCTCCCTTCTCCTCTAAAATAAAAATATTCAAATAAGAAGAAGAATTACAGTGTTGACACTTTGAAATCAGCTGATCGCTTAAAGGAAGCTTAGTTTTGTGTATGCCATTTCGAATTTAAAAAACAACATGTTTAGTCCTGTTGACTACATTGAGTTTTTGCCCTTAGCTTTCCATAGACAGGCCTATAAAAAACAACTGTAACTTCTGGAAAACTGCGTCCTTTCCATTGGTCAAGAATGTCAGTGTGTAAACAATGTGTGCTTTTGACGGTACGTGCGGCTTTCTTTTCGTTTCCCCTCATGTTGACATGCTGTGAATCTTGAATGAAAGCTTGGTACGGAAACATCTGGGCTTGTAAAGATAGGCCTGCTGCTGCGTGAAGCAGATTTATTCTGTGTGCCTTTAGCCGCAAAAATCTGACACAGCTGATGCCACCAGGGTTTACAGGCTGGGGGAGGGGCTGCCGTTTCCGGTTCCCTCCGCGTTTTCAGTGGGTGGTGTCCTGGAGCAAAGCCATTAGACCTGCACAGTGCGGTGCCTGGTTGTGGAGTGTCACGGTCTTGTCTGCTGGTGCCTGAGGGGCTCCTTCTTGTGCCCTGGGTCAGGAGCTGGCTTTGCTTTCCCAGGATGTCATTCCGAGACGGCCCCTCCTGGGATGGCCGTCGGAAAGCAGCGTCTCTGCCCCCCGGAAACCCGCTGTTTTGCACACGTGGCGCTCCCAGCCTCTTTCCCTTTGCGCGGTGTTGGTGTCTCTAAGGTGCCCCTCTTATGTCTTGTTTCTTGCGTCCGTGTGGTCCCATGTGCTCCCTGGAAGGACTGGGTGGACGCAGCCACTGTGGAACCTCCGAGTGCGCTCCCCAGCCCCGGCCCCCTCCCCCTCCCCGCGCAAACTCGGGGGACCCGCATGCGGCCCATTCACCCATCGGCCTCACCTCCTTCGGTTCTCTTGCGTTCCTACTCCTGCCCGCAGCTTTACCCCCGAACCTGGACTCATCCTACATCTCTCTCCCTGACCTTCCACGGCCAGCGGATCCCCGAGTGCTTTGGAGCCTGACAACCGTCTTGCATTTTGTGGCTTCTTTCTCATCCCTGCGAGAGCCTGTCTGCATTGTTGCGTGGGTGGGCAGTCGCGATGGTCTTCAACGGGCAGCCTCCTCCGGGTCCCCGGGTGGCAGATCCCTGCAGACGTCCAGCCACGCAGGGGCCCCACGCTCCTTGAGGCTGCACGCCCTGGCTGGCCCTCCGTGTCAGGAGTCGTGACCTCGGTGAAGGCTCACCCACTGGGTGTAGATGGCTCTTGGTCTTTCAGCTCCTGTTTCTCAGCCTCATCTCGCGCGGGCTCTCTCCCACCTGGATCCTTTGGGCCTGTCCTGCCCCTTTGCTACCCACTAGTCCCATGTGACTCTTGAGCACTTGAACTGTGGCGTATCCAAAAGGAGACGAATGGCAAGTGAAAGCACACACTGGGTTTTAGGCTTAGGCTGAAAAGAAAGAGGGATGTCATAGAGTATGTCGTTCGTCATTCCTTTAGATGGATTACCTGTTGACCTGGTAATATTTTGGCCCTTTTGGCTTAAAGAAATAAAGTCTTTTATTAAAATTAATTTCATATATTTGTTTTTGATTTTAAAAATGCGGCTCCTATAGCCCAGGCTGGGTGGCTCAGCTGGTTGGAGCGTCCTCTTGGACACCGTTCTGGACACCAAAAGGTTGCAGGTTCCGTCCCTGGGGGGGCTGGGTATGGCAGGCAATGGATTGATGTTCTTGTCTCACATTGATGTTGCGCACGCTCGCTCTCTTGCCCCCTTCCTCTCTCAGTAAAATCAATTTTAAAAATTAAAAGAAAAAAGAGAAAAAAATCATGGCCTTCTGCCATCGCTGTAGCCACCAGCACATGCGCCAGCTCATGGTTAGTATTTGAAATGAAAACCGGTCGAGAACGTGCTGTAAGATCCCCTGGATGGCAGCCGTCCGGCAAAGGCAAGCGCGGAGGGACAGGTGGCAGACTGGTGGTTGCGGGGGGTGGGGGGAGGCGGGGGGAAGAACCCCCTAATGGGCACAGGGTATTTTGGGTGATGATGCTGTTCTGGAATTAGTGGTGCTGGCCGCACAATGCTAAGTATCCCGAAAACCCCTGAGCTGACCCCTCGAAGTGGTGAATTGTAAGAGTGAGTGGTAGCACCTACAGCTGCTATTGGATAAAAGGCAAGGGGTTTAGACACTCAGCCGTGTTCATGAACGGCAAAGACCTGGCCGACCAGGGAGGCCCCTCGCAGATCCTGTCCTCTGGGCAGCTCCTCGATGGCCCGCAGGCGGGCACAGGGATCCGCCTGTGTGGGTGCTGGGCCACACCCCCAGGCAGACAGCCTGCGGGAACAGGCGGTGCCTGGCCCTCAGGGAGAAGGAGCCCGGCAGCAGGGAGGCCCCTTGGGCTGGGGGAGCCGCGTTCCGGCTGGTGGGTGGGGCCTAGGTGTGTGGCTGCAGGTGCTGCTGCCTCTCCCATGCCGCCCACCCTGTGGCGTTCAGGGCTGAGCAGGGATGGGGGGGGGGGGCCCACCTCCTACACTGTGGGCGGCGCCTCCGGAAGGGCCTGTGGAGGGAACAGGTGCGTCCAGTGCATCCCTGGACCTCTCAAGGCCCAGCTGCGTTTGGACAACGGGCAGGTGCTGTCTTGGCAGGTCTGCTCAGGGCACATGGAGCAGGTGTGCTGGGGCTGCTCCCCAGGGCATCTGTCCTGCCCCGGTTCCTGGCAACCTCGTGGCTTGCTTTGCTCCTCAGGGTGTGTTTTCTGTGCTCTGTCTTTCTGCTTCTAAAGGAAGCCCTTTGAAAAGGAGGCAGATAAAGACATCCCACGCAGATGCAGGGGAGACGCCGGCTGGGCTTCTCTGGAAGGGAAGGTTAGAGTCTTTTCCCTTCTTTAAAAAAAGTAACATGCAGCCTGCCGTGCCGGATGGAGAGTCAGCGTCTTCACTGTGATTTCAGTAGGCGAAGAAGTGGCAAGGAAGCTGGAGGGCCGCCAACGAACCGTTTACGGAGAGCGTGCGTGTGCATGTTGGGCTCACTGCTCTCAGGGAAGGTAGACAGAGCAGGTAGAGAAATGACCTGCAGGCTTCCCGGGGAGGAAAGTGATTTCCAGTTCAGGCTGATAGGGAGACACAGGGAATATTGAGCAGTCCCGGGGCCCCACTTACAATAGCAGCATTGAAGGCCGGGCTTGGCCTTGTCATGCAGCCCCGAGCTGTATCTCCATAGAAGTGTATGAATCACCACGAAACTGTAACTCATCAAATGAGTCACCTGATTTTCACAGATTCGTCAGCATTCTGGTTCGGTGGCTCTTGCCAAATTAACTGCACTCTAGAATAAGAACCTGTTGTGTAATCGAATACGTCTTTTCTGAGTTCTCAAACATGTCTTGTTATTCTTAATCATCCCAAGATTGTATTTGAATTGTTTTCGTAAGCCATAGCATTTTATTTTTGTACTCGTGCCTTCAGTTCACGTAAAATTGTGTGGCGTGCCATGAAAACTTCATCAGGGATGCGTTGCTCTCCTCAGAAAGCGGGGGATGGTACAGAGACGCTCTTGTTTATTGCTTTGTTTTGGTTTTGGTAGGACCTGTGAAGTCGTGTTTCAGATTTAGATGGAGAGGCAGCATTTAGGTTTTAGGTGAAGGAGGTTAGTACAGCTTCCCCTCAAATGTTTTTAGTTCAGCTGTTTAAAACACTTTTTTTCAAATGTAATTTATTTTTAGAGAGAGGGGAGGGAAACATCTGTGTGAAAGATACATTGATTGCAGGCATGTGCCCGGATGGGGAATTGAACCAGTGATCTTTGGGTTCGCAGGCTGGCGCTTGGTCTACTGAGCCACACCATTCAGGGCAGTTCAACTGTTTAAACATTAAAGGGCCATTGATTTCTAGTAATGAAAACCATAGAAGGCCTACATCAAGCTAGAGATCATCCTTTGGTCCTGCCACCCGCTAGGAAGAACGCAGCTGAACACTTGGCGGACAGCTTCCCTCAGCCCTGCAGAACCAGGGCCGGTCTGGGCTCAGCAGGGAAGGCTGCGGGCGCGCTGTGGGTGGCGGCCAATCGATGCCCCACACTGCGGCGGCGGCGGAGACCCCAGCACCTGAGCATTCTGCCCTTTGAACTGTGCCCAGTCTGAGCTGGGCCGGGCCGCCGAATGTGGCCGCTGTTTTCTCCTTGCAGGGAGCCCCAGGACGGTTCAGCACTTGAGGAGTGCAGTCCACGTCCCCCCCACGTACCCCTGAGCTCGCAGGACGGCCGTGGTCTTCAGCCTCTCAGGGCTGGGGAGGAGGTCGGGCCGCGCAGCAGTTTCGCTTCCTGAATGGAATGTAGCGAGGTCAGAGGTCACGGAGTCGTGGCCGCCGAGATTTCTCCTGGGTGAAAGTTCACCCTGCTTCCAGCGACGCTGGGGACAAATAACCCCTGCATTTCAAACTGCAGAGTTTATGGAGTAATACTGTATGCTTCCAACAGCTTAGAAGACTCTCTCTACAAATTCAAGTTTTAAAAAATTCTCTTAGCAGGTTAACACTAAAGAGAAAAAGTAGGTTGTTAGTGGTTCAAAAAAAGACCCCAAAAGAAATCCCAAGGACTGTATTTTCAGCCCAATTCCTTCACGGGGGTGACTGCCCCGGGACTCTCTCCCGGGCGGCGACTGTGTTTTGTTGTGTGGTTAGTCCTTGCCTACAGTTCCTGTGATTCCCAGCTGTGCCGGCCACCATTGTTCCCATAATTCCTTGTGTCTGCAACCATGGCCTGTCTCCCCACAGCTGCCCATCGTTCCCATAATTCCTTGTGTCTGCAACCGTTGCCCGTCTCTCCCACAGCTGCCCGTCGTTCCCATAATTCCTTGTGTCTGCAAGCATGGCCTGTCTCTCCCACAGCTGCCCATCGTTCCCATAATTCCTTGTGTCTGCAAGCATGGCCTGTCTCTCCCACAGCTGCCCATCGTTCCCATAATTCCTTGTGTCTGCAACCGTTGCCCATGTGTCCCACAGCGGCCCATCGTTCCCATAATTCCTTGTGTCTACAAGCATGGCCTGTCTCTCCCACAGCTGCCCATCGTTCCCATAATTCCTTGTGTCTGCAAGCATGGCCCGTCTCTCCCACAGCTGCCCATCGTTCCCATAATTCCTTGTGTCTGCAAGCATGGCCCGTCTCTCCCACAGCTGCCCATCGTTCCCATAATTCCTTGTGTCTGCAACCGTTGCCCGTCTCTCCCACAGCTGCCCATCGTTCCCATAATTCCTTGTGTCTGCAAGCATGGCCCGTCTCTCCCACAGCTGCCCATCGTTCCCATAATTCCTTGTGTCTGCAAGCATGGCCTGTCTCTCCCACAGCTGCCCATCGTTCCCATAATTCCTTGTGTCTGCAACCGTGGTCCGTCTCTCCCACAGCTGCCCATCGTTCCCATAATTCCTTGTGTCTGCAAGCATGGCCCGTCTCTCCCACAGCTGCCCATCGTTCCCATAATTCCTTGTGTCCTCCCACAATCCGTTTCCCTCCGGTGCCCCGTGTCCTTCCCGTAAAGCTCCTCAGGACACCTGCTCAGCCCCCCAGTCCCACTACCACTCCCGTGAGCCCTCGTCCTTCCCAGAATTCCACTTCTCCGCCATGATAGCCGGTACTCACCACAAGCCCCTGTTTTTCCTGTAAACCCTTAGTGTCCCCCCAGTTCCTTTCTCCCACGATCCCTTCTCCATCCCACGTTGGTTTACTCTCATGATCCCCTGTACTTTCCCCAGTTCTCTCTTTCCTTCCCATCACCCCACTGTTCCCCTGTGCACGGGATTGGGGGGAAGAGAAGAGCCGCTGAGAGACGGGGCATTGGGCATGCCCCAGGATTATGGGAGAGCGGGGAATTGTGGGAATCACAGGGTGTCCCGAGAGGGGAATTGTGGGTACGTAAGTTACAGAAGAGAAAGGGGGCCCTGGCTGACCTGGCTCAGGACTGCGTGCCGGCCTGCGAACCAAAGGGTCGCCGGGTTGATTCCTGGTCAGGGCTCATGCCTGGGGTGCGGGCCAGGCCCGCAGGAAGGAGCCCTCGAGACACAACCACACAGGGATGTTTCTCTTCCTCCTTCCTTTCTCTCTCTCTGAAAATAAATACAATCTTAAAAAAAATTTCCAAATTTAAAAAAAAGGGGGGGTAATTGTGGGTACACTCGGTTACGGAAAAGGCAGGGGCTTGTGGGAGGGAGCGCAGGTGGGCCTGGCGGGGAAGGGGCAGCTGGCGGGTATTGGGGGATGAGGGGCGGGCCGTGGGCGGGCCAGGCGACGCCGCCGTGGGCAGGACGCGCGGCTGTCAGAGCAAGGGCCGTTGGGGCCCCAGGGAGGGTCGTGGGCGAGAACAGACCCGTAGCCTGCCCTCGGCACCGCCGGGGAGCGCGCGTGGGGGATGCGTGCGAGGCCCCCCCCCCGCGCCGCGGCGATCGCCCCTGGGCCTCCCCGGGGGGGGCACCCCGTCGCCCCGAGTCCTCGCTTCGCGGAAACAGTGTGTGTGCACGCCGTCCCATGACACCATGAAATCTCCATGTTCGCTTTTGGGGCTCTGAGAAAACGGTGGGAACCTTCCGGCATTCCGGTCCCAAACCTCCACGGGGGCGGGGGGGGGGCGGTGGGAAAACGAACGGGCAGGCGTTGCCGTCACGCCCCTCGTTCCTTCTCCTCCTCCTCGTGTTGGTGACAGAGACGCCCCCGGGTCCAGCTCAGTGTTCAGGAGCGCGGTTCTGAAGAACAGCGTGCGCGTGCAGCCCTTGCGAGGCGCACGGTCCCTGGCCTTTATTCTTTATTCGGCACCGCGTGCTCCAGCTGGGTGCGTGATCCCCCAGGCCGGGAGGGAGTGTTTCAGGGAGAAAAAGGACGAGCTCTTACCTCTCGGAGCTCAGCCTCCCTGGCTGCACATCCCAGTCCCCCGGAGACCTTGAACCTGGGGGAGGGTCCCTCAGGCGGCAGTTCTACCAGGGCCCAGAACCGCCGGCTGTGCCCTAAGCTCTCCGGGCGATCCCGCCTTGACGTTGGGCGCCCTGCCGCTGTGCTGGCTCTTCAGCGTGAGCTTCCCCTGCAGGCAACTCCAGGGCTTGGCATGGGGGCCACAGGCCCCTGGGGATCCGCGTCCCGAAGTCCCTGACCAGCGCCTGACATGTTTGAGGTACTCCCTGCATGCACTCTGCGGCGACCTTGGTCAAAGTCAAGGGTGCCTTTTCACGTTCGTTTTGCACACAGTTGTCATTAAAGCCATGCTGTTCGTGAGGAAACCTAGCCTTATGCATCACTGCTAGCGTTGGGTGACCCAGATGAATAACGGAAGCTATTGGAACATCAGAAGTTTATCGCAAATAACCTATCGTGGGGAGCTCTCACTGCACTTTTTAAAATCTCTCTTCTGAAGAAAGTACTTTGGCTGTTATCGATCATTTAAGAATAACAACGACGGATTACTGTTGCCTGCTCACTCCTCGCAGAAGGAGCAAGATTTGGGAACAGTTGGCCAAAGGCACAAATTCTTCACAATGTCACCTGCTGAGCTTAGGGGCCCGTGTGCAGCTTGGAAACCGCAGGAGAAAGTGACTCCGGGAGACGTCTGTCACTGTGGGTTTGGGGGACATAGACGACAAGGGGTGACGTTTCGTCCTGCCCCTCCCCCGCACTGTATGGAACCCCAGGTGCACCTTTGAATCCCCGGGGCGGCGGGCGTGCTGCGCTTTGAAAGCTCTCGCTGCCTGGCTGCGTGGCAGACCGCCTACGTCAGGAGCTGGGGCGGGGGCGGGGGGTCCAGGTGCCTGGGATTCCAAATCGCACCACGAGATTTCAAAGGTGCGGCCCAGGTGGAGAATCAGGGGTTTACCTTTTTGCCTGAACTCATGTTTGTTTAGAGCCAGGCCCCAAGGGTTCACCTGCAAAGCTCAAGAAAAACGACAACAACGCAGTTTCCCTGGCCAGAGGGGACCCTGAACAGGTGTGTGTTTGGAGCTCCAGGAGGCCACGCTGGTTCCTTTAGGGCAGGGAGCAGGGCCTGGCTTTGCTTGGGCCCGGCTGGCCACGGGTCACGAGAAGGAAAGGGGGCGGCCTCTGTGCCGGGACTGCGTTGGGGAATTTGAAGCCGAAAGAGAGCGGAGGGGGGGGGGCGTGACCAGCTGCAGGCTGCGGGTGCTGGGTGCACTGCTTTGCAGCAGGGATTCTCCACGTGGGGTCTGCGAGGCAGCAGCCGCGTCCTCGGAGAGCTTACCAGAGCTTAACGGGGCGGCCCCTCCAGGGCATGCCGATGAGGGGTCCACGCTGGGGAGCCTCAGCTGTATCTACTGCATCTCGTCCGCTGCTCACGCCGGCTCTGTGGAAGCGCAGGTGTTTCACGCGTACGGTGTGGGGATCATCCTTGTTGCACGTGTTCCAGGTGTTGGCAGCCGAGGCGGGGGTGTCTCAGTCCGCCCTGGGGCGCGGGTAGAGGCAGAGCGGTGCACGCAGGCCCACCAGCTGCCCGGGGCTCTGGGGCGTGGGGCTGCTGGCTTCCTAAGGCCCTGCACCCCAAGTTCACCTTGACTGCGTCCGCTTCCAGAGTTGGCAGGAGCACATGAAATGAGGTATGGAAGGGTGTGGCCCGCACTTGGCATTAGATGTTTAGCTTTTTAAAAGACGCTTATGTGGACCTTGTGGAATGTTGTATGTGTTTGGGGTGGGAGGGGGTTTCTTTCCCTTTCGACTTCATGCACAACTGTAGTGCTTGGGTTTTTAACTATTTCTTTATTTTAAAAGATTTTACTTATTTTTAGAGAGCGGGGAAGGGGGGAGGTGAGGAAGAGAGGGAGAGAAACAGCGACCTGAGAGAGAAGCATAGGTCATTTGGCTCTCGCAAGCTCCTCAGCCAGGGGCTGAACCCGCACCCCAGGCCTGTGCCCCGGCCAGGAATCGAACCAGTGACGTGATGCGCAGCCCGCGGAGCCCCACGCTCAGGACCCCTGTGCCCGTGTGTGTGCACATACTCGTACCTTTTTACCAGTGGCAAAGTGACAATTGCGTCCCTTTGAACAGGCAAACCAACAGAAACCCTCAGGGACGGGTAGCATGGAGACCCCAGAATGACGAGGCAGAGAACCAGGTGGGCGCCCCTCCCTGTGCCCTGGCCGCGGACAGTCCCTTCGACTCGCGGAGCGGTTTTTCATGCCTGAACTTGGGGGAAAAAACAGCGCCCGGGGTGTGGCGTGAGTCGTAGCTGGAGTGTTTGTAGAAGCGTCGCAGCCGTGCACGCCTGGGGCTGGGTAGGGTGTTCCCGGCAAACCTCCTCAGGTTCCCTGCTCTCCCAGGGTCCTCGCAGGAGGTGTGACCGGCTCGTTGGGTCAGGAGCTGACGCCCGGGTCAGTGGTGACAATGGTCAGGGCCGCCCCGTCGCTGTACGCACTGGGGGAGGCGGTGGCAGGGCCACCGTGTGGGCAGACGGCAGGCGGCTGGCTCCGTGCCCTTTGCGTCCCTTTTAGGCCTTAAGCGGACAAGGGCATGTGGGGGGTCCTCGGGCGAAAGATGGGGAGCCAGTCCTAGTGCAAGATGTTCTTCCTATAGGAGAAGAGCGGGCAGAGGACGTCAGGGTTGAGCAATTCCTGTTGGCTGAGCGCGACGCACACGCGAAGAGATTGTGGGCGGCCAGATAGGAAGTATGATTCAGCTGGGAAAAAGTGCACACCTATTTGTTGCAACAAAGTTACCCAGATGCGCTCTGAGAGCATTCTAGTGGGGGTAGGGACCGAGAGTCCTTATCCTGTGTGGGAGAAAAGCAAGGCCCCAGACTTCGAGCGATGATTCAGCATCAGGCTCAGCTGGGAGACCTTCCAACCTCGTGTCCTTGAGGGTCATTGGGTAAGGGCCCCAGAGCCTCCATTGGGGATTATTGCACGTGCCCCGTGGCTGGCCCAATGCTCATGAGGGCTTGCCCCGGAGGAGGCAGGCTAGCCACCTGTCTGTCTGCTTTTCTTCAGTGACCACAATCAGGCTAACAGGACACAAGAAGGACACCCCCCCGACCCCCTGCGGGGCTGGGGCTGCGGGGCCAGCCCGTGCCTCCCTGATCAGCCTCTGAGAACGCGCGGTAGCCAGAGCACACGTGCAGGTCGTGGGGCGGGCTGGGGGCGCAGGCAGCCCCCGGGGTGAGCAAGCCCTTTGTTCAGAAGTGACCGCCGAGGGGGAGTGGGCCAGCTTCGCGCCCTCCCTCGCTATCTGGAGAAGCCAGCAGGTGTGGCCGTACGCCCTGCAGGTCAGTGTGGGGCCGGGCGGACACGGAAGTGCACACAGCACTGTGGGGCCCTGCTCCGCGCTCTGGTGACACCTGGTTCGCTCATCCACCAGGTGTTCCCCTCGTCAAGGTCAAAGTGTCCTGTACTGGAGGTGTCTGTTTTGCGTCTGGGCTGTGGTGGAAATCCACCTCGTCATGGGTCAGACAGAGGTTGCAGGCTTATCTGCCCCGGTTCTCGAAGCAGAAGCGGGCCAGATGGGAGCCTTTCCACGCGGCCTTGCCCTTGCGGCGGGGGGCGGGGGGGGAGACCAGGTGGGAGGGGGGAGCTGCCTGGGCCCCAGGGACTGTTTCCCTGCTGCTGGAGAGCAAGTGGCTTCTGGTAGTTCTGGCCCAGAAGGGGTGGGCGATCCTCCACACTGTTTACTGGGAAACCCGCGCCTGGACAAAGCCGCAGCCTCCTGGGGAGCCTCCCCAGCACCCTTATGTGGGCCCCTGGCAGCCCCTGAGCCTCGCCGTGACAGGTGGGCCTCACCAGGCGGTGGGCGCTCCTGCAGCGCCGGTGACCCCTGCCCCGTGTTGGAAGGCACGCCCGTCTGGCCACTTTCTGGCTGTCGTCGGAGCATTCTGTTCCGTGTCTTCTCAATGCGTCTGGAATTCCCCTGCTCCAGGATGAGCGAGAATGGTTCCAAGAGTGAGCGGTGTTGGGCTGGCACGTGGTTGTTGCTGGAATCTCTTGGGACTCTGTGCGCTTCCAGCGTCTCCCTCCGACGACCTCATGGACACCTCCTGACTGGAAGCACGTAGTCAGGGAGCCTCAGGGAAGGCTCCCCGTGAAGACAGCCACGAGCAAGGTCGTTTGTGCGTCTGGCTATCGGAACCGAGGACCGGGGGCAGCCAGAGCTGTGTGGGTGGCAAAAACCAAAGCCCAAATCCACACCCTTAGTGGGGAGGCGGCTGCGTGGACGCACCCAGCTGGGAAGTCTCCGATGCGTCAGGCCGGGCGGGAGAGGGAGCGCCTGGGTCCCCCCTGCCCCAGCCCCATGGACCTGCTGTGTCCTTCCCTGCCGGCTTTACTTCTGACCAGGGTCCTTCCGCACAGCCAGACGTTCGGCAGTGTCTGCAGATGCATTTGGTGGCCGCAAGTTCGGGGTGTGGGTGGCTACCAGCCTCCAGTGGGGGGGCGGCCAGGGATGCTGCTGACCATCCCGCGGTGCACAGGGCCGCCGCGCCCCAAAGACCCAGCGTGTCCGCGGCGCTGAGTGGAGGACCTGCGCCCTGGGCCCGTCCCCTTCCGCAGGAGTGTGCGTGGTCCCTCGCTCTGGTCTAGCGTGTACACGGCGCAGTGATGCGAGCCGTCAGTGCGCCCAGCTCTAAAAGCGGGGTGGACGGCTCAGCATGTGTTGGCTGTGGCCGGGCGCTGGACCCGGAGGAGAGGAAGCAGGGGTCGCGGGCAAGCTCTTTATAAAGTACCTGATGTTGCTGCCAATGACCTTGGGTGTCCGCCCCTCCCCCGTCCTCTTGCTCCAGCTTGCTTTTGCTTGCACAAACCTTGTCCTGTCCTCTGCCAGCTATGTAGCGTCCTTGCATTTTTCCTGCCTGGGAGGTCTCATTTCTTAAGGTGACTCCCCAGCCAGAGCTGTTCTCTTCATGTGTTATCTGCATACCTGAGGCTACTGTCTTGCGAAAGACACTGAAGTCCAGGGATGTAAAGGACGCGCCCCAGGGTCACATAGCTGGTTTATGGCAACATAGCGTTGGGAAGAATCTCAGGATGCCTGAAAGAAGGTCTTTTCAGGGCTGTGCTTTAAAAAAAAAAAAAAGGTTGATGTGAATGGTGCAAAATTATACAGTTCTTCCAAAGAGTCATAAACCCAAGTCATCCCTAGCATTGGCTTTCGGGGATGCACATGAAATAAATGCAGGCTTATTACCGTGTCTCTTTATTGTGTAGCATTTTTTCCAAGGACAAATTTGTGGGCTGGAAATATGCAATTACAGGGTGCATTTTTTTTAAGTCTTTTTTTTTTTTTTTAATGGAAGTTTTAGATTTACAGTAACATTGAGAGGAAGGTCCGGAGGTTTCCCAGACACTTCCGCACCCCCCACCCCCACCGCCGCCCCGCCCGGCAGCCTCCGCCATCGTCAGCAGCAGCAGCGTTCCTCCCCGCGGGACGTTCGTGTCTCAGGACGAACCGGAACGGATGCCGGCCCGTCGCCCGCAGCCCGCAGCCCGCAGCGTCCTTGGGGCCAGGCCTGGTGTCGTGCGTCCTCGGGGCGTGGGCACAGGTACCTGCCGTTGCAGGGTGGCACGGAGCCGTTTCCCTGCCCTGACCCCACTGTGGTCCGCCTGTCCCCCTCCCGTCCTCCCGCTCCGGGCAGACGCTTGTGTTTGCACTCTCTGCCGAGGTTTGCCTTTTCCAGAACGTCCTGGAGTTGGAATCAGACAGTCTGTGTACCCTTTTCGTACTGGCTTCTCTCACTGACAAATGCTCGTTAAGATTCCTCCATGGCTTCGTACTGTGTGTGTTTTGTTTTTTAATTTTTTTCTTTAAGATTTAAGAAACAGACTCCCTTATTGTGGTAGAAGATGCATAGCATACAATTAAAGGACTATTTTAACCATTTCTAAATGTACCATTCAGCGGTTCATTTCTTTTGAGCCCTGAAACCATTTGATTTTTTTTTTTTTCAAACTTCTTGTGCAGCAGGACAGTCATTGCCACTACGTACAGAACGAAATTTTGATATTTTAAAAATAAAATATTTAGTCCCCCCCCTCGTCCTTTACCCGCCTCCTACCTGGACTGCAGCTTCTCTCCTGTCAGCATTGGTCCCTGCAATATTGTCCCCAGAAATATTGTCACCTAAATAGAAAGGACAGCTGTCCCCTCTGTTCTGAGACCCCACGTCCTCTTGTTCCCACGAGCTGATCCCCGTGGCTCCTCTGCACAGCCAGCCCCTCGGGGACCGTTCCTTCCTGCGCATTCACCCGCCGGGTTTCTCCTGCCTGTCCGGCACCCCTGGCCCTCGGCTGCCTGTCTGTTTAGCCGCGCTGTTTCGGGACTGGGGTCGTGTGCAGCGCTTGGCGCCGTCCGCGTGGTGGCCTGCACTGCTGCGCTGTCTGTCTTTCCGTCTCCAGAAATGACGGCGCAAAGGACACCGTGGGACGCACCCTCTGTCGGGTGTTGGGGAGCGAGCTCTGGGCTGGGGGTCCAGTTTGGTGGGAAGGGTGCTGGTGGGTAGAGAAATCCTCGGGGGGCAGGGAAGGCGCAGGCGGGTGGACAGGACCAGGTGTTGTGGACCCGGAAGGAGTCCAAGGAGAGGAAAGCAGATGGGGTGGAGTCCCAGGGCCCACCCTTGGCTGTGACAGGGGCCCAGAGCAGCCTCTCTTCTGTGTCCCGGCGGGATGCTTTCCACCCTGACTTCCCTGTGACTGCAAATTCCCGGGTGACCGGGGTGGCCTCCGAAACTCCCCCGGAGCCTCTTTGCGAAGTTAGGCCACGCACGTCCAGGAGGAACAGGGCGCCCCAGGCCGGAGCGCTGAGCGCGTGGGCGTTTTCTCGTCAGAGATGAGCAGATGGGCCCCACGCAGACACGCGGCGCAGCAGACGTGCTGCCCTCGGGCCCAGCTCTCCTGCCGCAGACCTGGGCCGTCTGGGGAGCAAGGGGGTGTTGGCGAGGCGCCCCGTCTGGCCTGGCTGCGGACACGGAGCCCACAGGCGTCCGCCCCTGGGCTGGCTCTGAACGGTCAGGGCAGCGGCCGAGGCAGGACCAGGACAGGGCGTTAGAAGGCGCCCTGCCAGGCTGTGCGACGGAGCCGGTCCAGGGCATCTCCGTTCACCCTGAGCCGGTCAAGGTCATCTCGGTTTACCCTGAGCAGGTCAAGGTCATCTCGGTTTACCCGGATTAGTCGCACCACCCACAGACTCAGGCACCTTGGTCACCAGGGAAAGTAGGTCTTATATCCCGTTCGCCCTGGAAACAGCTCACGGATCTGGGAAGGACACAGTACCTGTGTTTACTGTAAATATAGGGACCTCATGTTTTCATTTCAGATTTCCCGGGAGTCAGGACATTGGACAGGTGACCTCAGGTGAACGCAGACCTCACGCTTGTGGTGGCTTGAGGACCCGCAGTCCCTGGTGGGACGGGGTGGGGGCCGGGGGGGCAGGGCGATGGTGTGATGTGCTTGGATGGCGGTGGCTGTCTGCGCTGAGCAGTCTCTGGGAGTGAGTCTGCCTGCCTGCCCGCCCCGTCCCCCGCTCCCGTGTCCCCGTCCCCCTCCTCCTGGGCCCAGCCTCACTTACTGGGAATGAGTCTGTCAGTCCCCTTCCTTCCCTCCCTCTCCCCTCCGCGTACCCAACCCCTCACCCCCTGCCTGCCGTCCGCTTCCCCCGTCCCCCTCCCAGACCCCATTCCTTCCTTCCACTCCTTGGACCTGACAGGCAGCTCAGGTAACACAGGTAACTGCCGGCAGCCTCCGCTGGCTGGTCTGTGAACGGGGGTGGGAGACGCCACCTTGCAGCATTTGCTCTGCCATCGGCGGGACGTCCGGTCTGGCCTGACGCTTAGACGGTGCCTGGCAGATGGGAGCTGGAGGTCGGCCAGGCCGTCGGGGAGCCCCGCCTCTGCACCTGTGGGCACCTGCCCTCCCTGGCTGGCCTCCGCCTTTGTTCCTGTCTCTCTCCCTCCCCGTCCTCCTGCCCCGCACCTCCCCCTGCCCCCCCCCCGCCCCCGCCCCCGCCTTCTATCACAGCATGAGGCAGGGATAGGATTTCCAGTCTATAACATTCACCAAGTTTGGGCAACACCTTCCGCGGCCTGTGGGATACGGTCCTCCCTAATCCACTGAATGTTGTGCTTTGAATAAAGGACATGAAATTCTTTTTTAAAATTGATTGGAGAGAGAGAGAAATATCGATTTTTTGTTCTACTTGTTGATGCATTCACTGGTTGCTTCCTGTACATGCCCTGACTCGGGGGTCGAACCCGCACGCTCTGCGTATCAGAACGACTCTCGACGGAGCTGCCCGGCCCGGGCCCGCACCCGCACCCAACTCATTTTGAAAAATTCCGCCACTTTGAGGGTCCCATTCCGTGACTCGGTGGATTCCGAGCTGTGCCCCCACCACGGCCATCCCATTTGGGGCCACGTCCATCACCGCCCAAAGGCCCCTTGAACCCACTGGGCCGCCCCTCGGCATCCCACCCCAGGCGGGGCACTGCGGTCTGCCTCTGTCCCTGTGGGTTTGCCTGCGCTGGACACCTCGCCTGCGTGGAGCCACGCCCTGGCCTTCGGTGTCTGGTTTCTTCGACTCAACATCCTGTGTTCAAATCGAGGTCCACCCACGCCATAGCGGGTCGGCGCTTGGCTCCTTTCTGTGGGTCCTGCGCCGCCGTGGGTGCCTCTCCATCGCTGTGTCCGCTCGCCCATGAGCTGACGCGCGCCAGTGTGTTCCGGTGCCCTGCTGCCCGTCCGTGTGCATGGGTCCCCCCGCCTGTGGACACCCGTGGAGGTGGCCGGGTCCGGTGGTGGAGACAGGTTGTGCCGGTCTTTATCAATTCCATCCTTCGTAAGCAGGCATGGTGGTTTCTTCTTCTCTCTCTCTTTTTTTTAATAGCATAAGATTGCTAGAAAAAGCTAATAAACCAAATATTTGAAAAATGTGTTTCATGTCGGCTGTCTGCCTGACCTCAGGAAGTAACCAGATTCTTGCAGCGTGGAGAGAAAGCCCCGTCTTCATCAAGCTGACAGCCGGGTGGGAGGGCCCGCGCCTCTGCAGGGGAGGCATGTCCTCTGCTCAGGTTTTGTTCCGATACAATGCGGGGGAGGGGCGGGGGCGCGCACCTCCTCTCTTGCCCCCCCCTGCAAGGGCAGCATGTGGAACGAACGAGGAAAACGCTGTTTCACGAGGACGGGTGCTGGCGGGGTGCCTGCCCGAGGGTCGCGGGGTGCTTGTCTGTGTGGCTGTGTCCTTGGTGGGCAGGAGCCGGCAAGGGGGGGCCGGGCACTGGCCGCCCCGGGTTCCTGGGCCTCCGCTCCTCCTTCGTGGGGTCACAGCGGCAGGGCCCCCCAGGTCTTCCGTGGCTGGGGGCGTCTTCCGTGAGCCGTGCCGCGGTCCTCCCCGCCTAGGATGGGGGGCGGGTGACGCCTGTGCCCAGGTCCCGGATCAGGCCACTGGGTGACAGGGGTCATGGTTGGTCGGTAGGAGAGCGAGACGGGGTGGCCCTGGCCACTTCCCCAGGGAGTGAGCAGGCGTCGGTGGCTGGAAACAGCTCTGCAGTGCCTGCTGCCCGTGCATTGTATGATGGGTGGCGGCCTGTGGGGACTTTCAAACCCCACAACATAGACCCAGTCTGGTCTACTGAGAAAGAAGGGGTCAGAGCACTTTGCATGAAGATATGGGGATGAGGGAGCCCTTCATCGTAGTAAATCCTTTGCGGCTTCTTAAAAATTTACGGCAAGTCCAAACCTAAGCCCTCCAGAGGTAAGCCAAGGGAAAGCAGGGGACTTCTAAGACCCCGCCTTCCGGCTTCGGCTGAGCTTGGAAAACACTTGCACATGGCGGGGGAAGAGGGCCTGGCATGCTTTGTCCGGAGCCACCGTGAAGGGGCCGCGGTCCGTCGGGCTTCCCTTGGGGGACATCGGAGACCGCAGGCCTTCAGGCTCGGAGTCACTTTTCTTGACTGAAATTTCAGGAGGGGGCTCTCGGTGTTGAGATAGCTGTCCCTGGGGAGTGTCAGGTGGCTCCGAATATTAATTATTTCTGTCACTTCCTTGTGGGTGTGCTAGCTCTTGTGCGCCCTGGGGTCCAGCTGGGGTTGGGTTTCTATAGCGACCAGGTGGCAGGCTGCCGGTCCCCTACGGTGTGAGTGCCGTGTGTTCTCGTGGTTGGTTGGTCGCCTTCTCTCGTCACCTGTGTTCCGGCGGAATCTGGCCAGAAAGGAAACCCTGTTTGTGATCAGGCCTGCCCAGACGTTTCTGCTGCCCCATCCCCCGACCCTCCAGCAAGCAGGCTCCGCAGAGAGAGTCTTTCCCAACCACAATTGAAACTGCTGGCCGCCCTGTGGCCCTGTGACCTGACAGCTCAGAACCAACCACCATGTGGGGGGGGGGGGGAAGTCCCCTGGGAGGCCACGCCCTTGATTCCTATCTGAGATTCTGGAGAGGGTGTGATAGCAAGCTGACGCTTTCACCGCAGGGCCAGAGCTGAGCCTTGGCTGCTTCTGGCCGCTTCTGGCCGCTTCTGGCAGCTTCTGGCATCCCTGGTCGCGCAGTGAAAGTGTCCTGAGAATTCTGTGAACTGATTCGGGCCACGGCTGTTCTGCAGCACTTATAGCTGCTGTTGGTCAGGATGGTACATGATGAAAAGTGCTTATAATTTAACGTTGCAGATGTGACAGTGAGGAAAAGAGAAAAGAGGTGGAATGTGGGTGAGCTCCCCTCACCCACTTTGTATTTTTACATAATTTAAAACTGTTCTGTGCATGAATGTTGTACCCAACCTGCTTGGCAAAATACTTGGCTTTTCCAACGAGTGTTTCTGGACGACAAAGATTTGTTCCTCTTTTAAAAATTCTTCGGATCCAGCCCTGGCCAGGTGCTCAGGAGGTTAGAGCGTCATCCTGATAGGCCAGGGTTTCGGGTTCGATCCCTGGTCAGGGCTGCTAGAGGAATCGACCAGTGAGTGCATCAGTAAGGGGAATCATGAATCAGTGTCTCTCTCCCCCTTCCTCTCTGAAATCAATCCAAAAAATTTTAAAAATTCTTCAGATCCTTCATGGCACTGAATATGGTAAAGTAATATACATGCAAAGGTTCTTACGATGCACAAAATGTATGAATGATTGTGCATGCCTTTTGGTGTGTTTAACACCCCCTTCTCCACTTGTCTTGCATTATAACTGGTAAAAAGCTGGGCCACGTTGAATTCTTCGAAGGGAACGAGGAAAGGCTGCCCGAGAAGGTCGTGGAGCAGGTGGAAGACCTGGAGCTGGTTATTGCGTTGCTGTGCTGTGCGCCGCAGACGGGCTCACCGAATTGTCCTTCACCCTCAGGGTTCCTGTTCGCCGTTTCTCGCCCAAAGCCACGCAGCCTAGCGCGGAGCAGAAGCAGTGGAGGCTGGCGTTGCGGGAGCTGTTCAGCAGGTGTTCAGAATGCGCTGTGTGTGAAGCGGTTGCGGCGGTCCCTGTGCTGGGCCACCGAAGTGAAGCTTTTGTGTTTGGGCACCCTGACGCTGCGCGGTGTGCGTGTGGCGTCTGGCAACCCCATTAACAAGCGCTCTGTGTTGTACCGTTCTCTGGTTAATGACTCCCCACGCTTCCTTTCTCTCCATTCTCGTTAAAGCCACGTAAACGGAGGGAATGCAGACCCATTGCCCTCTTAACTTACTGTTCTACTGAAGGATGGAGACGTTGTTAGTTAAAGGAATTTATCTGGACGTCCGTGTGGGATGCAGAATGCTTTCTCGGAAATAGTCTCCTACTTTTTCCTTTGAAGCCTCCGTCCTGCTGGGTGCTCCTTAGAGGACCCACCAGGCACGTGCCTCTTCACCCGAAATCTAGAGATGCCTGGGGGAGGTGGAAGCTTTGGGAGTCAAAAGGCTGAGAGGCCGGGGGCTGGACCTTGTGGGGCCGTGAGCGCTGGCCGGCTTTCTGCCTTTGCCGGCCCCTCCCAGCCTGGCACGGCCCCCAGCCCGGGCGCTGCCGCCCCGCCTCCACACTGGGCTCGGCCTCCGGGAGGGGCCGGCCTGCACGGTCCTGTTGCTGCCTGAGGGCCGCTGTGCCTGGGCCTGGCTGCCGTCCCGCCTGGGCCTGGCTGCCGTCCCGGCCCCCTGCAGCTAGGCTTGGTGGCCCAGCCTCTGCGGCCCCACTCGGCCTGCCCTGCTCTGCCCAGGTAGCGGCGGCCTCTCAGGGGCGTCCCGTGGGCGCGGTGTCCTCTGCCGCCCTGCCACGTCCCAGGGGGCTCGGCGCCTCCTCCCCACCCTGTTCCTTCTTGCTCCTGCAGGGGATGTGGGCGCGTCCGAGGGCCCTGCTGCGTTCACGCTGGTCTCCTGCTCCAGGTACTGGGACGGCTTCTCCTTCAGGGGCCATCGACTCTTAAAAATAATCGAGGCCAAAAGGGACCACTTCCCGCCTCGGCCCAGCCTGTGCGGACTGGCTGGAGCATTTCCCCAGCTCAGGCCTGTGCACCCACTAAGTCACCCTGTGGGCTCCCGCGTGGCAGGACCCCCTGTGACCTCCGCCCCTCTGGGTCCCTCCCGGCGATCCCGCCCATCAGCCCCCTGCACGTTAGCATCCTGCACGTCCCCCGTTGGTGAACGCCGCCCCTGAAGCCCCCTTGCCCTGGAGTGTTCTCTGCTCTTCCCCAGCGGCGGTGCCCTCTGCCTCCAACCGCACGGGGAGCCATGTTGGGTCACGTCGCGCGGCCTGGTGTCTATTTCTGGGTGTGCGTGCTGTGCACACTCAGGCTGCACCTAGTGCCTTGGGACACGCTCGCCTAGCCGCCACCTTCCCTGGGCTGTGTGCACCCCTGGGCGGGCCTCGCTGCTGACTGGCACACAGGTGACAGCTGCTACATCCCTTCCGGGGGCCAGTCCGGGTTTTCAGACTCACTCCCTCCATCCGTCCTCTTGTCATTGTCTTATCGGCCACACACACATTCCAGGCTTTCAGGAACCCCCTGGTCTTGGGGGCACTGAAGCAGCCGAGGTACTTTTCAGAGCTTTGGTTCCTTCTGCAGTCGAGGTGAGCGGTGAACCGTGGCAGACCCCTGGGCCGAGGACGGGCGCAGCTGGGACTCCCAGACGTTTCTGGGCCGTGTTCTGGAGCCAGTGCCCCCGGCTTCGTCCAGGAGCTCCGAAAACCGCCTCGGAGTTGGGCGTCTTGTCGAAAAATCCTCAAACCTCGGTTGAACTCTGTAGGGATTTCCTATACATTAACGACGCTGTATTTAGCGGCTTGTTTCTTAAAGAGGAGGGGGTGAATATGGATGTACACCTGTGAAAGGACAGCAGTGGTTCTTTTATGAATCTCAGGGAAGGGCTCAGGCCAGTTAAATGTACGCCTCGCCTCCATCTATACTATATTTTTATAATGAAGTATAACCGGCAGTCAGGAGAGTGACTCAGCAACGACTTGAACAGCTGGAGGCCGTGCCGTGGGACGGCTGTAGGGGCGTCACCCAGGGCGCAGTTGGCGAAGTGGAACAGAGCTGTGCACGGCCTACCTGGCCTCCCAGTGGCCCCCCCCAGCCTCTCCATGAAGATGTCAGTAACACCTGTCCTGAATTGTCACACCGTGCATTGGCCTCGGTGTGACCTTTCTGTCCATGGAATAAATAGACTTTCTGGCATTGACTTTTTTATTTTTCCCCCACTCACTGTTACGTTTGTGAGGACCGTTGTGTGGCTGATGGCAGCCATTGTTCATTTATTTTCTTGGCCGAAGTTCACTGGTTTTTCTTTATTGTTTTAAGGGGACTTTTGAAAAGTGTTCGTGGCTTTGACCTGCTGGTGGCCCCTTTGAGCGTGGATTTGGCATCTGCGCTGCCTCCCAGCCGGGGCCTGGCTCCCCTGTGGTGGGCGTCTGCCTCCCGGACACTTCACTTTCCCAGCCACGTTGTAACCGTTTCAGTAGCATCGGCCAGGGGGGTGAGGGGTCCTGCAGGCCGGCGGCGTCTGGCTCTCATGTCATTTCATGTTTGGCTCACTGCGGGGCTGTGCAGGTCTGTCTGCTGATGCTGATTTGGGCCGGGGGCGGGGGGCCGGCATGACTGAGAAATGCAATCCCGACTCCAAGACACCTAACTTGCCCCTTTTTAATCCTCGCCCGAGATATGTTTACTGAGTTTAGAGAGACAAAGGGAGACAGACAGAAACATTGATCAGCTGCCTGCCCTATGCATCCTGACCAGGGCCAAACCCACAAGCTAGGTGTGTACCCTGACCAGGAAGTGCACCCGCAGCCTTTGGTACTTGGAGAGGTGGGCAAAGGTATGCGCCAGCCAGCCGAGCCACCTGGGCAGGGCTAAATCTGCCACTTCTGAAAGGTGATTCGTTGCCAGAATAACACCTTGGAGGTGTTATTTTGGTGTCTTAAGGCTGTTAACTGTTTTTATTCTGTGCTTGTCTTGGCTTCACCATGGTGTCCATGACACGGGGCCGATCGTGGAGAACAAAGCTTGGCGAACCAGGTAGCCGTTTAAACCCCACGGCAAGGAGTTCGACGTCGCAGCCCTTGGACGTCCATGTGCTGGCCCGCCCTTGGTGGGGGCTTTGTTTTCATTACGAGATTGTGCTCGGAAGCGACATTGGCTTGAAGGGTGCCCAGGGCCCTCGGCCCGCTCTGCCGGACAAGAGTAGGGTATCAGACACAGGGTTTGGTGCTGTGTGAGTGCGCGAGCTGACTGAGCGGTGGCACAAGGGACATAGAGAAACAAGGAGGGGACAATTTTTATCAGGAGACTGACTGATCAAGGTCCAGTGTAGAAAGCGGGCTCTCCCTGAGAAGTCCGCGGGGCAGCCTTGGCCCGTCCTGAAAGAGGAATGACACCTCCGTTTTGTTTTACAGTCTGGTTGTCCTCGCTAGCAGTCGTGCAGCCTGCCTCTGGTGTCGTGTCTACATGCTGTGTTAACCTCGGCGCCAACTGCATGAGCCGTTCCTTGCCAGTCTCGCGCGTTTTGTTTTTGTCGGTTTTTTTTTTTTTTAAACACAGGCATTTATTTGGAGGTGACTGAAGATTCGTGTGCTGCTGTAGGCATGTACGGACGCCGCAGAGATACGGCGGGTTGCCTTCCAGACCGCCGCAATAAAAATATCACAATAAAACGAGTTGTGATCCTTTCTTGTCAGGGGGCGGGGCGGGGGTGGGGGGTGGGTCTCGACTTTGATTTTAAAAAGAAAAAAAAAAAAAAAGGCAGCGTCTGTGAAGCTCAGTGAAACAATGTGCCATTAAATGAGCTGGACAGGTGCCATGCCTTTGCGCTGTTGCTCCAGTCGTAACACCTTGCAAAAGCCTCATAACAGTGTCACGCGGGGACATGGACGCGGCGCAGTATATACAGGGTTTCTGTCCCCCCCCAAGGAGGGATCGGGGTGGGGCCCCTTTATAGCCACACCAGCCTGTTTCTGCCACGCCTCGCTATGATTCCTGGCAGTCCTCTCCGTAATTGTTGTGTTGCGAGACTGTTGCATAATTGCAATCGTGCAGTGCGTGACCCTGGGCCCTGGGCGCCTGGAGACCTGTGCAGGATGTGTACGAAGGCGGCGTTCGTACTGCTCCGCGGTGGACGGATCCTGGGCCGGCCTTCTGTGCCTGAGGCCCCGAAGGCTGCGGTGTCTGGGAGGGCGGGTGGGACGCGGTGGGGCAGGAGCCCCGCCGTGCCAGGCGTCCTGACTGACCGGTTCTGCCCGAGTCGTGGCCGACTTCCCGCTGTTCCTCTTCTGCCCTGGCAGCTCCTGGGACGGCTGGGGGTCTTGCTGTTCCCCTGGTTGCCCACCTCCCGGGGGTGCACCCGCTTCGTCTTGGGAACCCCGTGGTTCCTGGGGCCCCTCTGCCTGGCAGGCGCACAGGGAGAAGCCACTGTGGGCGCCGCTGACGTGCGCGCGCTCCTGCCCGTCCCCGCGGGGGTTCCCGGGGGGGGTGGGCAGTAAACGTCGTCCCGGGCGTACTCAGAACGGTGCAAAGGCAGGCGAGTCCTGTGTCCTCTACGCCTCCAAACACTGCCGCTTCCTCTTTCTGGTACACCGTGGTGTTCTTTAGCTTCTGCTTTTAGAAAGAGACAAAGGTCAACACCTTATTCTGCAGTGCAACTGCTGCTTCTTACCTGCCCAGCCTGGACTGGAACGCTGGGCCGGGGAGGCCCCCCAGGTGCCTGGAGTCTGTTTCATCCCGTGAGTCCAGTCTGCGTTACCTGGTGGTCGCTCCCTCCGGCCCAGGGAGCGACCACCAGGTAATGCAAGACCAGAGGGCCTGCTTGAGGTGGACGGAGGTGTGTGGCACCGGAGGGCGGGCCGGCCAGCGGGCTGAGCCACCGCGGCCCTTTGCGTCCTCCATGGGCAGTGAAGAGGCTACGTGATCGTCTGCAAGAACCCGACACTACCCCACCCCCGGCAGCACATCCAGCCGACGCTTTGATTCATTGGCACTTCGCACTCACAAGACTTTTAAAAAAAGAATTTTCCACGCTCTGCTCTTAAGAAGGATGCTCCCCCCACCTCTCAGCGCTGGCCCTGTCGTGGGTGCCAAGTGTGCTACCCGCCGATGCCCGTCCCGCCCGCCGGCGTTGTCCAGCGGACATCTGCCTCCTCTGGGAGAGGTTCTCGGTGGCATCTGAAGGCTGGTTCTTGTGCTGCTGCCTTGAATCTCTACTGGGGTGAGGCTGCCCCAAACTTGCTTTTACACCCCGTCCCCCCGGGCACACGCCTCCCACCTTATGAGCGCGCAATCTGCATGTATTGCAGTTGAAGACTCCAGAATTAGGCCCGCGAAAAGGGTGATGACTGGAATTGGAGCTGCGAAAGGTTTTTAATAGATTTTTCAGGAGAGAAGGGAAAGGGGAGAGAGGCAGACAGAAAGCTCAACTGGTGGTTCCACTGACTCATGCCCTCAGTGGTTGATCCCTGTGCATGCCCCTCCCTGGAGCTCAAACCCGCAACCTTGGTGTCTCAGGACGACAGTCTCACCAACGGAGCCACCCAGCCAGGGCGATGTGACCCATTTTCTGCACGTCGATTATATCTCAGAAACATTTCCTACCCGCTGGTGTCGGCTGAATTGGGTGCCCTGCAAAGAGATGTGCAAGTCCTAACTCCTTGCGCCTGTGACTGTGACTTCATTTGGAAAGAGGGTCTTTGCAGATGTGGCCAGGTTAAGATGAGGCCACACTGGGTGAGGGGGGGCCGTGCCCCAGTGACAACAAGCAGTGGGACATTCCAGCACAGTCGCACAGGGGAGCGCGGATGAGATGCCTCCATAGGCCAGGGAGCGCCTGCAGCCAGCAGACGCTGGGAGAGGCAAGGACCGGCCTGCCCCTCGAGCTTTCCGAGGGCGCACACCCGAATTTCAGACTTGCAGCCTCCGGGACTGCAAGACGGGAAGCTTTGGCTTGAAGCAACTTGAAGCCCCGCAACACCCTTCCTTTTGCGGCGAGAAAAAGGCTGCCAAGCCCAACACCAGGAACTGCTGCCGTGGTCCCCGGACGGTTCCAGGCGGGACCCGGTGGTCCAAAGCCTGGGCTTCCTGAGGAGTCCACAGCAGGCCCCGCACGGGGCGGGGGGCGGGGCGGCTCGGCTCGTCCTTGCTCCCCCTGCTGGCTGCGAGCCTCTCGCCTCCCAGCAGGTGCATGCGCGCCCTGCCCTGCATGGAGGCTGGCAGTTCTGCCCCCAGGCGGGGAGAGCAGGGCTCGGTGTGCACAAGCCGGTCTGGGAGCCGGAGAGGGAGTAGGGTGGGTTTGGGGTGAGGCAGGTGTTAGGACCACACCACCTGTGGACCGGAACGCACCAGCTGGGTGCCAGGGGCTGAAGGAACCGCATTGCGGCTTTCCCCGCAGGTACCAACACGCACGATGAGCAAACCATTGACCTTTGCTGGGCCTCCATGTCTTTATCATCAGTTCTGCCCTGACTATTCTCAAACTCTCTTTGATGTTTAAAAAGTTTCCGCGGCCCTGGCTGGTCAGCTCTGTGGGTCAGAGCGTTGTCCCACTACACCAAGGTTGCGGGTTCGATGCCTGGTCAGGGCGCATAGAAGAAGCAGCCAATGAGCGTGTGAGGAAGTGGAACTGTAACAAGTCGCTGTTCCCCTCTCTCAAGAGTTTAAAAAAGTTTTTTTAAAAAGTGCTTACGTTGTAAGTATTAAACATGGGTGGATTTTCATGTGGAGAAACACCCTTAAAACCTACACCCAGAAGAGGGAATAGAACAGACAGTCTTAAAAAAAAACAAAAGCGAAAAAAAAAAGCAAAAATCGACTCGTGAAAACACTCCACACCTTTTAAGGAAAACCTCTGTGGGAGGGCATGTCCTCCGGCTGTTCAGTCGCCTGGTGCTTTTAGGGTTAACCTGGTTCTCGGCTGCTGCCGGACCCTCCTGGACCCTCCTGGACGGCTTTGATCCCAGGTAAATAGTACAAGTCACTTTACTGGGTTTCATGTCAAACAATGCCATGCTTGGTCCTGAAATGGCCCAGGGCCTCTTTTTAAGGGAGACCATTAAAAGGTACCTTTTCTTATCTTAGAATTGTGCCCTCAATGTCAAAATTTGTCAATAGGGTTTTTTTTTTCTTTTTCTTTTTTTTGGCGGGTTGGGGGGGCGCAGTTCCTCGTGTTGGTATTTGAGCTATGCGTGGAATCCTTCACCGGACTCTCTCTGCAGAATCCTTGGGCAAAAGTGTTTTCAGAGTCTGTCCTGGCAGAGCGCCGCCGCCTCCCTTTTCTGGAACCCAGTAATTAGGAATCTGAAATATTTCCACGTCCGTTCTAAAAGATAAGTGTGTGTTTTGCATCAGGTTCTGTCCTGAAAAGGACGGAACGGGGCACCGGCGGGGGAAGGAGGCCAGCTGCCAAAATGGCGGCCGTAGTCCAGTCCTCCACTTGGGGACAGCAGAGTCCCCCTCTGGTCAAAGGGTGCAGCCCCAAAGCCCCGCCAGAAGCCTCCTGAACGTGCCCTGCCTTGGCGGTGGCCCCGGCGCAGCGGTGTGAGGAGAATTCGGCCGTTTGGAGTCTTTTTATTTTAAAGACTTGAGACTGTTCTCGTTTTTCCCCGAAGCTGTGAATGAGCTCGGGAGAAATGAACATGACTCTAAGGAGTGGAGCTCTTGTCTGTGGAAAGTCAGCAAAGGCTTCCTTGGGGGGCCTCCTAGCGTTTGGAGAGGTGTGAATGCTCAGCGTTGTTTTTTTTCTTTTCTTTTCTTTTCTTTTCTTTTCTTTTCTTTTCTTTTCTTTTCTTTTCTTTTCTTTCTCTGAGACAGAGAAGGGTTACAACTTAGATAATAACCTGGCTATTTTGGTTTAATTCTAGCTTCAATTCGTGGTACAGAGATAAGACTACCCATGGGACAAGGAATGTGTTTAATGTACCAAAAAACCTGCTTTCCTGGAGTGCCGTTGCATTAAAACTGTTTGGATTTTGCAAGTATCCAACCCTCACTCCCCTGCACTGTGATGTCACTGCAAAGTGCTTTCTCGCTGTGGCCAGGTGGCTCCGTTGGTTGGCATACGGTTGTGGATTCAACCCCCACTCAGGACCAACGGGAGGCAACCGATGAACGTTTCTCTTCCTCCCCCTCCCCCACCCTTCTCTAAAATCAATAAACATACTGTGGGGTGAGGACTTTTTTAAAAGAAGTTTGCCCTTTCTACCACTCAGCAAGGAGGGCAGCATTCGATGGGCAGAAACGTGGTGACGCATTCATAGCTGGTAGGTTTTTCAGGCAGATGCCCTGTGCATCGGTGTTGAATAAAGACATACCTGCAGCAATACGTAGGTTTTCTTAGCCTGTTTCTCAGACATGGTAATACACGCTCCTCCTCAATCATCGTTCTTAAGTTCTAACAAAGCTCACAAAGGTTTGCTGTTTGGAACTAACTCTGTTTGGGGTTGGTGTTTTAGAAGGGACAGACATTACGGGGGGAACGATGGGGATTTGTAAGGAATCACGACAGATCCTGAAGCAGCGCTGGCTGGGGTGAGCTGCTCTGGTGTTCCGGGCCGGGCCCCGGGCCGGGCCCCGAGGCCCGAGCTGGCTGCTGCCCCCGTGCCCAGCCCAGGCCCCGCCTGGCTCCGGTCCCCGCTGGCGGCTCTCACGTCCCAGCTCTGGGACGCTTTCCGTCTCTTGCTCTCGGCTGCCGAGCACCTGCTGCTTTTGTGGGCACGTGTCTTTGTTCACAGCCAGAGGAAAGGGACACGGTGGCTCCAGAGGTTTCTGCCCCTTCGATGCCGAGGCCGGGGCTGCCCTCCGAGCCCCCAGCGGGCGCCTGCTCCCGCCTGCTGTCAGGACGTCTGGGCCACACCTGCCTGGGGGCCACAGGGCTCTGTTGGGGGGGCGCAGGTGGGGCAGGGCGGGTAGGTTCCAGGTCCGGGGAGAACAGGGCTGGCTGCCACCAGCCAAGGTGACATGCTCGTCCCGGTGGGAGGGCACTGCTTTGGAGAGACGCCGCCTGTGAGCGGGGAGAACTTGGTGCTTGCACAGAGCCCCAGGAGAGTTCTTGTCTGGAGAGGCGGAGAGGAGACCTGAAGGTCGGCCTCTCTGCAAGGTCACGGACAAAGAGGGATTGCAGGGACCTTGAGAAGCCCGGCGTCTTGGTGGGTAGGGCTCCCACGTGGCACTGTGGGTCCTCACATGGATGAGGAAGTGTGTACGGCAGACAGCAGGTCGGGAATTACCCAAACCCAGGCCGCCCTTGGAGTGACTCGTGGGTGGCCTTCTGACATGATTGGACTTTGGTCTCTCCTAGACTTAAAAGCAAAGGGTGCAGTGGCTGGGTGGCCAGTGGTTGGAACATTGGCCCATGCACCAAAAGGTTGTGGGTTCGATTCCCTGTCAGGGCACACGCCTGGGTTGCGGGTTTGATCCCCGGTCAGGGCGCGTCGATATGTCTCACGTCGATGTTTCTCTCCCACACCCTCCCTCTCTGTCTCCCCCTTCCTCTCTCTGTTAAATTAATAAAACAGCCTTGGACGAGAATTTAAAAACAAAAGCAAAGAATTGCCAACCTTTGGGGACAAAGGAAGGGAGTGGCCATAAAAGTCCAGATTTTCAGCCTCTTTAAAAACTCGGAAGGCCTCCCCATGCGGGGGTGCTGATTGACATGGGGCGACTGGCGGCCGGCTCTGGGTAGGGGCTGCACTTTTGCAGGGGACACGTTCCCAGGGGACGCTCTTGAGGTCTTCTGTGTATACTGCCCCTTCCTGTGTCCTCAGCAGTGTTTTCGATGTCCGCCTATGTCGGCCTGGGCTGCTGGAGCAAAACGCTTGGAAACCAGAAGCGTGTCTTTCTCACGCTCCTACAGGCTGCAAGGCCGTGGTCTCCTTGAGCCTCCTTTGCAAGAACACCAGCCCCACAGAGGAGGGCTCTGCACAAGACCTGGTCACCGTGCGCAGGCCCCGCCTCCTCGGACTGCCCCATGGTGGGTTAGGATTGCAGCAGGTCAGTGTTGGGGAGATACAGACCTCTGGGCTCCAGCAACATCCCTGAAAAGAGACTTTTGAAAAGAAAGCTAGCCCTGGTGGCGGTCAGTGAGATGGCCCGTATTTTACCCAAGAAGACGATGATGAAGGGGACTTGTGTGGCCCAGAGAGACAGGGCGAAGCGGCCCTCGGCGTAGCCTGCTGCTGCTGCCGCCGCTGTCGCTGCTGCCGCCGCCTCACGCAGTGGCTGTGGGGTGGCGTTATCGGAGGGAACAAGCGGCTGTCTCTTTGAAATACCAGCAGGCTGGGAACAGCCATTAAAAATAAACAGCCCCGGCTCCTGAAAAGCAGGGACACTTTGTTCTCCTGTCCGGCAGTTCCTGTTCCTGTTTCTTCGTCGCCTATCGGCTGATCTCTGTCAGACCGCTTTTTCACTTTGAAAACTGCAAAATGAAGTCATGCCCCTTACTGTCTGCCTGAACCGGCGCTTAACATGTTCCCACTGCTGGTTTCCAGAAAGTCTCCGAGGGGCGGCGGGTCTGTGTTCCCAGGCGGGGGCCGGGTGCGGGGGGAGCCGCTGCGGGCTTGGCCCTGACGGCCAAAAAGCTTGTTTCATCTTTTCCGTACGATGGCTCCAGTAGCACTTGGTTGTGTTGAACTTCATTCTACACAATTTTATTAGATTGTATGCATCAGGTGGCGTTAAAAAAATAAAGAAAAACACTTGAAAGTGGTGACTTTGTGCAGCCGTTTTAATATTAAAGATGGGAGAAAATCCACAACATTTTAGGCATATTATGCTTTACTATTTTAAGAATGGTAAAACACCTGAAATGGCCAAAAAAAAAAGATGTGTGTTGTGTATGGAGAAGGTGCTGTGATGGTCAAACATGTCAAAAGTAGTTTATGAAGTTTCTTGGTACCATGGACGTGTTGGCCACAGAACACTTTGCTGTGGGGCTGTCTTATGCGTTAGAAGATGTTTAGGAGCAGCCCGGGCGTCTCTCTCCAGTAGGAGCCAGTCGCGGGAGTTAGCTGACACACTCCAAGCATCCAAATCAATAAAATTGTTGGTGAAAATGAAAAGCGTGTCTTTTATTTTATGGAGAAAACGTAACGGACTTTTTGGCCAAGGGTAGGACCAAAGAACAGGGCAGCGCAGGACGGTGGAGGCGGTCCCTTCCACGGTCCCAGGACGAGAGTGGGGCTGCAGGCAGGGCCTCTGCTGCCCTAGCTGATTCTTTCGCAGAGATGTCGCCTGCCGCGCCGGGAGACCCATGGGCATCGGCCCGGAAGCAGCAGTGGCACCCTTTCGGCGTTCTGCTGCGAGAGGTGCTCGTGGCCTGGCTCTGGGACTCACGGAGCGGGAGGGACCCGGGGTCGGGAGGCCAGGGCAGGGGGCCGGTCTCGCGGGGCCGGCGGGGCCCTGCTCCGGCGTCCCCAGGGATGAGCAGAGTCGAGCCAGGCGGAGTGTGTGCTGAGTCAAACATGGGGTTGGGGCGGAATAGAGGGCACCCTGTCCACGAGGCCTGCAGGCAAGAAAGACCCTTTTCTCTGGGGAGAAAGGCTGCTTTGTTGGGATGGGGGTGCAGGGACAGGCGGATGGCGTCCAGAGCCTCAGGGCCTGTTTTGCATGGTAATGCCGGGGCTGGTGCAGCGCGGGCCGCCGGCGGGCCTCGCTGGAGACAGACGCAGCGGGGCGGGTGCTTCGTGCCGTGGGGGCCAGGGTGGAAATGGACATTACAGGGGTCTTGTGCTCTGTCGCGCGTCCCAGAGGCGTGACCGTTTTTCTGAAACAGTGGTTCTCAACTAAGAAGGGGGCATATTTTCGGTCCTCCTGGGCGTATGGGGTACTGCCGGGAGACGGTTGTGGTTATTACAGCGTGCAGATAGGGAGCGCTTCTGGCATCTGGTGGGCGGAGGCCAGGGTGCTGCTGATAAACCGCGCACAGTGCTGGGGACTCCCCACAACAAAGGGTCGCCTGGTCCCGGGTGCCAGTCGTGTTGCTGCGGCGCCCTGGCCCGGTAGCTCTGCTGGTTAGAGCGTCACCCCGACACTGCAAGGTTGAGGGTTTGACCCCGGTCAGGGCACGTACAAGAATCAACCGATGCATGCAGCAGTCAGTGGAACAACAAATTGATGTTTCTGTCTAAAAATTAATTTAAAAAATTTTTTAAAGACTATTTCATTGCACAATACGTATATGCCATGTTTCCTTTCTCTTCTCATCTGTCGATGGGCACTTGGGCTGCTTCCAGTAACGGCAACGCCTGTATACTGGACAGATGTAGATATTGATACTAGGCAGATGCATACATTGATTAACAGGACCCCTTGGGAAAACAGACCGAATAACAAGCTACCGTCAGCGACGTGTCCCCTGTTAACCAAAAGGCCCCCACGAGAGTGCCCCTACCAGCATCATCCGTAAGAGCCGAAAACCAGAAGGCACTCACATGTCCGCTGTGATAAAACATGGGCAAGCCAAACAATAGGATACTACTGCTCCGTATTTCTCCACCGCAACCTGGGCAGGTGCTTCTGTCTTAACAGAGAGCCATCCAGGTGGGAGTCCTGGACGCCGTTGTCCCGTTGAACCACGAGGCCCCATGAGACGCGCCGAGCACTCGACCTTGCACGGTGTACACGTTCAAAGGGCCGTCCGGGGAAGTGCAGGCTTGCGCTGGATTGCAATCCCAACTATTTAAACCATGACACATTTTAAAGATGCATTTCTGTCTCAGCCTGAGAACTTAACTACCACTTAAATCATGTTTTTATGGCGGAAATGTGGCCTGGCTTCCACATAATCCACTTAGGCAGGGCTTTTACAAAACACCCCCTTTATAAATTGTAACTTTCTGCGGTTTAGAAGTTTTCTGTAATGCTAGAGTAGCTAAACAAGGGGAAAAAGAAACTTGCTGTTGAAAATAAAGAATAAGGACATCTAAAATAGTTGAGCTTTGGGATTTTTTTCCCCCTTGCCAATAGTGTTGTATAAAAGGACTTAAAAACCAGTCTGCCTAAATAGCTTGGCTTTTTGTACATGAAGCTGTCTTCCTTTACCGCTCAAGTTTCTAGTTTCCTCATGTTGCAAGAATAGGGATCATTTGTCCCTGAACTCGAGAGGCATACAGCTTGGCGTGGGCGGTACTTCTGGTTCGGACACTAACAAATTATAACATAAACAAAATGATTTGTCAGTCGACTTGCACAGTGCTTGACAGTTCACAACATACTTTCATAATGGTCTCACATGTATTCTCTTGATTGTCCTGGGACGTAAGACAAGCAACTGTTATCAGCATTTTTTGATAGCCGCCTCTTTCTGAAGCCTCCCCCGGACTCAGCCCCTCCTCCCGCCACGTCCAGCGCCCTGTGTTTCTGTCACTCCCTCCCCTCTGCCGCCAGGGCCCCGCGAGTATCTCTGTGACGGCACTTGCCACATAGAATTTATACCCATCAGGGCCCAGTTAGGAGGTAGAAACTACACAGTGAACTTGAACTGGAGACGCCTGATACAAAGCAGGAGTCAGCAAACTGGCCCAAACACCCACCCAGCGCTTTGCTCAAGTCTTGTCTGTCGGGCAAGGTTGAGCACTCGCCCCCGAGATCCGAGGCCCTGCAAAGCCTGCAATATTTATGGCTGTGTGGCTCTTCCGGAAGACTGTGCTGGCCCCTGATGCAAGAGATTAACTATTAACAGATGACCGCTGACCACCGCATTGGGGTTGAGTAATTATTAACTACTAAGCCCTACCATAGAGAAGGCTAGAGATCACGCTGGCTGCAACCACCCCCCTTGGAGATTCAGCCTCCTGCTGTGCGGCCAGGCAGCAGAGACGTTCACCCAGTGCACAGACCAGCTGGCAGGCGGGAGGCTCGGTGGGGCCGCTAGCTGGGGTGCCCGCAGGGGCGCGCCTGGGCGGCTGGCTGGCAGGCCCACGGACCTCCTGGGAGGCCACCCGAGGCGGGGCTGTTAAACTCCCCAGGAAGGCGCCCGTGGCCATGCCGGTGGCATTTGCCAAGGAGTTGCCTTGGGGCGGGGCCGTGCCGTTCCGCGCGGTGGCTGCCAGGAACGCAGGTTGCCATTGGACGCCCCTGCCCTGCCAGCGGCCCGCCAGCGCCTTCTACTGCTGCAGGGTGCTCGGCCGGGGAGCAACGCTCGAAGCCCCGCACCCGCCTGGCGGCGTAGGGCAGCGAGGGCTGTGGAGTGTGTTGTTTGCACATCTTTCTGGTTCTGGATTGTCGCTCCTCCGACAGGGGTGGCGTCAAAATGCCCCCGGAGTATTACCGTGCACAACCGGCCCTTCCACGGATTGTGCAGAGCCCTGAGGCCCTGGGCCTGCCCTGCGTCTGCGGAGACGCCGCCCCCTGGGCCTCAGCCTGCCCCCCGCGGGCTGTTGGCTCTTGCAAAGGCGCCTCCTCGGTTCCGGTCCAGCGGCCCTGGACTCTGAGCCTCAGAGCCTCTGCTCCTGAGTGCCCAGGGCCAGGTCCCTGCTGCCGCCGCTGCCGCCACCGTCCCTCATGATCGCTTCCAGAGCACTCAGCCCTCCTGAGTGTCTCTGTTGACTCCTGGTTGCACGTAGCAGCCTCCACAGCCTGCAGACCTTGTCCTCGTCTCCCCCAGAGTGTTCCACTGACGTGTATGGTGGCCACGTGGCCCGTTTGCCCAGGTGCCGCCGGTTGCCCAGCCAGCACCGCCCCCTGCAGCTCGCTCTCCTGGCCCTTTCCCCAGCCGGCTGGGCGGCTGGGCCACTTCTGCCTGCCTTGGCCTAGGGCCCCCTCTCCCACCCGGGCTTTAGGGCCTGGAAGCGGCCTGCAAGGCTCTTAGGGCACAGCGGCTGTTGGTTAGCACCGGGCTACATACAGACTCGCTCCTCTGGGTGGATTTCCGTGTATTTTACTGGTTTTCAAAAAATACTGTCCTCTCGTTTTTCTTGCTTTCTGATATTGTTTTTGGTGGTCAACCATGAGGAGAGGACGTTTTCTGCTGTGGTTGAGGTTTTGCGGGTGGTTCGGAGGCTCGGAGCACGGGCTTTTGCACGTGAGCAGAATTCTGACCGTCGTACAGGCCGACAGTGTGCAAAGGCATGGTGGTGTGATTCTTTTCTGAAGAGCCGCCGCAGCGCGTTTCCGAGGTACCACAGGGCAGCGCCCTGTAGGCGCGTCCAGCCTGTTCACGCCCCTGGGCCACCCTGGAAGAAGAGGAGTTGTCTGGGGCCACACGTTAAATACATTGCGACATGTAATCACACTAAAAAAATCTCCTCATGTTTTAGGGAAATTTATAACTTCGTGTTGGGCCGCACTCGTGGCCATCCTGGGCGCACGTGGCCCCCCGGCCGCGGGTTGGACACCCCTGCTGGAGGGGGTGGAGCGCCGATGTCGTCCCGCGCCGGTGAGCTCTTCCTGAAGCAGTGCGACGCACTCACGCTTTAATATCAGGACACGACGTGCCCCCATTTTGATTTCCGTGGCATGTTAGTGAAGGCGTGAGGGACACTGGACGCTTGTGCCCTGGGACAGGGAGAGGGAGTATCCAGCAGCGTTTTCATCAGGAAAAGTACTGAAAACCACGTGGAAACAGAGGTAATTGTACGTGTTCCAGACGTGGCGAATGCAGGCTGGGACTCCGGAGTGCTCTTCGCTGTGCTTTGGGTGGTCGGCGTAACAGCTCCCTGCAGCCTGCAATGCTGGGCTGGCCCCCCTGCCCCCACCCCCGTCCCAGGACCCCCAGAGTCCCGGGATTCAATAGCCCATCCTTCTCTGGTTGTACCAAAACAATAAGCAAAGAGCAAACGATTTCATTGCAGGGGCTAGGGGGACACATTTATGCTTCAGATGAGATGAGGCAGATTCCCTCCTCCTTAGACACTCGTTCCTGGAGCTACGTACAGCGCGCACTTCCAAAGCAGTTGGGGAAATATTCCTGTGGGTTGTACAAGGAGTCCTGGCTGCGTGGTTCCGTTGGCTGCAGCGTCGTCGTGTGCACCCCGAGGTCTGGGGCTGTCCCTGGTCAGGGCACATACAAGGTTTCGGGTTCGATCCCGGGTTGCCGCCTGTGTGGGAGGTCACCGATGGACATTTCTCTCTCACATCAGTGTGTATCTCCCCCCTGCCCCCTTTTCTTCCTCTCTCCATCTCTTCCTCTCTCTCTCTGAGATCAATAAATCCTCAGGTGAAGTACAAAAAAAAACAAAGGAGACAGGGCCCTGAGGCCAACGCTTTCTGGGTTTAGTGTGTTTTCTGCAGGTGGATCTTTGGCTCCTTTCAGCCTGTTAGCCTTTGGTGGGTGCCAAGGGTTGCCCCCCCGGACACGTTTGTGCTGGAACCAGGGCGGTCCGGCGGCCATCGCCCCTGCGAGGGGCCGGCAATTGTCGTTCGTTAGTGTCTCCACACGTCTGGCTGCAGGTGTTCCGTTTTCGACGGGCTTGTCTTTCACGGGAGATGCTCCCAGGTTGTTTCACAGCATGGTCCCCTCCTGCAAGAGTCCCCTTTCCTTTCTGCCGCAGCTGCGTCCAAGGGGGGCGAGGAAGGTGCCGCGGGGAAGCAGGCTCGGAGCTGATGCGCCTGCGGTGACTGGCTCCCAGGAGGCTTGGCTTCCTCACGCACCCGTCTTACTGTCTGGAAAGTGAGGCAGGCTCCGGATGGTCGTCGCTGGCACAGGGCGGGCCTGACTGGCGGGCTTTGAAATACGATATTGGACTTAACAGTTGTTCCTCCTCTTTTCGCTGGGATCTCCGGTCACTGGGATTTGGCACATCACTCAGGGTCAAGGTGCGCACCGTCCGTCCGCGGGCTCTTTGCTTTGCCTTCCAACTGCCTCATTGGTCCTCCCCGGCCTCGACTCCTCGCTTATGTTCCTTTTCTCTGCCCTGCGTTGGTCTGAGACCTTGTGTCTGTCCAGTGCAAAGGCGGTCGGTCCCTGGCAGGATCCACTTCCTTCCCGTTCTGTTCTGAGGCCGGAGAAATTCACTGTGTGTGCGCCTGCGAAACTCCCCGCTAGATGTCTCTGCTTGCATGATACGGCGGCTCCCCTACTTCCAGGCCTGCCTTCTCCAGGCCCCCGCCGCCTACAGAATATGATCGAGATTCTGACTCAAGGTCAAGTTCCTGCCGGTCCGCCTTCTGCCCTTATTCTCAGACCCGGCCAGGTGAGAGGTTTGCGCCCCGCCCGCCTGACCATCCTCAGGCAGCCCAGGCGTCCCGCGTCTGATCCCCACTCTGGGATGTCTTCCCCGACCTGTGCTGGTCTTTCACGGGCCCTCGCTCCCCATGAAGGCTGTTCGTCCCCCGCGTCCGTCCCAGCCCGAGACAGGGCACAGTTCCTGTACGATGAGCTTCGTCCCCTGCTAGAATAAAGGTGCTTTGTTCCCTTTCTAGGTCTATCATTCTTTTTTTAAACTTCATTTTTATCTTATTTTAAATTTTTAAAATGTTTATTGATTTTTAGAGAAAGAGGAAGGGAAAGAGACAGAGACGCATCTGTGTGAGAAAGAAACATTGATCAGTTGCCTCCTATCCACACCTGGACCTGGGGTGAAACCCACAGCGCAGATATGTGCCCTGAGCAGGAATCGAACCCCCAACCTTCTTGTGTCTGGGACGACACTCCAACCCACGGAGCGCCACCAGCCGGGGCTCTGTGTCTTCATTCCTGATTAACATGTATTCAATGAAATATGAAAACTGGGTTCCAAAAACCCTTTCATCAACTCTGTTTTGTTTTTGTTTTTTTCTTTTTTTCTTTTTCCTTCTCCTGGGCGGTTTCCAGAGAAAACATTTCCATATGAACAATAAGGTCTTCTGTACGTTGTGGGCCGTTTAACTCTGTCTGGGACCGAAAGAGCAGGTTTTCCATCCCGAATGCGGTGAATAACTGCAACCGGCCTCTGTGGGCTGGTGTGGCCACGAGGGGCCCTGGGCCCACGCGGGCACAGCGCAGCCCCCAGGCCGACCGCGTGGACCTGCGATGATTGTGTGGCCCTGTACGCCCACCTTTTTGAAGAGGACGTTTTCGGAGTCAGCAAGGGAGCCTGAGAATAGTTCCTGACCGCTGCTGCCTGGAGCAGTTCCAAGGCCAAGTGCAGGCTTCGCTTTGCAGTGTCCAGGCGACGGCCACATTGGCACCGCTGTCCGCGGCCGTGCGCGATGCAGAGTCCCTGCTGGCAGAGCCCTCACCCCGGGAAGCACACGCCAAGTTTGGGTTCGTTTTTCACCAAGTTCAAGTGTGATCGGTGCTACCTAAGGCGAGACATGGGATGAAGCAAACAGGGTAGAAGGGAGGTTTCCAAAGCTCCTTTTTCTTTTACCGACGACTTTTCCCCAGGAGCACAGGAAAAATCAAAGACGTACTTTTCTCTTGGTGAGGAAGCCGAAAGGGGAGGAACACAAGCCAGCGACTTCCTGTCCCAAACCCAGGCCCGTTTTCTTGGGAAGGGCGCCAGGTGGGGGAAGGGTAGAGGGGCGCTGGGGAGCATGGTCCCTGTTCACAGAAGGGCAGCTGTCCCTACATGCCCCTGTCCCTCATGCATTCTGCTGCCTCTCCAGAAGCTGCATGCTGTCAAGGCCCATGCAGGGCCACAAGCTCCCTGACAGTGTCCTTGACCGGCCACCCCCGAAGGAGGGCGCGCGTGGGTCCCGGTCATCTAGTGCTCGCTGCTCATGGCCCGTCCCTGTCTGTGACCCCGATGCTCCTGGGAGCTGGCATGGCCCCCCCTGCACCTGCTGGACCGGAGGCTGCGTTTTCACGGACGCCTCGGGGGACTGGTCTGCACGGTGTAGCTTGAGAAGTGCTGGTCCACGGGCCTTTACATGTCTTCCAGGTGCAAGCTGTGTCCTTCAAGACCCAGCCTCTCTCCACCTGCTGGACTTTTGGCCGGTCCCCCACCCACCCACCCAACCAGACCTCTAAATGTGGGGGTCCCCAGGGTCTGTCCTTGGTGCTCATCTGTCTGGCTCTGTCCTCTGTCCTGGCGGCCTCCTGCGCTCTCCCCAGCTCCCCCGTGTTTCCCTACTTCCTGCCAGGGGTCACTCACTGTGTAGGCAACCCTTCCCTGGGCAGCTGCTCACAGAGCTCTCCCCGTGGACGGCCCCCTGGCCTCTCCCACCGGGCATGGTAAACCGGGACCCCTCTGTCCCATGGAGCCGACGCCTTGGCTCTGCGGGGCTCAGGGGTCATCTCGGGTGAGGGGAAATTCATTCCCAATCTACCTATTATTACTACGTTGGGATGCGCTTGCCCAGACTTCTGAAAGCCGCTGTTCGCCGAACCAGCTGGCTTCCTGCGTGCGTGAGCTGTCGGTTTCATCGATGGTGTTGGTATGCAGTGCATGGTGGCGTTAGTACCCAAGAGGTCTGCTGTCCTCGGACCTAGGCGGGGATTTGGGGGAAATGTGAGGTTTCGGAAGCAAGGCGGCGTCGGTGGCTTAGTTTCCAGCTCACGAACTCTCAGAGGGAAACCGATGGTTTCAGCGGCCTGTGCAGGCTTGAACGAGCTGTGTGGTCAGCCATGGTGTCCAGTCGGGGGTGGGGGGGCACCGTGAACTTGGCACACTGGACGCTGCTGTGCTCATGACCGTTCATTTTGTTCACAAGTTTTCCTAGCAGTTTGTAAAGATAATGGCTTTTGGGTACAAAACAGGGGTTGGCAAAGTTTTTTTTGGAACCAGCCAAGTAGTAAATATTTTTGGCTTTCTGGGCCAAACTTCTCATTTCTGCCCTGTAGCAGTATGTAAACAGATGGATGTTGTTGTATTCTGATAAAATTTTATTTACTGCCTTGCCTCCACCCCGAAAAACAAGAGGGCAGCTGGCTGGATTAGGTGCGTGGGCTGTCGCTTGCCAAGTACAAGCACAGAAAACAGGCCGGGTCTATTGATACTGAATTGGATTACTATGATATAGGAAAAACGAGGTGGCGGATTTAAAGGTCAAGATTTCTCAGAATGGGTAACAGTCCAGCCTCCAGGAAATCCATCAGTACATATCCATGCATGCGTGTTTTGCACTGAGTAGGAAATATCTTAATACACACAGCCTGGCCTAATGGTCTCGTAAGGACTGTGGTTGAAGAAACCAGGTAATAATAGGAAGGTGCAGAGATGGGGGAAATTGGCACCTGCATGTGCTGGTACGGAGTGGAAGGTGAGGGAGGGGCTTTCGAAGGCAGCCTGGCACGTCCCCAAAGTGCCTGTGTGACCCAGCCATTCCACTGCTAGACCTATACCCGAGGGAAACGCAGGCCCGTACCCAGAAACTTGTACGCCAGTGTTCATAGCTGCAGGTAGCCAGACTCTACAGACAACTCAGATTCCACCGCCTGGCAAACGGGTGAAGAAAACGTCGTATTCTGTATCAAGGAGTATTAAACAAGGGAATATGGTTCCACCAGAGAAGGGAATGAAGCGGGCACACGCTCCATAGGGGTGAACCTTGAAAGCACAAAGGTTGTGCAGGAAAGAAGCCCCATACAAAATGCAACATTGTATCATTTGTTTTATGGGCGAGGCCCAGGGCCGACAAAGCCACAGACACTGAGAGTAGACAGTGGTTGGTGGGGGTGGGGGGGTGCGGCGTCGTCAGGAAGGCACCGTTCATAGGTCTGCAGTTTCTTTCGGGTTAGCGACATGTCCTAATGTCGATGGTGCTGACAGATGCTCACGTCTGTGAACATATTGGATATTGATACGGGTGAATGGCACGGTGTTGGAGTTAGATCTCAGTGAAGCCGTTTCAGAAATCATGGAACCAGGTACAGGATTAAAGCACGAGAAATCATTAGTAAGCCATAAAAATGATGCGTCGCTATTGTTTGGATAAGGGAGATTTGGACGGCGGGTCAGGGTGTTTGGATCCGCTGTGCTTGCTTGTGTGGTGTGAGTGTTGCGTGCCCTTCCCCGTTGCCTCAGTGAATGGCGGCCCGCGTCTCAGCGGTGACCGAACCTGCGCGGGGACTGTGCAGCCTCCGGGGTCAGGCGTCGGACCTGTGGGCGGGCGGCATGTTGTATTCCTGGGCGAGCCTTGGGCGCCGGCTTCGCCAGTTCGGGCAGCTCACTGGACACGCTTCTTTGTTGCAGATTGAAGAAGGAAGTAAAGCGGCAGCGGTGGACAAGCTGCTGGCCGGAGACGAGATCGTGGGCATCAATGACATCGGACTCTCAGGGTTTCGACAGGAAGCCATTTGCCTGGTGAAGGGGTCCCACAAGACCCTGAAGCTGGTGGTAAAAAGGTAAGACCTGGACCTCGTGCCGCGTTTACCCAGACACGGGACGGCGGTGGCCAGCCTGACTTGGACTTCAATTGTGTGCGTGGGCGGTTGCGCGCGCACATGCGTCTGCACGCGTGCATGCACATGAGGTCATTCTCTCTCAGCCAAGGATGAATTAAGCATTAAATATTTTAAAAGATTCCTTTTGTGGCGACTGATGGTTCATTTGATTTCTTAAATGAATCTGCCTCGCTGTGTCTTTGTTTAGCGATGTGTGGATTATTTTCTTGGCACAGACAGACAGAAAAGCTGGGCTTTTGTTCCCGATGAAGTGACATGCGGTTGCCTGTGGCCCCCGCAAGGTGGCAGGGAACTGGGGTTCGGGGCTTGTGCTGACAGGAGCGCTGCTGCAGGTAGACGGGAAGGTGCTCCCGGGCGTCCCCAGAGCCGCGCCGCGGTCTGAGGGGGAGCGAGCGGCCGGCTCTGAGAAATTAGGTCGTTGGGAGACGTTGGGATGATTTGGAGGTTCGCAAGGGAAATGAAGGCCTTGATGCTTCTATGCACAGGAGCTGCGCCAGTGTTCCTGAACTCCACAGAGGTACTTGCGACTTGCTTTCATGGAGAAACACGTCTTCACCGTGCACTTTGTAGTTGGCTACTTCCCAGGAAAACATAGCTTTTCTTTTCTTTTTTTCTTTTTTTTTTTTTAGCAGAATTACTGCAGTCTTTCGAAAGTTGACTGTGAATTAAAAAAAAATAAATTGACCCAAGCACTTCCTTTAAAATAGATAGATATATATCTCTATATAGATATAGATATAATTTTTTTGTAATGCAGACCAGAGGACAAATTCCCAAAGGACATTTTTTTGGGGGGGAGGGGGCGACCAAAACAGCATTTAAGGAGCTGGTTCATACACAAAAAAGGGAAAACTTTCATTCTTGGCCAAATTACTTTACCAAACTCATTTCTAAGGGGTATAGGCTCTCTTATTTCCTCCTTGTAAATCAGAAAGATAAAGTCGCAGAATGGCCTTTGGGGAGTGCTTCGGGGAGGATGGCGCATTAGAGGTGTGGCTGTAGCGTGTAATTACCCCTTTGTGGTCACCTCATTAAGCCTCCTCACGCAGGACAGGTGTCCCAGTGTGGCGAGGTAGCCGTGGCGTTCAGGTAGGGTGACGGCGATGAGGAGGTAAGTAAGGGAGGATGGGCCTCAGAGGTAAGAGGAGTTACAAACCATCTCTGGGGAGCGTTCTCCAACCCCCAGTCTGATTGAGGGCCCCTCTTCTTCTCTCTCCCCTCTTGTCTCTGTGGTCGCGCTGCCAGAGCCCCCCAAACACGGAGCCTGTGGGGACAAAGTTGTCTCTTCGGCAGGGAAGGTGGCAGCTTAGTTGTTGCCGTAGGCCAACATGGGGTTGCTTACAATAGAGCTTGGTGCACAAGAGCGAATACAGCACTTGGGTTTTTTGAATCAGATCAACTTGCACGGCACCCGGACGCACCTCACAGGGGATCTGATTGGGATCCTGACACCCAGGCGTTTGTTCAGGACCCCCTGTCCGTGAGACACTGCCCAGCCCCGGTCGGCCACGGCCAATAACACAGACGGAGCCGTTGACACCTGGGGGACAGAATCAGGACACAAGAATCTCCCCACCGCTGCAGCTAATAAGGTCAAGCAAAATGTTGGGCGATGGCAGGTCTTATTCTAGGGTCCAAAGAGCAGGTGTATAACAACAACAAAGTTGGCGTGGTAGTCGTAGACGTAAAGAACAGAATTGGAGCCACAGATTGGCAGTTCCTAACGTGAGAAGTGTAAGTAGGAAGCAAGCATGTGAAAAGAGGTTTAGGAATCGACATTTAAAAAGGAGGTTTTGATTCGCAAGTGATCTCATAGAGCAGCAGCGCCTCCTGCTGGCGAGATTGTGGGACAACAAGGATTTATTTGATAGGATGCAGAGGAGGCTGCATAGTAGACAGCCTTTCCCGTGAGCAGTTTGGCAGTGCGGTTCCAAGGCAGAGAGGAGACGCAGAATCTTGTTTCTGGGATTGTAGACATTCAGCAGAGGGAGGTTACGGGGAGGAATTAGAGACATCCGCACGTAGAAATGCTGCCAGCGGTTGCTTGTGAAGTCCAATGGAGTGGAACCTATACATGCATTGATAGCTCTGGCCCCTTTTTAAAAAAGGGTTAATTTTTAATTGTGGTAAAATACACATAACAAGTTTCCCATGTTTACCCTTGTTAAAAGTTTACTGTTTAGGAGTGTGTGTGTTTTGCTATAGCATAAAATATCAAGCTTCCTGCATTTTTGTTTTAAAATCCCTAGTATTTATTTATTTACTTATTTATTTTAAACTGACTTTTAGAGACAGAGGAAGGGGGAGAAAGAGAGAGAAAGAGAAGGTGGGGGAGAGAGCGAGAAACATCGATGGGTTGCTTCCTGTATGCACCCTGAGCAGGGATCGAACCTGCAACCTTTGGGTGTACGGGATGATGCTCCAAGGGACTGAGCTGCGCAGCCAGGGCTCCTTGCATTTTTGAGGGGGAGAAGCGTTTGGGGCTCGGGGCGCCTGTGCCCATAGGAGTCACCAGGAGGCCTGGTCCCAGAAGCCGTCAGTGTGGCATCACATTCTGTGTTGAGCAGCCCCCACCGGAGGCTTCTTTATTGCACTGTGATCAAGAAAAAGAGCGACTCTTCGGAGTGGATGTTGGAATGCCTGCTACAATTGATTCTAAGAGTAACTTCGTTTATTTTTATTCTTTTAAAGGCTATATGTATTTTTAAAGAGAAGGGAAGGGAGGGAGAAAGAGACGGAAAGAAACGTGTGTGTGTGTGAGAGAGAGAGAGAGAGAGAGAGAGAGAGAGAGAGACATCTCGCAAGCCCCCTCCTGGGGACCTGGCCCACAGCCCAGGCCTGTGCCCTGACTGGGAATCAAACCGGTAACCTCTCAGTTTGTAGGCGGGCACTCAGTCCGCTGAGCCACACCAGCCAGGGCAACCTCCTGTTTTCTGTGATGTTTGGTTCTCTTTGTGAATGTGACAGGTGAAAAAAACTCGTTTTATGGCTTCAATGGGCACTTCTGTCATTGGGTATAAAGTTGAGCAGCATTCCCTATGTTTAGAAGCGTGGTTTTGAACTAGAGGAAGACACTGAAGCGTGTAAATGTAGACCATCTGGGTTCAGTGCCGAGCACAAAATCAGGGGGTGGGAGGCAGGGGAGGAGGCTGTGGGGCTGCCAGCCGACCGAGCTGCGACGCCCTTGGACTTGAGGGCTCAGGCGTTGCCCTGAAGGGCTGCCAGCGCTTGGTGTAGACTCCCCTTTGCGTCCCGCATCCTCCGGCTCCTTTGAAGGCAGCCTGCAGAGAAATGAGTCTGTGGTTTAGATCTTGTTAGTATTTTGAGTGATATCTATAACAAGACATAAAAGCCAACTGAGCAGTTTGTTCTCTTGTTTTCCCAAACACCTGTTCCAGAACCCACTGAGGTGTTTAAAATTTTTAAAAATAATTTTGCGTTATTTTTTTATAATCTATGGAGGTGTCATTTTTGCCGAGTAGGGGAAAAGTCTGAAACGGCGCTTTGCTTGGAAATGGGAATGAAATTATCCACACTGGTTAATTAGGTTCATGAGTTAGTATCAGGACCTGTCGCTGGCAGGCAGCAAAGCTGGGATCCTCCAGATGTGCATTCTCATGATGCTGAAACTCCAAACCAACTTTTATCATTTTCCTTACTACAGATGCACCCCGAGTGCTTTCAAAGTGGTTTCTCTGACCTTGGGGACTCGCCTCCTGCTGTGTCTCATTTAAATCTCCCCTTAAATCTGCCTGCACTTCTGTTCCACCCCCAGGCAACTGCTCATCTGACTGTGTCTCATAGGTTAGTTAGCGTTTTCTTTTTGTTGATTCATTGACTTTGGAAAGAGGGAGGGGTGGGCGGAGAGAGAGAGAGATTTGTTGTTCTACTGACTTATGCAGTCATTGCTTAATTCTTGTATGTGCCCTGTTCACGGATCGAACCCGCAACCTTAGCATATTGGACGATGCTCTCTAACCAACTCAACTACCCGGCCAGGGCCTAGGTTATAAGCATTTTCTAGCATTTTACATAAAACTCCCAAATGGCTTGTGTGCTCTTTGAAAAATCGGCACCTTTATAAAAAAGCACTGTGTAAATAATTCATCGAGCAAGCCACCAACACAGATGTATCATATGTACCCTTACCCAAAACTGTGGCCCAGTCATAAATGAGCCGTGTTGAATCCGATTCAAACACCTGCCTACTCGAGGCTCCCAAAGACAGCGTGGCCTTCTGATAACACGGAAGTAGGGTGAGAGTTCTGAGCGTGAGGGTGGCCAGGGCACGTGTGCCTGTTCTGGGAAGAGCTGTGTGCACCTCCGTATAAAATACGCCCTCGGTCCCTTTAAACAGAATGGGAGTCGGGGTCCACGCCCTGCCCCCCGGCCCGGGACAGCCGCCTGTCTCTGTCTCCCGCTCCGCAGGCTGGTTGGTATTCCCCGGGCGTGGGGAGCAGGGGCCGAGCAGGCGGGATAGGATCGCGCTTGCTGGTGTCCGGGAGCCTCCGAGGAGCCTGGGCATCTGGTTTCAGGAGGGCTGGGCAGTGCCTACCTTGTCGTCATTTGGGAGCCAGGCTGGGGGAGTGATGCGTTAGGAGACACAGGATCGCCGCCCCCCACGACGCCCCCCCAGCAAAGCGTCTTTCCCAGAGAAAGGAGCGAGCACTTCATTCCCCGGTGCCTTGTCAGCTGGTAACAAAGCTTTGTACCAGGAACCCCACCCAGTGCACAGAGGTTTCCTGCCGGGGTGCTTAGGCCGTGTCTGAGGCTGTGAGGCGGCTGGGGGTCGGGGAGAGGGATGGCCACCCTAGCGGCGGATCACCGGTCTGCCCAGCAGGAGGGGCTGAGCAGGACGCCCTTGCCTTGCCCTGCCTCGCCTCCCTGGCGCTTTGCTGCTCCATCTCTGCCTGGCCAGGGGGGTGCCCTGGCAGGAAAGTTCAGGGCGCACAGGGCAGCCTTTTCTTCGTCCCTCTCTGCGGTTGTCACCTGCCCTTTTCTGCTGGGTGTGCAGGCCACAGCCCCCTGGGGACCCCGCTGGGCAGCTCTGCAGTGGATCCGGGCGCCCTGTATCCTCCCAGATGCCCTGGGCAGCGATTTTGGCCGGCAGTTGGACTGCTGCCTTCAGCAGATGTGCTTGGAAAAGGGTAAGACCAGAAACTGGGTCGCCTGCAGCCTTTGCTGATTCGTGGCCCAGGGGGTAAGCCCCTTGCGGGGGAGGGGCGAGAGGCCCGCGGCCTTGTGTCCCTGTGGTGAGGGCTGTCTCCGAGGACCCCCCCCCGCCCCCCCTCCCCGCACTTCTCTCACTTCAGAGGCAAATCGCCCGCACATTCAGCTCCTAGATAGGACAGTTTTAAATGCCTTGGGCAAAATTTCTTTTAAGTAGCCCTTCACACATTATTTTGTAAAGCTGATAAACAAGGATTTCCGTCTTTCTTCTGAATTCATATGGTAACTTTAGTTTTGTTTACAATGCTTCTGCCTGCCACTTCACTGGGAATCTCACTCTTTTTTTACAATCTTGCTCTTGAACCAGCGGTGCAGCCAGCAGCGTGGCCAGGGCCAAATTATCGAGAGGGTTAATGCATGTCATTTCCTGCGTCTTTGCTGGCCCCTGCAAAGCCCTTCTGTGCCTGATTACACCCCCGCCAAGCTTGTGTTCAGGAGCTGATTAACACCCCTGGCGAGGAGGGGCTCTGCTGAGCCGTGGGGTCGGGCAGACGTTGTGGCTGGTGATGCGCTTGAGAAAGGGGGGCCGGATCGTGGGGCAGCCACGGGGCTTGCTAGGAGCATGTGTCTTACAGCAGGCGTGAGTGTCTGGTGTCCTCAGGTTGCAGCGACTTCTCCCCCACGCCAGCACCGTGTGCCCCGTGCCCGGCTCCGCGGTGCTCTCCTGAGCAGGCAGCTGTGCGTGGGGCCCACCCCTCACGTTCTGGAAGCAGCTCAGTGCGGCGCAGCGGCTGGAGCACAGCGACGGCTAGGACGGTGGCAGGCGGTGTCTCTCCCATACCCTCCACGCCATTGGTGCGCGCGTCCTGGGGGTGGAAACAGTGTGCGTTCTGAAGGGAGGTTCGGGTGCTTGGGGACGGGGCTGGGGGGGGGGCTGGTCAGAGATCACTTGTCCAAGTGTCCGGGGCACGTTTGTATTTCAAGCATTTTGGAGATGATGGTCAGTTGCTCTCACGCCTATTTTCTTGATAAAACAGAGTAAAGCTGGGGATTTATGCTGGATAGACACCCTGACGTGTTTGGGCTGTTTTCCATTATTGGTTTTCATTGAGATATAATTGACATATAATTAGTTTCAGGTGTAGAACATAATGAGTCGCTCTATGTACATATTGCAAAATGGTCTCAATGAGTCTAGTGAATGTCTGTCCCTGCGCAGAGTGATAAATATTTTTCTTGGGATGAGAACACTACAGGTCTTAGTAACATCGGGAGGAAAAAGAACTGTGTAGGTCAGAATTGTTTTCTATTTTGGAAAAAGTTGCTTGTGTTCAGTTTTAGACCTCATGGAGGGCGTAAGCACTTAATGAGACGAACTTCTAATTATGGGAGATGTTTCATATTTTAAGTCAAGTCGAGACGGGTCAAAAGATGTTTTTCACGGCAAGGCATGCAAGCGGTGTTTGTAAAAGTTACTTTGAAAACATTGCTGGTGTGTAATCTCATAAGACATGCAGAAAGCGGTCCACTTGTTTTCTTTCCTTTGTTCTTATAAAGAGCTAAGACTCGCAGCCCTGCCGCTAGCCCTTACGGCTTCTTAAAATTAGTTACAGTAACGGCGGCACGCACGTTTGAGCATCTTGCGCCTCTCTGCAAACACCCCGCTCCTTCGCAACGTTGCCGGGAGGCGTGTCGGTGGCCTTGAGCCCAGTTAGTGCTGTGAACACCGTGGGTTTGGACAAAGCCTTTTTAGTGCTGCTGGTGCGGGTAAGATCGTCTTGGCTGCTTTTTTCCTCACATGAACAGGTTTCTGGACGGGAAGCGTGTAAAAGTGAACGGGACAAACCACAATCTCTTGGCTGCGCTCCCATTCTGCCTGGGCCCGTCTCGTGACATTTCCACGCGGTCTTTTCTGCTAAAGGGGGCCTGAGGCCCAAGGAACTCCACTGCTTTCGTCCCGTGGGGATGCTGCTGGCCCGCGTGCTCGTTTGAAAGGCAGTGTTGATGACTTGCGTCCGCTGATGACGTGGTCGTTTGGGAACTGGCATCTCTCTTGACTTCTCCTTACGGGTCGAGGCAGGGACTGCGTGACCCCCATTGCATAGGCCTGTAGGCTGGATCCAGGACCGCACTGCCCACAGCGTCGTCCTGTCTGACCACTGTTGGGGGGAAAACGCTCTGCCTTAGAGAGCCCCCCAACAGGCTGCTGGGGTGGAAGCTGCCTTGGGCTGAATTCACAGAGTGATTTATCCGGTGCTCTGCCCTGTGTGTGTGCCTGTGTGTCCCGTGCCTTAGAAGCACTGCGGGCACATGGTTAGGCTCCCTCTGCTGCGCCCGGCGCCCCGGGGCCCGGCGGCATGGCGCCCGGCAGAGGGGAGGAAGGATGCTCGCCTCCCGCCGTCTTTCCTGAGGACCAGATCATCGAGCCCTTCTTCCAAGGCTGCGCCAGGTTCAAGACCCAAGGGCAGATGCACGGTGGCAGTCCCAGAGATGGTGCAGCAAAAGGGAGGGCGGGACTAGTGTCTGGACAACCAGGGGTATGCGCCAGCCTTCCGGCTGTCCAAGCCCGTGCCTGGGGTGCTGTGCCCGGGGGCGCCCTGAGAACCCGGGGCCAGGTGCCCAGGGACCTGGAGCGCGAGCTTCCGTCTGTGGGAACCGGGAGCAGCAGCTAAGGCTCTGGAGGGAGGAGGAGAGCTGGCCAGAGCGAGGTGCAGGGACACCCGTCTTTCAGGCAGTAGACAGATGGCCTGTCCAGGCCCCCTGCACCATCTCCCCTCCCTAAGCCCTGGGGCCCCCCTGCATTGCCCTGTGCGGAGCCCTGGCAGGCTTCCCCGCCCCCCCTGTTCACCGCCGTGGCCTCCCAGCCGGCCGGTCGGAGACTGTCATAGCCCCCGGGTTCATGGGACTCATGTAGCCCTTGTTTCTTTTGTGAGGCTGTGCCTGTCGGCCTCCTTCGAAAAGGCTAGGAGAATAACCCAGCGCTCGTGGGGTGTTTTATCTTTATTTTTTGGAGGGGAAGCTCTGGTCTTTATGTGAATGATACCTATTTCATTGAAACACTTTCCAATGAATTTTGTTTAAAACGCATTTTCACGTCTGGACCGGGTGTCCTTGACTCTTGAGTGTCACCCTGGCATTGTTACGGATCTGAGATCTAACCCCGTCCTTCCAGAAAACAAAAAAAGACTAGCATAGAAGATTCCTGTTTTTACAGTAAATGCATGGGGGTGACGTGGGTTAATTCAACTTTATCGGTGTCAAGGGTCCAATTCTGTGATCGCTCATCTGTCTGTGGCATCGCGCGCCCACTGACCAGAGTGTCCCATCTTCCCTCACCGTATGTTTGACCCCCTTACCGTTATTTCTGACAATTGACGTGGATGGAGATTCGCTTTGGTGTGCCGTTTGTGGGCGAGGTGCCGGGCGCGCCCTCCTGAGAACGCGTCGTTTTCCCTGGAACGCGGGAATACCTAACATGCAGTCAGTGCCGTGGCTTTTTGGTGATTCGGTGACAGGATCCTCCGTGCTGATGAACGGGTGCGTTTTGGAAGAGCGGCCAGGGGCTGGGAGGACGCTCGCACGGCCCTCGGGCGGCCGGCCGAGGGCGACCCCCAATGGATGCAGGACAGTGCCCGCCATGGAAACACACCCAGAGGGAACCGCGCACAGGGACGTGTTCTCGCAGAGGGACATGTTCTCGCACAGGGACGTGTTCTCGCAGAGGGACGTGTTCTCGGTGGTCCCTGAGTCACGGGGGATTCCCTGTTGTCGTCTTACTGGCCTCTTAATTTGTTTTCATTCAGAAATTTCTTTTTTGTTGATGTGAGGGGGAGAAGAGAGAGAGAGAGAAACATTTGTTTGTTGTTCTGCTTATGCGGGCATTTATCTGCTGAGCCCCGCCCGGGGGTAGCACCCTCAACCTCGGCGTACGGGGAGGATGCTCCGACTGCCTGGACGGCGCAGCCAGGGTGGGCCTCTCAGCTTTTAGGTGTTCCCTGTTTTTGACAGTAAGATTACAGGCCTCAGCAGCCATTGGAATAAGACTCACGGAGACACGGAGATGACCGGGTGCCCGAGGGGCGTGGCTGTGGACTCGTCCCGTTACCTGGTGTCTGGGTCGAGCTGTGCTCGCCTCCCTCCGGGGCTGGAGGGACTGACCTGCCGCTGCCCCAGCCTTTGGTCTGCCTGTCTCGGGAGTGGCCCTCCCTCTCATGCACCTGTCCATCCATCCATCCATCCATCCATCCATTCCTCTTGGATAGTCCCCACGGGGGTGTGTCTCCCAGCCGTGGAAGGGCCTGGCCTGGCCAGACCGAGGGCATGACCGGTTCCGTTGCGGTTTGCGGCACTAGCCCGGTGCGTCCGTTCCTGTCCGGTGCTCGCAGCTCCGTGACGTGGCAGGGCTCCCGCCCCGCCCCCGCCTGGCATGTCGTGTGGCCCACGTGTGTGCTCCTCCCAGCCCCCGCATCTCCAGGGACTGGGGGTTTAAAGCCACCCGACTGGTGTGTGTGGGAAGAAACACCTCAGTGTTGGGGACAGAAGGGTCCTAAACCTGCCACATCAGCGGCTGTGAAACTGACCGAGGGGCGATGAGTGTGTGAGAACGCTAGGTGGCACCAGACCTCTCTGTCCCCGGAGCTTTCCTCTCCCGCATGTCACAGGATGGTGACAGAGACCGGCCCGCACTTGCTGAGGGGCCTTCTGTCTCTTCTCAGCATAAGTCCGGCCCTTTCAGGCCTCAGGGGTCTTGGCCCACAGAGCGGCGGACGTCTTCGCCAGTCCCCAGATGCCTTCGTTCTGTGCTAGGGCGTTCAGAGCAGTTGACAAAAACGCATATCTTTTAGGGAAATTTCACTGTTCCCCAGGGCATGTGGCATCCTCAGTTATGTCTGGTAGGTCTAACCCTTCCCGTTGGGTTTTCCTTTGTTGACTCTTTTTTTAAAAAAAAATAGCTGTGATTAGCACTGTAACTGTTGATCGATGCCTTCTTTTATTTATTATTTTTTAATTCTTTAAAAATGACCTGGTTGGTGTGGCTGAGTGGATTGAGCGCTGGCCTGGGAACCAAGGGGTCGCTGGTTCGATTCCCAGTCAGGGCATAGGCCTGGGCTGTGGGGCAGGTCCCTGGTGGGGGGGCACGTGAGAGGCAACCACACAGGGATGTTTCTCTCCCTCTGTCTCCCTCCCTTCTCCGCTGTCTGAAAATGAATAAATAAAAGTACTTTTTAAAAAAAGCATCACCCAAGGATCTGTTTATTGATTTTTAGAGACGGAGAAAGGGAGAAAGACAAACATGGATGTGAGAGACAAACACATTATTTTGCATTGCCTTCTGGATGCGCCCTGACGGGGGATCGAACCCACAGCCTTTTGGTACATGGGACGACGCTTGGACCAACGGAGCCACCCGGCCAGGGCCGCGGTGTCGTCTTGAACAGACACATGGGTCTGTGCGTGAGCTTTGTAACGGGAAGAACGACATTTCCCCTGCAGCCCCGGATCAGTCGCCCCAGCCCTGGCCCAGCTGTAAGGCATTTTCTCCCCGCAAGCCGTCTCGTCCCTTTGCCTTCTGTTTCCACCAGCTTCACCGATTGCCTTCATTAACTAACTCTGAAGGAAGGTGAACGCAGGTGTGGATATCCTAGTGCGGAGAAAGCCGCCTGAGAATGCACTGCCCGTGGCCAGGACCTTCCTTGCGAGGATCTCGGGAGATGCCACAAGGTCCAGCCTTGGGTCTGCCACCCCTTCACCTCTGCGGTGTGACGTGTTCGTCTGCTTTATGTTTCCCTTTCCGTTTAGCTCATGGAAAACTATCAAGTCAGCGCATTGGTATTTCCCTCGTCAATGACCGGAGTTGTCAGGCGGTTTACGTTCGAAGTGCTTTTTGGTTTTCCCTCGAACGTCCTTTATTGCCTGATGTCCTTTAATGCTCTTGCCGGCTGGGGAGAAGGCGTGATCCCCCCGAAGGACCTGGAGAGGCTCTGCCCTCGGGCTGCCTGCTGGGCACTGGGAAGCTCATGCTGCCGTCCTAAACTGACGCCTCGAAGTGCTGGGTGCCTGCAGGCTCCATTAGGTTCCCACGGCAGCTGGAGGGAGAGCCACCTGGGCACACGGCCACACCTGGCCACACCTGCCACACCTGGGAAGGTGTGGCCAGAAAACAAACAGGCCACCCATGGGATGGTAGGGACTGAGGCGTGAAGGGTGGGGCAGGCTCATACCACGTTCAGAAGCCCCAGGCTGGACCTGAGGAACAAGAGCACCCCGAACCCCGGGATGGGGCCTGTGGTTCACATCCCAGACAGCCCGACAGGCTTAGAGCCGTGTATGTCGGCTCACCTTGGTTAACTGCAACATAGCCACACTTAGTCCGGTCAGTAAATAAACAGAAGCCGTCTAAACGGGGACCCAGCCGTGCTGGGGACGCTGCCTGCTTTTCTGCAGCCCTGGTGCTTGGTCGCAAGGAGGGCCAGGGCCCGTGCAAAGCTGTGCCGAAACAGGAAAGCTAGGAGGTTCTGTCTGCGATGTTAGCGTGGGAGGGAAGGGCAAGGTTTCCGTAGCTAGAATACATTAGAAGAATAAGGGCCGGCTCCGCGCTGGGAGTCTGCGATCAGCACTCTGCTCTGGGGTAAGAGAAGTTTACGCAGAGCGTCCGTGCCCAGAGCCAAGCAGAAGCAGCTGGGTGCACGTGACGTCCCTGAGTCTCCTGCTCTCTCTTTCAGGAGGAACGAGCTGAGCTGGAGGCCCCACTCCTGGCACGCCACCAAGTTCTCCGACAGCCACCCCGAGACGGCCGCCTGTCAGCTGGCCTCCGCCGGCGCCTGCCCCTCCTGGCACGGCCGCCACCACGCCAGGTAGGCGCGCGCTTCCCGCTGGCAGGGGCAGCGTCAGGCTCTGCGCGCGGCCCTGACGCCCCTCGCGCCGGTGTCTGCCTGGCTGTCACTGATGTCATTTTGCAAATGAGAATGGGCCATTGAGTGACACCCCGTGGCGGGTAGGACTCTCTAAATCCGTGCACCGTACAGGCAGGGGTGCGGAACTTGGAAACAAACCCTGGAGCACCAAGAGCAAGGACGGACAGTGGGCTTTGCATTTCCCTGGTTTGATGGGTGCATCAACAGCCTGGGGCTGAAGGCCTTGGGCCAGCGGAGCTGCTGGTTGGGAGCCACCCCGTGCCCACAGCCACACCCTGCGTTGGAGGTGTTTACCTGGGGATGGGAAGGCTGGAGTGAGGTGGGTTGAGCAGGTGTGTTGCGCCAAAGCTCCCCCAGGTGCCCCTGTGGAGGCGGGGAAGCCAGGGGCTTCAGAGCCCCCAGGCCCGGGTGGTGACCACTCTTGGGCCCGCCAGTGGCTCCTCACGAAGTGGGAAACAGAGGAGGTGGCCTCCGTGGGTTGGGGGCAGGAGCTGCTGGGTGTCCTGGCCTCCCTGGCACCGCACATCAGGGTGAGAAGGCTAATGCCCGGCGAGCAGGGGACGGTCCCCCGGGCGGTGGTGCTGCAAGAGGCTGCTGCTCGTCACAGGGCGCTGGCCCCTCAGCGGAGTAGCCAGGGTCCTCCCTAGTGTCCTGTTAGAAGGAGCACCGTCACAACGATAGTCATGCTGTGCCTCTTCTGTGTGTGCATGCGCACCTCTATGTCTGTGCATGCATGTGTGTATGCCTGTGTGCACACACGTATGAGTATGGCGGTCTGTGTGTGCGCGCACACACCTAGGTGCACCTTTATGCATATGTGCACACGTGTGAGTGCATGCCGATTGGTGTACACATGTATCTGTTTATGCACACGTGTGTACATGTGCAAGCGCACACACATTGTATACAGGTGTACCTGCGTTTGCGTATGCATGTTAGTGCATGTATGAGTGTGCATGCATGTCTGCCCACGTGTACCAATGTGTGCATTTGTTTATACATGTGTGTACAGGCACATACTAGTGCATGCACATCTGTACATGTGTTATCTGCATTTGTTTAGGCATGTGTGAGTGCACACACATCTGTACACACGTGTATCTGTTTGCTCCTGTTGCATGCCTGTGAATGTGCATGCATATTGTGCACACACGTGTTATGTGTGCATCGGAGTATGTCTATATGTGCATGCGTGTCTGTACACGTGTGTGCCTGCATGCATGTGTGTGTGGAGCTCCCACGCGCAGGTCCAGATCCGTTTGGGGCTGGTGGCACCCGCCCGCTGCCGAACTGCAGCGGGCTCAGGTGCAGTGAGGGCCGTGTGTGCAGACGCAGCAGGCGCTCCTGAACGCGGCAGGAGAGGGCGGCCACGGGAGCCCGGGGCGCTTCTGAAAACCGCACAGTCAGCCGAGTGGGCAAACCGCAGTGGGAAGCGGGCCGTGTAATTCCTGAGGGAGCCGACCCCGCGTTCTAGGGTCTGCGTTACGCCCACAGTGGGTGGTTTCCAGAGCGGAGAAACAGGCGTGCGGCCACGTCTGCGTGCAGGCAGCTCTTCCCCGTTGTTTATGTCCTTGGACGTAGGAGCCCCTGGAAAAGTCAGGTCAGGACGGTGGGTGGGCGGGTGGAGAGGACAGGCTCCCTTTCGGCGAAGGGTCCCAGGTTGTCCCTGCAGGAAAGGGAGGGGAACGCAAACCACCCCCCTCAGGCGGCAGAGCCAGAACCCTGCACTCCGTTACTCTTCCTGCTCACGCGGTTTCCGTTCTCATCGGGGACCTCCGCATCCTCCCGGAGCCCGGGGGGGCGGGGGGCTTGCTTGCTTGCTTGCTTGTTTGCCTTGTTCTGTTTGAACCTTGAAGCACGAACGTGCCAGCTGTGTTGAGCTCCAAGGAAAGCCTTTCGCGTGCCCGGATACAGTTTCACCATTGAGAGCTGCAGGCCTCACCGCTGCCCGGTTACGACCTCGCGGCGGCGTTCATTTCTGAGTTAACCGTGGATCGCGGTGCTTGTGCTGCACCCGAGTTTGCCCGTCCTCCCCGTAGACCGCACCCTAGTCAGGCCCTGCATTTGCGGTGTTCAGGGAACCGCGGGGTTTCGTCAGGCAGCTGCGCCCGGCGGCCTTGGGTGGCACCGGTAAAGTCCGTCGCCGGAGTCCCCCGCCCGGCGCTGCACAGGCCGTGAGTTGACAGTGTGCTGTTGCTACTTTAATACTGGGTTTGGGACTGGGAGGCTCTGAACTTCCGCTTTTCGGCCCCTCACCTGTCGCTCACAAGGAGCCTGGCACCGTGCTGCAGAGCAGCAGTGACTGTTACCACCAGGCTGGCTTTGCGACCGTGGGGACTGGAACTTCCTATCATTTCCGTGGGTCATGAAATAATATTGTTTGGATCCCACAGGGCCCGCCCGACCCGCAACCATTAGAAAACCTAAAAACCGTGTGAAGCTCACGGGCTTCGGGTTGCCCAGCGCTGTCCCGAACGGGACTACCAGCACGGGAAGGTGCTTTTAGGACCCGGTGGCAGCCCGCGTGCTGCCGCCCTTTGAGGTGCGAGAACCCCGGGTGGGCCATGGTCACGTTCCAGGCCCTCTGGGTGCCCCCCCGCCTCCCTCCAGGGAGCCTTGTCGCCGCCGGGCACCGAGGCGCCCCTGGGGGGCCAGCTGCGTTCGCCGCGCGGTGGCGGTCTTCCCTTTGTGGACACGCCTCTAAAATGCGCTGTCCCTGTGGTTCTTCTCGTCCCCAGCGCGTCCTCCCAGGACCTGTCGGGCGCGTGGGAGCAGACCAGCCTGCAGCGCGGCTCGGGCCACTTCAGCTCGCTGGGCAGCGTGGACAGCCTGGACCCGCCCTCCCAGCCCTACCCCTCCGGCCGCCTCTCCGCCGCCAAGTCCAACAGCAGCATCGACCGCCTGGGCGGCCCAGGCAAGCGGGACTCGGCCTACGGCTCCTTCTCCACCAGCTGCAGCACGCCCGACCACACGTTGCCCAAGGCCGACGCCTCGTCCACGGAGAACATCCTCTACAAAGTGGGCCTGTGGGAGGCCTCGCGGCCGGCCGGCGGCCGGCAGGACCCTCAGGGCCCGGAGGACAGGCCGGGGCACTTTGTACCCAGGGTGCCCGGTGACAGCGGCAGCCGCAGCAGCCCCAGGCCGGAGGACGGGCCCGAGCCCAAGCTGCCCACGTCGGGGAGGTCCAGCTTCGGGCCCGTCTGGTATGTCCCTGATAAGAAGAAAGCCCCTGCGTCCCCTCCCCCGCCGCCTCCCCCTCTGCGCAGCGATAGCTTCGCGGCCACCAAGAGCCACGAGAAGGCGCAGGGCCCTCCGTTCTCAGAAGCGGCCCCGATGCGGGCTCAGCCCCGCGGCGACTGGAGGGCAGAGCCCGCCGACCCGCCGCGGAGGCCGGCGCGCCCCGGGGACGGCAGGAGCCCGGGGAGCTCGGGCTGTGCCGCGGAGGCGCAGCTGGACGGCGGCTGGCCGTCCGCCTGCCACGGGGCCCCCAGCCGGCTCCAGGCCTCTCTGTCCAGCAGCGACGTGCGTTGCCCGCCGTCCTGCCACGGCTGCCAGCACCCGCGCCAGGACAGCGACGAGAGCCCCTTCTTCCACGAGGGCCCGGGGGCCCTCGCCGGGGCTCGTCCGGAGGCTCCCGCCCAGCACTGGCAGGACGACAGCCTCTCTCAGGCCAGGTGGCCCGGCGCCACCGACCGGCAGAGCCACTCCCGTTCCGTGAGCGCGCGACAGGGGCTGCAGGGCAACCCTCAGGTGTCACAGGTCCGTGACGGCCACTGGCGCTGCGGCTCGCCTCTGGGTGCCTTGGACTGTCCCGCCCCACACCTGGCCGGCCAGAAACCCCGCGGTCACCTCCCCCAGCACGGGGAGAGGGGTGCCCCAGGGGACAGAGGAGTCGGGGGCCACTCCTCGGGGATGGAAGATCTGCAGCGGGGCGGCCACGGGGACCGAGCCAGCGTTCAGCCAGTCGCCGACGGCCTCCGATGGGCCGGTGGGGAAAGCGGCAAGATCTCTGCTCACAAAACGCCCATGTTGCACTCGCTGACCCAGGAGGGGACCCGGCGGCCGGCAGACGGCCAGGAGGGGGGCTCCGAGAGGCCCCCGCCCTTTGATGCCCAGGTGGGCAAACCCACGCGGAGGAGCGACCGGTTCGCCACCACCCTGCGGAACGAGATCCAGCAGCGGCGAGCCAACCTACAGAAGAGCAAGAGCACCGTCACCCTGGCGGGGCCCGACGAGGCTGAGGGGGACACCAGCGGCGGGCGAGGGGCCGCCACCCCAGAACCGTCCTTCCCGGGCACCTATAAGGACCACCTGAAGGAGGCCCAAGCCCGCGTCCTGCGGGCCACGTCGTTTAAGCGCCGCGACCTGGACCCCAGCCCGGCGGACCGTTACGCTGGGTCACCAGAACCCAGGGCCGGGAACCACCGCCCAGAACCCACGCCGCACGCCTGCGAGGCAGGCCCTGCCAGGCCGCCCTCGGCCGGAGGGGGTGTGCCCCACGTGGCCCGGATCGGGGGCCGCAGGCGGTTCACAATGGAGCAGAAACTGAAGTCGTACTCAGAGCCGGAGAAGATGAATGAGGTGGGGCTCTCGGCGGGGGGCCGCCCCCGCCCGCACCCTGAGGACACTGTGGGGACCTTCGCCGACAGGTGGAAGTTTTTTGAGGAAACCAGCAGGCCGGTTCCACAGAGGGCCGGCCCGAGGCACGCACTCCCCGGAGGCCCGAAGGAGAGGTCGGACAGGCCGTGGGCCGGAGCCCGTGGGGACCAGGGTCCCCAGGAGAGGGCCCGCGCCACCTCCTTCGGAGAAAACGCTGGCGGACCCAGGAAGGCGGCAAGGCCGGGGGCGTCGGAAGCGCCCCAGAGGCTCGGCACCTTCGCGGAGTACCAGGCCTCTTGGAGGACGCAGAGGAGGGTCCCGGAAGCCAGGGCCGCGGGGCGGTACCACTCGGCCGATGACATCCTGGACGCGGGCCTGGGTCCCGAGGAGAGGCTACAGCACGTGCACGAGCGGTCGCGGTCATCGCCATCCACGGAGCTCTACAAGCAGGTAAGTGGCACGCTCCGCTCGGCTAGAGTCGCCCCATCACTGTCTGAAGGCCCGTGAGGGCACCCCCCACCCAAAAAAGTACAGCCCAGCATCGCCATGGCCTGTCCCCAGTCACGGGAGCATTGATGTGCTCTGGTTCTTCCACCGTGAACTTGTGCGCAAGGGGCCCGGGGTGACGTCGGAACGCTCACAAAAATGTTTTCTCGTCCTCTTCTGAGGATATGTATTTACTGGTTTTAGAGGGAGGAAGGGGCGGCAGGGGAGAGAGGAATATCGGTCGGTTGCCTCCTGTATGCGCCTCAACCGGGGATCAAACCTGCAACCTATTTGGGTGCACGGGACGATGCTCCAACCAGCCGAGCCACCCGGCCAGGCGGATGCCAATTTCAGGTGCCGACATTTCGCCGCGAGTCCCCAGCCCCGTTGTTGCCATCCCTCGCTTCCGCTGTCTCCTTTGCCCCTGTTAGGTTTTCCCCACTTCTTAATAACAAAATGAAGACCTGGGAGGAAACCGGAAAACGGTAAGTTGTCCTCGGAAGTGAAAACTGGTGTGTTACATCAAGGCTTAACAAAACGAACAGGAGCCACTTTTCAAACGTGGATGTCATTTAATATTTTCAGTATCTGTTCTTTTTAGGGGTTTTTTGGGTTTTGTGTTTTTTTTTTGGCAAATATTTTTAAAGGTTGCTTCAGGCCAATGTAATTTAAAAACACCACATTACACTGTACAGCATCGCAGCCTTTTTAAGGTCCGACTTTTGTTGGTCAAGGTTGTCCTGAAGGCTCCATACGTGTGTCTGTACTTCCACGTCGATAGCGTCTCTCCCCCGTCTCTGCTTTTTTGGCCTCTTGAACCCCCATTTCTGTATGCTCAGGAATTTCCTGCAGCAGCCCCAGCTGCGGTCTCTTAAAAAGAACCAGCAGCAAAATTAATAACATGCAGCACTCTGGGTGTGTGTGCGTGAGAGAGACAGGCCTGTCCCCGTGGAGTCCGGGTTCCGGAAGGCCCGTGGGCTCTGGGAGCGTGGTGTCCTGCCCCGCCGGGGCCCTGGCCTGTGGCCTGTGGCCTGTGACCTGTGGCCTGTGGCCTGTGCAGCACGACCGCTGAGAGTCCCACGCTTGCTCTGCCAGGAGACAGGAATCCCAGATGCGGGCCCGTCCCGGGACTCGAGGCTTTGCTGTAGCGAGCCGTTCGGCAGCTCAGTTGCATTTGATTTGGGCTTTTGGTTTTGGTTTTGGTTTGGTTTGGTTTTGTTTTTTTGGAGCCGACAGCGCCCCACGGCTTTCCAGACCTCGTGCCGTGGGCGCAGGGTCTGGCTGAGGGGTTCTGGTGCGGCCCTTGGGAGAGCTGAACTTGCCAGCCCCGTGCCGGGGGCGGGTACGAGGCCCAGGCTGCGTCACTGTCCCCGTGGCCCCTGCTCGTGGGGCGAGGCCACAATGACAGGGTTCATAATAACAGATGCCTTGAAGAAGGCAGCCTGGTGACTTGTACGTTCCTCTGCTGCCCTTGACAGGAAGCTCCCCTCGAGCCGCGGCGACACACAGAGGACCCTGGTGCGCAGAGAAGACCTGTGTCTGCAGCCCAGGCCGAGGAGCGGTGTCCCGCCCCAAGGTAGGCGCCTTTGGGATGGGGGTTATCCAGAAGGCTTGCGGGGGTAGGTTCCTTCACGGTTAACGGGGAAACCCAAAGGGGCTGCTAACAGGACATGCCAGTGTCCCCGGGTGCCCGACCCCCACCCCACGTCTCGGCACGGCTGCGACCCCACAGGCGGCCTAGGGAGGGGTCCTCAGGGCGGCGAAGCCTTCTGATGCCATCGCGGTATTTTTAGTTCTGAAAATGGCTGCTGTGTTTTCTGGACAGGAGGAAGGCTCTTTTTGTCAGCAGAAACCCAGCGTCAAGCAGGCAAATGAGATGCTTTCACCCAGGATGCCCGCGGAAGGGGGCGTTCGTAACCGCGTACCAGCTGGGCTGCTGGGGCGCGGTCTCCGAATCCGCGCTGCCTCCGAGGGTTGTCAGTCTGAAAGGAACAGGGCGAGCTTCTCTAAATGGGGCGCACTGAATGAGTTAGTTTTGAGCTTTATCAGAGGCCTCAAGGCCACTGGCTCCCCAAGGGAAGATTGGAGCACCTGTAACAATGTGGATGGTGGTGTGAGGGGCGGCGTGCGCCACAACTGTGAAGTGCTGCAGGCGGAGCTGTTCACTGTCATGAGGAGGGAACTCACATTAAATACACAGTGTGGTCTTGCCCTTCGTACCAGAGGACAGCGGAGGAGAAAGGATAGGTTCCTGCAGCAGCTGTTGCATAAGCCTATTTAAAGGTCTTGATGGAGGGGTGGGAATAAACATATGCACTAGGACTTCTGCGTGCGCGTTTTTCACACACGTGGAGAATCTCTGGTCACAGGTGCGGTAGTCAGTGTAGGCAGTAACCTCCAAGTTGCAGGTTCCCGTGCAGCAGTAACCAAGGAAAATGTTAGCTTCTGAGAGGTGTATGGAACGGGGTTCGACTTCATTCGCCTTGAAACGGAGGGCCCCAGCCTCCCACGAGGGGGGTCCGTGTGAGCGTGGTGGTCCGGGGGTGTGCGTGCGGGAAGCGAGCGAGCGACCGAGCGTGGTGCACGGCTGCAACCCCGAAGCCCCGGGTGAGGGGGGAGGCCTGAGGCACAGTACACCTCCAGAGGGCGAGGAGAGCGCCATTATAGCTTTATTCCTGCGGGTTCGCAGCGCGTCAGAGCCGGGCGCCAGCTGGGCTCTCTTCAGGGCCCGCTCCCAGGCCGTGCTGGGAGGGCGCGCCGTGGGCGCTGCCGCGGCTGCTCGGGGGCCCTGCACCCGCGGCCCTGGCTTGGCTTCTGCTCTCATGCCGTGAGCGTGTAACTGAAGCTGCGGAGGGCTCCTGCGGCGCTTGGCCTTCAGGTCACAGCCATGATGTCTCTCTGGGGCGTTGTGAGCAGCTCTATCGCTGGTGCCAGGGGCGAGAGGGCGGGGGGGGGGGGCGCGCTCCATGCATCGTGGCCGTGTCTTCAGGCAGACTGTGCAGCTGCTCTGCCGAAATTAGCTCCAGGAGCGTTCCGCTTTTGAGCTACAAACCCAGTCATTTTCAGGATTGTGGGTGTTTTTTAAAGCGTGGCAAGCCTCAGGGACATTCTGCATAGGCACATTGGAAAGCGGTTTCCAGCTTTTTTCAGAGAAGGTTTCTTTTCTGAAGCGTTGGCAAGAAATGGTGCCCTGGAAACATTAAATTTCATAGTGAAAGAAATGAAAATTCAGGCAAAGGACGATCTTTTACTCGCAGTAAAAAACAAACTATAAATACAAAGATTTCAGATACTCAAGTATTATCTCACATAAGTTGAAAGTAACGTAAGCAGGTCTGTATAAAGGCTGTAAATTAGATACATAGAAGATGTGACACGCAGTGTGTCATTATAAAAAGTTTTGTTGTACTTTGTTGGGATGAGAGAAGAGCATTAAGATAAGATTATTTGGGCAAAGGAAGTGAAGGAAGGAATCGACAAATGGGTCTGCATCAAATTAAACAGCTTCTGCAGCGCTAAAGAAACCATCAACAAAATGAAAAGGGAACCGACCGTATGGGAGAACGTGTTTGCTAGTGATACATCGGACGAGGGTTGGATCTCCAAAACACATAAAGAACTCATATGACCCCACACCAGGAAGACCAACAGTCTAGTTAAAAAATAGGCATAGGACCTGAACAGACACTTCTCCAGGAAGGACATACAGAGGGCCCAGAGGCAAATGAAAAGATGCTCAATATCACTAGCCATCACGGAGATGCAAGTTAAAGCCACCATGAGATACCACTTCCCACTGGTCAGAAAGGCCATCACTAACAAATCAACAAACAGCAAGTGCTGGCAAGGCTGTGGAGAAAAGGGAACCCTAGTATGTTGTGGGTGGGAATGCAGACTGGGGCAGCCGCTGCAGAAAATGGTATAGAATTGCCTTAGAAAATTAAAAATGGAACTTCCTGTTGATCCAGTGCACACAGGGACACGTGACAAGGGTGGTCAGCTTCACTAGCCATCAGAGAGATGCAAATTAAAACCACAGTGAGCCCTGGCTCGTGTGGCTCAGTGGATTGAGTGCCAGCCAGCGAACCAAAGGGTCGCCAGTTCAATTCCCAGTCAGGGCACAGGCCTGGGTTGTGGGCCAGGTCCCCAGTAGGAGGCCCATGAGAGGCAGCTACACATTAATGTTTCTTTCCCTCTCTTTTTCCCTTACCCTCTAAAAATAAATACATACAATTAAAAAAAAAAAAAGACACAATGAGATCGTATTTCGCACGGGTCAGAATGGCTGTCATAAAAAATCAACAAGTGCTGGCGAGGCTGTGGAGAAAAGGGACCCCTAGTGCACTGTGGGCGGGAATGCAGACTGGGGCAGCCGCTGTGGAAAGCAGTGTGGAGTTTCCTCAAAAAGCTGAACATGCAACTGCCTTATGACCCAGCCATTCCATGGCTGGGACTATACCCTAAGAATCCCAAAACACCAATTGACAAGAACCTATGCACCCCAGTGTTCATAGCAGCACAATTTACAATAGCCCAGTGCTGGAAACAGCCTAAGTACCCGTCAGTAAATGAGCGGGTCAACAAACTGTGGTATATTTATCCAATGGAATACCATGCGGCAGAAAGAAAGAAAGAGCTCTTACCCTTCGCGACAGCGTGGGTGGAACTGGAGAGCATTATGCCAAGCGAGATAAGCCAGGCGGTGAAAGACAAGTACCATAGGATCTTACCTGTAAGTGGATGTATTCAACAAAATAAACTACTGAACAAAATAAACCCAGAGGCATGGAAACGTAGAACAGACTGATCGTGACCAGAGGGGAGGGGGCAGGGGGAGAATGAAGAAGGGAAAGGAACTAATCGAAGACCATGTATGAATGACCCATGGACCTGGACGTCAGAGTGGGACTGGACTGAGGGGGCGGGGCCTGCGTGGAGGAGGACAAGGGGTGGGGGGCAGGTAAGCTGGGACAACTGTAATAGAGTCACAATAAAAAAGTGATCTCACGAAAAGATACGATTATTTGGTCCTGGCTGGGTGGCTCAGCTGGTTGGAGCATCGCCCCGTACGCCAAAAGGTTACAGGTTCAATTCCCGGTGACGGCACATGCGTGCGCAGGTTGTGGGTTCATCCCTCGTCGGGGCACGTACGGATCGATGTTTCTCTTTCTCTCTCACACATCGATATCTTTTTCTCTCTCTCCCTTCCTCTCTCTTTAAAAATCAGTAAAAAGCATACGCTGGGGTGAGGATTCAAAAGGAAGATAAGATGCTTTGGTCATGCAGTCTGAGAATATTTTCATGGGGTTCAAGATTCCGTGTCCTTTCCTTATGAGACCAGCAGGACAGAGGTTCTGCCTGCAGAGGACTTGGCAGTGCAGGTGGGAAGGGCAGACGCCAATGCACAGCTTTTGTAAAAAGCCTCGTGGTGCTTCAGGGCCTTGGACGGGGACGATGGGCTCCCTTCGGGCCTGGCCGTGGGGAGCAGGACAGCTGGTGATGGAGCTCAGGGAACGCGCCCAGCAGCCCCGGTGCCCCGGCACCTTGCCCCTAGCCCACCAGCTCCCACTGCGTTTCCAGGGTCAGCACCCATCTCCCCGCTGCCTCGGGGCACCCCGACAGCTGGGGTCGCCGTTTGCTCAGCCTGCTCCAGCGGCCGTAACAAAGTGGCAGACACAGCTTGCCATCCGCAGCAGAATTTTATCTTGTCGCGGGGGTCAGAGTCCGAGACCAAGGTGTTGCCAGGTTGGCCTCCTGCTGAGGCCTCTCTCTGCGACGTACAGCCCCTCCCTGGGACCTCCCCTGGCCGTTCCCGCTGTGTGTGTCTGTGTCCTGCTCTCTCCTCACGAGGACACCAGTCCCCTGGGAGTGGAGCCCTCCCTGATCACCTCATTTTACCTTAATCAGCTCTTCAAAGACCCATCTCCAAATACGTCCCATTCTGAGGTCCTTGGGATCCCGGCTTCTCCATGAGGATCGGGGGGCGGGCGGAAGGAGGGAAGCACAGTTAGTCCATAGCGCTGGGACAGATGTCTCCGCCTGTGCCTCATACCTTTTGCTCACCAGTTCTGGGTGCTGCGTCGGCTCTCGGGAAGTAGCGTTCCACCAGGAGCGGATGAGGTCACGTGTGATGCGCGGGCATGTAGCATTCCGGGAAGGGGGCTGCCGCACACGCGTGCCCCGGGAGGCCGGCAGTCCGGCAGAACCTCTCTGGAGAGTTCTTCAGGCACGTGGAACGGCAGCCCCCCTTGGAATAACGCGCGGTCCTCACTCAGACCTGCGAGGGTCCGCATGCCCCGTCTTCTCTCTCGTGGTCTCGGTCCCTCTCCCTCCCTATCCCCGGGCTTGGAACTCACAGCCGCCTTTCTTTCTCTCCTTTCCGGAAGCCCAGCTCATGCTCCCTCAGGGCCTGGAGTCTTCACGCAGTCGCCGTTGGGATGCTGAGAGCCTTCCCCGGGGGGGCTGCCCAGCAGCCAGCAGCGGGTGGGCCTGCTGAGCTCGGGAGGGGCCCCGTGTGAGCAGCGCGGTGCACTGGAGGCTGGACCGGCTGTCAGGTGGCCGCGTGCAGAGATGGGTGGGTGCACGGAGGGATGGGCGGGTGGGCGGAAGGAGGGGTTGGTGGATGAACGGAAGCCTCCCAGCCACGGTTCCTCAAGTCAGTCCTTGGAGGTGGCGCTGAAGAGCGATGCCCTGTTGGCCCCCTTGCAGGGCTGAAGCTCCATTTAGATGGTAGAATGCCTGGCCGGACGCGAAGTGGGCTCTCCTTGTCTTTCTGTGCTGGGATAGCATTTAGAATGAAGACGCGACCATCTCAAAATACACACGGGCGTGTTTCCCAGTAGGGTATGGAAACCTTGTAAGAAAGCTGAGCTGCTCCACGTTGGACTGTTGCTGCGCCACTCGGAGCGCCTGGGATGAGGACTGTGTTCTGCGAGGCACCGGAGCAGGAGCGGAAAGGGGACCCGGGGGTGCAGCCAGTGGCGGGAGGCGTGGCGGGTCCCCTCTAGTTCACCGCCTTCCAGCCGCTTGCGCCCGGCCCGTGTGAGGGGCTGGCGCTGGGCTGCAGGGGTGTGTTCTGAGGGCGAGGATGACCCTACGTCCCGACTCCCAATTGCAGCCACACTGCGGAAACTGGGTGAAATCAGGCTCTTGAGGGAAGACGACCTTTCATGTTTATAAGCAAGCGAATGCCCCCCGAGGGTCACCTTCCTGGGTGTTTCCCTGAGAGGTGAGTTTGGAGGACAGAGGTTAGTGTGAAGACTGGTCATTCCTGTAGGAGTAGACTTCAGGGAAGGGAAGATACTTGCCAGCCGAGTTCTGCCTAGTTCCTGGCTTTGAGGGCGTGTACTTCTCCGGCCCTGCAATTACGGGAGGGGCAATGGAAGCTTTCCGTTCTGAACTGCTCGGCTTGCTGAGTCATTAGGAAGCTGGGGTAACCAGGCGAAATTCAGGCTTGTTCAGGCCTGGCTTCCTCCCACAGCAGCCTGTGTGCATGGAGTGCTTGCAGGTAGAACCGCTGTCATCTCAGGAACGAGAAACAGCCCGGGCCTGTGTGGCTCAGTGGGTTCCTTGGCGGCCTGCGAACCAAAAGGTCGCTGGTTCAATTCCTACTGTAGGGCACAGGCCTGGGTTTCGGGCCAGGTCCCCAGGAGTGGGCGCTTGAGAAGCAACCACACACGGATGCTTCTCTCCATTTCCTTCTCCATCCCTTCCCCTCTCTAGAAAGAAAGAAATAAAATCTTTAAAAAATTTTTAAAAAAAATGAGAAACAGCAGCCAGCAGGAAAACTCTGTACCTGGCTCTGCTGCCTTGTGTTTTATGTGTGTGTGTGTATACATAGATATTAATTTATATATTCACACGTGTATATTAATTTATATGTGTATAATTTTTTAAATTGATTTTTTAGAAAGAGAGACAGAGAGAAACTTTGCCCCTTGACCAGGCATTGAACCCGCAACCTGGGCACATCAGGACACTGCTCTCACCAGCTGAGCTACGGGGCAGGGTGTTGGCTTGATTTTACCTCTTCGTTGGTACCTCTGTTTTCTCCTTGTGTTTTTCCCCACGTGGCTTTAGGAAACGCAGAGTCAGGACCGGCGACCGCAGGGTTGCTGACTCGCTGGTGTGGTCTTGTGGCTTCACCTTATTTGGGAGGCAGCTCTCCCAGGCTGCGGTTGGAGGGTTCTGGGGCTTGGGGCTAGACCGGGGAAAGCTAGACCAGGGGAAGGAGGAGGAAGGCAGGCCGCAGAGGAGGCTGGCGCACTCCCTACGTGAAATGCGGAAGCTGAGGGAAGGGGGAAACGTGGACCCACACTGAACCGTGAGATTGGTGCGGACGGGGCGGGGAAGTGGGACTTCCGGGGGGATTCTGACATGCGTGGGCAGGGAGGCCGTGTACATGACTTGGTTTAATTTTGTTGCACTTGCTTTTCATTGTCGACACTATTCCAGATGCCCCCGCTTTGCTCCCCATGACTTGCTTTAATTTTTAAGTTATTCGACGTGGCTTGCTTTTTTTTTTTTTGAAGTGGGTTGTTAAAACATTATTTGTTTTTACATTGTGGCTGGATCCACATCATGTACAATTTACCAATTGAGTGGGTGCAGCGAGCTCAGCAACGTTTCATTCTTCCCTGCGTTACGCAACCGTCACTCCTAGCGCGTTCCAGAACATTCTCTTCTTCCCAGTAGGAAACTCTGTATCTGTGCAGCGGTCACTCCTGAAACGGGTTTCTTTTCCACGTTTCACTCAGAATGACCCCCTGTGCATGTGGTTCGAGGTGCTTACTAATGCAGGCGGGCGAAGTGGACGCTTGGCCGACCGAGTCCACCCCGCACACCCTCTGTGTTCCGCGGTGGTTCCTTGTATAGCTAGTCTCAGGCCCGGATGCAACTCCTCAGTTGTCTGGAGGCCCACACGTTTGACATGAAAAAGAAGACCCGTTCTGAGTCGCCTCTCTCTCGGAAGCAATCGTCAATGCATCCACCTGTCTCTAAGTGTCTGCAGACCTCTACATACCCCCCGAGGGCACGGGGGAGCACGTGACCGCCAGGGGCGCTTTGTGTGCCGGTGCCCTTTTCCGCACCGCCCCCTCCCCAGGCAGCCCCATGTCCTCCCACGCCCCGACCCGAGCTCCCCACCACCTGCACCAGCCTCAGGAGTCGGAGGAAAGGAAGGCGCAGGAGGAAGAGGAAGGACGCATGGAGACAGCACGTACCTGACAAGTAGTACGCCTTTCCCAGGTTTTCTCAAACATAGCACTTGCAGCCTGTTGTCCTTACAAGTTCGATTTTTTTGGTGATGTGCAGGACCACACCGTGGTGGGGGAGGGGGGTGTGTGTGTAGGGGCGTGTCCCCTTGTCAGTGGTGATTACGTCGTCCTCCCTGGTGGGAGGAGAGAGTAAGTCCAGGTTGTCCCACGTAAACCAAGCTCTTGCTCTGTACAAGAGACAAGACATCGGGGTGACAAGCCAAGGAGAGCCCTGTGTCCTATCAGCCGAAAGAGGAGCGACGCGTCGTTTTGCGGCACGCAGGAACCATGGGAACGCCCCCCAAAAGTCCCCCCGCCGCGGCCGGGGTCGCAGAGTCACGGCTCCTTCTCAGCGAAGCCGGGCCCCCCTCCCTTTATTTGTTTTTTTTAATTTTTGACTTAAACCGGCGGCCTTCTTGAACGATGAGGACAGCCAAGTGCGCCTGCCGCCCGGTGCTGGCAGCGTCGGCCACGGACTAGGGGCCTCGGGCGTCCCGCATCCCACCCGATGCCCCCAAGGAGCATCGATGCTGTCACCGTGCGCACATGTCCCTTACAAACTGTTTTGTGACGTGTCCTCTAATGAGTATAAAAGTCAGGCAAATAAATATCTCCCATGAAGACATGTTTAACAGTACAATAGAGTAGACACTAAGCCATGCACTGCACGATTCCACGTGTCTATAATACCCAGAATGGGCACATGCACGCAGACAGAAAGTACATGAGCGGTTGCCGGGAAGGAAGGGGTTGACTGCGGGCGGATATGGAAATGTTCTGGGGTCACAAAGCCGTCATGGTTGTGCAGACTGTGAACATACTACCACTCTGGAATCGTACGCTTTCAGAAGGTGAATTCTGTGGCCAGCGGCAGCCCCAAAATATTAAGTCAGAACTTCCACACGTCAGCAGTTTGTAAGTTATAAAGAGTGTGCGCTGTCCCAAGGAGTGTGATGAAACCTCACGTCCCTCTGTTCCGATGCGCTAAGGATGTGACTGGCTTACGTCCTTGTGACTCGGCTGTGTCCAGTGTAGTCACACTGTGAACGCTCTCCGCCCACCGGTCGTCCCGTACCCGTCTCAGCTTGAGATCGACCGCAGTGCTCCGGTCGAAGTCGCCCTGATGTTATGTAATTGGGGCTCGAACGTGCAGGAGTAACGATGCTGGCAATTTCGATCTGCCACAGAGAAGCCGGGAAGGGTTTCCTTGAAGTGGAAAGAGGTGTACGATTAGGGAAAACGCAGGAGGGATGGGGTTCGGTGCTGTCCGCGGTCTCTGGCATCCACGGGGGATCTTGGAACGTATACACCCTCTGGATCAGTGTGTGTAAACTATCTGCCAGCTTTTAAAAAGCCTAGTGAACACCAGGAATAAAGAAATACATTTAAAAAAATTTTACGATTGAAAGCGAGAGTGTGCATGGCTGAAGTCTGAGGAGGACAGACGGTCCCTGTGTTGGCTTTGAGGGACATTGTTCTTGTTGGGCCGTGTAGCGCCGCGGCCGTAGCGTGGACGCAGCCAGGGACAGTCCGCCGCCCAGGCTGGCCGGCCCCGCGATGCGGGCGAGGGCAGAGGGCGGCGGTGTGCAGGGCGCGGACTCGTTCCCGGATTAGGAAAGTGGGACCTTCCCGACGTTTCCATAGATGCCTCTTTTCTGCTTCCCTTGCAACCGGAAGTCCGCTTTTTGCGATTCGCATTTTAATGGTCTGGCATTTGGTGGGTTAGCTTTGGGAGTTTGTCTTGTGCGCGCAGGAAGCGGCAGCCGGGGCTTGACCGAGGTGTGAGGGTGAAGGGGCGTTCAGGATGCTGCGAGGGGTTCTCGCCTGTACTGACAGTGGGCGGGGGGGGGGCGTCCTAGCCCGGGCCCCATTCCGGTGGAGAGACTGGGGCAGGTTCGAGGCTTGGCTGAGAGACTGCCTGGGAGGCTCGGAGGGAGCGTTCTTGTGGAAGGCACAGGTGCTAGGGAGCTTGTTTCGTTCCGGCCCCTCCCTGGTGGGATTTTTCACGGGCACAAACGCTCTGCGCCAGTGAAAGGCAGATTTGTAGCCAATGGATTATACGTATTTACGACGTCCAGTCGCTGTGGAAGCATTCGAGCATCTTACAGGTCCTGATCATTGAAGACCTACCTCCAAGAAACATAAAAGTGCTTTCTCTTCAGAAAGAACTTGGGGGGGGAGGGCCTTCGTTAAGAATGGATTCCCCAAGCACCCGTTGCGCCCAGCTCTTGGATTCGAATAGGCTGCTCCCGCGAAAGGAACCAGACCGCGTCGAGGGCGGGGGCGACGGACCTACAGAATGAGCCTGGGGCGTCTTGTAGCGCCCAAGAGGAGGCCAGTGCTGACAGGAAGCAAGGAAAGAAAAGGAAAGGGAAGGAAGGAGAAGTAGTAGAAAGGTTGTGGGCTTCCGAGTCAAAGACAGAGGTTGAAACCGCTATCTTCTCTCTCCACGTGATTGTATCGGGGCCCGTAAGCCGGCTCCTAACGCGTGTGCCTGGTTGACGCGGTACCCCGAGCAGCCTTCCTCGAGGGCTTATGCAAACGGTTCATGGATATAATATCAATGCAGCAGCGCAGCGTAGGGCCATGTAGGGGTGTGCGCGTGGGGGGGGGGGAGAACACATGAAAAAGGACTGCTCCTAAAATAGCAGTCGTGCCAGAGAAACTGCAAGGTGGCATGTGCATTGGGGGCCCGTGAGCAGGGGTCAGAAGTAAGCGCTGTGATTTGAGACCAGGCCGTAACAGAAGCAGGTCGGAAAGGGAAAGTCCATGCCGGGGGTTAAGTGCAGGGCTCAGGGGGAGGGGCGTCCCGGGTGGAAAGGGGCTGTTGGGGACCCTGGGGGGACAGGCCCTTCCTGGGAGGACGGGGGCCCTGAGCTGTCAGCGGCATCGGGGGGGGGGGGGGGGGGGCACGCAGGGACTTCTCAATACGGAGCCTTGTGAGGGCACAGACGGCGTGGGTCCGGGTCAGCCTGCCCCTTCTTTGTCTGCTCCGCTGAATGCTTTGCCCACAGTAAAACTTCCAGAGAGACTTTGTTCCTTGTTTGCTGGATAACATTCCTGATGAGTGTGTCATAAACCGGGGGCTGCATGCACACAGAGCTGTGAAATGCGCTTGGGAACGTTTCTTTTTTAAACTTCCTGACTCCATCGCACTGTATGAGGGTCGTGGGGCTGAGCTGTGCCCGACACACGTTACGTGATGACCCCGTGTAGCTAATAGCCAAAGCCGTGCCTGATAGAAGGGAGGGCACCCAAGCCCGGGGGCGGGAGGGGGTAAAAGGGCAAGCCTGCGGGGGGTGGGGCGTTCAGCGAGGGAGCCTCGGGAGCGAAAGAGCGGTGGGAGCGTCCCCCCGCGCGAGGTCGGGAGCCGGCCGGCCAGGAATGTGCCATCCAAGGGCGGCGGAGTCACGGAGCTGCGCGCCGCCGGAGCCTGCGTGAACCTGCCTGTCACGAGGCGGCAGGCACAGGCAGGCCGGCCGCGGGCAGCAGGGCTTGGAGACTCTGCGGCGGGCAGTTGACACACCGGGCTGCGGCGGGTCCCTGAAGGAAGCGCCGCGCCCGGTGTAGGGCGCAGAGGGCCGGTAAGACAGCCGGGTGTCAGTCGCCGCTGTATTTTGCGCTTGCAGTGCCTCTTTTGTTCTCCTGTCTGCAGCAGCGGGCTGTCAGCTCGCCGTGCGGGCGGGGAGACCGGGGGACCTCTGCGCACGTTCTCCTGGCTATTGTTCCACCTGAAGATGAAAGATCGTGCACATCGGGGTGCAGATTGCGGGCGCTGGCGCGCGCTCTGCGCACGGAGCGCGCCCGCGCCTGCGCTGCCCGGGTGCGCGGAGCTAGATCCCTGCAGCTTTGCAGCCGTGCTGTGGCGCTGGGACGCGAAAGCAGCGCCTCTCTGCGCTCGCGCTGGGGTGTCCGGGGCTTTGCTCTGCGGGGCCGTGCTGGTGCGAGAGGTGCAGAGCCTCCTCCCCGCGGAGGGGGCGGGTGGCCCAGGAGGCTGGCTGCGGGCGCCTCGCCTGGCGTGCGGGAGGACCCGCTCTGCCTCGCTTTCTGCCTTTTGCCTTTGCACGGCAGCAAGACAGGAGCGTTTTTTACAGCTGAGGAGGCATTGAATGTGGCTCTGGGAAGGAAATGGTGAGTCAGCCGCATCGAAATGAGGGGGGAAGAAAATGAAACGCGGTGTGCATGTTCGGTCGTGAAGGGAAAATGCTCTGTGGGTAGATTCCCACACAGCCGGCTCCCTGCGGTGGAAAATGTAAGTGGGGAAATGGGTTCTGGTTCCGAGCGTTTTCCGGTTCTTGGGTTTGGCTCTCCTTGGTGTGACTGGCAGGGAGAGGCACGCCGCATGGGCTATTTATGGGCTGTCATTTCATTTGATTTTTTTCCCCCTTTTGTAGTCTGATAAAACAGTCAGGTTATTATGACTTTGGGCCACATTTCTGTAGATGCCAGTGTCTCGGCCCACGCGTGCTGCAGTGTGTGTGGAGGGAGCATGCCGTGCGCCAGGCAGACTGCTGCAGAGGTCTGTGTGCACACGCCTGCACACACGGGCCCCGCATGTGCTGGCTCGCACGGCCCGGGGGCATTGTGAAATGCACGTGGGCTGCTCATGCCAGGGGAGAGGTGAGAAGGCAAAGCAGTTGCGAGAAAGGTGTTCCGACGCCCACCTAGCAGCGTTTGTAATTAAACACATTGTCTGCGCACGGGCCGGACAGGTGGAAGAGAAATGGCATCTTCCCATGTCACAGAAGACAGCTGCAGGCTGGGCACAGAGTTGATCCATGGCCGGCATATTTCTTTTTCTTGGCAAAGCAGGATCTTGGAGGGCATATTCTAGACATATTTTGGTTTTTACAGTTGTGCTGCAGGAAAGTATTTTCATGGATGGTAGAGAGAGGGGCAGCTGTATGGTTTTGTCATGCAAGTGGAGGAATTTTACACCTCTTTCTCTCTCTCTCTCTCTCTCTCTCTCTCTCGCACGCGCGCACACCCCTTAGCGAAAAATACTTGGGGGCAGCATCCTCCCTGGTCCGCGCAGGAAGCAGACGCACACGGCGGCCGTTGTCCCTGGGCGTCCATGGCCCCGCTGCCGTGGCCCATGCGCCCAGCGAGTGCGCTCGCACTGCCGCTTTCCTGGCAGGGCCGGCCCGCCCTCCCAAAGTCCACCCTTGAATGTGGCAGGCTGGGAAGCGGACATCCCGTGTGGCCTGTATGTAGAGCGCCCCTACCGGCCGGCCACCGGCTGTAAGGCTTGACGTCTCCTGGGCGTTCGCACTGAAGACGACCCAGGTGGGGACGCGTTTGGAACCAGGGCTGGCGCTTTGTGCCCACCGTTCCAGCCGCCTTTGCCCTGTCCCAGGACGCCCGTATGTTCGGGCCAGCTTTGCCTGCAGGGGGGTGGGTGCTCAGGGCATTTCTAGGAGACCCAGACGCACCCCTGCATGTGTGCCGGGATTCGAGCGTCACCCCACTTTCCCACCTTGAAATCATATTGACAGAATCCTTTGTGTTCGTGCCTTCAAGTTGACAAAGCCTTTTGACATAGGTGCCTTGGGCCTCCCAACAGGGGCACCAGGCTCGTTTGGCAACCAGCAGACTGGCCTTTTGGACTGGGGTCCCATGGCTGCTTGTGTGCGGAGTGACCCTCCCATGCAGTGCGGTTGGTCTTGAATCCGGCGGGCTCCTGAGACACCCCCGGCCCCGTCCGCCGTGACAGGTCCTGCAGCGAAGCCTGGCCCGCATGCAGACCTGCCGCGCGCTCCCGGCAGAGCCGGTTCTCATTAACTCACACGTCTTGGGTCCGCGGTGCCAGCCGTGCAGGGGGGGCGGGATTCCAGCGTGGACTTCCCGGGGCTGCAGAACGGGAACCCCCAGCCGGGCTGAGTGACCGGGCACACGGGTCCCAAGGCTGCTTGCATGCGGCCCTCCTTTCCTTCATAAAACGAAGAATTTAGATGAAATGAGTCCTGAGGCTTCTTGGGCCATAATGATTTTTGATTGCCTGGGACAGAAGACAGGGCTTGAATTCTCCTTAACCAAAAAAAAAAAAAAAAAAAAAAATCACACGTCTGGCCCTGGCCGGTGTGGCTCAGTGGATTGAGCGCTGGCCCATGAACCAAAGGGTCGCCAGTTCGATCCCCAGTCAGGGCACAGGCCTGGGTTGTGGGCCAGGCCCCCAGTGGGGGGTGTGCAAGAGGTAACCACACATGGATGTTTCTCTCCCTCTCTTTCTCCCTCCTTTCCCCCATCTCTCTAAAAATAATAAAGAAAATCTGTTTTAAAAATCTCATCCAGCCCATAGGGGGTGCTGTTTGACTCCTCTGCTGTCAGCACGCCTGAGTGCAGACGTAAATCGACGAGGCACACACGGAGTCTCTTGGAGATGCCCTTACACATCAGATGAGCTGCTGGCAGCAGACCCCTCTTCTGCCAGCGGGGTGTTGGGAGGCAGGGGCCGTGCCTTGACGGTGACCCCACGGCTGTGTGCTGTGCCGACGTCCCCTAAAGTCAGCCGCTCACAGTGCAGCTCGCGTGGGTGTGACTGGCATGACATTTCTTATTTAATGGTTTTCTTGGAAAACATCTAGCCAGTGGGCCCTTAAACAGACTTGGAGGCCATTACAGATGGGAAGCCTGGAAATTCTAGTAAGACGTTGAACATTTAGTCCTGACTGCTGTGGCTCAGTGGGTTGGGCGTTGTCCCGCGAAGTGAAAGGCTGCCAGTTCGATTCCTGGTCAGGGCACATGCCTGGGTTGCGGGCCCGGTCCCCAAATGGGGGCATGAGAGAGGCAACCGATTGATGTTTCTCTTGCACTTTGATGTTTCTCTCCCTCTCTTTTTCCCTCCATTCCCTTCTCTCTAGAAATAAGTAAAGTCTTTTAAAAAAAATACATATTTAACATTTACACACACGTGCATGCATATGTATACGTACATATCACAGATATACATGTTATAGCCATGTAGTAGTAGAGCATATAGAGTTAATTTTCATGTACAATAAATATCTAGAGTCTATTGGATCAATAAGTCCTTTCCAAATACGGTTCATCTGAGTGACAGTAGTCAGACAATAACCCAAGAGGTGTGCTTTGCACAACTTGGGGTTACATGCAATTGTGATAAAAAGGAAGACGCCTGCCCTTGCTGGGTGGCTCAGTTGGTTAGAGCGTCCTCTCGGTACCAGAAGGTTGTCAGTTCAATCCCCGGTCCGGACACACATGGGAGGCAACAGATGGATGTTTCTCACATCGGTCTGTTTGCCTCCCCCACCCCCCTCTCCTCTCTCCCTTTCTCTCTAAAATCAATTAAAAAATAATATCCTCGGATGAGGATGAAAAAAAATTTTTAAAGGAAGAAATCTGAAACCAAGGATTTTTAGTTAATTGGTAGAGACGCTAGTGTAATCCTCGGCTGAGGGTGCCTAGTGTGCTTCCCTCCGGGGAGCCATCTGAAAGCATGTGAACGTTCAGGGTGTCACTGTGTCAGAATCACTCGAGGTCCTGTAACCACCGATATAAACACACCAAGAAGAGTAAAGGGCTGCCCAACAAACCACTCCATATTTTCATAGGGTCATTGCTTTATGGAAAAATTGAGTTCCTTCTGACGGCCCTTCCTGGGGAAATAAACCTAATTACACCCGCCAGTTCTGTGCCTCTCTGCAGCCCTCGCCAGCGCGTGATGTTGAATTGGAAGAGGGGACCCCGGCGTGGAGGCCAGGCTACGCGCCGCCTGTGGAGGGCGTGTCCTTGGCCAGGGCTTTCTGCCCCGGCACACATGCCTTCTACGGTGCTTCTTCGCTTGGTGGCCCCTCCGTTTCTGTGAGCATGGAATCAGAAGGCCTCCCTTCTCAGGGGACAGTTCCTGAGGTGCCATTGTCGTATTGCCGCACTGGTCATGGGTCTCTCATCGTGTGCTTAGGGACCAGGGAGCCTGCAGAATCAAACCAGGTACAGAGAGGACCTCCCTGGAAGGGGGCTATCCTCTGGGGGGGGAAACGGGACACAACCAATGGCCGTCAATTAGGGGCTTAAACAACAGACTTGCATTTCTCACACTCCTGCCGTTTGGAAGTCCCAGGTCAAGGGGCCAGGCAGTTTGGTCCCTGGCGGGACCCGCCACCGGGTTCTCCCCGGGCCGTCTTCTCACTGTGTCCTCCCGTGGTGGCGGCCGGGGGATGGGGGGAGAGAACAAGCTCTGCGGGGTCTCTTTTATAAGAGCCCTGGCGGCATTCATGGGGCTCCACCCTCGTGACCTCCCAGAGCACCTCCCCGCCTGATACGGTCCCATCGGGCGTTAGGATTGACCAGGCGAAGAACTTGGGGAGGGGGGACACAGGCGTTCAGTGCCCAACATCATCAGCGTACGTGGCGGTGGTGCTGGGTCACCGGAGGGCTCAGGAAAAGCAGCGGGTTTTCATCCTCGCACGAAATGAGAACGTTGAGCCGCTTAGAAGAGTTTGAGGCAGGGACACGGTGACGGCCGTGGAGAGCATCGTGAGCCCTGGACTCGGCCGTGACTGTGGGACCAGACACACCGGTCTGGACGCTCCCCCGGGCTCCTCAGGCACCGCAGGCAAACCCGTGAGTTTTACAGGACGTCGGTGGTATCTTGCTGTGGGCTGTGGGGAGGGAGCAAGTTGAACAATATTTGATCATGTGAAAGAAAACCTTCTAGATCCATAGCTAGATTTCTTAAAATTCAAACACATCTTTTAAAGAAAGAAAAAAAAAAAAAACCAACAAAACCCCAAACGTGGCTCAGAAGCAGAGCGTGTAGGTACAGGAAGCGGAATTAAGTTGAACCCGAATTCTAATATTGCTTGTGAGCTGTACCCTAATATTTGTAGCTTTCGCGTTTTCGTCAACAGCATACCATACCTAAGGGAAACTACGCAACGCGGATGCTCCTAAAACCATGGCAGAGGTAAATGCATGTCTGCCATACAAAAAATAATCATTTTTACGGTGACTCGCATCTGATTGTTCCCTCTGATTGTCATGACCTGCAATAACGTGGTGTTTGCAGCCCCTCTGTGCTTCACACCTGCCCAGTTACAAGAGGCCAGTGCTCCCTCTAGTGGCTGAAAGGAAAGCAGAAAAGTTGCAAACAGGTTTCAAAACTCATTCCACCCACCCCTGGCTGTTAAATAGTCTCTCCTGTTCTCTGCTCCTCTTCAGAGTGCTTATCAAAACGAGCAACTACATGCTTGCATTTTTTTTTTAAAAAACCTCACCTGTGCCTTGCCTTCTAGACCGAGGGGTCCGCAAACACAGGCTGAGGCCCCCATCCGTGGGCCCGGGGTTCAAGGCGCCTTTCTGGGCTTAGGAGTACGATCGGTCCCTCCAGGCCTGGTACAGGCAGTGGCTGAAGCTCACCATTTTTTCCTGGCGATGATAATCTCATTTGGAAGGGACGTGGAAGCCGAAGAATCAGGAGTAGCTTTTTGAATTCACAGCCCCATGCGTGGGCGAGCCGGCGACAGGGCCGGGAGGAGGCGAGGTTGCCCAGAGCACACTGCCATTGCGGGCGAGCCGTCTTGATGGCTTGGAAGGCTTTCTCTGAGAGAGGTGTTCTCCCCGGCCCCGCCCAGGCCGGCCTTTCTGACGGAGCGCGTCCCCGGAGAGCTTGCATTTGTGTGTCTGAAGCTCTCAAGTGTACTTTCCGTGGGGGTGCCCTTGAGGAAAGCTGGGCAGGGCAGGGGGGCCCGAGGTCACACGAGGGGCTGTGAACACAAGACAGTTGGCTCTCCATCATGGAGACTTGGGGCTGGACTGCGTGTTCTCTCACATACTCGGTGGAACTTGTCTTGCTTATGAAGCTTTCATACCAACATGTAAAAGTAAAAATGTTGCCCCGGTTAGGGCAGGGGTTCTTCCGAGTGGGAGGGAAGCACGTGGGGGGTGGGCACGCTGTTGGCAGCATGGAGACCTGGGTTCCGGTCCGCGCCACCGCGGGCTGGCCCTTCCCCGGGTACCCGCTGGTAGGAGCCCCACGCAGATCCTGCCAGGCCAAGGGTGTCTGATGTGCCTCTACCTCGCACGGCCATCTTTATGGGGGTGGGGGCGTGACTCGCCCCAGCGGGCGAGGGAGGGGCGCTCCGTGAGGCCTGACGTCACGCCGCTGGTGTGGGATGCCGTCGTGGCGCGTGGCTGCCTAACAAAACCCCACGTCAGTCGGACGGGAGCTTGTGTTTTCCAGCGGCCTCAGGCGCTAGACGTCTCCGCCACACCGGGACACGCATCGAAACGAGCCAGGTGTCCTGTTCCCCTCGACGCCAAAGCGCTTTGCACAGGACAGCCGTCTGGTGTGTGTGACTTCAGTCTTCCGAGAGTCGGAAATTTTCCTCCCTGTGAACGGAAGATCATTGGTGATCCGGTTTACACAGTCGCAGCGAGGACAGAGCCGTCCAAAAAGTTTTTAAAAATCAGCCCATCCATAAAGCGTCGCTACATCGGGAATGCGCCCATGCAAGGTGCTTTCGCTAAGAACCTGAGTGGCTGCATCTCGGAAACGTGCAGCTTCCGTCCTTGCCCTTCCCCACAGGGACCGAAAGAAGCCGACGCACTTGTGTGTCTCACGGACGTCAGGGGCCGCCGTGCACAGTGCACGGAAGAAACGTTGGCCCGTGAGGCTGGGAAGGAGGTGGCCCATGCTCTGTCGTCCTCCGGAGAGGCGCTCACGGTGCGGCCACAGTGCAGTAACGGGAGAGCGATGGCCTGTGTGTGCTCAGGGCGACCTACAGGGGGCGACCGCAGGGCTGGGGACCAACGGCCCGGTGACGAGGACCCGGAGGGGCAGACATGGAGCAAAACAGAGACCCAGTGACGTGAGCCTGGTGACCTCATGGGGCTCGTGACGAGCTGATGGGATCTGGACAGAAAACCGGCACCTCCCAGGCGTGACGTCCACACTCAGGCACGGGGTGGCTGTCTCCCTGCCGAGATCGTCAGGGCAGGTTTGGACGACCGCGGGTGGACAGGATTTCGGGAGCATGTGAGAGGGAAAGAGACACACACACACACGTAAACTTTTGTTTGCTTCGCTTTGGTTCCTGTCCTGTTTACCGTGGCTTCTCCTCTGGGTTCGCTGAACTCTTTGGTCCCAGAGCAGAGCGCTCGCCTCCACGTTTCCGCAGTCGCGGCTGGTCCAGTGAGAGCAGCGAGGCCAGGGTTAGGCAGTGCAGGCCGCCGCCCCCGACGTGTCCGCGCCGGGGGGGTCTCGGGGAGCCGGGCGTGGAGCCCGCTTGCATTGCCAGCCCTTCAAATGGAGCGGCACAGGCAGGTGGCTCCTTGGTAGCATGTCATTAGCACGTTCTGCATGAGCATGAACAGGCACCTGACTTGAATACTAATTTCCGGGGTCCTGGATGCAGCTCCTTTGTGACATTTGCCTGTGTGGCCTGGCTCGGCTGGGTGCGCGCCCCGGAGCCTGCGCGGGGAGCCGCTGAGTTGCTTTTGCTGCCCGTCCTAAGTCATCTTATTTTTTGGCTTTTGCTTTCTCTGAATCTTGTCATCACCCTTGACTTTTTCCTTGGGGATGGGGGAAATACACACACACACACATACACACACGTATGTTTTACTTATTAACTGCATTTATTGGGGTATATGGATAATAAAATTGTATCAGTGTCAGGTGTCCAGTTCTATCATATGTCATTTGTATGTTGTATTGTGTGTTCACCCCCTTAAGTCAACTCACATTTCATCACCATTTATCCCCACCCCCCGTCCCCTGCTTCTCTTTGGTAATCACCACGCTGGGTGTTTGGGGGGGGGGGGTTGTTTTGTTTTGTTTTTTTTGCTTCATCCCTTCACATTTTTCAGCCAAATCCCAAACATTGTCCCCTTGGACAGCTGCCAGCCTGTTCCGTGCATCTGAGTCTGTTTCTATTTTGTTAGTGCATTCTGTTGATGGGAGTCCACATATGCGTGGATCATATGGTGCTTGTCTTCCTCTGACGGACTTCTTTTACTGAGCACACTGCGCTCCAGGACCCCCCGCGCCGCCGCAGAGCGTGAGATTTCCTTCTCTTTCTACAGGGTCGCGGCGTCTCCCGTGGCGCAACTGCACCACGGCTTTTTGATCCTCTCATCTACAGATGGGCACTCGGGCTGCTTCCTGGGATCTTGGTGATTGTAAACAACACTGCAGTGAACATAGACGTGTGCGTGTTTATATATACACACGCATGCACAGATACACACATACAACACAGACACAACATGTGACACAGACACAGACTACGTACAGAGCAGTCACTGGGAACCTCGCAGAACACGACCGCAGCAGAACCCCCAAGTCCCACGATGGCTTCTTTTTTGGGTGACCCTGATTTCCTGGATTCTTATCCCCTGGGACCACAAAAACCAGTTACCGGTTTGAGGGCTTTGCGGGGACGTGAAGAAAAAAATAGAAGGTGGGGGCAGAGTTGGTCCCGAAATTGCTGCGTGTGAGGGAATGTCACTAAGGAGGTGTGGGGCTGGAGCGCCGGGACGTGCACCTCGAGAATGAGCCGTTACTGCCAGCACGCACCCCCTGGGGACCAGCATGCCACCCCCTGGGGACCAGCAGGCCCTCGTGTCCTGCACAGGGTGCCCGTGACTGCGCCAGGAAGGAGCCCGCCCTGGGCAGCAGTTGTTGGGCTCTGGGTTATTCTTTACTTCCCAGTGGGGCTTTGCTGCCGCAGGCGAGTCGCCTCCCCCACCCGGCCAGGTCTCCCAGTCTCTCCCCTGAAGGGCACATTGCCTGTAGACCTCCTTTTTAATTCACGCATCCAACAGTGGCTGCAGGCGGCCAGAGGCGCTAAGATTTGACCAGTAAATTGTCGCTGATTTCATTCTGCATATCTGTGGTGTGGTGGGTACTTATGAAATGGCAGGCACCAGGTGGTTTTCTCGGGGGAGGGGAGCAAGAGTGTTTTTAGCAGAAGAAAAAAAAAAAAAGAGGTTCCAGTGTCCGTCGCGTCTTTGGAGTGAGGTATCGGGCAGGCGTTGCTGAGTCGTCGTGAGCTCGGTTTTACTGCCTGGGGAGGCTCCGCGCCTTCGGAGGAGGGGGCCGCAGGGCCTTGCTGCGCCTCCATGGTGTGCTGGCCGCAGGGCTGTGCGTTTTCTCTAAGCCACTTGCTGCTATGCGCAACTTATTTCGGTAACTTTTAGTTTGTCTTCGTGTGTGCCTAAAACACATTTTTTAAAATCTAGTATTTTCTGAAGCTCATAGACTTGCCCCTTTTGTCATGGCATGTTTTCTAAGGAGACGTGGGATCGTCCGTTTCCTGGAAGCAGGGGGCCACGCCTGTTCTCCGGGGGCCCCAGCGGGACGTGAGATGTGCTGTCGTCTGTGAGAGGCTGAGGAATCCCAGCGCCTGGCTTGGGGCACGGTCCTGTGCCGGTCCTGGGATAGCGCCGGGCGGGGAGAGCAGCCCCTGCTGGCTGACGAGGGGCAGTGGATGGCCTCGGGCGTGATGTCTGGCTTCTGCTCTCGAGTATCCCCTGAACCTCACGGGGACTTTTCTCCTGAGGACATTGCAAGAGGGACAGCGACCGGGCACTTACCTGACAGGCCGTGCTGTGGCCTAGTTGGGACACCTGTCCCGCCCAGGCCAGGAGGCGTGTCCCAGGCGGCAGGCTCACCGCTGGGCCACAAGAGGGCGCCTGTGGTCAGGGCAACGTGTCCCAGCCTGGTGGTGCGTTACGCCCTGGTTCTCTGTCTGCTGCGGTGCCTAAGATGTCTTTTAACAACTCAGCTCGCCTTCCGGACGGAAAACCCTTCTTGCCTTTATTGGGATAGTTGGTCAGAGGCCTATTTTATTGCTCTGTCACATTGCAAGAGGCAGAATGTTGGCAAATGTGTAGCCAGCTGATTGGTTGAAAATTTCATAGCTGTTAGGCTGCGACCTTCAGCTTTGGCAGAGATAAGCATGTGGGTGAAGCATGCATGCATGCATATGTGCCTATCATGGAAAGACAGAAGCGGGTCATGGATATGGAAATGGGTAAGAATATGAAAATATCATTAAGTCATTGAAGGTTACAAAACCAATTCTTTTTTCATTTTTGCTAATACACTACTGATTTTAATGCTTTTATCAACACATTAATTTGCAGCCTACCTTAGAAAGTCCTTTCCCTTTGCATATGGCAATTTCTTGAAATAAACCACCCAAAAACCTTGTTGCAACGTGAAATAAAGATTTCTGAATAGAGCTGTGTCTGCGAATTTTCACAAACATTGTTTTCTGTTTTCTAAAAGGTTTGTGTAAATGGCGGTCTTTGCCCCCAAATGCAGTTTGTGTGTCCATGCACGTGTGTCTGCATCTAACATGGGTGTGTGTGTTTTTCATACCTCACATCCAGTTGCAGGACGTGCCAACATGCGGCCGGAGGGTGCCCAGCGTGTGACCTTGTATTGATTGGGAGGTGCCGTAGGGGCGGGGGCGTGGGAGTGCCCACGGGTTTAATTCCTCACAGTGCTTTTGGGACTTGGGTGCTCACCTGTGTTCGTTCTCCCTCTAGACAAGCAGATGCCCAGTGCCCCGAAGGTAGCCCAGCAGCACAGCGGGACCCACGGCACCCGGCCCAGGGCCCGGGGGCGTCTCACGCCCCAGAAGCTCCAGAGGTGCCCCACGGGGGCCGCAGCAGAGCCGGGACCCTACCGTGCGATTACAGATACTCAGAGAACCACACGCCTGCACACCCGCCGCTGCCGCCGCCGCCGCCGCCGCCACTGGGCCCAGGAGCCCCAGCGCAGAGCGGCCCCTCGGCCCCACACGTTCGAGGGCCGGAGCCGCGGCCTGTGAGTGCCACACCCCTCGGTAAAAGACCTGTGCCGCAGAGGCCACCGCCACCAAAGCGCGAGCCCAGGCATTTCAGGGGACCAGCCAGTGCCGCCCTCCCAGGCACACCTGCAGCCATTCACTTGAGCGCACCTGCAGCTGGTCACCTCGCTGCACCTGTGGGCACACCTGCGGCCATTCACCTGCGTGCACCTGCGGGCACACCTGTGGCCAATCACCTGGCTGCGACTGGCCGGCCCCTTCCCCAGCCATCACCTGAGGCCCTAGAGGTGTGCGTGGACCGCCTGTCCCTCTCCCGCAGCCCCCGAGCCTCGGCGGAGAGACCGAGCGGCGCCCAGCTCGCAGACGCCCCTCAGGCCCCCGGGGAGCAGGGCGAACAGCATGTAGAGGAGCGTCCAGCCTGTCCTCCGCGGGAAGCCCTGCTCCCTTCCAAGGTCCGGCCCCCGCAGACGTCTGCCATGGAGACCTCTCGTTCCCCTTCTCCTCAGTTCGCCCCCCAGAAGCTGACGGACAAACCTCCCCTGCTCATCCAGGACGACAGCTCAACCAGGTACCGTCCTGGGCGGTGGGTGCGTGGAGCCTCACATCTGCCCCAGACGCTGGGTTTCCGGGTGGCCCCGGGGACTGACGTGGAGGCAAACCACGGCAGCAGTGGCTCGAACATCTTGGGGACCTGCCCTGCCCCGCACGGCTGTGAAGGGGGTCATAAACCCTCCCGCGTCCCCTTCACTCAAGCCTCCAATCCTGTGTCTGCAGTAGCCCCAGGCCTCTACAGAGCAAGGTTGTGTCTCTTTGAGCATTTGATGTTCGTAATCAGAATCTGTTGTCACAAAACCGGTGTGTTTCGTACTGTCCGATCCTTCCATGCTCCCTTTTGTCTGGACCTTTTCATGGGAGAAAGCTAAGCTGGCAGCCGCCTTGGCTGAAAGCAGGAGAGACATTGCTTTCATTGCCTGGCACTGGTGCCAGAATTTCAGGCACACCGTTGTCGGCAGTGCCCGTGGAGATCCTGGTAAATGCCGGATGTGGGGGGTGGGGGCAGGACCAGCCAGTCCAGGGCTCTGACCATTGACGTTTTGACCCCTCCTGTCGGCGTGCCTTTCAAGAAGTGAGAAATGGAAGAAGTGGAGAGTTTCCGCCTCATTCTGAACTGAGTGGGGGAAGGATTTGGGTCCCTGGGGTTTGACCTGTCCTGGGGTGTCTTCCTGAAGCCTGTTTCTGGGTGTGGCCACGTGGGCGAGCGGGAGCCAGGAGGGCCGCTGGGGTCCTTTGGGCAGGAAGGTTGCCGTCAGTCACCTCGAGCGTTGTGTTGGATGAGTCTCCTGAGTGGGTCGTGCAGCGTGCCGGAGCCGGAGTGGCGGGCGGGCAGGCAGGCCGGCCAGCCGGCCGGCACCGGGAGGGCCTGTGTGCACCACGGAGCGGGATGCACCATGTGATGCGGAGGCTGGCCTCTGGGCGGCAGGGGGCTTACCTGCAGGGAGTGCCCTCTGAGAGCCGCTGAGTCCTGCGGAGGCCGCTGGGCTCCGCCCTTCCCGGTGCCTTTCGGTCAGGATTTGATGAACTCTGCTGGCGTGCGGTAAGGCCCCCTCCTCCTCCTCTGTTCATTTCAAAGCGTACGTTTCTTAAACCCTTTGTGTGGCAGTCGGGACAGTTTTCCGTGCTTACAAATGACCAGGGGCAGGCGCTTTGTTGGGAAGTCGGTCCGCCTGTGGCCGTCCTCTCTGCCTTGCGTGTTCCCCCGGGACTTGGTCCTTCGTTGGAAGTCGCGTTGGTGCGCCTATGCGGAAAGGAGCAGGCAGGCTGAGGAGGTCGTAACGGGCAGTCAGCCTCAGGACCCGTGGAGTGAGAGGAGGGAAGAGGGGCTCTTGTTTGTTGTCGCTTGGGTAACGTGCCAGAATCGTCCCTCTAAAGTTGAGCAAAGCTAAATGGTGTTTTCTGCATTGTTAGCCTTTCTTTTTTCTTTTTCAATTCTCACCCAAGGGTATGTTTATTGATTTTAGAGGGCGGGGGAGCAAAACAGCCATCGGTTGCCTCCTGCACGTGCCCCAACCAGGGATTGAACCCGCAACCTGTGTGCGCTCACTGGGGATTGCCTTTTGGTGCATGGGTGGATTCTCGAACCAACTGAGCCACCCAGCCAGGACTGCCACATTAGGCTTTTAAAATTTGTTCAGGAAAGTGGTGTTAAAAGGACAGTATATGAAGACCTGTATTAAACACGTCTGCTATTAATGGTGTCCAAGGCAGAAGAAGAGAATACAGTTGTTCCATTTCAGCGTGCACACCACTCCCTTATAAATAAATGCACACAGATGCATCCGCGAGGTAAAGGGTGAGAACAGCATTGACTTTATAGCCTCGGGCGCCCCCTTGTGCTCGATAAAACTAGGGCTGTCAGGGTCACGTGGTAGAAGTGAGGTGCAGCGCACTGAACTAGAACGAGATTGGGAGGTTAGGTTGTGGTTTTGGCTTGTTCCCCCCCTCCCCCGCTGCTTCTTTCCCGGGAACCACTAGAGGGCTCTCTGTCTCCATTAGCTCCTTTACAAAGACTGGGAGCAGCTTTTCGTCCCGGTGACTGGCCTCTGTGGGGCTTCCTGGGGTGTGTGGTCCCACGAGGTGCGGCTGGGGACGCCAGCTGCCACTCGGGGTGTCCCGGAACGCAGCCCTGTTCTATGGGCCACACTCTTTATTTCTGTTTTCTCTTTCCTGTGGGTGTTCCAGGTACCTCTCCAGCTTTTCTAATAAGACACTTTTTTCTTTTCTTTGTTTTTTTTTTTTTAAGGAAAAGTGTAGCCCTGGAAGGATGGCTCAGTTGGTTGGAGCGCCCTCCCAGGCAACAGGGTTGCAGGTTCTTTTCCCATCAGGGCACATACCTAGGCTGTGGGTTCGATCCCCGGTCAGGGTGTGTATGGGAGGAAACCGACTGCTCTCTCTCTCTCTCTCTCTCTCTCTCTCATTTCCTCCCTCTACAATCAGTAAACACATCCTTGGGTGAGGATTCCAAAAAAAGGGGAAAATGTGTGCTTAGTGAATGATTTCAGAAAACCCAGAAGCCGCATGCCCATCCCATGTTTCCTGCAAGGCCCTTACCGGACGGGTACGCCACGCCGTGCCCGGAGCAGCCTCGGGTGTTGGGCAGGGGCATGTGGCATGCAGGTGGAGGGGCACCCTCCAGCCTCTCTCCTCTCGGGCGGGGTCCGGCCCGGGCGCACTCAGCTGCTGGCTCTTCTCTCGGCAGGATCGAGCGTCTGATTGACAACACCACGGTGAAGATGGTGCCCATCAAGATAGTGCACTCGGAGAGCCAGCCCGAGAAGGAGAGCCGCCAGGGCCTGGCCCGCGCCGCCACCGCCGAGCCGCCCGCGCTGCCCAGCGGGCTGGAGCGGGACCAGATCAAGACACTGAGCACGTCGGAGCAGTCCTACTCGCGCTTCTGCCTGTACAGCCGCCCGGGCCCTGAGCCCGAACCCCGCGCCCAGCCTCCTGGCCCGTCCGGGGTGCCCGACGGCCGGGCCTCCCCGCCCGCCCTCAGCTACGTGAAGGCCAGGGAGCGCACGGCCGAGGACCTGAAGTCGGAGGAGCTGGCCCGGGAGATCGTGGGGAAGGATAAGTCTCTGGCCGACATCCTGGACCCCAGCGTGAAGATCAAGACCACCCGGGACCTCATGGAGGGCATCTTCCCTACCGATGAGCACCTCCTGGAGGAAGCTCAGCAGCGCAGGAAGCTGCTCCCCAAAGTCCCCTCGCCCAGGACTGCAGAGGAGAAGTGAGTAGGCGCCGCCCTCCCTACCACGTCGGGCTGTGCCGTCCCGCCGGCACCTGTTCGGCTTAAGAGGGCGAGGGGAGGCCAAGGTGTCTGTGTATTTTCCTGGTTGGTTTTGTGGGGGACGGGTGTTCCTAAGGACGAGCCCGATGCGTCGCCCGTTTTATCTGCCTGTGACCCTCCTGAAAGAGCAGGGCAGGCCTTTGGGACCCCATTCCGGGGCATGATGACTTTTGGGGTGTGGCGCAGACAAGATGCCTTGCAGGGTCTGGGCTTTCTCGGCTCGAGGCCGGGGCAGTTTTCCCCGGTGCCCGCGGGGCGCCTTTCTCCGAGCACAGCGGTTCTCCGCGGGGTCGCGGTCTTCCTCCAGGGGACGGGTGGCGATGTCTGGATACATGTTTCCTTGTCCCTGGGGGGAGACCCGGGAGGCTGCTAAACATCGCTGCCACAGAGCGACCTTCCTCAGTGGCACAGTGCAGACGCTGGGGCACCTGTCCCAGGAGGAGCAGAGGCACACACTTGGGCAGACATGCTTATCAGAGAGCGGAGGCAGCTGCGTGTGCATCGGGGGAGGGCACTAGTGTTCGTTGGCTTTGCGCACACCACTCTCAGCCCCTCATGCAGTCGTTTGCCCTCAGAGGTGCACGTGGGCCCGTCTGTACTTGAGGGACGTTCACCGTCTCCTCGCGACAGTGGCCTGGAGTCCCAGGGCAGAGCAGCCGACGAGACACAGAGCAGGAGAGAGCCAATGGGGCCACTCATAGAAGGGTGCAGCGTGCGTGCTCACAGATGGCGGCCCTCGCGCTGTGCTTGTGGGCCTCGGATGCTGCGGGGGAAAACCATCTGTCTGTCCTCTTCCCTTCCATGCGCAGATGTGTACACATCCTGGCTGATGGCGTTTCCCTGCTCTTAACTATGTGCCTGCCCTGCCTGGTGTGGCTCAGTGGACTGAGCGCCGGCCTGCAAACCAAAGGGTCGCTAGTTCGGTTCCCAGTCAGGGCACAGGCCTGGGTTGTGCACCAGGTCCCCAGCAGGGGGCAGTCGAGAGGCAACCACACATCGGTGTGTGGGTTTTTTTTCCCCTTTCCTCCTCCCTCCGTTCCCCTCTCGAAAACTAAGTAAATGAAATCTTAAAAAAAGAAACCATATGCCTTAGATTGGAGGAGCACCCGCCTGGCCAGGTATGTGTAGTTCCAATCTTGCCACCTGCTTCCTGTTTTGGCTGTGTCACTGCTGTGGTGGGTGTCCATCCATGGTGGCCCAGGTTGCTGGGCGGGCGGCGGGTCTGAGCGAAGGATCGCGGCTAACTGGCGCGCTGACGTTTTTACCCAGGAGAGAAGAGCCGAGCGGGCCGGCGGCTGTGTTCCTGGCCACCAATTCCACCTACTACAGCACGTCGGCCCCCAAGGCGGAGCTGCTGATTAAGATGAAGGATCTGCAAGAGCAGCAGGAGCCCGAAGAGGATTCGGGGAGTGACTTGGACCATGACCTGTCTGTGAAGAAGGTAGAAAAGGGGAACCCCAAACGGGAACGCGCTCGGAGGCAGGCAGGGGGCCAGGGGTGGGCTGGCAGGCACCTCCACCGCCTGCACAGGCCCTGCGCCGTGTGCAGGGGGCGTCTGGGCTTGGCTTGTGGGCGGGGCGATCCCAGCAGGCCAGTCGTGTTAAGCCCTTGTGCCTCGTCTTCCGCTACAAAACCAGTCCTTCCCACCAGGGTCTCTTTGGTATCCTGACGAGATGAGATCCAGTGGCGAATTGGGCCTTGGCTCCGTCGGTTAAAGCATTGTCCCATGGGCCAAAAGGTTGGGAGCTCGATTCCCGATCAGGGCGCGTGCCTCGTTTGCAGGCTCGGTCCCTGGTCGGGGAGCCTACAAGAGGCAGCCAGTCAGTGTTGCTCTGTTACGTGGATGTGTGTCTGTCTGTCGGTCTGTCTCCCTCCACCACCACCAGCGCTCTCTCTAAAAGCAATGAAAAAGTGTCCTTGGGTGAGGATTTAAACAAAAACTAACTAAGTAGACCCCTTTCTCCTCCATTTTAAGTTCATCTGCTGGGTCCCTTGTAACCTGATTGAAATCCAGGGAAATAACTGTGCCCTTCGGAGAGTCACGCGCCCTCCTTGAACACCAAGTTCAAATATCTGTAACCAGAGGACCCTGGCCCTGGCAGTGGAATGTAAAGTGCGTGCCTCACCAAAAAGCGTCATTTGATCAACCCCCAGAAGCCCCCAGACACTTGGGGGTGTGGCGGTAGAAAAAAACAGTACTGAGCCCTTCCTTCAGGTAGGTGGACACAGCCAACACGTACACGAAGAAACACAGGCCCTGGCCGGGAGCTCAGTGGGTTAGACTGTCATCCTGCAGTGCCAGAGTTGCAGGTTTGATTCCCAGTCAGGGCACATCCACGAACCAGTCAGTGAGTGCAGGAATAAACGGAGCAATATATCGATGTTTCTTTCTCCTCTCCTCTCTCTAAAGTCAATCAGTTAAAAGAAACTTTTAAAGAAATGTCCAACATGAGGTCAGTCAACCCGGCCCACCACCTGCTTCGTACATGAACCTGCACTGAAACACAGCCGTGCGCCTTCATGTGCATCTGGTCGGGTGGCTTTTGAAGCAGAGCGGCAGAGTTGAATCGTTGGCCTGTAAAGTCTAGAATATCTACCCTCTGGCCCTTTACAGAGAGTTTGCCAGCTGTTGATGGGTCAGGCGGTGAGCAAACTGAAACAGGGTGAAGGACGAGAAGGAGACACAGCCGCGGGAGCGTAGAAGGGCGCAGATGAGGCGCTCGTTGCGCAGGATCCTGCGGGAATGGAGGGGCGGCCCTCTGGGGGTCTGCCCGTGCCAGGGAGGAGGACCGGCAAGTGCACAGGGCCTGGGGTGGGGCCTCGTGGGGTGTCGGAGAAGCAGCCGAGACCAGCGGGCAGAGCGGAGGAGACAGGGAGCGGGGATGGGAGGTGAGGTCAAGGAGTCCATAGCTGGTGGCCTTGTGGTCACGCTACACACAGCACTGTTGGCATCTGGGCCAACGCCACGACCACTGTATTAATTAGCTTTAAATCTTCACGGCTTGTCCGCACACCTGACCTGTGACGTCTAGGCAACTACCTGTGTTTTACCGGAAGGACTTAGCACACGGGGGTGAAGAAATTGCCCACGCACATGACTCTCCAAGAAGAGCATGTGCCGTATTTTGCTGTGTATAACATGCACCCACGTTTTTGGCCCAAACTTTCGGGGCGGGGTGGGGGAATCTTTCATTTTAATTTTTTAAGTCAATTACTTATTTACTTATTATATAGGTCCTTTCTTTTTTGGTATTATAAAGGAATTTTAATGTTTGTTTTGGAACATACAGATACCGTTATTGCTTTCTAGAGTTACACTTTTAACACATTAAGTATAAATAAAAGAATTAAAAACATTTATAGAGCCACAAAATTAGTACTACCCCTGGATAATGTGCATCCTTATTTCCCCCCCCCTCAAAAATTGGGTAAAAAAGACCTGCATTATACACAGCAAAATATGGTACTTACTCTTCATTCCAGGCACCTTTCGTGAAGCATAGTCACTACATGGAGGAAAAAAGGAGGGAACGGCATTCTGTGACTGTTCTCCCTACGCCTTCAAAAGGCCTTTCATAAAAAATACTGATTGATTTTTTTGACAAGGCCTTTGCAAAGGGTTATGGTGAAAGTCCGCGGGTATCGTAGGTGGTTCAGACGCACCACGGAGTGCTTGCAAATGAGAGAGGCCGGCGCTGTCCGAGGGAAATGCTGTGGACCGCACGGAAAACAAAATTGCTTTTAATCTAGGAAACAGTAGCTCTTTGGCACAAGGCAGTAAAAAAGAAGAGTTTCTTTCAGGTGCCTTGGCCGGGCCGAGTGGCTCCGGGACCCTTTTGTCTCGTTCCGGTGCACTCTGGGGCGAAGTCGCCCACTGTTCTCTTTTGGAGCCATTCCTGTCCTTTTTCTCGACCACGATGACGGAGGAGGCGGGTCAAATCAGACCGTACGGTGCTGCTTCACGTTGGCGTGATGGCTGATTTAAAGGTCTTAGACATTTTAGTTTTTATTTTTGCTCTTTGAAAGTTAATCACATAAAAGCCTGGCAGGAAGGGAGGAGGAGGAGTGAGTGTTTAAAGGTCCGAGTGCGTGTTTGGGAGGATGAAAAATTTCTCGAGGTGGACGGTGGTGGTGGTGTTTACGTGAACGTACATAATGCCCCTTTTTAAAAGTGGGTAAGATGGCAAGTTTTATGTTATATCTATTTTACCACATGAAAAAATCAGTCCGTTATTTGTATTTTTGGTCACGTTGGAACCAGATTATTCTAAAAGACTTTTAAGTTCATTGATGTCCCTTTATATTTATTTCTGAATCACCCAAAGATGGGTTTATTGATATTTCTTTTTTAGACAGAATGGGAGAGAGGATATGTTTATTGATTCTTTTTTAGAGAAAGAGAGGGAGAGAAACATCGATGTGAGAGAGAAAGATCCATCTGTTGCCTCCTGTACACACCCCGACTGGGAATTGAACCTGCAACCTTTTTTGGTGTACAGGACGATGCTCCAACAAAGTGAGCCACGTGTCTAGGGCTTGTCTCGATTTTTAATTGCTAGTCGCAGGTAGAGGATACTTTTTAATAATGGGATTCCGTCCTGGACGTAAGTCTCAATCCCCTCTATCCGTGTAAACCTTGAAATTGGAACTCCCAGAATAGGAAGCACAGAGTTTCACACAGATCCTGAGAATTTCTGCCAAGATTCAGGCTGGAATGAGGTTTTTAGTGTGAATAACCCAGAGGGATCAACTTCTCTCTAAGCTGATACCACGTGGAGAGGACGAGAAGAGGTTGATTTTATTTCTAAGTTAAGCGGTGGTGATTTCACGGCAGTCATGATCCTCCCCTGCTCTTTACCCCGCCTGTGATGTGATGCTGCGGAAGCCCCTGCGTGGGGGCCCCCTCCTCCCGCAGCAGCTAGAGGGCGGGGTGCGGCGCCCCTGAAGTGTGTGCCTGTGCCCTGTGCCCCGCAGCAGGAGCTCATCGACAGCATCAGCCGCAAGCTGCAGGTGCTGCGGGAAGCCCGCGAGACGCTGCTGGAGGACATCCAGGCCAACAACGCGCTCGGGGACGAGGTGGAGGCCCTGGCCAAGGGCGTGTGCAAGCCCAACGAGTTCGACAAGTTCCGGATGTTCATCGGGGACCTGGACAAAGTGGTGAACCTCCTGCTGTCCCTGTCCGGTCGCCTGGCCCGGGTGGAGAACGCCCTCAACAACTTGGACGACAGCACGTCTCCTGGCGATCGGGTACGTGTGACCGCGGCGGATCCGGAGGGCGGGGCGGGGCGGGGGCCGGCCTGGGACGGCCGTCCTGGAGGTGTTGCGGGATGCCCGGACGCCGCGCACAGCAGCCTGCGCCCCTCGTAGTGCAGGGTGCGATTGGAACGGGGCGGGCCCGCTCCTCCTGGGATAGAGAGGGCCCGCGGTCCTCCCCTCACGGCATCCCTCCGTGCACACGGGCTGTCGTCCGCGAAGCCGTGTCCCACGGCCTCCCTCGCACCTCCCCCTGCCACATGGGGGCGCCTGTCGGTGGCCAGGTCTCCGATGTGGCCGGGATCCCACGAGCCCCTCCGTGTGGGCTTGGCCGCCCGGGTTTTCAGGGACAGACGGGCCAACGAGTTAGGAGACGCGGAGTGAGGTTTTAGAACGCTTTCTCCTTGTCTCCAGATAGGCAGTGAGCTCTCGGGCACACCCATGAAGTCGTCTGCATGTTGTCTGCGGCGTTTAGTCACCGGGGAGCCCACTCTGTTTTAGCCTGAACTGCATTTTTAGGATCCATTACAACCTCCTTCCTTTCGGCTTGGAGTTCATTGGCATGGCCTCTCCTCTTTCCATCTTAGTACATGGCACCTTTGTTTCGCGAGGACCTGAGGTGCAGATGTCCCTAGGGAAGGAGAGGGCGGCGCGCCGTGGCCCGGCGTGTGGTCGGGGGCACTGCCCCGAAGCTGCACGGCCGGAGCCACGTCTGTTGGCACGAGAACACCTGGCCCTCACCGGGCGCCTGCTGTGTCGGGTGCTGCGAAGCGCGCCCACCTCCTGGGCGCTGGCACGGGGCCGCGGCGAACCGTCCGCAGCCCAGCCGCAAAGTGGCCAGGTGGCAGCGAGCCTATGTACCAGCCAAGGGAAAACAGGAAAGTCACACTGAGGACAGAATTCCTAGGACTCCTCCCCGCCTCCCACCCCCACCCACCGCTGACATTGGAATTGCATCCATGGCTTCCTTTGTCTGCGCTCATGAACCTTGGGGGCCGTAGGGGACCGAGGCACGTGTTCTGTGGGCCCAGAGGGTGAGCGTGAGTGCCCCGATTTGGGAATGGGGTCGTCTGTGTGCCCAGAGCAGGACCCTTGTAAGGAGGGAGAGAATCTCCCCGCCCCCAGCAGCCCTGAGCCTGCTGTTCGGTGCCCCGCTCCCTCCTGCATCCTGACTGCAAGGCTGCCCGCAGGCGGCTTCTCCTGCCGGAGCGTTTAGAAATCCTGTCCTGGGATTTCATTACAATCTATTCCTTTTGCCACCGTAGCCTCACGGGAAGGCCCTGGACTCAGGTAGGATCCCTGCATCCTCTGCACCTTCGGTGCGTGTCTGAATTCTGTCGTTTTTAGAGTCTCGCTCACTCTTGGGCGGGCGGGGGCGGTCTCCGGTAGCCATGGGGAGCCGAGCCGGTGGGAGAGGTCCGAGAGCAGGGTGGGGCCCGGTGGGGCTGCCGCCCCCTGCGCTCGCTCTGAGCACATTCCCTGGAACTCCGTGCGGAGCCCGGCGGGGCCGCGTGGCAGCAGCCTGGGGTTGGCCCTGCTTTCACCCCGCCCTTCCCAGCCCGTGTGTCCTTCTGCCCACAGCCATCGCTGCTGGAGAAGCAGCGGGTCCTCATCCAGCAACACGAGGACGCCAAGGAGCTGAAGGAGAACTTGGACCGCAGGGAGCGCGTGGTGCTGGACATCCTGGCCAGCTACCTGAGCGACGAGAGCCTGGCGGACTACGAGTACTTCGTGAAGATGAAGGCGGCCCTCATCATCGAGCAGCGGGAGCTGGAGGACAAGATCCACCTCGGCGAGGAGCAGCTCAGGTGCTTGGTGGACAGCCTGCAGCCCGACAGGGGCAAGTGACGGGCTCGTCCCCGGCGCCTCGGCGCCGCGGTCCCCGGGGTGCCGGTGGAGCCCCGGCCTGCCTCTCCGTCCCGAGGCCGGAGCCTTCTCGTCGCGGAACGGCTGTGAGGACAGCAACGGCTCCGGCGCGGGTCTGGGCGGCTGTGTGGACGTCGCTGGTTTCCCTTGTGAAGGCTGAGCCGCGGGGCCCCCTGTCCTCCGCTCTCCTCCTCAGGGGAACAGGCGCGGCACCGGGCTGCGGGGCAGGAGACCTTGGGCTCCACGCCTGCAGCGCAGGGAAGGGGGCCTCGGCAGGGGTCCCTGGGTCCTGCCTCCTGTCGCAGCGGCTGAACCAGCCCGGCGGGAAGCAACTGAGTGGGCCCGCAGGGTGCCCAAGAGGCCACACCCCGGCCCACGTCTCCTCTTGTGACCCGTCCGCGCCATGGGCCGCCCTGTTTGACCCGCGTCCCTCCAACGGCGTTCGCATTCACTGTCTCTGTTATGTAATGATGTCCCCCGACCTAGCAAACACCGTGATGATGATGATGATAATTTATTAACGTTTTGTAAAGGTGAATGACTTCCCACATGGTTAAAAACCAACTGTGAAATGCATAACCTGTCTGCTGGGTTCCTTCATCCTAAGCTCGCAGCGGGAATTGTGAGCATGCTGTAACACACGTGCACAGAGCAGATGCCTTCAAGTTCACTGGCCCTGGCGGCACGGGGCGGATGTTTTCCTGCAGCGTGAAACGTGTGTCTGGTTGTCTTGTGCTTGCTAGATATTTGTCTCACGAGACCGATGGGATCGTTCTTAAATTCCTTGTTCCCCAGAATGCTTATTTGGTGTGCATATGGTTGTTTAGGGTAACTGCCTACTTTCCTGTTTTTGCCTCTCGAAATCGGCCAGCAGGCGGTGAAGGCTCCCATCCGCTTCCTGGAAGGACGCTGCCTCCAGCTTTCCAAGGTCCCGTTGACTGTTCCACTCAGCCACCGACTTTACAGGCTCTGTGCCCTCTTTATGGGTTGAAACGGCAAGACTCTAAGGAGAGTCTATTCCCTTTTTTTTTTTTTTTAAACGCCGTCAATGCTGTCAATTTCTAGTTGACACGTCACAGGCTGGCAGAAAATATTGGCAAATCATAGACGAGAGAAAGGAGCTATCTCCAGAATATGTAGAGAACTCTGTAAAAGGCTACTGTCAGATAAAAACAGCCCCGTGGAAAAGTGGGCAAAAGAGTTCACCAAAGAGGATCTGCCTGGCAAGTAAGCGCAGGAGAAGGATGGGGAACCGCCAACGGCTTGACTATAACGTACCGGCTTTTCCCTAAATCATTGTAGAGCCGGTGCGTGTTTTCACGGATGCCCGTGTCATCACATGCATGGCTCGTGGTGGGAGAGCCCGTCGGCTGAGTTCATAGCAAGGCCACATTTGGACATTTGCTGGAGGGAGGGATTGTGTCAGGACCCAACTGCCCTTACTGCCATAAAAGGAGTTTGCCTGCAGCAGGGGAGATGTCTCTTGGTCAGGAGGGACCACCGCCTTATCAACACGCACACTCACACGGCAAAGTCTTAGGACGCTCGTCCGTGCTCCAGGAGCCAGGGAGGGTGAGCCGGACGGCTGTGCCGATGTCCTTGTGCTGCACAGAGGGGTCCGAACGCGTGAGCTCTGCTTGCGCAGGCAATAAGCCCCTCTCGGGCAGCCGATCTGCTCCGGAAAGACAAACGCCTTTTCCCACGTCGTCATTCCTACTGAGTTGAGCTCCATGTCTTGAACAACCTGCCCGTGGAGCGGGCCTCCCTCCGCCTCCCTCCCCGGGGAGACGACCACACGTGTCTCCGTGTGTTTGGTTTTTAATTTAGACAAGTTTTATCTGTGATTCCTTCCCCTCTGCTACAGTATTGTGCTGGTTTTGATGATGTATTGGTCCAATGTGAATAACAGGATGTGTGTGTCTGTACCCCGCCGTTGATGTCTCCCGAGCACTTTCTCACATGTAGCAATATGTAGTGGTGTTCCCCTGTTTGCAGCCTCCTCTGTGTCCGGGTAGCGGGGACCCAAACATTCCAGCGAGTCCATGTATATACGTCCCATTGTATAGAGCTATGTTGTTGCCTAGAAAACCCGTCTGGTGCTACTGTTGGCCCTTGGTGTTCTCGGGGGTGGGGGGCCGGGGGCAGCCTCCCGAGCCTGTGTTACCGCTCCGCTGTTGAATGCTCTCATTTCAGGCAGGCCCAGCGCCTGCGGTTCACTGTGGAAAATGTGTACAGGTGTCACGCCCGACACGTACCTCAAAACACATCGTCCTGCTTGACTCTAACGAAATAAATAGTGTCTCAGCGTGCGTGGCACGTGTCTCTGATTTACTGACGTGACGACCGCATGGTTGAACCCTCGGAAAGCCCTCCCCAGTGGGCGGATCCCTAACCATGGAGTGAGTGTAGGATGGATGACCCGTGTGTCTCTGTGGATGTCAGTTGATACGTAAGGCCGATCTGTGCGCTGTCTGGAAGCATCAGGCACAAGGGTGACGTAGGTGACCTGTTGCCACAGGGATGCTGTGTAATGACCAGCTGTGAGGTCAGCGTCCCGGGCGAAGTGCTGCCTGAGCTTGTGAATGTGTAAGTCAGCATGTTCTGCCCCACAGGTGCCTGGCATCTGTCTCCTGGCCGGGACATGTCAGTGGCAGCTACACACGGAAACAGGACTAGGGACAGAGGTGCCTTTCAGGCCTCTGCTCCCGTCACACCGCACCTGTTGAGCTTCCATAGCCGAAGCACGTCCCCTGCCGAGCCCGAGGCCCGAAGGGGCGGGATGGGCTGAACCCGTTTCATGCAAGGAACTGTCCAGTCACATGGCCAAAGGCGGCTGCAGGGAGGAAGTAGGGGCATCCATAGCCTCCATCCTGCGCACGGGCCTGCTCGTACCGGGCGGAGGAAAGGATCCTGACCCGGAACCCAAGTTCCTGGGGCAGAGTCTCCTCCGTCCTTTGTGGCTTCGCCTTGCCAAACCTCAGTCTCCCCGTTTGTATTTGGAGAAGAGCTATGCTGAGATCTCGCAAGCTGCTATGTGAGCAGGCGCTCAGAACCAGGCCAGAAAGTGTAAGCCTGTATCCTTCCATTTCGGCATGCAGCCTGGGTTGCCCTGCCCCCGGACGCCCTGCCCTCCCGAGAGAGGGTGGCTGCCCTTGTTTCGGGGGGCGGTTAGAAGTGCTTGCTACAGAGCGTGTCTGTGGGGCCCAAAGCTTACGTGGTGGAGAGGCACGGATTCTTTTTAATAAAAATCATTCAACATTAGGGAGAAGAGTGCCTTTTTAGAATGGGAAGAAATGAATGCAAATTACATATTTAAGTAGTGGACAGAGAACACACACATTTTTGTGCTGGTTTTGGCTCAGCAAGGCCACCTGAGCTCGGCTTCTTTCAGTTCCGAAGGGATCGGCTTAGTCCCAAGGGCTGTGACGTTGGGCTGCACAGTCCTGTGGCCCCGCGTCCCATGACCCATGGACAGCGCTGTGCAGGGTGCTGTCCCCGAGCCCCTGCGTGCTCGGGCTGAGGGAGGGTCGTCTGCGCTGGGGCGTGGGCCGTCACACTTGTTTGGGACCCGCCAAGCTGGGGATGGGGGCCCGTGTAGGACGTGCAGACTCGTCGCCTGCTCCACGTTGAGTCCCGCTTGCTGTGCTGTTGCCGGTCGGGCCCGCCCCTCCCCAGCACAGAGTCCGTTTCTGCACATCCCATTGAAAGAGAGGAAACCAGGCCCCCGTGTGTTTATTCTGTTACATTCTGCGTCTTTCCCCCTACCGTCCCCGCACGCACAGGGACCTGCAGAACCGTGCCCCCGAACCCTGGCCGGCTGTGTTCTCTGCACTCTGCGACGCCTCCGCCCCACCCTGAAGTGCCGTGGCGGTTCTAGCGCCACGGAGAGAGGGCGAGGGAGAGAGGGCGAGGGAGAAGTCGGCGGGGGCGGGGGGAGACGAGACGGGATGTAGGCGAAGGCGTGACGTCACTGTCTCTGGAACGTTTCCCCAAAGCATAGGGTGGCGCCCGCACATCGCTGGCCCTGCCAGGACCTGGGAAGGACCAGGCTGCGAGTGGCCCCAGAGCTGAAGCCTGGGAGCTGCCCTGTAAACCCACGGCCAGTTTAAACCCGAGTATAAGCCTCAACCGAACAGCGTGACGCAGCCACGCTAAGAGGCGGCGTCAGCACACTTGGCGGCCCCAGGAATGAGACAGGGACCCTGGACCTAGGCGCTCCGTGCGGGGACGATCTCGCCAAGAATACATCACACAAACCCCAAGTGAGGTCAGTTCTTTAAAAACAAAAACTGGCTGGTTCTCTTGAAGGGGGCCAAGGCGATGGCAGAGAAAGCAAAGTGCAGTTCAAAATGGGAGGAAACGGAGGCGTCTGCCAGCTGTGGGACACCTGCTCCCGGCCGAGTCCCGGGCAGAAGGGCGGCACCAGGTGATGGGTGATCAGAATCAGGCCTGTGGGTCCCGCCACTGTGGCGGCCTTAACGTGTGGGTTTTAGCCATTGTCCTGGGGTCATGTACGTTCTTTCTACTTGGGAAGCCTGGGGGAAGAACGTGTGGAGGTCTTTGCGCTTTTGGCAACTTCTTTTGGATGTCTGAAATTATGTCAGAATGAAAAGTTTAAAAAAGTTTGGTTTTTTTTCTGTTTTAACGACACTTCTTTTGGCCTCTTGCAAAGAGTCCTTTCTCCAATACCGTCATAACTCTAGCGTGGTCACCTGGGATCTTCCGAGGAGCTTGAAAGCAGAGTTCCACTACGGCCTGGCTGGTGTGGCTCGTCATCCTGCAAAGCGAGAGGTCGCCGGTTCGATTCCTGGTCAGGGCCCGTGCCTGGGTTGTGGCCTTGGGTCGCCTGTCGCGGCACGTGAAGGAGGTAGCCCGCGAGGGAGGTAGCCGACTGACATTTCTCTCTAACATCAATGTTTCTCTCTCTCTCTCCCTACCTTCCCCTCGCTCTAAAAATAAATTTAAAAAATCTTTAAAAAAGAGTTCCAGTATTTTAGCAACAGGAGAATCCCGTGAAGTGTGACTCATCACATAGTGTGGGTCAGGCTTGGGCGTATTTCTAATCCCAGGGCCCGTGAGCCTGTGTGGGGCAGGTCCTCAAATGACGTTGTTTCATTATAGCGTTAATGAGATTAAACAGTCCGTGGTCTGTGCGCCGAGCTGCTGTCTTCCCCCGTCTGTGTGGGTTTTCTCTGGTCATCCCAGAGCCATGCCCGTGGCGCCATGTGCTGTGTGCCTGGTCGCAGTCATTGTGGGGGTGAGGCGCCCTGCGAAGAGAGGGCAGCTGTCCAGGGGGGTCCCGCCCGACGCCCTGAGCTGCTGCAAGGGGCTGTGGCCACCCCAGTCCTCACCTGGCATCAGGGGGTTGGAAAACCAAAAATCATTCCTGTGCTCGTATTTACTTACCTTTCTTCAATGTGCGTGGGGAGCGGCCATTTATTTCAGGGTGTCATTTAGGAGTGTTTGGGCTCTTTGTTTAGAAGTTCGGTGATATTTTTGTGACCAGAACTATGTTGTAGGAACTTTTGTCTATGTCCAGCCGGTGGCAGTTGGGGAAATGGGTTTTGTTAGACGTTCTTTTGCTCAGAGTTGCCGTTTCTGAGAACCTGTTGATGACTTACTGTATTTCTCTCCAAGGGGTTTTCAGAGCATGGGAGGGTTGCCCAGGAAACCTGCTGTGAAGAACCCCATCTTCCCCAGCTGGGTGGCTCGGTTGGTTGAAGTGTCATCCTGTGAACCGAAAGGTCATGGGTTTCATTCCTAGTCAGGGCATGAGCCTGGGTTGCGAATTCAATCCCCGGTTGGGGCACGTATGGGAGGCCACCAATTACTGTTTCTCTTCCGCATCGGCCTTCTCTCTCTGTCTCCCTCCCTTTCCCACTCTCCAAAGTCAATAAACATGTCGTCTGGTGAGGACTCTATTTTAACCTTTCCCTTCGGGGCTTCCCAAACACATTTGAGCTTGGAGCGCGCCCACCCAGCATTTACAGATTTAACACCTCAAATGCCAGCATATCTTGACAGACACGGTTCCAAGGGTGGCAAATCCTGGTGTCCACGTGGGGCCCTGGGTGTTGAGCACAAGGGGCTCCTGGCCCCGACCCAGGTGGAGGGAGGTGCCCCATGTCTGTCTGCATGTAAGACCGTGGCCTTTACACTTAACCTTGTGTACATTTTTATCCAAATACACTTCGGGCATGATAGAAAACATGCACACACACATGCTTGTGCATGTGTGTCCAGAACGAGTCATGTATTTATCCCACAGTTGTATGCCAGGCACATACTGGGCATCGCGGACTCTCTGCGTGGAGCCACCTACCGGTGACAACGCAGCCGGCATTCGACGGCCGGTCTCCTCCTGCCGCAACCCCGAGCCCTCTCCTGCAGCCCCACCTTGCCCGCTGCGTGCTGTGCGCTGCCCGCAGCCCCAGAGCAGCGCCAGCTCCCACTCGGGGCAGTGACGCCTCTCAGGCCCTGCACGGGCGCTCCGCCATGCCTCCCAGCCGTGGCTGTTTTCACTCCATCAGGTGAGGGCGCTGAGACTCCAGGGTGCGGGGCCCGGGGCCCCGCGGCCCCGCGGCCCCGCGGCCCCGCGATGCGATGCGATGCATCACGGATCTGCTCTCGCCGCCGTCTTTTGCTCTCCCCACCCCCTCCCTCCCTTCCTCCCTCCTTCGCCCTTCCTTTTTTTTTTTTTAAGAAACAGGATTATATGATATCATATTTTTGAAAGCTGCTTTTTATTAACATGGTTAAAAACTCCCCCTCCCCCCGCAAATTATTCTTCAATGTAACGCTGAACTCCTGTGTCATACATCATTATAAAGATAGAAAATGGTTTGCCGAATGGGTTCTCTAAACGGGTTTTTTAGGTTCTTTTTCTGTTTGTCCCCGTGGTAACCTCAGTTGGGAAGTTCATGGGGTTGTGTTTTTTTATGTCCCTTTCTGTACGCATCTCCATGCATTTGCTTAGAATGACTTCCTCATCCTAGAAAGTACAAGCAGAAGATGCCGGGGGAACTTGGACCCCTGTATAAAATGGAGTCCTGAGGGCGGTCTAGCTGACCCCATGGGCCTCTTTGGCAGCCTCGTTTCTTGTAAAAACCCCCTTTGCCACTGTCCCCAGGATTAGCAGGCCAGCTTGTCACCGTGTCGCGTTCTCTGACAGGCCCTCCTACCTAGCAAACGCGCACCGCGTTCCGAGAATGCGGTGACCCAAGAGTCAACCAGCAGGTCGTGCACCGCACGTGAAGGGTGCTTCTCCTCCCGTGCCGCCCGCCCCTGGTCTTGCCTCACTGCACGTCCCCCGTGGGGTGCCACTTCCGCTGACGCCTGCATGGACGCGCGGCCCTCGCGCTTTTTCAGCGGTCATGACACCCAGCTGATACGTGACAGACCATTTCTGCGGAAAGAGAGCGTGATGGGAAGACAGGGAGCAGGTCAAGCAGACCCTGAAAGGACTCCGGGGCTGTCGCTGGGCCTCCCTCTGCCCTGGAAAGCCGACAGACCAGGCCGGGGCACGGTGGAGAGCAGAAGGCAGGAGTGTGGCCATCGACCAGCGCGGCTGCTGTCATGGCCTTGGGACCTAGCAACTGAGAACCTGGAAGGTGCGGACAATGGGCGGTGGAATGCGGTAACGGGCCAGAAGGCTGCGGAGCGGTCCCCGGCGCCGTGTGCCAGGTCCGAGCCGGGGGGCTGCGGAGCGGATCTGCCCACAGCCAGGAGGCAGCGGGGAGGACCTGCCGGAGAGGTAGGGCTGGCCCCACAGGCGAGGCGCCCTCCCGCTCAGGCGCCCACCTGCTGGGAGATGGGTCCTGGGTCAGTGGCCGCCCTCGCGGTGTGTGCTGTGTGGTAAAACAGGTGTAACAAAAATGGACCATTTTTTAAAGCACGCAGGTGACTGTTATTCAGGACCTTCACAGTGATCGGCTACCGCCGTCCCCAGAACTTGCTCCTCTTCCCAAATGGAAATTCTGTCCCCATCGAATGCCCCCTCCCCAGCCCCCTCCCCGGCCCCGGGCAACCGTTGTTGCGTTCTGTCTCTCTGACTTTGGTCTGGTCACCTCACGTAGGAGGAGTGAGACCGTATTTGTCTCTGTGTTGCTGCCTTATCTCACTCCACAGAATCTCGTCCTCGTCTGCCCATGCCATGGCGTGTATGACCATTTCCTTCCTTTTCATGGCTGAATACTCCTCCCTGTGTAAACAGACCACATTTTCTGTCCCCTATATCTTTTGATGGACCGTAGGGGGAGGTCCCCGCTTCTCGGCTATTGTGAATAACGCTGCTATGAACACGGGTGTGCAAATACCTGTTTTGAGTCCCTGCTTTCGCTGCTTCTGCTGACGGTTGCCTAGTCTTGTGATTATGCAGAAACCACCGAATTGCACACGTGCAAATGCTGGCTTTCCTATGTGTGGATTGTGTGTCAATGAAGCTGTTTTGACAAAGGAAACGCAGTGCAGCAGGGGTAGAAACGTGCCCGGGTGGGCGAAAAATGCTCTGTGGGTGTCTGCGCACCACAGCAGAACAGCGTCTTGTCTTTACGATTCTCTGGGGTGGTCCTGCCCTGGAGCAAACAGTGTCACACCCACAAAATGGCTTTCCTTTCACGTCACCAGGCCTCCTTATTTCAAAATTTTCTTAAAGGATTTTAAAATGCTCGATACATGTAGCTTGCAGCTGGTATGTAAGTGACCCACAGATGTTTGGGACATCTAGATCGGCGTGACAGTACCCTTCGAAATCCGTGGAGTATTTGTTGTACACTTAGATTTTGTGCGCTTTTCTGTGTGCACGCAATTGTTCACAATGCAAATAGCTTAAAAAGTCCGTAATCCCTCTAGCCCAGTTCAAATGTCTTTCTAACTTGGCACAGAGACTTCAGCTCTCTTCATACCATGATCCTGTTATACACACGGCTTTGCAACGTGCTGTTTGTACTTGGTGTATTGTGAACACCTTCCTTTTCATCACATTATCTTTTTTAAGTTCGTATTCATTTATTTTTAGAGAGGGGGAAGGGAGGGAGAGAGAGAGTGAGAGAAACATCCATGTGCAGTTGCCTCTCTCGTGCCCCCTACTGGGGACCCGGCCAGCAACCCAGATGTGTGTCCTGGCTGGGAATCGAACCAGTGACCTTTCGGATGGCTGGAGGCACTCAATCCACTGAGCCGCACCAGCCAGGGCTGGTCACATGATGTTTTGATGGCAAAAAGAATGGTTGTAATCAAAAGCACAAAAGCTGTCCAGTGTCGGAGAACTTAGGTAGAAAACGGAGCCTGCATCCGTAGCTGGTGAGGTGGCAGAAAGCTCCTAGGGGGCAGTTCCTAGAATCATCTCAAAAGGGCCTGGGGAAACAGCGTAGCCCTTTGTTCCAAGTTACGCGCACACAGTATGATCCACGTGTCTCACTCCTAGGCACCTACCCACAACAAATGAGAACATGTCCGCTCACCTGAAATTTTTTACACAAATGGTCATCGCAGCGTTATTCGTCCGAGCCAAAAGGTAGAACTGATCCACGTGACCCAGAACCAATGAATGCATGCACTATGGTACGGCCATGCACCGGGACACTGCTCTGCAGCGTGGGTGAACCTTGACAATCTTAGGCAAAGTCAGAAGAGCCAAACACCAGACACCCCACCTTGTCTGGTTCCAGTTGTGCTTGCAGCGCCGGCATACAGCTCTGTTTTGCGGCTGTAGCATACGTCATCCAACCTGACCCTATTGTTGGACTGGGCGTAGTTTTCCATTGTTTCGATATTGCAGACAATGCTCTGATGACCATCTCTGTCAGTAAATATTTGTGGCCAATCCTACTTGTGTCCTTGCAGAAAGGCGTGTCTGAAAGTTTGTGTGTGAAGGCTTTCTGTAAATGTTGCCAAAAGGCCGTTGGCAAAGTTTGTTCCGTCCGCGCACCCGCCCCTAGAGCGGCACTTCCCCAACGTGGCACTTGGCCGCTCCCCCGGGGGGCTGTCCAGGCCTGTGGGTCCCCCCCTCATGATGCCCTGTTTTGGTTTGCAGTTCCCCTGGCGACGCGGGCCACCATGGGGTTGCACATCCCCACCGCCCGGCTCCAAATGGGGGGCTTCGCAGTGGCCACCGTGGGCTGGATATTCTGCATGACCTCCATGGGCCTCGCGGAGTGGCGTGTGTGGTACGTGCGCCGCTCGCCGCCCCTGCCCCCCGGCCTGGTCTGCGTGGGCATGTGGAAAGTCTGCATTTACCAGCCCAGCAGCTACTCCCAGAAAGACATCGCCTGCCACCTGTACAGGTACGCGGACCCCTCCCTGCCTGTGGATATCCGCGTGGCGCAGAGCCTCCTGCTGGCCGCCAGCGTCTTGGGCCTTCTGGGCAAAGCGTTCCTCGTGCTGGCGCTGAGGCGCGTGTGCGTGGGGAGCCTGCGGAAGGAGTCCACCCGGCGCCTCTTTCTCGCGGCCGGCGTCCAGCTCGTCAGCGCCAGCGCCTGCATCTCCGTGGCTGTGGTCTGCAACGCCAGCGCCGTGGGCAAGGCGGCGGGCGTAGCCTTCCCACCCTCCTTCGCCTTGCCCTTCCAGCCGGAGACGCAGGAGGTGGGGGGCGCCTCCATCGTGGCCACGCTGGCCGTCTCCCTGATGCTCTTGAGCGGGCTGCTTTCCCTCTCCTACACACTGCCCCCCGAGAGCCAAGTGCACCCTGTCATTTCGGAGGTATGACATGCCTGCTGGCGTGGGCCCCGCACACACGAGACCACCAGGCCTTCACGGGGCGCGTGACCGGGCTGCTGTATGAAACATTGCCAAGGGCTCAAGGCCACGGCCAAGTGGCCCTTCCCTCTGGGTGCGGATGGGGCTGGGCGTGGGCGAAGGCCCTCTGGTTCCAAAACATTAAAAAAAAAATCCCCAAAGACCGACCGCCCCCCTGTCTCACTGAACTTGAGTTGGAATTGTTGTCGAGTCAGTGCTACGAGTTTCGGAGAGCTGCACCCCTCCCCCTTCAGCTGTGGCTGAGAACGACGGGCCTGATTTCTCGTGGCGTGCCAGGGACATGTGTGGCTCCCAGAAAGTTTTCCAAACGGGCCCCAGCACGGCAGCATGAGGAACGCCCCCCGCATCCAGGACCAGACGCAACAACGACCAAGAGTCTGCCAGAGGCCCTTTCTCTCTCCTTTCTTCCCCTCCTTTACTCCATTTTCCTTTTTCCAAAGGGCTTTATGTGTTCAATCTTTTATTTTAGGTTTTAGAGAGGGGAACCTCGATGTGAGCGAGAAACATGGGTTGACTGTCTTCTGGAGGCACCCCGACGGGGCACCGAACCTGCCACCCAGCCTTGTAACCTGACTGGGAATGGAACCCTCAACCTTTAGGTTCACAGGAGAATACTCCGCCCACGGAGCCACACCGGCCGGGGCTTTCCAAAGGGCTTGGAAGCAAACTCCAGACCTCGTGTTTCTTCATCCCTATACACTTCAATATTCCTGTCTAAAAAAATGGACGTATCCTTGCGTAACCATATTATACCTTACAAATGAACAATTACTCTCCGTTATCATGACATACTTATCACAATTCTTACACGCCTCAACAGGCGCTCTACCGTGTTATTTGTTCACAGAAGGCGGCCCCCCTGCCTCTTAAGTCCTAAGCGCTCTGCCTACCACACCCACTTTCTTTTTGCGGGGGTGAGGACTGATTTGCAGAAGAAAATGAGTCAGTTGTCCTGTTTTTAAACTTAATACCTCTCAAGGTTTGATTAGATTAGGGTCAGCTCTTTGAGGAAGAGTCTTTCAAAGTCGCTGCCCTGTACCGAAGGGCATTATACTGATGGCATATGGTTAATTGTCCTTTTTGGCGATGCTAAAATCGGCAGGTGGATCCACCAGGGGACAGCCCAATCCCTCTTGTTTCTTGCGCGCGACGTCCACCGAACGGACCATCTACTGAATGATGTTCCTTGTGGGAATCAGTCATTGCTCTGAGGGTTACCGGTGGTTGGTTACCTTCTACGGTGAACACTCTTGTCCGGTTTACTAGCCGCTGGGAGGCTTTTGTAAAGAAAAACTTTTCCTCATCAGGTACGACTCCTTGGTTATTCTAAAATCCAGCCCATACAAGAAAAGGCAAAAGGTAAGTGCATTATCTCCCACCCTCAAATTGTGAAATTTCTAGCATAAGGAGGGAAAATGCCCTCGTTAACCTTGTTAACCTGTGGTGTCGGCCAATGTACTTACTTTTTATCAGTATAGAAATGCATTTGAATTCAAAATAATAGGTTCTATTTAGAATACTCACAGTTAGCTACAGCAAATACCATTCACTGGCTCTGAAACAGGGGTAAAGGTGTTACTCTTTTGAAGTCAAAAAGTGTATTATAAAATGTACAAGGGAAGAAAAATAGATAAAACAAGTTTGCTGAGTATTGGGAATTATTACTGGAGAGACACACTAAGATGCTGTAACAGAGTCCAAATGATAAAACATGCCGCAAGGAGTTGGCTCGCTTTATCAGTCCCCTGGAGGAGAACCCAGTAACCTTGGCAACACAGCAACCCCCGGGCTTGGGAAACAGGGCCAGCTCTCTTGACATGCGCACACAGTAATTCTCTACACTTCCCCTCTCTCTAGCTCCCTTCCTCACACTGATTTCTGGTTTTCTATCTCAGAGTGGTTTCATCCTGTCGAAAAATACTTGGTTTTATTTGTAAAGTGGAGTCAATAATAGCCCGATTGAGGTCAGGAACCATTTAGCTGAAGTTGCTTAAGGATCAAACTTTTGGAAAGGCTCAATCAACTAGTTAGCAGAAAGCATCAGAGGCTTGCAGGGAGGAAGAAAAATAAAACAGGTAATGCACATTTGCTAAAGAGATCAAAAGAACAAGCAGTTTAAAATGGACACAAAGGTGCCTGGCCCATTGGCTCGGTTGGTTAGAGCATCTTCCTGATACGCCAAGGTTGTGGGTTCAATTCCTGGTCAGGACACATACAAGAATCGACTAACGATGCATCCATAAGTGGAATCACAAATCTCTCTCAAAAAAATAAAATAAAGCTCTGCAACTACCTCCTGTCCTTAGAGCAAAGATCCTCAACGGGGGCCACTCTGTTCCCCAGGGAACATTCAGCAACGTCCGCGGACATTTTTGTTGCCACACCTGGGAAGGCAGGGGTGGATCAGGTGGACAGAGAGCGGGTTTGCTGTTCAACAGCCACAGCGCACAGGACAGCCCCCTAGACCCCCCACAAAGGATTACGCTGTCTCATTGTCACCAGGGCTGAGGAGGAGGAGCTTGGAGCTGCCACCTGGGATGGACGAGGAGGACTATTGGTCATAGACACCAGAGAAAGTGATGGAAACCAATCAATGCAGCTCCCACCGGCAGGTCCGCCTATTGAGTATATTTGACGTTTTTCTACAGTGGGGGAGGGGGAGTAAACGTGCTTGACTGCAGACTGGGCAAAAACAGTCAATATTTTTGTGCGGATCATGCTAAGTTTATTTTAACAGGCAAAAGTGACATAATAGTGGTTGGCCCTTCTGGAAGAACATGGTATATGCCTTGCCTTTTATTCGTTTTTAAATGTGTTCTGAGGAATGTCTCAAGGAGGTTTCTTTGCATTGGGTTTGGGTCATCCCCAGAATGGGGACACTATGAATAAAGTTACTGTACACAGTGCGCTGGGACGTAGGGAGGAGTGCAAATTGTCATTACGTGCACTTGGACTTAGGCATGAATGCAAATTGTCACCTCTCTGGATACGGCGGAGTAGGGTTGCTAGGGCGCGTGGTCAGTCATTCCCAGACCTTCAGCCCATATTTACTCATTCCACTCAGCATCTATAGTTGTGTGTGGCTGCTGGTGGTATTCCTTCCCTTTCAGGGGTTATCAACACAACAGTTAAGACAATTTTTGCAGAATCCGTATTAGAAGCACAGGTCTTGATGCAAATCTCGGTCACTGCTCCCGGAACCCCGTGCACTACGGATGTCCTCGTGTGGGGGGAGAATGGCATTTTCTCTCAGATTTCACGGGTGGTCCAACTCACTTCTGATGCCCTCAATGGATTACATTCCAAAATCAATGTCTCAGGAGAGACAACCACCAGCTGCTTCACTCGCCGATGGCCTCTTTCAGCAAATGTTAATTGGACGTCTTTCACGTGAGACGTGCCTCTCAAAATGTTCGATTGAGAACTTTGGGGGCATGGCATATACAGGTCACAACCCTCTACCGGATGGCTCACGGCTCTTCCGGTGTTGAAAAGGGACTCCCTCCAAACTAAACAGATGATGGGGGCGGCGGGGAGGGAGTTTTTCGTAGGTTAAAATTAGACACACTCCCTTCAGTCCCTGAGTCACACACGGAGGGGCATGTGGAGCTCCCAGGAGGGAAACCGGAGGGCTGACCCGAAGTGCCCTTCTCAAAACACATTCCGGTTTGTGAGAGCACAGTGTTTGAAAACAATTTTCCCCATGACATAAGTCTATCAGCTGTTTTATTTATTTTTAGAGAGAAGGGAAGGGAGGGAGAAAGAGGGAGAGAAGCATCGATGTGTGAGAGAGACTTCGGTCAGTTGCCTCTCGCACGCCCCCAGCTGGGGACCTGGCCCACAACCCAGGCATGGGCCCTGACTGGGAATCGAACCGGCAACATTTTGGTTCACAGGCTGGTGCTCAAGCCACTGAGCCACGCCAGCCGGGGGTTAGTCTATCAGCTACTTAAATAGGTGTTTTCCAAACACTGCCCAGGGTCCCAGGTGGGCTGGGTACTCTGCTAGAATGTTCAGCAGAGTCTTTGCCTCTTTGGGGTTTACATTCTTTTTTTAATTGAGTTTATTGGGGCGCATTGGTTCACAAAACCGTACCGGTTTCACGCGTACAACTCAACGAGACATCATCTGCACACTGCATCATGTGTCCGGCGCCCTGAGCGGTCTCTTTCCGTCCCTGTTTATCTGCCTTTGCCCACCGGCACCCACCTCGCTTTCCCTCTGTGTCTGTGGGTGATGTATATGTGCTTTCTGGCTATCCCCTTCCCCTTCTTTCACCCCATCCTCCGTCTCCTCTCCCCTCTGACAGCTGTCAATTTGTTCCCTGTGTCCATGCCTCTGTTGGTATTTTGTTCCTCAGTTTATTTCGTTCATAAGATTCCACATATGAGCGAGAGCATATGGTATTTGTCTTTTTCTAACTGGCTCATTTCACTTCGCATAAGGCCCTCCAGATCCATCCGTGCTGGCGTAAAAGGTAAGATTTCTGTCTTTTTTATGGCCAAGTAGTGCTCCATGGTGTAAAGGTACCCCAGCTTTTCTATCCACTCACTCACTGACAGGCACTTGGCCTGTTCGCAGATCGTGGCTATTGTAAATAACGCTGCAATGAGCCAATTTGCAGGCAACCGATTCTTCCTCTCAGGTGGAGATTTTGTAAAATTGTGAGGGCATTCTTTACGAAAGGGCCTCTCCCCGCTGGCCGTTATTTGCATAATGGCCTTAGCACTGGGAGGAAATCCCATGCTTTTGCAGTTGGTTAGAGACCCTGGCTTCCTTTGCGTGTGTGTGAAGGAGCTGCATGGCCTCTGAGTCCCGTCTGGGCCTGCAGGGCTGGCCTTGGACCGAGTCTCACCCATTCTCGGTGCAATGACAAGAATGGCTTGTGGGAATGGTTCTTAGGTAAACATCTTGTTTCCTCCAATGAAATCTTGCCCGATAGTAGGTCAATGTAAAGCCAGCCTTACAAAAAGGGTTGAAAGAGGACGTGTGTTATTTAAGTGGATCAAACCATGGGTTACTTGTGGAAAAAAATAAGCATGTTGGCTGACATGCCTGTTATGAAGGTTGCTCGAATCGTTACCGTGCAGAGGGTGGCGCGTCTGCCACCTGGTGGTCACTGGGGGAAGTGACGCAACTGGTTTGGGCTGTGAAAAGTGGTCTTTTGATTCTCCCCCGTCTTCAATCTCAGCACAGGGCAACATGATGGATCGTAATGGCTTTACACACAAAAAGCAAGGGGAACCCTGGCCAGGTGGCTCAGCTGGTGGGAGCACCATCCCATAAACCAAAAGGTGGTGGGTTTGCTCCCCAATCCGGTACATTACCTACGTTGCGGGTTTGATTCCGGAAGGAGTGTGTATGGTAGGAAACCAATGTGTGCTTCTGTGTCACATTAATGTTCCTCTCTGTCTCTCTAAAAATCAATAAACATATGCGCAGGTGAGGGTTTTTATTTTGTTTTTAAAGATTATATTTATTTTTAGAGAGATGGGAAGGGAGGGAGAAAGGGAGAGAAACATCCTTGTGTGGTTGCCTCTCCAGCGCCCCCTCCTGGGGACCTGGCCTGCAACCCAGGCTTGTGCCCTGACTGGGAGTCGAACCGGCAACCTTCTGGTTTTCAGGCTGGCACTCAAGGCCCGGAGCCACACCAGCCAGGACCTCAGGTGAGGATTTCTTTCAAAAAGGTGAGAGGACCACCTTGGTAGGGCCTGCTTTGGGGTAGGAGGGAAAAGAATTTCAAGGCCTTCTGATGGACTTTTTGGAGAGGTTTTTAAAGGGCTACTCGCGTTATTTATTTATTTATTTATTTTAACCGGAATAAGGCAAGGCAACGCGCCCTGTGCATTTCCCTTTGGTCCAATCCAGCAGCCAGGACGCAGTAAGGGCGGCAGGATTTCTTTCATTATTTCTCCCCGCCAGAGACGCTTCCAAGGTAAGCAGGAGCTGGAGGGTGCCGTCAGGTGTTTGGGCCGCAGGCCAGCGTGGCAAAGGCCAGGACATCTGTTGCTGACCCCAGGAAGGAAGGCGTCCCCGGTGGCGGCACTCGCCAACGGGAGACAGAGCAGAGCGAGAGGCCAGGGTCACTGCTGGCCACGCCTGCTGTCTGCCCCAGCCATTCCCAGTCCCAGCTCGGGCTCCCAGGAAACGCCCGCAGGTGACAGTTGTCAGGATGCCCCGTGGGTTGAGTGTTTCATGGTTCATGAGTCTCTCTGAGCTTTCCCGTCCTGGCAGCGCGCCCCGCAGCCCTGGGGCATGTGCGCGGCAGGCTGGAGCAGCGGGGCGCTTGGAGTCCCTACGGCAGAGGGAGGGAGGGCGCGGGGCAGTGGCTCCCTCTCCCAGGGCGGGACGGGAATGCAGAGGCTCCAAGTGGCCTGTGCCTGGTCAGCGGTGGCGGCTCTGGGACAAATCCCCAGGTCTTCTCGACGCACTCCCTTGTCACCATGGTCAAAGCAAGTAATTCGGATAGGATCTGCTGGAGAGCTATTTTCTGATCCGAAAGGTCCTTGTTCCCAGAGCTGAGGTGTCTGATGGGAGACATCACATGTTGTCACGATGTCTTCTGCATATTCTCGTTAGGACACCTGCCCTCGCTCTGGGAGATGAGTCACTGCACAAGGAAGATCGCATGGCCCCCCTCCCCCTTTGCCTTGCCTGGAATCCTCATGTGAGGGGGAGGCTCCCCTAACAGACACAACCAGGCCAGTAGCAATAGCGTGCATGGAACTCTGGGCAATGTCAAAACCACCGACTCCTGACTGGCCCGAAGGTTAAAGGTTCAATTCCCTACATACAAGAATCAACCAATGAATGTGTCAATAAGCACAACAAATTGATGCTGTCTCTCTCTTTCTCTTTCTCTGTCCCTAAAAATAAAAATAAATAAATAGGTAGATAAATTTATCCCCATAATAGCTGAAAACTGGAGACACTCTAAATGTCTATTGGTGGATGAATAGCTAGCTATACAGACGAGGTACACAATAAGCATGAACAAAGTGATGAGACACTCAACAACGCAGTGGCTCTCAAAAACATGATGCTGAGAAAAGGGAACCCAAAGCTTATGGTGAGAGGTGAGGGCAGAGGGGTCAGGCACTCGTGGCTATTGACTGGCAAGAGGCATGAAAGAATTTGGGGGGACACAGGAATATTCTGCCTCTTGATCTAAGTGGAGATAACAGGGGAACTCACATAAAAATTCCTTGACTAGCCACAGCAATCAGACAAGAAAAAGAAATAAAGGGCATCCAAATGGGAAAGGAGGAAGTCTGTAGACGACATGAACACGTACATAGGAAATCCTATAGTCTCCACCAAAAATCTACTGGACCTAATAAGTGAATTTGGCAAAACAGTGGGATGTGTCAGTATTCAGAAATGGAGGGCATTTCTTTTTCTTTTTAAAAGATTTTATTTACTTTTAGAGAGAGGGGAAGGGAAGGAGAAAGAGGGAGAGAAACATCATCATGTGGTTGCCTCTCACACGGCCCTAACTGGGGACCTGGCCTGTAACCCAGACCTGTGCCCCGACTTGGAATTGAACCACGATCCTTTGGTTCACAGGCCGGCATGCAATCCATTGAGCCACACCAGCCAGGGCATGATATCAAAGGCGTTTCTGTACACTAAAAATGAAATATCAGAAACAAAATCTAGGAAAAGAATCCCATTTACTATAGCAACAAGAAAAATAAAGTACCAGGAATAAACTCAACCAAGGAGGTAAAAGATCTGTACTTAGAAAACTAGAGAACAGTGAAGAAGGAAGTTAAGGAAGACACAAATAAGTGGAAGCATGTATATCATGTTTATGGATCAGAAGAGTTAACATCATCGAAATGTCCACACTACCCAAAGCAATGTTTAGATTCCACACAATTCCTTTGAAAATACCAATGGCGTATTTCACAGATCTAGAACAGATATTTCAAAAATGTATATGGAACCCAAAAAGACCCCGAATAGCATCAGCAATCTTGAGAAAGAACAAAGTAGGAGGGATCACAATATCTGATATCAAACTATATTACAAGGCCACTGTAATCAAGATAGCCTGGTACTGGCATAAGAACAAGACACATGAAACAATGGAACAGAATAGAGAGCCCAGAAATAAATGCAAGTCTCTACGGTCAATTAATATTTGACAGAGCAGGCAGGACCATCCAATGGAGTAAAAATAGCCTCTTCAATAAATGGTGTTGGAAGAACTGGACTGGTACATCCAAAAAAGTGAAACTAGACCACCAGCTTACACGATACACCAGAATAAACTCAAAATAGGTAGAAGAATTATAAGCTGTGACACCATAGAAGTCCTAGAGGAGAACAGAGAGAGTAAAATGTCAGATATCCCATGCAGTAATATTGTTACAACTGTATCTCCTAGGGCAAGGGAAATAAAGGAAAAAATAAACAAATGGGACTACCTCAAATTAAAAAGCTTCTGCACGGCTAAAGAAACCATCCGCAAAATGAAAAGGGAACAGACCATAGGTAAGAACATACTTGCCAATGATACATTGGACAAGGGTTGGATCTCCAAAATATACAAAGAACTCCTATGTCTCCACACCAGGAAGACAAACAATCCAATTAAAAAAATGGGCAAAGGACCTGAGCAGACACTTCTCCAAGGAGGGCATACGGAGGGCCCAGAGGCATAGGAAAGGGTGCTCAGCATCGCCAGCCATCAGAGAGGTGGGAATTAAAACCACCATGAGGTACCACCTCACACCGGTCAGAATGGCCATCATAAACAGATCCACAAACAACAGGTGCTGACCAGGCTGTGGAGAAAGGGTCCCCTAATGCGCTGTGGATGGGAATGCGGACGGGTGCAGACACCGTGCAAAATTGTTTGGAATTTCCTCCAAAAACTGAACATGGAACTGCCTTTTGACCCAGTGATTCCGCTTCTAGGAGTATACCTTAAGAATCCCAAAACGCCAATTCAAAACAACCTACACACCCCGATGTTCATAGCAGCATTATTTACAATAGCCCAGTGCTGGAAACAGCCTAACTGCCCATCCGTAGATGAGCAGATCAAAAAGCTGTGGTACATTTGCACAATGGAATATCTACCCAGCAGAAAGAAAGAAGGAACTCGTACCTTTCGTGACGGCATGGATGGACCTGGAGAGCATTATGTTAAGTGAAATAAGCCAGGCGGTGAAAGACAAATATCATATGATCTCACCTATAAGAGGAACCGAGGGAACAAAATAAACTAAGGAACAAACTAGAACCACAGACATGGAAACAGGGAACAGACTCACAGCGACGAGAGGGGAGAGGGGAGGGGGAGATGGTGGGAAGAAGGGGAAGGGACTAGGTGAGGAACAGGTATGGACGACAGGGTGGGGGCTGAGTGTGGGAGTGGGGAGTGGGCTGGGTGGAGGACAGCCAAGGGGGAAAAATTGGGCAACTGTAACAGAATAACAATAAAATATTGAATTAAAACATTCCTCGGGCTGCACACTGAAGACTAGTATGCTTCACTCTTTGTAAATTATACCTCAAGTAAAATATAAAACCAAAAGAAGTAAAAAATAAAAATTAAACCAGGAAGCCATAGCCCAGTGGCTCAGTTGGTTGGAGCATTGTGCCATACACCAAAAAGTTGTGGGTTCAATACCCAGTCAGGGCGCATGCCTGGGCTGAGGGGTTGATCCCTGGTTGGGGGGTGTACGGGAGGCAGCCGATTGATATTTCTCTCTCTCTCTCTCTCTCTCTCTCTTTCTCTCTTTCTTCCCCTCTCTCTAAAGTCAATAAACATATCTTGGGTGAGGATTAAAATTTTTTAAAATCAAATCTGATCAAATATGGTCAATGAAGAAAATAACTTTAAAAACAAATTTTAAATAAAGCCACAAGATTTTCCCACTATCTCCCTATTTGCCATCCGCCCTCTGCCTCCCCCTCTGCCCACTTCTATCCCTGCTTCATGCTTCGTGTTGCGAGTTTCCAGAAGGAAGTCTTTAATTAAAACCGTGTCCATTTAGAACCATAAGCAGAGCCAGGTGACAGCCACATTGGAGGTAGACTAGAGGGCGGGGACAATGGCATTGATTTCTGCAATGAAAACAGGACAAAGCTGCACATGAGGGCCTAGGCCAGTGTGGATCCATGCTTCCTCCTCCAAGAAGCCTTCCAGAAGGCACGTTCCCGGTGGCCTTTGCCCTGGATCCCCCCATGACGCGGTTTTTCCAATCCTTGCAGCTCTTCTTACAGTCCTCCTCCTCAGGGCTCTCCTGACTTACAGTGACTCTTTGATCTAGGACCTCAAAAAAGACATTTCTATTCTAGAAAGACTTAACCATTCAAGGGGTTCCATGACTCTGGCCCTTTAAGAAGCCTCTTGTCACAGAGCAGCCCTGGTAGCCATGGAAACGTAAGAATGTTTTGATTTCCTTATTTCTGTTATACCTTGGCAGTTCCTACCTTTTGCGCCTCTGGTCAATTCTCCTCCTGCCTTCTATATTTGCTGGGGAGTGAGTGTAGTTTGTTTATTTTTGCCTCGGTGAAGAGGCGTGGAGAGGTTTTTTTGCGGGGGGCTCCCTTTAGTTTCATCGTTTCACGTGCCCTGTGGAGAGGTTACCGGTAAGTGCCATCGGACAGTCCTATGAAAGAGGTGAGCCCAGGACGCCTTTGTTTGGGTCAGAAACGAGCATCGCCTCCCTTCTGGGCCTCCCTTCTGGGCCTCCCTTCTGGGCCTCCCTGCCTTGACTATTGCCAGCTGAAGCCAGCTGAGTCTCCCCTGAGTGTGAATCATGACTCTCAACACTGGGTGACGTCGCGTCCACGGGACAGTGGCGGGGGAGTGTGAGTGCGGGACAGTATCGTGGACCTTAGAGATGGAAGGCGTGGAGGGGCCAAACCACAGGGTCTTGCTCCTGTATTTCTTTTAAAGAATTTACCTACTTTTAGAGAGAAGGGAAGGGAGGGAGGGGGAGACAAGGAACATTGATGGGTTGCCTCCCGGACGTGCCCCAACCGGGGACTGAACCCACAGCCCAGGCACGCGCCATGACCGGGAATCGAACTGGCAACCTTTCATTTTGCAGTATTGACACCCAACCCACTGAGCCACACCGGTCATGGCAGATTTGCCTTTTTTTGTTGATAGTCTTTTGATGTGAATAACTGTCACCCGATATTAGGACAGGCAGAAAGCTGTGTCAGCAGCGAGGACTTGGAGCGCGGCTTTGACATCTGTATCTCCGGGACCTTAAGTAAGTTACTGAACCTCTCTGTGCTCAGTTCCAGCTCCTATAGAATGGGGATCATAACTGTATATCTATCACTGGGTGGCGGTGAGCACTGAACGTGTCGATATTCATGCAGTGTTTGAAACAGGGCACGACCTACACAAAACACAAGATACGTGCAGAAGAAGCCTTCGGCGAGGGGCAGGGGGTTGTTGGGCTTTGTTCAGAGCTCCCGACTCTACCTAACCATCCCTCTTCTGCTGTAGGTGATTCATCTCCGTTTGGGGAGCGCTTCGTGTGGGCTGGACCTTCCCCCTCCTGTTCAACATTTCCTGCTGGGACGCGCAAGCCCTGCTGCGCTCCATCTCCCTGAACGCTTCACTTCTTCCCCATCGACAGCTGGTACATTTTTAAAATAAGATATATGCACTCTTTCAAATTTAGTCTTCAGGGAAACACATGTCCCTACCGCCCCACCCCCACGCCCCAGCGGCAGACACAGACCCACCGAGATGTCCCCACGCTGGCATGTTTTCCTGCAAATGTCACCTTGCCCTCTCCGCCTCCCTCCCTCTGTCAAAAGTCCCTGGTCCCGGGCTCTGGTCCCTCAGCCCTCCGAGGCCAGTTCCTGCGCAGTGAGGCGGTCACACGGGCTGCGTCCCCACCCCGTGCTGGTCAGGGCGCTTCCCAGCTGTAACCCCGCGGGCCTCGTGCAGGGACAGGGCGCGTTCCCCCAGGCCGCGCCGCCGAGGGCACCCTGCTGGGGATAGCAGCCTTCGGGGCAAGGAAGTAGAGTGTGGAGGGCCCTGAGTTCTTCGGCCGGGCAGGTGCCTAACGTCTGCCTTCTGAGCACATCCCGCCTCACTCCGTGTTAACCCGCAGGGAGAGGAGCCCCGGGCACACCATTTTCTGATTAGCCCAGCGACTCCTTCCAGGGGGTTGAATCGAAATGCAACCCCAATAAGTTGGTCCGCAGTCTAGAGTTTGCTTCATAGGGCTTATTTGCTTCATGCAAAATGCATCAGGGTATTTTTACCTCGCACCCGAGAGAAGCCAACATCTAAAGGGGTAATTTTGAGCAGGTGTGGGTCAAAAAGTAAACAGGCATGATTTCTTGTATGCAACATATCATAGATCTTCAAGGTCATATATGTTTTTAACTACAAAAATACATGTGTGTTTTTCTGTATAAACCATACAAATTACAGAAAAACATACAAATAAGAATGAAAGTCTACCCCTCTTAACTGATCTGCCTAGAATTATTCCTTTGGTGAGCACCCTTGTAAGTCTGTAAAAAAATTTACGTCTCTATTTGTATATATAAAGAAAATCATACCTGTTTTCCTTCTGATACAAATGATCATACCATATGTATTATTATTCACTTTGTGCTTTTTTTGGTATAAAAAAATGTCTTCAGACAATTCGTTCTTGGTAATGGTCACTGTAATCCTGGATGTAGCATAATGGATTTAAGGGTTCGTCTATTAATACACAGTTAGGTTATTTCCAATTTTTCTCTATAACAGACAGTGATAGAAGGAACATTTCTCCCCCTGCACTTTCCACAAGTCTCGCCCCTGCTTCCGTAGTCTCGGGAGCGAAGCTGGTGGAGCAGAGATAGGAACGTTTCCGCTTCCCTCAGTTATTGTCAGATTGGGTTTCAAAAATGCTTTGCCCATCAATGCCCTCACCATGGTCACGCATTTCTCAGCACCTTTTATTCTTATATCAAATATTTAGAACACTCACTGAAGACCGATCCATAGGTAAACCACCTAAATATAACCTATAGGTAGGAAGCACAAGATGGAAACATTTAGCATGGCATACGTGGCTCATGGAGTGTGTTTGTTTGTTTTTTCTCTTTGGTTGCTCCTGGCTTGACTCGGCGACGCCTCTGCCTCGTCTTCAGTGAACCCGGATCGATGCGTTGTCCCTGCAAAAGGGTGGCCCTGTTTCTTAGCTTTGTGTCCTGGGCTTTCAGCTTAGGCATAGCCAACAGCAGATGCTGGCGTGTGTGGGAATTTGACAGCACTGTTATTCCCTTTATGCATATTGGACTTTGGGAGACTTATTTTGTTCAAAGATTTAACGTGTCTGACCATGTGCTTGACATACCCATGTATGTCATGTTCAACAACACCTGGGAGATTCCAGACGAATTGTACTATGGGCAGGATCTGATATTGCTGGCAAACTTTATGACACCAATCACTCTGTATTTTGGCTCCCTGGGAGTGTGGGTCCGCTGGATCAATGCTCCACACCCAGAATTCATCCAAATCTGTTACAACATCTCTGCCTTGTTTCTTTTCCTCAGCTGTTTTTTTATCAGCCTTACACTGAGCTGGAATTTCATTACAGATCTGTATGGCAAAACCACCCTTGACTTCCCCGCATCCTTCCCTGTGGGAGCCGAAATGGTAAAAGCGAAACACATCTCGTATGTGTTGCCCTTAGGCATCACATCTGCCTGCCTCAAGCTGGTCAGTGCCCTGATATTCTGCTATGAATGGTATTCAAACTAGTCGTGCCCAGCGAAAGCCACGTCTGTGGCAACAGATTCAGAAAAAGAGCTCTGAGTGCAGGACCTTCTCTTTGGAATGGCTGGGGCGGGTGTTTTCTTGAGGGCAGTTCCTATGTACACATGCTATTGCCATCATCCCGTTGTTCCCAATAAAGCAGACTTGGTTTCCCAGACGTGTCTGAAGCCTGTATGCTGCTCTTGTGCTCTGCCCCGCAAACCTACTCCTTCCCTTGGAGCTTTTCACATCCTGAAATCTGTAGGCAAACATATTCTGTATAAACTGTCAACACTCAACGGCAAGAAAAATGGCCAGCATCTGGGGTCCGGGCACACGGCACAGTGTCAATGAACACAGCCAACGCTGATGTTAGAAATAAGCTCACATACGATCATCACATGTAGAGCCTAGAAACCCTGAGGACATCCTAACTGGTACGTTAGAGCAGACTTTCTCCACCTCACCACGGCTGGCATTTTAGGCTTCAGGGGTGGGGGGCCATGTGTACGTTGCACAATGTTTAGCAGCATCTGTGGCCTCCACCCCGTAGACGGTGGTAGTACCCCTTTCCCTCCACTAGAGATTGAAGAAAGGCTCCAGACATTTCCCAGTGTCCTCTAGGGGGAGGCAAAATAACTCCCCACCAGGAAACTCTGGATTAGGGCGGCCGGTGCCTTTGGCTGACGGACGCTATGGCCTGGTGAGAGGCTTTGGATGAAAACTGATTATGAAACAAAACTGCACAGGCTCAGGACTCCTTAGCTCCCATTTGCCTGGGTGTGTGGCTTTCATGGACTCAAAGGTCTACTGGAGGTGATTTTGCTTTCCTCCCCCAGAGACATTTGGCAATATTACTGAAAAAATGTAATTTTAAAAAAAGATTGTATTTATTTTTAGAGAGGGGGGAAGGGAGGGAGAAAGAGAGGGAGAGAGACATCAATGTGTGGTTGCCCCTCACACGCCCTCCAGTAGGGACCTGGTCTGCAACCCAGGCGTGTTCCCTGACTGGGAATCGAACTGGTGAGTTTTCCTTTTGCAGGCTGCCACTCAATCCACTGAGCCACACCAGCCAGGGCTGAAAAATGTAATTACAAAAAATTCTTGTTTTACTTTTAGAGAGGGGGAAGGGAGGGAGAAAGAGATGGAGAGAAACACGGATTGGTTGCCTCTCGAACGTGCCCTGATTGGAAGTGCAACCCAGGCATGTACCCTGACCAGGAATCGAACCGGCGACCTTTCAGTTTGCAGGACCACGCCCAACCCACTGAGCCACATTGGTCAGGGTGGAAAAATGTAATTTTTAATGTGTAAAACTCTATGGGAGGATTAGATAGCTAGATAGATAGAGCGGATGAGAGGATTGGGAAACTTGGAAGATAAATTGGACAAAAGTGCCTGAAATCGAGAGTGAAAGATACACTGGAGACGTGATGGAGCACTGAGGAGGCACGGAGGAAAGCAGGAGAAGGCCCAGTGTATGCCTCCAGGCATTTCAGGGAGATAAAAAGCAATCCTAAAGAAGGCAAGATTTGAAATGAAGTTGAAATTTTTCCAGAGTTAGCGAAAGACATGAATCCTTAGATTGAGAAATCTCATTGTCTTGAGTAGGATGAATAAAAATAGGTTCACACCTAGACGTATCAATGAAAATGTAGAAACCTCAGGTACAAAGAAAAATTCTTTAAAACAAAACAAAACAAAACCCAGAGAGCAAACAGAAATTCGTGATAAAGGATCTAGAATTTGACCAGCAAACCCCAGCTATCTCAACAAAGAACATAAAGAGTAAAACAATATCTTCCAGCTCTGACCGGTGTGGCTCAGTGGGTTGGGCACGATCCTGCAAAGTGAAAGGTTGCCCATTTGTCGGTCAGGGCACATGCCTGCGCTGCAGGCCAGGTCCCCGGTTGGGGGCGTGTATGAGAGGCAACTGGTCCCTGTTTCTCTCACATATTGATGTTTCTTTTCTTTTTTTAGATTTTATTTTTATTTTTAGAGAGGGGGAAAGGGAGGGAGAAAGAGAGGGAGAGAAATATTGACTGATTGCCTCTCACTTGTCTCGAACTGGGGACCTGGCCCAAAACCCAGGCATGTGGCCTGACTGGGAATTGAACCGGCTAACTTTAAGTTTGCAGGCTGGTGTTCAAGCTATATCAATGCCACACCAGCCAGGGCATTGATGTTTGTCTCCCTCTCTTTGTCCCTCACTGCCCTTCTCTCTGAAAATAAATAACATCTTTTAAAAACACAATATCTTCCAAGTGCTGAGGAAGTAATGGTCAACCATTAGTAGTTCTATACGTACTAACCCATTGATCAAGAATGAAGACATTTTCACATAAAGAGCTTACAAAGGGAGACACTTTGGGAAGAAAGTAATTGGACCCAGAATGAAGGAGTTGGATCCAGAAGCAATGATGAACACAAACTGGTGAACACACGAGTAAATCCAAACCAGCACTGATTATAAGTTTTAAATGTCTGTGTTACGGAGCTCACATATGACATGTAATGCAGGAGAGGAACAATTAGGGCGAAAGCTCTTTAATGTCCTTGTTTATTTTGAGTCACTGATTACATTTGAAGTTATTAGATATGTTAAAATTTTAAGGGTAAGCAGTGAAGAGCATGAAGAGAAATGAAAGGTAGAAGGATTGGGAAGGAAAGAACAAAACTATATTTTTTCAGAGGCAACATGATTATGTAGAAAATCCAAGAGAAGATTACATAGTCATGATTCCACTTGTAGGAATTTTCCAGAAAAGAGAACACTGTGGATGTAGACACAGCAGCGCTGGCCTGGTGGTGGAGGGGGAGCCGGGAGTGGCCAGAGACTGTGCCAGGGGCTGCCTTGCCCTGGCAAGCGCGCCCTAACGCTGGCGGTGCTCGTGGTCCTATAGTTTTAAAAATTTACTAAAACTGTTCAAACTACTCATCTTAAATGAGTGCACTTGAGGGTATACAAATTAGATCTCAACACAGATGTTTAAAAATTAAATCCGATTGCATTCCTATAAACCAGTGACAACTTTTTAAAATGTGTTTTTTTTTAAAAAAGATATTTACAATGGTAAGAAAACGAATAGTTGTCCAAGGAATCCATCTAAAAGATGTACAAGACTTACATGGGGGGGGGTGACCCTTATTTCAAGTCACAAAAGACAACCCATAGAGATGATCTCTCTTATATGTAGAATCTTAATAATTTTAAATTGCTTTAATGCACTGTAGTAGGACTTCAAACAGGATAAAGGCTGTTTTGAAATTTTTAAAAATCTAAGTAAATAAAATTTAAAAAGCCTAACTCATAGATACAGAGAACAGATTGGTAGTTGCCAGAGACGGGGGGTTGAGGGAAGTGGGAGAAATGGCGGAACTGTGTTTGTTCTTTTTTTGTAGACCATGGGCACGAACGAGTTGACTCCATATGTGAGGGCAGGGGGTGTAGCAGAAATCTGTACTTTCTGTTCAATTTTTCTGCAATCCTAGAACTGCTCTTAAAAATAAAGTCTATGAGAGAGAGAGAGAGAGAGAGAGAGAGAGAGACACTATCTGTCACTGATAAGAGAGACTCTTCCAACATCTCTTCGCTGAGTCCAAAATAATGTTCAGGTCCCTCAGCCCGCCATGGAGGGGTTCTTCATGACACCGGTCCCACTGCCCCTCACTGTCCCAGGGCCCCTCACTGGCCTGGAGACTGTGTGTTCTTCTCTGCGCTCTCCTCTGCACCAGCCAATCCACCTCCCAGGTCTCCAAATGCACCTCCTTCGGGGCCTGGGCGCACACTGTTGTCTTTTGGAATGCTCCCCTTCTCTGTTGTCACAAATGTCTGCCGAGTGAAAGACAAATCCACCCCTCAAAATTCTAGCACCTCTTTTCCAGTTTGAAATTTGATTCTATGAGAATTCTAAAAACATATAGAGGCACATTCAGTTCATTCATTACTCAGTCATTAACCAAGATCAGGGAGATTTCTGTTTTCTCCCACTTTTTGAGTGAGCCTTGAAGGGATATGTCTCTGTCTCTCTCTGTCTCTCTGTCTCTGTCTCTGTCTGTCACACACACGCGCACGCACGCACGCACGTACGCACGCACGCACGTTCACCCCTTTCTCTGAAAGATGGAAGAAAAGAAGAAGAGGTTTTGAACCGCTAGGAGAAGGCAACATCTTGCCATGAGGAGGGTGTAATCAGCCCATACTCGGGCCCCATTCCTGCAGTACAGAGGACGGACACCCGCAGCCAAACGGACCCACCAGGCACGATCATATCTGCTGTTTGTCAGGAGAGCTCGGTGCTTCACTCCACTGCTACGGAAGACAGAGGGACTAGTTCTGGTGAGTCCCAAACAGGGATGCAATGGAAGCATACTCAGTTTGGATCAAAGCGTATGATGTTGGGGTGAAATGACACATTTGAATCGCCTTACTGGGAGATTTTTATTAAATGGCTTTCTGGAGCCCTATATCTCACATGGGCTTTCTCATGGTTGTGGGGCAAATCTCAAGAAGACCTGATTGGCCCTGGCCAGTGTAGCTCACTTGGTTGGAGCGTCGACCTGTAAACCAAAGAGTTGTGGGTTTGATCCTTGATTAGGGCGTGTGCCTGGGTTGCAGGTTCCGTCTCCAGTCGTGCCAGTGTGGTACGTGGCCAGGGAAGCAACCAATTGATGTGTCTCTCTCACACTGATGTTTCTTTCCCTCTCTCTCTCCCTCCCTTCCCCTCTCTCCAAAATCAATGAGCATGTCTTTGGGTGGGGAGAAAGAAAGAAAAAGAGAGAGGAGAGAGAGAGAGAGAGAGAGAAAGAAAGGGAAGGAAGGAAGGAAGGAAGGAAGGAAGGAAGGAAAAGGAGAGTCATGACTTTTGAAAGCTAGTGCAAGAGCTTTGAACATACCTGTGTTTGTCTCTTAAAGGGAATTAATGAGTTTCCTCTAAGAGAAAACTGTCGTCACAGGTCTAACCAAGATAGCAACATTATTCTTGATAATATCTGTGAGCCAATGTGCCCGCGTGGCTGACCACTCAACATTGCCCCCTACCCAGGACATGCATTGCCTTGAACAGATCACGGAATAACTTTACACCTCTGGCTCCTGCCCTAGCGATGCTTCCTGCACCCACATCAGGGCCAGGATGCTCCCGGTCAGGGATGCTGCTCCACAGAGCCCTGCGCAACGGAGCTCACACGGCTCTCTTTCCACCTCGCTATGAACCCAGAATGAATCCAGCCTCAGAGGTGGGAAAATGCTTAGATCAGGAACCAAAGGCCTTGGCAGTTGTTCTTGTCAAGCAGCTTGGGTGTCCCTCAAGTATGTAACCCTCAAGCATTTGGGCTCCTCCTGGGCCTTCTTGCTTTCTTTCTCTCCGAGCTCTAGCTTGACAAGCCGAAATCAAGGCCCATTCCATTGTTCACGGCAGCCCACTCAGGTTATTCCTCATGAGCCAGGATGATGCAGGCAGCCTAATGCTCAAAGGGTTTGAATGGGGTTGAATTTTATATTCAGAGACATACAAAAACATTAATGACAAATTTCACAGAGATAGAGGCAATGTATGGCCATCATGAGCTACTGCGATATTGATCCAGCTGGCCAATCATTTGCCTTATGTGCGAAGTTTTCACAATGCCTGGTCAGGGCCTGGCATGTCACACGTCTCCACGCAGGCTGCTTCCGTTCTTCTTGACCCTTCCCCACACTGGGCACCACAAAATGGAAGACCTGGGGAAATGCGAGCCTGGTAGGAGGATTTCAGCTGTTACTTGTATTTCAAAGGTGGCACAAACTATGAGACTGAATCCTAAGCTGCAACTCTTGTGGTCCAATTGCCTTTCTACTATACTAATACTAGTTTTGTTTTTTTTAAAAAAATACATTTTATTTACTGATTTGAGAGAAAGAGAGAGAGAGGTCAATTTTTTGTTCCACGCGTTCATGCGTTCATTGGTTGATTGTTGTAATAGCCCTTTCTGGAGGTCAAACCCTGACCTTGATGTATTGGATGATGCTCTAACCAACTGAGCTCCCTGGCCACGACTATAGTAGTTTTCTTAAAGGGGGGAGGGATGTACCAGTAATGAGAACAGAATCTTAAACTATGTCTCTTCAAAAGCAGATTGAAAAAGTGGTATGACCCAATCATTGCAGTCACTATTTTAAAAATCCGCACCCAAGCATTCCAACCACTCATTCCTACATTCCAACAAGTAACTTTGGTGAGGACTTCTGATGTGTCAGATATCATTCTGGGCACTGGGAAGACAAATGGTCAAGGCTGGAGGTCAGGGCCTGCCGGCCAAGAGCACCCCTTGAGCAACGATGAGGGAGGGGTCAAGGCTTTCGGATCAAGGTCAGGATGTTGTTGGAGCGGAATGCAGGCGCTGGGTTACTGATGGAGGGGCGGCCGATGAAGCATAAAAGGGAGGCGGGAGAGGGGGCAACCGTGGACACCATTTCTGGACTTGACCCTGAGGAAGGAGCATCGTGACCAGATTGGCATTTTGGAGAGATCCTTCGGGCTGCAGCTGAGGACTTTTGTTACAAGATTCTGGTGACAAGGAGTAAGACTGCACATGCATGAGAAGGCATGAGCGCTCAGGCTTGTAGGAGGAGCTCGCTGCACCTCCCTATGTCCTGGCTGTCCCCTTCCGGCTGGCCCCTCTGGGGTGTCCCAGCAAACGTGCGCCAGTGCCAGGAGCTCTCTTGGCACAGTGCCCAACAACTAAGGGCCCAGGCTTGGGGCCGGAAAGAGCTAGCTTCAAATTCTGCCTCTGCTGCGTGTGAGTTAGGGGACCCGGGGCAAATTGCTAACCCTTTGTGAGCATCAGTCCCCTCACTGACAGCAAGATGGCCTCACGGAGCTGTGGTAGAGTGAAAAGACCAGCGCAGCAAAGTGTGCCAGCTCTCATGGGTGTAACCAGCCCCATGCCTGGGACAGCGGGGGCTTTAGACTGGCCAGGGAGCCTGGGAAGAAAGGGCTCTGGGGAGGGTGGAGACGTGAAGTCACACTGGAAAAGGAGGAGCCTGAAGCCAGAGAAGGGGCGAGGGGACGCCAGGGGCTGGAATCTTTTCCAGGAGAGGAGGGTCAGCTCGTGCAAAGGCCCGGAGGTAGGAGCCCAACTGTTGGCCGTGGGAGCAGAGGAGGCGGGTGGGATGTGGGGAAGGACATGGCTGGAGATGGGGCCTTGCAGCCTCTTATGCTCCCGGGTGGCGTCCAGAGGGCCGAGGGCAGGGGGCTGGAGAGCCACCGGGGCTGGGGGCGGGCAGAGCTGGGGTGAGAGGCTGCTGCCGGGGTGGGACGGCAGTGCAGAGGTGGTGGCGCTGAGCCAGGGGCATGGCAGCTGGCGGGGGAAAGAGGCACAGATCAAGGAGGCAGAAGCACCAGGGTTGGGGGTTGTTGAGAAATAGAGGACAAGCAAGTGTGGTGATGAAAGACAAAACCCACGTGTCCCTCTTGAGTGACTTACGCGCTCACTGACCTGTCGTGTTATGCTTGAGCTAGTGAGCACACTCAAAGCTAGACTGGGAAGATCTTGGCTGACAAATGCACCTGAAGCTTCTGATCGCCTGACGACTTTGGACTCGCCAGCTTGGGTAGCTGTGAGCAGACCAGCACTTTAGAGTGTGTTCATAGCTCCCAAACTGAAGCGGGCACAAGAACTCTCAGAAGGTCATTGCTGGGCCAGTGAATGGGGCTCGGCTAGGACACCGTCGGACCAGAATGGGGGACCCCACATCCACAAGGATATTTACTGCTGTGCTATTCTCACCGCCAGGTCCCTAAACCAGCTGAACTTGGTTGAAAGAAGTCAGGAAATGGCTTTATTTTTCTCCTAAAATGATGTAGATGAACCTTGAAAACATGATGGGGTGGGGGAGAAGGCAGGTGCAAAAGGCCATAATGATAGAGCCCTATTGGCAGGAAATAGCCCAAGGACGGCAAACTCAGAGGGGACGAAGGTGGGCTCCTGGCTGCCAGGGCCTGGAGGGGTGGCACAGGATGTGCAGTGACTGCTCATGGGGCTGAGGCCTTCTTTTGTGGTGACAAAACTGTTCTAAAACTGACTATGGAGACGGTTCACTGTGAATCCGCATGTACTAAAAACAACTGAATCATGCACTTGAAATGGGTGAATTGTACCATATGTGGCTAATAGCTCAGTAAAGTTGTTACACTATCTATTCATCTATCATCTATCTGTCCATCTAGCTACCCATCATCTGTCTGTCTACTCATCTACCTATCCATTTATCACCTCTCCATCTGTCTACCCACCCATCTATCTATCCATCAATCTCTCCATCCATCTATTATCCGTCTGTCTGTCTATCTATCTATCTATCTATCTATCTAGAGAGCCAGAGATGCACATGGTTACATAATTCCTGATAAACACTGTGTAAAGTAGGAAACAAAAGATACTTAAAAAAAAAAAGACACTTCACTTAATGGTTTCTATCTTAAATGAACATTTACACATTTAAGAGGGAAACATTGATAGTCTTCCCTAACCTTGGTGTGGAGGGGGCCTTTTCAGAATCGCTTGTAGGGCTTTCACAAATGAGTACGGCTCCCCCCGAGCCTCTGCTGACCCTGCAGTCCCCATGTGTGAATCACTGGAACATGCCTGGAAAATAAGGACCCAAGCTGGAAAACTTGTCATTAACACTGTAACACAAGATGAATCTGTAAGCTCTAGTCGGGGTGACTTAAGTCAGGAGACAGAGCAAAGAGGTATAACTGTGCTAGAGGGGGCATAAGTTGTTGATCAGACACGCTGATGGTGTGCCGAGAAAAGTCCAAGACAGTGCTGCTATTCCAGACCCAGGGAAGGTCAGGTACACAGATGGATACAAAGTACACAAAAATCAATGACCTTTCTTTGTCTCTACTGCAGTCACTTCAGAATTAGAATGGAAGCAAAGTCCTTTCTCAAAAGCAACAAGCTCAAAAACCTGCAAGAAGCTTGATGTACTATATATAAGGGTGTTCAATGCAACATTTTCTATTATAACCAGAAAACAAAAACAAACGAAAAACCAATAATTAAAGACAGAACTTGAAACAACGAAAGCCTCTGAACAGGGTCAAATACTATTTTTTTTTTTACAGACTTGCTGACAGGTAAGGAAACCAAGAATCGAGTATCCAGACCTCGTTCAAGTTTAGCCCCCAAATAGCAGAAAAGTTGACTTTGTGCAGAAGAACAGCGGCCCCTTGGTCTTCCTATCTCCCCTGCCCAGGACCTCAGAACGCTGAACCGAGGGCAAAGTGACATTATCGCTGATTTTTTCTATTCTTTGTTCTTTTCTGGATACTCTAAGTTTTCTAAAATGAGCCCAGGTTAGTTTTAATGAGTTATATATATGGTATCTTTACCAATACAGAAAGAACACATCTGGATTTTATAAATTATTCTACATGCATAAAGCATTTTTTCTTTTTTCCACTGGATGGCAGCGTAAGCACGTGAAATGATAGCAAAAGTGGTTTCAGAGCATTTGGTCTGAAACAAACTCTTCTGCGTTCATAAGGCATTCTTCTGTGTTTCCCCTGGATGGCAGCATAAGCGCGTCAGAGAGCAAAAATGGTGGCGGGTATATGGTCTGAAATTGGACGAGTCTATTATAGAGTCTATTACATAGTTTAGTAATTTACTTTTTTGTTGATTGGCTGACTTGAGAAGGAGAGAGAACATGTTCGGTTCCACTTATTTATGCATTCATTGGTTGCTTCGTGTGCGCGCGCTGCCCGGATGTTGAGCCCACAAGCTGCGTGTAACGGGACGAAGCTCTCACTAAGTGAGCTCCCCATCCAGGGCCGTCTCTATTACATTTATAAAGGCATGTCTTCATTGGCTGAGACCCTGAGTGGAATGTACAGCGTAAATATAGTTATGTAAGTTTACTGATGTAGATATACATAATAGAGTTATATATAAGATGCTCGTTGAAAATTTTGTTTCTTCATAGCAAATAACAAAACAAAAACCTAAAAGAAGAGACAGAACTTGAAGCACCCATAGTCTCTGAACAGTGTCAAATTCCTACTATTTTTTTTAAAGAGGCTTCATGACAGGCGAGCAAAGCAAGAGTCAAGCATCAAAACCAAGTTCCAGTTTAGCACCCAAATAGCAGAAAGGTTGACCGCATATGGAAGAACAACTGCCCCTTGGTCTTCCTATCTCCCCTGCCCAGGAACTCAGAATTCTGAACCAAGGACAAAGTGACATTATCGCTGATTTTTTCATTCTTTATAACTTTCTGGGTACTCTAAATTTTCCAGGATCAGCATGCATTAATTTTTAACAAGTTATATGTGGTATCTTTAGTATATATAAAGAACACAGTTGGCGCTGGCTGGTGTGGTTTAGTGGGTTGAGTGCTGACCTGCGAACCAAAGGGTTGCTGGTTCAATTCCCGGTGTAGGGTGCGTGCCTGGGTTGATTCCAAGTCTAGGGCACATGCCTGGGTTGCGGGCCAGGTCCCCAGCAAGGGACGTGCCAGAGGCAGCTGATCAGTGTATCTCTCACACATCGACATTTCTGTCCCTCTCTCTCTCCCTCCCTTCCCCTCTCTCTACAGATAAATAAAACCTTTAAAAACACAGTTGGATTTTATGTATTAGTCTATATTCATAAAGCATTCCTCTATTTTTCCACTGGATGGCAGCATAAGCGGATCAAAGAGAGAGCAAAAATGGTTTCAGAGTGTTTGGTCTGAAATTGAACACGTCTGTTACATATATACTTCAGTAATTTTAATTTATTTAAGTTTATTGATTGATTTGAGAGAGAGAGAGAGAGAGAGAGAGAGCTACAAAGAGCAAAACATTGATTTGTTGTTCCACATACAGGGAGATCGAGCCCACAACCTTCTATATCTGGACAATGCTCTAACTAAATTTACAAATGCATCTAGCCATTGAGAAAGACACTGTTTAAGCCCTGGCTGGTGTGTCTCAGTGGATCGAGAAGGACACTGTTTGGAATTTACACTATAAGTATAATTATGTGATTTACATATATATATATATATATATGCACACACAGAGACACACACATGTATATGTTATACATATGATTTTCATGAAAATTTTTTTTAAGTAATAGCAAACACTGAAAAACCAAAAGCAAGAGACAGAACTTGAAGCAACCAAGGTCTCTAAACAGGGTCAAATTACTACTATTATTTTAAAAAAATCTTGATGATAGGTGAGCAAAGAAAGAATCAAGTAACAAAACCAAGTTCAAGGTTAGCACCCAAATACCAGAAAAGTTGATTTTATATGGAGAAAACAACCGTACTTTGATCTTTCTATGTCCCCTGACAAGGAACTTGGAAAGCTGAACCAATGGCAAATTATTTTATTGGTGATTTTTTCATTATTTATACTTCTCTGGACACTCTAAATGTTCTATTATGAGCATATATGAATTTTAAGACGTTATATGTGGTATCTTTATCAATGTGTAAAGAAGACACCCGGGTTTTATATATTATTCTACATTCATGAAGCATTCCTCTATTTTTCCACAGGATGGCAGCATAAGCACATCAAATAGATAGCAAAAATGGTTTCAGAGTTTTCGGTCTGAAATAGAACATGCCTGTTATATAGTGTGGTGATTTTTAAAAATTTCTTATTTATTGTTTGATTTGAGAGAGAGAGGAGAGCAAGAAAGAATGGGAGAGACAGAGAGCTGGAGAGAAAAATAATGATTTGTTTTCCACTTTTTATGCATTCACCGGTTGATTCTTGCATGTGCCCTGACTTTGGACCAAACCTGCAAACTTGGCACAGCAGGACGATGCTCTAAGTGAGCTAATCAGCCAGGGAAATATCTATTACATTTATAAATGTGTGTAGCCATTGAGCAAGACCCTGTTTGGAATTTACACTGTCAATATAGTTATATAATTTTACCAATGTATTTCTATATATTATATATAAAATGTTCGTGGCAACATTTTTTTTATCATAGCAGAAACCAAAACCAAACACAAGAGACAGAAGTTGAAGCAACCAAGTCTCTAAACAGGGTCTAGTACTAGCATTGTTTCTTAAAGAGTCTTGATGATAAGAGAGCAAAGCAAGAATCGAGTATCCAGACCTCGTTCAAGTTTAGCCCCCAAATAGCAGAAAAGTTGACTTTGTGCAGAAGAACAGCGGCCCCTTGGTCTTCCTATCTCCCCTGCCCAGGACCTCAGAACGCTGAACCGAGGGCAAAGTGACATTATCGCTGATTTTTTCTATTCTTTGTTCTTTTCTGGATACTCTAAGTTTTCTAAAATGAGCCCAGGTTAGTTTTAATGAGTTATATATATGGTATCTTTACCAATACAGAAAGGACACATCTGGATTTTATAAATTATTCTACATGCATAAAGCATTTTTTCTTTTTTCCACTGGATGGCAGCGTAAGCACGTGAAATGATAGCAAAAGTGGTTTCAGAGCATTTGGTCTGAAACAAACTCTTCTGCGTTCATAAGGCATTCTTCTGTGTTTCCCCTGGATGGCAGCATAAGCGCGTCAGAGAGCAAAAATGGTGGCGGGTATATGGTCTGAAATTGGACGAGTCTATTATAGAGTCTATTACATAGTTTAGTAATTTACTTTTTTGTTGATTGGCTGACTTGAGAAGGAGAGAGAACATGTTCGGTTCCACTTATTTATGCATTCATTGGTTGCTTCGTGTGCGCGCGCTGCCCGGATGTTGAGCCCACAAGCTGCGTGTAACGGGACGAAGCTCTCACTAAGTGAGCTCCCCATCCAGGGCCGTCTCTATTACATTTATAAAGGCATGTCTTCATTGGCTGAGACCCTGTGTGGAATTTACAGCGTAAATATAGTTATGTAAGTTTACTGATGTAGATATACATAATAGAGTTATATATAAGATGCTCGTTGAAAATTTTGTTTCTTCATAGCAAATAACAAAACAAAAACCTAAAAGAAGAGACAGAACTTGAAGCACCCATAGTCTCTGAACAGTGTCAAATTCCTACTATTTTTTTTAAAGAGGCTTCATGACAGGCGAGCAAAGCAAGAATCAAGCATCAAAACCAAGTTCCAGTTTAGCACCCAAATAGCAGAAAGGTTGACCGCATATGGAAGAACAAATGCCCCTTGGTCTTTCTATCTCCCCTGCCCAGGAACTCAGAATTCTGAACCAAGGGCAAAGTGACATTATGCTGACATTTTTTCATTCTTTATAACTTTCGGGGTATTCTAAATTTTTCCAGGATTACCACATCATTAATTTTTAACAAGTTATATGTGGTATCTTTATAATATATAAAGAACACAGTTGGCGCTGGCTGGTGTGGTTTAGTGGGTTGAGTGCTGACCTGCGAACCAAAGGGTTGCTGGTTCAATTCCCGGTGTAGGGTGCATGCCTGGGTTGATTCCAAGTCTAGGGCACATGCCTGGGTTGCGGGCCAGGTCCCCAGCAAGGGACGTGCCAGAGGCAGCTGATCAGTGTATCTCTCACACATCGACATTTCTGTCCCTCTCTCTCTCCCTCCCTTCCCCTCTCTCTACAGATAAATAAAACCTTTAAAAACACAGTTGGATTTTATGTATTAGTCTATATTCATAAAGCATTCCTCTATTTTTCCACTGGATGGCAGCATAAGCGGATCAAAGAGAGAGCAAAAATGGTTTCAGAGTGTTTGGTCTGAAATTGAACACGTCTGTTACATATATACTTCAGTAATTTTAATTTATTTAAGTTTATTGATTGATTTGAGAGAGAGAGAGAGAAAGAGAGAGCTACAAAGAGCAAAACATTGATTGGTTGTTCCACATACACGGAGATCGAGCCCACAACCTTCTATATCTGGACAATGCTCTAACTGAATTTACAAATGCATCTAGCCATTGAGAAAGACACTGTTTAAGCCCTGGCTGGTGTGTCTCAGTGGATCGAGAAGGACACTGTTTGGAATTTACACTATAAGTATAATTATGTGATTTACGTATATATATATATATATATATATATATGCACACACAGAGACACACACATGTATATGTTATACATATGATTTTCATGAAAATTTTTTTTAAGTAATAGCAAACACTGAAAAACCAAAAGCAAGAGACAGAACTTGAAGCAACCAAGGTCTCTAAACAGGGTCAAATTACTACTATTATTTTAAAAAAATCTTGATGATAGGTGAGCAAAGAACGAATCAAGTAACAAAACCAAGTTCAAGGTTAGCACCCAAATACCAGAAAAGTTGATTTTATATGGAGAAAACAACCGTACTTTGATCTTTCTATGTCCCCTGACAAGGAACTTGGAAAGCTGAACCAATGGCAAATTATTTTATTGGTGATTTTTTCATTATTTATACTTCTCTGGACACTCTAAATGTTCTACTATGAGCATATATGAATTTTAAGACGTTATATGTGGTATCTTTATCAATGTGTAAAGAAGACACCCGGGTTTTATATATTATTCTACATTCATGAAGCATTCCTCTATTTTTCCACAGGATGGCAGCATAAGCACATCAAATAGATAGCAAAAATGGTTTCAGAGTTTTCGGTCTGAAATAGAACATGCCTGTTATATAGTGTGGTGATTTTTAAAAATTTCTTATTTATTGTTTGATTTGAGAGAGAGAGGAGAGCAAGAAAGAATGGGAGAGACAGAGAGCTGGAGAGAAAAATAATGATTTGTTTTCCACTTTTTATGCATTCACCGGTTGATTCTTGCATGTGCCCTGACTTTGGACCAAACCTGCAAACTTGGCACAGCAGGACGATGCTCTAAGTGAGCTAATCAGCCAGGGAAATATCTATTACATTTATAAATGTGTGTAGCCATTGAGCAAGACCCTGTTTGGAATTTACACTGTCAATATAGTTATATAATTTTACCAATGTATTTCTATATATTATATATAAAATGTTCGTGGCAACATTTTTTTTATCATAGCAGAAACCAAAACCAAACACAAGAGACAGAAGTTGAAGCAACCAAGTCTCTAAACAGGGTCTAGTACTAGTATTGTTTCTTAAAGAGTCTTGATGATAAGAGAGCAAAGCAAGAATCGAGTATCCAGACCTCGTTCAAGTTTAGCCCCCAAATAGCAGAAAAGTTGACTTTGTGCAGAAGAACAGCGGCCCCTTGGTCTTCCTATCTCCCCTGCCCAGGACCTCAGAATGCTGAACCGAGGGCAAAGTGACATTATCGCTGATTTTTTCTATTCTTTGTTCTTTTCTGGATACTCTAAGTTTTCTAAAATGAGCCCAGGTTAGTTTTAATGAGTTATATATATGGTATCTTTACCAATACAGAAAGAACACATCTGGATTTTATAAATTATTCTACATGCATAAAGCATTTTTCTTTTTTCCACTGGATGGCAGCGTAAGCACGTGAAATGATAGCAAAAGTGGTTTCAGAGCATTTGGTCTGAAACAAACTCTTCTGCGTTCATAAGGCATTCTTCTGTGTTTCCCCTGGATGGCAGCATAAGCGCGTCAGAGAGCAAAAAATGGTGGCGGGTATATGGTCTGAAATTGGACGAGTCTATTATAGAGTCTATTACATAGTTTAGTAATTTACTTTTTTGTTGATTGGCTGACTTGAGAAGGAGAGAGAACATGTTCGGTTCCACTTATTTATGCATTCATTGGTTGCTTCGTGTGCGCGCTGCCCGGATGTTGAGCCCACAAGCTGCGTGTAACGGGACGAAGCTCTCACTAAGTGAGCTCCCCATCCAGGGCCGTCTCTATTACATTTATAAAGGCATGTCTTCATTGGCTGAGACCCTGAGTGGAATGTACAGCGTAAATATAGTTATGTAAGTTTACTGATGTAGATATACATAATAGAGTTATATATAAGATGCTCGTTGAAAATTTTGTTTCTTCATAGCAAATAACAAAACAAAAACCTAAAAGAAGAGACAGAACTTGAAGCACCCATAGTCTCTGAACAGTGTCAAATTCCTACTATTTTTTTTAAAGAGCCTTCATGACAGGCGAGCAAAGCAAGAATCAAGCATCAAAACCAAGTTCCAGTTTAGCACCCAAATAGCAGAAAGGTTGACCGCATATGGAAGAACAACTGCCCCTTGGTCTTCCTATCTCCCCTGCCCAGGAACTCAGAATTCTGAACCAAGGGCAAATTGACATTATTGAAATGTTTTCTTTCTTTATAATTTTTTGGGTACTCTAAATTTTTCTAGAATTACCACGTATTAATTTGTGCTAATTTTTTGAGGCCTTTTAAACCTGTGAATGTTCTTTTAAGAATCCAAAAATGTGTAAATAATTCATTATAAAACAATATTAGAATTATGCTATGTGCTTTCTACAATGCCTGTTTAGAAATTAAATCTTTTTTTCCTAGGGAGATTATTTCTAGTAAGTATCTTTTTTAATTGAAATTTACATAGATTTTAAAAATATTTATGTATTAAATTTTTGTAAGAAGTCCGTATTTTTAAGTTCATTAAAAGCGAAACTAATAGGTAGTTTCTCCTTCATTTATAATATGGAATATAAACAAAGTTACACTATTAATTTCATGTCAGTAGGAAAGTTAAGAATCCGTTTCCCAGCTTCCTTTGTTTTTGAACCATTTGATTTTTTTAAATTTTATTTTAATTTATTTTTTCAAATACATTTGTCTCTGCCTCCCCCCCACCTCTTTCCCTTGCCCCCTCCCTCCTTCCCTCCCTCAGCTCTTCCCCTTTGGTTTTGTCCATGAGTCCTTGCTATATGTTCCTTGACTTTCCCCTTCCCTTCCTTGTCCCTGCCCCACCTCCCTCCTTCCCTCTTGTCTCTGTTGATTTCTTCTCCTTTCAGTGTTGCTGGTCTTATTTTCCTTGCATCTTTGTATTGTTGGTTAGGTTCCACTTATAGGTGAGATCATATGGTATTTGTCTTTCGCCCCCCTGGCTTATTTCGCTTAGCATAATGCTCTCCAGTTCCATCCATGCTGTCGCGAAGTTTAGTAGTTCTTTTATTCTTTCTGCTGTGTAGTATTCCATTGTGTATATGTACCATGACTTTTTGATCCAATCATCTACTGATGAGCATTTAGGTTGCTTCCAACACTTGGCTACTGTAAATTGTGCTGCTATGAACATTGGGGTGCATAGGTTCTTTTGTATTGGCGTTTTTGTGTTCTTAGGGTATAGTCCCAGCAGGGGAATCACTGGATCAAAAGGCAGTTCCATGTTCAGCTTTGTGAGGAAATTCCACACTGTTTTCCACAATGGCTGCACCAGTCTGCATTCCCACCAACAGTGTACTAGGGTTTCCTTTTCTCCCGCCTCGCCAGCACCTGTTGTTTGTGGATCTGTTTATGGTGGCCATTCTGTCCAGTGTGAGGTGGTACCTCATGGTGGTTTTGATCTGCATTTCTCTGATGGCTAGTGATGCTGAGCATCCTTTCAAATGCCTCTGGGCCCTCTGTATCTCCTCCTTGGAAAAGCGTCTGCCCAGGTCCTTTGCCCATTTTTTGATTGGATCGTTTGTCGTCTTGGAGTGGAGTTGAGTGAATTCTTTATATATCTTGGAGATCAAACCTCTATCTGATGTATCATTAGTGAATATATTTTCCCATAGGGTTGGCTCCCTTTTCATTTTGCTGATGTTTTCTTTTGCCATGCAGAAGCTTCTTATTTTGATGAGGTCCCACTTGTTTATTCTTTCCTTTATGTCCCTTGCTTTAGGAGACATATCAGTGAAAAAATTGCTGCGTGGGATATCTGAGAGTTTCCTGCCAATGTTCTCCTCTAGGACTTTGATGGTGTTGCGACTTATATTTAAGTCTTTTATCCATCTTGAGTTTATTTTTGTGTATAGTGTCAGCTGATGATCCAATTTCAATTTTTTGCATCTAGCCATCCAGCTCTCCCAGCACCATTTGTTGAAGAGGCTATTACTGCTCCATGTTATGCTTCTGCCCCCTTGTCAAATATTAGTTGACCACATAGACCTGGGCTTATTTCTGGGCTTTCTATTCTGTTCCACTGGTCTATGGGTCTGTTCTTGTGCCAGTACCAGATTGTTTTGAGTATAGTGGCTTTGTAGTAGAGTTTGATGTCCGGTATTGTGATCCCTCCTACTTTGTGTTTCTTTCTCAAAATTGCTGGGCTATTCGGGGTCGTTTATGGTTCCATATAAATTTTTGAAATGTCTGTTCTATTTCTGTGAAATACGTCATTGGTATCTTAATAAGGATTGCGTTGAATCTATAAATTGCTTTGGGTAGTATGGACATTTTGATGATGTTAATTCTTCCAATCCATGAGCACAGTATATGCTTCCATTTATTTGTGTCTTCCTTAATTTCTTTCCTCAATGTTGTACAGTTTTCTGCATACAGGTCTTTTACGTCTTTGGTTAAATTTATGCCTAGGTACTTTATTTTTCTTCTTGCTATATCGAATGGTATTTTTTTTCTGATTTCTTCTTCTTCTATTGCATTGCTGGTGTACAAAAATGCCTTTGATTTCTGAATGTTGACTTTGTATCCTGCTGTTTTGCCGAATTCACTTATTAGGCTGAGGAGTTTTTTGGTAGAGTCTACAGGGTTCTCTATGTACACTATCATGTCATCTGCAAACAATGATAGCTTTCCTTCCTCCTTTCCTATTTGGATGCCTTTTATCTCTTTCTCTTGTCTGACCGCTGTGGCTAGGACTTCCAATACGATGTTGAAAAGAAGCGGTGAGAGCGGACATCCTTGTCGTGTTCCCGATCTTAGTGGGAAAGCTTTCAGTTTTTGCCCGTTGAGTATGATGTTGGCTGTAGGTTTTTCATATAGGGCCTTTATTACGTTGAGGAATGCCCCATTTATTCCCATTTTGCTGAGTGTTTTGATCATAAATGGGTGCTGTACCTTGTCAAATGCTTTTTCTGCATCTATCGAGATGATCATGTGGTTTTTGTCTTTTCTTTTCTTTATGTGCTGTATCACATTTACTGATTTGCGTATATTGAACCATCCCTGCATACCTGGGATGAATCCCACTTGATCGTGGTGGATAATCTTTTGAATGTATTGCTGGATGCAGTTTGCCAATATTTTGTTCAGGATTTTAGCATCTATGTTCATCAGCGAAATTGGCCTGTCGTTTTCTTTCTTTGTAGGGTCTTTATCTGGTTTTGGGATCAGGGTGATGCTGGCCTCATAGAAAGAGTCTGGGAGTCTTCCCTCCTCTTGGATTTTTTGGGATAGTCTGAGAAGGACAGGGGTTAGCTCTTCCTGAAATGTTTTTGTAAAATTCTCCTGGGAAACCGTCTGGCCCAGGGCTTCTGTGTGCTGGGAGTTTCTTGAATACTGCTTCAATTTCCCCAGCTGTTATCGGTCTGTTCAAGCTTTCTGTTTCTTCCTCGTTCAGTGTTGGAAGATTATATTTTTCTAAAACTTTGTCCATTTCATCAAGATTTTCAAATTTCTTGGCATATAATTGTCCATAGTAGTTTCTGACGATCCTTTGTATTTCTGTGGTATCAGTTGTTATTTCTCCTCTTTCATTTCTGATATTATTAATTTGGGTCCTCTCCCTTTTTTTCTTGATGAGTCTGCTTAAAGGCTTGTTGGTTTTATTTATCTTTTCAAAGAACCCGCTTCTGGATTGGTTAATCCTCTGAATTGTTCTTTTCGTCTCTATGTCATTCAGTTCTGCTCTAATCTTGACTATTTCCTTCCTTCTCCTTGTTCTGGGATTAATTTGTTGTTGTTTCTCCAGTTCTTGAAGTTGTAGTGTTAGGTCTTTTATTTGAAATGTTTCTATCATTTTTAGGTAAGCCTGTATTGCTATGAACTTCCCTCTCAGGACCGCCTTTGCTGTGTCCCATAGGTTTTGGACTGTTGTCTGTTCATTTTCATTTGTTTCCAGAAATTTTTTGATTTCTTCTCTTATCTCCTTATTGACGCATTCATTGTTTAATAGTCTACTGTTCAGTCTCCATGAGTTTGCAAGCTTTTGAAGTTTCTCTTTGAGGTTGCTTTCCAGTTTCAATCCCTTGTGGTCCGAGAAAAAGTTTGGTATTATTTCAATTTTCCTGAATTTGCTGAGGTTTGCTTTGTGTCCTATCATGTGGTCTATCTTTGAAAAACTGCCATGAGCATTTGAAAAGAATGTGTGTTTTTCTTCTTTGGGATGTAAGGTTCTATATATGTCAGTTAAGTCTCTTTGATTCAGTGTGTCATTCAGCGCCACAATATGTTTATTAACGTTTTGTTTGGAAGATCTGTCCATTTTTGACAGTGGGGTGTTGAAATCCCCTACTATCAGTGTGTTGCTGTCTATATCTTTTTTGAAGTCATCCAACAATTTCTTTATAAACTTGGGGGCTCCTATATTGGGAGCATATAAGTTTACAATGTTGATGTCTTCTTGATAGATTCTTCCTTTAAGTATTATAAAGTGCCCCTCTGGGTCTCTCTTTATGGCCTTTGTTTTGAAATCTACTTTGTCTGATACAAGTATGGCAACCCCGGCCTTTTTCTCATGCCCATTTGCTTGGAATATTTTTTTCCATCCCTTTACTTTTAATCTGTGTAGGTCTCTTGCTCTGAGGTGGGTCTCTTGTAGGCAGCATATGTGTGGGTCATGTTTTCTTATCCATTCAGCTACCCTGTGTCTTTTGATTGGGGCATTTAGTCCAGTCACATTGAGAGATATTACTGATAGAAACTTACTCATCTTTTCTCTTTGTACCTGTGTTCCTCTCTCTCTCATTCTTTTCCTTCATCTGCTTAAACCAGTCCCCTTAGCATATCTTGGAGTGCTGGTTTGGTAGAGATGTATTCTTTTCGTCTTCTCTTGTCTGGGAAACTCCGTATTTCCCCTTCTATTTTAATTGAGAGCCTAGCTGGGTAGAGCAGCCTTGGCTGTAGGCCCTTGCTTTTCATGGCTTGGAATATTTATTGCCATTCCCTTCTGGCTTGTAGTGTTTCTGTTGAGAAGTCAGCTCCTAGGCGTAACGGGGCCCCCTTGTATGTTACTTTCTCCTTCTCCCTTGCTGCCTTGAGGATTCTCTCTTTGTCTTTGACATTTGCCATTTTAATGATGATGTGTCTTCGAGTGGACCTCCTTGAGTCCCTCTTGAGTGGGGTTCTCTGTGCCTCCTGGATCCATGAGAGCCTTTCTCTCCTCAAATTAGGGAAATTTTCCATCATTACTTTTTCGAGGAGGTTCTCTATCCCTTGCTCCTCTTCTTCTCCTTCTGGTAGCCCTATTATACGGATATTATTGCGTTTCAGGTTGTCCTGCATTTCCCTAAATGCCTCTTCATTCTTTTCGAGTCGTTTTTCCATTTCTTGCTCTTTCTGGGAGCTTCTTTCTACTTTATCCTCCATCTCACTGATTCGATCCTCAGCTTCATCCAGCCTGCTTTGGATTCCTTCTACTGTGTTCTTCCATTCAGAAATGTTATTCTTCATATCCTCTTGTGTCTTCTTGATAGTTTCTATGTCCTTTTCCAGGCTGATATAGTTTGCTGTAAGATCCTGATAGTTTCTCTGCAGTTTCTCATAGTTCTCTTTGAGCTGGCTGAGCTCATTGAGCTTCCTTAGAACCATTGTTTTGAATTCCATATATGATAGTTCCCTTACCTCTATTTCATTTAGCTCTCTCTGTGGGGAGTCCCCTTTTCCACTCAACTTCTTTTTCTTCCCATTTTTGGGGGAACTTCTTTTTCTTCCCATTTTTGTGAGAGTCTGTTAAGTATTTTTGTCCTTTACTTTTCTTTCTGGGCCTGCCTCTGATGATGTCAGTTGTTGACCCTATAGGACCTTGGGTTGTTTGTTTGAGCCTTCCAGGAGTCTAATGCCTGTGTCTGACTCCTGCTTGGAGCAGCTCTGTGACCCCTTCGGTCAGGACTGGGCTATTTTTTGGGATCTCTCTGCACTCTCACACCGGCTCCTTGAGCGCGCTCCCAGCGCGGCAGGATCCCCCACCTGCCTGGGCTCGCATGCGCTTGCCCCAGACCAGGGGGCTTATTTGTGACCTCACATACTCATCTGGCCCCCCTGGCCTGCGAGTTCCCCGGCACTGGTCAGTTTAGGGACTTCTGTTGTGTGTTTTCCCCGCTTTTGGCTCTTTGGGTGCGTTGCTTGCCCTCGCCAAATGGGGACTACGGAAATGGGAGGAAGTCAGCTCCAGGACTCTCCGGTTAATCCTGTCTCCGGTCTCTCCTCCAGGGACTCTGTGCAGCTCTACTAATTTCGTGGGCTGCTCCGCAATCGCGGCGGGTAGGTCAATTTACGCCTGCCCTTGCACCTCTGCACTCCCTCGCAGGCCGTATGGGTGCCAATCTGTGGGAGACCTTGCTGGCCAGTGCAAGCGTTTGCCAGCCCACGCGGGTCACACACACGCTCGCCAACCCTCGCCGGTCACTCGGTGCAAGTGTGCATGCCCAATTTGTACTAATTTATATGTAATATCTTTATCAATATAGAAAGAACACATCTCGATTTTAGAAATTATTCTACATTAATAAAGCATCCCTCTATTTTTCCACTGGATGGCAGCATAAGCACATGAAATAAATAGCAAAAGTGTTTTCCTGATATTTGGTCTGAAACTGAAATTATTCTACATTCATAAAGCATTCCTCTCTTTTTCCACTGGATGGCAATATAAGCATATCAATAGTAAAAATGGTTTCAGAGTGTTTGGTCTGATATTGAATGAATCTATTATATAGTTCAGTAATTTTGAAAAAGTTTTTTACTTATTGATTAGAGGGACAAGACAAGAGAGAGACCTGTAGGGAATGAAACATTGAATTGTTGTTCCACTTATTTATGCATTCATTGGTTGATTCTTGTATTAGCCATTTACAGGATCGAACTCTCAACCTGCATGTATTGGGAATATGCTCTAACTAAATGAGCTACCTGGCTAAGGCAATATCTATTAAATTTATAAATTGCAGCCATTGAGCAAGGCCCTGTTTGGAATTTACAGTACAAATATAGTTATGTAATTTTACTGATATATATACGAGGTCTATCCAGAACATATCCAGCCATGTGATATGAAAAATAGAGACATTTATTGAAGAAGATACAAGATACAAGAAACATTGTACATAGGACAATGATGCCTCTGTCTCTTTCTAAGTAAGCACCTTGGAACCTCACACAGTTTCCCATTCACAATCAGCTGCCCTGTCATATTTTCCTAAATCTCACGGACAGTCTGAAATCTCTTCCCTTTCAAAGGTGATTTTAGTTTGGGGGAAAAGCCAGAAGTCCCAGGGTGCCAAACGTGGGCTGTAGGGGAGCCGAGTACCCTGGGCGATTTGATGCTTCACCACAAAACTGTGCATGAGATACGATGCATGAGCGGGTGAGTTGTCGTGATCAAGCTGCCAATCACCAGCTGCCCATAGCCGTGGCCTTCTGAGTCATCCGAATAATTGATGCAGAAGGATGCTCAAGCTTAACACAAAATTTGATGTAGATTCATTGCGCTACCTGCTCAGTCATTTTGAATGTGATGGCCACACAGTACACATGCTCGCTCAGTGGCGTCTACCGCCCTCACTGACTAGTACAGTGAAGTCGTCATTGTTCACACATGCGCATTCCAGTCCACTCTCCTTGGCTGCCAGGTTACATCGATGTCGCACAAACTATTCTCATTATATCAACAATGGCTGGACGTTTTCCAGACAGACCATATCTCATATACACACACACACATGTTATATAGAAGATGTTCATTGAAATGTTTTTTAAAATTATATATTATGGGTTATGCTATTACAGTTGTCCTGATTCTTCCCTGTTGCCCACCTCCACCCAGCTCTCCCTACTCCCTCAGGCAATCCTCCGCCATTGTCCATGTCCATGGGTCACATGTATAAGTTCTGTGCTTACTCAATTTTCTATACTGTACTTTATATTCCCATGGCTATTCTTTAATTACCTATTTGTACTTCTGAATCCTCTCACCTCTTCACTCATTCTCCACCTACCCCCTTCCAACTGGCAACCATCTGGTAACAAACTTCTTTTCTTTTGCTGCTTTATGCTTCTCTCTTTATCTTTAACCTTTCGCATTTTAATTGTGATGCATCTGGAGTGGGCCTCTTTGCTTCCCTCATAATTGAGACTCTGTGCTTCCTGGATTTGCATGTCAATTTCCTTCACCAAATTAGGGAAGTTTTCTTTCACTATTTTTTCAGATAGATTTCCAATTTATTGCTCTTTCTCTTCTCCTTCTTGCATCCCTATGATGCAAACGTGGGTATGCTTGAAGTTGTCCCCAAGGCTCCTTACGCTATTCTTGTTTTTTTGAATCCTTTTTTCTTTTTGATCTGGCTGGGCTTTTTTTTTGTTTGTTTGTTTGTTTCCTCGTGTTCCGTATCATTGCTTTGATTCTTGGCTTCATCCATTCTACTCTTGATTCCCTGTAAATTGTTCTTTATTTCCATGAGTATATCCTTCATTTCTGTCTGGGCCTTTTTTTATGCTGCTGAGGTCCTCACTAAGTTCCTTGAGCATCCTTATAACCAGGGTTTTGAATTGTGCATCTGATAAACTGCTCATTTCCATTTTGTTTAATTCTTTTTCTGGAGTTTTGATCTGTTCTTTCATTTGGGCCATGTTTCTTTGTCTCCTCATTTTGGCAGCCTCCCTGTGTTTGTTTCTACGTATCAGGTAGAGCTGCTATGACTCCTTGTCTGATAGTGTGGCCAAATGTAAGTAGGTGTCTTGTAGGGTCCAGTGACACAGCCTCCCCTGTCACCCAGGCTGGGTATTGAAGGTGCGCCCTTCGTGTGGGCTGACTACACCCTCCTCTTGTAGTTGAGCCTTGGTTGCTTTTGGCAGATTTGGGAGGGACTTACCCAGGCCAGTCAGCTGCAAGGAGTAGCTGTGACCACTGACATCCCTCCTCTGTCCTCCATGGAAGATCAGCTGTGCAGGGGCAGGGTGGTGGTGTTCTGATGTGGTCTGTAGCTGTCCACTGGTTTCACAGGCTCTGGGGTTTCCCAGGTGTTGCAGACCAGGGTCAGCCATTACCTGTGTTCCTCCCGGAGCACCCAGAATGCACTGCAAAGCAATCTGCAGGTGGCTGCTACTTGTTCTGAGATTGGAGGTTCACAGGAGAAGCCAAACTGTGATCCAAACCCGGCTGCTGGTAGTGCCAGGCCTGGGGCCACTTAGACAGATATATGGGGGCTGAGGGCTCACTGAGTCTTGTTGCTTGTTTGAGAGGATTTAGAAAGGTGTGAAGCCTGAGCTGAGAGCAGCCATACACATGGAAAAGCCACTGTTAACAGCTTGGGTGGACTCCTATGTTGGGTGGGGCAGAGCCTCAGGGATTCCTCAGGGTGGAGCCAACCATATGAACCAGGTTGATGGAGCCTCAGATGTGGCCCCTCCCTGCCGGCTCTGGCTCTGTGGGAAGAGGGCTCATAAACAAGACAGTGACCTCTGCCCACCTTTCTGCCTGAGAGAAAGCTGTCCCCCAGGTCTCGCCCTGATGCCAGATACCTCAGTTCTTCCCCGTATGCCACCGGTGTCTTTCAAGCTGCCATTCCGGTGCTGGAGCTCAGAGGGAGTACATCTGAGGAAGTCTGTGTGTGGGGCCCCGCAAGAGGCACTGCCCAGGACTCCAGTAGTTCCCCTCAGTGACTCAAACCCCGCTGGCTTTTGCAGCCAGAAGTTATGGGGGCTTCTCTCCCTGGCACGGGAATCCTGGGCTGGGGGACTTGGTGTGGGGCTTGGACCCCTCAGTCCCAAGGTATCCTTCCTGAATTTTTATCCACGACCTGTGGATGTGGGACCTGCCTGTTCTTCATCTCCACATCTCCACGACCCCCACCAGTCTAGATGGATGTGGTTTCTTTAGTTCTGTAGTTGTGAGACTTCCATTCAACTCGATTTCTGACTGTTCTGAGTGATGGTTATTCTGTAGTTTACTTGTAATTTTGATGTGGTTGTGTGAGAGGGCAAGCAATGTTTACCTACACATCCATATTGACTGGAAGTCTACAACTGTCCCTTGATCTTTCTATCTCTCCTGCCCAGGAACTCAGAATGCTGAACTAATGGCAAAGTGAGATTATCAGTGATTTTTATAATTCTTTTTACATTTCTGGATACTCTAAATTTTCTATTAGGAGTGTGTATTAATTTCTAATAAATTATAGTTTGTATCTTTATCAATATATAAAGAATACAACTGGATTTTATATACTAATCTATATTCATAAAAGATTCTTCTATTTGCCCACTGGATGGCAGCATAAGCACATGAAATAAATAGCAAAAATGTTTTCAGGGTCTGAAACTGGATTATTCTACATCATGAAGCATTCTTCTATTTTTCCACAAGATGGCAGCATAAGCACATCAAATAGATAGCAAAAATGGTCTGAGGGTATTTAGTCTGAAATAGAACATGCCTGTTATAGTTCAGTGATTTTTTAAAGAAATTTTTATTGATTGATTTATTTTAGAGAGGAAGGAAGAGAGAGAGAGAGAGAGAGAGAAACATTAATTTGTTTTTCCACTTATTTATGCATTCATTGGTTGCTCTTGTATGTGCTCTGACTAGGGATTGAACCTTGGCATATTGGGATCATGCTCTCCCAAAATGAGCCACCTGGTCAGGGCAATATCTCCTAAATTTATAAATGCATGTAGGCATTGAGCAAGATCCTGTTTGGAATTTACACTATAGGAATAGTTATGTAATTTCACATATATACACATATATACACACACACGCATGTGCATGTGCACACACATACATATATATGTATTCATATACTATATATGATGTTTACTGCCACAATTTTATCATAGCAAAAAAAAACTAAACTAAACCCAAACCAATAACTAGAGACAGAACGTGGAGCAACCAAATTCTCTTAATAGAGTCAAACTACTAGCGCTTCTTTATTAGAAGCTTGATGATAGGTGAAAAAACAAGAATCAAATATCAAAATCAAGTTCAAAGCCAGCACCCAAATAGCAGAAATCTTGACTATGTGTGTGTGTGTGTGTGTGTGTGTGTGTATATAGAGAGAGAGAGAGAGAGAGAGAGAGAGAGAGAGAGAGAGAGAGAACACAATGGCACCTTGATCTTTCCATCTCCTCTGCCCTGAATTCAGAATCCTGAACTAATGGCAAAGTGCAATTATGGGTGATTTTTTAAAATAATTTTCTGGGTACTCTAAATTTTCTATTATAAGCATGTATTAATTTAATAAGTTATATGTAGTATCTTTATCAACATGTAAAGAACACATCTGGATTTTAGAAATTATTTTACATTTATAAAGCCTTCTTCTATTATTCCACTCAATGGCAACATAAGTACATTAAATAAATAGCAAAAATGGTTTTAGAGTATTTGGCCTGAAATTGAATGGTTCTGTTATATAGTTCAGGGAATTTACAAATAATTTTCTATTGATTGATTTGAGAGAGAGAGAGAGAGAGCTAGAGAGAGAGAAACATCAATTTGTGTTCCACTTACTTATTCATTCATTAGTTGATTCTTGTATTAGCCCTTTACAGGATCGAACCCACAACCTGCACATATACAGACTATGCTCTAAGTGAACTACCAGTCCAGGATAATATCTATAAAATTTATAAATGCATGTAGCCATTGAGTAAGACCCTGTTTGGAATTTACACTATAAATATAGTTATGTAATTTTACTGATATATATACACACACGTGTGCATGCACACACACAGACACACACACACACACACACACACACACACACACACACGAGTTCCAGCCAAGATGGAGGCATAGGTAGATACACTTTGCCTCCTTGCACAACCAAAATGAGGACGACAACAAATTTAAAAACAAAAAAACAACAAGCATTGCTAGAAAATCAAACTGTATGGAAGTCCAACAACCAAGGAGTTAAAGAGGAAACATTCATCCAGATCAGTAGGACGGGTGGAGATGGGCAGCCAGGGTGGAGAGGACGTGCATCCAGGCTGGCAGACTGGGCAGTCCCACATTTACGTGCAGAATAGCCTGGAAGAACAATTGGAGAGCCAGACAGACAGCACAACCCAGGGTTCCTGCGCGGGAACCTCTGCCTGTAGAAACTGTGGAGGTTGCGGTAGCAGGAGAAACTCCCAGTCTCACAGGAGAGTCCGTTGGAGAGATCCACAGGGTCTCAAAATGTACACAAACCCATCCACCCGGGAATCAGCACCAGCAGGGCCCAATTTGCTTGTGGGTAGCAGGGGAAGTGGCTGAAAGCCCGCGGAGAGCCGAACAAGCAGCATTGTTCCCTCTCAGACTCCTCCCCCACACACAGTGCAACAACGCAGTGGGTTGCCCCACCCTGGCACATATCTAAGGCTCTGCCCCTTACAATGTAACTGGTACATGGAGACAAAGAAATATGGCCCAAATGAAAGAAGAGATCAAAACTCCAGAAAAAATAGCCTTAGCTGATGTGGCTCAGTGGATTGAGTGCCAGCCTGCGGACCAAAGGGCTGCCGGTTTGACTCCCAGTGTAAGACACATGCCTGGGGTGCGAGCCAGGTCCTCAGTAGGGGGTGCGCAAGGGGCAAATACACATTGATGTTTCTCTCCTTTTCTCTCTTCCTTCCCCTCCCTAAAAATCAATAAATGAAATCTTTTTTTAAATCTCCAGAAAAAAATACAACTAAGTGATGAAGAGATAGCCAACCTATCAGATACAGAGTTCAAATCAGGATGCTCGCAGAAATGGTTGAGTATGGTCGCAAAATAGAGGAAAAAGTGAAGGCTATGCAAAGTGAAATAAAGAAAAATATGCAGGGAAACTGTGAAGGGAAGGAAACTAGGACTCAAATCAATGATTGGGAGCAGAAGGAAGAAATAACATTCAACCAGAACAAAATGAAGAAACAAGAATTCAAAAAAAATGAGAAGAGGCTTAGGAACCTCCGGGACAACTTTAAATGTTCCAACATCCAAATCATAGGGGTTCCAGAAGAAGAGGAAGAGCAAGAAACTGAAAACTCATTTGAACAAATAATGAAGGAGAACTCCCCCAATCTGGCAAAGGAAAAAGACTTCCAGAAAGTCCAGGAAGCTCAGCAAGTCCCAAAGAAGTTGGACCCAAGGAAGCACACACCAAAGCACATCGTAATTAAGTTACCCAATATTAAAGATAAGGAGAGACTCTTAAAAGCAGCAAGAGGAAAGGAGAGAATTACCTACAAAGGAGTTCCCATGAAACTATCAGCTGATTTCTCAACAGAAACCTTGCAGGCAAAAAGGTCCCACATCTGCTTGTGGATAAACCAGGAGGAACAACTGGAGAGGGCAAGACAGACTGCGCAACCCACGCAAGAAGGGGCTGGCAAGAAGTATTCAAAGTCATGAAAGGCAAGGACCTAAATTAAGATTACTCTATCCAGCAAAGCTATCATTTAGAATGGAAGGGCAGATAAAGTGCTTCCCAGATAAGGTAAAGTTAAAGGAGTTAATCATCACCAAGCCCTTATTATATGAAATGTTAAAGGCACTTATCTAAGAAAAAGAAGATCAAAACTATAAACAGTAAAATGACAACAAACTCACAACTATCAACAACTGAACTTAAAGAAAAACAAAAACAAACTAAGCAAACGACTAGAACAGGAACAGAATCACAGAAATGAGGATCACATGGAGGGTTATCAACAAGTTGGAGGGAGAATGGGAAAAAAGGTACAGGGAATAAGAACCATAAATGGTAGGTGCAAAATACACAGGGGAAGATTAAGAACAGTGTAGAATATGGAGAAGCCAAAGAACTATGTATGATCCATGGACATGAACTAAGGAGGGGATGGATGCTGGTGGAAGCAGGGTGCAGGGTGGAGGAGAATTAAGGGGAGAAAAAATGGGACAACCAATAATAGAAACAATACACTATACTTTAAAAATATATGTACATACATATATATTATACATAAGATGTTCATTAATATGTATTATTTTTATGATAGCAAATAATAAAACAAAAACTGAAAACAAGAGACAGAACTTGAAGCAACCAAAAATCTCAGAACAGGGTCAAATGACTACGATTTTTAAAAAGAGGCTTTATGACAGGTAATAAAGCAAGAATCAAGTATCCAGACCTAGTTCAAGCTTAGCCCACAAATAGCAGAAAAGTTGACTTTGTGCAGAAGAACAGCGGCCCCTTGGTCTTCCTATCTCCCCTGCCCAGGACCTCAGAATGTTGAACTGAGGGCAAAGTGACATTATCGCTGATTTTTTTTCTATTCTTTGTACTTTTCTGGATACTCTAAATTTTCTATAATGAGCCCAGGTTAATTTTAATGAGTTATATATGGTCTCTTTACCAATACAGAAAGAACACATCTGGATTTTATAAATTATTCTACATGCATAAAGCATTTTTTCTTTTTTCCACTGGATGGCAGCGTAAGCACGTGAAATGATAGCAAAAGTGGTTTCAGAGCATTTGGTCTGAAACAAACTCTTCTGCGTTCATAAGGCATTCTTCTGTGTTTCCCCTGGATGGCAGCATAAGCGCGTCAGAGAGCAAAAATGGTGGCCGGGTATATGGTCTGAAATTGGACGAGTCTATTATAGAGTCTATTACATAGTTTAGTAATTTACTTTTTTGTTGATTGACTGACTTGAGAAGGAGAGAGAACATGTTCGGTTCCACTTATTTATGCATTCATTGGTTGCTTCGTGTGTGCGCGCTGCCCGGATGTTGAGCCCACAAGCTGCGTGTAACGGGACGAAGCTCTCACTAAGTGAGCTCCCCATCCAGGGCCGTCTCTATTACATTTATAAAGGCATGTCTTCATTGGCTGAGACCCTGTGTGGAATTTACAGCGTAAATATAGTTATGTAAGTTTACTGATGTAGATATACATAATAGAGTTATATATAAGATGCTCGTTGAAAATTTTGTTTCTTCATAGCAAATAACAAAACAAAAACCTAAAAGAAGAGACAGAACTTGAAGCACCCATAGTCTCTGAACAGTGTCAAATTCCTACTATTTTTTTTAAAGAGGCTTCATGACAGGCGAGCAAAGCAAGAATCAAGCATCAAAACCAAGTTCCAGTTTAGCACCCAAATAACAGAAAGGTTGATCGCATATGGAAGAACAAATGCCCCTTGTTCTTTCTTTCTCCCCTGCCCAGGAACTCAGAATTCTGAACCAAGGGTAAAGTGACATTATTGAAATTTTTTATTTCTTTATACATTTTGGGGTATTCTAAATTTTTCTAGAATTACCACATATTAATTTGTACTAATTTATATGTAGTATCTTTATCAATATAGAAAGAACACATCTCGATTTTAGAAATTATTCTACATTAATAAAGCATTCCTCTATTCTTCCACTGGATGGCAGCATAAGCACATGAAATAAATAGCAAAAATGGCTTTAGAGTAGTTGGCTTGAAATTGGAATTATTTTACTTTCATGAAGCATTTTTCTTTTTTCCCACAAGATGGCAGCATAAGCACAACAAATAAATAGCAAAAATGGTTTCGAGGTATTTGGTTTGAAATAGAACTCGCCTGTTAATAAGTTCAGTGATTTTTAAATTTTTTTATTTATTGTTTGATTGATTGTAGAGAGAGACAGGAAGGTAGAGATCTACAGAAGTGAGAAAGAGTGAGAGCTGAAGAGAGAAGCAACGATTCTTGTTCCACTTACTTATGCATTCACTGGTTGATTCTTGTATGTGCCCTGACTGAGGATCAAATCCACAACCTTGGTGCATCAGGACGATGCTCTAATTTAGTGAGCGACCTGACCAGGGTGATATGTAATAAATTTATAAATGCATGTACCCACTGAGCAAGATCCTGTTTAGAATTTATACTTTAAATATAGTTATGTAATTTTACATATATAGTATATAAGGTGTTCATAGAAAAATTTTTTCATCATAGCAAATAACAAAACCAAACCAAACACAAGAGCAAGAACTTGAAGTAACCAGTCTCTGAAGAGGGTCAAATTAGTATTTTCTCTAAAAGAGTCTTGATGATATGGGAGCAAAGCAAGAATCAAGTATCAAGATGAAGTTCAAGTTTAGCACACAAGTAATAGAAAATCTGACTTTATACAGAAGAACAACTGTACCTTGATTTTTCTATCTCCCTTGTCCAGGAACTCAGAATGCTGAACCAATGGCAAAGTGAGATTATCACTGATTTTTTAATTCTTTATACTTTTCTGGGTACTGTAAATTTTCTACTATGAGCATGTATTAATTATTATTAAGTTATATGTGATATCTATCAATTTAGAAAGAACACATCTGGATTTTATAAATTATTCTACTTTCAAAAAGCATTCCTCTATTTTTCCACTGGATGGCAGCATAAGCACATGAAATAAATAGCAAAAATGATTTCAGGGTACAGTCTGAAGTTGAAATCTACATTCATAGAGCATTTCTCTATTTTTCCACTGGATGGCAGCACAAGAACATTAAATACATAGCAAAAAATGATTTTCAGATATTTCTGAAATTGAATCTGCCTATTTTATGGATATTTCAGTAATTTTGACTTTTTTTGCAGAAAGATTATTCATGAAATTGTTTATTTTTCTAATAAAATGATTTTATATTCATTGTAAAAATTGATATATAAGAGAAAGCATGACACCTCTAGTCACATTACTCAGATGTAGGGAAGGTTGACAATCTGGTATTTATCTTCATGTTAAGAGGAAGCTGCACAGTTTTAAATACAATGTGCCCTGTATGCAATTGTTTTCCAACTTACCCTTTCTCATCAAATGTGTCTTAAGTACATCCCTGCTTCTCTAAATTATTAGATATGGTAATTTTTAAAGTTTGCCTGGCGTTCCAGCCTGTGGACACATTGTGACTTGTTTAACTGGTTTAAATTGGCCAGTTAGGCTTTAAACTGCCCTTAAAGAATAAAAGCTTTCTCATGAACACAATATGCATAGAAAAAATAATAGTCAGCCAAGTAATCAGTACTCATATTTGCTACATTTTAATTTTTACCATTTGCTTCACCTATTTTTAAGAAAGAAAAGCTTACAGGTAGAGTTGAAGTTGTCTCTATCCAATTAATTTCTATCCTTCCATCCTACAGTCACCTCTACTCTAAAGTTGGTTTTTCATTTTCTCATCCTTGATCTCAGGCTTTAACTCAAAAGTTTGTTCCTTAAACAATATAAGATTGTTTGAGTGTTTAAATTGTACACATAAATGTGCGTGCATATTCGTTATTCACTTAACATGATTTCAGGATTTACCCCTGTTAATATAGACCTAATTTTACCTGCTCTATTATCGTCTATAAATACAATTTATTAAAACCCCCCCCCCATCGGTGTGCATTTAGGTTGCTTGTAATTGGAACCACTGCTCTGTGATGGGGCAGGTGTGCGTGGTTGGTCTGGGAGCTGTGCCTGGAGAAGAACGAAGGGCTCAGTCTAGAGGGCGAGCCTCTTCCGTCCCGCCGCATACTGGTGAGGCGCCCCTCCAGACTACTCAAGCTTATAATCAGCCGGCCGTGAAAGGAGTTCCATTTCCTCACATCCTATGTGTGGTATGAGGCATGGCTTTCTTATAGCATCTTCAAAGTTAAGCATCTTGCTGGCTCATTAGCCAGCAAGTTTTGTCTTTTGAGCATTTCCAATCCGTAGCCTTTGCTTATTATCTACTTGGGTTGTTTGTCTTTTCTCACTGATTTGTACAATCGATTTTTTTTTACATAGTTCTGATTCAGACGGGGCCTCTAAAGGAAGCACGTGCTATGTGCAAACCCAGTAATTTAAGGTAAACTTAATAGAGGGACTATTTACAAAAGCACGGGCAGGTTCGAGGAAAGCAGCGAAGAGCAGTGCAGTACCCAAAGTGGGCAGCAGGTGGCAGAGCTCACCACCTCGGGCCTGAAGTGGTCCGGCAAGTGTTGGGCAACAATTCTCCCAGGGTTTCTGGGCGTTTCCGCCTGGTCCGGCTCTTCTGAGCAAAGGGCGCTGGGAAGCTTTGTTCAGAGATGACTGGATAGCCGCCAGCCTTGAGAGCTGGAGATAGTGGACATAATAAAGATAAAGAACGTAGCCCTTGGGGGGGACACTGCAGGATCCTAAAGCCTCCTCCTTCCCATCCGTGAGACCTTTGCTCACCTCCCGGGGAAACAGACCTGGAGAGCCCTCCCCTCGGCCCCTCGGGAGATTTGCCTGCATTCCGGATGGCGGCATCCGTCTGCAGGGGAGGACGGGCAGGCCAGCGGCAGCCCTGATAACAGCCCAATTTCCTAACCCGAGGGGCCTCCTCCCACCCGGGCAGGTGAACATGGGGCCTTTGTCACGTAGCCCTGTGGGAACTGTGGAGCTGGGTACCAACTCAACATAGCGCTGTTGCTGCTGCTTTCTGCTATAACAGCCTGTGTCTCTGATCAGGACGCTCTGGTGCCTGTCGTCAGGGTATGTCCCTGAAACTGGGCAGGCTGACTGGTCAAAAGGCAAAATCTCAGAGCCCTCCTAGTTTCTGACTTGACAGAAGTGAGCAGAGCCTGGGAAATGTAACTGAGTTAATAGGAGCTCAGTCTCCGCGGGGGACCCAGCCAGCTCTGTGCACAGTAAACACACACCGCCTGCCTTCTGGGCTCCCCCCCGGCGCTTCACCTGGGAACCAGAGGGGGCCAGAGCACCTGGCTCAGGTCACACAGGTCGGCCTCGCAGGAGCAAGCAGAACAAGTGGGACAGGTGGAGGTTGGACAGGAGCACAGGAAAGCCTTCGGGCACAGTGAATGGTCTGCTGCTTTGCAGACTTCCTCTCTCGCACTGTGCCTTGTCTTTCCTATGGAAAGATAGTCTGCTCGATACTGGCTCTTAGACATGCGTTCAGACTTGCTGTATGTACTTGTACCTGGTCCACATAGCTAAATGTTCCATGTGTATATTGACTAATTGTTGTATGCTGGCTTCTGAGCGTGTCCGCTAGCTCAGATAAACAGCAAGAATGATAGAGACTAATTGGAGCAGGGTGTGTGTGGGGTTGGTTAAAAAAAAAAAAAGAGTGGAGCTACAACACTCCACAGTAACAACATGCAGGAGTTCCAGCGTCTGCCATTGCAAGTGTCAAAAACCACGACTTTCTTGGGACAGGCAGTGGGGACACTAGATCCTTTTTCATTGGAAGCCCAGATGTGGTTGTCTCCAAGGTTGGTGGAATTGTCACCAGCTTCCTAGTGGCATGATTGACCTCGATGTGACCATTACTCTTCTCTGTTGTCCTCCGTATTTTAATCATGTGAGGAGCAAGACATTTGTAGCCATGCCCGGTACCTCATCCAACCTTGACAATGTCAAGGGAAAGAGGTAACTATTGTTGTTGGATGACTCTCCTAAAAAGAGAAGAAACTTCTCCCAGAAGCCCTCCTACCAGATTCCTGTCATGTCTTGGTGGCTAGAGTTGGGTCACAGTGGCTTTCCTGGAAACATCTACTGACAAAGCAGAAGATAACAAATTAGTCATACTGAGTTGATTCCTGAAGCAGGAGAAGGAGTTGGCTGTTCCTTCCAGAAACATGCCATGCAGTGGGACGGCGGGTGACCACCACCAGGAGCGTTTGGACTCTTTTAGGTAGAAAGGCAAGTGAGTAGATGCTGGGTAGACAAGCCAAAGCCTCCACTACAGGAGTGACCCAATTAAAGCTACCTCTCCAATCTCCACTGTAGAAAACAAACAATCCCATTGGGAAACAAAGCAAAAGACGTGAAGAGACATTTCGCTGAAGAGGATAAACAGATGGTAAACACATGAAAAGATGTGTAACATCATTAGCCATTTGGGGAATACAAATCCAGACTACAATGAGATATCATTACACAGCTATCAGAAAGGCTAAAAAAAAAAAAATAGTCACAACACCAACTGCTGAGTAGGATGGGAAGAAACCAGACCATTCATACATAAGTAGTCAAATGTAAAATGGTACAACCACTCCCTGTCTTGGTGGGTCCATGTGACACCTTTTATTCCTATGATGGTATCAAAACCCCAGCCCTTAATAACAAGGGTCTGTATTGGGATACGGTCCCCTTCAGACCCAGGAAAGTGCCGTTCCTCTCTAGCTAGTTTGTGTATTTCATATTTGTATTATATTTTATACAACATGTCTATGTATTTGCAGAAATATGAGGGGCATGGGATGCATTACTCAATCTGCCCAATTGCCAGAACTGAAAGTTGTAGTCTGTTTCCAATTATTTAATATTATAAATAATGCTATGATGAATATCCTTGCCCATTAATCTTTATGCACATCTCTGGTTATTTTCTTTGGAGAAAAGCCTAGAAATGGTCAGAGTATGAACATTTTTAAGGTGTTTGATATATATAACGTCCCATTGCCAACCCCAAAGAATGCCCCACTTTACATTCCCTGCGAATTCCTGTTTTCCTGCACCCACTCTGACATTTGGGAACTTCTAAAAAACTACGATTTAGTTAGATAAAAAATAAAGTGTGAAAACATTATTTTTTTTACATTTTAACTGGTTAGAAAAAAATCAGAGGAAGAATAAAATTGTGTGACATGTGAAAATGATATGAAATTCAGATTTCAGGGTCAACGAAGACAGTTTCATTGGCACAGACACACATCCATTCCTTTATATAGCGCCTATGGCTCTGTAGCTTTAAGCTACAGCGGCAGATGAGTCATTTCTACAGAGACTATGGCCTGAAACACCTAAAATATTTACAATCAGACCATTTGCAGAAAAGGTCTGTGAGCCTTTGGTCTAGATAAAATGAGCCCATACACAGGGACATTGTAATACAGTCAGACCATGGTACTAACCCCATTAGTGAGACCAAATGAACTACAACTACACACAACAACGTGAATGAATCTCACACACATAAAGTTGGAAAAAAGAACTCAAATATCAAAGAAAATGCATGTAGCAAGTATCCTGTTGATAGAACGTTTAAATACAAGCAAAAGTGACCTTCGCTGATAGAAGTTAGGAGAGTGGTAACCCTGTGAGGGACAGTTCAGCGACCAGAAGAGGCCATGAGAGGGCATCGCCAGTGCTGATCTGGGTGCGAGTTAGATGGGTGAGTTCACTTTGTGAAAATTCATTGCGGTCTACACCCACGACTTGTGCATCCACCTGTGGGTGAGTGGCACTTCAACACAAATTATAGAAAGAAAAGGAAGTGACGGGGGTGGGGGGCACCCTTTGGTCACATCTGGGAACATATAGTTCAATCGAAGCAGGCCAATATCTATTGATAGACTGATTGATTTTAAGAGAGAGAGAGAGAAAGAGACAGAGGAAGAACAATTTGTTGTTCCACGTATTGATGCATTCGTTGGTTTATTCCTGCATGTGCCCTGACTGAGGATCAAACCTGCAATGTTGGCCTGTCAGGGCGATGCGCTAACCAACTGAGGTGCCTGGCCAGGGCAAAGCAGGCCAACATTTCTTCTGCATTTTTTCACTTTCTGTTTCTCAGTTCTTCTCCTATATTTCAGCTTTCATTGCTTTCCTGTCCTCACTACCTCCTTCTGCTCCCGGGCTATGGGGAGGAACTCCTCGTAGAAAGTAGGTTGGTGTTATACAGGTCGATGCATTTGTGACAGGTATTTATTGCTGTGTAACAAATCACCTCCAAAATGAATGGCTTGAACAACAACGCTCTGTTGTTTGCCCATGATTCGGTGGGTCAGGCAGGGCTCAGCTAAGTGACGCCTCTGCCACAGTTGTGCCCTGGGCTGCCCAGCTGTCCAGGACGGGAGGCGCACGGAGCCTTAGCTTACAGAGCCCGGCTTCTCAGTGCCCCTTCCCACATGGCTGTCCTGGGCGGCCGTTAGCATGGCCGGTTCAGAGCGCTCAGGCTGCTGACGTGGTGGCTGACTTCCAAGAGCAAGAATGTGGAAGTGCCAGTTCTCTTAAGCGTGGGGAGAGAAGTCCTAGGACATCACTTCCACCATATTAGATTGGGCAAGTAAGTCACGAGGTGTGCTTGTTCAACATGAGGGCAAATAAACCCCCTTTCTCGATATGACTAAAAGAAATGCGTACGTGACCTTCTTGAATCTACCCAGAACTGTATCTGAGGTGATAGTAGCTGAGTTGGCTGGAACTTACCACACTTCCTAGGGTGCTAGGGCCTCAGCGGGTTACAGTACGTACCCCCTGCCCCTTCCACGTTATGGGAGACTTCTGTCGTCCCATTAACGTAACATGTTTATGTCCCAGCCGCCCAAGTGCCACTTGCATGAACTCAGTAACAAATACACACATAATTTAATCATTTGTGGAGACAGTTTATGGAATTAATTGAATTGGAACTTGTCAGCTTTTCGTTGAAAATAAATGCCAGGATGTACTCTGTTGAGCGTGAAACTCAAGCAACACAACATTACCATTACAGGGCTGCTGCCTGAGCTCCGGTCTGGACCGATGCTTCCTAAACTTTAATGTGCATGGGAATCACCTGGGGCTCTTGTTAAAAAGCACATTCTGATTCCGTAGGTGTGGAGTGAGGTCTGGTTGTGCTGCTCTGTGGGCCACAGAGTGTGACGCTCACCGCGGCAGGGCACAGTCAGACCACATTGTAATTCAATCAGTTGGAGTTCAGTACCTTCCAAAGCACACACTGGTGCAAACACCCCCTGGTTAAATTGGCTTAGAGTTAAGCTGGTCCTTTATAAGAAACATAAATCAGTCGGTTAGGGATGAAATAATGTATTCAGATGACAACCAATCACACACACATACACACACACACATCTATAAATGGATGAGAACATGACAAGGGCAGAAAATTAGATTCAGGTTCATGCACAAAACCAGAAAGGCAAGCACTTTAGGAGGAATGCAACTCGAATCATATCAGACCTTATCAGCTCTTAGCAGGCTCTGGAGGGCTGAGCAAGGTTTCTGAGTTTGGGTGGAATGTATTTGATAAACAATATTGGTATTTGATCATATTATTGACACAGGGTTGCAAAGATGGACTTGTGATTTTTTTAATGTAAGTGCCGTAATTTGGACACTGCACAGCCCTTCAGAAGTGGTGATTACAGCTCTCAGAAGTAGTGTGTATGTATGCACAGAAGACTTATTTAGTTTACAAATTTCATAGTCAACTTATTCAAGTTACCAACTCAGATGCCTCATTTTTCTTTAACCTTTTAAGTTCAGCCTGAAAACTTCATTATTCTTTGTTTTAAAGTTCATTTTTAAGTCTAGGACATAATAGCAATGACTTTTAAGGGGCCTTTGGAAAATACTTGATTCCACTTGCAAACTTAGTTAATTCAACGCTTCCATGAATTTCAAAGTACATTTAAAACTCTTAGTGTACTGCACTCAGTTTTCTTTTTAATCGCTTCAATTGTCTCAATTAACAAATACCCTCCCCCATACTCGAATAACTTTTAAATCCAATGAATTAACCTCACAAATACAGTGAAACTTAAGTTCTCTTAAAATGTGCCACTCTTGTTTATAAAACTCGTTTTCAACTACAATCACAAGTTTATACTAATTACCCAATTGTACCCTTTATAATGGTCTCCAAAGCTCAGAAATTCTTTGAAACTTTACAAAAGCAGAAAATGTCAAATATGCACACATTCCTTCTTCACTCAAATGTGAATCCTATCGTTTTGAGTCTCTAAAAGCTTCCTGGCACTCGGAGGAGCCCCCCCCCCCCCCATCACGATGACAGTCACCATCCTGTGACCGGCCGGCACACACGTCCTGGATTTGCGCTGGTCCCTGGGTAGATTGTTGTCAGTGACCGTAATGGGCCACTTGAAGCCTATTAATGATTGCTATAGCCACAATGCTCTACTTCCCAGGAGGTGGTCTCCAGACCCTGACCCTTAGTTTGAAGCCGTACCCATTATTGACTCTTCCGTGTACCCAGGGACAGTTGCAGGACGAGCAGCTTGACCCCTGGACTGGATTTTGCATTTACGTGTTCTCAAAATATGTGTTTTCCCCCTAGCTCTAAAGACCTTTGCACTCCAAGAATCCTAAGATACTCTTTTATCTGCTAATAAGACCTTCGGAATCCTTGGAATCTTTGTAGATGCTTTGATGAGATTGGGTTTGGATCTTAGGGCAAAATTGACTCAGAGGTGGTGGAGTTTGCTTCCTTAGACGCACTTCATACCTCAGTGTCTGTCTTTTGGTGACTTCAGCAGCAGCACGTACTCTTTCGGATATTTCAGATTATAGAGTCGTCCTTGCCCTCCCCCGTCCTTGCTCTCTGAGGTGGGGCTTTGGCAGATGCTTAGGTCATGATGGTGGGGCCTCAGGGATGGAATCCATGTTCTTTTACTTACTTATTGTTATATTTTTAAAAAATATGTTGATTGATTTTAGAGATACAGGAAGCGGGGCGGGGGAGAGAGAGAGAGGGTGAGAGAGAGAGGTACATGTGAGAGAGAAACATTGATTGGTTGCCTCCCATCTGTGCCCCGATCAGGGACTGAACCCACAACCTAGGTACGTGCCCTGACTGGGGATCAAACCCGCAGCCTTTTGGTGTACCGGATACAGCTCCGACCAACTGAGCCACACTGGCCAGGGCGGGATCAACGTTCTTTGAAAAGAGACCTGACAGTGCTCCCCTGCCCCTTCCACCCTGTAAGGACACAACCAGAAGCCTGTGACCCAGAAGAGGGTCCTCTACCAGCCCTGTCCACAGCCTGATCTCGGACTTCCAGCCTCCACACCTGTGAGAAATAAAGTTCTGTTGTTTATAAACCACCCTGTGTGTGGTATGCTGTGAAAGCAGCCCGCACGGACTAAGGCAGGGGCTCATATTTTCATTTTGTACCGCAAAACGTAGACCCCAAATTATGCAGCCAGTTCTGAGTGGGGACACCAGGAAAATCCAATCAGGCAAAACTCCAACGTTGCTTACAGTGTGGTTGGCTTGGGGCTGGCTCTTTGCCCATTTCTACTTCCGTGCCAGGTAAGTCTGGCTGAACTTCATGGAGACATGGCCTACAGCTGAGTGACAAACAGATCCAGGCTCTTAAGTGTGCTTTTGCAGAGCGAGCGTGAGCATTTGCTCGGTGACGCGACTAGGGCTTGGCACCTCTTAGCTGAAAAATAGGCCCCTATTGATTATGAGGTTGAGTAGCGAGAATGCTACCCAGATGGCTCTCTGAATCAATATTGTCAAATCGCTTTTCTTGGATGCCACACGCCCACCTTCTTCCGTGTCTGTAATGCAGGCTTCACAAACCAACGGGGCTGGGCGGGGCTTTCCTACGAGCTCCCCCACGGGGCTGCTGGTACACGAACCACTCTGTGAGCAGAACGAGTCCGAGAAACACAGCAGCTGGTGATGGAGTCGGGGGGTGTGATGGGTCCTTCCTGTGTCAACCTGACGCAGCCACGGAGGGCAGAGACCTTGGGTCAAGTGTGCTTCTGGATAGGCCGAACCTTTGAGTCTGTAGCCTCAGGACAGCAGAGGCGGGCGGGCCTCACCTGATCGATGGAAGGCCCCATCAAAACAGAGATTCCCTCTCCCATGGGTGAGGGGGAGCTGCTCCTGCCTGCCTGATCGAGCTGGGCCATCAGTGTTTTCTGCCTTTGGACTGGAACTGAAACATCAGTTCTTGCTGCTGGCCTTGGACTGGAACTATGCCATCGGCTGTCCTGGGTTTCCAGTTTGCTGACTGCAGATCTTGGGACTTGTCGGCCTCCAGAATCATGTGGGCAAATGCCTTATAATGAATCTCGACACATATATACACCCTATTGCCTCTGTTTCTCTGGGGAACCCTGACCACTACGGAGGTCAGATGGGGTAGCTGAGCTTCAGTAGATGCCAGGAGAACCCCTCCTTCCAGTCATGACAACTAAAAATGTCTCCAGACACTGCCAAATGTTCCCCGGGGGCCGCAGTCGCCCCAGTTGACAACCACTGATATATAACCACCATCTCGGGTTGTTGCTCTAGGATCTAGTGAGGTTACATGTGTTCCAAAACTGTTCCATTCATGCTACAAAAGAGACTAATTTATAACGCTAGTGTCATCAAATGAAAAAAAAATTGTTAATGACCCAGAGACTGCTCATTTCTGTGTTGGCTAAATCCTCCTGCTTGTTTCCGTAAGCCTGAGACTTCCAAGCTGCTCTGCTTGGCTCAGAAAGCAGAGGTCTGCAGTTTAAGAATCTGTTTTTCCAAATACACAGGGGACCAGAGTCATAATCCTAAACAGGAGAGAATGCAGCCAGGAGGAAGCATTTTGTAGTATGCTGGCTCACGGCAGCTGCGTCTTCCTGAAATGATGCTTTGCCTGGAATCCATTTCCAATGGGCTCGTTAGCATTTTGTTGAACATAACCCACGGGCTGTGAAGGAAGAAGAAGTAAAAACGTAGCTTCGGAAGCGGAGACCTGGACATGGAAGTGGGTGACTAGGAGCGTTCTAAGTTCGGGATTGAAGCTGGTCTAGCATTTTTTTAAATCTGGATTTTAATCACCCAGGTACAAACGGAGACCGCCTACAATATGACGGCCATGGACCGATTCCAAGGACATTGCTCGGCTCTGAGAAGCCGACACAGGGCAGGATAGAGCACTAAAATGGACTAAACACAGGCTGCCTGGCTTAGCCACACAGCTGACTCTTCCGGAATACCCTGCATCTCTTTGCAGCGGAAGATCAGCAAAGGAGAAAAAGCCTTGATCTCCAGACGGCGGGATGCATCAACACAAATCAAGGAAGTCCCATTTGAGAAAAGTGCTCCCGGTCTCCCTGTCCACACACCAAATCTAAACAACGGCTTTTCCGATCACAAGTCAAATAGGTGTCTAAAGTTAAAGAGATAAAGGCGTGAAATAAAGGATTCAGGAATAACCCCACCCCTTCCCCATTCCAATTCCTGAGCCTGGGGAGAGGTGTGGACTTAGGGACCTTGGCGTTTCTCTCTTCCTTTGCAGTCCCTAAACCAGCAAGACAGGAATTAGCAAGAATTACATCTAATCTCCTCCCAAGTGTGTGGATTTGCATTATTTAAATATATGGGAAGCGCCCATAACCGAGTAATTATTACAGCATTTGAAGAATGCCAAACAATGAGCCATTTCTTCTTCAGACCCAATCTGGCCCATTTCCGTTTTCCTCTTAGCACATTGTACAGAATTACCCAATGTGTCACTTCCTAGAACACTTGATTGTTTACACAAGTAAGCAAGACTTCTTTGGCAGTATTTATTTCTCATTTTAGACACGATGATTGCTGCCTTCACGGTGCTCTCCTTTCTAGAAGCCTCTCAAGTATTGCATGTGTATAGATGCACTTTCGTACCTTCCTTTTAAAAACAAAGGTTACCCTTTGGGAAGAGGGGTAGGGAGAAAAGGCTGAATCCAATTGAGAGTAGGAAAATCTTCAAATTCTGTGCTTGCTTGTCTGGCATGCAAGGAGTGTGCTGGATTTACTCCTTAACAAGCATTTTTAAAGAAAATATTCTGCAAGGGGATTTCCCAGAGGGTCTGTGAGGAGGACAAGTATTTGCATCTCGATTACCCAGAGCCCAAGTGGATTTTTCCTGAGCCATTTTTCCATCAGAAATCTTGGTGGGAGGAGAGGTCACTACAATGTTTGTGCTTTTGTCGTTGGCGAGGCTGAGGTTTTCATATGGAGGCAATAAAGAATGCATAATTGTGCATTCAGCTAAGACTAAAGATTCCTTCCCCTAGCAGTGTGTTGTGTGTGCATGTGTTTTTTGTCCAACACGGAAAGCCCCACTTGACTCTTAAGAAAGACGGGCCTTATTCTCCCTAACAATTAACACACGCACACACGATTTCTCAACTTACGGCAAAGCTGGGGAGGTAAGAGGCCCCTTACCCCTCCCATCTTCTCTTCCATCCCAAACCCCCACACAAGCCCCCACACAGGACAATCAGCAGCTGCCTGGACAAACATTGCAAGCCTGAAGGGCTACTGCTCCAACAGGCAGGCCTTGGTCACACCGAGTTCTGGACTCTTCCAAGTTGGCTTATTTTAGGAAAAAAATGCAGTGGGCCTCCTTCACTTAGGTATCTGAGTCAGAGAGGTCCAGAGGCCAAGGATAAAGCATCTTCAGTGACGTCTACAATCTGTCGTCTCTGGCAGGCAAGTGCCATTAGGGATACCTGTAGATGTTGTCATGACGATCAAACGATTCATATTTGCTAAGTGCTTGGGAGAGAGCCAGCGAAGCAGACTCTCTGACGTCAGGCCTCCTCAAAGCAGTGCGTGAGCTGGGGGTTCTCGTGCGAGTGAGTGATTGAGTGAGTGATGGTGGATGCTGGCTGATGCGGGCATGGAGGTAGGCGAGGGCGGGGAGGAGCTAGCAAAGCCACCATGGCCCTTGGCAGCTCTGGAATGTAGGTGCACTAACGTTTGTCCCACCAGGACAAGGGAGTTGGGCTGTCACAGTGCAGAATGGGTCCCTGGAGGGTGGGTGACACCATCTCAGACGTCTGTCAGCCAGGGGTAGTCCTCTGTAAGGGTGCAGCCCCAGCCAAGGAGATCTGGGTGGGGAGCTGTGTCTGCTACGCAAATTGACAAGCATTTGATGACAGCAGCTCTATGTGCCGAGGAATAAGGGCTCAGAACTCAGGAATCTGAAGACCTGAGCCTCAGTTTTCCCATCCAAGATGTCTTCCTTTTGGTCTCACAAGGCCCCCTGAGTCCCCAATTTGAGGTTGGCACCCTGGCTTCATCTGTAGACAAGTCAAAGTCACGAGCGCCTATTTCTTTGTCTGGTCCCAGACGTGGGCAGTGGGGAGTGCACAGACTCTGCCCTTTGTCTGTAGCACCTCAACACCAGCACAATGCCTGCACACAGTAGGTCAGCAGCACGTCCTGGCTGGCAGTCTGAACGACTACATCACACCTGCCACTCTCAGTGAAAGGCCTCAGCTCCTAATGGATGGAGCTTCAGGGGATGTGGAGGGCAGGGGGGAGAGAGAGAGAGAGAGAGAGAGAGAGAGAGAGAGAGAGAGAGAGAGAGAGACAGACATTGCTTTGTTTTTCCACTTTTTAATGCATTTATTAGTTGATTCTTATAGATGCCCTGTGCGGGGATTGAACCCACAACCTTGGTGTATCGAGGACAATACTCTAATCAACTGAGCTACCCGGCCAGGACCCCTTCCTCTTTATTGAGGCTTCTCGGCTTGCCTTTCCTTCCTGGAGCTGGGAGTTGCTGCTGTGCCGGGGTGTCCTCCCTCTCTTCCCACCTCCCTCTGTAGAGGCTGGCTGCATTCCAATATGCTCCAGCCCCATTCAGGGTAATTTCCAGTGAGAGCTCCCAGATTTGTGACATTTTGAGATGACATGATGCCTGGGAGGGCCATGTCAGGTAGTAAGGTGTCTGCAGGGGGTCAGAAGGAGAGGAGAAGAGGAGGCAGCGGCAGCCCTCTCAGCCATAAATCATGCCAATCGGCAGGGAAGATGTCAGAGCACTCCCTGGAACTACACAATCGCCAAGTATTTGGTTTTTTGATACTCTCCCCACTTTCCCTTGGACATTTCATAACCGTCCAGGTTTCACTAAAAGGACTCCAGTGATGGAATTTCCGGCATATAACAGGCCGGGGGGGGGGGGGTGTGCAGATACTTGGGCAGCAAGGGAGTTTCTGTGTTGAGGTGGGAGGAGGGGGGGAGGAAAGGCCTTCCTTGGATATGTCCCAATGAGCAGTTTCCATGCCTTCACATTCTTCTTTTTAAAAACAACTTTCCCCTTCTAAAAGTAATATTACTATTTTACAAACAATTTGGAAGGTAAATAATTAAAAAAAATCATCCCTCTGAAGGAATGCAAATGACTGTGAGCATTTTGGACAACTTCCCTCTGGTCTCTTTCCTTAGGTATCTCCGTTCGGATCCCCGTTGGAGTTTTTACTAGATAGTTTTGTGTCACTGTAACAGTTTTACAACCGCCGTGATAGTTTCCTGCACTTCCTGACATTAAGTCCTGCGGCCAGGGATCTGGAGCACTAAGTAGCTGGGGGTTTGGAGCAAGAGAGAACCCTAACTTTGGACTTCAGTTTCCCAGCCTTGAGACGTGAGTGAAACATAAATTATCACTGAGGTTTCGTGTTTTAGGAGTCGTCCTGGCTTCCTCCCCAGCAGGGGCCTACTTGGGTCTCTGCTCCAACTGTGGGATCCTCCAGGCTGGAAGATGGGAATGCTTAGGGCAGGTCAGGGGGCCTAGGCCCACAGTGGGGATTCGGGATAAGCCCTTTTGGGGCTCTCCAAGGGACACCAAGTGGCCACCTGCCCAGCTGACCACTTCCAGGTGGTCCTCCCTGCCACACCCAAGAGGATGGGCCTCCGGTTCCTCCTCTAGCTACGACCTCCCTCGGTCTGCCCTCGGGGGCTTTACCACGTTCGTGAGACCACCTTGGGTATTCGGGAGACCCAGGGCACAGCTCCCCAGCGCGATAGGGCAGAGGGGAGGACCCCAGGCTTCGGGCAGTGGGTGAAGTGAGGTGACCGCCCTCTCCCCCGGGAATTGTTTGGGCCCCAGGAGTCGGCCCCAGGCAGGCCGCGCCTGCAGCCCGGGTGGGACGCCGTCCTCCCGGCCCCCCTTCCTCTCCGCGGTGGCCCGGGGGCGGACGGACGCGGTGGCGCCCATCCTGGCCCCCGTGCGGTTTCCCGGCGAGGCCCGAGGAGGTGGTGGAGCGGGAGGGGAGAGGGAGGAGCGCGCGGGGCGCTGGTGGGGAGGAGTAGCAGCGGGCGGGGGGAGAAGGAACAGCGGGCCTGGGCGGAGGAGGAGAAGCGGCGCACGGGGTGGGGGCTGGGGGTAGAGGAGCGGAGAGCGGAGGAGCCCCGGGGGAGACTGGAGGCGGAGCAGCTGTGGGAGATGGAAGGCGTCGCAGCGGGCCTGGGACCGAAGCAGAAGGGGGAGGGGCCGGGGGCGGGCCGGGGGCGGGGCCTGTGAGCGCCCCCCGCCCCTCGCCGCCGGGCAGCGCCGAGGAACGAAGATGGCCGGGCGCGCCGCGGGAACTGAGGAGTCGCCGGCAGCAGCGGCAGCGGCAGCTTCAGGGTTGTGACTCCACGCGCGGCAGCGACTCGAACGACCGGAGCAGAGCGGGCCGCCTGCGGAGACCCCGACGCTCCGCACCAGCGGGCGGCGGGCAGGCGCCGGTGCACGGGCGCCGGGCGGAGGATGCACCGGGCGCGGCGGGCGGCTCCCCGCAGCCGCCCCCGCGCCTCGGGCGCCGGGCCTTAGTGCTGGCTGAGGAGGCGGCGCGCGCGGGGCGGCCGGGCGGCGGCGGGGCCCGCGCCGTCATGCCGTGGTTGAGCGGCGGCCGCCGGCGGCGGCGGGGACAGACGCGCGAGGCCCCGCGAGAGCCGCCGCCGTCCGCGCAGCCCCCGCGGGAGCCGCCGCAGCCCGCGACCCCCGCTGTGGTCCCCGCGCCCCCCGCGTCCTCCGTGGCACCGCTGCGGGCCCGGGAGAGCGCCGAGCTGCCGCTGCCCGCCGGCTGGGAGGAGGCGCGCGACTACGACGGCCGCGTCTTTTACATCGACCACAACACGCGCCAGACGTCGTGGATCGACCCCCGAGACCGGTAAGGGCGCCGGCGGGGGCTGCGGGCCCGGGCCACGATCCGGACGCCCCATTCCTTGGGCTCCGGCAGAGGCTCGAGGACACAGGGAGGTCTCCGGATCTGGGCGACGAGCAGGGCGCCCACACGCCCCCATCTCCGGGGCTCTGGTCGAGGATCGAGGCGCCTCCTCTCCCGGCTTCGAGCTCCGGAGCGCGGAGCCCCAGCCTCCTCCCGGTCCCCGCCGCGGCGGACACACTGACTGGGTTCCCTCACGTCACCCGCTGACCGGCGCCTGGGAGCTGGGCGCCTGGAATTTCCTCTCCCGGGGCTGACGGATGGCCCTCTTTTCCTTTTTCCGCCGCGGCCTCGCCCATCCCTGCCGGGCCTCTGCGGCCCACCACCCCCGGCTGTGGCCCCGCAGGCACCCCGGCCCCGCGATGGCCAGATGAGCTGTCACCTTGGAGCACAAACGTGCGCCCTAGCTTGGTGGCGTGGGCTCCTTGTCTGGCGGGCTCAGCCTGGTTTCCATCCAAAGACTGCTGCCGGTCGGGACACCTCCGGGGTTCCCAGTTCTGTGGGAGTTGGGAGAGCCTCTTCCCAAACCGTGATGGTTAGTTACTCTGTAGCGCCTTAAACATCGAGTTAAAATCCTGATTGAAACAGCCTTGTGTATTGTGGCCAGAATGGATTATGATTAGACCCAGATGCTTTTGGAAAAATCGAAAAACAAGAGTTGGATTTTAGGTTTCCTCTTTGTGCAAGATATGAATAGGGCACTAGGCTGTCTTCTTATTTATGTATATAAACCCTATGGAGTCAAAAACGGATTCTTGCCTTTAATGAAGTCCGTGTAATGATGATGCTTTTCTTAACCCCTTTCAATAGTTCAGCTCCTTTTGGAGAGGCGCATTTTTCGTGGGACTGGGAATTCTGTTGAACCCGAGTGTTTCCAGTGGTTATCTGATATCTTGTCCTGTTTGGAGCAACTTCTGTCCATTGCCTGAGTGCCAGAAAGGAAATATACTCCAGGTTTCCCAGTGATTTTAAGACTTGAAAAGGCCAAGTGTGGTGACATTGCGCCTGCTTCCTCCTACCTGCACAGGAAAGGCAGCGCTGCACGGCACTAGCGTTTGAAAATAAACGTTGGAGGAGGGAAGCTGCTGAATTATTGTTTGAATATTTCTCTAGGTTCAGATAGGGAAAAAGAAAACAAAGCAAAACAAAGCAAAAGGACTGTGGTTCCCTAACATTCTCTCTGAACTTTGCAAACTCTGAACTCAGAAACTTAGATAATGCTGGCACGCTTTTATGGGTTAAAAGGATGCTTAGTTATTTTGAAAATCAGGTGAGATCATATTGTAATTTTAACCAAAGGCCAGAGCCACAGCTGTTTGATCAAGCCTTGGATGGTTCTGGAATTGCTAGAACTGCTTGGAATGTGGTGCCCTTTTATGCTCTATGTGTGTTAAAAACCCAAACAACTGGAAAATGAACCAATTAAAAATACCGTTTTGCTTAGAAAAGGCTAAGGCTCATTTTATGAGGGTAATATAAAACAGTTGTGGTTACACTGGAGTGGGGATTCATGACGAAAAGTGTAAATGTAAGAATTTCCCTTTTTATGGTGTGACCCAGGACCCGGGGAAGCAGATCCTACACAAGTCAGCTTGTAGAACCCTCCTTTCCGCGCATTTCATGCACGTTTCCTGTGTCTCTCCTTCCAGAAGTTTGTTACCCAATGACATTCTCCCCGTTTGCAGACATCGCTTATGTTAGAGATTTTTAAAAAGTCTTGTTTCTAGTGCTCGCCTCGGCAGCACATATACTAAAAAGTCTTGTTTCTAATGCTAAAAAGTGTCGTTTGAGTGAACAAAAGTGGATATTTTACATTTTTTGTAAAGTAAAAACATGTGTATACTTTTATGAGACATTGTTTTTATAGTGAGTGAAAATTCAGCAGGGGGACAGCTTGCACTTCAGCTCCCATAATACCTTGCCCGAAATATGTATGGAATGTTCGGCAAGCCACAAACATTTAAGGGGAGTCTCTGAAGGGTGTAAATGGTGTAATAGTCATTCTTCTTCTTCTTTCAAAACAGAACCCTGCCGATTTTTATAGGTGACCGGGTATCCTTTAAAGTTGGAATTGTTTTATTATATGGAAAAAACTGTGTTGGAGCATATTTTCTCCATGTGCATCTGACAGTTAAAGCCCCTTTTGAGTCGCCTTTGATTCACACGATCAGAAAACAGTGCTCAAGAAATGAGGACTTTCCCCCAAACTGCTTCCAAAGACAGAACTGACAGGAGAAAGGCAAATAAATAGAGTTTTAAAGAAAATGAAGAATGAAATTGAAATTATGGAGGAATTTCAATGTAGTAGGTTAGGGGCAAATTATTGCTGACTTAAAACACTTCATATATAATTTAGCATGAACTGTAATAGCATAAAATATACCGCTGTAAGCAAAGTATCTGAGGGCCAAGGGTGGTAAACAATCTCTTCTAGAGTTTTCTATTCATTCCATTCATTGTTGTGTTTCTCAGCATTTGATATTGCCAGCTCAGGGCGTGTTGGTGAATTATTGTAGCTGTACTTTCTTTTTCAAGTCACAACAAAGAGGTTGCAAGCCTAAGGAAACATCTTTACAGATGTGGCTGTAAACATCCCACTATTTTCAAAACAGAATTCTTTTAGTTTCATGATCAGCCCACTTTAGGTTTAAATTTACTATCTCTGCAGATCAGTACTGTGAGTATAATTTTCATAGTTTTTGGAATTGTACCCAAAAACTTCTTAAAAAACAGAGTTAATTCACCATTTCTGTGGCTGGTAGTTTCTGTGGGTGAGTCTTAATGGGGTTTACATGAGTGGCACATATGTATTCTACACATATTAACTCCAAGTTCAATGTCCACTTTATAAAAAGGTATTTACCATTTAGGTGGAAAATATGGGAAGAATATTTTTGCTTCCTTTGGAAAAATTCAGTGCCTTCGATGGTTGTGTAGACATACGTGTGCTTCCGGTGGGGTTGTGTCGATGTTATCCTATAGATGGACTGGGTGGTTGAAACTTTGTTCTATTTGCCTTAGCTCATTTATTTTTATTTTTTATTATTTATATATATTGTAATCCTCACCCAAGGATATGTTTATTGACTATTTTTTTTTCTAGAGAGAGAGGAAGGAGGAGGCAGGGAGGGGGAGAGAGAGAGTTAAAGAGAGAGTGTGAGAGAGAGGAGAGAGAGAGATCTGTGTGAAAAACATCTATCAGTTGTATATACCCCTACTGGGGATCGAACTGGCAACCTAGGTATGTGCCCGGCCTGTAAATCAAACCTGCAGCCTTTTGGTGTATGGTACAACGTTCCAACCAACTGAGCCGCCCGGCCAGGCTCCCTAGCTCCGTGTTTATTGCACACTACTGGAAATGCCAACCGCGAGCAGCTGAGGAATGGGGACCATATCACATTTGAGATCAAAGCAGGCGGCCACGATCGATGATGGTGGAAGGCCCAGAGGGTACCACGGCAGAAGCTTCTAGGGGCCCATTTGTTCACGTGATGGATTTGCCCTGCGCCACGTAAAGGGATTCTGGGATATTAAAAGTCCTTTGGACAGGTTATTGCTTTAAGGAGAAAACAATCCTTCGTTCAGGGATTTGTCAGGTTGGAGCCCCACCGATCAGAGCCAGATGACATCATTGATTGCTCCCTTCTTGGAACCCTTATTCAGTATTAATTAATAGGACATTTACTATATTTACCACGCAGAGTTTATTTTGGGATTATATAAACGTCCTGATAAACTAGTAATGATTTCTTAATTTTTCACTTACAGGTAGTGTTTGTATGAACGTGGAAGAGTGTCTTGATTTTAGGAACATGGGGGTGGGATCCTGGAAGAACGTTCTTCCATTTAGAGGAGCAACAATCACTTCTTGGTCTGTTCTTGGTCTAATATCTTTCTTTTTCTTTCCTTCCTTTTCTTTTTTAAGTGAATGGAAAAGTCATTCATTTCCAAAAATAGCTCCCGGATGTTTGGAAATCTCTAAGTTTCCTTTTCTTCCCTTTCACTCTGATTTTGAAAGTGGAAATAATGTGCTTCACCTTCTCTGGTAGGTTCTACTTCAGGAGCCCTTGGGTCAAGTGACATGTTAAAGGTCACCTGGTGAGCCTGGCAAGCTGCTTCTAGCCCAGGTCCTTTTGCTAATGTTGGCTGCCTTTCCAATAAATTGAAATAAAGTTAATCTGATGGGATAAAAGCAGAGTTAGAGTCTACTGAGTTGAGCTATCCCCCTTAAAACCCAGTAAAATGAAGAACTATTTCCAGAGATTCTTGGCCTCCCGTGTGCTGGGATGGTAGATGGAGATGTTTGTCTGGGAAATGAGACAGACATAGAAAATGAAGACAATGCTAGTTACCAGGTGCTATTATCAGCTGGCGATGGCTTCTGGGAAAAAGAGGGAGGGCTCATTTGAGCTGGGGAGGGGTCTTTATTCTCATCCATCCTCCCCTGGATTAAGGCTTTCTCGTGCTTTCTCCGCGTTGGAGAAGAAAAGTGGGAACGTGAGAAAAGTACTGGAGATGAGGAAGTGCTGGCTGTGTTCAGAGTAAATGAGGGGATCAGAGAGTTTGACCCACAGCCCTTATAAGGGAGTGAAGAGTCGGGCAAGACCACACATAACTTGGAATCCTACAGCGTTGGGGTTGGAAGAGCTAGGGCTGTCCTTGTTCAAACTCGTCATTTCTCACTTGAGGGCTACAGTCAAGGGGTGCGTCCTTCCGGAAGTTGGAAGGACAGGGACTTGAGCTGTGCCTTCTAACCAGGAACTTCCACTGTGCCACCCAACTGTCCAGCCCCTACTCCCTCCCTCCCGCCCTCCGTCCCCTCACTGTCGCACAGCCTCTCAGTCGCAGGCACTCTTCCAGGGTTCAGGACTCCATGTGTGCACCAGCGGACAGTCCCCTACCTCCGTGGGGCTTACAGTGCGCTGGTGTCTTTCTCCCTAAGGCCTCACCATGCTGCTGCTGCCTCCCAGTTTCTCCCACTGGAATCCCTTGGGTCTGTGGTTATGGTGGACATAGGTGGAGTGCTCACCATGTGTCAGGCGCTCTAGGCATCTGCATGGATGCTTTTACCGAAAGCCCACAATGCCTGCACAAGTGTAGGTGGACGGATGATGAAACTAGGCCAAGGGAGGGTGACTTAGTGACCTTGCTTCCCATAGCCAGTGAGGGGCAGCGTCTGTCCAACGCCAGAGTTCAGCCCTCACTTGGCTAGAGAGATCTGTGCTCCTTGCATGGTGTAATACCCACCGATTATTTTTATCTTGCATTCAGTGTTTGCTATTTAACCCCTCCTCTGGTAGGTAGAATGACGCCCCCCCCCCCAAAGATGTCCATGCCCTAGTCTCTGCAAACTGTTAATAAGTTACCTTCCATGGCAAGTAACATTTGTAGGTGGAATGAAGTTACGAATGTTGAGATGAGGTGATTATCCTGGATTACCTGATGGGCCCAGTGTAATCACAAGGGTCTTTACAGGGGGAAAGCGGAGGGTCAGAGTCAGAAGAGGAAATGTGACGGCAGCAGCAGATGTTGGGAGTCACGTGGCCGTGCAGGCAGCGTCTAGCAGCTGGAAGAGGCAAAGACGTAGATTTTTCCTTAGAGCCTGGAGATGGAACACAGCCCTGCTGAGCCTTCGATGTAGCCGAGTAAAACTGATTTTGGACTTTGGATCTCCAGGGCTGTGAGAGAACACACTGATGCTGTTTTAGGCCACTCGGTTTGTGGCAGTTTGTTACAGCAGCAATGAGAAACTAATGCGCCCCATGCGATGGTTTTCAAGTGAGCGTGGGAGCATTTGGTCAGCTTGGTGTCTTTGATAACAACCACAGTAGCTGATGTTTACTGTGTGCTTAGCAGGTATCATACTAAGCGTTTATATCCATTTCTCCCTGGTGCCTGACAGCACCCCTAGGGGTCCTCATTTCTTGTGGATTGAGCCTGGAGTCTTGCTCACATTAGGCACCAAGTGAGATCTGATGAGCTAGCCGAACGTGGGATGGTGGGCGGGGTGGATTTCCTAGAGAAGAGGCCAGTTGGAAACCATCAGCGGTTTTCACAGATGGTGATGGGCCTGAGCTAGAGAGATCCGGGGCACTAGGCCTAGAAAAGGCGGGGATTATGTCAGAGGAATTGTGAAGGCAGCAAGAAGTGCCCAGGATTCAGCTGACGCTTGAATGAAGGCAGGTGGAATCAGAAGGGGGTCAAGGGGATCTTGCTGACACCTTAGGAGGAGCCGAGACTTACCAGGGGTCAGCCCGAAGGCCTTCTATTAACCCCACTCGTAAATCTTCACTGTTTTGGCTGCTGCGGTTGATTGTGTGCGTTTAGGGCCTTGGCTACATAGAGAAGTGTGTTGAGCTGCTCACCTTCCTGTCTTGTTCATGGGCAGTGCCCTAAAAGGTGGCCAGACTTGGGCAGGGGATCCTCTGGAGCGGAGTTCTCAGTCTCGACGCTGTTGGTGTTTGGGGCCGGGAATTCTTTGTTGCGGGGCTATTCTGTGTAGTGTAGGATGTTCAGCAGCATCCGTGGTCTCTATTCAAGTGTCTCCAGACGTTGCTAAGTGTCCACTTAGCGGGGGCAGTATGGCCTGGTTGTGAACCTCGAACTACTTCTGTCTACGTGGTTACAGCGATTCATGTTTAGGAGCTGAGTCTGTTTCAAGCAGATCGACAGGACCGTTACTGAGCTGTTACGTAAGAGAGGGGGAGACCACAGAGGCTTCTTGCGGTGTGTCCATGAGGAGTGGATGTTAAACGTGCTCATATGGAAACCCCTGGATTTACTACACCGCAACCAGTGGTAAAACCAGCATATGGAACTTTGGGGCTGTATTGTAGTGCAGGTGTATTCTTCAACTTTTAGAATATTCTCCATTGATAGGTAGTTCCTGAATGTCAAGTGTATACACACACACAGTGGAACAGAAGAAAACGAGTCCGCGGCCACTTCAGTGTCTGCAGCGACCCCGAGAGCCGGCCCGGCCTTCCGAGCGTGCGCGGGGCGGGGGCAACGGCAACGGTCTGCCTGAGATGCCCCGAGACATGCTGATTCTTTCTGCCCACGAAGGGGCCGTGTGAGGGCCGCCTCCGCCTCTGCTCAGAAGTCCTACGAGGACAGGGCAGGGGTGTCTTGAAAAGCAGCTGACAGAGCTGTGGGGTCGCCAGCCGTTTCCATCCGGAGGGGCCTTTTTATTTCGTTAAAGCTCAAGGGGCTGAGGGACAGAGGGAGGGAGGAAGGGAGCTGGCCAACTCCTAGGGGACAGGCCCTGCCGTCTCCTGGGTCGGTCAGGAGCCAGGCTGGAGATCTTCCGAGGGACCCTGGGCACCAGCCCCAGTGCCACCAGGAGACAGAGCACGGCCGACACGAAGACGTTGCCAGGCCGCGTGGCAGTTGGGCGGGACACAAGGTAGCCATTGCAGGAGATGGATTCTTTTTTGCCCTTGGGAGCTCCGTGTGTGGGAAGGAGCCCTGGATGTGTGGGTGGACTGGATTTGCCCTGAAAATTATCGCCATGTCTTCGAAACAATTGAGGTAGAATTCACGTATCATAAAATGCATGGTTTAAAAATATACAATGTAGTGGTTTTTAACATATTCCCAAGGTTGTGCAACCGTCGCCACTATCTACTTCCAGAACATTTTGAGCGTCCCCAAAAGGAGCCCTGTGCCCACGAGCAGCCACTCCTCATCTCCCCCAGCTCCTGGCAGCCACTAGTCTGTTCTCTGCCTCCGCAGCTTTGCCTGTTCTGGATTTTTCGTGTAAGTGGGGTCATGCAGCCTGCGGCCTCGTGTCTGGCTTATCCCAGTCAGCATAATGTTTTCGAGGTTTATCTGTGTCGCAGCACGGATCATGCTCCATTTCTTTTCCTTGCCAAGCACTGTTCCACTGTGTGGCTAGAACGCATTGGGAAGCCGCCCTGAGGTGCCCTCCCTGTTGAGGCGTTCCCTGCAGAATACAGGAAATAGCTATGTCTTGGATTCCGTTATGTCAACTCCCAACTGTTTTACTCACAGAAAAATGACCATTCACATGTTTACAATGTCAAAATATAAACATGACCTCGTGGACTCGGTGGAAAAAACGAGGTCTGGGCCGGCCGTGGTCAGCTGTCTGCTCCGTTCGCAGGCTGCTGGCTTCGGATCCTTGATAACCAGGCCTGGGTCTCCCCACCAGGGCAGTCGCAAGGCAGTCGACCTGGCCTGGGACCGTCAGGTATCCCGGCACCCTCTGCCCTCAGGGCCCAGGCAGCCCCATGTTTTAAGCTCTGCCGGGGATCACAGTGTGTAGCCAAGAGTCGCAAACATTTTGTGCCAGGGCTAGTGGAAAAGTGATATAGGATGTGCTGGTGTTTAATGGAATTGAAGTTGGAAATCTTAAAATGAGAGACTGTGAGATGCTTAATCGTTTCTCTGCAGATTGGGCAAAGGTGATTATTTACTTGTCAAGGAGAAGGTGCCCTTGTTCTGAGGACCAGCTGGACAGACCTGCCCTAGGGTCGTGGCTGTCACTTATCTGACTGGGCCTCCTTCTAACTTCTGGGAGCTTCGCTTTCTTCCCATATAAACTGGGGCCCATGTGGGCTGTGACGAAGGCCCAAGAGTGAGAGAGGCGGTGCGCAGAGCCTGCGTCCCCCGCACCGCAGCCCCGGCCGCAGGGCAGCTTGATTTTTAGAAGTGGCAGTTATGTCGGGACGGGTGGGCATGCTTGGACGGAGCCTGTGAGGGTTTGGAATGGGGGAGTCACGGGCCTCCCGGCCCAGGGCGACTGGCAGAGCTTGCTTGCAGGTCAGAGGCCAGGCCGGGGGCATGTCCCGCCGCTCTGCCGGGCTTCGAGCTCCAGGATGGGGCTCGGCACTCAGAGGCCAGCTCAGGGAGGATCTAGCCGCAGTGCTCACATTCACAGCCTCCCCTCCATGTTTCTTCTGTTTCAAAGTGTCCTTTGTGCACACTGGCCTACTTCTAACAGAAAATTAAAGTTTTTAAAGAAGGGGTGATGCTGTCCTAATAGTAGGCCCTTACAAAGCCTATTGTACTTATCCATGAAGTTGAGTGCACTGCGTGTGACTGATCAGCCAAGTGATGCAGCCAAAGCATCGTGATGAATTGGCATCATGGCGTCCAAAGAGCTGCTTTGAGTTTTCCTTTGCAACCAGCCATGCTCATCCTCTTGCTCTCAACCCTCGGTTGGCGCCGTACACCGATGCAAGATGTGCTTGGAACTGACTGTGGGTGCCCTCTAAAATGCTCAGGCCCGTAGGGACCTGGGGTATTGTTTCTGTCACACAGGGCTCCATCGAAGCGTTCTTGCCGTATGAGAATGACACCGTGCTTTGTGTCCTTCTGGCCCCTTCTCTACACCTCCTCCCAACTATACGTGCATAAACCCAGACTTCGGTTTTGAGATTTTACCTGAATGGGATTACACTATCAGTCCCTTTTCTGAGACTTGCCACTTTCACCGAACGATATGTGTAGGTGCTCTTTCCACCCTCAGCACACACAGAGCTACAGAATGGTGACTAGTTAACAATACTGTAGTGTATATTTGAAAGATACTAAGAAAGTAGATTTTATAAGCTCTCATCACAAGAAGAAAAATTTTTGTGTCTGTGTGTGGTGATGGATGCTAACTTATTGTGGTGATCATTTTGCAATGTGTACATCTATCAAATCGTGTTGTACACCTGACATGAAAATGGTGTTGTATGTCAATTATATGACAATTTTAAAAAAGAAAAAAGAATTCACAGATTTACCACCATCCTTTTTATTTTTATTTATTTAAAAAGTTTAAAAAATATATTTATTTTAAAGAGACAAGCGGGGGGGGGGGGGGGGGAGAGAGAGAGAGAGAGATGTGTGAGAGAGAAACATTGATCAGTTGCCTCCCATACATGCCCTGACCTGAGATGGAACCGGCCACCCAGGTGTGTGCCCTGACCGGGGATTGAACCCGCAACCTTTTGGTGTATGGGACAACACTCCCACCAACTGAGCCACACCGGCAAGGGCTACCACCATTCTTTTTTTAAAAAATGTATTTTTATTGAGGTAAAATTCACATAGCAAAATTACTCATTTTAAAGTGAACAATTCTGTGACATTCAGTACAATCACAGTGTTCTGCAGCCACCCCCTCTGTCTAGTTCCAAAACATTTTCTTCTCTCCGAAAGGAAGCCCTGTGCCCATTAGCAGTCACTCCCCATCCCTCCTCCCCACCCCAACAACCAGCAATCTGCTTTCTGTCTCTATGGATTTGCCCATTCTGGACATTTCATATCAGTGGACTCACACGATATATATGGTCTTTTTGTGTTGGGCTTCCTTTACTCAGCATCATGCTTTTGAGGTTCATCCACGCTGTAGGGATCTGGTTCTGTGCTTCTGCTTTTGGTTTAAAGCAGGGGACACACCATCTTGTGATCCTAACTGAGGGCAGCTGTGCGAACTTTGCCCCCAGAAGCAGCCGGCACCCTTTAAGAAAAATGAATTGAGCATCAAAGGAAAGAGATCGACTTCATTTAGTTTTTCATTTGTTACTTTGAAAAAAGAGAGAAGTGTAACATATTTCACGTTTCTTTCTAAAATTAGGGACAGGAAGCCAAAAAACTAATGTGTGCTAAGACATCAATGCTGCAATGGAGTCTAATGAATCATTAAGCTCACCTAGCCCTTTCCTCAAGGAGGAGAGAAGGCAGGCCCCAAACAAAAGACCTACAGAAAATAGCAACCCAACGATGGGACGAGTCAGCCCCGGAGTCAGGCTGGGACAGCCAGCTCCTACCAAGCCCCCCGCATTGCTCGCGGCACCATGAGAATGGCTGCGCTTATCGACAGTTGACAAACCAGTGTTTGAGCGGAAACTCTTTCCCAAATGTGATGGCTGACCCCAGGGGGCCTTGGGGACAGGGTTTTCCCATAGCAGCCCAGGGGCTGAATCCAGTCCCTCATGTTTATGCACAGCCTGCAGGATAGGAATGGGCTTTCTGTTTTTAAGTGGTTGAATAAGAATCCAAAGAAGTGGAGTAAGTACTTTGTGAATGTTATATGAAACTCCAGTTTCAGTGTTGGTAAATAAAGCTTTATTGGAGCACAGCCATGCTCACGTGGTTATTGTCTATGGCTGCTTTTGTACTGCAAGGGCAAAGTTGAGTCACTGAACAGAGACCCTGTGGCTACAAAGCTGAAAATATTTACTATCTGGCCTTTTAGAGAAAACAGTTGCTGACCCTCGATCTTAGGAAAATGCAGGATCTAATCAAGGTACCATTGGTCAGTGGGGGTGGTGGGCTGAGGGGCGCAGGATAAGAAGATCCCATAGGGAAGTCTAACCAACTAGGGAGAAGGGGCCCAGAATCATAAGAGCCAGCGGGCGCCAGTGGGCACCAGCGGGGGACCTGTTAGTTTGGGGACCCTCAGTAGAAACTTCTCCCCACCCCCCAAAGGATGTTGCATCTGTCATAAGACATCCAGGGGAAGTTAGATCACTTAAATAACAGGCAAATTAAGACTGCTTTATATAATAAGGCAGGAAAATAACCACTTTTAGAAAGACTTCCATTAAAAATAGTTGGTTCTGGAGATCTAATTGTGATTATTGGTAATGTATACTTGAAAGCTGCTAAGAGAGTACATCTTAAGTGTTCTCACTGGAAAAAGAAATGATGTGATGCCAGTGTTAGCTAGTTACAGTGGTAATCATATTGCAACAAATAAGTGTATCAAATCAACACATTGTATCCCTTAGACTTACACGGTGTTATTCATCAGTTGTATAATTGTATCTCAATAACGCCGAAAAAAACACACAGTTCAAAGCTATGGTTTAATTCTACAAAGAGTTTTAGTTGCTGGGAGAATCCAGGTGTAGGAGATTTTGGAACAGGAAATGTGTGGCGGCTCTAGTTCATCCTTGTTCTTTCAGCAGTTGAGCTGTGTACCTTAAGAATATGTCTTTAGAAAAGATTGCGATATGCTTTTGGAATGCCCATATAATGTCACAAACTTCTGTGTTTAGAAACTGGTGTTTTTTATTATTATGCAAAGAAAAGGTGGTGGGTAGTTGCTTTTGAATGGCTGTGTGGTTTGGGATCTAAAATGATACGGCTCTAGCACACGGCGGCCAACCCTGCAGAGTTGTTTCACATTGTGACTTTCCTTCAGAAGCACCGCGACACCATTTTGCACGCTTCACAAGGCATCTCGGATCACCCTGTGCTTGATTTGGCTCAGGTCAGTCCCAAATTGTCGTGTCATTAATCTCGCTACTAAAAGCCAAGGCACCAGAAATCAAACCCTCCCCCCTCCAATATTATAAACCTCCAAAATGTCACCATGCAGATGGCATATTGACAAAAATGTCAAGGATTACCAAAAATAGCTTCCTGAGTTCACATGTACTCAGGGGAGAAGAACAGAGTAGCATTTGCATTTTAAGTGCCACCATGGTGGCCAGAACCAATAATTCCTGTTGGAGCAACTCCCAACCCTCAGCTCTATCTCGGGGCTTTAGACATGCTTTCAATTTTTAAATAAGAACTCATGTATGTATCATGGCTTTCAAATTATTAATAGAATTCTTTTTCTTGTGCCATTTAATACCCAGCTCCTTTAAAAATATGGATCACTATACAGCTTTATATAAACATGTAACCAATAAAATACTTGTTTTTCCTGAGTCATTGTCAACAACTCGGTTCTAAATCCAGTGCCAGCTCAGTAAATATTTGGAGTCCAAAGTCTGCATTTCCTTCAGATGGGCTAATTTTTATCTTGTTAAGTAAAGTAGAGAAACATATCACTGGCTTTTCATCTGTTTTGGGGTGGCTAGTAGCCACTCTTTCAGTGGGTGGAGCAGATGCCATCCCTTTTTGCGCCATTGAAAATGATACCCTAGTATATCACTTTGGGGACAGATGCTACTTTTTAAGAAATCATTCTTGGAGTTCTAAAACCTTGTGGATTAATCCCAACCGGGTGGTGGGGTAGGAGCAAGAGTTAGCCTTGGATTGCACAGCAGGGAGTCAGTGTCGACGGAGAGGCTGTGCGTGGCGTGAGGGGAACAACGCGATGCCTCTATGTCTTTCCTCTCTTCCCTGTGGTCTCTGACGTGTCAGGGGTGTTGGTTGCTTTACCTCTCCACCTGGCGCTAAAGGAGGTGCCTTTGCATGTGCCAAAATACTAAAATAACTGAAAATTGGGAAATTTTCCGTGAAGCAAATCAATGACATAGTGGGACGACAGGCGTATATATGAGTTACTGGAATTGGTTTTGGGAAGCAGTTGGCTGGTGATGTTGGCAAAGCAGGGAGGTGTTAAGAAGCGGGGTTTTTTTTTTCTATCACCAAAAAGGCAGTCCTACATTAAAGTTCTCATTCTTGTATTAATTAATGGGTTTCAAAGAAACTGAAGTTCAGTTTTTTTCCTTCCCATGAAAATAAAGGTGAGACAGAAGTGTAACCTTTAGACCACCCTACTTTTGAATTAGGTCTTATATTCACTGGAAAGATAGTATCGAAGTCAGAGCTCCCCACAAGCAAGGAAAACAAAGGGCTGCAGAAGGAGGCTCAACGGTGGTGCAGCGTGTCTGCAAAGGCGCGAAGGAATAGCACGCGCAGGGAGGACTGCCCCCGCCGTGGTGGACTGGTGCAACGAAACAGTGGCTCATCGTCTCTGATCGCTGGTAGTAAAGCCAAATTGCTGAGATACCCCCAGGAACCAGCGGGCGGGATTGGAACGCCATAGGCTTGAAGCCACAGGCACCATTTCCGTTTCAAGCTCAGTCTCGCGCGTCAGGGTCCCGCAGGAATCACAGACTAAGCGGTGACCATCAGCGGTCAAGTGTCCAGGTCCTTTCTGTCCAGTGATATCTCTAACCACGGGTTGTTAGCCAGCTCAGAGTTTGGCCATTCTTTCTTTTCTTGACCTGGCCTTGGCTGCAGCTTCACCTGCCCCCTTGGTCCTTGTTAGTTCTCATAAGAGCCTATCAACATTTGCCCTTACTTGGTGTTTGTAACAAGTACAGCATGGTTCCTTGATACTGAGCATACCTCTCCGGTTTGTTCTGTGCTCATCTATGTGGACTAAACTATGGGTCCTTCCATCATTCTGGGGCACGATTTTGAATTCATATACCATCCTGGTTACGTTGCTCTTGACAGCCTCATAGCTGGGATTGCCTTCATTTTCCTGAACGTTACACATCTATTTCTGTTGTTTTAAAATGCATAGATTTTTTTCAGAGAGAGGATGGGGCAGCATGCCATACTCTTTACCCTCCTTACCCATGGTGAGTGTCGCCTCAGGTAAGCTACTGAGGTCTCAGCCTACAGAACTGCTCTCATTTTTATACACATTTCAGGTTGCATGCTGTTCAGTCCTAGATGCATGTAAGATTCACCTGGGGAGCTATATATTTGCATTTGTACGCACACCTACACACCCCCCCCTACGCCTCCCCCAACAGATTCTGATCAGCAGGGCCCAGGAAGCCCCCTGATACCCATTTCCCCACATTTTTTATTTCTTGATTTTAGGGAGAGAGGAAGGTGGGGCAGGGGGGAGAGACAGAGGCAGACAACATACATACATTTCTTGTTCCACTTACTGATGCATTCGTTGGTTGACTCTTGTATGTGCTCTGACTGGGGATCGAACCCTCAACCTTGGCGCATGAGGATGATGCTCTAACCCACTGAACTACCCAGCCAGGGCCTAATTTCCTCCTATCTTATAGATTGAGGTAAAAATTCAATAACATACAATTAACCACTAACCATATGAAATGGTTAATTCAGCGGCATTTAGTACATTTACAGTGTTGTGTAACCACCACCTCCATCTAGTTCCAAAATAGTTTCACCACTGAAGAGAAAAGAAAACCTTGTACCCATTAAGCAGTCACTCCCCATTGCTCCCGCCTCCCCAGTCCTGGCAACTACCAGTCTGTTCTCTTTCTCTATGGTTTGCCAACTCTGGACATTTCCTACAAATAGAATCAGAGAGTACGTGGTCTTTTGTGTCTAGCACGTGTTGTTCCAGGTTCAACCGTGTTGCAACGTGGATCAGGATTAATTCCGTTTCATGGCTGAATACCATTTCATTATAGTATAGATGACACTTGTTATTTTCTGGGGTTTTTTGTTTGCCTTTTTAAAAAAAGGTCATCCTTTCAGGTGTGAAGTCGCATCTCATTGTGGTTTTGATGTGCATTCCTCTGATGACTAGCAGCGGTGGGCATCTGTCTTCTCATGCACTTGGTGGTCACTTGTAGGTTGTGGAGAAAGAGCTGTTCAAGTCCTTTGTCCATTTTTACTTCTGTTTGTGGTCCTTTTTTGTTGTTGAGTTTTAGTAGTTGTTTATATATTCTGGTTACTGTAGCCTTATCAGATGTATGATCTGCAACCAGTGCCCATTTTTAAAGTGTCCCCCTGCTGGGTTTGATTAGCAACCAAGCTTAAGGAAGCCTGATCTAGACTGGCGATTCTTGGAGTTTCCTGCAAAACTCCTGGGAAGCTTTCTTAAAAGAAAAACAAACCCCCCTCAAATGCGGCCGTTGGCCTCAAACTGCCCAGGGCGTTCTGACAAGCCCCTCCTCCACCCCCAAACAGAGAACCCGGTAGCTCCACAGAGAACCAGCCAGCACAGCTTCCTGCTCCCCGTTCCCCAGAAACTTCCGAGCAGCGCGTTTGTGAAATGGGCAGCGGCTGTTCATCACCATGGCTTGCATTACAGACGGGCCCAGCCTCCGTGAAGTCCCACCAAGACTTGTCATGTTGGCAGGCCTCTCAGGATGTGACATGTGTCCGCTGGTTTCCTCTGTGCCCATGGGAAGGGCAGCATGGCATTGACATGTGAGACACCGAGCTCTGCACGCATTTCTTTCTGCTTTCTTTCGATGGAGAGAGCGCTGTGGGCGCTTGCCAGAAACATCACTTGAATCATGTGAATGTGGCGTGTTGTGGCTTTCTCCTCTGAAGAAAGACACTGTCAGCCTGCTTCCCCTACTCTAAGTCACCTTAGCTCCAGAGGGTGGCTGAGAGGGTAGGACGGCTCTGGGGCTGCAGGGGGAGCTTGGTAGTGAAAGAAGGTCTCATGTGGTAGGAAGCTGGGCATGGGGGCAGGGGAGGGTGGGATTCCTCCGTGTTCTCTGCTTCTAGGAGTCTCTTAAGAGAAGACACCCCGGCAGACCGGGCAGTGCGTCCTGCGGTGTCCTTTATCACCCCAGTGGGACCCTTCTGGTACCTGGGCTCCTAGGCGCTGCGAGCCTGTCACATTCCCGGTGTGGACCCCCTGCTCCAGCCCGCCGCCTGGACCCCTCCCCTGTCTCCTGCTGCTCTAAAATGACTTATCGCGCCGGAACTTTGGGAACAACGCAGGGACTCCTAAGAACAGATTTTGATGGGCGGGGAGGGAGAATAAAAACATACCACCCAGGGCTTCAATTCCATAGAAGTACCTGTGTTTTCTGAAATTTCAAGTCAGGGCGGAGGGCGCTTTTGCCTGGGCAGTTTTTATAGATCATTTCCCTTACAGGCCGCATCATGTCCAACCTTAGAGAAAGAAGGCAAATGAACCTGGTTCGAATGCTCCCCGGGTCAGCTGTACGTCTCGTGCTCAGCACGTGCTCCCTGTGCCAGTTTTCAAAATCGAGGACTATTTTAGGACCATTGTCTCCCTTCCTGGGCTAGGTGTGGCATTTTACCACGTGGATGCATACTGTTGTGAAGCGCGTTGTGTCCATGGGTCTCACTGGTGCTTTTTTTTTGTCCCCACCTTGCCAGACTGCCTGGGGCTTGTCCTCATCTCTCTTGTTTCCCAGAGTGCTTCTTGCACTTGGGGGCCAGGAGTGCCATCACTCACCCCTGGGTGGGTGAACCAATAATTATTCGATTACAGTTCCTAAAGATATTTTAAATATTCAAGGTGGAATCCTCAGTTTGAAAAGCAGAGACTGATGACAGTGACTGATCACATGCTCTCCATATATGCTTTCTGACTCCACTCCCCTGCTCACCTCCCTCTCCGTGGAGCTGCCATGCTGCAGGAGACAGATGACTGTTTACTTTTGAGCGTCGACCTGGGCTTCAAGTCATGATCTGAAGAGCCTTTAAAAACTACTGTTGCTCATGCTCCACCACGAAGCAATGAAGTCCAGCTTCCTGGGCCGATCCCAATGTCCCTGGTGAATCTACTGTCTCATGGGACTCCGTCTTGTTCACAGTAATAAATGAATATTTGTCGATGATTTCGACCCCTGCATGAAACTTGGGCAGATTAGCCTTGGCCTTGGAAACTAGAAGTATTGAAGTTTGTAAAAGGGGAAAGAAAGGTCAAATAGCTATAAAATGCCATTGTATTATTGTTTTGGAGTATGAGATGGGGTTATGGGTTTGATGTTTTCCTGACCATAAACATAGTTTATATTAATGTTGAATCGTTTCCTCCTTTGAGCTTCCACAGTCCTCAGTCTGTGCCCCTACCATTCAGGGAATTTATCGTGTAGTGGTGATTTGTTGTTTATTTGCTCCCTGGCCGAGCTGAATTCCTTGAGGTTAACTCCTGGCACCTAGCATCTCAAATAGCGTTCCTGTAGTGAATTTCTAAACAAATGAATAGCACTTTACAGTTTTCATAGTGCTTCTCCTAGGGTGGGGTCCCCAAGCTCTCTCATCCTTAGCCAAGATTACATGCCTGAGACCGTGAGCATCATCTGTACCAGGCTTCATGCCTGCCTCTGCTTGGCAGGGGCTCCCTTACATGCCTTCTGTTTGCCAGGCCATTCCCCGGGAAGGATTTTCCCACCTCTGCGCCTCACCTTGGGGTGGTGGTTACAGACTCAAATGCTCAACTGGGGCTGGACCCCCAACCAAATGGTCAGATGTCAGAGGTAACAGAGTAGTGAGGACTGGACAAGCTAGTGAGTAGCCCTGATCAGCTTTAGCCAGTTTCCGTCTCTGGGGACTGTAATCCCTGTGTTCCAGCTCTTCTGATTTTCAGGAGCATTAGAAATCCAGGTGTTTGTAGTGAAATCTCCCGCGTTTAAGTGCTGGCTGCCTGTTGGGGTTTTGGGAGAACGTTCCGAGGGCCAGCACGGCAAACCAGACAGAACATGTCTGTAGGCCGAGATGGCCCCAGGCGGCCTTGGAGTCACATGCTTCCAGCTCTTGCTGCCTGGCTTGCCCTCCCCTGAGGCAGAGAGGAGCAGGAACCCAGGGAGCATGCAGTGGTGGCCACGCTTGTCCTTGAAGCTCGTGGGAAGAGGAGAAGAGGCCATGTTGGGTTCTGGGTAAACTCCTTAAAAAAAATGACTTATTTATATAAACAGTCCCACCCAGCCCTCTACCTACAATTACTGCTATGTTGGGTGTCTTCACTAGTCTTTTTTGGTTTTGTAAACAAACGATCCCAAACTTGATCATATATCAAGTAATTTAATAGCCATCCTTTCCCCCAACCAATAACCAAAGCACTTACAAGTTATTACAGTGTGTGAGAGTATTATTAAGCACACTTTAAAAATGATCCCAGATAGGCCCCCCAAGGATGGGAATTCAGTTTAGTGTCTGCTTCATCTGTCCATAGTACCTGGGAAGAGCCTGGCATGTATCGTAGTAGGTACTCAGTGAGTAACTATTGGTTGATTGTTGGTATGTGGCACTCTTTTGGATCCCATCCTTATTGTTGGCCCCTTGGCTTGTCTCCTTTTTCTTGTTATTGTGCATAGTACTGGGATGCACCTCTAGATTCATTAAGTCTTTACATATTTTAGATCATTTTCATAGGTGGTACTGTTGACATTTAGGCTGGGTCATGCTCTGTGGTGGGTCTGTCCTGAGCACCATAGGATATTGAGCAGCATCCCTGGTCTCCACCCAGCAGATGCCAGGAGCACCTCTCCTCAGCAATTGGGATAACCAAAAATGTCTTTGGACATCGCCTGGTGTCCCAGGAGGCAAAAATGGCTCCTGGTTTGAGAACTACTATGTTAGTGGGGTTCGTGACCTGAAGGACACCAATGTGTTTTAAGATTTTGAACCTTAAAATACGCATTGCTTGGAGAAAGTCTTTCAGTGAATGGTTGTTTGCTGCCCCCCCCACTCCCCTGTTTTCCCTGTTCTCCTTCCCACGAGGGACCAGTGTCCTTTCTCTGACCTTGGACTATGTGCAGTTGCGCTGTCCAGTAGGACACTCTGTGATGAGGGAAGTACTCAGTGTGGCAGCCACTGGCCACCTGTTTCTTGAGTACTTGAGCTGTGACTGGTGCACCTAAAGAATGTACTTTCCATTTTCCTTCATTTTAATTAATTTATGGAGCCACGTGTAGATAGTGGCTGCCACAATGGGCAGTGTGGGGAAAGTCTCTCTCTGTGGCACCCCAAAATGACCCACCCTTTTTCACAATGGCCCTGCTGAAAATCAAATCACTAGCAAGTTTGGGGGCAACTTCTCCGTGGTTGGTGTGTGACTACTATTGGTTTCGGCGCCTTCTTTTGTTACCTTCCAGCGTCTCAGTTAGGAAAGTGATCTACGGAAAGAAATCATAACTGAGATAGGAAGGAACCAGGCTGCCCTCCGGCCCTGTAAGCCTGCCTGGAATGTGTTTGCCTGTAAATCCCGAGGGACCTGCTTTAGGAATTCTGGCTTACAGGAGAGACCCAATAGGAGGAGGGAGTCTTCTCTTGACTCATAACATTCGCTTCCTGCTTTCCAAGAGGTTTCCTCCCCACTGGCCTATGTAGATGGGTTCCTCATCGGTTTGCCTGCCCCTCCATCCATCTGTCCTTCCCTCCCTTTCTCCTGCCACTCTTACATCCATAGTCCATCCATCCTTCTGTTCATCCATCTATTCTTTCATCTGTCCTTCTGTTCATCCTTTCTTCATCTATCCCTTTGTCTAGCCATCCATCCATCCTTCCATTGGTCCACCCACTGATCCAAATTTTCATTTATCCATCCCTGCATCCATCCCTTTGTCCATCCTTCAGTTCATCCCTTCCTCCTTTTACTCATCCCTCTATTTTTTCTCTGTCCCTCCTTTCACTCTCTGTCCACCCCTCCTTTATTCTCTCCATCTATCCATCCAGCTCTGTCACACCATTTCTCCATCCATTTGAACCTAGTCACTCCTGCTGCAGGGTCAGGGCCTGTGCCAGGTACCAGGGGAGGGAGGAGGGCAGGACCACTGTGATCCTTGACTTCATGGTGTGCAGAGTCTAGTAGGGGCACCTGAAGACATTTGCCCTTCAGTGAAGATTCAGAGCAGAGCAGAGTAGAATTTTGAGAGCAGGATTTCTGGGCTCGTGTTGAGTCAGGGAGAGGGGGCTGTGGATGCTTGGAGCCAAAGATCGAGTTAAGATCATTTCTGGATTCAGAGCATTGTGCCGGATTTTTGGAAGGGTCAAAGACAGGGGTCCGTGTCCTTGTGGTCTCAGTCTCTGCAATTGGGTTGCCTGGTCATTACTTCTGAAAGCCAGGCAGGTGTGACCCTTTGGTCTTCCTTGGTTTCTGGTCCTGGGAATAACTACTCACTTCCTCATGTTCCTCTGCTGTCCTGAAGCAGATCTCTGGCACATGACGTTTACTTTAGCAAAAGAACTCACTGTTGAGTCCTGATAGAGTGTTCCCTTGATAGGAGGGACCAGGTCATTCTGCATGGGTAATTAAGCAGGTCTCATTCACCTTATCGTTGCTCTTTTGTGACAGTACTAAAGTCTACTCAGATGGCTCAGGCTCCAAGTGGTTTGGTTTTGGGGGTATGCTTCGAGAAGTTTGACAGAACAAATATATTTCAGAAAAATAGCAAGTTAGTTGTTCAAAGTGTTGCTTTCCGTTTTGGAGACAGCTGGGTGTTGTGCTTTTGTTTCAACAGTCTGGGAGTCCCCCCGCAGCCAGACCTCCGGGCCACGTAGTGGCGGTGTGCATCAGCAGGGGTGGGGGGCAGGCACAGCTACGGGCGTCTTTGCAGGGTCGAAGGGATGATTCCACAGGCTCCCTCATGGGGCTTTTAAAGATGTTACAGGGTGCCCGGAGTCCGGCCTGGTCGCACCTGGACTGCCTCAGTCGTTCATTTGTTCACGCAGCTGTGTCTCAGGCCCCATGGGGGATGCTGTGAGAAAGGCAGCAGCCCCTGTCTCTGCCTCCATGGAGAGGGTCGGGGCGGCCGGCCGGCGTGGCAGAATCCTTTATACCCATAACGAATTATCCCTTGGGCAGCCATGTGTTAGAGCGGATACGCTGCAAAAGACCGCGACTCAGTGCCTCTGTCATGGCCCTTGGAAGGGAAACTGTCAGGATCATGGAAATGTGCAGAAATGGTTACAAAGGAGGCTCGTGTCCCCGTCACGCTTCCGCGGCGTGCACCTGAGATGATGCTGCACACCTCGCCTTGCTCAGGGGCTTGGTGAATGGCTTCCCAGTGGCCCGAGGACCTGGGCCCTGTCACTGCTTCCCTGACGCAGGACTCTTCAGGTGTCATCATTTTTTGCCCACGACTCCAGCCCCACTCCCTCCTATCCACTTTCTCTGCAGCCGAGAGGATCTTTCTACAGAGCAGATCTGATGATAGCGCCCGCCCTGCCTCCCATGCCCTGATCTTTGTCTGGACAGCCCACGCCTTTGGGGGGGGTGTGGGGAGGCTTCCTTTTGCTGGGCCCACCCTCGCCCCACCTGCACGAGGCCAGGGCAGGTCCCCAGTCTGTGAGCGTCGTCCCCTGCCCCTTCTGGGCAGGTTAGAAGTGGCTTTGGTGCTTCTGTCTCAAGTGGGTTTGAGACTGTAACCCCACCGCCTGTGAAACCAGCCCTTCCCCCTGGAGCTGCGCTCTTTACCTGGTGCCTCTTCCTCTGGGCGGGGAGCTGGAAACAGACATCCCGAAACTGGACTTGCCGGACTGACGGCATTTTGTGCATATACGAAGGCAGCATTTTGGGTGTATGTGTAGGCACATTTTTCTAGGGAGGAGATTGACGGCTTATCTCAGGTTCCCAGAGAGATCCAAGACCTAAAAGCACCGCTGTCCCTGCAAGCTCTCCTCTCCTGGCACATGGTATTTCTCATGAGCTTGATGGATGACTGAGTGGCTTAGATGCGCAGACATTTTCCCCGTGCTTTGGTTTACGGATTCAGCAGGTGATGTATGCAAAGATGGCATCTGTAAAAAGTGGAATTCTCATGCCAAAAAGAAAACAGATGAAGTGACTGCTGAAAGTTGTTTTTGAGGGGTGGGGTAGGGGGAGTGAATTATTGCAGAAAAGGGCAGGCGATAAAACCCTTTCACTCTTACTCTTAGAAGCCTGACGCAGGACTTTCTGCAACTGGGTACAATACACAGGGAGAGTTTGATCTTGGCGCTATTTGCAAGGCTCAAAGTGAGATCACAGAGCCCTGAGGACTGTGACGTCCCCGCTGCTGTGTCCCACTTGTCTGAACAGATGGCCAGAACCATCTGGGTCGCCTCCTCCTGTGATGCCATTTCTAAAGAATGTGATTGTTGGGCCTCTTCACTCCGCTTGGCCAGGCCCGTTTTCCTCTCCCATTTCAGCTGAATTGACTTCTTCCGTCAATTGTCACTATTTGTTTCTTTTCCTCCAAATCCTTCCTTAAAACCTCCCCTTTTAATTTTTACATATCCCTTCCCGTCCATTATAACCAGTAGTAAGTTAACCAAACTTTTGGAATAATGTAGTTTACTTTTAAGGACCTTGTTGAGACCCTCATCTAGCACGTTGGCCATATGAAAAAGTGAGACGGTGGTCATTAACTTCCCTACCTGTCATCAGAGGAAGCATTAGAAATTTGTCAGGTGCGTAAGGGAGATACAAAATTATTAAAAAGTAGAAAATGGTACATGGCTGCTTATTCTTATAGCAGTTGTGCAGCATCTTTATTTCTAGTGTTTTCCTCAGGGATGGTGGTTTCCTGCCTGATTGGCTCTTGGAACCGACTGATTTTTGCTGGAAATTTCCTCCCCGAGTTCAGTGGGAGTGCAGAGAGCCAGTGGGTACCCGAGCAGGCTTCGTATGGGTCTCCATTGCCCACTTTTGTGACCAGGACGCGCCGCTTCTTAGGTGTGCACCCCCAAGCTCAGTTTCCTCCTCAGTGAAGTGGGAGTGGGATAATGGACCCACGTCTTAAAGCTGTAGTGCCGATTCAAGGCAGCTCTCCTTGTCTGTCTGAGCACGATGTGGGCTTTGCCCAGGACTGGTGGGCAGGGCTGCATGCGTTCAGTCCTGTCTGCGAAGCCTGTGCACTGACCGCTTCAGCGCTGTGTGACTGGACGCGTCCACCTGGAGACATATCCTAGAGCACTGCCTTTCCGAGTGCTGCTGACTGCTTCCGAAAGGAAGGGCACCGTTTCATGTCACACACAACCAGAAGCACAGTGTCATGACAGTATGACTTGGAATTGGTGGATCAGAATCACCAGTTGCGTGTAATCAGCAATCAGAATCACCAGCCTAACGTGAGCGAGGTAGCAGCGAAGCTAATGATAGCACCCAAGTTTTCTGATTGTTCTCTTCTTCCCCCGAGTGTTTCAGGTCGCTTGGAATCCTGAAATTGTTTCTTCTAACTGTAAATGAAGTTCTTACTAGAAACCTCAATATGGGAGGGGGGGGTGTAAGGGGCCTAAATAGTAATGGAAAAATAAATACAATAAAGACTAAAAAAAAAAAGAAACCTCAGTATGTGTGCCCATATGTGTATTTTGAACACACCTTAGTGAAGTGTCATTTACATACCACAAAATTCACCCATTTTTGAGTAGTTTGATGAGTTTTTCCAAATGCATATAACTGGTCGACCATCACCGTGATTGGGTTTTAGAACATTCCCGTCTCCCACCATCCCCCGCCATGTCCCCTTTCCCGCTCCACTCCCCAACAGCCACCGATCTGCTTTCTGTCGGTGTGTGTATTTTGGAACACCATCCTCTGTGGTTCCTCCTTGGAAAGGCGGCTTCCAGCGGTCAGGCTCTCCTGGGAGTCGTCATGTTTCCACCCTCCCTGCTGGGTGAGCTGCGGTGGCCGGCGGTCTCCCTGGCGGCCGGCTTCCCCCGGTCGGGGGCCTGGGGAGGAGAACGCACGCAGGCCCATCTGGAGGAGACTGGCTGCTGAGGGCTGGTCTGTGTGCGGGGTGGGCCGCTGTGGAATATCGGCAGGTCCAGAGCTGACTTTGGGGTCCTCTTGCTAGGGACCTCCAGCCTGCACTGGCTCTCCTGCATTAGCGCTGTCCGTCCAGGATGCCGTTCCTAACTCGACAAGCCCGCGTTTCCTATTGCGCTGGTAAACAGATCCCGAGCACCTGTTAGTCCCATCCCCGAAGAGGAAGCAATGCATCCGTCACGCTGCAGCCCACTCTCTCAGATCCAGTCTCTCAAGCCCAAATCTGCACACCTGCTCTTGGGCATATATTCTCTGAAGACAGCGCCACCCCAAGACAGCTTTAGAGCTGCCGTAGACATAGATTTGGGGGCAGGCTTCCCTTTGCCATGGCTCAGGTCAAGTCTGTGGCTCGGCCCTGTGTGTGCAGCGGAGCACCTAGTGGGGCAGGTCAAACAGAGCTGGAGGAGATGACATCCTTGCCCAGAAGTAACAAACACTAGGGGAGATGCGACGTTGACAAATAACCACCTACAGTTCTCCCTATGGTTTTAGTAGATGTCTAGGAGGAGAGAGAAAGGGCTGAGGCTGGCCAGGGAAAGGACCGCTTACTTCCGCGGGGGTGGGCTGGGGCTGGGGCTGGGCAGCGGGAGTCTGGGCCACGTCTGGGAAGATGCATAAGGATTTGAACACAAATTGGGGGAGGAAAGCATGGCAAAGGGAGAGAACAGTCCCCTTTGGGCCACAGCAGTTTCGCAGGTTGCTGGGAATACAGAAGGACTGAGGGGGGCAGGGCGGGAAGCTGAGACTTCCCTGCCTGAGGTTTTATGGTCTTAGAAACTTGACTCTTTTAAGGTCCCCGCTAGGGACTTGTGGAAGACGGTTCTCAGGCCAGATAATTCTTAAGTGCTCTCAGTCTCAGCTGGCGGATTTTGCCATGATCCTTCATAGAGTCAATTGTAGAACTGGGCGAGGCCCCCGAGCTGCGCTGTGGTGCAGTCGGCACAGCCACGTGGGCGACCGTACGCCTGAGTTGTGGTGAGCCAGAGCTGCGATGGGCTCTAAGAGTAAAACACATACTGCAGTGCAAAGAGTTTGTACAAAAAAGGATGCCAAATATCCTGTTTATATTTTTTATAATTACGTGTTAAGTTGATAGTACTTTTAATATGTTGAGTCTAATAAAATGTTACTAAACTCAATTTCAACTGTTTCTTTTTCCTCTCTTAAGTGTGGCTACTAGAAATTTTAAAAATAAGTGCGTGACTCCTCTTGTATTTTTATTAGAGTGTCGCCCTAGAAAGTCCTCTTTGCCAACTGGACCGAAGTGTGTCTTTATTGTACTCTAAGTTGTATTGTTAGAGCTCATATATGGAAATGAGCAAAGTGTTTTTAGGACTGTGTACTTGATGGGCTTGATGAGAAATTGCTTTCTGTCATTTTCGTGACAGAGGGACTCTGCTGGGTGATGTGCTTTCTAGTACCATCGTATCGGGCATTAGGATTCAGCATGGGAGTTTGGGGGCACACAAACATTCAGACCCCAGCAGCCATCCTCTACTGGCTTGCCTGGTTTTGGGCATGGAGGATCCTGCACAAATCTTACAGGACAAGCCTGCGAGGGGTGTACATTACCTCTGCCCCCCAGCACATGGCTAGAGCCCAGCCACATGGCTCCACCCAGCTGTCCAGCAAACGGGGAGATGTGATATTTCTGTGTGCCCAAGAGGAAAATGAAGCAGGGTTTTGGTGGAATCGTTGCATTGCTGCTCCTCCATTGCTTTGGGGAACGGATGTTAACTTACCAGAGGCAGCCTTTAAATACCAGCTCAACTGACGGGGCATGACCGTTTCATTGTGACTATGAAAAGATGCATTTGGCATGATTCGAAGTGGGGCGTTGCGACCTGATTAATATCCCCATTGAAACATCAGCAGCATTGACCTTCAAACTCAGACGAGCTGACTGAACAGACTCTACCATCCATCTCCCTTCAGGCTCGCTGGCCCGTTTCTCCACTGTGAAAAGCTGTGCCCCTCAGAACGTGCTGGCCCCTGGCTTTGCGTGGGGGAAGCTCAGGAAGACAAATGCAGCCGTAAATGATGTTTTGTTCCCGGGAGTGACACCTGGGAGAAGCTGAGTGAGAGGTACCTGGTTGAGGCATAACGGCTGGTGGTAAAACTTGTTGATACTAAAGCAGCCAGTCTGGTGGTGGACCTTTTGTTTTTTGAAATGAAGCCCTGGAGACTGGAGGTCTCCCACGAATGCAGTTTTAGGATTCACCCGCATCCTATTCTCTGTGATCATTTGTCTTGTGACTGCACTGCCATTTATAAAACCTCCGTGTCTTCGCTTTCCTGGAGATGTCTTTGAGGAGCCGTTTGCTCTTCAGATTAGTCTGGAAATTTGTCCCTGAACCGTAACTGTTAGCTTTCTCTTGAAGTTGATGAAAAGACTGATGATGTATAATTTATTTTTTATTCTCAAGAAGACAACCTTTTCACACAGAAATCATGAATGTAATTCAAGAGTGATTCTCAAACTCTTACCACTACAGTCGGGTCCCTTGTGCTACATCATTACACTGAAACGTTAATTGCAATGCTTTGACTGAATTCTAGGTATGATTACTTTTTACAGTAAGTTCTAGAATTGGAATTCAATGATAATTGCCAAGTCTATATGTTATTCCAAATAAATTTCTGGAGTTAAAATGTAAATGTTGTGACTATTCGAGTGAATTTTCAGGATGAATGTGGCAGGTTTGTGGTACATTCACCACTCTTTTAACCTTGACAGAGAAATGAGGAATATTTCTAAAAGAGCTTCTCAACTTTGTTTCTTGGGTGTGATTATCATTTCCGGGAATCTGCTGGAATTCCTAGACTGTGCTTATCAGTGTTTTAGTGCAATTTCAGGGAGTTCGGGGACCCGCTCAGTGCTAAGTGAGAACGCTGGCTCTCGGGTGTCAATGGTGCGCCATTGAAGTTGGGGAGGCAACCGCACAGCAAACGGGGCCTAAGTCACCGCATGGTGCCCATGTCCCAGCAGGCTCTGAAACTCACTGTGAGCCAGGTATGTCAGAAAAGCCAAAGGAAGTCATTATAATTTCTTGAGGTTTGGTCTGGAACTGAAATTGAAATGAAGAGGATCCTCCCTGAATAGCATACTGAAAACATGTAGGATGTGGAAATATAAAGGTCATCTTGTTCCAGGAAGCTGGACAGTGTAGTCCACATGCCATACCCTTGCCCTGGCCTTTTTTTGATAAAGAAAATGTGTTAGGAATCAGTGTTTATACTCCTCTCTGCTCCCTCTGTCTGCTGCCCACCTCTCATTTTCTGCACTTTGGTATAGCTGGTATCAGGGGTCCCAGGCCCCTGAGCCTGGCCAGGAAGGCGGGCACGGTCTTCGAGGCCCTGCACCGCCTCCTGCTCTGCCCATCCCCTCTGGCCCTGCGGTCTTCCCAGCAGCTGTCTGTAGTTGGCAGAGTGATGGCCTCCCAAGATGTCCATGTCCTGATTCGGGCTGGAACTGGTTCATATGTTACCTTACATGGCAGAAGAGACTTTGCAGGTGTGTCTAACTAAAGGATCTTGTAATGGGCAGATTATTCTGAACTATTCAGGGAAATCCAGTGTAATCACAAGGGTCTTTATAAGTGGAAGAGGGAGGCAGAGGAGGGAGGACCAGAGACAAGACCTCCTGAGAAAGACTCGGCCGGCCGGGGCCGGCTTTGCAGGCGGAGGAAGCTTCCGTGGATGGTGGGCAGTCTTTAGAAGCTGGACCAGGCAAGGGAGCAGGTTCCCCTCTGCGGCTTCTGAAAGGAACACAGACTTATTGGCAGTTTGGTTCAATAGTTCAGAGAAATAAACCCAGGCTTCTGATCTTCGGAACTGTAAGGCAGTAAGCCTGTGTTGCTTAAAGCCACCAATTTTGTGGTCCTCTGTTATGGCAGCAAAAGGAAACGGATACAGTGTGAAGCAGGTGTACTAGGGCAATGAGAGGGAGGCAGGAGGGGGAGGGCATGGAGCTGGTGTCCGTGCAGAAACCAAAGAGGCTGTCCCAGCTAACGTGACCCTGTGAGGTTGGTCTGATCACCCTCACTTTCAAGATTAGGAACCGGGCTGTCTTGGAGCTGGCATGGACTGAAGTGGCCCGATGCTGCTTCTAATAGAGTCCCGCAGGATGCAGCAGGCAAAATGGAGTAAAAAGAAGTCCGGTGCCAGTGCCACCCATCCTTGTCTCCCTTCTTGTGGACCAGCTCTGGTAAGAATGCAGAATGTATCCATTTTCTGTACCAAGGCCAAGGATGGGAATATCTCTGAGTGGGGGTTGGGGCAGGGAAAGAGGGCGTCTTTCCTGGTTGACGTTGCTCAGATGGGGCAACTGAGCAAGGAGATCAGGGAGAGCTGGCCCAGGGGCCTTGAGATACAGTGTTAGAGCTCTAACGCTTTGAAGCGTGGGAACAGTGGGTACGCTGCTTATCACTTCATTGCTCACCGTGTTTTCCCAACTCCCCCACATTCTGAAAATGCTATTAAACTTACACTGTACTCCCTACCAACTTGTTCCTTGAAAGTAAAGCATGCTTCTGCCATATGGATTTATTCTGAGCCCTTGAACAAATGTGTTAAAGATATCCCCAGAGGGCGATGAAAAAGACCACCACTTATCTCGCTGGTAGGCATGTATGCTGATGGTCAGGCACCTTCGCAATACACACCAAGCATTTACTGTAAGCTCATATCTTTTCTTTACGGTAAAGAGCAGAAAATTGGAACATGCCTAGATAGATGACTTCAGGTGCCTGGTAAATAAATTATGATTTACTGCACACGATGCAAGACTCCAACACAATAGAAAGTGATGCTAACAAAGAGTTAAAGGGCCTGAAAAAATACACAAATGAAAGAAATCAGTGTATGAAATTGTATCTAGTATGATATCAGCTGTGGAAAAATGTAGGAAGCAGAAGGAGAGAAAGTAGCCAGGGCCTCTGGATTATAGGTGACTTCATGTCCTTTCCTTTACACTTGACTGTCTAGATTTTTCACGTTAAATTTAAGATATGGAGAAAGGAGCTTCACATCCTTGACCTTGTACATTTACTTCTGGGACTTTTTTAAAAAAAGTAACTACAAATACAGATTATGAGCTTTACACACAGAGATGTTCCTTTCGTCGTAGTCTTAAAAATTGAGATATAGCTCACATATACCATAACATGCACCATCTAAAGTGTACAGTTTATTTGTTTTTAGTATATTCACAAAGTCGTGTGAACATCTCCACTGTCTAGTTCCAGAACTTTTTTATCACCCCCAGAGGAAGCCCTGTACCCATTAGTAGTCACTCCCATTTCCTCTCTCCCCCAGGCCCTGGCTGCCACTGCTCTACTACCTTGCTATGGATTTGCCTCCTATAGACATTTCTTATAGATAGAACCACACAGCATGTGGCCTTCTGTATCTGGCTTCTTTAACTCAGCACAGTGACTTCAAGGTCCATCTGTGTTGTAGCCTGTGTCAGTACTTTATCCTTTGTAATGGCTGAATAACATTCCATTGTATGGTTAGACCATGTTTTATACATGCATCCATCAGTTGATGACCCTTAGTTGTTTTCACCTTTCGGCTGTTGTGAGTAATGCTGTTATGGACATTCTTTTGTATGGGCATGTTCCTGTTTCTCTCGGGTATACACCTAGGCATAGAATTGCTGGGTCATATGGAAACTCTTTGTTTAGCTGTTTAAGAGATGGCTGCCCTGGCTGGTGTGGCTCGGTGGAGTGAGTGCCGGCCTGCGAACCAAAGGGTCGCCGGTTTGATTCCAGTCAAGGCATGTGCCTGGGTTGCGGGGCAGGTCCCTGGCTGGGGGCGCGTGAGAGGCAGCCAGTCAGTGTTTCTCTTCCTCTCCTTCTCCCTCCCTTTCTCACCCTCTAAAATAAATAAGTAAGTAAAATCTTTTTTTTAGAAAAGAAAAGAAATTGCTGAATTGTTCCCCAAGCAGCTCTCATGAATATTTATACTAGTGGAAATTAGAAAATAATGTAGCTATCCATAGTAGGAGAGTGTTTAGGTAAATTATGTTAATCCCCTTAGCGAACCCTTTGTGAAAATGGAAGTTATTTATTCCTGGATTTTATTCCTAGGCTTAACTGGGGCCAGTGGAGCCGCTTCCAAGGAGGTTTGCTCACATGGCTGGCTGTTGGCGCTGGCTGTCGGCAGGAGGCCTCAGTCCTTCTCCATGTGGGTCCCTCCACTGGGCGGCTTGAGTGTCCTCACAGCGTGGTGCTGCTCTCCCCTAGAGCCAGATAGCCAAGAGAAGAAGGTGGAAGCGCAGTGTCTTGTATGACTTTACCTTGGAGGCCACACACTGTCCTTTCCATAATATCCTGTTGGTTGTACAGGTCAGCCCTATTCAGTGTGGCAGGGGGATTACAAGGTCATGAACATCAGCAGTGAAGAAGTGTGGGGAGCCATCTTAGAGGCTGGCCGCCGTGGGTAGGCTGTTGCAGGCGAGTGCATTTCACAGTGTGACGGATGAATCCAGTGAGCGGGCGTACATGCTCCTCCGTGCCGGCAGCTGCCCCCTTAGCTGCATGAGATCCCTGTCCTTGCCTTCTAGTGTACCACTGTTGTCTTAGAGAGCCAGAAAACTTCATCACTGTCCAAGCCGCTGTCAAGTGAGGGCGAACGAGCTCAAAATGTGGGCGCTGTGGGCTGATGAGACCAACAGCAAGGACTTGGTAATTTTTCTGTGGGCGCAGAGACTGAGAGCCATGACTCCTCATCAGCTCGCTTTGAGGCACCAATGCTGTGGAGGGTCATGCAGAGCCCACACCTTGTTTAGAAAGGAAGTGCAATCAGAGACGTGGATTGTGTAGTAAGCCAGAATAACATTCACCAAAATGGTAGATGTATCGGTTTGTTTATTTTTGGAACAAGGAGTACGGAAATGTTATTATAATTACCGGCATTGGTTATTGGGCAGAAAATTGAAAAATATGAACTTACAATAGTTTCATAACAGTTCTGAATTGTAAAGTGAGTCGGGTGGGCTCAGCAGTACTGAGAGATCAGGTCTCCCACCTATGTCTGCGGACTAAATGAGATCATGTATGTAAGCATACTTAGACTGCGCCTGTGCTTGGGCATTTTTCCCTAGGCTTACTCATCAATCTAGGATAGCAGAGATGTGCGCAGGACTCAGTTTATCTTAAAGTAGCATTGTCTTTGTTGTGGTTTTGTCCCATTCAGGACTTGAATCACACACAAAATCCTGCTGTGACCTGCTAGACGTGGAACCAGACCCCTGGCACAGTGTTCCCGACCTGTAAAGGAATCGTGTTGTGGACGTTGTGTTGTGGGATGGGACCGGCACACAATAGGCTCTTGTGATGTTGTGGGGTTTTGAGCGCATTGTATTTGGGAGGATGTCTGCAGTGACTTTTACCTTTTGTATATTTCTGTTTTGGTATGCACTCTAATTTCTTAAAACCGTATGTTTAAAATGAAGACGAATTCTGATCAGTGCCTTTCTAATGGTGTTCATCAATTTCTAAATGCTACTGGCTGAGACAAAGCCTTGTTGCCGAACCAGTTTGGAAGAAAAACATGTTCAGAATTTATAGTGGTCTTGTGGGGTTTGGCGGTGGTTGTGGCTTCTCACTTTCCCGGGGCCAGGGACTTGAACAGAGGATGTGGGAGGATTGAGTTAGTGAAATTGAGGTTATCGGCTTCCCATGCATGTCAGTCTGTGCATTTATAGAGAATACTGAACAGATAGCTGCCCAGACTCAGACAATGATAGGCGTGGCATGTTTTATACAAGAGCTGTCTTGTCAATCAGTGTGATCGTGGGGTGTGGGGAGGGGGAGTTCTAGTTAAAGAAGCCCATCTGGAAACTTTACCTTTATCTCTCTGTGTCGAACCAAGGTTTTTAATCAGCTTTGCTTTAAGGAGAGAGGTCTGTAGACAACATGCTTTTGTTGTTTTTCTCCAGAAAACAAGAAGGACCCTTTCCAATCTTGATTCCTACTGCATCGGGCACCCAGGCAGTAGGTAGTAGGCATCTCCTTGTATTGTTTACCACGCGTGTTTGGATTTTTGTGTTTGGTCAATAGTTATTTTTAACTCCTTAACTTATGACCGCCAGTCATAGAAAGATCATGTTTTGGCTAGATGAAAGCTGCATTGTATGGAAAGTTGGGAGGGCAAACATTTTGCAGGAATTGAGAACAAAGCGGGGCTGCTGTCCTGTTGCTGTGGAAGAGCCGCATTCCGCTGTCATCACCTCATTACACGCACTGCTTGGAAGAAGATGCTTGTCTTACCTGTTTTGTAACTTTTGATATGTTTTTGCTGGTATTTAAAGTTGCACTATGAGATAGAAATGCTTTTAACTGTGAGTGTACTGATATTGTTACTGATATTACTTAGGCAAAGCTGGTGATTTATTTTTCCAACCGAAAGTTGGGGGCAAAACCAGTCAACGAGATAAGATAATATATCATTTCGTATTAAAACCTTGATTCTAGAGTCGATTCAGCAAACTTACACAAGACCGACCTGATATTCACATTTGCTTTTGTAATTTTATTTTGCAGGATAACAAAGCCACTGACCTTTGCCGATTGTGTTGGGGATGAACTTCCTTTAGGATGGGAAACTGTATATGATAAACAGATTGGAATTTATTACATGGACCACATAAATAGTAAGTAGAGTGCCACATTGAGTTATTGTATGTGACTGAGTTTTCATTTTGATCTCAAAGATGCCAAAAGCTCTTTTTGTAGAGCAAAACAATCTTTATAGCCCAGTGCAGCATTAAACTGGATTTTATAAATGTAATCTGAAGTTTTCATTAGCTGACTCCTTAAAAAAGGGAAGCAGCTATGTAGCTACTTTGCTTGTACACTGCTGAGGACTGTATGGCGTATGTTTAATGGAGGGTCATAATATCTAATGTAAGGGATACCTCTCCCAGACAGTTTGGAACTAGAACTACCTCTTACAACGAGAAGGTTGGTTATCGCAAAGTGGAGCTTACACATTCTTGGAATGATTAACTGCCCAAGTGGTGACCTTAACTTCATTTTGGCTTATATGCGTAACTGGAGTCCACCAAACCTTTCTGATCTCCGTGAAGGGAGGGAATGGTGTAAATACTACGGCTAAACCAGCAGGTCCCTGACCACACCAGCCTGCTTTGTAGGACTGCTTAGAGCAGTGGTTCTCACCGGGGCTGATTTTGCCTTCTGGGGACACTAGGTAATATCTGGTAATAGTCAGGTGTCACACATGGCGGAGGGGCCTCCTGGTGTCTCGTGGGTAGAGGCCAGGGGCGCTGCCAAACCTGCTGCAGTGCACCGCACAGGGTGGCCCCACAAGAGAACGAGCCGGCCCCAAATGTCAGGAGGGCCGAGGGTGGCATACCCTGCCTCCCAGGCCCCATGTCATTCTAGATCTGTCTCCCCACTGCTCACGCAGTGTAGTGTTTCTGTCATTCTCCTTTTTTTTACTAGCAGGGGCGTAAAGCACGGCTTCCCCTTACTGTGTGTTCTGTCCTCTGTGTGTTAAGTGCGGGGCAGGCCGGAGGGTCTGAGGATGCCGCACGCGCCTCGCAGGAGTGACTTCAAAGCTCTTCCCTCAGTCTGGTCCCATGGCTTTGCATGTCCTCTTATTGTGGTCAGGCCAGGTTGCTGCCTTTAGGGCTGATTCCTTCACTGTCACTTGCCAACTCGCCTCCTGAATGGCAAACCTGAGTGGCGGTCATGTACTTTGCAGAGCAGTCCCCCTGATATTTCACCTGAAACTCATACAGAATAATATTGAATGTAAACTGCAGTTGAAAAACAAAACAAAACAAAACAATAGAAGGAGTATAGGTACACATTATTCCCCGAGGGTAGCATTGTTGTCCATCCAATCTGGATTAGGTAGTTAAACAAGAAAGAAACAACTCATTTGTCACATTAAAAACTTCAAAATATTAATGTGCATGGTGTTTATTCAAAGTATGCCAAAATGGTCTAATCTAGAGAATTACTAATCTACACATAGTTTCTTCAATTACAGTTGGACAACAAGAAATGAGTAATAGACATTCTCACTATTAATCTTAAATGCACATTTTCAGTGAACAACTTTTTTAATCATTATTTTCTTTTTCCCTTTTATGTTTGTTCTAATTCTATTTATTGAAATTTAATTTTATGTTTATCGAATCAGATAATTAAAAATTTGAGCTAAAGAAAAAGAAGAGAAAGAAACCTGAATGGCCAGGCTCCCCCTGTCAGCCCTGGGGTAGAGCCATTTCTGATACTTGGCAAAGACTGGGCGCTCAGCAGAGGTGCTGCCTGGCCTCCCGGGCAGGTATCCGGGTGGCAAGAGGGCTTCTAGGTGGATCCACCACCCCGGCTGACCCGGTGGTGTGTGTTTGGGGTGCCTGGCCATCTGGGCTTGCTTTCCCAGCTGCTGGTGGGAGCGCCCACAGTTGAGGGCCGCTCCTGCACAGGAGGGCAGTTCCCACAGGTGAAGGCAGCTTCCACAGGTGAAAGCAGCTCCTACAGGTGAGGGCAGTTCCCACAGGGGAGAGCCACTCCCACAAGTAAGGGCAGTTCCCACAGGGGAGGGCCACGCCCACAGGGGAGGGCAGTTCCCACAGGGGAAGGCCACGCCCACAGGAGCTGGCTGCTCGGCCAGGTCGCTGTGCTGTGGGCCTGCGCGCAGCATAGCTTCATCTCCAGGCTTTCGCCTCCAGGGCCCAGGTGGTGTGACTGAGCAGTAAAGGCATCTGCCTTACACAACCTTTCTGGAAAGTCGGCCTGCCCGCCGTGGAGGCCCAGGACCTGTCCTGGCTCGTCTCTCATAAACTCATCCCTCCGCGGCCCCGGCTCGTCTGCCGCTGAATCAGAGCAAGTGTTGTAGAGGTCCCTCTGTTTTGACCCCTCTTTAGGCCCTGGGGACGCAGGAAAGCGAAACCCAGCCTCCACCCTCAAGGATTCGACAGTGCACTCTAGACATTAAGGACTTTCTTAATGCCGCCTTGAGTGTAGTTGGGGTGAGCCGCCACCAGCGGGGATGTGGGCGAACACATCACCTCCAGGCTCACTCCCTCTTCCCTCTGAGGCCTTCAGAGAACCCAGTTTTTTTTTTTCAGAAACAAGAAAAGTTATTGTTGTAATAATTTTTACATAGAGGGCCAAAGACCCCATTCCAGAACACTTGCTCCTGAGAAACCAACTCTTGGTATCACAGCTTTCAGAAGGCACAGAACCCGAGGGGGCAATTCTATTAAATTGAAACTGTGCAGGTCGACAGTGGGGTTAGGGACCAGAGGGGCCCTGAGGTGACCACCTTGAGGGGCCCAGGACCCTCTCACACACTGGACAGGGTGCTGACAGTGCCGGCCATCGCAGCGGGTCTCACAGCTGCATAAACGTCAGACACATCGGGCAGTTACAAACAGCTGTGGCTGCTCTGCCCCAAGCCCTCTGACTGAACTCCGGCACTAGGGCAAGACCCTGCTTTTTGCTGTTTCCCTGGTTCCTTATTTCCCCACGTACGCTGTCAAGGCCTGGAGAGGCTTTCTAGGAGGGCTCTGGGGTGGTGGTGAGAAGGGGGATGAGAGGTGTTGGTGGAAGGGGGTTTAAAAGAAGAACTTACTTGAAACATCCTAGCAAGTGCTCGTGTGTGTGTGTGCGCGTGTGTGTGTGTGTGTGTATGTGTGTGTGTGTTAATGTAAACCAGACATAAAATTTCCATTTTTAACCATTTTGAGGTGAAATGCACAGAACACAAAATTAACCATTATGAAGTGTACAGTCCAGTGGTGTTTGGTGCCTTCACAGCATTATACAGCCAACACCTCTATCTAGTTCCAGAACATTTCATCGCCCCAAGGTCAAACCCTGAACCTGTGAGCACTCCCTCCCCATTTCCCTTCAGTTTCCCAGCCCCTGGCAACCACCAATCTCCTTTCTGTCTCTACGGATATGCCTCTTCTGGAATTTCATATAAAGGGAACCAGATACTATGTGATATTTTGTGTCTGGCTCCTTTCGCCATGATGGCTTTGAGGTTCAAGCACGTGATAGCCTGTGTCAGTGCTTCATTCCTTTTCATGGCTGAATTATACTCCATGGTGGATAGATTACACTTTTTCATCCATCCATCCATCAGTGGGCCGTGGCATTAGGGTTGTGGTAGTGCTGCTCAGGCGACCCACTTTGGGATTATTTTGCATATTTGTTTAGGGTTTGGCTGGGGGGAATTGGACCAGCATTTCTCTCCTATGAACTCTCTCTTATTTTGTTTTGGTTGCCAGCAGCCCGCATATGCTTATCAATATGTCAACATGATAGCGGAGACAGCATAGCCTGGGGACGCTAAACATGGAACAGGGACACTGCTTTCCATTTTTGACTTGTGTCGAAACCACCACCAGCAGAGTAGTTGCATGAAGAGAGTTGACCTTTGCTGAGTCTGGGTGTCTTGCCCGTTTGCTCAGTTTGCCCCCTCAGTCTAAGGATCTGATTTCGGGACTGTAGTCCTCTGTCCTTGGAACAGACTGCCCCTTCTGTTCCTCATTCAGTGAGCCCACGGACAACAATCGATGGCCCTCTGGGTTTCAGCCTGATGAAGGGTCCTGAGAATACAAAAATGACTGAGGCTGCGCGCCTGCTTTCTAGGGGTTCTCACTTTATGTAGGAAACAAAGAAATAGAAAAACAATTAGGTGCTAAATGGAAAGAAAAGCAGTGTTAGCCATTGCATAGAGATGTATGTGCTCTGAGGGCAGAGAAGGCTTCAGAAAAGAGGTGCCTCTGCAAAGGGACTTGGAAGAGGCTCAGGTCCCTGGTGGGCAGAAGGGCAGGGGCAGCAGGAACAAACGCACAGGTGAGTGATGCCAAAGATGGGGACTTGGGGAAACAGTCAGTCTCTTTAGAGGGCATCTGTGGGAAAAAGGACAGAGTCTGGCAAGTGAGTTTTAGGACTCACGTAACATGTGGAGGATGTTGGATTTTGTGCTTTCAAAGAGGTTTGCGTGTTCAGGAATTTCAAGCAGATGTGGGAAGGCAGCTTTGGTGAGTGCACGGAGGGTGCCTTTCAGTGGGTGAGATACGAAGCCTGCGTGTGTTTGCAGAGAGATCACGAGGGTCTGACTGAACTAAGGGGAGATGGAGAGGAGGGCGCGTCAGCAGTCATTATACCCAGCGGCAGGGGTCACCAGCTCTTGATGACCCCCGGCCTGTTCTGGGGGAGGGAGAAGGGCAGGGCTTCCCTGGGGATGGAGCCCAGGCTGGATTCCCTGGCCGGCTAAGTGCGGGAGTCCAGACCATGGCGCTCATGTGGGCAGGGAGGGCAGGAGAAGCGGGCGTTCGCTGTTGTGTCATTGTTTGGTTTGGTTCCTTTTTTTTTTTTTTTTTGAAGATTTTTACTTATTTATTTTCCGAGAGAGGGGAAGGAAGGGAGAGAGGGAGAGAAGCATCGATGTGTGAGGGATACATTGATTGCTTGCCGCTCGCACGCCCCCAACAGGGGACCTGGCCCACAACCCAAGCATGTGCTTTGACTGGGAACTGAACCGGTAGCTTTTCAGTTCACAGGCCAGCACTCAATCCACTGAGGCACACCAACCAGGGCTGTTTGGTTTGGTTTCAGTTTTGGGGGGCAAAAGGGCGCTGCCTGAGAATGAGTTTTGCTTTGGATGACAGACTCAGAATTACTTTGGGTCTGTCCAGGCAGAGAGGCATGGAGGAGGCAGGTGGGAAGCAAAGATGGGAGCTCAGGAGAGAGGTTGGAGTCAGAGGTAGGTAGCGTGAGCCTTTCTAGGAGCCTGTAGGGTGAGAAAGGCGGACCGGGAAGTGGGCAGTTTATGGACCGGAGGAGACAAGCAAGTCCAGGAGGAATGCAGACAGGCTGCAGGTGTGGTGTGAGAGCAATCTGGGCCGGAGGGCAGCGGAGCCGCAGGCACCCTAGTCAAAGAGGTCGGTGAGAAGAGCGCTGGAAATCCATTAGCTTGACAGTGATTAGCTCATTTGGTGCATCTCTGCCAACATTTGTTTACAGTGTGAAAAATAGTCTAGTATTGTCTTCCCCCTCCGGTGAACTATTTTGTGTCTGTGGAGTTTTCGCCTCATTTTAAGTGGCTATAAAAATAAAAGGGTTCCTTCCACACTCTAGGAAGGTTTGTTATGTAGACTCTCATAACGTGTATCCTGGTAATTCATTTTCATATTGACGCGTCCCATAACCGCATGACTATTAGTCAACCTCAAGATTTGACTTTGAAGTCATTGCATTCTTTGTGTGTGTGTGTGTGTGTTTTACTTACGTCTCACGCTTTTTCATTTCAGAGCTGACCCAGATTGAGGACCCCAGAGAACAGTGGAGGCGAGAGCAGGAACGGATGTTGAAGGAATATTTAATTGTAGCCCAGGAGGCTCTCAATGCCAAGAAAGAAATCTACCAGATTAAGCAGCAGCGCTTCGAGCTGGCTCAGGAAGAGTACCAGCAGCTGCACAAAATGTGTGAGGACGACAGCCGCTCCTACGCCAGCTGTGAGTTGACTGACTCCCTCAGTTAACACGCGGGACTTTAAAAGCCACTTCTCTGCTAGGTTGTCTGCAAACCCCAAACTTTACTCGGGCAAGACAGCTTCATCAATTTTCTGTTCCCGTACCATTAGGTCATCAGCAGGCCGCACTGGAATCAGATGGTCATCTGCTAGCCACTCCTTTAGCAAATACTTATCAAGTGCCTACCCGGTGCCCAGGCACTGCGATACAGTGGCGCCTAAGAGACGACGGGCGCCTGCCCTCGTGGAGCTTACATTCAGGTGGGGAAGGTGGAGAACAAGCAAGCACATTTCAGGTAGTGACGTGAAACGACCTCGTGTCTCCCCTTTGTCAGTGTGGAAAAAGGCCTTCGCCTGAGACCCCTGCAGTTGTCTGGTGATCCTTGGGAAGTCCACACAATGGTTCACAAATCCCGTACCTGTCTCTTTGTAGGGTCCTTTCTTGGGCCGCCACCAAAGGTGGGGGAACTCAGTTTAACCCAGGCAATCCGGGGAGCTCTTTCTGCCCCTCCAGTTAGATGGACACATGCTGATATTCTCAAAGGGAACCCCTCTTAGTTTAGGAGGCTGCCAGAGGTGGCCCCCCGTTTCATTAGTACTCAGTAGATACTCAGGTACTGGGGGAGCCAGGTCCAGTCTCGGAAGTCAAGACATCTGTTACTGACCCCATCAGGCTGCCTGAGTCAGTCCCCGGACACATCGGACAGCCCACCACAGGGACGCTGGCGACGCCTGTTCTGGGTGACAGGGAGCTTGGGGAGAACGAACGAAGTTGCTACCACTAGGTGTTATTTTATAAAAACCTAAGTCTACTTGAGACACGAAAAGATTGACCTGTGGCATGACTGCCATACTGTCAGGTATTTGGCTCTGGTGACACCGCTCCGAACAGTTAGAGACCTGGTCGGAGCTTTTATTCTGAGTTGCAAGTCAGAATGGAGTTAAGGCCAAGGGGCCGTAGGTCTTTTTGATGGCAGCTGCTGTTGAAGGTGAATAAGCCACACAAGCTGTGAGGAGGAGAGGGGTGAGGTCTCCCCCACCCTGTAACAGGAATTTCAGATTCTTCTTTTACCACGTGCCTCGAGAGAATGTAGGGCCTCAGGTATAATGGTATGTTGTTTCCAGGTGGCTTTCTCTCTTGTTCTTCAGATATTGGTATGTCCTAGATTTGTTTTTGTTTTTGTTTTTTTTATTTTAACCTCCCATCAGAACGGAATGAGTCAGCTCCGTGCTAAATTTTAGAGCCTGGTTTCTTATCGCCATAGTTTTTCTTTCTTTCTTTCTTTCTTTCTTTTTTTTTAAATGTGTTTCTCTGATTCTGGTATCAGGATAATACTGTCCTCACAGAACAAGTTGGGAAGTGTTCCCTCCGCCTCTCTTTTCAGAAAGAGTTTGTGTGGGATTGGTGTTAACGCTTCCTTGGTCGTTTGTTAGAATTCACCAGAAAAGCCATCTAGGTCTGGAATTCTTTGTGAGAATGTTTGTAGGTACAACATCAGTCCTTTCCTACATAGAGGTATGTTCAGATTCTCTATTTCTCTGTGAATCAGTTCTAGTATTTGTGTGCATCAAGGAATCGGTCTAGTTCATCTGATCTTACCGTCAGGAAACTTTTCTCTAAAGGATCAGGTAATAAGTATTTTCAGCTTTGTGGGCCACATGGTCTCAGTCGCAACTACTTACTCAACCCTGCTGTTATGCAGCAAAAGCAGCCAGAGACCATGTGTGTGGCTTGTTCCGAGAGAAGTATAAAAAACAGGTAACAAGCTGGAATTAGCCCACAGGGAATTAGTCAGGTTTGTCAAGTTTTCTCAGACTTCTCTTATAGTTCTTTTCATTCCTGGGGGCTCTGAGGTGGTGTCCTCTCTCTTTCATTCCTGATCTTTATCATTTGTGTCTTCTTTCCTCTCTCAATCATCATAGCTGGCATTTTATCGATTCTGTTTATCTTTACAGTGACCTGGCTTTTGGTTTACCTTTTATCCCCTACTTCTTGTCTGTTTTCTATTTTTATTGCTTTCTCCTCTTTATTATTTCCTTCCTTCTACTCAGTTTGGCTTTAATTTGTCCTTCCTTTTCTAGCTTCCCAAAGTGAAAACTCAGATCATTGATTTTAGACCTTTCTTATTTTCTCACATAGCTTCTAAAGGTATAAGTTCTTCTCTAAGTATCACTGTAACTGCATTCCTCAAAATCTGGTGTTTTCATTTTCAGTCGGTCCAGAAATTTTCTCATTTCCTTTGTGATTTGTTTTTTGACCATGGGTTCTGTAAAAGTACGTTGTTGGGACTTTTTAAAGGTGTCATGTTGTTGATTTCTAATTTAATTCCATTGAGATTGGAGGCTACACTGTGTAAGATTTCAGTTTTTTGAAATCTATTAGGACAACTTTTATGGCCCGGCATATGGTCCCTTTTAAGTGATCTTGTAGGGTTGGAAGCCCATATGGACTTGGTGCCTCGAAGTCACACCCAGCGGAAGCATTGACTTTTAACTGTCTCTGAGAACATATAGTTAGCGCTTCTAAACCTTTCAGGAAGTTACTTAGTAGAAGCTAGGTTGAACTGTATAAAGTTGTCATTTCTGTAGCTTAAAACAGGCTGAATATTGGTAATTTTATATGATTCAACCTTCAGGCACCTTTTCTGTTCCATGGTCCCTTTTGGTCAGGTCTCCAAAGAGGCTCTCCAATCAGTGTTTCCAAGGATGGAACGGGAGAGAAGGACATATCAGGAAAACTTGAAAAGAAGTTTCTTGCCAGTGACGGAAAGGAAAGATTGCCCAGGGAAGGTGTGTCTTACCTACTGGCTACTATACCGGTGCAGCCAGGACTTCAGTTGCAGTGAGCTTGGGGACTCAGGACTGGAGCCCTTGGGGATGCAAATATAGGAGGATCTTATTGCAGCCCTGGGATTCCACACCCAGCCCGAGGGGGAGCGAGGGAGGAATCCCGCTGAGCCTGTACGTTCAGGGCATTCAGAACTTGTAGTCCTATGGAGCTGGGACATCTGTCAGCATCCATTTTTGTATTTTCATGGGCTTCACACGCCCTTCACGTTTGGGCAAATAGGGAATCACACTCAGTTACGTTCCTTCCTGTGCTGTAGGGAATTTCATTAGTGCCCAGTAAAAAAGAAGTTCTGAAGATGCTGTCTTCAGAGTGGCGTATGGAGAAACCTGCAGTACAGGAAGCAGGTGACTCTGTGGTGTTGACTTGAAATTCTAACATGCTCATCAGATTCCATTTTCCGACCCACTAGAAGCCTCTGCTTAGATGCAGCCTCTGCATCTACTCATGTAGGTTGCCTTGGAGGTTGGATTGGGCCTGCCTGTTTTCATAAAGGGCTGGAGATGCCACCGGCTCTTGCCGTGTTCTATGTCAGAGACTACGAGTGGAATCTAGAGTTAATCCACGTGGTTTATCAGGTTGTCGCTGCCCCTGGGGTTTTGACCAAACTCCATCAATTTGCCATTTAACCTGAACTACCAGTCACAATGAGGAAAATTCTTAGATATGACTCAAATGAATTTTTTTGGGGGGGCCACAAAATAAAGTTCAAGGGCGTGATCCTGTTGGCTTGAATCGTCATGATCTAACCAAGGTCTCCCATAGAGGTCTGGGCCCACGTCAGGAGCTGCTGGCGGTAGGATCCATAGCATTCCTGAGCTGCGCTCGGCCATCCAGGTCTCTCACAGCCTAGCTCACTCTCAGCGCTAGTCCTCTGAAGTAGGGAGGCGTGCCCTTGCTCTGCTCCTAGGAACAGAATGACGTCTGAACTTATTTCCCATTATTCCTTCATTGTTAATGACTTGAAGCTAAGGGGAGCAATATTCAGTGAACTACTGTTTTCTGTGCATTGTTACGATTGCAACATTGTGAAGCACGCATTATGATGTTATCTTCATTGGACACACAAGGGGCTGAATATTGGGGAGGCCAAATTACTTCAAGGTTACATACCCAGTAAATGGTAGAACGTGGATTTGAATCCAGGTCTGGTTGTGTATGTAGTCTTCAGTGCTCTGTACTGTTTCCTAGATATGGAAGAGGCAGCTTACAAGAACCGATTGTGTTTTTGGAACACCTTGCCCTCCCATTGTTCAAGTTATCTGGAAATAAAGACCGGTTGTAAGTTGACAAGTCATCTATTTTGCAACACTAAATGGGGCAAGTGGAAGGCAGAGCACTTTCTACTTTTTGACTTTCTCATGGTCCACGGTAGGATTGCTAAACTATTCATTTAGTTTTCAGCAGATATTTATGTAGCACCCGGTGTTGCTATACACTAAATGTTGGGGACCCAATTTATCCCTAATGGCTAATTACAGGGGGAAATGAGGCAATAATGGTAAACGAAGGAATGAACAGCCATTTCTCATATTGGAGCAGAAGGGTATAGAGGAGGGTGGAGGGAGGGGAAATGCATCATGCTCACACCCTTCGTAGATTTCTCCAGGTTATGGAAATCACCAGAATAAAACTCCATTTGTTGGAGAGAAAAGATTTTGTATCAATATTGCACCATCTGGTATCTAAGAATGTGTAAGCCTTGCCTTTTTTCGTCACTGACCAAGCAAACCCATCTAGACGCTTCGGTGAATTTGAGCATGCATGTCCCCAGAAGGTTAAGGACCCAACTTTATTTGTGTGAACTTGTGAGCTAGCTGTTTGGTACCCAGTTCTGGTATGTTTTCTTACAGCTCCATTTTGCAGAGTTTTCTTTTGCTTTCTTTATGCTAATATGTTCTTCTGTTTGCCTTCCTTTTAACACGGAATACATTAGTTGTTTCAGAAACTTTTTTTTTTTTCTGGAGTTACTCGTTCATTCTTCCCAAGAAACTCTAGCCTCTGGATGTGTTCAGATGAAGTATATGACCTTTTGCAGCATCTTTTGGAAGGGATTCTTGCATGGGGTAAATTATCATTTGAACCACAGTTCAGTAAATTACGGATGGCCCGCAGACTAAAGCCAATCCACTCAGGGTATTTGTAAATAAAATTCTGTTGGAACACAGCCACATCCGTTCTCTTACCTATTGTCTGTAGCAGCTCAACGAGTTGAGTTGAGGTACAGACTGTATGACCTACAAAGCCAAAAATATTTGCTATTGGGCCCTTTGCAGAGAAGGCTTCCCAGCCCCTGGTCCACACCAATGGTTCTCAGTGCTGCCTGGCTGCACATGAAAATCTCCTGAAGGACTTTTAAAACCCACTGCCGCCTGGGCAGAGATTTTGATTTAATTGGTCTTGAGTGGGGCCAGACATTTCTCTAAAAAGCTCCCCAAGTGATCCCCAGAGTTGAGACCCACTGGTCTAGATTGATTCTTTTAGCAGCAGGAATATGGCTTTATTTGTTACCCTGGCTCCTAGGAGCTCCCAGAAGTCTACACCAGAAGTCTCTTTGGGTGGCTGGGAAAGAGTCAGCCTTATCTCTGTTGGGAAAGTGCTGATCCACCCTGAATTCCTGAGTTAGGTGGTGGTGAAGCTTGACCTTATCAGCGATCAGCGCTGCCAACATTCTTTCTGAAGCCCCAAGGCCCTCCCACAAAGACTATCTCCCTTTAGTTCTCTGGTAAAGGGTTTCTCATCTACTATCTAGATTAGGCTAGGGGCCAAAGTCCATCCATTTAGTCTTTTGTTTTCCCTCATTGGAGCATGTTGGAGCAGGCAGGGGAAAAATGGATCACACAGCATTTTTCACAGGTATTAGTTGGCAAGACTCAGTCTTGAAGGTTGTAGTGGAGCGCACACGTTTACTGAGAGATAATCCCCAGTCTGTTCTCGATAGGATTCTTGAATTGGATTTGGTGACTTCTTGCGTTACTTCTGTAGGTCTTGAGCGTGCTTGTTTTTTTTTTTTTTGGTCCTTTGCTTATGGTGCCTTTTAAAAAATGTCATGCCCTCCTTTGTTGGCCTCAGTTATCCCTGCTCCGGTAATTAGTACCTGTCAGCATGGAGCCTGTCAGGGCTTGCCTCCTTTCTTCCAGTCTTCGCTGGCTCCTTTGAGCAACCCCCTACAGTGCTGATGCTGGAGACACCCCCCGGTCTTGAGCCTTCTGTCCAGAGGATGTCTTTGGAGAGACAGAGACAGACCCACACAGTTTCCCCCTTTCAGTAGCCTGTATGATTGAAATTCACGATAAATGCTGCGGTCTGTAGCATTTTGAGTGTTAAATACACAAGTCTAGGTCACCTGCTGGGCAATGGGCTTTGGGGAGCCAGAGGGCCATTTCTTCTTCCATTGGAAAAGTGAATCTGATGAGAGGGTGTTGGACAGCTGACCCATAGGAGCCCAAGTTCCAGACACAGGTCCCTCTGTGACTGATGGCATAATGCAGATCAAGTCACTGCACACTCAGTCTTGAATCTATAAAGTGGGGGAGCATCATCATCATCTCTCACAAAGATTTTTATGAGACTAGATGAAATAAATGTGAAAGACACCCTATAATAGCAAGGACCAATCATGTACGTGGTTGTGGTCCAGTTGAACTAAAACCTTGTTATTATATCATCCAAAACAATAGCATGTGCCTGAGTGGACTCCTTAAGCTTTTTAATAGCTCTGCCCACTCAGCTTCAGAGGTGAAAGTCTGGTATTTATCATAAACCCTGAGATCAGAGACATGTCTTAACAGAGGAAGATAGTTTTTCTCTAAATGATGTGGAGCACATGCTGTTAAAAATGGGGTCTGGAGTCCTGAGCTATTTCTTGGACTCCAGATATGGATTCCATTAGACTTACTGGCAGACATAAGGAACTGAGAATTTACATAAATCGAATTATATTATTAAAAGTTAGGCCAGTGTTCACAACTCTCCTTAGCATTTGAAGATAAGGTGTACTCACTGTCTTAGGCGCCTGAGTTGACTTTTCTTTCATTCCAGTCCTGGAATTTTATAATTTTAGAGACTATAGCAAAGCTAACATGAATGATATCAATAGAAGTAAAACCTAGTCTATCATTTAGGATGGTTTCAGCTGTAAGTCTCAGAAAAGACTAACTCACACGGGTCTGGACAGTAAGGAAGTCCTCCGAGGTGGGGTGGCTTCCTGTTGGTGGATTTAGTGGCTCGGGGATGTCGCGTTTCATCAACCTCTACTTCCAGGACTGGCTACGTGCTGAGTCTCCTGGGGGAGGAGAGGTGGATACCTGACAACCTCAGGATGCCGGTAGTTAGGACGGAGAAGGGGGGCAGGTTGCCATGTATTTGTCCAAGTGTGCCTGCTACACCTCCCATGTGAATTACGAGTTTTGTGGCAATGATTTCAGATCATTGTTACTGATGTCTAACATTGCAGTTAACTTCCCTGCACTTCGGTGGTGGGGTTACTTTCTACCCCAGTGGGAAAGATCCCAGGTGGTAACTGTTGGCATGGTCTTCCTCAACTGTAAGGTGACAAGTTGACACAGTGCAAACGAGGAGTCAGCAAACCCTAGGCTCATTTGCATATTATCTGGCTCCCGAGTGAAAGCCCCTTAAGCTGAGGTCTGAGAACCTTTTAAGTCCCAGGAGTTTAATGTGGAGATTTTATACAAATGATTTCTGCCTCTTAAGGGCAGTGTTTGAGGTGTTGCTTTCATCACTGATCTTCAATGAAACCAAAGAGTCAGACCAAATAGAACTTGTAGGATTTGGAAATAGACATTCTTTGTCTAAGAAAGAATTCTATTTTAAAAACATTTTACTCCATGTCTTGAGAGATTACGATTCTAAATATAAGAACATAAAGTTGGCAAACACTTAGCTCCTCCAGATATTTATTTCCAGTGGATTCTAGTGGTTCGAAATTCTGACAGAGTAGATTTGCCATAGAACTGTTTTTTTATAAAGAGGTATCTCAACTGCTCAAATTAACTTTGAATATAATTAGGGCTGTTAAATAATCTTGCTGTTGAAGCCATTTGGTGGCTTTGAGCCATCCTTTGCCATAGAAAGTCAGGACATGGTTTTGAACTAGTTTCTAGGTGTTGGCAGCCAGTTCCCTGAATGACAGCCTTTAGTCCCCAGATCAGAGGAGTACAAGAAAGGATGCTGGCCCTGTGGGTGGGTCTTCTGAGCAGGTGACATTAATGAAAATGACCTGGAGGCAGAGGAAAGGAGTGTGGGGTGTCCACAGATGAAGACAGAGGAGCGCTGCACCACCTAAGGAGGGGACACAATGCAAGTCACTGTAGCCCAGAAGCTGATGGCCTGAGGAGCCTCAGAGAAAGGAGAGGGAAGCATCAGGAGCTAGGCACGTGCCGCTCTATATTTTAGGGTGACAGGGTGGTGGGATGAGAAGCAGCCACTAGCTGCTCCAGCTGCTGAAATGACAGAAGGGGCTTACAGCTCTCTGCGCAGATGGAAAGTGGCTAACTGCTTAGCACCCACGGGAACGGCTCTTTGGGTTTCCTCCACCCCCAGGTATCGGCTCCTCGTAGAGATGCTGGGGCCGTAAAAAGAGGTTAAGGCCTGTGCACTGCACCATTTAAGCACACATTTAGTTATGTGACGTGCTTTAGCTAAACAGCTATCAAAAGCAAGGTGCCAGAATAAAAGGACGTGTGCTTCCCTTTAGTTCATGTGGAACAGCCTGGAAGAATAGCTTTTTCTCAAGCCTGTCAGACACTGGCACATTACTAGAAAGTTGTCTTTTTCATTTTACAGATCTTTACTATTTTTTTCCTACTTATGTCAAAAATTATTCATCTGGGGACTATAGATATGAAGGAAATAAAAATAAAATCTTTTGTAATGAAACCATTGAAAATAACCACAGTTGACTTTTTGGCTCTATCCTTTCAGAGACTTCCGTGTGTGTGCATTTTAAAAGAAAGTAAAAAATGATTCATAGTGCATCCACTATTTACACAGTAAGAGCAGTTTTCCATAGTTAATCATACCTTTCCCTCCCCATGTGTATGTGGTTTTTAAGCCTACTAGTTTTGTAGTCGAAGTAAGCAAAGTTTTGATTTACCGATAGCCACCTATTTTACTAAGTGGAATCCTGTAGAAAGGCCTCATGCAAAAATCAAACATCCAGACTTGAGGTTGGGAAATGCTGATTCTTTAGGAGCCAGTGCCAACTTGTAAATCTGGGACTTAATTATTTAATACGGTGAATCAGAAGTTCCTATCTATGTGTATTTGTTTATTTCAAAGGATCCATTATAAAATAAATTATTTTCCTTCTCTTTAGCCTTCTCTGGATATTCAACAAATACAAAATATGACCCACACCAGATTAAAGCAGAAATAGCAAGTCGCCGGGATAGGGTAAGTAAAACAAGTGTTCTCACAACTACATGCCTCATATGTATTTTTATGTAACATCACTTATTCTGGTTTATTTTAGGGTGGTCAGTGTGTCTAACACTCATATTTTAGTAAGATTTTTGATTTCATGGACCATTATTATGTTTGGTTGTACTCTCTGCTTGTTCCCAATAGGAGGGAAAATGTTTCATTTTAAAACCTCAGCCCATCTAACAAAAAGTTGCCTGTGTTCCTGTGTGTACCCTCCTTTCTCCCCTTCAGCCCCTTGTCTTGGTTGCCAGGGGAGGGGGTCCGCTTTGTTGCATTGGCATCAAAACCCAGAAGACACCTCGGAGATGACGCCTCCCACGGTGGTTGGCGGTCGGTGTCTCAGTGCCTGGAGCAGAGCATATCTTTCAGGGCAGTGGTTCTCAAATCCTGGTGCACCTAAGAATAACACCTGGGGCTTGGTTAGCTGTGCCAGGTCCCGGGCCCACCCCCTGAGCATAACACAGGCCTGGGGCGGGTCCCAGAACCTGCTTAAATAAGCCCACACTCTCAGCAGCCGGGCTTCATACTAGGCTTTGTGAGTAGCAAGGAGAAAGGAAGAGAGACAAAGTGTTACCCAATTTGCTGATTGTGATGAGCAAATCAATACCTTAAAAAAGAAAATAGTTGGCATTTCACCTGGAGAGGAACACATGGGACTCTGGTGTGTTAGCAAAGCAGTTCATTCTTCCAAGGTGGCTGTTTTATATGCGTGTGAATGGAAGTTCATGGAGAGAGCAGATGATCCAGTGAATTGCAAGCTAATCAGAAACTTCAGTGACAGTGATAACAACTGTAGAAATAATTTTTCACAGCAAGTTTTGGGGAAAAACAATGTTATTTGTCTTTAGCTTTCCAGATTGAAACGAGAGCTGACCCAGATGAAGCAAGAACTGCAGTACAAAGAAAAGGGGGTGGAGACCCTGCAAGAGTGAGTTGCCTGCCGCTGTAGAAGGGAGCGTGGGGTGATTGCCTTGTGTGCTGGCCTCGCTGGTGCCTGGGCAGGAATCCTAGCGCTTCATGGGCACCCGCTTCTGTGCTTCTGTGTATGCCTCTGGCTTCCCAGCCCGGAGCCTCAGAATCTCTCTTTTCCCTGAAGAGTCTTCATTCCTTTAAATGGAACTACTTGCGAAGTGGGATCTTTATTTTATATTTATGCACATTCTCAATAGATGCACGTGGCTGTTTACATTTGAATTCCAGTTTTGTTAGTTTTAGACTTACATTTTTTAATTCTACAGGTTAAAATCAAGTTAATTAAAATAAAATAAAATAAAAAAAATTACATCCCCCAGTCTCAGTAGCCACATCTGAAATGCTCAGTGGTCACACGTGGTTAGTGTAGATTTTCTTTATCTCAGCGCCATTGACACTTTGGGCCAGAGGACTCCGAGTGGTAGGGCTGTCCTGCGCACCATAGATGTTCACCAGCATCCCTGGCCTTAGCCCCCTAGATGCTGGTAGTACTCTCTTACCCATTTGTGACCTCCAAAGATGTCTCCAGACTTTGCCAAGTGTTCCCTGGAGGGCGGCCCATTTGCCCCCAGGTGAGAACTCCTGGGCTCGTGGCTATTCCATTGGATGGCACAGTTCATGGAATATTTCTGTCATCACAGACCATTCTGTTGGACAGTCTGGTCTATAGGTCTTCCTCCTGTTGGCATATTTACAATTAAAACTTCATCCCTACTAAGAGTTTCTTATTATTTGTGAGCTTTATTAAGTCAGCAAATTCAATGAACAAAAGTTATTTTATAAGTGGTGATATTGTTGGTCTGCAAGAATTAATTTTCTTAAGAAAAGGGTATTGTATGCTCGTTGGTCAGCATTCTCTCTTGCTTCAGAGTCTGGCTTCACGTGCTGAACTTGGGCATGTGCTTTACAACTTCTGCACCCACTCTTCTTACGGTCAATGGGGACTGTCTCAGCCAGCCTGGCTGCTAAATACCATAGACTTGGGGCTTAAAGAGCAGACATTTACTTCTCACAGTTCCTGCTTCTTGCTGTGCCTTCACACGGTGGGGGTTTTGAGGGAGCTCTGGTCTTTGATGTCTCTTCCTTTTCTTCTAAGGACACTAATCCCATTTTGGTGCTCCAGTCTCAGGACTTTATCTAAATGTAATCACCGCCCAAGGCCCCGTCTCCAAAATCTCCAAACACCTTGGCATTGGAGAGCAGGCGGGCACGATCCAGTCCCTAGCAGCTCTCACTGGGCTAAATTGTCTGGGAGGCAGCACCAGTGCCTGCTACCTAGTCAGCCTCAGCAGACGGCTGGAATTGTGGGGGCGTGTTCCCAGTGAGGTGGGCGGCGCGCCTCTCCCGCGCACCCTGTGTGTCAGATGTGACTACCGTGTTGCTCTCTATAGGGCGGCGCTGGGTGAATGTGAGCATTTGACAAGTGTAGCCATCTCCGCCTCACAGAAAGGGTAATTACTGGGCATGTCAAACGCTGTGGTTTAACACTAGGTTGAGCTTCGCTTTCTGAATCATCCAGGATTGATTTGGTTGATGATTCATTTGTCCATTTCTTTATTAAGGGCATGTTATAGGCACCTGGGCAGACACAACAGAAAGGTGAGCTGGGTCCCGTCTAGAGGGGCTGGGCTCTCTCTGGCGCTGACACCTGGCCCTGCCCCCCGCCGGCCCCTCCAGGCGTGGATTTTGGTGCACGCTCAGTGTGAGCTGGAGTCTTGCCCTTACAGCCGGCCTTTTGCTTTCTCTGCCATTACCCAGCGGTGTGTGTGCTCATTCTCCTGCAACGCGCATCTGCAGCGGGCCTTCCTTTCATTAGCCCCAGTCACTACAGCTTTTGAAAAGTTTCGCTTAAGCAAATCAAGCAGCTTTTTCCGTATCAGCCACCAGCGTTGTTGCTCACTTTGTCTGTGTGCAGCTGTGTTTCCCAGTGCACCGCTGCGTGCTCGGTAATTTTACCCCGTACAGCCCAGCCAGCCACCAGAGCACAGACGCCTGCCAGGGTGCTTCTGTGTGCGCGGTGGCCACGTCCTCCCGGTCACTTCTGCTGAGGGCCTGGGTGAGAAGTAAGCAGAGCCAATCATTTAATTTGGTAGGTCCTTGAAAGTTGCTAGGGCTCACTCATGGAGTGGGAGTCTGCTTTCCTTCTTTCACGTGGCCAGTGCTTTCTGTCATTACCAGAAAGAATCACAACTTTGCAATGCCTGTAGATGATACCGACTTTTCAGGCTAGATACCGTGTGGGCTGTGAAGGTGATCGGGGTTCAGGGTGGTTCAGGAATGCTATGAGGTGACACAGGACCCCTGAGCCTCAGAAGGGAGTCTGCCTGGCACCTTCCCCTGCCGGCTTCGGCTTCTGTAGCGGGATTGCCAGGCCTGGCGCCTGTCCCTTTGCCTGGTTGTCGTCACTCTGGCCATGTCCACTTCCTTATTTGAAGACAGAGGTTACATTGCAACGTCAGCTTAAGACCAAACGCCCTAGAATAGTGATTTTCAACTGGCATGCCATTAGAATTTTTAAAATGTGCGATACCTGAGTATTTGGTCAGGGGCACTGACCTTTTTTCCCCTCAGACTGTCGAGTGAAAAAATGACAGCAGCCAACACAACAATAGCTGCGCAGTGTGAAGCAATCAAAATTATACCTATTTTTGGTCCTGTTGCCAAAAATATGTATTTTCGGGTGTGCCACAGAATTTTAGTAATGAGTTTATGTCTGCCCTGAGATGAAAAAGGTTGAAAATCGCCGGTGTAGAACATAAAAGGGGCCGGGGCCCAGGTGTCTGAGAAAGTCCTTCTTCGCATTGCTAGGGAGTCGGTTTAGCTCGTAGTAGAAGTAGTTTTAAGACTAGGAAAAGGCGACCTCGGTTTCTCCAGGTTGACTGGGCAGGAAGCGGAAGCCAGTCGAGGAGGGTTGTAACTTTTCACCTGCAGCCAGCATGGAGTACGGGCTACGCTGCTGCAAAGAGGAGGCCCCGTGCTGCATGCATTTTCTGTCTACTTTCCGTAGCAAGATCCCAGGTTCGGGGGCAGCGCTGGTAAACAGGCCCCCATCAAGGGGACAGGCCTCCCTTCCTGCCAGAGCCTGGTGGAGGCTGAGGAGTGGCACGGGGGGAAGTTGTGGACCTGCCCTTGGTCCTGGGAGACCCACCCCAGCTTTCCAGACGGAGCAGCCTCGAGAGGCAGCTTTTAATCAGATGGTGCGTTTTCACTGTAGGTGTTCACCCTATTCTGTGACATGGTCTCAGAGCTTAAACTTGTTTGCAAGTGAAAGTCATCTGGTCCCTTCCTCTGAGTTGCCCAGGCCGTGTGTGAGATGGCCACAGCCTCGTTATTTTTCTGGTGCTGAAGATGGGCTCTTATATTTGGATCAGATCAGGCAGCTTGGTATTATTTATTGAGAAGTTTTGAAAACCTTTGGTAGGCATTGATAAGGTAGGTGATCACCCCACCCTTGCTGTCAGATTCTAACTCTTAAGCATAGAGAATACATGAGCTCTTGTCCGTAACTGGGCTTCTCGGATACTATTGCCAACCTCGATTTAAGGCAGAGACCCTAGGTTTTCCTCCAGAAACATTTCTGCTGTTCTTGCTTCCCAGAATATCCAGTGTATTCTTTTCCAGAGCACCTCACCAGGAGTTTGGCCGCTTACAACATTTTAAACTCGACTTGTTTATCTTGGTGAACTTTCCTGGCTAGCGAGAAAATCCATCATTACGCTTGGGTCCAAGTGAGGAAAAAAGAACCTTTTGTATTTTTTTAAGTCTATGTATGTTGTTAATTTTTGTAGATGGGAGCTGGCCATGAACACAGTCTCTGGGTTAATGATAGAATATGTACGTGTGTGTGTATAATACATATAAACTTTTAATGATGGAAAATGTCAAACATACACAAAAGTAGAGAGAACAGTATAACGGACCCTCGCCGCCACCCCGCATCTCACTTCGACAACTAACACGCAACGACCCATCTTATTCGGTCTCACACCGCGTCATCCCCTAAGCTCTAACTACTTTGTTGAAGCAAATCCCAGAATCATATTTAATCCACAAATATCTCTCCCAAACTTCTGGACTCCTTTGAGAACATAACTATAAGCCCACTTAATAGTAATCTCTTCCTATTGTCCCTTCTCCAGCAAGTTTGCCCGTTTCTCTGGTTTGTTTGGGTCCAGGTTCAGATGAAGCCCGTGCAGTGCGCCTGGCTGCTGTGTCTCTTCATCTCTACTCCCCTCTCCTGTGTTTTTCCTCCTGAAAACTTTGTTGAAGAAGCTAATTTCCTTTTCCAGTAGAATTTCCCCAACACTGGGTTTTGCTGCTTGAATGCACATGGTGGTGTTTAACATGCCCGTGCTATTTATGCAAACTGTGGTCATCAGTTTGAGGGGCATCATCTGATTCAAGTTCAGTTTCTTTTTCTTCCCTTTTCTAGGAGGTTCTTACGTTTTGTAGGTGGGGATGTTGCTTCCATCAGGAGGCACACAGTCTCCAGTGGTCTCTTTTTGTGGTGTGATGATGATGGGTAGGTTCTGTCATTGTCTGCTTGGTACATCCATTTGTAGTCGGCTTTCCGCCTGACGCTGGGCACATGTAGATACTAAAGGTTTCAGCACAAGTTCCCGAAACTGGGTTTGCTGGGCGAAAGGGTAGGTGCATTGCTGGTATTATTAGATATTGCCAAATCCCCCTTTCTAGGGGTCGCTCCATTTTGCATTCCCAACACTAGTAGGTGAGTGTTCCTGTTCCCACAGCTTTGGCAACAGAATGTGGTGTCAGGCTTTTGCATTTTTTCCAGTCTCACAGGTGAGAGATAGTATCTCAGTGGGGTTGTCATTTGCATTTCTCTTGAGGCCCTTTATAAAAGTCTTCAGAAAATAGGAGCGACATTTTTGATTAACAAAAGTCTTCAGAAAAAATGAGGCTTTTCCAGGGAAGGAGCCCCTGGGCTGCGCTCCTGCGCTGTTTCCGAAGCTTGTTTGGAGGCGTGATCTTACTGTAACTCATTCTAGCATCCAGGGGCGAAGGGGGAGGACTCAGAACTAGTCGTGTGCAGTTTCCCAGATGGGTGATGCATGAGAACGTGCCAAGTGTGCCAATGGGTGTAGGGAGATTTCCCTCTCTGGTTATGCTAGATCTCTTGCAGATCTGGAATGTACCTCGTGTTAGATTCCGAGTTGTCCTGCAGCCAGGAAGCTCATTTAACATTGCTTCACCCTGAGTTTCCCACGCTTATGTGCCATTGAAGCCTTTTTCCACCATGACACCTATAACATCGCTGCGCGCTGGCACGATGGCCCGAGAGACTTTGGTGGGGGGCACTGTCCTGACTGCCTTCTTACTATCTGTCTTTCACGGTGTGCTGTTTCCAGGCCTGGCGCCCACTCCATTGTCACAGCTTCCACTGTCACTGCTCAGCCACGCCGCGGCAGTGGCTCACCATTCTCACACTCTGGCCATGGGGATTCTTTTTAAGTGTCTCCTCTGCTGGTGGGCCCTTAGTGGCCTTCTCTCTGTTACCTAGACTAAAATCCAGACTCTGGATGCATTGGGCCCCTCTCCTGACCTTATCCCTCTCTGGTCTCACCGGCGCTCACCTGTGCCAACCCCCTGGCCACCTTGCTGGTCTCCACAGCGTTATGTCAGTCAAAGAGATAGACAACAAATAGAAATCGTCATGCCAGGCAACGGTCAGCAGTCTAAGAAAAACAAAGCTGAGTTGGGGAATAGAGTGGGTGCCGTGCAGAGTGGCTGATGTCGCTGCTCCTGCCCGCTGGGAGCCGTCCCACAGTTCACTGCATTCTTGGACACTGGGACCCTCAGGGTGAGGGCCTGGGCTGTGAGGATCTCGGGGAGGTCTCTGTAAATCGGCCAGTTACCTTCTCATTAACTGCCCTCTAGCACTTCCTTCCCTGCTACATACTGTGTTTTAAGAAATCCTATTCCTTGTTACTGCTATTCGAGTCACAGAAAAGGGCTGTAAACTAAATGTTCCAATAAGCAGTTTCCATGAGGTACATTCTTAGCCAGGTGGCCTCTTTCCTTCAAGCCTTTTAATTGCTTGATGAACTTCTTTCCGATTGGGGTGGTATGAGTGAAGTTAAACCCACGTCCCCTTACATAAAAGTCCTTACTCTCTTCTGAGCACTCGATACCAGAATGAGGCAGTATTAGATATTGGAATTAGCGTTTTCTGTCCGAGGGGATTTAGTGGTTTCAAAAGAGAGTAAGATTGTTCGCAGTTAGAACAGGCTTAGACCAACAATATCCCATTAACATAGCACATGAGGTACAGCCCGTGCGAAACCCCGGCACTACTCAGATAACAGTAAAACACACAGAAATGGGGGCGGAAACAAAAAGAGCATTGTTCCTGCTGCGGGACAGGTCTGGCGTTCCACACAGGACCTGCTGTTGATAGAAAGCTGCCGGAAGCTTTCTGAGGTTCATTCAAGGCCCCCTGCCAGAGCTGGTGATGTAAAAGGTAGAGTTGTAACAAAACTTCTCATTCTTTTGGGTTGTAATGTGTGGTATTAACATGGAATATCTTTAGAGGCCTGGCAGCCCTTTTCTTCAAGATGTGGGTTTAAGGAGTCGTTTGGTTTTACTTTTGCCAGTGCAATTCTCTTGACATCTTAAATTGAACAACAAATATGGAAACTTGAGGGCAGCAGGAGGAAGAGGTCGATGATAAACATCTCAAAAATGGCTTCCCAATAGTACTACGGTTATCGTTTGGGGCTCTGCCTTCTCCTCTTCTCTCTAACCATTTCTTTCGAGAGCAGACCATAAAGACCAAAAAGCTTTAGTCTGGGATGACAGTCGATTGGCTATGTGGGTGGCCTTCGGATTTGACACAGTGTGAGTCTGGAGACCTTGACTTGGAGGGTGTTGCCCCCGCCCCCCGTGATGAAACGGATGAGGGCTGGTGTGAGGGGCCTCAGTGGGAACCTCACTGTGTCTCTTAATGGCCGTGTGACCTTCAGCAAGTCACTCAACCTCCCCAAAGCTGTGGCAAAATGTTGAGAGATGAAAAGTAAAGACTGTGCATTCTGAGTACTAGACTTCTTTTTTTTTTTTTTAAACACTGTCCATTTGGCTTGCTCTTATATCAAAATACCACAGACTGGGTGGCTTGTAAACAACAGAATTATATTTTCCATAGTTCTGGAGGCTGTAAGCCCAAGATCAGGGTGCCCGCATGGCCACGTTCCATGTATCGTCAGAGCCCGCTTTTAAGTTCAAACATGACCACCTTCCTGCTGTAAGCCCAAGATCAGGGTGCCCGCATGGCCACGTTCCATGTAGCGTCAGAGCCCGCTTTTAAGTTCAAACATGACCACCTTCCTGCTGTAAGCCCAAGATCAGGGTGCCCGCATGGCCACGTTCCATGTATCGTCAGAGCCTGCTTCCCAGTTCAAACATGGCCACCTTCCTGCTGAGTCCTCATGTGGTGAAAGGGCCAGGGAGCTCTCTGGGTCTCTTGTGGAGACACTGACCCCATTCACGAGAACGTTTCCCTCAGGACCTGATTGCCTCCCAGAGGCCCCACCCCCTAACACTGGCACACTGGGGGTTAGGGCTCCAGCATGGAATTTCGGTGGGGCGGGATAAACACTCAGATCATAGCACACTTCGTAATAACTTAGGTCCTTCCAGTACCGCCTTCTGTTGGGCAGTTATCAATTTCCAATCATTTTATTTGAGATGTATAAGCACTGTCTTGGACTCTTAATTAAAATTTTAAAAAATTATGATTTTCTTAGGAAATGGAATATATTGATATTTTAGAAAATACCAAATCATTGAGCACACCCTCTGAATTTGGCCCAAGTTCTAGAGGGAATTTGACAAAAAGGGAGAAAACTCCCAAATGAATTTTGCAGATATGAAGGAAGAGGTTTTCTGGCCTTTCAAGTTTTTGTTAAATGAAAATCCATCACGTTTGAAAAATGGAAGTGGCTTGAATTCTGTAAAACATTGCTTGCCTGTGTGGACCCTACCTTGGCTGCTCTGAGGAAGGGTCCACCTGTGGTATCAGGGGGCCTCCAATGCAGACTTGAGAATTAGGAGGTGGGGGTTTGAGTCCCGGCTCTGCCACAGTTTCCCTTGTTATCTTGGGCCACGTAGTTAATCTCTCTGAGTCTCAATTTTTTTTTTTTCATGAAAGGAAATCTCAGAAGATTATGCTTATCTTGTAAAGCCATTGAGGGGATTAAAGGGGGTGACAAATGTAAAGCTCACAGCAACACCCTGTCACCTAGTAGGTCCTTGAGACGTTGAACTATTTTAATATGCTATTTATATAATTATATAATGTAATCAAATAATGTCTGCTACATAAAATGTTTATATCAGGTTATATTTATATAATATATAATGATATTTTATACAATGACAGGTTCTACAGTAATATGTAACTATTTTTACGTGATAGTATTGCAGAGATTCCTAGAACATTGAGATCACGTTCTCTAATAGCTTTCACACTGTTTAAACAGTGGTGTCTCTTTCCCTTCCCTGCAGACATCATCTTCTATAGAAGCAGAATAGCTGAGACTGCAAAGCAGGGGAGGTGCTTGCTGAAGCAGGGCTGATGGCTCCCCTTTTAGCTACTCCTGCTCACCATGTGGGGACACCCTCGGAACTGAGTGAAAACAGCTGCCCTAGGCCAGGCTTCATTCTTCTTCAAGGTCTCAGAGCGCTCGGGTAGAGCTAAGGCTGGAGCTCACGTCTGTGGCCGTGAAGTTGAACTTATCCTAGGCGCTGTGTGGTGTCTGCCGATGGGATGGATTACAGGGCGCTGATCCCTTTGCCTGATGGGAATCACAGCCTGTTTTCCTCCATGTGGCAGACGTTCCCAGCATAGAAGCTGGTGCCTTGAGAGACTGCTGGCTCCATCCCTGGTGTCCTGGGGGCCACCCTTAGGCTTTATAGCTGCTAAAAGCAAAAAGGAAATCACAACACTTAAGTACAGAGCTGGGGCTGACATGGCCGGCGTCCCTCAGTGCAGCCCGAGCGGTGGCTGTGTGTCTATGACTATTGGACTAGGACGGATTTTCGAGCAATGGAAACAACTTTGTTTAAGGCAGTTGAGTTTCATTTCTTCATACAGGCGTCAGTGGCAGGTGGTGAGCCATTGGCTGTATTTTTCATTCTGGAGCAGCCAGTAGACCTGGTTCCCAGGAGCTGTGGTCATTGCCTGCTACAGACGAATGGGACTTTTCTGGCCTTAGGTTTTTTTTCTTCCCGGTCTGGAAATGCTGTAATCCTTTTCTACAGACTTCATCAGCCTATGTGGGTTGTGGTTTGTGACATAAATGAGATGTATTGGGAAGCCTTTGATCAGAAGATGAATACAAGAAGACATTATTATGTAAATGAGTCTAGATGTTTTTCTGCAAGAAAAGTCAGGCCACTTCCTTGGCAGATGTGAGATGGATGGCCTTTTATTTCTGTCGTGCGTTAGAGACTCCTGATTCTCCATAGAAAAGCTGTAGTGGAAGAACACATGGCCAGGCCATGTTGGGATTTAGGGGTGTCCCCATTTAATGTGTGGGGTCCCATGGTGCGCCTGCATCCGCTCTCTATGGAAGAGGACTTGGGACCAGTTTTCATAAATGTTTGATTTGTGACTGATGGCAGTCACAGCAGTGCCGCCGAGCCCCAGAGCCCATTTCCAGAGGGAGGTGATGGTTTCCTGCTTGTTCCGTTTGTCCTTCTCTCATTCCAAGGGCGCTGACAGCTCAGATCAGCTCTGGTGCTAAGTTCTGCTGTGAGTTGTGACGCGTCTGGCCAGGAATTTGTTAATGATAATAAGGTACCAGAGTTGGTGAATTATTCACCTTCACTCCCATGAGTAAGTAGATCGAGCATCGTCCTGATAATAGTGACAATCACCGCAAACATCACACGCCAGGCCTCTGCCAGGTCAGCCCTTTCCTTACACCTTCTCATTAAATGGGAGAAACAGTGTTAGTATCTGCATGTGACATGAGGAAACTGAGGTTTAAAGAGGTGACGTGACCTGCCCAGGTCCCCCTGTAGAGCTGGAGTGTCACCTGTACTCACCAGCGTGCCAGGGTTCTTTTGTGAGTGGAAAATGAGGGCGTTTGGGCTGGCCATTAAGATCTAGATTTTCAGTTAACACGGAGGCAACAACTTAGAACCAGAAGCGCTGTGATGGTGCAGGTGGAACCTGCCATGGACGCTAATGACTTTCCAGAGGAATGCACTCCATTTCTGGAGCAAAGGGTTCCAGCTTCTTTAGCCCCAAGGGCTTCTAAGAATCAAGACTTAGGTATGGAAGACATGACAAAGGACATGCTGCAGGACACTGCGTGCTCTTGGACGGTCAGAGCCAAGCCTTGCCTTGGTCACTGCTCTGCTTCTGCTAATCAGAACCAGGCCCCGTGCACACAGGGGTTGGTGGGAAGGGAGTAAGGAAAGGTGAGAAGGAAGGGAGGGAGAGAGGAAGAGAGGAAAGGAGGGAGGGAGGGAGGGAGGGTGAAAGGGAAGGGAGTTTGAATGCCTGGAAGGAAGGAAGGATGAAGGGATGTTTGGTTTGAAGAAAAGAATTTGAGGAGGTGAGTAGTAGAGAGAGAAGGATAAATTAGAACCAGCATGACAAAAAAGAAAGAGATGCATAGAGGACACGTAAGAGTTTTCAACTTTTGTATAAGGCATCCTTGATGAAATTTCACTACTTCTTGCTATTTCCCATATATCCTCCTTGCACACAGAACTCAGTTGTATGTTTGTTTAGTGGGTGGTTCGCTGGGGATGAGTGAATAAGACCTGGTCTTCCTCTCAGAGAGGGGAGTTTAAAATCTCAGGCAGTTTCTCAGACTGGCGACCTCATAGCCTCCCAACTGTACATCACCCTCAAATGATGGCACAAGCCTCGTGCCTGTGTTCACTGCAACAAAGGGGCTCTATGCCATCTCCATCCTCCTTTGCCAAAGCCTTGTTTTCACTGTTTCCTACCTTTCTACGGAGCTTTCGAGGTTTTTGTCATGTTTTAATGGATGTGATAATCTCACACGAATGACAATAGTTTTCTCTTTTAACCAGGATTGATCGTAAGATGTCAAATGCTCACACCAGCTACAAACTGGATGAGGCGCAGGCTATAATGAGCGAGCTCCGGACCATCAAGAAAGCCATTTGTACGGGCGAGAAGGAGAGGCGGGACCTGATGCAGGTAAGAGGCCAGTCTGCCGCTTGCCTCTCTTTCCTCCATTTAGAATTTAAAACATATTCTATGTTTATTATATGCACAATTCATATATGTTCTAAGATATACATGTGTATATATTATGTGTGCATATATCTTTTATGTATGTGTATACATATATATGTAAAAATAATTAATGCATTCCCTAGGGCTGCCATGACACAGTACCCCAAACCAGGTGGCTTAGGACCAAAGAGATTGATTTTCTCAGAATCTAGAAGCCGGAAATTTGAAATCAGGGTATCAGCAGGGCTGTGCTCTCTCTGAAGGCTCTAGGGGAGGCTCCATCCTGCCTCTTTCAGCTTCTGGTGGCCGCTAGCACTCCTTGGCTTATAGATGCATCATTCCAATCTCTGCCTCCATTGTCACATGGTGTTCTCCCTCTGTCTCTGTGTCTAAGTGTTCGCTCCTTATGAGAACACCAGTCATTGGATTAGACCCCGCTCTAATCCAGTATAACCCCATCTTAACTTGATTCCATTTGCAAACACTCTATTTCCAACAAGCTCAAATTCATAGGTCCCTATTGAACACATTTCTTGGAGGACACAGTTCAAGCCACAACAATGGGTGATACATTCAGTGTTCAATAATCAAAATAATTCAAAAAGTCAACAATAGGAAGTGTTGCTATCTCCCCCTTCTCACACTGCCCGTGCTTCTGCGCATGCTCAGCTGCCCTCACAGAGAGCGAGGACTGTGCCTGCTGGTCGTCACCGGCTCCCTCACACAGCGATCGGACCTTGCACCTTGTCCCTTATCTGTGCACAGAGCCCCTTCATCCTTGATACGGTCGCATAGCATTCTACCATGTGCATAGATGTAATTATATGGCTGGGATCACTGTAGCTTTATGTTGCTTTTCTTTTTTGCACCTTTAGTTTTTGTAATTTCTCTTATATGTTAGAAAAAGCTGACTTTTTGCAAATGGATGCACGCTGGTCTTTTCACTCCACTCTGGCATGCATTTAGTTGTTTCTGTTATGACTTTTATTTTTTGCTCAACACACTAAGTGAGCACCTAGCACCTGGTAGGCATTTGTCTTGATTCTACCAAAGGACATGGGAAGCAAAGCTCAAACTCATTGGCCAAACGAGACAGGTACATATGTAACTGCCTTGCAGGGCATTCCTTCCTAAGGTCAAAGACGGGCGAGACTTGCAGAGTGTCCCCAGGGTGCTCATTAAATTGCAGGTAACCGAGCCCTACCCCAGGCCTACAGGATTGACTCTCTGGCCGAGGGGCCCAGAAATCTGTACTTTCAGGCACTCTGTCTTGGTCCTGAGAGGTAAATGGTCAATTGTCAGCTTTTCTCCAAGCACTGGTAGCAAGGAGAACATCTGTCATTCACTGAGGCATCGTGTGTGCATTGCACAGGTGTTCTGTGGCTGTGATCCATTTAGTTCAAGCCCAAACCCCAGGCCTGAGCCAGGTGGCGTTGCACCGTGGGGGCACCACTGGGACACAGAGGCCTCGCCCCAGGTGGTCGAGCTGGCGCCCCTGCCCTGACCTTTCTGAGTATGCAGAACTGGGGCAAAGCCACCCACTTGGCCTGAGTTGGGTTCCCCACTGTGGAGGCTGCAGGTAGAATTTCTTGAAGAAGCTTCAGATCTCAGCATCTTCTCTGAGAAGCTCCAGGGAGAGGCACGGGCAACGTCATGTAGTAAAGTCAGTTAAGCTGTTTTGTCTGTCTTATAGGAGCTGTACAGCATCGGCCCGCCGCAGGACGCCTTTGTCTAGATTCAGAGCAGCTGCGTGTGCCAGACTGTACGTGGGCACCCTGCTGTCTGCAGAAATAGTCTTTTTAAAAAATTATGGAAAATTGATTTCTCTTTAACCTTCACTCAGAGGGGTTCTCCATGTCAGCATACATGCTTCCTCTGATTTTTGGCGAACTAACATACATATGACATGACTTTTGACTATGTAGAATTGTGATTGAAAAATCAGGTTATAAAAATGTGTAAATGTCGTCTGGGAGCTGTTTTCACCTTTTGTGTGGTTTATAAAGATGTCAGGGTAGCATTCATCTCAGACTCATTTCTTGATCGAACATTTGGGATGGGAATTCCCTTCCTCCCACTTTATTGAGGTGTAGTTCACAAACAAAATCGTATACATTTAAGGTATACAATGTGATGATTTGATAGACATATATTGTGAAATGCTTACCACAATAAAATTAGTTAGCACCTCCATGACCTCACGTAGTTACCTTTGGGGTGTGTGTGGTGAGGACCTCTAAGACCTGCTCTGTACGCAAGTTTCAAATACACAATGCAGTGTTGTTAACTGTCGTCACCATGCTGTGCATTCCCTCCCCAGGACTTAATCATCAAACTGGAAGTTTGTCCCCTGTGGCTGACATCTCCGTTTCCCGCTCCCCCCAGCCCCTGGCAGTGGCAACCACCCTTCTCCTCTCTGGTTCAATGAGTTTGGGGTTTTTTGGAGGGAATGGGTTGGTTTGTTTGTTTTGTTTTTTTAAGAAGACACAAAGTTTTGAAAAACAGTAAGAATGGTACCACAGTTGTCCTCTGTGTTATTCACATGCTGCCAGGAGGACTCAATCGCTATCTGATTTAAATCACTGAACATTTTATCGAAGGCGCATGGAGTGCTGGACATTTCTTTTAAATCTAATGGGAATGGGGTTGGGGTGGCCAGCCCCCCAGTGATGAAGCGGCCGGCCTGCAGCCCGAGCGCAAGGACCGCTTCTGGAAAGAGAGACGCATTACCATCTCTGTTCACCTAGCTCGTTCGCTCTGTTGCAGAGCCTGGCCAAGCTCACCGACGGGTTCAGGAATAACTTTTCTCTGACCGACCCGCTGCAAGAGATCCCTCACCATCAGGGCACGCTTGGCGAGTCTCACCAGTTCTGCGACGCGGGGTCTCAGACCGACATCATCGGAGAGGTACGCTCACCGGGGAAGAACTGAGTGGGTCGAGAGAGAGAAGGGCTGCTTTGGGGTTGCCATAACTCATTTGCTTTAATTTTCTACTTTCTCTTCAGAAATGTTTTGGCTTTTATGCCATTAAGTTTGAGGAAAAAATTTTGTTTCTCACATCCAGCTGTGAAGGGTCAGTGGCCTGGGACGCAATTGAATTGCTTATTACCTCTAACTTTGTGATTTGGATTTTTAAAAATGGCAGAATCCTTTTGAGAATTGAGCTTAGATGGTTTCTTTTGATAGACATGTAACTTTTTAGAGTATGGATTGGCTACCTTTTCCTGGAAAGGTCCAGATGGTAAATATTTTAGGCCGTGCAGACCGTGCCATCTCTGCCACACCTACTCAACTGTGTTGTAATGCAAAAGCAGCCATTGGGATATGTGAATTATGGGCGGGACTGTGTTCCAATAAAACTTTATTTACAAAAACAGGTGGTGGGCCAGATTGAGCCTTCCAGCCTTAGTTGGCTGATCTCTGGCCTAGACCAGCGATTTTCAGAGGCTTTATGGCTGTATCACCCTTGGCTTATACTTGGTGCTATTTCTTAGTCTTCTAAAACAGTGCCAGGAAGTTGAATTGAATTAAAATTAATTTCGTTTGGGACCTGAAAGGATTTCCAAACTCCCCTTTCTGAGAATTAGGGAAACCTTGAGTTAGCCACAAAAATAAAGTTGGCAGTCGTCATTTGAAGGAGGGTGGTGAATACTTGAAGACTCTACTATGGTAATGTCATTGACTGACATTTATCATTTATTTGTTACAAATGGAAAAACAGTTTGGGTGGCATCTTTTCCTTTGGGCTTATTAAGTAAAGGTGAAATATCAGTGGAATGCAGAATGTCCTGCCTCAAATTAAATTTTTTTTTTTCAAAAAGGGAAGAACCATTGACAAAAACCTCTGGGTTTTAAATAATTAGCTAATATTTTGAAATTTTGGCAGATAGTGCCTCTTTGAGGGGAATACAATACTAGTAAATAATGACTTCTTATATCTTGGATGCTCTGGACTAGCCCTATTTTCAGTTTTCACCTCATTGTTCTTTAAAGTAGGATCAGGCATTTGTGACCAGGCATCTTTGGTTTAAAGAATATGGTGACCATTAGAAGAATCTGTAAGTCAAAAATGTCTGGCATTTTTTGCCTAGAGATGTTGGCAGGAGGGAAGGAAAGAAGTACAGTTCTCAGTGAATTACGTGACTCAGTCATTGCTGCTTATCATGCAGTTAGAATTAGAATTTAGAGACTCTTAACCGGTTTGAGGAAAACAGGATAGGTCGAAGGTTCTCTCCTGGTTTTCTGAAAATGTCATGCGAGAGTGGCCAGTTATGCTGCTGTGCTGTGTCCAGTGGTGAATTGTCACTGCTGATGAGTGTATTGGGGCTGGCCTGGATTGGCAGCCTCAGGGCTTTTATCTCCATTTAAGTAGTTTCCATTCCCTTGTGACAGATGAGGGGATCGAGGTTCCAGATTACCTAAGGTCATGTAGTCTGGGAGAGGCAGGTGTGAGTTTGAGTCAACATTTCTGATCCCTAAACCCCTGTGCTTTCTACTGCATCCCATTGTTATAGAAAAATACAGTTGACCCTTGAACAGCGTGGGTTTGAACTGCGTGGGTGCATGTGTACAGTGTGTATGAATAAATTCGTCACTAGTCATGCAAGTGGAATATTTTCAAATATTTGTTGACATGAGGTTATTTTAAAAAAAGATTAGCAGCCATAATATATGGTCAAGTAAGGTCAGATCTATAGATAGAGGCGATTTATTGAAACCAGAGCCTCGTATTTCCAGGAATGAAGGAAAACCAAGGTGAGCTACTTTTCCTCCCACACAGGTCTTTTTTCCTTTTGTTTAGGGATTTGTTGACTTCAGTGTAATTAGTTTGAAAATATTTAAGTACAACTAGTGGTCATAGCAGAGCATAGCATTTCAAGTCTAATTCCTAAGGTGATGTGCCCCAATCTTGGGCTTTCTTTCCTCCTCTTTTGGCTCTTTAACAGGCCATGGAACGTTTGGAGGAGTCCTCTAGCCTGTACCTCACACAGCTAGTCTGTCATCTTCAGATCTGGCGACTTCTTAGAACATTGTTTTGTATTTGTTAAGGAATGAGACTATAGTGCACAAAATGGGATGAATTGTTTTGCCTTTGTACCAACTTTTATCAAGTAATTCCACATTTCTTTAAAAACTTATTTTATTGTTTGGAATTATACAATAAATGAATATACTTTCACTGTTAAAAAAAATCCACTGGTGTTGGGAAAGCAAAAGTCTCCCCAGCCCCACCGATCGGAGGTGGCTGCTGAGTAGTATTTGGTGTGTTTCCTTCCAGACCTTTGAAAAGTGGAAACGGGAAGATGAATTCAAATATTCTTCATTGTTGCTAAAAGTTTAAACGAATTTCCTATTTTGAAAATATGTTTTTAATATGTTTTCCTTTCTACCCCCCCTTCTCTGTTTTGGAAAGTTTGTCTTCGACGATAAAACGAGGCTTGTAGACCGAGTCAGGCTTAATTGGCAGTATGAGGAAGCCAGAAAGAGGTAAGAAGCTCCTTTTCCAAATCTCACTTTCTGCTTACTTCCTTTCTCCTGTGCAAAGACTTCCCAGGATTCCACTGTGTGATTGTCTACTTTTTATCAGAAAGCAGTGTTTTATAGAATAAAAGATAAAGGATGTTCATTTATGTGTAGTTAGCGTCTTAAGGCATATGAGGGGAGGGCCCAAAAAACCAGAATTATCTTCTGGAGGGCGAGCCCCTTGTAGTACAGGCTTCCCTTGTTAGGTGAGTGTTCTAGAAACCCATCTGGGTCAGTATACCAGCTGGTGGTGGTGTGAGACTCTGCGTTTGGCTTCAGTGAATTGTTTTTGAAGACTCTTTGAATGTGTTTGCCCATTTCATGATGGGCGATTTACGAGTGCACCTGCCCACACTGTGCTGAGTGTCTAATAGTTTTTGACCAAAAAGGGCAGGACCCCCGTGCCCCACCCTCCCTATTCACCCATTTCCCCAAGTGATATTTGTTTCCCCGGATGAAAAAAGTCCTCAAAGGGAAACGTTTTGCCGCTGTGGAAGAGGTGAAACAAAAACGGCGGAAGGGCTAAAAGGCATCCAAATCAATGAGTTCGGAAACCGTTTTGAGCCGTGGAAAAAACATTTTGACAGGTGCACTGCATCAGGTGGAGCGCACTTTGAAGGTGACTGAAGTTTAAACATGGAAGAATAAATGCACAATTTTTTATAAACAAATTCTCGGTTTTTTTGGAGGTCCCCCCTCGTAGACAAAATTTCATGTGCATTTAAAATGGCAAAATTCTCAAAATTGCAAATAGTTATAATGATTTAATAAAAATAGGGACTTTTTTGGCTCTCCTTACCCTCTCAGGTAGTTTGGAACTCCCTGCCTCCCTGCCTGCCTTCCGTCCTGTGTTGCTCCCTCCCTTCACCCGCCCGCCCTCCTTCCCTTTCACCTGAGCCTCGGCCCCTCAGACGCCTTAAGCAAAACGGTTATGCGTCCTAAATATGTGGCTTCCAACTCCATAGGTTCATGGCAAAAGTCACGTATCTTGGTCTGAAAGACAATTTAATAAGGATTAGGTGAACAGATGGTAGCAGTACCTAATCTATTTCATTTTGATAGTGAGCATCAAAAGGTCATCATTTCGGTTAACCTGTGTTATAAATCATCTGCCTTCTGAAAATCGCAGACCTGACCTTGTGTGTGCATTTTCAAGTTTGTCTTTCTCTCTTCCCTCCCGGTCTTAACCACGGGGCAGGGGCAAAGCTGAGAGGTGGTATGCAGTCCTCCCCGGCGGGGGCCCTGCTTTCAGCAGTCTGACCCCGGCCCAGCTTTCCTGTCCTCTTTTTTAGAGACTCTGGTTTTTTGCATGCGGGAAAGAGTCTTAAAACCAAATGATTTGAAAATATGTACTTTGGAAAGCTATAAAGCATCTCTTTTTAAAGTTCCTTTTGTCTTAGAGGGTGGGGGAAAAGGAGCGGAGTGCCAAGTGGGGTGAGGGGGTCCTTTCTGGAAGCTCAGTAGTTGGGTCTGCTCAGTATACTGTATCATTCATGGATGTCTGGAAATCCACTTTGTTGCCTTTTTAGAAAATGTAAAAATAGCCACAAAAACCGATCATCTGACTCCCCGCTGGAGGGCAGGCTGGGACTGACATGGGCCTTTGTTTGCCCACGCCTCTGGCCTCTGCGCCGTCCTTCCCGTCTCTCCCCGAGGTATTCGTGGTGGGCTCCCCGTTTGCCCGCGGACCGCGGCCAAGCCCCTGCGGCCGCGCTGCGTGTCTCCAAGCTCAGATTCCCCATCTAGGCTCATTCCTTCCCTTGAGCTGCCTGGGGTTTGTCAGGCGATTGTCCCTTTGCAGTGTTCCTCTGCTCATTCTCACATGTTTCTTCTGGAACTGCACAATGTGGGCGCTGGAATTTGCTGTGTTGTATAAAACGCAGAAACTAGGTGGTTGCTACACTCGGGAACATAATTGTTACGTGTTTTGCTGTGACATTTACCAAACATAGCAAGTGATTTCTTTGTTTTCCAGAGATGGTATGTCGAGATAATACATTTGGGTAAACAGTTGAGTATTTGAGAAACTTATTCAGGGGAGGACATTGCACTTCCTCGTATCTGTTAAAGGAAAGAGGTATTTCAAGACTGCTGGAGCCTTGGCAGGAAAAACACTGCAGCCACAGAGGAGGGTCCTGTCCCCAGCGTTTCAGCCTCTGTGGGGCAGTAGGGGCTTCTCAGAAAGGCCTTTCTGGGCTGCACTGGCGACATCTACAAATCTGGGATGCGCCGTCCAGGCCTCCCGGGGTGGCTTGCACAAGCCCTGCCCACCTCCCCCCCGCCCCCCCGCAGTGGTTCCCAGCAGGGGTGGGGGCGAACCCTCCGGGGGACTTCTGGCCTCGGCTGGAGACAGTTTGGGTTGTTGCAGCTCTGGGGGAGGTGCATTTGGCGTGCGGTGGGTGGCGCCAGGGACGGTGCTCGCCATTCTGCAGTGCCCAGGGCGCCCCGCACAAGGAAGGACCTACCCCCAATGTCACCAGTGCCAAGGCTGAGGACCTCTGCTTTGTGCTGAAGGATTAGGACATCTTAGTGCGGCCATCGCTGCGTGATTTCCCAAGGGCCAGTTTGTGTGGGTCACCCCCGTAGCTTCACCCACACAGAGAAGCTGCCGGGGGCCTGGGACACTGTACTTCTGCTGAGTGCCTGCCCTGTTGCAGGTGTTTTGAAGAAATCAAGTGGTTTGTGTGGTGTTAATCACATGTGGTTTTCAACCTGTTTGGGACATAAAGTCCTTCACAGCAAACAGAAATATGTGAGAAGACCAGGGGTTCTGCCTGGGAGCGGGGCTACTTCTGGTAGTGTATGAGGACACACTCCAGGGTTTATATGTGTGCTCATACACACGTAACACATGCATGCTTACATATATGTGTATATCCACACACGTATTTCCTTTATTTTTATTACATGAATAATATATGCATACGCAGTTTTTGTCAAAGGCACTGTCGTAGAGACCATCCATCTTCCCCTGTCTAACCTCACCGCCCGTCTTTAATGGTTGAGTGTGAAACCTTCCAGTCCTTTCGGTGAATGTTTAACTAAATTCAGGCCAGTGTAGTTAAATATGATGCATAGCTTCTGCCGTGTGATAACCACCCCTCTATGGATGGACATGTAGATGGTTCCAGTTTTTCCTTTTCATAAACAGCACATCTGTTAACGGGCCCAGCCTTGCAGAAGTGACTGTTTCCTCAGACAGATACTTAGTAATGAATTGTCCGGGTCTAGAGACACATGCATAGAAAGTTTTGATAGATGTCACCAATCGCCTTCTGAAATTGCTTAAGCGCTTTACACTGCCACATAGGATGATCGAGAGTACTGGTTTTTACATCTCCTTAGCATCATTATATATCATCATTCTTTGTAAATTTTACTAGTGTAACGGGCGGAGACGTTCTCTCAGTTGTCGTATGCTTTTCCTGGTGACAGTGGTCCAGCTTTTTACTGGTAGTACAGCTCAACGTAGTTTTGTGTGACTTGGGCTGTTTAAATTGACACGTCTGATTTTTTCCCCCCCAGACACGTGATCCTTTCAAAGCATGTGAGATCCCATTATTGCTCTGTTCATAGTGGATGTGAACCATTGTTGGGGGTGATTTTTGGCCCCTCGGGGACATTTTTGGTTCTCCTGACTGCTGTCATCGAGTGGGAAGAGCCAGAGGGTGCTGCCAGACACCCACTATGCACAAGACGACTCCACAGCAAGGACTTAGGTGGCCCAGAGCATCAGTAGCACTGCAGTTGAGAAACCTTACTCTTGTCTTGCTCCTAAATGTCTGCTGTTTGTAGACAACATGGGCCTCCAGGAGCAGGTGGCCCGCTAACTCAGGGCGTTAGCCCACTCCCCTGTCCTGCTCATGCGCCTTGTTCCAGCCCCAGGGGCCCGCTTGGTGTTCCTTGGAGACATGCCAGGCCTCCAAGCTGCCAACCTGCTGACATAGTGCCTGGAGCCGGCGGATGGCGCCCCAAGATGCCCATGCCCTAATCCCCAGAACCTGTGAGTGTGTTGCTTTCCATGGCAGAAGGAGCTCTGCGGAGGGGATTAATTAATTCAGGATCCCCAGGGGGCAAGATGAGCCTGGATTCTGTACCTGGGCTCAGTGTCGTCCGAAATCATTCTGCCCCTCTGCAAAACCTGCTGGGCTTTGCCTCTTCTCCTGTCCTCACCCAAGGACATGCTTACTGATTTCAGAGACAGAGGGAAAGGGAGGGACAAAGAGGGAGAGAGACATCAATGTGAGAGAGACATAGATTGGCTGCCTCCCACACGCACCCCAACCAGGGACCGAACCCACACCCCAGGCTTGTGCTGTGACCGGGAATCGAACCGTTGACCCCTCGGTTTATGGGATGATGCTCCACCTGGCCAGGGCAGCTTTGCCATTTATAAACCAGGAGAAGTTTCTGCATTTAAGTACTTCAGAGAAGGAAGTCTTTCCTTGTATATCTAGATGTGAGATATTTTTCCACAGCTGGGAAATCATCAAAATGCAGTGTTGTGGACAATGAGAGGTTTCATAAGTATTTACATTTAAAGGATGTTTGTGGGAGTGGACCTCATAATTCCAAATGGTGGTGTGATTTCTAGAGAATTCTCCAGACCAAACCAGCACTCTCATGGCTAGTTTTGTGTTCTTAATTCCGGGTCATGTGAGATGTACCCAAACGACTGCTGCTTCCTTTCTCGTCAAGAACATCCCTTTGGATTCTCAAGGCAGGCTGTAGGATGGGAATATTGTTTAGGATACATTGGTTAAAAATTTAAAAATTTTTCAAGGCCAATTTGGAAGAGCAAGTCTTCTTGAAGCAATCCCGGTGACGCAGATAGCTCCTTATTTTTAACCTAAGAGCACTTGTTCCAGAACTGTGCACAAACTGTAGCTGTTTCCATAGAAACACTCGCTGTCCCGATAGGAACAAAACATTCGGCCCATCCAGTTTCTCTGTGTCTTAGTGTCTGTTGCCAGGATGGGTCCTGCTGTTCATCCGTTGTCAGGAATCAGGATAGTGTTAGGATTCCAGTGGAATTTGATCAGTTGCTTGGATTTTTTCTTCATTTCTCAAGTGACTGTGTATCTGGGTTTTGGGGGTGGGGCTTGGCTATGAGAAACAAAGAAAGGATCCTTGACGTTGTGGCTCCCTCTTCCCATTCAGGCCAAGAGAAAGAAGCCTGCAGATGGTCTGCTTTTCATTTAAGGAAGTCGCTCTCTGAAGATCTGTACATTCAAAGGGGAAAAGATGGGAGGGCAGGGAGGAATGTTGGGGTATTAGTAGACCTTTATGCCGCATAGTCTAGATTCAGACTTCTCGAATTTCCAGTGTAGAATAAAGAGTTGAGCCACAACGCTGGTTTATCAATATTTAGTTCAAGCCACTGAAGTGATTTCATCGTTCATCTTAGATCTCAGCTGAGATTTTCTTGAAGATTTGCTTTTTATTTAAATGAATATTTGCAAAGAGAAAACTAAGGAGAGAAACCTAGAATATCAAATCTGTAGCTGTAGTTGAAAGCTGAAGGCACGAGGCCCTAAGCTGACACCGCGTCCTGGAATGTGGCATTGGGATCCGTCACGGCTCATCACTGTCACGTGGGCCCGCAGCTTGCCTGGAGTGCCTCTTCTGTTCCAGAAAGCAGCAGTATTTTAGGAACATGTGAGATTATATAGTAGGCTGCAGAATTCGCTGTACATCAAATAATGGGGGATTACTCTGGCTATGTAAAAATGCCTCCAAACTGTGTACTATAGAAAGTGTATTTTTTTTCTTGGAACAATGCAAATCACATTTAAGATTTTCATGTGAATCGTGAAGGTCCAAGTAGTGTCTGCAGTATAAATGCAGCTTTCCATTCACAGTTTAATGGTGCCTGGATTGTAACAGAAAAGGTGTTTGAACAAAACTAGGGAAGGAAAAATGATTCTTATTTTAGTTCTGTCCACATTAGAACCGTTCAGGGAATAGAATTTGGAAATCACATAATAAATATGAAACCTGAATGCTTGACTGACGGTTTGCTTTCATTTCTTCGCTGCTGCGAGCACGGGGTCATAGATTTTAAAGCTTTTGAAGGCATTTGTGACAGATTATATATAGGCCATAAAATGCACTACCTATCGAAAATAAGAATCAATAAAAAATACAGTTGACTTGTAGGGAAAAAAGAACTCTTGCCAATTTTAAGTTGCTCTCAGTTCTCTTTAAAAATGAACTGGGAAAAGTTTCTTTTTTGTAAACTTGAATCATGACCTTGCTTTGCTTCCATGTATTTAATTTCACTGAAATGATATTTCAGAAAAGAGCCATTCTGGACAATTTTTTCCTTGTCTTACCCAGAATTGGAAGGCTGGCAGTTGCAGGAGTGTGGTTCCAACCCCGGGGTCAGCTGTTTGGTGTGGACGTAGAAGAAGGGGCGTTAGAACCGCGCAGCCGTGCTTTAGCCTTAGGCGGCGTGTCTGTTTCCTCCAGCAAACCTAACGCACTACGGCTGCTCCTCCAGGGTGGCTTGTCTCCAGGCCAGCGGCATGCTGGACAAGGCATATTGTTTAAAGGCAAAGCTGTCTTGTCTATCCCTTGGCGAATGTACAAGAAATAGTTGAGGGAATCCTTCTAGAGCTTTCGGCTTCCAGTGCAGACAGACACATGTGTCTCCCTCGACCTGGCTGAGAGCAGGCCGTGGGTGCGTGCCTCCAGAGTGTGGATATAGGGAAAGAAATAGCATCTTGCAATAGATGCCAGTATTCTTCCAGAGTCAAATGTGACTCTGGAATGGACATGCAGCCATTTACATCATTGGGAAATGGAATTATTTTTTAAGAAGCACTAGTCTTCAGCACAGAAATGCTTGCCTAGCGTTCAGCACAGCCCAAGCAACTTTTCCAGATGGGTTGCATGAAGTCAGCTTCTTCCAGATTTTCTTTCTGCTTCTGAGGTTGTCCCTCACCATACATCCTTGCATATTTTTCTTGCAAGCTATGGAAAGTTACAGTACAGTATTTAAGTTGGGCCATGGTACTACTACTTTGATGCCCGTAGTGGGCAGACCTTTTGAAATTTGCCCTTTGCCTCTCCTCCCTCATGCAATTCTTTTTCTCCCCATCCTTCTTTTTTCTGATAGTGGACGTTCCTTGAGATCTTCTGAGAAAGCGTAAGATTATCTAGGTTTGCATCTTCTGTCACCCTCAGCAACTCATATCCTTGTAGCGCGGCAGCTAACCTGGGGCCAACTCAAATGGAGTCTTGATCTCATTTGTAAACCTCAGAAATCTCAAAAGGAGTGCTTTTAAAATACGCCTGCTTGTAGCGTATGTATGAGAATTAGTATATATTACAAGGTAATACTGCTAACTTAAGCTGGGCTCAGATAGGCTTTCAGTGGATCCGCTAAATTGAAATGAAAAATTATGTGGACACAATGGATTTGCTCATTGTTCTTCGTCTCTTTCATATTTACTCCTTACCTTTGACTTGTCTTGATCTACAGTAGAATGTTCCAGAAATTTCATTGGGTATAGTGTCTGATTTGGCACTTACTTATTTATGGGTCTGCTTAGAGTGTATTTTCCTCGGGCTTCAGTTATATGATGGCCATAAATTTTCATTACGCTAATTAGACAGAGGTGGACGCCTAAGCGCAGTTGGATCCCTAACTCTATTCAGCTGCCTCTGTCATTAGTTTTTTCAGTGACATGATTTGGCACCATTTTCCAACACATTTGCAGGAAATTAGTTTTAAGTTAGAAAAGAACTTGTCTAATAAAGCTACTGACGTTCAACTATTTTTTTTACCTTCTTGGGGAATTGGAGGTGAGTAAATGCATACATTTAAAGCAGTCAGCTCTGGGTTTTCTGGTTGGTTTGGTACCTGAAGAAGGGGTCCTGCCTGGCCCTCTGGCCGGGCTGGCTGGCGCTCGTGCTGATGTCTGGGTCAGGAGGTACCCGACTTGGTGCAGGGCTGGCTGACAGGCTTTAACACGCGGCCACTGCTGGTCGATCAGCGGAACCTGCAGTGCTGAGGAGGATTCTGAAGGGTGGGCCCAGCGGGCAGGACGCCAGCTTTGGTTAGTGACATTTGGTGGTTTTTGGACATGTGCGCCAGCCTTTGTGGTCCACAGCACTGGGTTCGGGTCGAGTCTGGCGTTTCTACATTTCTGCCCGGAAACAGATAACACTCTTGTCTAGCCACAGTTAAACTTAAAAACATTCTACTCCTGCTTTGAAAGGATGCTCTGAAAGTATAAGCCACATCTGTTTCACTTGATCTGCGTTCGCCAACACTGCAGGACACAAAAAGTGGTGCAGCCTGTTTGCCGGGCAAACACGGGGATGTGCATGCAGGCCCAAAGAAAGCGACGATAGAGTCCGTGTTTTTGCTCCTTGAGGAGGGGGTGCTGACACAGTGCGGCCAACTGGGTTGCGCCCAGAGTAGCTCGCTCCCTGACCATGCCCATGTGCACCAGGGCTGACTCTCGCCCTTCCACACAGTGGCTGGTGTATGTGTGTACTGCTCCATGCATTCAGCCCTTGGCAGCTCTCAGCTCTCTGCACGACGTTTGGAATTTCATGCACAGTCAAGGTCTCCCAGGCGGGAGCGAGCTCACAGGCAGCGGGCCTCAGGGCTCCTCATTCAGGAGCGCTGTGATGGGTGCATGTCTCTCCTCAACTTTCTCACGGCGGGTGTTGGCAGTTAGGCACGGCCGAGTGGGCAGCAAGCCGGAAGCCCCTCTCATGTGTGCAGCCACGTTTAGCTGCTGGCGACGGGAGACGGGGAGAAGAGAGCCAGCCCCCTCCTGCCCTGGGACAGGACCACGTAGGAAACCACAAATCTGAAACCACACAGCACATGGGCGTGTGGAGGGCTGCCAGCCTTTTTGTCAGTTCTTCGAAACAAGCATGATGTGGTTACTGTCGCCCTGAATCTCATAGGCAGGGGAATTACACTCATTTTTATACACACATTTCCAAATTCCTTATTTTTGTGATTTCAGGGTCACTTGGTGCAGTCATTTCAGTATTTACTTAGTAGAGTGAGTTTCTAGAATCGATTGTGTGATGGTGCTGAGAACAAGTGAGGACAGTTTTGTAAGTTCCTGTACTTTTCTCTCTCCGTTTCTTGCAGAGTCTCAAATATCCAGCAGCAACTGGCCCAGCTTGATAACGAGTCCTGGCCGGGCATGGCCGAGGCCGACAGAGACCGGCTGCAGCTCATCAAGGAGAAGGAAGCCCTGCTTCAGGAGCTGCAGCTCATCGTCCAGCAGAGGCGGCCGGTGGAAGACGTGGCCCGGCTCGAGGAGGAGAGGAGGCGCCTGGAAGAGGAGATCCAGCGCGCGCGCGCCACCTCTGTGCAGGGCGCCACGGAAAGGTGGGCTTGCCCTCCGGGCCTCCAGGGGCAGGACCCGGCTTCTAGTGAAGAGCCAGCCCGGAAAGCTGCGTTAGCAAACTTGCATGTGGCTTGGGAAGGGTCTTGGTCAGGGCACCTACTGCCTGACCAGCTTCCTTGCCAAGCAGAGAGAAGGTAAAGGGAGAGTGTAGCTTCCTGTCTGTCCATCTGCCTGTCTACGCACCCACCCACCCACCATCTGTTGAGCTCCTACCTCGCATCAGCCACTGTTGAGGGTGCCGGTGGCACATTTTCAAGCAAGACAAAAACATCCTCTGTTATTTGGGCATTCATGACTTAGATGTGCTTTTTAGAATTTGGCCATTCAAACTGAAATCATTCGGGGGCGGAATTTATAGTTGAATTTTCTTGTTAGGAAAATATATTCGCTGTCTTTGAACTCTGCCAATGGGCTGTTTTCTCATCTACAGGATTCTGCTTCAGGAAAAACGAAATTGTCTCCTCATGCAGCTGGAAGAAGCTACGCGCTTAACATCCTATCTCCAGTCCCAGTTAAAGAGGTAGGTACCTTCAAGAGAGAAAGCTACCCTTCGTTCCCATGTTACGGACATCATGTTATAATGACATGCCCAGGAACTTCATAATTCCCTTTAGCTTGGTTTTCTCCACCAGAGCTTAGAACCAGAAGGGGTGTAAACATAGAATGGAAAAGAGGGCACGTTGTATTTTTAAGAGGAGCTGCTAATATACGATTCAAGGAACGGGAGGAGACTGAATTCGGCTGCAGAGTAACAGGTCTGAAGTCAAATTTATTCAAGGATTTTCTAATGCACAGCTTCAGAAGTGTGTGTACCCATCTGCATGTATGCACACCAACCTTTTTATTTTGAGTTTTAAAAAATCATTATAGATAGTAGTTTGGGGGGGGTTATAGATATTTCAAAATAAGATTTGTATGCTCCGTGATAGCTCCTGTTTTCAAGTACTTGCTCTATCGCGAAGCATAGCACTCAGGGCTGTCTATAATTTTCTCAGTTTTATTCCTTTTAAGAGTTTCAGGAGATAGGAACTACTTTTGTCACAGCCCCCGGTGAGAAAGCGGGAAGCTGAGAAAGGGCAAATAACTTGACCACGTGGACTCAGCTAGACTGCCTTTGAGCTGGGCTTGAACTCAGGCATGATTCCTTGATGTTAACTACTGCTCTCTACGGACATTCAAAGGAAACAAAGGAAATATTAATGAAGGTGCCTTACAGCATTCGCAGGTGTTTAAAGACACGCTCCAGTTCATGGGAGAATGGGGCAGGAGTCTGTTCCAGCAGGGACAGACTAGCTACACAGCCTAGCTGTGAACAGCAGGGCTCCAGCCCCATCTTTGGGCTGCTTTCCTGAGGGCGTGGGCTCTCTCGTTTCAGCCTGTCTGCCAGCACCCTGACCATGTCTTCAGGGAGCAGCCGTGGGTCCCTGGCCTCCAGCCGGGGCTCGCTGGCCTCCAGCCGAGGTTCCTTGAGTTCCGTCAGCTTCACCGACATCTACGGCCTGCCACAGTACGAGAAGCCCGACACCGAGTGTAGCCAGCTTTTGCGCTTTGATCTGATTCCCTTCGACTCGCTAGGACGGGATGCCACCTTCTCAGAGCCCCCGGTTCCCGCCGGCTTCCACAAGCAGAGGCGCTCCCTGGACACACCACAGTCCCTGGCTTCCCTGTCCTCCCGCTCCTCCCTGTCTTCCCTGTCTCCCCCAAGCTCGCCCTTGGATACGCCCTTCCTCCCAGCCTCTCGGGACTCGCCCTTGGCCCCGCTGGGGGATAGTTTGGAGGTGCCAAGCCTGGGCGCGCTGGACAGACTGCGGGCTCAGGCCTCCGCTCTGGGAGAGGAAGATTCGCAGGGTGCGGCGTCCCTTCCGCCGCACGCTTTCCCTGGCGACGGGGAAGGACCTCGTGAGCGAGGACCCCAAGTGGCTGCCATTGCCACCGGTACAAGTAAGTATTGCCAAGTCCTGAGTGTTTTCCCGGTCCTGTGGGGAAGGCTTCAGATTCAGGGAAGAAATCATGTGTAAGGGCACTGAAGCCAGCTGGCACTTAGATGACACAGCGAGCTTTAATTTCTGGACCATTGCTAGGGTGAGGAGGGCTGCTGGCCCGCTGTCATGTGGGTCCTTCCCTGCTGTGTCCTGGAAAGGTCAGTGAAATTGGCGAAGTAGTCTTTCCCAGGTGTTTGGCTGGTTTTCAGGAGGTGCTTAATTGTCCACAATGAGGGGAAGAACCACGCGGTCTTCCACATTGAGAGGCTGATAGAGAGGCGCTAGGGCCTCAGTGAACTCTCAGGGCGTGTCCAGATGGAATGTTCCCTGTGTGCCGCCTCAGGCCTGCACGCGGACTGGTGTCTGCCTGTAGCTGAGGAAAATCTCTACTTCCTTTGTCTTTATGACTTCATCTCTTCGTCCTTTGTCCTTATAGTTTTCAAGGATGTAGTTCTATCCAAAGTGGAAATGAAAATAATTGGCACAATTTGAAAAGACGTGCTGGTAAGCATCAGTCATTTCTGCCGGGTCAGTTTCTCTGGCGGTCTTCAAACTGAGGGCCATGTAGCTGCAGGGAGTTTCGTCCCTCCAGTCACTGTTAACTTCTACTTGGTGCCAGGCTCTGTCAGCTTATAGTTCACGTGGAAAACCGAACTGCTGTTCTAGAGAATATTCCAGCTGATGGCCTGTGCACAAAGCAGGGCCTGGGCTTCAGCCCTTCTCCTCTTGACCCTGTGTGCTTTTCTAAGCCAACCTCCAAGAACTTTAGCTTCCTCAGGTTTGAGAGAAGATCAAGAATAAGCTCTCTTATTCCTGAAGTTCACCCCCCTTAATTAACTTATTTGCACACCAAAACGGCTTTAGACATTCTGTTAGGTGAGCACTAGATAATTCGAATAGCACAGTGGATGTCAAGCAGGGGCCTGTGTCGTCCCCCCAATACTTTGCAAGGTCTGTCTAGGGACTGCTCACATTCACAACTGAGGGGGAGGTGCTACTGCCATCTAGTGGCGGGAGAGCAGGGATGCTCAGTGCAGAGGACAGCACCCGCCACAGAGAATGATCCAGCCCAACCATCCGTAGTACTGAGGCTCAGAAATCCTGGTCATGTAGTGTTGAATAGGTTAGCAGTAAAGGGTAGAAATAAAATGTGAACACAAAACTGGATAGTGTAGTGGAAGCAGCTTTGGACTGGCAGCTTAGAGACCCAGAATCCGTTCCCTACCCTGTTGACTTGCTACCTGGGTGACCTTGAGCGTATCCCTGGACGTGGCTGAGTCTTAGCTTCTCTGCCCTGGAATGAGGTGATCTTTATGGGCCCTTCCATTCCCCACCATTCTCTTACCATGAGGCTTTATATATAACTATGCTGGTTACTACATACAAATAAATATGCATAATAGTCTCTGTTAACACTTACAAATTTAATCAGCTCCGGGGCTTTTTAGTGTCTCTGTCATCTTGTGTCTACCCCTCTGTGTTTGCAAACACACCCTTTACATTCCCAGATACAGGGTACACATACAGGTGATCTCCATTGGCTTTGTTGTTTAGAATCACAAGTTCAGGGCTCCATGTTTACTTTTTTCATTCCCAAAAGAAAATACAAAATAGGGACTGAATTAATCTGTTGTGACTTAAGCTCAGTTTCTCAGTGCCCCTGCCTCCCATATGAACTTTTTTTCATTGTTCACATACATTTGTCTCCATTTCCCCCCCACCACTTTCCCCTGCCCCACCCACCCCCACCTCCCACCCTCAATCCTTCCCCACTGTGGCTTTGTCCGTGGGTCCTTTATACATGTTCCTTAAGTTGACCCTTCCCCTTCTTTTCCCCCACGAACTTCTCTTTAAAGTTTGAGATATAGGAATATCAGTCTCATTATGCAGAAAATCCACACAAGGCCCAAGGGCCCTTTTGGGTCGGAGGAAAGGCAGTGTAGGAAATAGAAGAGTTGACTTAATTTCTGATGCTAATTTCTTAATTTTCCCTTTTCCTTTTGTGGCTGGCATTGTAAGGTCTTAAGACTGAAAGGTATTTGCGTTTGCTATGGTCACATACTGCCACCTGGTGTTACATTCGTGCATGACACTTAGTTAACTTGGATCCTTACAAACTAGAAATGACCCAGCAAATGGGTCCTGGTGGGGGCTTCCAGGGGGCCGGGTTGGGTAACCAGCCTCCGGAATGGACGCAGAGTGACTTTTTGCTTCCCTGACGCGGGGGGCAGGCCTCATCCCTGAGCCATCATCGCTTCAGAGAGTTGGAGAATCTCTGCGCTCATTATGTTACCCCGCCCTTCATTTACGAAGCCCAAGGTCACATAGTTCCCTCTGACTTTCCAGTGGAGTCTGGATAGGAACAGTACAGTCCAAGTTTGACCTCAGGCAAGTTTTAGTTAGATAAAATTTTAGGAAGATAACATTCAAAATTGCTCAAACCTACCAGGCAAGCCCTAGGATATAATTTCTTTTAAATCGGTTTCAAGGAACAGAAGGCGGTACAGGGAAATATGGCAATAGATTGTAATCTTGAATATTTTTTACATATTTACCACGGTATTATCTTCCCTGAATTTTAAAAGTCAAACGTCTCATCATTTTTAAATATTTTCCAGTTTTTATTTCCTATTGGTATTTGCTAATCTAAAATGAAAACCTTGACTTTGCTTATCTATTCCTTGATGTTTTTATGATGTTCATACTGTTTAAAATTGTTGGATTAAATTCTGAAGTTTGTTCACTTTGTGCTTTTTCTTTTTATCTCTTTTCTCATGCAACTCGACAGAAACGCTCACTGTAAGTGACCTTGGAATTTTCCTTTACTTTGTTGGTCAGGCTGTGGCACATCTTTGTGCAGTGAATCAATGTCTTCAGGATGGCTCGGGAGCGGCTGAGCGGGCATAGCTTATAGGTGTACTTTAATGAAGTTCAACAATTATCATTATTATTATTTCAACATTAATATTTATCTCGCCTGCTAAAGTTGTATAAGAAAGAACTTTTATTCTTGAAGTCTTTATTCTTCTATATATTTTCCCCCAGATTTTTAGCAGCTTTCATTAGGTTACTATGCCAGGTGGCAGCTTTGCTTACAATGTGATTTTCATTGCATCTTCTTCCTTTCTATCAAGCAGTGTTGATGTTCTCAGGTCTCAGTGTCTGTTTTTTAATGATGAAAGAGGTCAGAGATTTTAAAAATGACTCTTTGGAAGCTTGTTTACTCCTGACTTCATTGGCATTGCTCTCGTGGTCCATCTTGTTGCCTTGAAGCCCGAGAGCAGACGGCTGGAGTACCGGGGGTGGGGGTCTGCTGTGCGCTTTTCTCCTCACCCAGGGCAACTGCTGGCTGCGCTTCCTCCTGTCAGCTCTGCTTGCAGTTGCTCCGTGGTTTCGGTGTCTGAGCCCGGAATCACCGAGGAGTAATCACTTCATTTCCTTTGTCTCTTCATCTACCTTCCTTGCAATGAGAGAGAAACTCTGTCAGAATCACACCGTGAGGTTAACTGGAAGTGCTTATTGCGTGGCCTTAAAGGAACATGAAGCCACGTCGGAGCCGTGTCGAGTGTCAGGGCTGTGAGTGGCAATAGCGGTTTTCGTTTCTGGGATCCGCGCATTAAGCTGAGGGGTTCCACCTGCAATCAGAGCGGGAGACTTTGGGTTCTTCCGGGTGGCAGGGAGACAGGAAGAGCGGGCCTTGGGCAATCCTGACCTACGGTGTGAGAGTCGGTGTCTCCGGCCACTCGAGAATGGAGGTGGCTCTGGCCCTGCCCAGAAGAGGAGCTGGTAGTCCCCAGCTTGGCTCTGCAGGCCTTTGGAAGGTCAGCTTCTGCCTGCAGTTGAGATTGTGAGACCAAGGACTACAGCCCCATCTGTTTTGGGTGTTGTTGAACGTGTTCGGATTTAATTGTGAATGGTAATTTGATTGAAAAAAAGAGAAGGTCATAGGTAGACTCATCACTTCCCTCATGTCGGGGGCGCACGGATGTCTAGGTTTTCCATTTCTGGAGCTCAGATGGCTGAAGAGAAGTGCAGAGACAGCAGAGGAGGTGCGTCACTGACAGGAGGCACCGTCCCATCAGAGTGTGAGGCTCAGAGTGTGAGGCTCGGTGCAGGAAGGCGCCTGGGGACAGAGTCACGGATGATAGGCCTGCCCTGTACTGGTTTTGTTAAAAGGGACTTGGTGCTATGAGGGAAGGAGTAAAACAGTTGAGGAAATGCTGAAAGGAAAGATGTCAGTGGTTATCTTTGGGTTTTGATTAAAACTGATGTGAGGCAAAAAGAAACTGCATAGAAACGGTAGCTTTTTAACCCCAGGTAGGCAATTTTGGAAGCAGACCTGGCCTGCCGAGGAGGATACTGCGGTTACATGGACCGACGTTCAAGGGCATGTTTTCAAAGGCTGCATCTGGGTTCAGCTTTGTCCTATGACTTGAAAGTCACTACATTTTGTTAGGGTTTACTTAGATAATTTTTTAAAATTTTGTTTTCCGATTACAAAACATTAATATATGTTTATTGTATAAAATATGGAAAATACCAAACAGCCTAAAGAAGGAAATGAAAAATACATACCCCCCACTTGAAGAGGCAGCTGCTGTTTGCATTTGGGGTAATGTTTTTCCTGGTCATTTGAGTATGACAGTCTCTCAGAGCACAATGCGAAGGGGCTCCCCACTGACATCTCATGTTCTCTGCTCCTCATTTACGGGATGAAAAAGATTTGTTACAGTTTAAGGAGCTTTTAAAGAAGTAGCCAGAAGTTGATTTCTTCAATTTTTCAGTGTTTAAAAAAAAGTTGAGTGCAGTGTATTTAAACACATGCGTTTTCATACAGCGTGTCTCTGGAGCACAGAAACCAAGCATAAGCTCCAACTCAGAGTTCATTTCTTGGCACCGCTGTGTCCTCCTGACCTGTGTGTCTCTTATTTGTAGCAGTGACTCTTCGAGAAGACAGCGCCAAGAGGCTGGAGAGGAGAGCACGCCGCATTTCTGCGTGCCTCTCGGATTACTCGCTAGCCACTGACAGCGGGGTATTTGAACCTCCAAGCAAAAGGTTAGAAGCTGATCTTATTATCCCCTTCTCCCTAAGCAGCTCTCCCACCGTGTTACTGGTAAGCACGAAAGGGACCCGTCCCGAGAGTCCCACATACTGAGACTTGGTGTATCCCCAGGTGGGGCTTTTTCTGGCTTCTCTCCACACTGGAGGTTGGGCCTTGGGAACCTGCAAAGAAAACTCCTCTGGCTTCGGTGTGGTGTTTGGCTGCTGGCCCTCATCCTGTGGTTCTAGGACGGCTTTTCTCTCTGGCCCTGGTGGGTTTGAGGCTTAAGCCAAGCAGAACTAGGAAAGGAGAATCCATGTACGAGACCTGCTTGACCTGCTTTTCTAGAAGGGACACCCATTAGAGACGAATTTCCTCCTTTCCCGAGCTACCGGGATGGCTTTGCAATGACAAAGCACCTTTTGGAATTTGAAGGTTACTTTTATTTGGTATCTTTACCGTCATTGTTTCACCTCACTAATTGCAAACTTGTGAGAAGTTCATCTTTGAACTTTGCTCAGAGTATCACACGTGGTTTTGAAAGGTATGCGAAGTTGTTTTCTAGAACATGCCAGTTCAGAGGCAGGTGCTTAATGAGATGTGTCACGGACCCAGGGACCTGCAGTCACTTGAAGAATTTATTTACTTATGTTGCAATTTAATAAAGCTTCTGTTGGTACGAAGCACCCCTCCCACGAGAGCGCGTGCGCTAACCCTGCGGTCGCCGGTTGCCTGTGGAGTAACCGCTGTGACTTTCCGGTTGTGCTCAGGAGTGAAGATGCCGACGAGCCTGCCCATGGAGACACTTGCGTTATTGAAGGGCCCCAGATCCACGTCGGGTTCTGGTGAGTACAGAAGACTCCTTCCCTGACGCTCGTAAAGGTGATTTACAGTAGATTGGGGCCTGCCCAGTGACTCACAGCTCCGCAGAAGGGCCAGGAGGGACAGAGGGACCCACGGGATTGGGGGCTGCCCACTGGCCCAGATACCCGAGGCCGCTGCAGTGGTCCCAGGGGAGGGGACACAGGTGGCAGGAAGGAGAGTCGGGGAAGAGCCGCTCCGTTGCTCCAGTGCCTGCCAACACTGAGAGTCACAGATGGGAGCTGTCACCTCTTGAAGCTGGAGGTTTGCAGCTGTCAAGCAGGAACGGCAAAAGCCCCCGGTGAGGTGGGCGGGCTCTTGGGGAAGTTCTCACACGGTCCTGCGCTGAGTCGCCTCTGCGCGCTGCGCCACAGACAGCAGGCCTGCCTCCTGCTCCCCAGCGCGAGAAACCAGCGGGCTAGTTCGCAACACGAGGCTTTGTGCTTCCTGGTCAGTTTCGGTAGTGCTCCGACTATAGCAAGGCAGGACGCTCGCGGCCCGAGTTTTCTTTTGCTCACTCTTGTCATTCAGTTGAGTGCTTTTCAGCGTTGGCACTAGTGTCATTTGGGGCCGGAGCATTCTTTGTTGCGGGCGCTGTCCTGTGCACGGTGGGATGGTGAGCAGCACCTCTGGGCTCCACCCACCGATGCCAGTATCTTGTCCTCTGCCCAGTCGTGACACCAAAAGTGTCTCCGGCCATGGCGCATGCCCCTGGGTGGCGGGTATGGCAGGACCACCCCCAGTTGCGGGCCACTGCTGTAGTGCATTTGCACACTTTGGGGAATGGGCGGTTGATGAATTAGTATTTCGTTTTCTAGGCATGACAGTGGCAGCGAATGTCTCCTCGTGAACGTGCTCCAGCTGAAGAACTTCGCCGGGCTGGTTGTGAAGGAAGACTGCAAAATGTGAGCCCCCGGGCCAGCGAATGTCCCACCCACCACCCGCGGCCTCGCGGCCTTCCTGCTGCAGTGCTGCTCACTGGCCTGCTCCCCTCGGCAGTTTGGGTTGGGAACCCCAGTTTACAACCAAATCAGGGAATATCTGTCTTTAAAAGCAGGGCTGTAAGTTTTAAGAAGAGCCTGCTTTATTACTTGAGGCAGATGGAGTGAGTGGAACCCGGCTGCCCACGTGCTACGGCGGTACCCAGAAAGCGCCCAGGGCCCATCATTGGCCACATTTGGGCTTGACACGTCCATCCGGGTCCCGGGGCTGGGTGGTAGTGTAGCCACACTCGGCTCTGTGATCCAGTGAGGTACCTGAAGAGACCTCTGGCTGGGAAGCGGGGCCCCTTGTCTGAGGGGAGGAGAAGGAAATAGCAGTTGTCACCATTTGAGAGGTGCTACTGCCTCTGTGAGCCCCGCAGCCCAAGGTAGGTGCTGGACGGAGGTCCCAGCTACCCAGCGGGGTGAGCGCACCGGGAGTGAGGCATTCACATCCGCGGGCTCCTCCATGAGGCTCCTTCATTAACTCATCCTCTAAAGGCCACAGAAGCAGCTGGGGTGGAAGTGGCTGAGGGCTCCCCGGGGCTTTGTTCTCCCCACGGTGGACTTGGTGTGTTCGCCAGTGTGCTGGTCTCCGTGCTGGGGTGGACAGGGCAGGACACGCGGTCCCAGAGGCCAGGCAGGCGGAGCTTGATGGGGGAGCCGAGGCACACTGGGGCGAGAGCGCAGATGTCTTCCCCAAGAGGCAGGAAAGCAGAACCTCTGACTCCTCTCAGGCCTGACTACTGCCTTTGAAGTCTTTCTCTTTGTGCCTGGGCTTCCCCTAACCTCCAGGGGCATCTAAGCGCCTCGGCCAGCCTTGCTCTTTGTGGAGAAAAGGACTTTCTCCAGAAGACTTCGTGGTTCTCCCCGTGGGTGTTCAAAGAGGACGATGTGTGTGCGCGCGAGCGCGTGTTTGTGCGCGGTCCCGTGCAGACCGCCCGTAGCCTGACTCTGTCTGCTGGTTTCTCCTCTCCGCTTCCAGACATGTCCGAGTCTACTTGCCATCACTGGACTCCAGCACACCGGATACTTACTGCTCCAAGGCTGTGGAATTCCAGCCCCCCCTGGTATTTAATGATGTTTTCAGAATCCCCGTGCACCCAAGCACGTTGACGTTGAAGTCCCTTCAATTATATGTGTGTTCAGTGAATCCGCAGCTGCAGGAAGAACTGCTGGTATGGCCTACGCATGCGCGAGCTCTGCCTTCTGTGCCTCCCTCCTTCCTTTCTTTGTCTTTCCATCCGTCTTTCTTTTCTGCCGTTCTTTCTTCATCCCTCTTTTGTCGTCTTCTCTCTCTCTTTCTTAGTCTTATTCCGTCCTTACATCTTACTTTCTTTGTCTCTCTGCTTTTCTCCCTCTTCCCCTTTCCTCTCTGTCCCCTCCTTCCGGTTTCCCGGGGTGGGTTGCGGAGAAAGCATCATGCTAAGGAGGGTCTCTGTAACTGGGAGTACAGAAGAAGACGACAAAACCAGTTATCTTGTCATGTGTTTTGTGCTCTAAAAATATGGTATCATCTCAAATGAGACTTGCAAAACTCCAATTCAACAGCTTCTAAATTATCCCCATTTTTAGTCGAGGGAACAAAGTAGGGTAGACAAATTTGGCAAATGAAAATATAGGATGGTCAGTGAAATTTGAATTTCAACTATAGGTCCTTTTTAAGTATGTTTAATACAGTATTTGGGACATACTGATGCTTTAAAAACAAGTTGCTCATTTGCAGTTCGGACTTACCTGGACGGCCCTGTGTTCCTTCCCGGCAGTGTGCCTTCGGTCTCCTGTGTTCCTTCCCGGCAGTGTGCCTTCGGTCTCCTGGCCGTCCACTGTGCGGCCAGACTCGGAGGCCAGCGTGGTTCCCTTGCAAGGCTGGAGCGTTGCCCTTCAGTCCTGGCCCCTCAGCAGCAGAATTAGGGATTGTACAGTACGGCCAGGTCTCTCTGCTTTCAAAAATTCCCAAGAGCATCAACCCCACTCATCAAGTGGCAGACCCTGAGCCCAGCCCACCCTTTCAGATTGGCCATTCTCTGGCCCTCTTCCCCTTCTAGCATTTTCTGATTGGACTGAACAAGCAATCGAGAAGCTACTCCTTTCCCCATTAGGCTCCTCTGTGATCACTCATTTTACTGCAGTCCTTTGAAGGACAGTGAAACATCTCACCTCCTTTCTGGTCAGGATTGGGGGACAACTTTGATGTTCTAGAAGATTCCCATTGGTGGTGGTTATGGTGAAATCACTCGGTGCCTGTTCTGCCCTTTTTTTTTTTTGACCCACCCATGCAGGGCATTGCTCAAATTAACTTGGCCGACTGTAACAGCCTGAGTGAAATGCAGCTGCGCTGGTACCCAGTCCAAGTGTTCACCAGCCCTGACCTGCCCAGGACAAGGGAGAGCCCGCGGGCTGAGAAAAGCAGCACCCGGGACCCTGTGCACACCGCTGTTGCCACCACTGCCGCCACTGCTGCCGCTGCCACCACTGCCGCCACCGCCGCCGCCACCGCCACTGCCGCCGCCGCCGCCGTCGCCACCGCCACCGCCGCTGCCGCCATTGACTCTGGGAAGACGGTGCGTGTGTCTGGCCTACAGAGCAGCTCACTCCTGCTTCCTGGCCTTGAGACTGGCTTTTCCTGGGGGAGGTCCTCGCTAAGAAGCATGTGTGTAGACGTGGTCTTGGAACATAGAGGTGAAGCAGCAGATTTTCAAAGGAAGTCATAAAAATTGAAAGGATGAATGTGCATGGCCATTCGTGATAGTGTTTTTTAACACAAATGTGGTCATGATCGTGATGGCCTGTTGGTTGTTTTAATATTTGAGCCTTTAGCTGTTAGCAGTGGGGTGGACTTCTTCCCCCGGAGAGCAGCTGAAGGACAACCGCCAGCCTGGAGGGAGGTACCTCACTGAGGGGTGGGCCCTGTACCTGCTGCTCCGAGCTGGTTATTAGACCTGCCCCTCTCCTCCCGCAGGACGCAGTGACGGTGCTGCTGGCTAGAACCACGGCCCAGCTGCAGGCGGTGGAGAGAGAGCTGGCCGAGGAGCGCGTGAAGCTGGAGTACACGGAGGAGGAGATCCTGGAGATGGAACGGAAGGAGGAGCAGGGGGAGGCCGTGTCCGAGCGGTAAGGCTCCTTGGGACCGGCAGTGAGGCGGCATGCCTTTTGTCGGGGCCGAGGCCGTCGCTGTGTCCGTCAGCCGTGGTTCTGGGAGGAGCTGCGTCTTTGGGTGCACGTTGCTTTTCTCATCCACGTCTCTGCAGAATGCGCTGGGCGATTATTCAGAGAAGTGGGGACTCTCCTGGGGGAACTGAATGCTGACCTGGACGAGGGCAGAACTTTGACCTCTGTGCCCCCGCTCTGCGTGTAGGCTTTTCACCTTCTCCTTCTGTTCCAGGATTTCTCTTAAAGAGCGGGACTATGGAATGACTCCGCTCTGCCGGGAGTGAATACCAAAAGGTCCCTTTAAGGTTTTTTTTTTGAACAGCTGTATTGAGATACAATTTATCTACCATACAATTCACCCATTTAAAGTGGACAATTTGGTGGTTTTTTGTACAGTCACAGAGTTGTGCCACCATCGTCATAATCAGTTTTCATCAGGCCAAAAAGAAACCCCATGCCCATTAGCCGTCACCCCCGTTCCGCCTTCCCTTCGCCCCTGGCCACCCCTAACCTACTGGCTGTGTCTGTGGATTTGCCCGGTCTGGGCATTTCATCTAAGTGGAACCATATGATGTTCCTGCCTGTTTTACCGTCAGTGGCCTATTGGTGAGCCCTTGACTTGGTGCAGACCCACCTGCCATAGAGAAATAATGGAGAAGCCCAGCGCCTCGAGTGCACTGGCTGTTGTCTGAACCTTTCCAGAGGCACTTTCATATTGCTTTCCGTCCACAGTTTTCCATAAAGAGTGTCGTATTTCCAAAGCTTCCCGCTTCTTCCTGTAGCTCTTCCTGGATTTATTTGAGAGGAATTTCTTTTATGGAGGGAGGTGCATGGCCGAGGGGGGCAGTACTGTATTCAGGGCCGGGCGGGAATCCGCGAGAAGCCTGGGGAGGGTTTCCGGGGTGCTGGCATCTTCAGCAGGTGCAAGTGCGGGAGGAGGACACACAGGGCCTTTTCCTGAAACTCCTTGCAGCACTGCGCTCCCTAGAAAACATAAGTGCACTTTTATAAGGAAAGCAGCTGTCCGCAGTGACTGGAAGCAGACGGGGGCTGTCTCTGCTACTGTGCTCTGCGTGCACCAGGGAACCGTCCCTTGGGTGAGCATTGTGTGGGCTTTGCAATATGCACCCTTAGGAGCTGGCAGGCCGACTCGGTGGACAGCGGCTGTAGCAGCTGCACCCAGACCAGCCCCCCGCACCCAGAGCCCTGCTGCACCGCTGTGGACTCCATCCACGCACAGCCGTTTGCGGGACAGGCAGATGCTTACAGCCCTGAGAAACCTCCGCCCCCTCCTCTAAAGGTAAGCGTAAAGGTCAAGGGGGTCCCTGGAACCCCAGACACTTTGCCGCCCAGCACCGGCAGGAGAGCATGCGTGCCCCGCACCCTCCAGGTGAAACCGTGGGAATTGGCGGGCAGAGGGGCTAAGGGAGCGCGGAGCTGAGAGGCTTGGGCGCAGGAAAAGAATGCCACGCGTGGCTGACTGACAGAGAGCCCGGGGACAGTGGCTGTGGGAAGTGTCTAAAACGCGCAGGACCGTTGGATCAGGGCCCATGGTGAAGGCATTTTGCTGAGAGCTGAGGAAAAGCAGGGGCTGGCTTCAGGTTAGTAAATAGGACCATAAAAATGTTTGTCAACTTTAAAAACAAAGAACAACTACAACTAGAAATGGTTGACTTGAACTCCTTCACACGCCTCTTGGTGACAACCCAGTCCCATCTCCAGGGCCACCGAGGCACCGGCTGTTTCGGCGGCCCCCGGTTTCGGACACTTGCTTTTCTCCCTTAGGGACTCTAAGAACAGTGAAGCATCCTTTTGTGCCTTCCCTTCGCCTGATCTCAGTTGTGTCCACCCCCAGATCTTCAGGGAGGCCATCTTTCAGGCTTGCAGTGACAGATGTCTAAGGGAACCAGTGCAATTAGAAGATAGCTAATCAATGCTCTATTGAGACTTTGTTCCCAAACTGTTCAGCTCACCCAACACAAATACTGAGGAAGCGAAATCTGCCCCGTCGGCAGCTTCCAAGGCCGCGGCGCGCGTGTGGTGGGGCTGGGCTGCGGCCGGTGCTGCTGTCCGACTTCCCAGCCCCTTCGGAAGCAGTGGCCCAGATTATGGCAGAGGCTGTGGGAAGCTAGTTTGGTGTGGCCCACTCCTCCAACTCTTCATTTTAAAACACTTCAAGTCTATGGAAAAGTTGCTGGAATAATACAACAAATAAGCCAGAGAGTCTTTCACCCGGACCCCCTCCTAGTTCCTCACCATGTTGGCAGTCTTTCCGTGCGTATGTGCGTAGGCGCCCGGTGTCGCAGAGGCAGCAGCAAAGGAAATGGGGAGTCCTGCCCTTGGGGGAGACGGGCAACAGACAGGGCAATCAGGAGGCTGAGAGGCTGAGCCTCCTGCTGGAGGCTGAGATGGTAGAGAAGTGGGGTTAACAGTCTAGAAATATTTACTATCTTAGAAAGGATTTACGTTTAGAAATATAAATTTGCATTTATATTTTGGAAAGGTCGGGATTGTAAAATGGTACAGTCCCTGGGGAAAACAGTATGGAGGTTTCTCAAAAAATTAAACACAACTACCACATCACCCAGCCATCCCACTATTGGATATATCTCCAAAAAATTGAAAGCAGGTCCCCAAGAGACATTTGCACATCCATGTTCATAGCATTATTTACAGTAGCTGAGATGTGTGACCATCCCAAGTGTCCATTGATGGAGGAATGGATAAAGAAAATGTGGTATATATGTACAATAGAATATTAGCCTTAAAAGGGAAATCACGTGACGTGCTACAAATGGATGAACCTTGAAGACTTTATGCCAAGTGAAATAAGCCAGTCACAAAAGGACGGACACTGGGTGAGCGCACTAATGGGAAGTGCCCCGGAGCAGTTAGACTCATAGAGATCGGAAGTAGGCGGTGGGTGCCTGGGGCTGGGGGAAGGGAAGTGGGGAGTTAGTGTTCAGTCGGGACAGAGTTTCCATTTGGGAAGATGAAAAACTTCTAGATCTGTTTCTCAACAATATGAGTATATTTGATATTATTGAACTGTACACTGAAAAATGGTTAAGGTGGTAAATTTCATGTTATGTGTTTTTTACAATAAAAAAGAAAGAAAGGTCATGGAAGCCTCGTGGAGAAGGTGATTTTTGAGCAGGAGCCTTAAGGAAGGGGGCCCAGGAGCCTTGCGCAGGGCCAGGGGAGTGTTCAGGTAGAGGAAGCCACAGGGGCCGTCCTGGTGGGGAGGGCTGGGCACAGGACTTGGAGCTGAGGACAGGAAGTGAAGGGGCAGGTCATATGGGGCCCAGTCAGGACTCTCGCTTTTTTTCGGAGACACTTGGGAAACTGGTGAATGGTTTGAGCCCAGGGGTGACATGATCTGACTTCAGTTTTTTTTTGTTGATTTTTTTTTTCGTAAAGTAATGTATTGACATGAAATTTACAGAAGATGAAATGAACCATTTCAAAGTGAACAGTTCAGTGGCATTAAGGATATTCAGTGTCGTGTACCCACCACCTCTGTCGGCTTCCAAAACACTTCTGTCTCCCCAAAGTGAAACCCAGTCCCCATGAGCAGTCAGTCCCTCCCCATTCCCTCTCCCGCAGCCCCTGGCAACCACCAATCTGCTTCTGTCTCTGTGGATTTGCCCATTCCGGCTGTATTCTGTAAATAGAATCACACAATATGTGACTTTTTGTGTGGGGCTCCTTTCACTCAGTCTAATGCTTTCTGGGCTCACCTGCGCACATTGCGGAGTCTCTCAGGGCTTCGCCCTGGTCCCAGCTGAACAGTCGTCCCTTGCCCGGGCTGCCACGTGTCCTTATCTACCCACTCGTCAGTGCATGTTTGGACTGTTTCCACCTTTCAGCTATTTGAATAATGCTGCTGTGAAAACATTCGTGCGCAAATACTTGTTTTGTCCACAAAAGGAAGACTTGAGCCTTTGTAGATTTAAGAAAAGACTTTTATGTGGGCCCAGCTGAGGACATGCCTGAGAGCAGAGTTCCAAGAAACCTTGAAACAGTGTCTGACTTTAGGCAAGGGAATGACCGGAGCTTCTCTGGGCAAGAGGACACAGAGAAAGACAGCTATGTGTCAGCAATTTGAGTAAGTCCCATACATTCAAGGAAGCAGACGACCTCAGGCGGAGGGAATGTACAGATAAGGTGGGGTCATCCAGTGCCTGGAGTCAGGGAGTCATGGGAATGGGCCTGGAAGCAATTATTTTGAAACCTTTATCAGGATGTAGAAAGAACAGGCTTTGCCTCCTATAATCATTTATCTTTGTAATTGGGACTGTTAGAGAGTGTACGTGACCAGCCCCGCAGAAGGCCTCGGGGAGGAATTTGCCGGGTTCCCCTGGTTACTGATCAGGTTGGGGCAGCTTACACACCCTTTCCTTCCCCAGTAGCGAACCCCTGTTTTCAGGTCTTCTCGATATACTCAGAGGAGAGGAGTGTGTGTGTCTGGCTGCAGTTCTAGCAGGGTCTTCCTGGGTGCTGTGTGGAGAGGGGACAGAAGAGGGGCAGGCATGGAGTCAGGGCCACGGGTGAGATGCCTACTGCACTCCCTGGGCGCAAGACCGCAGTGACCCAGATGGAGGGTTGGTGACAGGTGGTCAAAATGCACGTGATCTTGAATATGGATCCAAGAGGACTTGATCTTGGGCCAGATCCTTGGGCCAGAAAGAGGACAAGAATGCAGGATGATACCAAGACTTTTTTTTTGCATGAAAACTGGCAAGTAGAGGTCCTTGTGAGAGGAGGACGGGTCGGGAAAGATCAGAAGTTCAGTTTCAGGTGCGTTAAGTGTGACATGGCGGTTAGAACTCCAAGCAGAGGAGGCAAGGGTGTGGTCGTGCACGCAATGTTTACTGCCGTGTTCTAGAAGAAGTCGTGGTAATAATGAGTTACTGTCTAGGTCGACAAGGAAACCAACACCGAAGACCTCTTCCCAGAAGAAGTAGCGAGTCTTCCGAAGGAGCGACCCAGCCGCAGAGCCCGCGGGTCGCCTTTCGTCCGCAGCAGCACCATTGTCCGTTCCCAGACTTTCTCGCCTGGGGCGCGAAGCCAGTATGTTTGCAGAGTAAGTTGGCGTTCCTTTGCCACCAGAAAAATGGGTCGTCCCCCCGCCCCCCGGTTGTGTTTTCATTTTTACTCTTTATGCTAAAAGACATACGTGTTCTCACAGCTAATCCCAATCAGTGAGCAGCACCCTTGTGTGGATATGAAATCCATGCTGCTCTCATCTGCCCTGCCTTGCCGCAGGCATATCTAACTGGATTTCTCCCGGATTCCAACCCCTTTGCCGTGAGGCTTTCAGTGCTCTGTATGCACCAACTCGAGGTCAGGAAGCAGGGTGACGCATCTGTACATCGGTCTAGGGGATAATGGATCGAAACCGGGAATATCCTGAGTGGGGCCGAGATCGGCAGGTCAGCTCGCTGCGAGTCGGAGGGCCTGAGTGGGGAGGCATGCAGGAGGCCCAGGGAGGATGGCAGCCGCAAACACGTGGGCTCGGGGGCCGCTGGCTCTGCCTTCCTACCCGTGAAGGCGCGCTCACCTTTTTGATGGGAGGCGCTGGCCGGCTCTCAAGCCCGGCTGCTCCTTGCAGTCCAGTCACGTTGGGGGCCTTCACACATGCTAGTGCCTGGGTTCCACTCCCAGCGGTTGTCGTTGGTCATGCAGGGGCCTGGGCATTGGCACTCCGGGGCGCTTCTGGATGATCCCAGCGTGCTTACAGGGTCGAGAAGCCCAAAGAGCTGGAGAGGGAGACCCAATCCACTGTGGTCCTTGGAGAAGGGACAGCATGTTGGAGGCCGGCAGGCAGTGACAGCGCAGACGAGGACAGAGAAGGGATTTTTAAGCATAAATGGGTTGGACACAGTGCCCTGGAGGGGCCATTGGATGGGGGAGAACTTTGACCCTTCCCACTCCTCTGATTTGGACTCGTTGGAGGGGCTGCCAAGGAGCTGGCTCTGTGAGGGCAGAGCCATCATTTCGTTTGTGATCATGGCTGTTCACAGTGACAGGATACAGACCAAGACCAGCAGAAGGAAGAGGCACATAGGGCCGCGTTCAGGAGACACCGGCCACAAGCTTTCGGTCGGTCTCTCCAGCAGGGTTGTGCAGACAGCTTGTATCTCTCCCAGCAGTGACAGGTGACAGCACACACGGGTATTGCCCACCGAGCGGGGTCACCTGAGCCTTGGTGTGCAGGCTTTCTGTGGGGTTGGCCGTGTTGCCCTAGTTCATTGCCACGCGACAGCCTGTGGTCTTCAGGCCCCCAGAGGTCAGGCTCATGGCCGGAGGCCCCCCGCTATAAATCACATTGTCAGCGGAGATTGCGTGGCTTGGCCCAAGGTCCCACAAGACACTTAGGCAGGACATTCCAGGGCCTTCCAGGTCACCTCTCGGGCGCTGGCTAAGGACCGTTCTTGGTGCAGCATTAATCCTTTACCGCACACACTGAACAGCAGGAGGTGACGCCCAGGGGGCCCATGCTGCCCTTCTGCCACGTCTGTGAGACCTGCTGCTCTCTGCACGCACGTGAGGTGTCTGGCTCACGGCTGCCCCGGGCGGCACAGCGTCAAGCCCAGGCACTCCTGTTCCGTCAGGGTTTAGCCCCTCTGTTGGGCTCCTGGCCCCGCTGGCTCTGTCGGCTCTGCAGTGGGAAGCGCCTTCCCCACAGGACCTCAGTGCAAGACCAAATCCGAAAAACAGCTTTTTCCTCCTAAGCCGTGGCGTATCAGTTATACAGAAATACCGCTTTGGGAAACAGTCTTCAGGAAGGCCTTGATGAGCTCATACAATCTTAACAGATCACCCCGAAGCCGCCCTTCCAGCTCCGCCTCTATACATTCAGCAGTGGCTCAGAGGCTCCGGAGCAGAGTCAGTTTCAGGGGTTCTCCAAAAACGTACAGATTCTGCGATAATGCGTAGACTTTGGTATTGAATGATGCTGAGTTCAGAGAGGTGGCGGAACTTACTAAAGCGGGGCGGGGCGGGGCGGGGCGGGGGAAGGATTCCGCCCTGTGGGGCCAGTGCTGAGTCAGGCGGCTGGAGGCGCTAGATTGAAGGCCACCCTCCTGTCCCTTCCTAAGACTCTTGCCCAACACTGTGGAGCAGATTCAAGCCTGCTCGTTGCGAAAGCGAGGTGGTGGAGGAGGAAAGCCGTTGCTCCCCCGGAGGAAGGCTTCCAGCGCCTGTCTGGGTTCTGCGCCCTGCCTAAAAGCACGCGTTTACTCACGGCGCTGTCAGAGGCCGCTTTGTTCTCATATATATTTGTCATCGGGAGGCATGGCAGCCGCCATGCCACGGCGCTGCCTGAGTGTTTTGGGCCACGAAGGCCAGGACTTTGGCTTTCACACAGATCCACATTGATCCTGAAGCGAGAACCCGCCACCAAATGAAATACATAATGTCTTGGCTCCCATAAAGAAGGCATTATTTATTTTTCTTTTTCAAGGCGGACCTCTCCCCGTGACTGGCAGAGCGGGTGTGAGGGCCTACTGCAGGGGCGAGGCTGTGTTTTGGAAAGTACTTTCTTTCCAGCCCTTGGCAAAACCAGAAATACAGCAGATGACAATGATGAAAAGTGCCAAGCGCTGAGGACAGGGCTGGCTTTCATGAGCGTCGCACATCATATCCAGCCGCAGTGGCTATTGATAGGACAGAAATTCTGTGGACTCAGTTAGCCCAGAAAGTTCCCATGGTCTGGTTGGTGGACATGAAGGAGGGCGGGTTGTTGCGGGGAGAGAGGGGGCTTGGTATGCTTATTGGGTTTGTTTTTCTTTGTCTTTTGTTTTACTGAAAAGTCTTGTTACTGAAACCAGGAATCTCGGTTAAAGCACTGCAATTCACAAGTACATTTGAGTGCCTATGAGGAGAAAGAAAATAATCTAATTCAGAGTACAGAGAGAGAGGGAATCTTGAGTTTTCCAAGAAAGCGTTTGTGAACCTCGTTCTTTTTGGTGCAGCTCTATCGTAGTGACAGCGACAGTTCAACGCTGCCCCGGAAGTCCCCCTTTGTCCGAAACACTTTGGAAAGACGAACCCTTCGCTATAAGCAGGTGTGTACCACGTAAGCTAATATGGAACCTAGACTTCCCCTGGGAGTTATTTTTAGAAATCTTAAAAAAGGTAATCTTTCAGAAAACTGCTTCACCTGTGTTCTTTAATTGTGGGAGAACCTTCTAGAAGGCCCGAGCTTGCCTGCCGCGTGGCGCCCACATGCCCGGTTAGCACGTGTGCTCACGGCCGTGGTCCCCTGCAGTCCTGCAGGTCATCCCTGGCCGAACTTATGGCCCGCACCTCCCTGGACCTGGAGCTGGACCTCCAGGCGTCGAGAACTCGGCAGAGGCAGCTGAACGAGGAGATCTGCACCCTCCGCGAGCTGAGGCAGCGCTTAGAAGACGCCCAGCTCCGAGGCCAGACCGACCTCCCACACTGGGTGCTGCGCGATGAGCGATTCCGGAGTCTGCTGAAGGAAGCAGAGAGGCAGGTACGAGGCCCGGGGCCTGGTCGCACCGCCCTTTGCACTGGTGCTAGTGGCTCACAAGTAAGCATTTCAGATGGTAAAACTAATGTAAGCGACCCAAGCGCTCGCATTCAGGAGCTGGGTTTCTCCCTCTCTTCGGGTGGCACCAACGCACACCTGGACGCCTTGCAGCTGCCACGTAGGGGTGCAGTGAGGTTCCCCTGCCGGAACCCCCGCTCCCCGCTTTGCGGTGAGGTGTTTTGTGTCCCTTGTCTGTGAGGCATGACCCCAGGGACCCCGAGTAGGTGCTGTGAAGATTCCCTGGGTGCACAGAGTTGGGAGTGGTTTCATTCATTCCTCCTTAACAGTGGTAGTATAACGTCTCGTTCATCCACTGTTGTTCTTCCAGACAAGACAGACCAAACTTGACTTCCACCAGGAACAGGCAGCTGAGAAGATGCTGAAGAAGGCCTCCAAAGGGGTCTGCCAGCTGCGTGGGCAGAACCACAAAGAGCCCATCCAAGTGCAGACGTTCAGGTGGGGAGGACGCAGGCCTCGCTCTCCTGCTCTTTACTGTCATACCTGCCATTAGAAAGACTTTCATAAGTCTTGAAAAAACCCACAAAACAGGAATCCCCACTGCTATTAGCATTTTCATGTTTTCTTCTGCTCTTTTTTTTCCTAGATGCTTTTTTTCATGCTATTTGCCATAATAATGTGGGTTCAGTGATGCATTTAGCTTTGTTCCAGTTAAATAGCGTGCGTTGCCACACGATCCACCTTTGTTGGCTGTTGTAGCTCATCTAATAGATATAATTTACAGGAATATTCTCTTTTATAATGCTGTTTCTTTCCCAGTGGTTCCTATTGTAATCGACACAGTGATTTGCTTATATACACATCTGTGTAGCACCTTGGCCTTTTTGGTTACCTCCTGATTGCAGCATAATGTCCACACTGGGAAGTGTGCACATCGTAGCTGTGAACCAGTTCAGGGAATTATCACAGATGCCACCACCTCTTCCCACACCAGAGTGACCACCGTTTCGAATCTGAATAGCATAGATGAGCTTCCCCATATCTATTCACATCGCATAAAATGAATCATTTAAAATGAACAATTCCAGTCCTGACTGGTGTGGCTCAGTTGGTCGGAAGTTGTCCCACAAAGTGAAAGGTCGTTGGTTCGATTCCTGGTCAGGGCACATGCCTGGGCTGCGGGTGTGGTCCCTGGTCAGGGCACATGCCATATTTCTCCCTCACATCGATGTTTCTTTCCCGTTCTTTCTCCCTCCCTTTCTCTCTCTCTAAAAGTAAAATACATAAGATACAAAATAAAATAAAGCGAACAATTCCACAACATGTGGTACATTCACAATGTCGTTCAACCATCACCTCTGTCTAGTTCCAAAACATTTCCGTGTCCCTGAAAGGAAACCCAGTACCCATTACGCAGTCACTCCCCGTTCTCCCCTCCCCCCGCCCCCGGCAACCACCACTCTGCTTCTGTCTCTTTGGCTTTGTCAATTCTGGACATTTCACATAGGTGGAGTCATACAATACGTAGTCTTTTGTGCTCGGCTTCTTAGGAGAATGTTTTTGAGGCTTGTCTACATTGTAGCATGTGTTAGAACGTCATTCCTTTTTATGGCTGAATAATACATGCCTGACTTTTCCTCTTAATTTTTTTACACCTTGAATTTTCACATCCCCATCATAAAAGAACATAAAGAGCCTGCCTTCCTTCAACTATGGTTTAGAATGCCTTCATTTGTACAGTTTTTATTCATTAATTTATTAATAAAGCAAATATTTACTGAGTGCCTAATGTATACCAGGCACTGTTCTGGGCACTAGAGACAAACCCTTGCCTTCATGAGGCTTCATAACTTCCATTACAATTTAGAGACTCTATATTCCAACAGATGTGTTGTTTGGACTTAAATTCAATCTGTTCTATGAGTAAGAGAAGCGTTCATTGATATTGCGAGCCTCCTGGCAGCTTTCAATGCATTTATATTAGCTTCTAACCTGTAATTCTTTCCAATTCCAGGGAGAAGATAGCATTTTTTACAAGACCAAGGATTAACGTACCTCCTCTGCCCGCCGATGATGTTTGATGTAGTGCTTTGTACACATGAAGTATTTATCTTCCTGTTTTGTTTTCATGAAGTTCTTAGACTAGCTAAATTTGTCTTTAAAATATTTGTGCAAAGCTATTAATATACACATTTTGTAAAAAAAAACACATATCTATACATATATATTTTATAATAGTGACGGCAACAGGGCTTGGTTTTTCCTTGTTGTGAAATTGACATCTCTGAAGACAAGTTATTTTATAAAAGATCAACTATCATGTTAAGAGTGTACAGTTTTTACGCTGTTTTATTTGACTTAAAGGCTGGAAGACAGAAACGAAGTGAGTTCAGGCAAATTCACTGTATTGTAATTTATTTATAGTACTTTTTTTTCCTTGAAGGAAAATACTGACTTTAAGATGTATTTTAAGACTGAAATTTTGTTCTTCAGTATTTGTCATGCAGTAGAATGGAACTTTTGGGGCCGGTTTTGTTTCTGACACGGAAATGTAAACACTTTGTCCTAAATTTGTCACTCGTACCAGCTTCTCATGTGTGCCTTTATCATGTACATTGTCCACTGTCACACTCATTGTGTTCTGTTAAGATCCCACCTCGGGGCTCAGTCGTAGTTCACACGTGTGCGCGCGGGCATCGCAGAGCTCGGTCTCCCACGGCGACTGCGCACTGAGAGCCCTCATTTCTGTGTTGAGTCAGCACGCCAGCTCTGTGCTCCCCCCGAGTCTCCCCGCAGAGCCCCCGGGGCCCTGGCTGGGGCCTGCCCGTCCACGGCGGCTGCCCACTCTGCCCTGCACCGGCCCCGGCCGGCCGCTCTCCCGGTGCGCCCCATCCGAGCGTCACCGACCAGGGAGGCGGTGCTGGGGCTCCCGTTCTACTGCTCTGTCATGAAGGAAAGTGAAAGGGACCTAGGAACGTGCCCTCGCATCAGTCAGTGAGTCCGCTGATGCAGACAGCAGTTCCGCCATAGACACGATGACCTCTGAAGGCGCTTTTCTGCGGAAGGAAGCGCATGCGGGTAACGGCAGTTACCCAGCGAGTCACTTACAGGAGAGTGTTTGATTCATTTGATTTAAATCGCAGTCCTCCCTGGTACTGGAAGGTACCCAATATTTCTTAAGAAATCTTAGAAGTAGTTCATGAGAAAAAAAAATGTTTTATGTAATTAAAAAATACCATTATTCTTTTAAAATGCCAAATGATATACCTATTTTGCCTCGTGCATATTTATTATATATGGAATGCACTCTCCTTTCTGAGGCCTCAGAGAAGGAAACGAGGTGGTCACATGAAATAGAAAAGAGAACTCCCTCGTCCTAGATTTCTCTGCCCCTCCCTTGGAAATGCCACCTTTTAATCAATGTCTCTCTTCTCATTAGTCTGTAATTGTCCCCCTTGTATAATCCACCTTTTTTGCATTTATTAAAAGTGAATTTTGTAAAAGCATTTCATTGACACGCGACCTGTCACGGGCAATGGACTTTGTCAGTGGTGGTAAGACTGAGAACTCTATGCTTTTCACAGTTGTCATCTCTTGCTATGTATTTCTGCCTCGAGTCTTGCTGGTTTTTGTTTTGTTTTGTTTTTTTGGGCTAATTTCTCTGTGTACCTACCCACAACAGAGATAGAGCCACGCCAAGCCCCGCGGCCCGTGGCAGGCGGCATTGCTGAGCGCGCAAGGTCAGCAGCGGGCCATCTCTGCGTCCCAGCTGGGAAACTTGAACCAACGACGGTCCGCCACCGGACTCGGGGGTGGGGAGGCAAGTCACTGACGCCTTGGGTACACAGCTCCTCCCTTGGGAGAGCCCCCTGGCCACATGGCCTGGCCACTTGTTTTCAGCAGCTGCTACATGAAGCTGGCTCTCAGTGGACCTGTGGGCTGAAGCCACTTTTCTGCCAATCCTTATTAAGTGGCAACGTGTGGAAAACCTGCTAGGCCCGCGCATAAAGCTCTCCAGCACGGGTTTCCAATAAATCTCACTGGCCGGCATGTACAGATTTAGGGTCCGAGTGCCTCCCCGCCCGCGGGTTTGAGAAAGAACCCCGGACACCAACGCGGGCCTGCTTTGCTGTCTGTCCGAGGTGCGCTCGTGGTGGCCCTCCCCATCCGCTGCTGTCCTGGCCCGAAAGGGCACGTAGCCAGTGACAGCTGGGGCGGTCAGGCAGGAGGACTCGAGCACCTGAGTGGCTTCTCACTCGTGACCTGATTTTGCAGCTTTCTAGTAGTTAAGACTGCCACCCCACGCCCCACCCGAACACCCGCACGACAGAAAGTGAAGCTCTGTCGTCTTAAGGGGTAGTTTCATCTTCTGTTTAAATTCGCCTGTGTTATGCCTTGTGATAAAGAGCACTCTGCCATGGTTGTCAGCAGCTGTAGTCCAGAGATGGGGAAAAGGGAATGTGATCTTCACTTCATCTGATCATTGAATTGTCACCGCTGTAATCAGTAACCTTCTGTTGTGGGAATAAGTTCTAATCAGTAGTCATCTCTGTTCTAATTGTGTCATTTGTATCGCTTGAAACTATTTCTTCTATAAAATTAAACTAATCTGCCTTAAGAACAAAATGGAAATGTGTGATTCTTTTCAATAAAAATTTAATGACAGAGACAAATATATAAAAATGTATATCATTTTTTCAACATAAAAATAGAGGTACAAAAATCGTAAAATGGACGTGCATGCAGCTGCCCCCGCTTCAACACAGATTAGTCGTGGCTGATGTTGTTTTGTCTACACCTCCACCTGCCTCCCCCGTCCTTATCACATCTGAACCCTCACTGACTCGATGCCATTCGCTGTCCGCGGGTCACTTTTCCGGTCATCTCATAGGTCATTCTTTTTTAAACACAACGGAATCCCAAATATGGTCCATGTATTGGGATTTTAAAATCTTTATGTAGTTTTTAGACCCTCACCCATCTCTCCCACCCCATGCCTCCCGCCTCTGGCAACCACAGGTGTGGTGTTTTGAGTGACAGCTTTCCTGACATGGAATTCATCTATCATCCATTTCACCCTTTTAAAGCATACAATTCAGCAGTTTTTAGTATATTCAGAGCTGTGCAAATATCACTACGATCCATTTTAAAACTTTGTCACCATCCTCCCCCCAAAACCTTGTGCCCATGACCAGTCATGCCCAATTCTCCCCTCCCCCCGGCCCCCAGTGACTCCTCATCTGCTTTCTGCCTCTGGATTTGCGTGTTCAGGGCATTTCCTATCAATTGAATCCTGCAACATGTGGCCTTGTGTGTCTGGCCTCTTTCACTCAGCATCATGCTTTCCGGGTTCATCCATGTTGCAGCATGTCAGAACTTCATTCATTTTTATTGCTGAATAATATTGCATTGTATGGATGGGCCACATTTTGTTTATCCATCTACCAGATGGCTATTTTTAGCTATTAGGAATAATGCTGCTGTGATCGTTCGTGTTCAAGTTTTGGTGTGGACAGATGTTTTCCTTTCCCTTGAAGTCTCTAAAAGTGGAATTGCTGGGTCATATGATAACTCTATGTTGAGCTGTGTGAGGCACTGCCAGACTGTTTTCCAAAGCAGCTGCACCATTTTACGTTCCCATCAGCAGCGTATTGAGGGTTCCAGCATCTCCACATTTTGGCTAACACTTGTAACGCCATTTGATCGTAGCCATGCTAGTAGGTGCAAAATGGTGTCCTAGTGTAGTTGTATCTATTTTTAATCTACAGGATAAATGCCCCTCCCCCCACACCCCGTGTCACTTGTTGAAGAAAGGAGGGCGCATGTCGTCTTAGTCCCCCACATGCTGGACTTTGCTGATTATATATTCCTGCTCCTCTGAGCCTTACTCCCTATAAATAAATACTGAAAAAAAGCTGTTGAAATTGGAAGCTTGATCTGTTTTCCAGCTCATGTTTTCCCATTCTTTTAGGAGAAATGGGTGGTGAGACATTCATATATTCATGTGTCAGGTGGCTTATAAAGTCTCTTTTTGTAATGTTCGTGACATTGATCGATACCTTCATCCATGAATTCATTAAGGGTTGCAAAATGATGATAGTTCTAATTCTATCACTTTTTTCAAAACTTACTATTATTTACTTTGAAAAACATTTGTAAAGAGAAACTTCCTCATCTATTTGGTTACCCAGTGATAGTTTATAAGGGAGAAACAAGATAAATGCTTGATTCTGGTCTTTATTGACCTGTTTCAAAAACAATGGATTGTTTCCCTAGCATTGTACAGTCGTGACCAATTTGTTTCTGCTTTGGGGGATTTTTTTTAAAAGTATCATTAACACATGGATTTAAAGGTGTTTGGTGCTCTTCAATCCTTTGGAGTTGTTGTCCTTGACGGTGCTCAAATTCCCCTCCCTGTCTTTGGCTGGGGAACCTCTCCTGGTTGGCTCATGGCCTCTTAGGTTATGTACCCAGAACTCTCAGATGGCTTTCTTGCTACCCTGCATGAGCACATGATTCTGACCTGGAAATGATCACCCCTAGCGACACTTCGTTGTTTGGGGGCGGGGGCGGCGCTTATTGCCACTGAATTGGTCATTGTTTTTAGGCCTTGTCAGTAGGTAGACAATATTTTTTTTTCAAAGTAGGATTGAAAAAAAAAGATGACAGAGAATCTCATATAATTACTCCTTTGCTTTACCCCATATCACACAGATACGCAATTGTGTCAGAACCACAGTACCAACATAGTTACACATAGTTACTGAAAACTGACATTTCTCTTGCAGTTATTTTAGACCTTAAGGCATATCTCACTAGGAATATGTCATCAGATTTACTGTGTTTAAAGTAACTTGGAATATTTATTTTCTGTGTGGTTCAGCTATCAGACACATGTATGTCACTTTATTTTGGATTTTAAATCTTATAATTATGTAAAATATTGACATGGTTGCAAAGACAAACCTACCAAACAAAGTGTATCCAAGGGGCCAAGTGTCGATTCTTGCCCTGGGACCCTGTTCCTCCCTCTCCTTACCCTACATGAGCACTTAAGAAATTATGTTTTTCCTTGCATTATGTTTTAACATAAGCAGATATATAAGTATATAGGCACATATACAAGCATGTACACAAAGATGGACGCACATATACAGGTGAACATACATACATGAATATGTACACATCTGTGTATCTGCTCCCCTCCAATAAATAGTAGACACCAAATATACTTTTCTCCACCTGGCTTTTGTCGCTTACAGATATATCTCCAGAACCCACCAATATCTGTATTGGCCGCTGTGATAATTTACCACAAACTTAGTGGCTTAAAACAACAGAAGTTTATTCTCAACAGTCCTAAAGGCCGGAAGCCTGACATTAAGACATTGGCAGGGCCGGGCTCCCCCGAAGGCTCTGGGTGACGCTCCTTCCTGCCTCTTCTAGCCGTGGGGGCTGCCCCCCAACCCTGTCCTTAGAAATCCCTGGCTTGTGGGGTCATCACTCAACCGTTGCCCCTGTCTTCACGCCATCCTCTCCTCGTTGTCTCCCCCTTTTCCTCTTCTGGCTGTTAGGAAAACACGGGTCATTGGGTCCAGGGCCACCAGTTAATCCAAGATGATCCCATGTCCAGATCTTCAATGACCTCTGCAAAGACACTTTTCCATAAAAGGTCATGGTCACACATTCCAGATGGACATCATTTTGGATGCTCATCATCCAACCCACTACCATCTGCCCGATGGCTCCCCCAAATCCACGCCTATCCCTCGGGAAAATTCCATTGCCCCGCTCCTACAACCCCAGCGCAGCACGTACAGTCTCCATTTCTCTGCGCCTTTGCACTCTGTGCTAGTGGAGGCGACAATTTATTCCATCCTCTCTCCGCCATCTCCCGGTGTCTCTGGTTTTCTGCTCTTAAAAAGAATTCAGCAATGCAAAGCCTGTGCAGATATCTCTTCATACTTTCACCAGGGTTTCTGGGGGATCCCTTGTCGTGCGTTCCCATGGCCAAAGGGGAAATGTATGTGGCATTCAGCCAGGTACTGTCACCTTCCCCTCCTAGGGATAGACCACTTTGCAGTGTCACCAGCAATGCATGCGACAGTTTCCCCACAATGTCACCGGTAGAATGTTGTCACCCTAGTGAGGCTTTGCCATGTGCAGAGGTGAGCAATGAGATCTCAGTGCGCTTTTCTTTGAGCGACGCTGCTTTAATGAGAAATGTTTACCCGCACATTTTAACACCTGTTAAGGCTGGTCCTCCTTCCTTTCTTTTTTGGGGTTTTCTTGGTGATTCTTGCTTATTTGTTCCTTGAGAGGGATTTCATAATCAACTTGTCTAGCTTCAGAGGTAGGGAATGATGACATTGTTACCAAAAATTGCAATAAATGTAAAAATTAGGGAGAACTAGCATCCTATGATGTTGAATCCTTTTACCCGAGAATGCATTTCCATTTGTTCAAGACTCATTTTGTATGCGTCAGGAATGCTTTACAGTTTTACTCATATATTTTGGATATTTCTTAACAGGTTTTTGCCTCTCTTATTTTCTGTTTTTATCGACATAACGATGTGTTTCTAACATGAGTGCATGTTGGATTTTTTCAAATTCCTTTTCTCTATCAGATGCTCATAGGATCTTCGTCCTTAACTCTAAAAACATGATTGATTATATCAATGGATTTTGTAACGGAGAACCATCCTTGCTTTTGTAAAATAAACTCCTTTGGTCATGATACACAGATACGAATGTGCTTTGGAGTTGGTTTGCTAGTGATTTGTTTATGATTTTTGCATTGATACGCTGTAATTATTTTCAGTGCACTATCGGCCAGAGTGAGGATCAACGTTATACCGCACTAAGCCAACGTGCCCATTTTTCTTCTTTTTCTTGGCTCAGACAGGAGAAGTTTGGGAGAGTTCTGCTGTGAAAACATCTGGGTGTGCTCCGTGCTTTTCTCACGGGGGGCTTCTTAAACCATTCTCTCTCTTTCCTCTATGGAAATTGAGCTTTTTAGACTTGTCTCTTGAGGCCAATTTTGATAAGTTCTATTTTTCTTAAAAATGACTTATTTCATCTATGTTTCCCAGTTTGTTTGTAGAGAGCTGAACAGAGGAATGTTTTGTAATTTCCTTCATTCTGATGGGTCTTTTCCCCTTGTCATTTCCAGCTTTTCGTACTTGTGTTTTCTCCTTTGTTTTGCCTTGATTAGGCTAGTTATTGGGTTATTTTTAAAGCTTTTCCTTTTGAAAGAGAACCAGCTTTTGGTTTTGTTAGTTCTCCTATTGCTTGTTTTATAACTCATGAAATACTGTTTTATTTTTATTAATTCTTCTTTTCCTGTTTTTTTGTGTGTGTCTTAGTTGTCTTTTTATAGCTGTTTGAGTTGGGTGTGTTTATTTTTACTTTAAACCAATTTAGTGCTGTAAACCAGTGGTCCCCAACGTTTTTGGCACCAGGGTTGGTTTCGTGGAAGACAATTTTTCCATGGGCCGAGGAGTGGGGAGATAGGGGGCGGAGCTCAGGCAGCCCACGGACTGGGAGGAGGGTGGTTAGGGACTAACCCGCTATAAACTTTTGTCTGTCAACTAATATGTCGAGTTTTCATTATCATTATTCCTAAGAAATTCTATAATCTCACTTTGTATTTCCCCTTTGATCCAAGAAGTGTTTATTAACATGCCTTTAAAAAATTTTCCTGATGTAAACGTCTTTACAAATATTTTTTTTTAAATTTCTCCTTTCATTGCAAAATTGTCAGAATATCCTGTTTGTGTTATTTTTATTCTTTGGAAGCTACTGAGGTTTCCTTTGTGGCCTATGATACAATCAGTTTTTGTGAATGTTCCATGCAAAGCAGGCACATTGTGCCTGATTAGGGTTCAGAAATTGGTGATTGATACATACATGCAAATATACATACATACATATGTACATATTGGGGGGGGACCCAAGAAAAACCAGATTTGTCTTCTGGAGGGCAGGCCCCTTGTAGTACAAGCTTCCCCCACTAAGTGAGTGTTCCGGGAACCCATCTGTATCAGTGCGCCAACTGGCGTTGTTGTGAGAGGCTGCGTTCAGCTGCAGTGAATTCTTTGGAAGGCTCTTTCAACACGTCTGCCCATCTCATGATGGCTGATCTACAAGTGCACCTGTCTGCACCGCGCTGAGTGTTCAGCAGTTTTTGACCAAAAGCGCACGACCCCCATGCCCACTCTCCCTATTCACCCAACCTCGCCCCGAGCCACTTTGTTCCCTGGGTGAAAAAATCTTCAAAGGGAAATGCTTTGACTCTGACCCTCGTGCCTCCCTCCTGTAAGGAGCCTTGTCATGACGTCACCCGGGACCACCTCCCTGTCTCAGGAGCCACACCCTAACCAGAGCTGCAGAGTCGCTTTTGCCCTGTGAGGTAACACATGTACAGGTCCCGGGAGTTCAGGTATGAGCCTCTTTGCAGGGGCCACTATTCAGCCGTGCACAGAAGCGCTCTTCTTTGAAGACCTGCTCTTCTATTCCAATAGGTGTGTGCTCTTATGCGGTGTTTCGAATTTTGTTTTGAAGGAGAAGGTCAGATGCTCCCTACATTTTGTGGCGTTGGGAGCATCTCGCCTGGGCCCTGTGGCTGGAGCCTTCTGGGGTCCGCCCTTCCCACCAGCAGACACCCTGGCCAGATGGCTTTTCCTTCCCTGAAATTACAGGCAGAATCCCCTGAGTAATAAACCCAACCTGTTTTATTTAATAAATTGGCAATGAATTGAAAAGAAACGCTTTACAGCACCATTCAACAAAACTATCTGCGATGACGGGACTGTGGTGTATCTGCTCTGAGTACTGGTGGCTGCCAGCCACGTGTGCCTATCGAGTGCTTGGCAGGTGGCTAATGGGACTGAGGAACTGGATTTTACATTTGACTAATTTGAATGAATTTAAATATAAATAGAAACTTATGCTCTCACAGGGAAGCAGAGCAATTTGACAAAACTCAGCGTTCCAATCCAAAACACCTGGACAAGTATCAGCTTTTCTCAAAGGCCAGGGCAGAGAAGGTGCTCCTGTGCAGGGAGTCGCGCAGCTTCCGCTGCCTGGGCCCGGGCGAGATGCTGCATCACCGTCCAACTCCACGCCCAGGAGCCTGAAGCCAGCCGTCGGGAGAATTTACACCATGGGATCCTGCCAGTGCTACCAACCACGGCTCCCGGCTCCCCGCCCTCGGAGAGCCGGGTTGTTGAACCTGGACCAGCACACTCAGTGTGAGGAGACAGGTCTACCGAACCGCCTTAGGGCAACCTGAGTTTCCTGGCGCCCAAGGGGAAAAAGGAGGCACTGGCAATTACACAGCGCTGACTGTCGGAGAGGAGATCGGTGAGGGGCTCCCTAGGGCAAGCAAGCTGCGCTCTCTGGGCCCTTAGCGCTCTCCCGGCTGTCTTCCCATGACAACACCTGCAAGGGCTTTCAAAGCTGTCATTTGTCACCTCGCCCAAGGCCATCCCTTTGGAGAGACATCAAGATAAGATGGTCGCATTTGCAGCTTTCAAATGGCCACCACGGCCCCTGAGCACAGCTCAGAACGCCGGGGGGAGGCTAGGTTGTATATTCCAGTGCTCAGGGGCCGCATCATTCACTTGTGCCTCAGGTCTTTGATGGCACTGGCCGTGTAGGTAGCACCAAGGCGGGTGTGGGGTCATTCATTCATTCATTCATTCGTTTGGAGAGTGTGCCCGGATGCGCAGGAGCTCAGGACAGAAGGGCAGGAGAAAAGGGTCTCGCCTCCAGGTTTAGCAGACCCACCATTTACAGAATAACGTACCAGATATGCAGGAGGAGATTCAAAGGGATAATTTGCAGTAGGTAAGGAAGGTGCTCGCCTTGGCTGCAAAATTTATGCGGGCACCAAAGGGGAGAAAAATCAGCAATTAAGATAATATTTATAAAAATCAAATTTGGTGGAAAAATTCACAGTAAGCCAAAACGTCCCATTTTAAAAGGAAAACAGGCTGTTCTTGTCTGATGGCTCTGCATCGCTGGGCAAGGGACACAGTCGTCCCCAAGCAGCCAGGGCTGAACGGCCTGCAGGTCTCCACAGAGTGAGCTCACGTGGCTGACGGGCCTGCAAATATGGCCCACGTGGGGCTTTGTATACACTTGTGTGTGTGTGTGTGTGTGTGTGTGTGTTCGATTGCAGAGTCTTGATTAACTTCAGTCACATGGGAGGATATTTGGATGAGCACGTTTGGGGGTCCACATGTGCCTTGTGTCTCAGGCTCCGCGGCGGCTCTGCAAGGCGTGGCCTATTCTTTCACGACGACGGCTCCGGCTCCCCACGTCACGGGAGGGAGAACGGAAGCTGGCAGAGCCTTGGCAGTAGAGCCCCCCCTCTCCCCCCCGTCAATGCTCTAATCCGCTCCTGTTCTACCTCACGATGGGTGTGGCGTAAAAGGTGGTAACTGTGGTTGAGAACATCTGGAGACAATTTTGGTTCTGATGGACCATTGTGTCTCGGAGACAGCGCTGGTCCCTGGGCTTTCCAAGCCGGGTAAACCCAGCTCCCCGCTCTCCTTCAGGAGCTTGGGCGTGCGTGTGAGCGAACGATTTGGACGTAACCTGGCGAGTGCTGCGGAGGGCCCCAGGGAGCTGGGGTGGCACCAGGTGACAAGCCCGGACACCCGGAGGAGGACCCTGCCTGAGCACAGGGCAGCCCCGCCAGCAGAGCGGGCAACTGCTGTCAGGTCACGGCCGCCTGCAAAACAGGCCCCAGGACGCTTGCCCCGCCTTCCCAGGCCGCGGGGAGAATCCAGTGACAATGGCGGCACTAATGCAAGGGGCTTGAAAACTAGTTTTTACTATGTGATGTGTTTCCACGTCTACGACAGCTTCCTTCTGCCACCGTGGCCACCAGTTCTCGGCCCCAGAATAACCACCCTTGGCAGCGTCCTGTGTGACGATTTTGAAATAGGGTATGAACACACAGGCGGTTGTATCCCACATGCTGGCAGTATCACCTTTAAGTAATTCTAAAGCAGGGTTTCCCCAGCTCAGCGCTCCTGATAGCCTGGCCTGGAACATTCTCCGCTGAGAGGCTGTCCTGGGTACTGTGGGGAGCGGGGCAGCATCCCTGACCGCCACCCATTGGATGCCAGCAGCACCCCCGTCCTGTTGTGGCAGCCAGAAGTGTCCCCATCCATTACCAAATGTCTCAGCAGCAGATAATTAAGAGGAAAAAGATTCAAAGGGATAAAACGCAGAACTCTTTGAAAAAAAGAAGGCGCCAGTGCAGAGAAGTGAAAAGCCCAAACGTTATGGCATATTTGAAGGACCTTTTCAGGCAGGACGGTGACGGTGAACCCTCTGTCCACAGGGTGGAAGAAGAAGTGAATTGAAATGGAGGAGAACTGGAGCCTGGCCCCCCACACGACTGAACATTAGCAGCAGTTCCTGGCTGGCGTCTTCGTTCCTCCTGATTTTCCCGAGCAGCACTTCTCAGAGGCTCTCCCAGACGTGTGACTTCCCTGCCGTCTCGTTCTCGGGCTTGCCCCCAGCAGGGCCCCCAGCGCCAGTCTCCACTCCCACCTGCATCAAAGAAGGGACTGCCTCCTGGCGCCAAGCCAGAGAACAGGCGGGCCCCTTAGGACTCGCCCAAGGGAGAGAAGGGACAGTGAGAAGCAATTGAACATATCGACAAAACACAAAGTGAAATAGACTTAATGAACATCCCAGGGAAGAGATTTTGAAAGTAGAACAGAATATAACAAACCCCGCGAACCATTCCCTTTTTCAGAAGAGGTCAGAATTGATCACCAAAACCCCCAGTTTCGAGCTAACATTTGCCAACCATGCACAGTGCCTGCACTGTTTGGAAAAGAGGAGGAAGAAGCACTGCATTATTTGACGACAGTTCAAGTGACAAAGTTTGAAGCGAGTAAATCAGGTTACAGAATCGATTTTTATTTTCATGAAAATCCTTACTTTGAAAATAAAGTTCTCTCAGGAGAATTTCATCTGAGTGAGGAGTGGTGATCTCTCTCCAGAGCACACTGACATCAAGTGGAGATCTGGGAAGGATTCGCCAGAACATTCATGTCGAATGCAGACTAAAGCCAGGCAGCGTGAGGAAACACACAGCTTTTTCACCTGGTTTACTGACCATTCTGAAGCAGGTGCCGGTGAGTTAGAAGTCCTCAAAGATGACCTTTGGCCAAATCCATTACAGTGACCACTACTTGGTCCCTGATATGGATGATGAATAAGGGGAAGGAGAAAAAGATGACGGCGATGATGATGAAGAAGAAGGGTTGGAAGGTATCGATGAAGACGGGAATGAGGATAAATGTGAAGAAGATGAAGATGGTGATGAGGAGGAGGGAGGAGAAGAAGATGAAGGAGAGGATGGCTGATGGAACACTGATGGATTCCAATGTTCTTTTTTAATTTTCTCCCGTTCCTGGGAGCAAGTTGGAGTCTTCCCCCCCCCCCGCATCTTGTGCTCAGTCTCCCTGTGTTTGAGGTCTCTTTTCTCTCCTTTACACCACGGTTCTCGCCTCATTTTGGGGGGAGGGATGTACCTTGAGAAGAATACAGTGGGACAGGAATCCCTGCTCCTTTCTGTTCCAAATTCATTTTTATCCCTTCCTGTCTCAACAAAAACCTAATAGAATCAGCGCACGTGCTTGGTGGAAAAAAAAAGAAAAACCTTCGCTTCCTTAGCTCTGCTGGAGGCTGGAGGGCGCTAGGCCCCTGCGTAGCTGTGCATAGAATTCTAGCTTTTTCCTTCCTTTTTCTGTATATGGGGCTCAGAGATTACACTGTGTCTCTAGGTGAATATGGACAGTTAACATTTACCAACATGGGTCTGTCTACTTTCTCTTGTTTAAAAAAAAACTAAAAAATAAAAGGGGTTATAGGTCAGCTTCTCCTTTGGTATGTTTAATTGTGATGTTTAGTGGACATCCTTGCAATTTTAAGGTGACACTTTTAAAATAAAATTCTTCCCTGATGATGACTTGAGCCCTGTCACTTGATAGGAGAATCAGCAGAACCTATAGGATCTTATTCGGAATTGTCATTTCTCTATTGTAATTTTGTTCCTGTTCATTTTTAAATTTCTTTCTGTTTCACTGAAAAGGAAAGGTGATGGTCAGTTTCAAATGTTGAAAGTGTACAAATTGCTTTGTAATAATAAAACTAAATGTGTACACAAAGAATGTGATGCTTTTCCCTCAGAACACATATGACTTTTCAAGTTTGACTTGTATAACATATCGTCAAACTTTGTCAACCTACCCCTGACTGGCGTGGCTCAGTTGGCTGGGGATCGTCCTGCAAGCCAAAGGGTCGGGGGTTCAGGTCTTTGCAGGATGAGCCCAGGGCTATGTGCACTGAGTAAAGGGATCTGAGTCCACGGGTTAATGTCTCCATAGCTGGGAAACAGTACAAGTACGATTTGCTCTCAGTTTCTGAAAATCTCTAAATCAATCAGGATGCCAGATTGCTGAAAATTCAGTTCTAAGTATGTCGCACTCTTAATTTTGTATTTCAAGTTGCCATTAAAAAAATGGCAGTACATACGCCTGGGTATAATAATAGCGCCTGCCACCACCATCTGACAGATCTGCTTCTCTAGTGTCTGGTCATACATGGGGCTATTGCTGGCATGTCTTTATCGGGACTACAAAAATGTGGCCGAGAAGACAGGCTCTCAGTAAGAAGTCTGTACTGGTGGTTAAACTCAGGTCAGGAGTACTTTTGTCTCTAAGGACCAGCTATTTAGCATATCATCCAATGAGACCTGTCTCCGTGAGCCTGGGCGAGACGGTGAACTCTGCTAAATGCCACTGTGCAGAGAGCAAGCTTTTGAGAAGCTACCTAATCCCTATGCTTTGTAGTGCTGTAAAATATAGTAGCTAAAAATGAAATGCCACTTAACTTTTTCAGAGATAAATTAATGGACAGCCTGGTCCAATTCAAAACTATTTGATGTATAAAACTTTATAAACGGAACTATTCCATCAACAAGCAAAGTGTCATGAAAACCTATCTAGATAGTTACTATGTAATTTCTGCACAGGTCTCTGTTTAGTAAATATATCACTGTATACTGGTCAGGAATCTTGCTCCAATAAAGGAACGTAATTTTTTTTGGAAAAAAAAAGATTTTTATGAGCAGAACAATCTAGGAAGACCAGGAATTGTTCTCCGGGGGCTTTGCGGTTAAGATCTGAGACTCTTCAAGTAATAAAATCTACAATAAAAAGTACACCAAAATGTTTATCCCACGAACACATGTCTACTATGGTGCTTTGAAGAAAACAAGCAACAATAACTGTTTCTTCTTACAAAAGCAATACATGTTATTCTAGAAAAATTAGAAAATGTAGGTGAACTAAAAAGAAGCACGCAAAACACCTCTCATCCCACTAACCAGTGAAATACCACGCTTGATACTTCTGTGAATTCATTTCCTAGTTGTTTTCCATGTGCGTATATTACAGTCTTTGTGCGAATAGAAATATATCACACCTACATTCACTAGAAAGGTCGATCAACACATAATGCTTTAGAGTTTGCTTTTTTTCATTTGATAAACTGTGAAGGTATTTCGATGTCAGAAAGTATTGACTACCGTGTTAATTTCAAGTCTTCCATTGAACAGATGTCTTATAATTTAACCCATCCTCTGTTTTTGGAGATTTAACTTGCTTTCGGTGTTTTGAGATCATAAACAATACTGCAGCAAACTTTCCCAAAGTGATTGTTTGCACTCCCTCCCTCCCTCCCTCCCTCTCCACACGTAAAAATTCCACAGCCCTGGGGCCCACAGTATTTTTCAAACATGCAGGCTTGTAAGGCTCTTGGTAAAAAAAAGAAAAGAAAAGAAAAGCTAAACAGCCTACCAGGAAGATTTTTCAATGTGCATTCTCATGGGTGGTATCCTTTCTTTTTAATTAAAAAAAATCTTTTCCAAAATGACAAGTTTCATCGGTGGGCGTGGAGGATGTTGGAAGGGTTACCTCATTCTGTTGAAAATTGCAGTTTTCCGGCCTTTTCTGAACTGCCTATTTGCTGTAATGCTTTTTATACTTGAGCAATCACCTTGAAAACAGAAGGTGAAACTAACATATGGGCCAAAAACGTCGCCCACGATGAGGAAGGTGGCTCTACTTTCGACATTTCCACCAATCCGGAACTCGGAGCAGATCGCCTCAGACGGCAGGAGGGCGTTTGATAGGACCCCTGCCTGGCACAGATTCTTGGAAGTCTGTCGCAGTGGTCTGCGCCGCCCAGCAGGGCTTCCTGTGCTAGGGACGCTGGGTTCTCTCCGGGCACGAATGCCCCTGTGTAGGCGAAGGAAATTGGCCTGCCGGGCCTCCAGAGACGAGGTGACAGAGCTGGCTGGGCAGGGCTGAGTGGCTGGGCGGAGCACGTGACGCTCCGGGCCGGCTGGGGGTGGGGTGGGAAGGCCTGGTCTTGTGAGGCTGAAATCGACAGTCACCTCTGGCGGGAGAGAGAGCCTGTCAGTTTCTGTCTCCGTCAGACCCTGAACCCACAGGAGAGGGGATCTCCGTAGCATTTTTAACTCTATATCTCAGGCATCTGAAACCAGAAGGTAAGTTGCTTATCACTTAAAAAATAAAACCAAAAAAAAAAAAACCAAAAAAAACAAACAAACTTGAGAAGAGTGACCTAGAAAAGCACATGGCCACTTTGTTGATTTTTAAAATCTGGTGTTGAAAATAATCGCTGGCTGAGAGAGGGTCATATTTACCCCCAAAGAGAGACTGGCATTGTGAACAGAAATTGTGTTCACCCGGAGGGAATGGCAGTCAAATGCCCGGAGTTAAATATAGAAGGACACGAAAGCTGCTGAAATAAACAGCAAGTAAGCCTGGCCTGCTTGTAAAACGATCCACTTCACATCCCCTCCAGGGGCACGAGCAAAGGGAATGTTAAAATGGTGATTCCAACGCAAGTGCAAGTAAACTAGGGCTATGGGAAACTGGGATACAAATAAAAACAGTTCTTGCTTTTGTCCTTTCACAGTTAAAGACATTTATGTGGTTTGGCGAGAAAAGCTGATATGTTCACTGCTTGAGTCTAAAATATGCCATTTCTAATTTACGAAATGACCACAGTTGGAATTGTCTCAGGCTTTCTAGGCAAGGCTGTTGTCGGTTGTGCATGAGGAATGTTGACATTGTACATATTTTCTAGAATAGTACGATGACTCACTTCTGCAGAATATGATAAAAATTAGAAAACGTGAAATAATGAGCTACTGTGAATTAACTCTGTCATGTCAAGACAGATCAAAGCCCTTGCCAGAAGATTTAAGAAAACACAGACATGTGTACAGCCACACTCATGCAATACGGCTTTATTTTAAATAATCAGAAGTTCAAGGAAGTAGTAGAAATGTGTTGTTACCACCTTTTTCTTTGGCCAATACAGGTTGATGTCGGAATGTAGCTATTGGGAGTAATTAAGAGCATTATTCACCAGTGCAATTAGTATACTATTCCATAATGAATATGCGTCAAATGCAAGTATTTGCTATCCTGTTTCATAAGCGACTTGAAACATGGGCCCTCTATGTAAAGTATGTTCATGCACGCAGTATTTTCATTGTCAATTTCACTTACAGAAATATACTTACTTCTCCGCTGCGTTTGATAAAGACTTTTAAAATAAAACACTAAATTACTTCCTTTCATTACTAATCCCCTTACTGCTAGCTCTCTTGAAATCCTATTACATGCGCGGAGCCTGTAATCATTTGGATTTCTCCCTCTGTGCCGTCTGTTTCCCACAGTTGGTGGAAGGCCAAGCCAGCTGCGCGCAGCGAGCTCAGCGCCCAGACGGAGGCCGAGGCTGGCTTCGCGGCCACTCGCTCCTCACCGCCAGGGACTCCCAGGGGCTCCCCCACCCCGTCTCGCCCCGCCAGCCTGCCCACCACCTCCCGCTACCTCCCGCGGGCCCCCGAGGGTATCACGTGGCGGCGTGGGACCCGCCTCCGGTGACGTCACCGCGCTCGCAGCCCTGGCGTTGAAGAAAGGATGCTCTAGCTAGGATGCTGTGCAGGTGGGTGGCCGGGCTGCGCCATGCGGCACTGCAGGTAAGGGGCGCGCAGTCGCTGAGTCCCGCCCGCGGGCCTGCAGGCCGGCGGCGCCCCAGGAAGCCAAAGTGCGGTCCCTGGTTGCCCCGCCTTTGCATGCACCAGGCGCGGCGGGGGTGGGGAGAGGGGAGCTCTTGCAGGCCAGCGTGACTTGGATCTTTGCATGCCCATCCCGGGAAAGTGGGCAGGGGCCAGGCAGGAAGATCTGGCCTCTTGCTCAGGAGGGGGAAGAATCTGGAGTGATCACCAATGCATTTATAAGGAGAGAGTGCGGCCTGGCCAAGATAACTATCAACTGTTTCCAGCTATCATTGTGCGTCTTAAATAATGGTCCATTTACTAATTCTGACAGGAGGTTGTCCTCAGAATTGAGCCTGGTTTCTTTAAAGCAAGAGCTGCTTTGCTTTGAATGGAATGGAAACTTCTTGATTAGCAATTTAAAGAACTAGATATGCAGTCAAAAGCCTTTTTGCGTTATTGTGCAAGGTTTCGGCACTAGAACGGCATCTCATAAATGTATTTTTTTTCCCCCTTCAGGTGTGTTAAGTAGATGCTAAAAGAACAGTATCCAATTCAATAAACTACAATACAATGCAGCCTCTAAAGATAATATGCGAGGGCAAGAGAGAGTGAATCAGCTCCCGTAAGAACAAAATGGTCTTTAGAAGAGGGTGGGGGTGGAGACGAGCACCAGAACCCAAGAATTCCCAGCATTGTTTGAATCCCCTTGCTGAATAGTGAGCTTGCTGACAGAAGGGGCCAATGATGACTCAGCGGCAGACGGAGGGGGCGGGGGTCAGGTGACTTTTCAGTTCGTTGCGCTTTTTATGGACTCTGGAGAGGTCCGGGCCTGTGTGTAGATGCCTTCCTTTGGTTCCAAGCCCACCCAAGGCCGGGAACACGTGTGGGCACCCGTAGGAGGAGGAAGTGGCATTCTTTCCTCTAAAGCGGGGCGCCCTCTGGGAGCTGCGGCGGCAGTGAACTCTGTTGGAACTCACACCGTTGGGGGACCTGCAAGGCAATGCTGAGGTTGCACAGCCGAAGTTTCTTTATTGCCGACTTCTTGACTTGGTGCACTTTGGCTTCCTGTGGGTCCCCACCCTCGCTTCTCCCGCTGCCCACCCTGAGCAGAGCAGACGATGGAGGAGGAGGTGGTGGAGTCCCGGGTTCCACTTCAGGCTTGGGGCTGTGGAACCTTGGACAAGTCGCTTTGTATCTTTGGGCCTCAGTTTTCTTGTACTCGAAGGAACCGGGAGTGTAGAGCAGGGTTTCTCCCCCATCAGCACTAGGGACATTTCAGGCCGGGTCATTCTTTGTCATGGGGCTGTCCTGTGCGCCGTGAGATGTTTAGCGGTGTCCCTGATCTCTACCCACTGGGTGCCAGTAACACTCCTTCCCTTCTCTCCAAGTTGGGACAACGACAGATGTCTCCACACATTGCCTCCCTCATAAATGTTCTTCCGGCTCCAGTATTCTAGAATTCATTTTCCTGTGATTTGTTTGATGCTGAGCCCTTGGTTAGCGTTCGGATTCCCTTCTGCAGTGTTGTACAGAGAGGAAATACAATGTGAAGGCTTTTTTTATGCTGTGGGGTCCAGAAATAGCTTCTGCCAAAGAGGCGTGGCCTATTTGTGTGCCAGTTGTAGCTGGGAAGCCACCGAAGGGTTTTCGTGGGAAAGCAAACCCACCAGGCACTAGGTCAGCGTGTATCCACCGCTGCCGGACTCAGCCTGTGGCAGACCTGGATGTTGTCCGTGTACGGGGCCACTTGGAACCTGGTGCGGACTAAAGTCGAATCCCTCTCTTCATCTGCAAAAGTGGGCTGAGTGGTGTGGGCGGAAGTGTTGTAAGCAGGAAACGAGAAGACCGGTGCTGCTGGCGCCCATGGCGGGGTGAGGCGTTGTGATGTCGGCCACAGGTGGGGGAGGCCAAGGCAGCCTGTCCCTGAACCCTGATGTGGACAGCCCCCGCGGGCAGTGCGGGTCACATGCTTTACGCTTCTGTGTGGGACTTACGTCTCAAGCCTGGCTCTGCCACTTGGCAGGGTGGCTTTGGCTGCAGCCCTTCCCCTCGGAGCAGATGCCGTGTCCATGGAATGGGACCAACTGCATGTGCTCATCCTGCTCCCTGGGCTTTTTGCGGGGATCACGTAGGTGTAAGAGGGTCTACATGCTGGAAAATTCCCAAGAGGCAGGAAGTGGTGATGGCAGTGGCATTGAGGGTGGGGGCTTAGTTGTCCCCGTCCCCCGACTCTGTCCCGGGACTGTAATGTGTCCCTCCGCCCATTCCCCTGCCACCAGCTCTCTCTTGGACTCTCCTGGCCCCATAAAACTTGGTCTGCCAGGCTGGGCTGGTGTTCAGTGTGAACGAGCTGAGGTGTAGAAGGCTGGGCACCAGCAGCCCCCTCATCCTCTGCTGGCTGTTGTCCTTACACGTCATATTCCAGGCCGTCCAGGCAGCTCCTCTGTATCCCATACCCCAGAGTGGCCCCTTGTACCCTCGTGTGCCTCAGAGGGCTTGGCATCCTCAGTGGGCCATCGGGCCCTGCCTTTGCAACAAGTCGCTATCGGGCAAGAAAGCAGAAAGGGGAGATTCTCCATCAAATGAGACTCATGAGACTGAATAACTGTCATGCTCAGCTCTGCTGTTATGGGACGGTCCCAGAGACTGGATGGCTTACAGCAGGCATATATCTCTCACAGCTCTGGAGGCTGGAAGTCCAAGATCAAGGTGCCAGCGTGGTCGGGTACTGGCGAGAGCCCTCTCCTGGGTTGCAGATGGCTGACTTCTTGCTGTGTCCTCACATGGCAGCAGGAGAGCCAGCCAGCTCTCTGGCCCCTCTGAAGGGCACTGCCTCCGTTTATTAGGGCTCCACCCTCATAACCTGATCACCTTTCAAAGGCCCCACCTCCTGACACCGTCCCATTGGGTGTGAGGGTTCAACATGCGAATTTGGAGGAGACACATTCAATCCCTGACAATCATCAAATATTTGTAGCTCTTAATTGGCTTCTGGCCTGAATGAAGATCTGTAATAGGCATTTGGGGACAGCTGGGTTATGTTTGTGTGACTGCCTATTAGCTGATGTGAGGAAACTACTGGAAATTTTATGAGATGTAATAATCTTATGGTGGTAGACAGCCAGCTAAGCCCCTCCTGGATGGCAGGCAGAGGGAGAAACAGTCAGATGTTTGTTTCTGGTGCCGTGTTTCGAGGTACTTTGTTACACAGCAATAGCTAGATACACTGTCTGTATGTAGAGATTTCGTTTTTGGAGATGCATACTGTAGTAGTCAGGGATGAAGCGTCATGATAGAATAAGTTCCTTCTTACATTTTAAAAACCATTAATGAATGGCTGACTAGAAGACAGAAGAACTCTCATACCTGCTTCTACATTCAACTTGTTGCAATATTACGTGTCATGTAGCCTCTGGAAAATTCTACTGTACACACAGGAGAATGAGAATGCAAAAGGTGAATAATTTAAGATGATTATAAAAATATTTTGACAGCATAGAACCTCACAAAAGGTCTTGGGGACCTCCAAGGTGTCCTCAGATCACACTTTTGAGGACCACTGCTCTAGACCAACAAGTGACTTTGAAATGATTCTGGTAAACGAAGAGAGAATGAGTTGAGGCAAATATGGCTCCACAGGAACACTTGTTGGGTTGATTGGTGCTCTTCATTGGGCTCTTCTGGATGATGTTCTGTGTCCTTGAACATGTTCATCATAAATTTAAGAAAAGGATAGAAAAGAAATGTCGACTCTTCGGACATGCAGGGGATTCTGACTAAGGAGGTCTGGGAGCGAGGAGCGCTTCCCCGCCGAGCACCAGGCGCCCTCGTTTGGAGGTCGTTTCACAGCAGAGCGCTCACAGTGTGTCCCGTCATGTGGTCATTTATTGACCTAGTTCCCCGTTGCAGGACATGGGGATCACCGAAGCTTTTATAATCAATGCTAATGGTATTGTATGAATGTCAAAAAGGCTAAAGAGGAACTGATCCTCTGTGATCAATGAAGTGCATAGCCTTTAGATGTTGGAAGAGAGCTTTAAAATCAAAGCGACCCTTAAATTTTACAGGTAAGGAAGAGATGTCCAGAGAAGTCAGGTGATTTATCCAAGGTCGTGAGACCAACAGTGACAGAGCTGGAGAAGAACCCAGGTCCCCAGGTGCCTTTACAGAATCTTCTTTTCCCCCGCCCCAGGCTCAGAGGTCAGGGCCTGTGTGTGGCCTATTCGCCACTGCACACACAGCACAGAGCACATGGTGTAGTGGGTGCTCGGTAAACATTTGCTGAATGAAGAGATAAGTGAGATATTGGTACCCTGAGAAGAGACCATCCGTATCATGAGAACTGCACAGGCATTTCCATAGATGTGAGCCTCAATGTTCATCATTTATTCACTCGAGTAGCAAATATTTGTTGGGTCCCTGCTGTGTCTCCAGACCAGGCTTCCTTAGCCTTGACACCTTGGGCATTTGGACTGGGTACTCTATGGTAGGGGTGTCCTGTGCACAGCCACGTGTTAGACAGCATCCCTGGCATCCACCCCTTCGATGCTAGTAGGAACCACTGCCCCACCCCTCAGCTGTGACGACCAAAGTCCAGACATTGCCGAATGTCCCCTGTGGCCATATTTGCCCCCGGTTGAGACCTTCCACCACAGGCAGTGGGATATACTGGGATCAAATGGACAAGGTTCATCCCCTTGTGGAAATGACCCTTGAGGTGAGGAAAGAGAAAAGAAGCCCATGTTCTATACTTTGCTGTCCAGTGAAATGCAGCGGGAGGCCAAGGGTGGACAGCGATCGACTGAGAATGCTGGTTAGACAGGGCAGTCAGGAAGGCCTCTCTGAGGGCTAACATGGGAAGAGGCACCCGAAGGAAATGAGGGAGAGCTTTGTGAACGTCGAGGCGGCTGAGTGCTCAGGGCTGAGGGGACAGCCAGTGCTAAGGCCGCGAGGTGAGGCAGGGCCTGGGGCGCTCCCGGAGCCGCAGGGAGGTCGGTGCGTCCAGAGGGTGCTCGCTGCGTCCAGAGGGTGCTCGCTGCGAGGGGTGGCTGGACAGACTATGTGGGAACTCAGCAGTAGGGCCATCGACTCTGGATCATTCTAGGTATGATGGAAGGCCACTGGGTGCTTTTGGGTGGCGGAGTGACATGTTCAGAGTTGTGTTTGAAAGGGTGGCTCGCTCAGAGGTGGCTGAGGGAGAAAGCAGTGTGGCCGGTGGGCAGTGAGCTGGGTGACCAGGTGAGCTGGCCTGTGCCTCCCACTTACTTAGCAGCAGTGTCGTGCTAGGTCCCTGGGGGGGGTGGGGGCTCGCCCATCGCAGGGGTGGATTCTGCACGTGTAATTACCACGCTTCCAGATGGGCCTCTCGCCGGGTCAGGGCAGCATCATCCTGGAGGGGCCGTGGCCGCAGGGACAGCGAAGGAGCTGGTGCGTACGTTCTCCATATGATAGTAGAAAGGTCTCCTGGCTGTCCTGCTGGGGATGAAGTCACCTGAGTCCTCAGGCCACTGTTTGGCGCCTGTGATCGTTGGGGTCACGGTCATGTCTGTACACAGCTTTCTCATTGCCCCTTGAGCCCAGGACATTCTGTCACTGGGTCTGTGAGCTGGCTGCTTGCAGGGCCTGAGGGCTCAGCCCCAAGGCTGCACGCTGGCAGGCTGAGATCATTCCTCAGCCATGGGGGCCTGACCCGAGCTCCTCGTCCCCCTGCCGGGCATGGCTCGCTACCATCTTGGATTTCCTTCCTCCTGGACCTATTTCCCTCTGCAGATTTACTCACAGGGCACTTGCGTCCTGTCGTGCGGGCCTTTTGTGCGGTCATCAGGAGCAGGGAGCCTGGCCATTGGTTGAATTGATGAAAGCTCCAGGCCCGAGTCCTCCCTCTGGGAGGTGACTGAAGTCACACAGGGGAGTCTGGGAAGGCCGGGCCAGGCCCCGGACCCTCCTATCAGCAGCAGCTCCAATGCTCAGGGTGGGTCTGGGGCTCGGTCGGCGGGAGGCTTGTCCACAGCGGCTGCATTTCGCTCCTCTCTGTGCCTTGCTGGCTGTGGTGGCCGTGGTGGCTAGGGTGGTGGCCAAGCCTCCTTCCCTTGTGCGCGCCCAGCGGTTTTTACCACGTCTGTCTGTGGGCTGACTGTGCTTCCCTGCCTGTTGGTTCTTCATTTCTTCTCTGGCCATAGATGACTAAATGTGAAACTTATTTTTTCCCTGCACTGTAACCCTTGGAGGTCCTGGCTGCTTAGAAGCGCTTTGTGGTTAATAGTTAGGAGGGCTGACCGCCTCGATGACAGATGAGTCATTTTTCCTCTCAGCTTAGTCATGCCTTCTAGCAGCATGTCTTTGGCCCCGAGCTTATGAAATGACTGCCATTTCAGCCCTCGCCTTGGCAACCCAGCTAGAATATGGTTAAGCCGCCCTGCGGCCATGTTCCTCTGTGGCCTTGCTCTGAGGACAGCGGGAGGAACACCTCAGGGCTGTACTCGATGACTCCCTGTGCTTAACCTTTACAAAGCTGCTGGTGATGCGGAGCTGTTCGAGCTTGATTTTTCCATGAGGGCGTGTACCCTACACGGGCAGAACAGAGATTGTTGTGGAAGAAATCAGGCCAGGGGGGCGGCAGCGGTTCCAAGCGAGCAAGGGACACAGGGCGGCTGTTAGGGGCTGAATGGTGTCCCTCAAAATTCACATGTGAAGGGGTATCGGAGTCAGAGTGCGATGTTGTTTGGGGACAGTGTCATTACACAGGTGATCAAGTTAAAATGACCTCATCGGGGGGCCCTAACCCAGTGACAGTGGAGTCCTTACGAGACGAGGGAGTTTCCACACACACAGTCTCGGGGAGAAGACCCCGTTGAAGGGGCACAGGGAGAAGACAGCCCTGCACGAGCGGGGAACCAGCCTGTCACCTCCGTGGCCTCAGGCTTGTGGCCTGCGGCACTGTGAGGCCATCGTTGCTGTTATTTGAGCCATCCCGTCTCTGTGCTGTGTCTGGCAGCCTCAGGGAACTAACAGGGCGGTGGTTTCTGGGAAGTGTGAGCCATCACCCACCTGGAAGGTCACAAGGAACTCAGCTGGCCTTTACTTGTCCCCGAGGCCTGCTAGGTTGTTGTGGAAGAAGGGCCTCTGGGGCCTCCCGTCTGGGACACGCGGGCCTGGGACCTCACCTGTCCTCTGCCTCAGTTTGCCTACCATTGGCCTGAGGGTGACAGTATTTCATTCAGAGTGTCAAGAGCCCTAAGGACTGAATATGGGACCTGTGCTTAGAAGGGCGCCCTAGACCAAGTTGTTATTGGTGAGAAGGAGTGTCCGGGGCCCAGGGCCCTCGCGCCCCTCTCCCTGCCCCCTGGGGTGGGGACGGACAGCCCCGACTCCATTGTTTCACCCAAGGCCACACACAGTTGGCCTGATTCCCTTTCCAATTCACGGGTCTTGTTCCCAAATGGGACAGGGAGCTGCGTGGTCCTGCGGCTGTAGGAAGCATGCCCCAGAGGGAGGGTCACGGGCCACGCCAGCTCCCCAGTGCTGCGGCAGCCAGATACGGCTCAGGGAGCACGGAGCTCCAGGGGCTGGGAGGTGGGGCGGGGAGGGAGGAGGAGGAGGAGGAGGAAGTGGCCCCCTCCAGCTCTGCTGGCTCCAGGCCATTTTGAAATGGGGAAATTTCAATTCTCATATCTCTTTCTGCATGTTCTTTGTCTCTGAGCTTCCCTCTTACAGGGACTTGAGAGTGTCCTGGGTCCTGTGGCCTTTGGCCTCTCGCCACGTGGCCACCACGATCTCGCTGTCAATACCCCTTGGCCTCTGCCCTCCTGGGGAGCCCAGCTCGGGGTCTGGGAGATTAGCTGGAAGAGGCGAATGGGCCACGGCCTCTCAGCACGCTAAAGGTGTCTGCACGGGAAAGAGGGACGCTCTGCGATCCCAAATGAATATTAAATGGCTGAGGTCGCAGGCAAGGTGAGGCGAAAAGCTTTGACGGGCGTGGGGACCAGCCTCCAAGATGGGCCCCGATGACCCTGCCTCCTGGTGCTTCTGCCCACGCGTAGTCCCCTCCCACCCTGCTCACTGAGCGCTGACCTGTGCCACCCGTAGGATACTGTGGAAGTGATGCTGTTTGCCTTCCAAGGCTGGGTCACAAGAGACCCTACTGCTTCTACCTTGTCCTTCGGATCACGTGCTCTGGAACAAGCCGGCTGCCTCGTCCTGAGGACACCAAGCAGTCCTGCAGGGGTGCGGGGTGCAGGGTGGAGCACAACTGAGGCCTCCCGCCCAGAGCCAGCGCCAACCGGCCAGCAGGCCTGGGCGCCCCCCGGGAAGCGGGGTCTCCTGCCCCCGTCAGGCCTTCAGATGGCTGTAGCCAGGGCCGGTGGTTTGACCACGATTCCCTGAGAGACCTCTAGCCAGGAAGACCCAACCGAGCTTCTCCCAGCTCCCTGACCCGCAGAAGTGTAAGATCACACATGTTTCTGTGTAGCTGCTGAGTTCTGGCCTAACTTGTTGTGCAGCATTGGATAGCAAACACACCTGCTAAGAGCCTGAAGTTTTCTGGGAGAGGTCAGCTCCCCAGCCTGTGGCTGCCGCCCTCTTGCCTGTTCCGAAGCTCCACCGTTCTCTGATGGCTCCACGTTTGTTCCCGGTGTGAGTTCTCTCTCCCAGCGTGGGGAGGAGAGGAGCGGAGCTTCTTGCAAGGTTTGGGTATACTGATGCTAAATTAGGGCATATTGATGATGAGTCCGAGTGGATTGACTTTAAGTTAATGGACAGCTGCCTCTATTTCATGAAAATGTGTATCTGCATATCCATCCTCACGGCCTGGAGGCTTCGGCACAATAGCCCCCACATGCCAGTGGGGTTTGGATGTGTGACCATCACGTCGAAACCCCGACATTCCTCTGTAGCATCTCTCCTTTTCCTCCTGCCCCACTGAGTGGGAGCCGACCCACAACGCTGCAGGGAGTCTGTGCCCTCTGCCCGCTTGGCCAGCCCTGGCTTTTGACTGAATCATTCCAGTGGGAGATCATTTCGGGAGGAGATGATGGTACGGGTGTTTTACAAGAGAAAGAAAGTATTGCACAGGCACTTCAGGTGAATAATTTTCCTTGTGCATGTGTCTTTTTTCCTCTGGCTGCTTTTCAGCTATCTTCCTTTTCAGTGCTTTAGTCATGTGATCATGCTATGTCCTGGTGTAGTTTTATTCTTTTTTCTGTGTGTGTGTGCTTGGGATTTGTTGAGTGTCTTCTATCTGTGGGGTTGTAGTCTACCAGTTTGAATCTATGTATAGGAAGGGGTTTCCTGTAGTAAATGTTCTAATCAGCTAATCCAGATTGATTTCAGAGAAACTTCTTGAGAGAGTTTTACACCAGTTCCCCTCTTTGGTCCTCCACTTGCAGAAGAACACAAAGGCTTGGCCTGGGCGGGCCTCGGGCCTCAGGCACTGGAAGGCCTCTGTCTCTCTTGCTTGCTTGTTCAGTTTCTCAACTTGTCTCTTGTGACATTCGGGGCGGGGTCATTCTTTGTCTGGCAATGTCCTGCGCACTGCCGGGGGCTAGCAGCATCCCTGGTGTCTATCCACTAGATGCCAGTAGCACCCTGTCAGATGTGACAACTGTCTCCACACATTGCCCAGCGTCCCCTGGGGGCAGAATTGCCTCCGTTGGGAGCCACTGGTGTATTTTCACCGGTCTCTGCTGCCTGGCTTCCTGCCCCTCTCTGTAGACACCCAGTAGGGCTGGTGGCTCCCAGGCTAACCACTCCCGGAAAGGGAAATGTCATTTTTCTCCATCGTGCTTGCGTGGCCTTGTGTGGGTCCCACGCACACCCCATAGACAGGCACTGTGCCTGGCGGTTGGAGCTGCAGAGCGCTCACCTGTAAAATGGGCCGCTGCTGCGCCCCGCGCCTGACTGCGGGGCCCCAGGCCCTACCCGCCCCCAGCAGCCCCGCTTTCAGCCTTTGTGCTTTCCAGTCTCCTTCAAGTTCTGGCCCTTTCCAGGCCACGCCCCATGTTGCTATCAGAGGCCCGTTTCCGAGTACCCCACTCTTCTTGAAACAGACAAAAACCTGAACAAATGACAACGAAAGTGTGCCGCAAAAGAAGCTGAGCATTTTTATACTTTAAAAAAATCTTTATTTATTTATTTTTAGAGAGGCAGAAAGGGAGGGGGAAAGAGATGGAGACAAACATCTATCGGTTGCCTCTCACATGCCCCCCCCCCGGGGACCTGGCACGTAATTCAGGTACATACCCTGACCAAGGAGTCGAATTGGAGACCTTTCTGTTTTGGGGATGACGCTCCACCCACTGAGCCTTGCTGGTCAGGGCAAAAGTAAGCATTTTTAGACAGCCTGCGGTCCCTTTCCCAGCCATCACAGGTTCTCTTTTCAGCATAGCCCCCTTCTACCTGAACTCCAAGGACCCCAAGAGTGGGGATGGCTTTGTGCTCCAAAGAAAGATGACAATACTGACACCTAAAAAGGGATGGATGCCCCCGAACAAAAGCCACACATGAAAACTCTGCCTAAGAATCTGCATTCACTGATGGGCAGGCCTCACTCTCACACTTCTAAAAATTGCAAAGTATCGCAAACATGCCAAAAAACGCCTAACACTTGGATTGTAAAAGACACATCCGTGTTGCCACCCAACGCATGTCATCATTGATACGATTCTATATAGGTGGAATAACACGGTGCATTCTCACGTGTCTGAGTCGGTCAACATGCTGTGTTTAAGATTCTTCTGTTCCCAGCACATTTGGGGGTGCACCTGAGTCAGAGGGGGGCAGAGGAAGAGAAGCCACTGAAGGGTGCGAAGGTGTCCTGCTATGTTCTGAGTGCAGGCAGGAGTTCCATGTTGGAGCCTGTGGAGAAAGGAGGAGGCAGCCCCTGCGCGTGTTTTCTTGGCCGCTGCAACCTACCACAGGCAGAAGGGCTGCTTGCAGAGCACCATCTGGTGGCCGTATGGTGCAATGACACCCTCTCTGAGACCAACGGCACCTGGCGTGGCGGCCTTCAGAGGAGCAGCCTGTACCGAGTAAATGGCGGCTAGGAGACATCAGCCGTGGGGCGCAGTGCCTTGTGTGATCCATGTAGTCTGCAAGGAAAGCAGCTCTGCAAAGGATGCTCGTGATTCGTCGTTGAAGCTTCTGGCAAACGCGTAAGAAATGAAGCTTTCGGGGAGTTTTTTTTTTTTCTTAAGCAGCCATCTACGCAAGGTCTGGCTGTGAGCTCCATGTTCTCAGGTCCTCTCCTCCCCGTGTCCAGAACCTCTCACGGTGCCTTGTGCTGTGGGTGACCTCGAGCTCTGTGGGCCGTGAAGAGTTCGTAGAGCAATGGTGTGGTCATATTTTGATTGATGAACCAAGGGTATCTGGGATCTTGTAGCATTTAAATAGCTAATTCATTGGAGAAACTTTTCTAATTGTAGAATATCACAGAAACCTCAAACTGTGTGTGTGTGTGTGTGTGTGTGCACGTAACTACCTTTCATTTTCCCAAAGCTTCCAGGTTGAAGCATTACGCGTGAGGTCCTTTAGTTACGTTTCTGTGGTATCATCCCTCCCGCAGGTACCACTGTGACAGACGACCGTGCCTGCTTCTCTCTGGATTTCTCCCAGTGGGTCACGGGGCTTTCTCTGCTGGCTTCTGTTGCTTGCTGAGGGCTGCAGGCCTGCTGGACGCTCTGGTCTCTTGGACTGGGCCCTGACGGGTCGCGGATGCCCACTGCGTGTTCCTGTAAATACAGTGTCACGGCGCACAGCCGCTTGCCTCCATTTACCGCTTGTCCGGGGTTGCTTTCCACCGCCGTGGCTGAGAGGGGTAATTTTGAGAGAGGCTGCATGGTCCGCAAAACTGAAAATAGTTCCCATCTGGCTCTTTGCAGGAAACATAGCCAACCCCCCAATGTCAGTTAACTCCAGGTAACTCACCATGAAGGGACAGGAAGGAGAAAGGTGACGAGGACAGCTTGTTGGGAAGGCTCCTGACACTGGGAGGAGATGTTGGTGGCAAAGGAATCTGCTGGCACTTCCCCCCCTGTGGTGACCGGCCTTCCTTGCTGGCTGGAGACTTTGTCTTTTAACCTGTGTTACGACTTTCCGGTCCATCTGCCCAAGTCATCGGGGGCTCGGTGAAGAGAGCAAGGTGGCAGATAAGGCGACGTGGTCTGGTTTGGGACAGGGATACTGGTGTAAAGGTGGTCCCATTCTTATGGCGCCTGGTCACAGCCGGGCTGAGAGAGGAGGGGATGGTGGAAAGTCTCCAATGACACATCAATGGGTGGGTGTCAAGAATGCGAAATGATGGCAGCTCATGTGCCATGGTCCCAAGTGGGAAGCTTGCAAATGTCTGTCCCTCCGCAGTCGAAGGGGGAAGCCCACAGGGGTTCATCCCCACAGTTGATCCCACCGAGGGCCAAGGCCGGTCCGTGTGCGAATGTTTTTAATATCCTTCTATGATTACAGAACAACCGAGAGAAGATTTTGTGACCCATGAAGATTATATGAAATTCAAGTGTCTGTGTCCATAAGTCAAGTCGATTGAAAATGCCCCAGTCATTAATCCGTGTACTTTCTCTGACTGCTTTCCTGTGACAGAAGCCGTGTGGCCCACAGACCTTCAAATATTTGTTATCTGGCCCTTCATAGGAAAAGCGTGCAGTTACCGGAGCCAAGAGAATGAACAAAGGATCATCACACTGAACAACGGGGATGGGTCTTACTAAATAACGTAGAATAAAAGAAGAGAGAAATAAAATATTACATTGATATGAAGTTCAGAAATAGGCAGAATTAGTCCGCGGTGTGAGGGCCAGGAGAGTGGGTGCCGTTAGGACCGGGAAGGGGCCACGAAGGGGCATCGTGTGTTTTGTCCTTTGATCTGGGTGCTGGCTATGAGGGTAAGCTCTTTTGTGAAAAGAAATGCTTAAAAATGCTTCCCACGAGCTACCGGAGACCCGTCCCCCACACCCGGCCGGTTGAGCAGCTCAGAGCAGTTTCTGCAATGTAGCAAAAGTGGATATGTTAGATTTACTACTCCTGCTTGCTAAAACTTTAACTCTACAAGAAACAGGACAAACTAAGAGACTATGGAGAACTCGATTCTTGGATGTGCCCTGTGATAATTTCCCAACTTAATCCCCATTTCCCTGATGTCTGTCATCCTTTGGTCCGAGGGGGACAGATCGAAGTCTTCGTAGCAGCTACGGTGCGAACTCCCATTGACAAGTGTGCCCGTGGGCTGGGGCCGTTCCTACCACCTCCCACCGCTTTCCTGCCGCTTGCTTCTGGTGTATATATTTGTGACTATTTGGTGACCTATTCCGCATCACACTTTCTAGTGCCCACTTCTAAGTGCTATGGGCAGTAATGGCCGCAGATTTCCTGACAGCTTTCGAAGGTGGTCACGGGATCGTCACGGAGACTGTCCAGTTTTAATTTTGCCAACAGTGAAGAGGATTATTATTATTTGTAGTGATTTTTCTGCTTTGTGATGACTGATGTAAAGAGCTGACAGTGAAGATAGCTCTGAAATTACTGGAAAGTCCCATGGGCTTAACCAGTATCTGGGGCAGAGACAAATAATTTTGATTAATTAAAAAACGTTTGCTTGTCCCTGAGGGGGGAAAGGGGCTGGTACTGAGGTTCGGTCTCTGTGTCACGCGTTCGGGGTGGAAAGCACCCGAGGACAGTCCATGCGAGGGTCAGCGGAGGTCACACAGCCAGACGGGATTCACACAAATTTCTCGTTTCGTGGCCTTTCCACTTTGAATAGATGGATTTCTTTTGAACAAAGAGAATAGTCTGTAATAATGTAAACACTCTGAGGAGTTTTCAGGAAAAGATATTTAAAACGCCAGACATACTCATGTTTTCATGCTTTTGGATTGCCAGGGAGGAAGCCCCCAGCTCCCTCTGGAGAAGTTAATGCACATTCCATAGATGGGGTCAAACAGGTCAGAGTCACGGGGGTGAATAGGAGCTTTTCAGATAGAGGACAGGAAAGCTGCTCCAGGTGGAGGAAACGGCGCGCTCAAATCCATCTCAGCGCTCATAAACTCATTGCTAAATTGCTGCAGCGCGCCAAAAAATATATTCTATTTTTGCTGACCTGACCAAAAAAAAAAAAAAATAGGTGTAATTTTGCTTGATTCACACCGGACGGCTATTGTGTTGGCTGTTGTCATTTTTTTATTGGACAGTCTCAGGGAAACGAGGTCGGTGCCCCTGGCTGAATCGTCAGCTAGTGCGCGTTTTAAAAATTCCTGTGGCGCGCTGGTGAAAATCGCTGCTCCCACGTATGGGACTCTGCAGGACATTCTTGGGCAGAGTGAGTTTTTGTTTCAGCCATTGTTGCCTGGAGTTGTTGCTTCACTAGAGGTTTGGTTGAGTCTCAGGTAACATGAGCTCCTTTTTGATACAATGTGCAAGTCTGCAATTCTTCTATCTGCTGGCCCAGCCTTTCTCCCGCCGCCGCTACCCGGTGAGGGTCAACAGTCTGCCATCTTCTTTTTCCCATCAGAGATTTTCTTTACCACATATAATAAGAGGCTTATTACCATCTTGTTTTTGTAAAAATGAGAGTGAAATCTTTGCTTTCTAATTTTACTCTTTCCCTTTTATTATTGGTGGCTACTTACTTATGCAACATGATTCTTCCCTGGGCACTCGTCAGCCGGTGTAGGTTTCAGCTTGGCATGGCTCAAACCTCAAACTTTTAAAGTTTTAAGGCAGCTGAGTTGTGCAGATGGTCGATAAATCAATCACTATGGCCACTTTATTGCTTGTAAGGTGATTACCCCACTTTGCCCATAGCGACTTTTCAATTTGATTAAAATGTAGTTTCATCAGGTCGTGGTGGAGCCCTCCAGATATAAAAATACATAAAGCAACGAGAGAAGCCTGCACTTAAATATTTTTATAACTACCCTTCACCTCTTTATTCAGCACTTTTGTGGTTCTCGTCCTGTAATTCAAATTTCCATACTCCTTGCCAAAGGACTTTTTATTTAGTGCTTATTCCAACCTCTTGTCTTTGTAAGAGCGCGTTATTTTCCCTGCTCACCGCTGCTGAGCGCTGGCCCCGCTGCAACGCATTTTCTCCCTTTCAAATTAGCTCCGATGTGATCTGTAATCAGGCTCTGACGGCGGTATAATGTGGCTGATGTCTTAGTTTATTTGCAATTGTTTTTCAGAGAAGAGGAGCCAGAATAGTGAGAGTGGAATTGTTATGCAGGAAAAGAGTAAACCCTCAACTTTGCTACCGTCCTGGCAACAGGAGGCCTTTTGACTGTATTTTCAGAAAAACGAACCCCGAGCACATGCACCCGGAGCCCCGGCGAGGGCAGCGTGCTGCCTGCCTGGCACGGCTCTCGGCTTGTCTGAGGCCGTTTGGGCTGCCCCAACAACGCATCACAGGCTGGTGGCTGATAAACAGCGGATATTTATTTCTCACAAATCCGGAGGCTGGAAGCGTGAGATCCAGGTGCTCGCGCGTTGGGCGAGGACCCTCTTCCCAGTCACAGACTTCTCGCTGTGTCCTCACGTGGTAGAAGGGACAAACAAAGGAGCTCTCTGGGGTCTCTTATAGGGACGCTAATACCATTCATGCGACACTGCCCTCGTGACCCAACCGCCTTTCAGGGACCTCGCTTCCTAATACCATGACATCTCGGGTTAGGAATTCAACACATACATTTTTCGGGGTCGGGGGGGCCCAAATGCTCAGACCATAGCACGGCCCGTGTGGCAGGTGGTCCTTGTCCTTCTTGTCTATCCCATTGCCCATCTGTGTGGCACCCTCTGCAGGTTACCTGGGCTCCCACCAGTTAGGTCAGGCGTAGCCGGCATGTTCCCTCTGCTGTTGCTCTGCGCTTTGAATATCCAGTGACAGTCACGTAGGCTGCCTGCCTGAGTGGCCGTTCCTCTCTCCCAGGACAGCCAGGTACTGGTTTTGTTACAATGATTTGGTTTTGAGTGGTACGCCTCAACCCCATTTGTCCCTCCAGTCCTGTCATTTTGACACCTTGCTTTTGCAGAACATGAGATTTTTCAGAAATGTGTACAGTTGTGGTTCTGTATTTGTGAATTTACCTACTCGCCAAAAATTATTTGTAAGCCGTACATCAGTGCGCGTGGCACTTTTCCCTTCATTCACAGACATGCGCATGTGCAGAGTGGCAAAAAGTTTGAGTCTCCAGCAATGCACTTCTAGCTGAGGCTGAAGAAGGCAACGCCCCGCAGTCTTGTTTCAGCTCTCACACTGTGATCACGTGTCCTTTCACAGTCTGTTTAGTGCCAGATTTTTCACGTTTTTGTGCCTTTTTATTGGTGATTTCGCTGCTTACAATGGTGTTGAAACTCAGTGCTGGCCTCTAGCGTTCCTAATGCCACCCACACCAGGGTATTTTTGTTATAGCAGCCTGTATTGACTAAGACAGACTGTGTGTGCGCGCGTGTGTTTATTTCATTGCAGCAGAGGTGCCTATGTGGAAATAATTCTTTCTCATATAAGAAAATAACGCAGGTGGCTTATCCTGCTGGGTGTGTGCAGATATCCTGCTTGCGTTTTTAACCACAGGTTTTCTCTCCCAGGTGTAACTAGCATGGTTTCACGCACAAGCGATGAGCGGCTCTGGAAACCTAATGGATTTTCTCGATGAGCCATTCCCTGACGTGGGGACATACGAGGACTTCCACACCATTGACTGGCTGAGGGAAAAGTCACGGGACACTGACAGACACAGAAAGGTAGACGGCAGTCATAAGAGACACATTGAAGGGGATCCCCTGCTTTCATTAGACAGTTATTGAGATCAGACTTAGGTTCCTGTGTCATCGGCGGTGGGGGCTGGGTTCGGAGGAACAGAAGCGCTGCGGGACAGGCAGGGCTGAAAGTATTGACTTTCTGTCCCGCTCTCAGAAGAAGGTAGGCCTCTGTCAAGACAGGGAGGCTAATAATGGGTACTCTTGCAGTGTGTTCAGATGCATCCACCTGCCTGGTCACCACGATTCACGCTAGCGAATCCGGAGTTCTTGCCTTTAACATTGAACCTGGAAAACAAAAGAAGGAAATGACGTGTTTGTTAAGGAGACTCTCTTGTGAACACGTCCTTAGGATGTAGATTAAAATAAGAATCTTTATTCAAAATGGTGGCACTGAATCGATGTCTCCCTTCAGAATGGTTTTGAATAATCAAAGATCAAATCACACCTCATAAGTTTGTTCAAGTAAGTGACTCTTGACTAGAAAGCTCCTTTTATCACTGTGGTAGGAGAAGGTAGTGGGAAGTCGGTTGGTTAATTACATTTGTTTTCTCAAGCCCCTGGTTCCTAAGGAAGGTATCAGGGAAGGAAGCCTGAATTGGAAAATACATCCAGATGATACTGTGTCTTTCTGTTTCCAGATAACCAGCAAAAGCAAGGAGTCCGTGTGGGAGTTCATCAAGGGTCTGCTGGATGCCTGGTCAGGATGGGTGGTCATGCTGCTCATCGGCCTGCTGGCGGGTACGTGGTAGGGTGCTCCCGGGCCAAGGCTGAGCTGCACAGCCCCGAAGCGCCAGCGGTTCGCGATGGTGCTCTGAAGAGGGAGTGTTTCTCTTTTACCCCATGCAAGAAATTGAGTGCCTCAAATGCCCGAGAGCAAAATACACGACCATACATTTAACATAACATCCATTATCCAGTGAAGCCAATCCTGGCTGGTGTGGCTCGGTGGATTGAGCGCCAGCCTGCGAATCAAAAGGTCGCTGGTTCAATTCCCAGTCAGGGCACATGCCCAGGTTGTGGGCCAGGTCCCCAGCTAGGGGCGTGCGAGAGTCAACCAATTGCTGTTTCTCCTGCACATTGATGTTTCTGTCCCTCTCCTCCTCCCTTCTCCTCTCTCTCTAAAAAAAAAAAAATTAAAAACAAACAATAAAAAAATCCGTCATGCATAAGGCGCGATCCAAAGGCAGAGCCCAAGTGCGGTCACTGCAGAGCTGTAACTGGAGAGCTGGCAGGCCGTTCCACGCTGGAAGAAGGTCTCTGGCCACACTGGGTTTTCTCAAAGGCACGCATTTTATATTCTATACTGCTTGGCTATGTAGAAGGCAAGAAAATGTGGAGAAATTTTGATCTCTAATAATAAAACACTGTATGAGGCTGGCCTTTACTAATACTGGCAGGCCCTGGGATGAACTGTGAACATCCCAAGACACTCAAAATAATGCGAGACGCCTCAGGAGCTGGAGATATGTCCAGCGCATACATTACTCTGACCCTCAGGGCCTCTGTATCCTTCATTTTTATAATCCCAACCCCATGTTTCTAGAGTGAATGGAAGAGTCTGGCGGAGAAACTTACCCTTTTAATAATATCCAATGCACCAGCTCTCTATGGAAATTCTTTCCTGAAACTTGCTCCCTCTTACGAGGCCGTGAATGTCACTGTCTATAATAAAGAGTTTGAGCTTGCTAAAGACATCCTCTTCATAAAGCCCCCCTACCTATAACGACGTAACAGTATGGTTAGAGGACTGACCAGACACCGACTCTTAATACGGGCAGAATATAGCAAATGCTCTAAGAAAGACAGAACACCAATGGGGCACAGATGTAGATTTTGTGATTATCGAGGACTTCGGTTTCTGGGTGCTTCTTCATTTGTTCCATATACGATTGTAGGAGGGGCTCCGTCGGCCTTGGCACGTCACAAAGAGCCAAGAGGAACCCTTAAGGGAGACTGCTTTCCTTCTAGTCACGGGGCTGTTCATCCATTTCTCCCAGTCTGTCCTCCTCTCCCGGCGGCATTCCCAGTATATAATGGCAGCAGTGTTAGAAGGGAATTCGATTTTGTGCTTATACGGTATCTTGCCACCAGTTTGTTTGACTGTTTCTATGAAGACCTTCGAAGGTAGGCAGGGTGTGAGTTGGCTATGAATTTTGATGTCTTCATTTAGAATGGATTTATAAAAACCGCACATTGTATAATTAACCTTGGCTCCTAGGATGGAGAAATATAGAGAAATGAAGAAATCCACAATAGATATTGTGGCATCTTGCCGGAGTAAATAGCACAGTGTAGATTTATTGACTGATCTAAGAGCCTGATTGGGCTGCCTTTAACCTGGTATTAGCCAGCTGGTTTCACTATCAACCTGATTTCTGTCAGTTCTTTTAGGAAGAATCACCTGGGGAATTAAAAACAAATAATGCTCCCTGGGGTTTCAACCAAATAGTGTATTTGGAGATGATGTCCTAGCATTGAGTAAAGACCCCCCCGACTTCCTATCCACCTCCACCTGTGATTCCAATGCGCAGCCGGGGTAAGAACACCCTGGAGAAAGGCTAGCCCCTGGATACATCAGCAAACGAATATAAGAAGGCAAGAGTGAGTGACATGATACTGACCGTTAAGGCGGCCAAAGTGTTCTTTTGATCTGGATGTATCTTGAAGGGATGGCCGGTAAACTGCACGCTATTCACTCTCCCTGCCCCCAGCTGGTGTCCTCTCCTCAGTGGCGCCCAGGACATTATGTTCTGACCCTTGAAATGGAGAGGTCCAAGAAGGGTCTGTTCTGCAGGGCGTTTATCAGGACTCACCACTGGGTGTCACTGTTGCTCCACCAAACGAAGCTTTTACCACAGCATTAACGAAGCACTTACTGTGAGTCGCCACTGGGTGTCACTGTTGCTCCACGAAAGAAAGCATTAACGATTCGTTCATTATGAGTTAGCACTGGGTGTCGCTATTGCTCCACAAACGAAGCGGTTATCGGCAGTCACCACAGGGTGTCGTCGTTATTTCATGCATAGAAGGGAGCTGAGACTGCCAGCACCGGGAGAAGCAGAGTCAGCCAGGAAGATTGGGTATGGGATAACGTGAGGACGAGTGAATGAATGGTGGTGGAATTTGGGGTGATCACTGGGTCTCGCCCCTAGCTATCTGCAGGACCCTTCCCTTCCCTTCTTCAGTTCTTTGTTCAAATGCCCTCTTTGACTTGAGGTGTTCCCTGATCACCTTTTCTAAAAGTACACCTCTTCTCTGAGCCTCATGCCCCTCACCCACTGTATGTGTTTGTTTGTGTATGTAGGTATGTAACAGCTTTATTGTGGTATAATTTATATGCCATACAATCATCCACTTAGAGTATACACTTCACTGGTTTTTAGTGTAGTCACAGAGTTATGCAGCCATCACCACAATCAATTTTACAACATTTTCATCAGCACCCAGAGAACGTCCATACCCTTTAGCTCTCAAGCTCCAGTGTCCGCAGCCTCTTCTCTGCCCCAGGCAACCACCCATTTTCTGTCCCTCTATGGTTTGCCAACTCTGGGCATTACATGTAAATGGGATGATACAATATGTAGGCTTTTGTGATTAGCTTCCTTTATTCAGCATGATATTTTCAAGGTTTTTCCATGCTGTACTACCCTCCTGAGTATATCCTCAGTAGCCTGAGAGCCTGAGAGTATTCCTTGCCCTCATAAAAGACTGTATGTGGCTTATACTAGAAAAAGACCCAGGATACTGCTCTGTGGCCCACTGTACAGTCTATTATACCCCACTTCTCTCAGCCTTTAAGGTAGTTGTTTAGTTATATAGATCCACAGTCCCTTACACAATAATTTAAAAACCCCACAGAGTTCTAATAAGTGAGATTTTCCAAGCTTGGCTCCGATCTGGTGGCCAACCTTACTTACACAATGAGGCCGTTAGTCCTCATGCCTCCATTTTGTCTGAGCCGTCACATTTCCCTGAGAACTGTTAATGCGTGTGACCCCAGCATCCTTCTCCGGAAGCTGCTGCGGGTTATGTCATTGGGAGGGTGCACGTGCTCTATTCTTGAGGTTTGGAAGGGATGACTTGTACACGCTGCCTGGCCCCAGTGGCTTGTGATGAGGGAGACTTGCATGGTTAAAGCCACCCAAGGACTATGTATCATTGGCCTTTGTATCTCGTTGGGCTGGGCACTGCCTTGCCCACATCCGAAATGCTCAGAGGACTTCATGGCTAATGAGGAAACTTCCTGTATGTGTGGCAGCCCCTGGCGTGTTCGTGTCCTTCTCTGGTGTGTGGCCTTCCTGGCTGATGTGCCCCTGCACTGGCCCCATGCTGTGTGTCTCACCGTGTCATCATGGGGCAATTCCTCTAAGTGGCTCTTGCTGTCTCCAGGCACCTTGGCTGGGGTCATCGATCTCGCCGTCGACTGGATGACCGACTTGAAGGAGGGGATCTGCCTGTCTGCCTTCTGGTACAGCCACGAGCAATGTTGCTGGACTTCCACAGAGACCACTTTTGAGGACAGGGACAAGTGTCCCCTGTGGCAGAAATGGTCGGAGCTGCTGGTGAATCAGTCAGAGGTGGGTTTCTGGGCAGGGTCCTGACTGGAAACACCCGCCATTCAACAGGTGCTTTGGGGACACTGCTGGGCCATGTGTGAATGTCTGTGCTTCACCTTCAAGTGTCCTGAGGATCGCCTGTGGCTTCATACTGGTATGACTTGGCTTTTTCTAGCTCTAGCGTGCAAACTTTAGTTGAAAAACCGTTCCCTACTGTTTCATGTGCACAAGACACGCATATATTTTTAAAATTCTTGGGTTTGGCTTTATTTTTCTTACCAAGAGTAGTTTCCTGAAGAAAAAGTTTTGATTTTTATACCTTCTAATTAAGGAATAGGATGGTATCTTAAACTCTATTCCTTTTCATGGCTTAATAACATTCCGTTATACGGGCAGACCGCTTTTTATTTATCCATGCATCAGTTGATGAACATGGGTTGCTTTTACTTTCACTCTATTATGAATGACTTATTTTGAACGTTTGTGCGTAAGTTTCCATGTGGACATGTTTCCATTTCTCCTGGGTATCTACCTACCAGGAGAATTTCTGGGTCATATGGAAACTCTATGTTTAACTGTTGAGGGACTGCAAGAATGTTTTTCAGAGCAGTCACACCATTTCACATACCCACCAGCAGTGCATAAGGGCTCCCAATTGTCTGCATCCTTACCCACGCTTGTAATTATCTGTCTTTGATTCTAGCCATTCTAGCAGGTGTCAAGTGGTACCTCATTGTGGTGTAAGTTATCATCTTCCCATGCATGTGATGAGCGGGTCGCATAGGATGTTTCTGGGTGTTCTGTGGTGAGAGTGTCCAGGCACAGGGCGTAGCGGTGAACCACAGACCGGGAGCTGGCGTTCGTGGCACTGAGAGCTTCAGACCTGTATAAAAGTCTTAGCCTGGGAAAACGGTTCACTTCTCACCAAATTCAGTGGTTATCACAATGACTGTGGGTCACTGCCAGATCAGGAAGCCCAGAGAGGAGCAGTTAGGTTGCCCAGATTCGCATTAAGGTCACTGTGAAGACCGCCCAAGCTAGAACTATTCTTGGAAAATGCAATCTATCTCCTCTCCTCCTGCCCACACCATTTGGTTTGCAGCTCGGCACTCGGTCTACTGAGCCACAGCAGCCAGGGCTTGTCCCCACCTCTTTTGCCCAATGGAAGTCCAAATGAAGACATTTGCAATGCCCTTTGCCATTTTGCTAAACCTCTTTCTCGGTGAATTGAAAATGAATTTCTTCGACTCTCAGAAGTAGACGGGATCTTGAAATCTCACACATTCTCAGTGCTCGCCATTGCTTCCAAAATCAATTCTCTCGGCCTGATGGCAGTGGACAGGAAAAACTGGCCACGCGCCCTATTTTATTTCTTCTCTCCTACTTGCGATATGTGTTTTTGGGGAAATAGGGCCGTTCATCTTTTCAGTCGTTTCTAAGATTTATACTTTGATTCAAAGAATTACTGTTAGCAAGAGTGAGAAGTTATTTTTAGCCCGAAAAAGGTACATTTTTAAGTGGGTGACATGTGTTCCTCGGTCCGCTTTCCCTGCGCATAGGTGTGAATGTATGTGATTGTAAGGGGCGAGCAGTCTCCTGGAACGTGTTTCTGCATTTAATAGACACACATGTGGCCGTGTCCATGGCCTGACTTGCAGGTGACCTTGCTTTCCCTCCCCCTCACTGGAGTAATCCAGATGGTGGCAAGAAGCGGAGGCCCGGGGAAATGTGGTCTCCACCCAGCGGACCAGGTCCTCAGCGCCAGAGAGCCGAAACTGCGTGTTCGCCTGAGAAAGCTTTGTCCACACAGCAGATGGTTTGGAAGAAATGGTTCAATGACTGATTTTGATAGGTGATCAAGCTTCCCCTGCAGAAGTGCCTCTCCGGTGTTAGCATGTATCCGAACCCTCCGGAGAGCCTACCAACATACTTTGCCGGGTACCTGTTCCAGAGGGTCCCGTTTAGCAGCTCTGGGGCAGGGCCTGGGAGTCTGCATCGCTGTCCTGCCAGGGTGGGGGGTAAGGGGGCTGACCGCCGGGGTCCGGGCGCACATTCCAGCAGCACTTCTCACAGTCCCGGCACCGTGGCTGCCGCGGCTGTGGCCTCAGTGAAAGCAAAGGGAGGCCGTCCCACTGCAGACGAGACAAAACACACCTTTTAGGGGCTCGAATGCGGACTTTTCTGCATCACACCTTTCATTAACTCTAGCGCAAGCGGCGATTACAAGCGAGTCTCCCTCCCCCGGTTTCCATGGTCACTGAGACTTCACTGGGTGGGAGGCCTGTGTAAACCGCTCCTGGAGAGCCCTGGCTGTGTGTGAGGGTGCGAGCAAGAGCCAATAAAAGCAACGCTGCCTTTTCCTTGACACAGGACCCGGACAGAAGCTGCCTGATCTGGTCAGTACTTCTGCTGTCACAGCGGAGGGCGGGCCGCTCGGCCTGCTGGGGCTCACCGGTTCTCTTGTTTTGTGTCTGTTGCTCAGGGTGCCAGTGCTTACATTCTGAATTACCTGCTGTACATCCTGTGGGCCCTGCTGTTTGCGTTCTTGGCCGTCTCCCTGGTGCGCGTCTTTGCGCCCTACGCCTGTGGCTCTGGTATACCGGAGGTGAGTGTGGCTGGATTTCTACTGCGCCCGTAATGAGGACAGAACACACTTCCGTAGCGCTTACAGGCCAAGTCCAGTTCCAAGCATCTGACATCTCTTAACTCATTGAGTCCCCACAGTGAACGTATGCGGTAGGTACTACTGTTCTTCATTCGATAGTTGAGGAGCGGAGCACACAGAGGTTAAGTAACTTGCCCTAGGCCACGAAGCTCGTCAGTTGGGAGCTGAACTCAAGGTTTATGGTCTATATTCGGGATTTAGATTCTAGTGCTTCGCAGATGATTAAAGTCTTGTGTTTGCAAACCACGCATAACCCGCAAAGCCAATGGAATCGGAATTCATTTACCGCATACGTTCAGTGTGGCACCTCAGTAACTTGCAAATACGTCTATGATGCAATGTGGAAATAGACAATAGTGGAGGTTTGTTGCCACAATTTGCTCTTGTGGTGACAAGGTGATAGCGATGTTGACAAAACTTAATTCCACATTCAAGGCGTGCGCTGTGAAAGGCGCCCCTGCGAGTTCGCAGTTCTTATATTTTTCAGCGCTGTCATGTCACCAAAGCAGGAGGGAAGCGACCCCATCGATCAGAAGGGACGCCTGAGACGAGACTTCAAACCCAGGATGATCTCTTGGTAGAATAAGGATAATTGAGCTAATTCCTGAAAAGCCCAGACAGTGAACATTTTAGCCAGAACAATCCTTCGAGCTCTCATATGATCACTGTAAGCAGCCAGTGCAGTTCTCCTTTGGGTTGGTGCCTCAGCTGTGCCCAGAGGCAGTGGAGATGGTAAGTTTCAAGATGTGAGCGATTATGGTGACAGACACACGCGGCTCCCCGCTCCCTGCACCCACACTCTTCGTTGGTGCTGCCAACACTGCCGCTGGCCCAGGCAGTTCATGGAAAGGGCTGGAGTAATTAAAAGATTGTCGAAAGAAAAGCTTGACATGTCTTGTTCCAGGAACAATAGAAAAAAAAGACTGAATATATCACACTGACATTTTGATGGTTTATATTAACATAATGCTGCAGGAGGCCAAAAAACAAGCAGCAATCCCATCCCATTTCCTTAATACAGCCGGTTCTGCCCTAACGCAGTCTGCATTCTTCACAATCTCAATGCCACGCACCGTCGCGTAGTACCAACGCGGAGCTGCTGGTGAGGCGGGCTTAAGGGCACAGCCCTCAGAAGCTTTGTCGGTGACACATGGAAAAAAGAGGACCTTATAAAAACAGTAGCGCCGTTTGCACACGTTCACTGGTTAAGGAACACATGCATGCTCCCTAGTGCACGTGTGACCTGGTAGGTGTTTGAGGCACGTGCCTGTGTGTGTTTTGTGCGTTCCTGCACGGCTGGATTCAGCTGGTGCCGTTTTCTGTGTTCACGCCGTGTTTCTCCCAGATGAAATTGTGCATAAACAGACGCGAAATTTGTTATGCTCAAGTTCTTCCCTAATGCCTGCAACGTATTGGAACAAATTTGTGTTTTCCAAACAAACGTTATGGCAGAACTGACTGTATTTTATTTGATACCTAAGATGTAAGGCACCCTGGACGTTAAAAGGAACAGATTGTTGTTGGCATCTCGGTTTGGGATCCCGCTGCCAACGGTACGCAGTTTTTGATTCAAGCCACTTTGTCAAAATAAGGAGATGGCCAATGGGGGATTGGCAGGAAGTTGAAAGCAGCCGTGCAAGGTGTGATGGGCACTGCCATCTTCTTCCATGAAGCAGACATGCCAGGCTCAGCTAGTGATCCATCAGGCAGACAGGCAGCTGGAATCCGAGCTCTGTGTGGGAGAGGCTGCCCGAACTTGGTCTTCATCCGAAGCGGGCATCTTTCTCAAAAGGACTAAAATGCCCAGTCGAGCATTAAGCTTCCTGCATGACAAAGTGCAAGAAATACACTGATGGGGATGAAATGCAAAAAAGTGAGGTCAAGTGACAGAACTAAGTCGCAAAAGAATACATAAAGTGCGATTCTATGGATGTAACGTCCACAAACAGCCCAAATGCAGCAGCGCGCTTTACTGATGCACACATGTGCCAAAGCTATAAAGCAAGGCAGGAAGGTGATCGGGGTGGGGGAGGAGGGAGGTCCCAGTGCGGGAGCCGACACAGGGCTTTCAAAGGTCCTCACTCTTATTCATGGCAGTGGGTGGTACATGGGTGCTTGTTTTATTCATGTGCTTTTAACCACATATACTATGTACCATCCACTTCTGCATTTATAAGAGTTCGCAATAGTCTTCTGAAGTGTCAGGAACCCAGCGGAGATTTTATAATTAAGTTTTGGTTTATTATGACTCAGTAACAGCAACATTTTCATTATTATAATAGAGCTTGAAATCTGTAATCTCGGTGCAGTACCTACCCCCAGTTCTTAGAGGGAAGGGGCAGAGTAAAAAGTAAATGTAAACAAGTAGATCCTGGATAAAAGGAACCTCCTCCCGGTCAAGACCCAACCGACTATGTAAAACGACTTCTCTCAAACTGAGATCTGAGGCCGCTGTCCTTTGTTTGAGCAAAGATACTCACTGAGATAACTTGGAGAACGTGCTTGCTCTCGTTTGAGCAGATCTGCTGGAAGCTGCTGTATAGGATGTGCAGAGGCAGACGAACAGCCACCACACTGAGCTTGTGCAAATTTAAAAAATTGCTCGTCCTCCCCAGCATTTGCCTCTGAAGCATTTTTATTAGTTAGAATGAAGATTCCTTTGGAAACATTTTTTAAATGCGAATTTAGAGAACTTTTTTCTGTGTAGGGAAATGCTCTTGTCTAAGCTGTCTTAAAGCACATTTAAATGTGAGCGCTCGTTCTTGGACATGGGGATTTAGACAGGGCCAGGCACGGGGGCCCTCTTTCTATTTTGTTTGCTGCATTATCAGAACCACCATTGACTATGTAAGAAATCCTGTCCTCTTAGAACTTACTTTGAGTTGGTGTTTCATTACGAAACCTGAACACTCTCACAGATATTTGTTTACCAGAAAGAGTTTAAAGTTAACCCCATTGCCTCACAAATTTGCTGAAGTTCATCTTGTTAAAGCCTTGCTTGACTCGGTCTCTATTCAAATGAAAGCAAGTGATTGGATTTTGGCATCTACTGGGAACGAATTTGCTTTCTTTAGTCCCTAATTTGATCATGACAATTTTATAAAATCATTTTAGAGAATTACAAAATACCTATTACATTGTTCAATCCACCACATGTCACAGCCGGCGGAGGCTCAGGTAATTGAGATGCTTGTAATTTTCTAAATGGTATTATGCTTTTAAACACTCCCCTAGGGTCCAAATCCACATTAACTAACTGACAAAAAATTCGAGATAATTTTATTCAAGGCAACACAAAAGGGCAGGATTGTGGCAGGCATAATAAAGCATCCCTTAAATAAGTGGATGGCAGATGCCCAAAGCGCAGGCTCAAATAGGCCAAGTACTAATAGTTGAAGGCCAGTTCAACACTGCTAGTTTGTCTGCCATTAGTTAAAGGCTAGTGCAAGAAATACCATCTGATTGCATAGCTAGAAGACCTCAGGGATTTTTCTATGGGAAGGAGCGCCTTGAGTTCGCGCATGCATGCCTGCGCACTTGCTCTCGATCTTTCTCCTGGAGGTAAGAAACAGATCTCTATCAATAATTCTGGGACAAAAATGGTCCATTCACACCCCTTTAAAGTTTTGAGGATTAGCTCACTTCATGTCCCTCTCCAAATTGCCAAAGGTGACGTGATGCTGAAGAGGGTTTCAGGATGGTCCCTTAACTATGGAGAAATTAGGGAGACCTGTGCTGCTGTTTTCAAGAATGGAGCACTGAGTGCTTCCCTACCTGCGATTTTAAAATCACCTGGGAAGGCTGTAAAAATCCCCACGCTCAAGATACAGTTACATCAGACCAGTTACATCGCATCTCTGGGGGTCCAAATTCCTTAGGTGAGTCCAGTGAGTGCCAAGGTTGAGAAGAACTGTAACAGCTATTTGAGAAATTGATTCCTTGGCAGAGCAATGCCCACTAGGAGGCACTTTGAAGTGACGTAAATGTCCTGACACTGACAAGAGATAACATTGTCCCATTATGTATTGCTATTATACAATGGGAGAATGGAAATTGACCATGAATTTTATTGGCTGATTCGCTCGGTGTCTTAACTAATTTATAATTGCAAGTTTGTAAATTGCTAGCTCGGCAGTAAACATTGGCTCCATTTCAACCATTCAGGTAGAATGTTCTTTACTCATTGATGATGCTTCTGTATTCCAAAGAATGCAGTTTTGGGGGAAGAGGACTCCAATGTAGGAAGTTAATCACTGATGCTGACACCCAGTTGATTTCTAAAAGTGTTAGGCAAATTCACGTGCACCTTTAGGAAGAAAACCATTATTTGGCACTTAGAAAATGTGGCAGGTCTGAAAATGGAGCAAGGCCACTCTACCAGTAGTCGAGGTCTTTTTCAATACAGGAGGGCAGGAACTGCTGGAACGGAGGAGGTCTTCACAGATTCAAACACCTTTACATCCCCCAGAGCTGCGTTCTTAGAAAACATTGAGCATCTTCTTTTTCCAACAATATATTAAAAATATTTTCACACATACAGAAAAGTTGAAAGAATTGGCTGTAAACACCTAAATACACATGGCCTGCAGCAGGGGTCAGCAGACTTGTTTGGAAAAGGACAGAGAGTCAGTATTTTAGGCTTTGTGAGCCAAGAGACAAAATCGAGCAACTCTTCTCAATAAAAGGCTAGGAGTCTTGTTTACATATTACAAATAACAATGTTGAAAACACTCTTGGTGTGTGGGTGATACAAAAATAGGCAATAGGCTGCATTTGGCCCACAGACCTGACCTGAAATTCCACTGACATTTTGTTCTGTGTGCTTTGTCTCCATGTGGAACATCTTGCAACAGTCAAAAATTAATAGGTAAGATCAATAGGTTCATGTCTCTTTTCAATACAACAGAGGGTAATATGAACAAGATAAAATGCCATAAATAAAATGAGACCCTGATAACTACTTATTCGGCCTTCATCATGATCTTACTACTCTAGGAATATGCATTGTTTCACATTTCCATTAATATAATACGAAATTATATATTAATATAAATTCCGTTAATGTAAAATTATACTTAAATCAATACCGAAAGCAGCCTCTCTTCCATAGGACTTAGTCACTCTAAGCTTGAGAACTGCGTCTCGGGGAAATTCGTTCTTTCCCAGCCGTGGCATCGAAGCAGCTCATGCCTCCTTGTTCTTCGTCCTCTGTTACAGATCAAGACCATTCTGAGCGGCTTTATCATCAGGGGCTACTTGGGCAAGTGGACCCTGCTGATCAAGACCGTCACCCTGGTGCTGGTAGTGTCCTCGGGCCTGAGCCTTGGGAAGGAAGGGCCGCTGGTGCACGTGGCTTGTTGCTGTGGTAACTTCTTCAGCAGCCTCTTCTCCAAGTACAGCAAGAACGAGGGCAAGAGGCGTGAGGTGAGCGTGTCCCGCTTCCATCTTCTGGAAGGCGCCCCCTGCAGTCCCCCCTGCACACGCTCGTTTTCACAAAAGGCCTTGGGCTACACGAAACGCTTTGCCTTGCAGGTACTTTCAGCGGCGGCTGCGGCCGGAGTCTCCGTTGCTTTTGGTGCTCCAATTGGGGGTGTGCTTTTCAGTCTAGAAGAGGTGAGCAGGGGAGGCTGCGGGAGCGTGGGGGTTGAGGGCCGAGGGGTACGGGCTGGCTGGCTCAGCAGCGCGCCTCCATTTAAAGCCCTCTGAGGACTGGGCTCTGAGGGCCATTGGCCCCATCCCTGCCGCGCGTTAAGGAGCCACGAGTTTTGCCGCTGAAGATCTGTTTCTAAGAATTGTTTGAAAAAATTGCCAATATAAAATTTTTGGAAGATTTGTAGTGTCCTCGCTTTCTTATAACCAATTTACGTAAGCATTTTTGTTTTTGGCAATCCAAAAGATCTTTTCCATGGGTCAGCAAATGTTTTCTCTAAAGGGCCAGGTAGTAAGTATTTTCGGCTTTGCAGGACCCCCGGTCTCTGTCCCAGCTACTCAACCCTGCCGTGTACCGTGTTGCCACAGACAACACAGACGTGACTGGGCATGGCTGAGTTCCAACACAGCTTTCCTCATGAACCCTCACGTTTGAGTTTTACACGTCACAAAATAGTGTTCTTCTTTTGAATATCTCACATGTCACAACGTATTCCCCCTGAACCATTTAAAAATGTGACATTCATTCTTAACTCATGTGGCATTTGGCTACCTTTGCTGGGCCAGGGTTTTCTGACCCTTGGTCTAGTCTGTTGTCCAAAGAATCAAATTCAGAGATTGCTTTTAGGAGCGTCTCTGTGCCATAAACAGAATTATGATTCAGTATTTTTATTTCTCTTAAAAATAGCTCAGAAACACCTGAATGAGTTTGCATTCCACGTTTAGACACAGAGTCATGGAGTCAAAGACTAAATATCTTCGTTGGTGCCTTTGGGTTATAATTAACCGCAGATTGAGGACGCAAGTACCGCCCGTATTCGGCCCGACTTTAATTTTCTCCTTGTTTGCCCCAGGTCAGTTACTACTTTCCCCTGAAGACCTTGTGGAGGTCCTTTTTCGCGGCCCTGGTGGCGGCCTTCACGCTGCGATCCATCAACCCCTTTGGGAACAGCCGCCTCGTTCTCTTTTACGTGGAATATCACACACCCTGGTACATGGCCGAGCTCTTCCCCTTCATCCTGCTGGGGGTCTTTGGGGGCTTGTGGGGAACGCTCTTTATCCGCTGCAACATCGCCTGGTGCAGGAGGCGCAAAACCACCAAACTGGGGAAGTACCCGGTGCTGGAGGTCATTGTGGTGACCGCCATCACTGCCATCATCGCCTACCCCAACCCCTACACACGCAAGAGCACGAGCGAGCTCATTTCTGAGCTGTTCAATGACTGCGGGGCCCTTGAGTCCTCCCAGCTGTGTGACTACATCAACGACCCCAACATGACCCGGCCTGTGGATGACATTCCCGACCGGCCGGCCGGGCTTGGGGTATACACGGCCATGTGGCAGCTGGCCCTGGCGCTGATCTTCAAAATCGTCATTACCATATTTACCTTTGGCATGAAGGTAAATGAAGGGGAAGGAAGATGGGGGGTACCCATGTCCTTCTGGGGACAGCACCCTATTTGCCAAAATCAAATTGTGATGGGAGGAAAGGGGGATTGACCTTTATTGAGTGTTCTCTTGTGCTGGGCACTTGACATTCTCTTAATCAGTAAGGTACTATGCTTTTGATAAATAGCAAGTGTGTGAAATAGAGGTTTTAATCCCATTTTGCAAGTGAAAGAGCTGAGGCTCCGAGTACAACAATCGTATAGAGATGTATACAGCTTGGTGAATGTCCGTGAAACACACACGCCTGTGTAAGCAGCACTTACCACCAGAAACAGAACATAGAGAATCCTCTAGAACCCCCATTGCTTTCTGTGTGCTATCTTTTTGTTTTGTTTCTTTTTTAAAAAGTCTAAGAGACCATGTATAGAGTTTACATTGAGTGTGTGATGGTCAAACACAAACCTGAACTTTTGCCCTGAGGACAAGGTTGGATGGACTTTAATATTAAACAACTGACTGTCTCTGATCCATCCTTTCCTAGCAAAGGGATTTATCTTTGTGTCTCAGGAAGATGCTAGCCGCATCTTCCAGCGCGTGCTGGGAGAAGTCCACTTCGAAGTTACAGGAGATTAAGTGGCCACGGGATAAGGGGCAGCTCAGAAAGGAACAGTTTCCTCAGGAATGGCCCAGGTTCTAGAAATCACACTCAAGGATCCAGACTCACCTGGAATGTGGTTAAAGCTCCACCTCCAGCCTGAGATTGACGGCAGTCCCGGGCTGGGCAGAAATGCAGCTCCCACTCAGCATCGCAATCACGTGCGGTCTCTATGCATGTTCCGTAGCGCTTGTCTGATCACTGGATAAATTCAAATGTCTTTTCACACGGCAAAATAGAAACCACACTATTACCAAGATCTTTTAGTTCACATAGTCTATTTCTTTGCTACCTCTAACCGGGCTTGAAAATACTCACTGTACTTTTTGGAAAATGGACTTTGTCAGGAAGAGGGCACTGCCCCGTGCCCCCGACAGGTGTTTGACCGCTCTGTATTCAAGAGGGCAGGAAGCTGTTGAAAGCTTTTTGGAAGATCCAGGCAGCTGCGCTGCTGCTCTCAGCTTCTTTATTCTACCTGTGAACGGCGCAGGCCCTTCTTTTCCATTTTCATGCTGTGGCTTGACATTTAATTTTAAAAGCTAATTTGGAGGACACGCAAGGGGAGCAAGAAAGTGGTGAGTATCTCAAGTGACAGATGCTTGCTTTGAATGCTATTTGCAGAGGGGCTTATCATTCTTTAATCCACAGCAGGCAAGCCAGGCTGGCTTTTGAAGGCCGGGAAATGAAAGTGTAAAATCGCATTCTCTCCAAGTCACAGCAGATAGGACTGGCTAAGTAGGAGCAATCACTTGTCCCACCTTTGCCCAGCTGGCCTACTTTGAAGTCCTGCACCTCCTTTGAGGACTGAAGCAAAATGCAAGCGTGTTGAGGGGGCATGGTGTATACTGGGGGCGGGGAGGCGGGAACTTAGACACCTTTCCTCATGCTTCTTTTCCGTGTGTGCTCTCTGGAGATCCCATCGGGCCTCTTCATCCCCAGCATGGCTGTGGGAGCCATGGCGGGCAGGATGGTGGGCATTGGCGTGGAGCAGCTGGCTTACCATCACCACGACTGGATCATCTTCAGGAATTGGTGCCGGCCCGGAGCGGACTGTGTCACCCCGGGACTTTACGCAATGGTGGGAGCGGCAGCCTGCCTAGGTACGGCCAGAGGTGGGGTGAGGCAGGGGTGGGAGGTACAAGGAAAGGTGACGCAGACCGAGCACAGAGGCTGATCTCGGTTAGAGGAGTGCCTGCAAGGAAGACACGAGCTCTTGCTTTCTCAGGATAGGAGGGACTGTGCTGCTGTGACAAGTAAACCCCTACATCTCAGTGGCTTAACACACGAAAGCTTATATCTGGTCCATGATAGGCAGTCGATCCTCATTATTCATGGATTTTGTAAACGGGAATTTGTCTACTTGCTAAAATTTGTTTATAATCCCTAAATCGATACTTGGGGGGGCTTTCGCTGTCACTCTTGGACAGTCACAGAGCAGTGGAAAGTTGGAGTCCTCCAACACACGCGTTCATCCCCAGCAGAGGCTGACCAAGCCGAAGGTGTACCCTCTCGGTTCAGCTCTCAGACTGTACACAAATGTCCTTCTCATGGTCTATTTAGTGCCATGTGTTTTGCATTTTTGTGCTTTTTGTTAATGATCGGCTGTTTACAATGGCCTCCAAGCATAGCCCCGAGGTGCCGTGTGGTGTTTCTAGTGTGAGAAGCCCGGGATGTGCCTTAAGGAAAAAATACATGTGCTACAGAAGCTTCCCTCAGGCACGAATTACATAGTGCTGTTGGCTGTGAGTTCAACGTTAAAGAATCAGCCATGTATATTAAATAAGATGTCTCTGAGGAGAAACGCATAAAATAAGGTTTTGTGTTGATTTTGACAAAAATGTTGTGACCAGAGGCTCACAGAAACCTTACCTTATGTTTCCCCTAGAGCAATGATTCCGAATTTGGTAATTCACTGTTTATGGTGATTTTATAGATCACAACTACCGTGAATAATGAGAATCATCTCTTGTGTGTGGGTGTGTGTGTAGAGTATGAGTGTACAGAGGGTTTCTCTCCACTTAGTCATCATTCAGGGATCCAGGCTGATGGAGTCTCTACTATTTGGCAGCTGTACTATGTAGAATAGTGGTTTTCAACTGGGGGTGATTGTGCCTCTCAGAAACACTGGACGGTAGAGGAGACATTTTTGGCTGTCACACCTGAGGGTAGAGGTGCTATTCACATCTAGTGGGTGTATGCTGCTAAACACCCTCCAGTGCACAGAACGGCCCCCACAACAAAGAATGACCTGGTCCCAAGTGTTCCTAGTGCTGAAGTCAACAAACCCCAGTTTAAGCTCATTCGAAGATTAGGAGTTGCTATGGATTCTCCCTTTGAATACCAGGGGACACAAGGGTGGGTCCCTCTCCTCTCTATAGCCGATAAGAGTTTCTACAGTTTTCCAGCTTATGGGGTCCCAGAAGAGAGCCACACTTGCTGAGTCAGAAACCTGCCTAGCTCACATAGGATCCGCTTACCAAAAAGCAAGGCACGTGGTCCTAGGTGACTAGAGAACCAAGTTGTCTCTCACTGCAGAAGAGCCCTCCAGTCACGTGTGACTTACGGCTCCCCGATGCGAGGCTGCATTTAACAAAGCCTGGTGTCAGATCCAGAGGTCTGAGCATGGCCAATGTGTAGAAATGTCTCCTTAGAAGATATGGGCTTGGGCTGTCTCCTTAGACACTCCTGTCAGGAGAATTTACAGCCAACTTGTCAATTTCCACAATTCCTGCCCTCCTGAGTGTCTGGGGTTGAGTTTCAGAATTTCATTCCTCTCTTCACTTGCAGGTGGCGTTACCAGGATGACTGTGTCATTGGTGGTCATCATGTTTGAATTAACAGGGGGTTTAGAGTACATTGTACCCCTGATGGCGGCAGCTGTGACCAGCAAGTGGGTGGCCGATGCCTTTGGAAAAGAAGGCATCTACGAGGCCCACATCCACTTAAATGGGTACCCATTTCTGGATGTGAAGGATGAGTTCACTCACCGCACACTGGCCACCGACGTCATGCGGCCTCGGCGGGGAGAGCCGCCGCTCTCTGTGCTTACGCAGGACAGCATGACCGTGGAGGACGTGGAAACGCTCATCAAAGAGACCGACTACAACGGCTTCCCCGTCGTGGTCTCCAGGGACTCTGAGCGCCTCATTGGATTTGCCCAGAGGAGGGAACTGATTCTTGCAATAAGTGAGTAAAGAGAGGGGAGCTCACATGCTACTAAAAGACAAATGGCAGCCTTGGTACCCCTCATATTCTCAAAGAGGGTGGAGAGAATGTACAGAGGTCAGAGGGCTTTGAGCCAGGGGATCCCACACTTGAGTGAATGTATATTTGTGCCACCCGGGGATCTGGTTGAAGTGCACATCCTGATTCCGTAGATCTGTGGTGGGGCCCGAAACTCTGCATTTCTCCAAAGTGCCCCCTTAATGCCCTGCTGTTGGCCTTCACATCACACTGTCAGGAGAAGTGTCTTGAGAGAGCATGCTTAGCTGGAAGATGACCACCACGTGTGCAAGCAGCTATCTGGGCCCCAGTCCTGCTAGGAGGCAAGCAGCAGCCGCTGCTTTTTAGGGAATTCATTGTTGGGCAAAGCTGAGAGGAAACAGTGGGAAAGCAGGGCTGCCCGGGGCCGAGCTGCTCTCAGACAGACTTTGAGGCAGGCTAACTACGGAGCTGGTTAAGTTCCTTGCTTGGTTGCCTCCCTTGGCTAAACACAAACCTTTCACTTCACTTTATGATGTTATGTCCCATTCCACCAGTTCGAGGCCCATGTGGGTTAAGGAGCAGCAGTCACGGCAGTTGTGTGTGATGCTTTTCCTCCTCGTGTGCTAACTGAAATCAGCTGGACTGAGTGGCAGGCTCCTGAGTTGGGAGAGGAGAGAGAGCACGATGCCCAGGTGGGATGTCCCGAAGGCAGGCGGCTCAGAGAAGCGTGCCCGTGGGCCCCATCAGCCTAGCGATGAGTGCATTAGAGGGGGAGCAGCTGGAGAAGGATCCCACAGAGCAGAGCCTGGCTGTGAGTGGTTGGAGGCCCCAGCGCGGAAGAGCAGTGAGCCTCAGGGGCTCGCTCCGTTGGAGACCCAGCGGACCTCCCGATGCCCTGGGGCAGGGAGCAGCTGAGCGTGTGTGCGGCACATGGCAAACACAAATGCCATCCTGCTCACGTGCCTGCCCCATTACCTTCACACCGTCCCGGCATTTCACCATAGGCTGGGGCCCATGGTGCGGTTCAGGTGTGCAGTCGATGATTTTACTACATATTCCATCTTTCAGAGTGTTTATGAAATTTGCCAGTGGAACTTGCTTGGGTAGGATGGCAGAACGCCCTGCTGGACAACGCTTTGCTTCTCCCTGCCCTTTGTTAACTATCTCTTAGGCTCTCCCTTTGAATTTCCAAATCTCTTCACACGTTAAATAGCTTTGGAGAGATCTTTAAAGTGTGTTCATCAAAGGCTTTATCGAAATCACTTTAGATAAGCTATATCCTGTAATATTAGGTTATTGCTCAAACATATTTACCCATCACAGAGCAACAACTGATTGTCTGTTTTAGACATGATAGTACACTTGTCCTTAAGTGCTCAGTGAGGCTTCTCTTATAGGTCCTGTTGCTTAACAGGTAGGGGCCTTTAGGCATAAATATCGCCTTATTAAAAACAAAACTTCTTAAAAAGCTGTATAAGAAGGATTGGATTTGTTTTAAAATAATGTAATCAGCAACCTTTAAAAAAATGTATTCAGCCCCTAAAATCTTTTAAGCAAAGGTTGAAATTAAAAAAAAATAAAGTAGTAAATGTCACAGAATCCATTACCGGTTGTGTAGCTCCAGGCACACCTGCTAAGAGACAGTTGACTAATTTTGCTGAAAGCCATTACTGTAATCAAGTGGGAAGCAGCAATTGTCATCAATCGGTTAGAGAAGAAATTTAAGCTTGCCAACCGAGTGCTCCCCTAGAAGCTATGTTTGGAATGTCTGAAGAGGCAACACGCAGTGTAAATAATACCTATATGCTTTCAATCAGACCGAGGATAGTATAGAAGCTGTTATTTACATGGTTTGTGGAAAGGCAAGGAGGGTTTCATTCTAAGCAATCAGGAAAGCTGTTTTTCTGGTCTGTGGAAGTAGAAGACTCAATATTCTGGTGGAGAAATTTGTGACCTATATTTGCAGAACTATATGCTCTTTTTGTGAATGTGGAAATATGACATTAGCATTTAGTTACTAATGATTCCATGCTGATTCTACTTTCAGGGGAATTAGGAGCAAAGATTATAGATATATAGATCCAAGATAGTTTGGATGAGAAAAGAATGGTAAATAAGGCCAATAAGGATTTTCCTTACAGCTCATGTTAGAAATTGTAGCAGCTGCTCATGTGATGCTGAAAACGTGGTATCCTCAGTCCCTCTCTGGAATGCCAAACCACGGCCGTCGTCTTTGATAGAGAGCAGTTCACTGGCACCATCTCGGAAGCGGGGCCCTCTTCACTAGCCATCACGCACTAGCACACGGGGCCATACGTGACCCCGTTCCAATTCCTAATAAATGGGACGTTCCCCCTTGGTGCCATCTGCAAGTGTGAGGCTCTTTCCGTGCTCAGTGGGGCTCAGGCTCTTCCAAGTCTTGAGTTCCGCAATTAAGCGAGGACTGGTGGAGAGAGGACTCAGTGGGAAGCCACAAAGATGATTAAAGGGATGGAAAGTTAGAGTTATGGGCAAGAGTTAAGGGAACTCTGATGTTTTTTGTCTGGTGGATGATTTAATGATGACTCTCCAGCATGTGGAAGATGCTTACTTGCGGAAAGGGATCTACGTCCAGGACTGAATAAGATAAGTGTCAGATCTGTTGGACAGGCTGTTGAGGAGTAAAGAGGTTTTTTTTTTTTTGCTGGGAGAACAGTGGTGTTATTTGCTCCTTTCTGCTGGGGACTAAAATGTATATACGGAGGGGCTTCTTCATGCCTAAGGAAACCATAATGTCATAAAAGAGTCTGCTTTCTCTTCTAAATAGTTTTTATTTCGTTATCATATCATTTTTGTACTGACCACCATGGTACTTGTTTCCTATTTTCCATGTTAAGCTTTCTTGTTAATTACATCTGTTCTTGTGGAAACAGTTTTAAATGAGGAAGATGATAGAGTATTACTACCCTAAAAATGTAATTACCCTAAAGTACAGTTTCTCAACCTTGCAACTGGTGACATTTGGGGTTGGGTCATCCTTTATTGAGAGGGGCTGTCCTGCGCACTGTACGGTGTTGAGCAACAGAACATCCCTGCTTTCTACCCAGTAGATGCCAGTAGGAAGCCCGTCCTCCAGTTACGACAACCAAAAGTGTCTCCACATATTACTAAATGTCCCCTGAGGTAGGCAGAATTGCGCCCAATCAAGAACCATTACTCTAAAACCATTGTTATAGCTTACTGAATATGTGATTATTTCTAGTCTTTTAAAATTTCTTGGCCTATCATAGTTTGTGAAATTCACTTTATCAACACTTTCCTAATGACCCTCTGTGCACCTGGCATTATGGTTGTACTACTGCTAGAAAGTGGAAGGTCAAGTCGAATGACCTTAGCAGGTACTCCTAAACTGTACATCATTTTTCAGAGGCTGTGGACATCAATACTAGTTCTGGTAGGATGTACAATAAACCCCCTTATTAAAAAGAGTTTAACTACTTGATCTTTAAAACAATTAGAAATGAAGTTTACTACATTTTTTAAAGTGAAAGTAATACATACTGAGAGAATATTGGGGAAATCAGAAGCTAAAGAGCAAACAGAAAAAGGCCTCCACATTCTCAATGCCATAGAAGGCCATGGCTAATATTCGGTGCATTTTCTTCTTGTCTTTTACACATGTAAACATTGGGTGTTTTTTGTGGGGGGGTTATTTTCTAACGCGGGCTCCCACGAGTGTTTGGGGTGTGAGAGTTTCTTCTGTTGCAGCACTGGATCTTCCCCTGGGAGAGGAGTCAGTGAGTCCTTTCACTCAGGAAGCATTTCTTGCGTATCCACCATGTGCCCTCACAGTCCTAGGAGCTAAAGTTCAGGGGTGACCCTCTGTGAACTTACATGTTAGAGTTTATTGCAGACATTTGGGTGACTGATGACAATTTCTGGTCCAAACTGAGAGCAGATGGTTTACCCTAGTGGAGAGATGCACAGAGCTTTCTTGCTGGTTCTTCTGTTCACCAGCTTTTGGCCTGTGCATAGCACCTCCACCCCCGCAATCCGAAGCTTTAACAGAAATCTTTCTAATGGAGTTCCAAAGTAGCCTCGCAGAGCTCGCCTGGAGAGAGCAGCAGCTGCCACTCTTGGAGTAGCAAGGAGCACAGCTCCTCAGACCTCCGGCTCTGGCTCCACCTGCTGCCTTTCATTCTTTGTCCGGCAGTGACTAGCTCATGGACTTTCATTCCTAATGCCTCCTACGTGCAATAGACCCTGTTTACATGGCAGGCAAAGCCAAGTCCACCAACAGTTAGTAGGCTTACTCATTCCTTATTCACTTGTTGATTGATTGGTTCATGCATGCATTTGGCAAGTATGTATTTGGTGTCTGCTGTATACTAAGCATCATCCAGGCACTGGGAATGCACTGGTGAGCAAGAAGTCACTGAACTAGCTGCTGTTAGAATCAGGGCTTCTAACACAATCAGTGGATTGCCAAGGAAATGGAAGCTTATTTGTTTGAACAAGTGGACTGACACTGTACCAAGTTGCATTTGATTTTGAAAGGGGTTCAGCAAACTCATGGGATCAGTTCTTGATTGAGGTGTGTGACTTGATCCATTTCTAATGTTCTACCTGATTATTGAAAGAGATGGGGTTCCCATTATGTGGGACTTTTGAAGAATCGATTGCTATATGAAAATGAGCCAATAGCCCTGGCTGGTGTGGCTCAGTGGATTGAGCACCGACCTGTGAACCAAAGGGTTGCCGGTTCGATTCCCAGTCAGGGCACATGCCTGGGTTGCAGGCCAGGTCCCCAGTAGGGGGCATGTGAGCGGCAACCACACAAGGATGTTTCTCTCCCTCTCTTTCTCCCTCTTTTCCCTTCTGTCTAAAAATAAATAAATAACATCTTTCAGAAAAATAAAATGAGCCAATAAATATGTGTTGAATCTTGCCGCCCACCTGACTGCTCAGGACAGAACCATCTCGATTTTGGAGAGAGGTTTGCGTGTGGTGTGTGTCATGTAGCATCTCCATTTGAAAACATATTGTGCCTCAATGTCATCTGGCGTTTGTGGTTGACTCATATCCCATTTGATGTAACTAGATTTAACCTGATCCAAAAAATGTGCAGGCATTTGCCCAGCGGGCCCCCCGGTTTCTCTTTTAAACAGAGACCCTTTTTCCAGCTCCGCCTGAGCCCGAATGCTGCCAGTTCTCCTTTAGAGTACTCTACTGCAGTTAATGGCCTCAGAGCAGGCAGTTCGAACAATATAGGTGAATTGTAGTCTTTGAGAAAGCAAGAGCTATGTTATAGAAACCAGGATTCATTTTAAGGCGAGCCTCACCGTACATTTTTCCTAACCTTTTCCCATGAACCAAAAGAAAGATTAAAATTCCAACAGAAGGAAAATTGCCTTGGAGAAATATCTTGAGACCGATGGATTTGTTTCATGTGTGACTTAAAATAGCCTGGGTTTCTAGTGCTGCATAAAGCTGTATTCTAATGAGTTCCTGTTACCCCACTTTTCCTCAGCTCTCTTTCACATGGCCTTGCCTGTAGATAGAAATAGGCTGATTGTTACCATAACAGTTTTTACTATATTTCTTTGAAAAGTCCTCAAAATGGCCCATTTTTAAGAGAGCATATCCAAGGGGAGGGAGATGCGGCTTTTCTAGGGGTATTTCTTTGGTCCCAAGGGTCGTATTTGGGATTGAGCTGCATTTCTGGGCTGTGAGCCTGGGATGGCCCTATTAATTTCCTGTTCCTTTCAGGACTCAAAATGTCATTTGGGTCAACTGGAAGTTACTTTGTAAAAAAAAAAAAAATGTATTAAGGTCACTGAGCAGCTAAATGAGGTTTCTTGTCACGTCAAACTTCAGCCCATGATATGAGGTGAAGAAGCGTTAGGAAGGCAAGGGTTGGGGGCTCTGGGCCTTCTGGGTGCCCTGGAGTCCAGGGGAAGCAATGCGTTCCCCCAAAGGAGCTATCCTACTCAGACCCATGTTTTAAGACTTTGGCAGTGAACGGTTGGATCCCCGCAGGGGGACCCTAGCCCAGCAGTGGCTGATTTTACAGATGTTCAGCTGAAGTCCCTCCTTAAGGATGTGGCATTTGCCCTCTGAACCCCTTTTCTGTGCGATTCTGGGATGCGGGAGGAGGGAGGATGTGTGTTCCTGCAGGTCCGGGGTTGCGGCGGTTGCTAAGCGGGGGATTTTGGTGTGGCTCATCCTCCTGCTTGCCCGTTCTAGAGAACGCCAGACAGAGGCAGGAGGGCATCGTGAGCAATTCCATCATGTACTTCACAGAGGAGCCCCCCGAGCTGCCAGCCAACAGCCCCCAACCCCTGAAGCTGCGCCGTGTCCTGAACCTCAGCCCTTTCACAGTCACGGACCACACGCCCATGGAGACGGTGGTGGACATCTTCCGGAAACTGGGGCTCCGGCAGTGCCTGGTGACGCGCAGTGGGTGAGTGGCTGGACCGGTGTTGATGCGGTGTGTGCTGTGGCCAGACTTGGGAGAACAAGATGAGTGCGACGTAGCGTCAGTTCTTAGGGCACTCAAGGGTCAGCGCTTAGTAGAGGACGGGTAAGTTGTGGCAGGTGCATTGAGAAGAAAATGACCGGGAGCTGTGGGAACTTAGCCCCAGGGGCTAGTGTAGCCGGGAAGGGAGGAGAAGTTTCTAGCTGGGGCCGCTGTCTGGCCTGAGGCTGCAGGTTGAGCCAAAAAGGGAGGAGGCGAAGGAGAGGGTTTGGAGCTGCTTTTCTACCACCCAGGTGACACCTGGCTCAGGGAGAAGGTACAGCCTGCTCTGCTGTAATGTGACATACACATTCCTCACAGTCAGGGTGCTGATCATATGCAAAAATGAGCAATGAGAACCACAGGGCTTGTGAGAAAAAATAGAGTTAGGAGCACAGTACTCAAAAACGTCATCAATGCCACATTAAAAAAAGAGAGAGGGCAAGGTAATAAAAATGGTGGTACCATTTTAGACATGTTAAATGATTAAGAAATATATCAGTATGACAATAAATATGTCACTTCACCTTGAGAGAGCCCCGAGGTTGGCCTGTGCGTCTGAGCGTTGTGAGGGCCACCCCAGGGCTCAGCCGGGTGCAGTTTTCTGCGCTCACCTGGAGTTCCTCATGGATGGAACCACCAGAAGCAAATATGAAGTTTGTATTGTGCTCAGCTTGTTCCCTACTTTAGCAGTCTGTTCAAAACAAGTCCATGTTTTCAACACAAACGCATTGCAGAGCTGAGAGACTCGGTGGCCCCATGGTAATGTCTCTGCAGCAGCAATATTCTTTTTGCTTTGTGATTATGCAAACCAGGCAAGCGGCGCTGCAAAGATCAAAGGGTCGTGATGGCAGGAGCGGTGAAGTGCCCTGAGGGCCATTCTTGAGCTCAGAGGCTACCCCAAATTCCATGGCCTTGGAAGCTTGGTAGGAGGAAGAGCTTGGCTCTGTCAGGGCAGCCTGGACCCTCTGGTTGTCTGCCCAGTGCATTCCTTTATGGGCTGGGGGTAGGAGATGTGGGGCGTGGGTTGTGGAGACATCGGTCCCCTAAGTATAGTTTAGGCCTTTATAGACTCCAGAGGCTTCACTCCCTGACGGAGTTTACATTTTCAGAGCCAGCACAGCCCAGTTTAATCCAGCACCTCTCAAGCTGGCTGACTTTGCCGCCACCCACCCCCCGCCCTGAGAGTTTGGTTGCCGCGACTGGGGGGAGGGAACGCTGCTGGTTTCTAGTGGGTAGAGGTCGGGGATGCTGCTCAACAGCCTACAATGCACAGCACAGCCCCCATTGCAACTAAGAATCATCGGGCCCAGAATGTCACTCCTATTGCAATTGAGAGACCCTGAACTGGGTGCCAGAGAACAGCCAAGCGATGCCTTCTTCCCAGTGTCCTGCTAACAGCGGCCCCGGGCTCTGCCAGCAGTTGGATTTGCACATTGACCCAGAGAACTCCAACAGGACAGGTGTCCTCCTAGCTCTCACAGCAGCTGGGGGTGTCTTGCCCTTGGGAAGGGCAATAAATAAGGAACAAATAAACGGATGATTGAGGCTAGAGATTATATTTGCTGTGACTTTTTAAAGGAACTCTGGTTTGCAAACTTGAGCATGCACCAGAATCCCTGAGGATTAACCCTCCAGGTAGACTCCAGAGTGCTGGGCCCCGGCCCGGGTCTGGGTGGTGGTGGAGAACGTATATTTCTAACAAGCCCCAAGGGGCTGCTGTCGGTCGGGGGACCCCACTTGGCAAAACACTGAAGCCCATTTATGTACTGTACTGGGATTGCCAGCGCTTGGCATAAATACTACTGTGATCACCCATGTCGTCTCAAGTGGATACCAGTTTCTCTTTTCCTTGAAAATAATCATCCAAATGTCAGTTATCATTGGAATTTCCAGCTCTGGCAGGAAATTCGGCTCCTAATGCCCGCTCGCACCTCACGGAGCCCCATGAGGTTTTCCTGTGAAGATTTGGGTGCTGAAATTGGCTCCGAATGTTCCATGAGAAAACAAAATCGCTCTCTCTTGCTCTCTCTCTCTCTCTCTCTTTCGCTCTCGCTCTACATATTTTAAACAAACACAGATGCTGATAAGTTAGTGCTGGCAAGGGGTCCTTGTGTGCAAGGCCTTTCATCTCCCCGGGCTTTCAGCCAGGGCAGGCATGTCTTAAGCCAGCGCGCGTTTTTGATTATTCTGTCGCTGTGTGCCTTCCTTGCTTGTAGCCGAGAGCCCAGCTCATCCTGTTGACCTGCATCATCCGCAGGATTTCTCGGGGCCTGGGGTGCAAGGTAGTTGTGAAACCAGACCAGGAACCAAAGAAGCCTTTGTCCCCAGAATGTCGGAGTCTAGGAAGCCTACAGTGGCAAGGAATGAATCCGGTGGGGTTTTTCATATATGGGATATAGAAAGGACAAGCGAGCTGGGGAGATGGTGTCAGCTTTTCCCAAGATCTGCTCGGTGGCCTCAGAGGAGCTCAGATACTTTAATCCGAATTATGGTCACAGTTACAGATTGGCCATTTATCAGTCACCGAACTCACTTGAACTAGTACCTAAAGGGCTGGAAGTGCAAACTCTTGATTTAAATCAAATGGGGTGTTTCACAGCACTAATGAACCCCGCTGGATTTCATATCGCCTCCTTCCAGGTGGATGTGCAGGGTTGTTCTGCGGTAACTATTGTTGCGGGCCAGGGCACAGCTGATGCCTGCACCCAAGGCAGCTCCTGAATTCGTATTTCCGCCAAACCGTTGTAACCAGCTTGACTTTCAGACATTGTAGTTGCAGAGCTTGAAGGGGGGCTTGTCAGGGCTGCTTTAGGCAAAAGCCTGATCTTTGATGCTGTCTCCAGGGTAAAGATAAGGAAATAAAAACCAGGCTTTATAGATATGGGAAGAGTAGCGTGTGTATGTGTGTGTTGGGGGCTGGGTATAGTGGAGTTCTTGGCACTTTGCAAACACTAACAAGTCATATTTTTAGAAGCAACATTGGTTTGATCGTCTTACTGAGCATCTATTTGACTGAGACCCAGAGAAGGCTCAAAAAGCGTTTGAAAAATAAAGCCAAGGAGCTCGGCATCTACTAAGGGACAGGCATCTAATCTAATCTAATCTAATCTAAGTGGTTTTACCCAGGTGCTCCAGAGGCGCATGTCCTGAGCCAGGCTTTGAAGTAGAAAACGAATTTCAAAGAGAACAAAAGAGCATTTTGAGTTGAGGGATTATCCATTAGCCAGCAATTGCCAGCAGCGGAACCCCTTCCCTCCCTGTCCCAACACACCTTGACGAACCCAACTGTTCACACCTGCTCCCCTTTCTGTTTCTGTTGCGATCACGCTGTCCTAGTGGCGTGTCACAGGCATTCTGCTAGCCTTCTCACTATTCCATTTTTATATTAGAGTTGAGGGCTGTTATGCACTGAATGATGTCACCCCCCACACCTCAAATTCTTACACTGAAGCCCTGTCCTCCAATGTGACTATATTTGGAGATGGGAACCTTTGAGGGGATAATTAAGATTAAATGAGGTCGTGAGTGAGGCCCTAATCTGATAGGACTGGTGTCCTGACAAGAAGAGAAAGAGACACCAGGGAGGCTCAAACAGAGAAAAGGACCATGTGAGGTCACAGTGAAAAGGCAGATGTCTGCAAGCCAAGGAGAGAGGCCTCTGCAGCAACCAACCCCGTCAGCTCCTTGATCTCGGCCTTCCAGCCTCCAGGACTGTGAGAACCTACATTTCTGTTGTTTAAACCACCCAGTCTGTGGTGCTTTGTTATGGCAGCCCAAGCGGACTGAGCCAGGACTCAGACTCGGCTCGGCAGGTTTAGTAAACAGCATCTGGTTTTCCGGGGCGTCATCAGTTTGACTGCATTTTGATAAATTTCAGAAATGTGTTTAAAGTCCCATGTGAACAAGTTTAAAGTCAAGTAGCTCTAAACAGCTAGGATGAAGAACAACAATTCTTGACTTTATCCTTCTTTACTACCCCTCTCCCTTCAGGCAAATCCTCCCCTCCGAAGGTTTTGTTTTCTTTAATTACTAGACTTGATTTTTTAGAGCAGTTTTAGGTTTACAGAAAAATTGAACAGAAAGTACAGAATCCCCATATTCCCTCTCTTGTCCCTTCAGTTTCCCTTTTGTTAACATCTTCACTGGTGTACTATATTTGTTGCCATTGATGAACCAGTAGCAATACATTGTTATGAAAAGATCGGTACTTCACATTAGGATTCACTCTTAGCGTTGCGTGTTCTGTTCACAAAGGAGAACAACACGCACCCACCGTTGTAGTATCACAGAGAGTAGTTTCACTGCCCCAAACACCCTCTGTGCTCTGCCTGATCATCTCCCCTTCCCCCACCTCCCCACAGCCCCTGGCAACTGCCGGTCTTGTTACTGTATCCCTAGGTTTGTCTTTTCTAGAATGTCAGAGGATTGGAATCACACAGCCTTCTCAGACTAGCTTCTCTTGACAACATGTATTGAAGGTTGCTCCACATCTTTACCTGGCTCGATGGCTCATTTCTTTTTAGCACTGAACAATATTCTCTTGTCTGGATGTTTGTTTATCCATTTACCTACTAAAGGACATCTCGGTTGCTTCCCAGTTTTGGCAATTATGAAGGAAGTATACGTCTTTTAAGAGTAAGGACACTCTTTTTACATAACCACTAAGCCGTAATTACACAAAATTAATAATAATTCATTTTATCTCCCAATATCTAAATCATAGCAAATTTCAGTCCAGAATTCCTTCAAGGTTCATACATTTCATTTCGTTGTTCGGCCTCATTCGTCTTTCATTTAAAATAGTTCCCTGCCTTTTTTGTTTGTTATTTGTGACGTAGATTTTTTTTTTTTTTTGAAGAGTCCAGACCAGTAGTCTCACATTCTGAATTTGTTTGATTGCTTCCTCATGGTTTGATTTGGTTTAAGTAGTTTTTGGCAACATTTCAAAGTAGATGATGTCATAATGTCAGCTTTTCCGACTTTGTTGGCGATAAGCTCCATCACTTGGACGAGGTGGTGATGGCCGGAACCCTCACTTGTAAAGGGACATTTTTCTCTTTGTATGTAATCTGTGGAGGGTTGCTTTGAAACCATGTGAGTTTTCTGTTTTCCAGCAACCATTCACCCAGCGGTTTTGGAACCCATTGATAATTATTGACTGAACTAATTCTTACATTGGGGGCTGCAAAATGTTGGTTTTGTAATGCTATTCTGCTTTCTACATGTTTCCTCATTTTTGGGTTATCATAATCGAGTCATGATGCTTTATTGCAGTGTTTTGTCATCCGTGTTGCCAGTATTCTTTTTGCTTAGCATGCTTTGAAAGGCTCCTTTATGCTGTTTTCCTCTCTCCTGAGCTGTCCTATGAGATAACGTGGACATAACTCAGTGTGACAGAGGGGGGAACTCACACAGGAAATCAATCACTTTTTGAAGGTCCAGTGCAATCAGGGACAAAGAAGTCAGAATTCTGCCCTGACAGTTGCACTGACCAGTGTGCGCTTTACCAGATGTAACTGACTTGAATACTGCTCTGAATACTTGAACTCCCCCTTGAATATTGACTTTCTATTAGTAAGAGATGAGTTGGACTGATGTGGCTTTAATTAGACAAATGGCTTTGTGTTACAATTGTGTTTTCTGCTTTTTTTTTTGATAACATCATTTTACATATGCAGATACAGAGGAGCCTGTCATTTTAATGGCTGTACAGTATCCCAGTGTCAGATTGCCATAGTTTACTTCTCCATTCCCTTTTTCTTGGATGTGATGGAGATGTGGTGAGCAGCATTTTGCAAACTCATTTGGCAGTGGAACTTCTTTTCTCCAAAGAAGTTGTGTATGTCACCTTCACTGTACCTAGAGGACATGATTTGTGCCAGAAGGGGGTCATTTAAATATTTAATGAAATCAAGAGCAAAGCAAGGGCTGTCGTGAATGGATGTCCAAGTGTGTACTGCGTAATTCAGGGAGGCACTATTTACATTGTAGTGTTTGTGAACAGTGCTCCCTGGAGTTGTGCAATATACCGTCTAGGTGGCCCTATACAAGGGACCCTGGTAAGTGGTATTGTTTTTTTAAGTTGAAAGCAATGGAATTTTGGAAGAGGAGGTAATTTACGTATATGGTCAGAAATGAATGTCAAACTCTACCCTTCCAGTAAGATAGATTTAAAATAGAATCAATTGCTTTATTTAAAATGCCTTATACTTGGAATTTCTGTGGTGTGGGCTAGTTTTGAAAATGGCTCTGATAAAATCCTTTTATTTTATTGTTTAGAATCTTGAAATTTAGGAGTGTGTGTTAGTCATCATAGGTTTACTGCTGGAATAAATAAGTTTGCAATCTCAGTGGCCTGTTGTGTTAGGTTTATTTCCGCCCCCGCCCCCTGGGTCACATCCGGTGTGGGTTGTAGCAGGTGTGGGCTCGAAACACATAGTCATTCAAGGACCCAGGTCTTTGAATCTGGTGGCGCCTAAGTCAATCCCATGTGACCTCAGAGTCCTTCACTGACTGGCTCCTCTGCCTCTGATTGGCAGATGAGGAGAGTGTGAGGAAATGTATGGGCAAATTGGAAGGGGCATCTCTCATGCCTATGCTGTTGGCCAGAGCTCATTCAGTTGGCTGCATCCAGCTGTAAGTGAAGCTGGGCAATGTTGTCTCTCTGTATGCCCAGGTGAAAAGGGAAAAAGGCACTGGTGTTTAGAGACAGGCATGAGTCAGTATGGCAAGGTTGACCTCTTTTCTTTATTTTGTTTCTTCTCCAGGAGACTTCTTGGCATCATTACAAAAAAGGATGTTCTGAGACATATGGCCCAGATGGCAAACCAGGACCCTGAATCCATCATGTTTAATTAGAAACAAGATGGCAATTATTATGAGAAAAATACAACAACTGTGTCATTTTAAGAGAAGTAAACAAATGATGTGTTATTATTCTAATGAATGATCCAAAAGCTGTGTTTGGAAGGAAGGGGAGAAAGATGAAAACTTTTGTTAAAAAAATATACATCAATGAGTAGGTATTTTATAGCTTTAACCCCTTATGAGTTTCAAATTGTGTTTGTTAATGACTTTACTAACTGCTATGGGGGCATGTGGGTGGGTGTAAATGATGTGGTTTGTCCAAGGACATGGAACACAAATGCTCAATCAAGAAATGTTTGCCCTTCTGTTCAAAGCTGATGTCTGTGAAGCTTTGAGTCCATAAGGAAAGGGTATTGGTGTGTCAGTGTCCTTATTTATTGGCTCCTGAAGTTTTGCTGCTATGTTACTGAATCAGACTAAAGATATTTGCACTTACTTTGTTGGAAAAGAAAAATTAAATTTGAACATAGTGAAAGCTGCAAGTATGGATTCACGCATGTCTATCCCATTTCTTGCTCCTGTTCTCAGTCTGTTATTTTGCTTATCCATCAGTTTCTGAACCAGTATCACCTGTTATGATGAGTGTGAAGAAATCATTTCTTTATGCAAGTCCAGCATCTTGGGACTGCCTGATGAACTATTGGAATGTTTAGTGCTGCACCGTATTCCCTGCCATGCAAAGGGACTCGTCCTTATTTTGAGAGTATACACACCCAAACACTGATTTTCATCCTCATCCCATTTCCTTTATTTATTTATTGCCGTTGCCTGTGCATTCTTAAGTATTGATCAGTCCAGCACTTTCTATGGGCCATATCCTATATATTGCCAGCTTGCCATAAGTGTGCTTTAATTTCCAAATAGCCTATACAAGAGTCAGAACAGGCTACCCAGTGTTACTGCTTATTTTCCCTCTCAGATCTTATTAAATACGGCTGCAGAGCGGGTGAGGCATATGAGTTCTCAGTGGGAACTCCTCCAAATGGATTGCAAGAGAAATACTAAATTGATTCTAAATCTGTTCCATTCTCTTCTCTGTAGGATGCAAAATGCCCAGCTTTAATGTATAAGCATGCACTTTCATACCAGCAATCAAAGCACAGAAGGACAGAGTTAAATTCTAGACAGCCAATTTGTGCATTGGGCATCTTTGTATTGAATGTAATGATGCATTTATTCTTTCAGTTAGGACTTCTGTCTTTTCTGAGGGAAGGAATTAAGCTGTGTTTGTTAGGTCCACTGTATGATCTATGTGAATAAGAGTTACCCTGTTTGCTCTATCTCTTTAGTCTTTGTTCTTCTCTTTTCACTGCGTCGTTCTCACCCTTCTCAGTCTCATCATTGGATATTGATGTATCAGGTGAGCATTTGGCTCCAAATCGTAGAAAACCCAATGAACAGTGACAAGCTGAATAGGAAACCTGGGACTGCACACTCAGGACCATCATCTGCATAATATCATTAAGGGTCCACACTCTTTGGTATTTTTTTCCACCATCCTTTGCAGCATAGTCTCCAGATGGTTACTGAACTTCTGGTACGATGTCTGCTTTCTAAGCAGGAAGAGGCAAGTAATAGGTGCAATGATAAGATCAAGAAAGCAAAGCTGTCCCAGAGATGCCCAGCTTTCACCCCTTGGCTAGAATTCTGTCACATGGCTCCCCCAGCTGCACGCGAGTCTGGGGAAGGACAATGTTTAGTGAGGCATATTACTCTCCGAACAAGATTTAGATTCTCTTAATGAGGAAGGGGGGGATTGATCCTTGGGAGGGGGGTGTTGTGTGCTGTACTGGATGCCATTGTTGTGCCCCTGTCGTTGTCCTTCCTGTCTTCTTTATCTTGGTTTGCTGGAGCCCTTTGAACACTTTCTTCTAATCTTATAGTCCCCGCTCCTCTCTCAGATGTGACAGAGAACTCCTAATCAGAACATCTTTTCTTAGCCCAAAGAAAAATGTTCATCTTGGATAAAAACCTAGCTAAAAGTGGCTTTCTATGAAAATTTCTAGTTGATGTGTTTAAAATGTTTAAATCAGATTATGCTGACAAACTATGGAAAATTTGTTTCTGTAATTGGCTCCCTCCAAAATAATATCAGATAGCCACTTCAGTGAGCAGATACAGAAGTAGGGAATTCAGTGTTCAGTCTCATGATAGAATGAAACTTGTTGTCTCATCCACGGCACATACGTATTGAGCAACAGATCCTAATATTAGTATTGTTAGTTGGGTTTCCATGGAACAAATGCAAGTGAAGCTGGACTTTCCTGGACTTTAAATCTGGAAAAGTCTTTAAGGATTGCTTCATGTAGTTCCCCTCTTATTCCCGTGTGGCCTCCCAAAGAGTATTAGTCACAGCCTGGATTTAGATAATCCAGGACGCCCTTTTAGCTGAAAACAAGGAGCTTCAGTAGAGAACACAAAACAGTGGAAAGACAGCCAAAGGTCAGTGACACCAGAGAATGTCCTCCTCCTCCAGCTGAGGCCATGGAGGGATGGGAGGGTACTTCCCTCTGGGCCAAGGTCATCAAGGGAAGTTGTGTCTTAGCGTAGGGATGCTTAGCATGGGGATGCTTAGTGTAGGGATGTCTGAATTCACGGGGAACAGTTGGGATTGTTACTTGACTTAAATAACCTAACCTTGTTTTCCTTCATAAGTTGAACCTCCAATTTGTTGTAGGGTCCAGGCTCTTCTCAACTAAAGGCCAGTGTCAGACAGGCAGGTTAAGGTCAAGAATGGGGGAGTTTGCAACAGGGACTACCAGAGCCAATTGCCTTCCTCCCTTGGAGCCCTAACTCAGCCCTGTGGTCCACTCAGCCACTGGCCACACTCCATGGGGAACATGCTGTTCAGCTTTGTCACTCCCTGTTAAAAAACGTGTGGGTAGGGATTCAGAAAGTATTTACTGTAGCACTTCATCACGTAACCTGGTGATCTGATGAGCAAGAGGAGTGGAACTGGGATGTGGAGATGAAATAAACATTTTTCAGAGGAACATTTTTATTTCTTTTTTCTAGAACCAAAGGCTTTAGACATTTGTAGAACTTACTGGATTCCTTCTGAATCATTTTTTAAATGTAAATGGACATAAATACACAATGGAAAAGGAGTTCTCTAAGCAGGCATATCAACCTATCTGTTGCCCTTTCTGTTATGAAGGAACTGTGTCATAGAAGTCTGGAAATGCAGGTGTGTGCATGGCTTTTAGAGAAAGGGAACGTGCTAGAAGCAAATCAGCATTCAGGGTTTGCTGTTACTTAGGACCAGGCAATCTCAAATTTCTCCATTCAGTTCTTCGCAAAGTCCTCACAAAGGAGAAGACAGGTCAGTAGATATATTTTTGGTCCTAATAAGTCGCAGAAATGGAAAAACTCTGAGCAGTTTGTTTCACTTAGGTGAGAGCTGGTTACTTTAAATGATCAACACATGCAAATACTGCTCAGTGTTCATTATGAGGTGATGAGCTGGAAGGGAGAAAAAACTGGAGTTGGAAAGTGAATTACATAATTGTCATAGTACACCTCCGTTTTAACCTCACCGGCCAGTGCTTTATCAGACTCAGCTTCCAACCTCTGCAGTGATTTACAGGAGGGCAGAGCCTGTGCGCCTAGCTCAGGGAGCAGGAAGCAGACTCCATTTTCATCCATGTGGTCATAACAAGCTTTTCACCAGCCTCCGCGTGCTGGGAACAAGCCTACGTGTGACTTTTACGAGATCTATTCGCATTTGGTGTTGGAGTGCCCACAAAGCAATTTTTTTTTATTGTAACACTCTGCATAAACGTTGGCACCTTATTAAAAATTAAATATTTGAACTCTTTTTTAAATTATAACAAACACAGATGCCTCAAGAAGCATGGTGTAAATGGAAGAGATGCTGATTTCACAGCATTTCTACCTGATTCCGGTGACTGCTGAAGTATCTGGCCAAGTTGGAGACTTCATCTTAAGATTGTCATGCACCCTAGCTGGTGTGGCTCAGTGGATTGAGCACTGACCTGTGAACCAAAGGGTCACTGGTTCGATTCCCAGTTAGGGCACATGCCTGGGTTGCGGGCCAGGTCCCTAGTGGGGGGTGTGCGAGAGGCAACCGCATGTTGACATTTCTCTCCCTCTCTCTTTCCCTCCCTTCCCTTTTCTCTAAAAAACAAACAAACAAACAAACAAACAAACAAATAAATAAAGTCTTTAAAAAAAAGATTGTTATGCAAGATTGTAACATTAGTTTGGTCAGCTTTAAAATCCTTTGTTCTTAGCCTAGTGGACAATGCCAGATAAACAGACTGCAGCTACAAGTTTCCGGAGGTGGGGTAGGACCACTGTCCCTAGGCCATCTGCATGTCTGCTCTGTGCATGGAGCCTGGGAGCACAGCTTGGGTAGTTGTCTAACACTCATTCTTTCATCCTTTCAACAGAAAATTTTTATTTATTACTTTGGGAACTATAGGATTTGCATTATGTTCTTTCCCACACTATTTTTTAAATTGAAAATTTTCAACTTCACAGAAAATTTGAAAAAAATAGCACAAAGAATGCCCACATATGTTTGACTTAGAAGAGGCAGAGAGAGGAGTCCCCTCTGATTGGGGGAGGGAGCCAGTTCCAGGGACAGCTTAGGGAAGATCATCCTCAGCAGAGGGGACAGCAAGTGCAAATGTCCTGAGGTGGACACAGGCCTAGCCTGCTGGGGACCTGCTAAGGGTGAGTGGCTGTGGGATGTGTGGTCCTTGTCGGGGAATTAGGGTGTTTCAAGTTGGTTTTGTTTTACCTTGTGGAAGGGTAGATATAAGTAGGTGCTTCAGGGTCCATAGGGCCAGGTAAAGACATGGGATTCAGAGGAATGACATGATTTGATTTGCATTGTACATGAACCATTCTGGCTGTTGTATAACAAGACTAGAAGCTAGGAGACTGTTGCCAATAAGTGAGTCATGATGGAGCCTTTCCCCAGGGTTCTTGAATTCCAGATATGTTTTCAAGATAGAGCCAACAGACTTGTTGGTGGAGTGGATATAAAATGATACAACAAATTTGCCATTTACTGAGATGGGCCAGCCTAGGTGAGTAGCTCCATTTGGCAAGTGCTACATTGGATATATTAGTTGGACACTCAAGTGCAGAGTTCAGGGGAATCATTACGGTTGGAAACATAAATCAAGCCATGTCTGGAAACTTATGTGGTCTAAGGGTATCCTAAGAGCAAACAGAACCAGCATTCTAACCAACTTTCAATACTGTATTGAGTTTTCAGAGTGTTACACTGACTTAGAAGACTGCACTTGAATTCCAGCTTCATTGCCTCTTAGCTGTGTGATGTTGTCAAAGGGATTGAACCTCTTTGAGCCTGGGTTTTCCCATATCTGTAGAGTCAACTACTGTTCTTGACCAGTAGCATGGCTGTGAGAATTAAGTGATTTAATTATTGTAAAGCACTTGGCTTGAAATAGACCACACAAATGGTAGATATTATCATCTTCTCCAGTTATGAAGCCCTCCTAGTAGCTTTAATTGTTAATTAATTAATTTTATGTTCTTAAAGGACATATTACACTTTAGTTTAATTACAACACCCCTACAAGTAAACACAGATTGGGCTAACCAATCGCCTGTGTTTCCAACTGTTTCTGAGGTTATTTATTTTTTTTTCAAAAACCAAAATGAAACAAAACAAGCTAAACCTCAGATCACTTAAGGGATGTCAAAAAAATTCTTTCCATGTCCAAATTAGTGGGAAATCATTAGAAAAGAAACCACTTGGTAGGAAATTCCATTTCTATGTATCTTTGTATTGACTTGAAGGGCAGAAAAACACAAATACGTGTAAATATTGAAGTCTTGATTAGCTTAAAATTTGGAGCAAGAGTTCATGAAACACAAGACTGTGTGCAACTTGCTTATTTTCAGACAATGTAAAACCCAATTCCCACTACACTTCCAGACAGGAAAATCTCACTGGCATGGTGTTAATGTAGAAATAAGTCTCAGTAGTAAAACTCATGAAAAACCAGCCTTTTGTTGGCCTTGGATATTTCCATTCAACATGATGTAGTTAAAAACCAGAGAGGGTGAATAAACAAACAGGATTTATCCGAAAGGTGACAACCCATCAGATTTAATTCAGGGAGCTGAGCTAGAGCGAACCAGAATGGCCTTGTACAGAAATATCGGGGTCAGGTGACTTCTTCCTGAGCTTTCATGAGTTGAGTTAGGACCAGAAACTTCTGTGTCTTCCCAGGACAATGTAGGCTGGCCCAGCAGAGGGGAGCCTGGCATGCCTGTTGCTGTAGCTCTTCCCCAGTTCATCGGTAGTTAATTGGCTAGAAAGAAGCTCCCATCTGTGAAAGCAGATAGGGAGCATCTATTTTTGGCAGTTTCTTAACAATTGCATTTCATTAAAGAAATGCTTTTTTTTTTTTCCCTTTCCGAATGAGCAATAGCAAAGAGCACCTTGTGGGGATTTCCAAACCCCCAAACTCAGGGTTTGGCTCACAGAACGAAGGGAGAAATTTCTATATAATTCCAGCGTTTGTTGTGGAACACATATGTCAAAGATTAAACAGCCGTCCTCAATCCAAACAGATTCTGTCAGAGCAATTGAAAGCACATACATATATTCTCGTCCTACAGAGTGCCTGACAGGTTGCGTCCAGAGGACACTTGCTGGTGGTAGAACATTCCTGCCTTCTGCGGGCCTCCATGTTTGTTTTACACACTCACATCCACTCTTAGGGCTTCCACCTGTTTCCAGACGATACTAACCCAAGCGGAAATTGGTGCTGGCTTCCTTTGGATGAACAGGTTTCCTTTTCATGCATTTCTCAAACTCAGCCTGTCCCCGGAAAGGTTGTGGGTGGTTTACATGATCACCAAAGAATTTTGTCCAGGATGTTGCCCAGCGCCTGGTTACTCCATGGGGCAGGAGTCTCAGCTCGCTATTACAGAGCAGGGAGAACCACCAGATCTCCACCTGGTGGGGATACGCTTCTCACAGTGCTTCCAGGAGGCACTGTTTCTGCAGGATGCTGCCAGGTGCCTGAGGAAAAGAGTGGATTCTGTGGCTCACTCACTCAGTAAGTCTCATGTCATGGGACTAGGGTTCCAAAGGGCAGCCCTTGGGAAGCCCTGCTATGGGGCCAGGGGTGCGAGGGTCCAGGAGTTTCGGTGAGGTTTTCATAAAGCCGGGTGAAACTCCTTGGTTGTAGGCGAAGACAGGGTGGGGAGTCTAAGGCCTGGGGACAGGCTTTAGTGTGTCTGGGTGGCTGGGGAAGAGTGTCCCCCACCTTGAAGCAGAAAGCAACAATTTACAGAATAGGGGACATTTACCTCTTTCCGAGAACTTAATGGCACTCCCGGAGAGACCACAGTCATCTGGGCGCACATCTCACACCAACTGGGGATTTTGAAATGAATGCTCCCTGGTCAGCCAGCTGTGCGATCTGCCCTGTCCCCATTCCTCGGTGATCTTTGCTTGTTCCATCTCATTAGGAAGATTCCCCGCTGCTTTCTTGAGTTGACTCTGAACATTTTTGTGTCTTTACTGAAAGTTTGGAGCCATGGTTGGCCAACTGCAGTGCTCGGGCCAAACCCATTGTGCCACCCTGTCTTTGTAGAGGTTTTGTTTGTGCATGGGCATGCCCATTTGTTGCCGAATTCTCTGTGGCTGGTTCTGAGCTACAGTGACAGAGTTCAGTAGTTGCAACAGAGGCTGCCTAGCCTGCAAAGCCTAAGATATTTGCTATCTGAATCTTTACAGAGAACGTTTGCCAGCTCCTGGCTTAGAGTAGATTAAGTTCACCAAACCGCTGGATAGCCATCAGGGGTAATATATAACTTTCTTTCTTAGACTGGATGGAAACTATGGAGGGCTTTTAAAACAGAAGTAAGGAAAGGTGTGTATGTTGGTGGAATAGGATGAATGTGTTCAAATGCTTTTCTACCTTCCAAGTTTTTCCCACAGCTTCACCTGTGCCAGAAATCTCTGCCCTGACTTGGATATGCACAGACGTTATTGGTGACCTCTGTTAAATTTAAATATGTTTTCTGTGAGGGAAAGCAACCCCTAACCTTTAGCCCGTACTTTGCCATTTTTGAAGGGCTTTTCATATTTATTTATGTTTATTACTCTCAATGGTCCTGTGAACTCAAAATGATGATGCCCATTGTTCAGGGGAAGAAGCTGAGGCTGGGAGGTGTTAATGCACAGCAGAGTCTGCTGTGGAGTCTGCAGCACACCGGTGCCTGCAGCCATGCCCAGAACCTCTGATTGAACCACTCTTGGGTGGGGCCTGGCATCACCTTTATCAAAGCCTAAAGAGTGGTCAGGTGTGAGAACCCCTGGCTCCAGGGACTCACCCCCATTAATATGGCCTGGTGGTGGTCTGATTAGAGCTGAAGCTTGGCTCTTCTTGGTGCCTCTAAGTCCAGGACCTTTTTCCTACAATATGACAACTCACCTTTGCTCAGACTGGTCTCAGTCGAACAGGTTGGCCTAACCCAGTGGTCCCTGGGCGAGCAGCAGCAGCAGGATCCGCCGGCAGCTTGCTGGACGTGCATGTTTTCAGCCCCGCCCTGGACCTAGGGAACCAGAAAGTCCAGGGACAGAGCCCAGTGACCTGAGTTTGAACAGCTGATTGGGACGCAGCTCAAGTTTGAGAATATGCACCTGGAACAGGCCTTGCTTCTGGGAAATTAGCTCTGGGTGTAGAGGGGCAGAATGAGTGTGAGAAGGGATGGAAAAAGACTTCACGGCCGTCTGGCAGAGTACGAAGACACCAGGGCAGCAGGAAGAAGTTGAGATTTCACCAGCGTCTGAGGGGAGCCTCTGCTAACGTGCTTAGGCCACAGGGTCCCAGGAGCTGTTAGCAAGAGTTCCCGCATCCCTTTGCTGTGCTGGCAAGTCGGAGGGGCCTTTGGGTTTTGTTTCATTTTTTTGTTTTGTAAGGTTTTGGGTTTTCCTGAATCAAGCACTTTGTAGAGATGAACATTCTTGTGTGATTAAATGAGACTTCTTCTGCTTGAAGCCAAAGTCCCATTTTTTGCTTCGATTTCAGCCCAGGTGCTCCTTTTAATTGCATTTCGTATTCAACTGTGCAGCCATCCCCTTTCCAGAGAGGGCCGGGCCCCTAATCACTACAGTGCCTTTGCCCCTGCAGCTGGGACTTCAAAGGCTGCAGAAGTCATATTGTAATGTGAGCTCCAAATTGTCCCCGAGATGGAATACAGAGAGGCATCATCAGTCAAGCCTCGTCAAGGGGAGGGGACACCTCGGTGTGGCATGAGGGTGAAAGAATCCAGCCTTGTCCTCAGTCCCTTTCCGAGCCTCCCCTCCAAAGCATTGCCATTCCCCATGTGAAAACCGCATCAAGACATACATAATTCAAGGCCGTGTGCTGGTCGCCGAGAGCGAGGGGACAGACGTGCATGCCCCGGGAAAGAATGTTTGTTTCAACCAAACATACACAGCACCAGCTGCCAAGGGGAGAAGAAAAGCAGAGAAGGGGCCTCCCGCAGACTGACATGGGAAAGGATAAACAGTGATTGCAGACTCTGAGCAAGGGCTGTTGTGGGGGAAATAAATGCCATCGAGCCGAGCATGTTTGTGCAATTACTGGGCCTCGAGACTGTGACTGCCAAGCACATGCTGTTTCCAAGATGAGGGGGACCACGCGAGCTCGTGATGGTTTCAGGTCTGCACTTCGACATTCAGGTTTGACTCTAAGAGTTCATGAGAGCAGGCCTTGCTTTACATAACAGCTTCATTTTAAGTTCCAAAGCACAGTCTCTGGAAGCAGATGTGATAACTTGTGGTTCTAGTTTACTTCTTCAGATCAGAGCTAATGTAGAGTATTGATTCCTAAAGTGGGAATTCTGAAGGGGAAAACTGGGATTGGTTGGTCAAATCTATGAGTTTCTTGAGATCAAGGAACTATGCCTCCATTGCCTTTCTTCAGTGTCAGTTCTAGTATTTTGTATGTTGATGGTAATCCTTACATGTTTTTGCAGAATGGATAAGTGCTGAGAATCTGTTCTTTAGTTCTGATTTTTGAAGAATAAATCAAGAAAATAATCCTGGCAGAGTTTTCTGGAGACATAGAATGTTTTCTCACAAGGGACTGATCCACCATTGTGTAAAATGTCACATGTCAAAAGAAAGTTGTAATCAGCTTGGCGTTTCCTGGCCTAAGAAGGACTGCTCTGCTGAAAGATCTTGAACTTCCAAAGACAGAAAGTGAAGGTGGAGCCCGAAGACTCTTCAAGCCCTGGTGCATCTTTGATCACACTGAACCCACAGAGACTAGTGGTTCAGGAAGTCCATGCCCATGACTTTGCTGAACACGTCACATCAAAGGGAAAAAATGCCCCACTGACTGGAAAATTCTTTTGGTGTTCAGTGTTGAGAGAGCATACAAATGAGATTAAATTTCAGTATTTCTGGATTTGGTTAATAGATTCTCTCTTTTAAATATAAGAAAGTAATTCTGTTTACTTAGTAGAACAGTATCCAAGAGGTACATCTAATAGCCGGGTTTATAGGGGAATAAGAACATAGCTAGAGGTAGACAGAGCATGGTAATCTTTAGAGAAGTGACATCCAAGACGGCCAAAGTCCGCCAGCCCAAAACTCTCACAGGAGACTCGGGGTTAGTGGGCAAATCCCAGGACATTGTTTGCAACTTGACTCCTTTCTTGGGGATTCAAGGAGGCTGAAGCAAAACGGTTTTGCAGCTCCGTGTGCCTCTAGTCCAGCTTTCAAAGCACCAGTCATTTCTATGTTCTCACTGAATAGGTTTGCTAACTTAAGAATGGGTTTCATTCTGCACAATAGTAGCAAATATTCCCTGACCCCTTTCCTCTGCCAGTCAGATTCCAGGCTTTGCTCATTTCACTGTCCACCATGTTTTCGTTCTTGAGTGCTCACTCGGAGCCAAATCGGCCAGGCTCCCCACTTGCACAGACAAGGGCTGTGGGTGCTGGGGAGGTTTGGGAACTCACGGGAGCTCTCCTGGAAACCAGGCAGCATGACCCTTGAGCCCGCTTCTGACTAGCAACGGGACTGTCACCTACTATTTTCCCCAGAGATAGAGCTGAAGTCAGCACCTCGAACTAACTGGTAGTGGAAGAGGCCAAGAGTCAGGAGGCAAAGCAGCCCCTTGGTGCATTTTCTCTGAAGCCTGCCTTCGTGAAGGAGAGACTCCCTGAGTGTGTAAAGGTGCTGGGCTCTAGGACACTGGACTTTACCTCTCACCCCACCACCCCCATGCAAACAAGTGATGACTACAATTCTCTTAATGTTTAGTGATCAAAATGGGTAAAAAAGGGTCCTACTCACATTTAATGGTGGTTCAGAGAGAACGTCTAATGAACAAAGAGAAAGGTGCTGGTTGTTTCTGTGTTTCAACTCCCTCAATATAGTTGCCTTTCCCATCTGCCTAGCGGGTGGAAGGTCTTAGCCTGGGTTCAGCTGCAGTGATGGCTGACTAGCATTTACTTTCCCTTTACATTTTAGAGACTATGATGCTAACCCAGTGGTTCTCAGCCAGGGGGTGATTTTGCTCCTCAGGGGACATTTAGCAACATCTGGAGACATTTTTGCTCATCACAACTGGGAGAGGGAGCTCCTGGCATCTAGTGGGTTGTATTAGTTCCCTGGTGCTGCTGTATCAAACTACCACAAACTAGATGGCTTAAATAACAGAAGTTTTATTCCCTCATATTTCTGGAGATGAGAAGTCCAAAAGATGTCAGCAAAGTTGGTCCCTTGTGAAGACTTTGAGGGGAACCTGTTTCATGCCACTCTCCTAGCTTCTGGAGGATGTCCTTGGCATTTCGTGGCTCGTGGCTACATTGCTCCATTCTCTGCCTTCACCTTCACTTGGCCTTTCCCTCTATTTCTGTGTGCCTCAAATATCCCTTCCCTCTCTCTTAGCAGGACACCGGTCATTGGATTTAAGGCCAACCCTAAATCCAGGATGATCTCATCTCAAGACACTTCACACTTAATTCCACCTGCAAAGGCACTCTTTCCCACTAAGGTCATGTTCACAGGTCCTAGGGGTTGGGATTTGGACATACTTTTTGAAGGGGTGATCTTGAACCCACTACAGGAGTAGAAGCCAGGTATGCTGAGAACCATCCGACACAGCACAGGACAACCCCTGCCACAAAGAGGCGGAGGAACCCTTCTCAGCCATGACTGACAAATGGCGATTGTGGCAGAGAACACCTTTTGGTTTGTTTCAAGGCCTTCAGCCAGCTGTCACGTGCAGTGTGACCCAGCACAAGCTATGTAAACACATGCCAGCTGTCACTGCCCTGTTCTAGAGTGTGAATGATCATGTCCAATGAGTGGAGGCCATCTGTGCCCAGTAGGTGGCATTCAAATACCCAATATAACCAAGGCTGGTGTGCAGATGACACAAAAGGTAAAGAATGCAGCTTTCAGAAATGTGTGTATTCTGGTATACACATAATATGTAGCTTGTATTTCTTTTTTGAATGCATAGTAAGAACTTCCCATTTTCCAACACAGGGCTAGGTAGTAAATATTTCTGACTTTGAAAACCAAGAGGCAAAACTGAGGATATATAGGTTCTGATGTAACAAGAGAGAGGCCCTGCCATGCCCTGTCCCATTTACTGAGGTGGCTGGTCTTGGGTGGTGGGCAACTTTGTGCTCAGTGCCGTCTGCCGGAGACTTCCAGAGCAGGAGTGACCAGCCCTAGGGCTGGGGCCTGGCACAGAGCAGAACAGGGCCATGGTGTGTTGATCAGTTACACTCTCTGCCTCAGTGACCCCCAGGTCCCAGCACGCTCCTCCCTCCTCCTGAAGAGCCAAACCCTCTCAACATGGGAAGCAGGCAGGAGGGTCCTAGGCTGCTCAACTGGCATGGACCCTGGACAGCAGCTATTTCTGGGGGCAGAGGGGGAAATAAAGGTGGTGGGTGATGCCCTGGCTGGTCCCCTAGATCACAGTGCCAGCTTGCTCTGTGGGCCACGCAAACATAGGCGGTGATTTGGATTTGGCCCCAGGGGCCCTAGTTTACCATTTTCTGGTTTGACCTTATGGTAGATACTCAATCAGTCTTTTTGGCTTGACAAACTGTACACCCCATTTGCAAAATCATGATGTTGAAAGCAGTAATAACCATCTGACACCTCATGCTAAGCTAGCCCACGGATTTTATAGACAGTACATCAAGGCTCAGAAAAATGTGTGCTGCAAAGCTTTTCTTTGCAAATGAGTATGTGGGCCAAGGAGATAACCAGACTCAGGGAGGTGAAGGGAATGTTTTTGCCTTTTGCATTTTGGAGTTTAGCTTCCCCCCTCCTCCTATATCCCTGACCATCTTATTGAAGTACATATCCTGCAAAAATACAAGCAATGGGGCTCAGATTCTATTTATTCTCGTGATATATATTTTAGTTTTGGCAAACTAATGTTTTAGAAGTGGTGACCAATGAATTTATCCTGTCTTTTACTATATAATCCTCAAACACAAATATTAGAAGCAGTAAGTTTGGAAAGAATAAAAGAGCAGAGAAGGCCAACACTCAAAGTTTCAAATGTCATGAACTGTTTGCTGCACATGCCAATGGTCTGGCATTTGCAATACGGATATGTTGGTTAAGACAAAACGCCTTCTTAGTCAAAGCCCCAGAAAATCATCTGCTATCACAGTAGCAACTGCTGTCAGCAACTATTCTTTTGCTTAGAAACTTCATTAAAATGTCTTCTCAAAAATCAGCTGTCACCTCCCATTTTATTCATCTGATCTCATGCTGTATCCTGCTTCCGATGTGTGCTCCCCAATCCTCTCTGCGCCAAATTTCATAAGGTTTGTGGACTGTCCGTTCTTTCCCTGTCCTCTTTTAAATCCCTCCTGGTGCAGTTTGAGTGCAATTGCGGAGCCTGGGGACCTTTCCTGAGTCCTTAATTGTACACAAACTTAGAATGAAGTGGATTTCAGGCCTGCCGCTCTGCCGTGGAAGTGATCAACAACCACCAGAAACTTGAGAGGGTTTTAATGGAAAATGTGAAATTGAAGATAACAGATGAGATACTTTAGCCTAGGAAAGAGGGCAGAAATTGGGGTTCAGACTTCCAAAAACCATGCTCCTGCCTCAGTCAACAGTCTTAATGATCTGATTGGCAATGACTAGGGAGTGATCTCAGCAGGAGACTTGATACTCAGAGACATGGCTGAAGATGCTAAAAGGGCTCGCTGCCACCTCTGTCACCCAGATCCTTGCCGATGCCCAGACAGACGGAGCCCAGATATGAGGAAAGGGGCACATGGCAAGACATCTACAAAGTTCTGGATTTTTCTTTACCTTTTGAAGCACCTGAAATTTTGCTGCTGAAATTTCTTCAGGGCCTATGTGACACACAACAATAAACAACATCCTCTTCCAACCCATAAATATGGGGCTTGCAGGACTCCAGCCTTGGCCATCTTGTCTGTGCAAGATCATCCAAGTTCTCGGTTTGGACCATCTCTCCCACATCCTGGCCTTGACCTATCTCTGGAAATCCAGGTGGGCTCCTCTAACTTCCTGTTCAGATGCAGCTGGAGATCCCTGAGAAACTTCAAATTCACTGTGCTGTCTAAAAGAGACACTTGAGTTTAAAAACTCCGATTGGTTGCAACATTTGGCATCTGGATGGGGAGGAGCCATCGATGATGCTTTACCTTACTGGAGCCGACTGAGAGGTAGGCAGGTTTGGGCAGGTGGGAGTGGTGGTGACGTGATGGGGTGATGAGTGACTTAAAAGAGGAAAATGAGGTGGTGTGGGTGAATTCTTTTTTGGTTTCAAGTCACAAAGACTCAACTCAAAGTAGTTTAAACACACACGCTCACCTATACACACACAACAACAGCAGCAAAGAGAACTTTGCAACTTTATTGGCTCAATAAACTAGGGAGTCCAAGGGAACAGTATGAGGAACAGCTGGATCCAGGTGTTCAAATAATGTTATCTCTCATAAACTGGGTTCTTTTGTAAAAGAACCTGAGACAAAGGCTTGTGTGCTGGTAGGTTATTTGGCACAGCATTGAAAAGGAATGGGGAGAACTAAGTGAAAGATGCACGAATGAGCTGCCTGGCACTCTGGGAAACTGGAGCGTGTGCTTTTCCCAGAGGCAAAAGGGAAACATTGATTCATCAGCTCTGTCCCCCATTCATCAAGTATGACTCCATGGGTGTTGACTCCTCCCACATTTATGGGTTGTACATGTGAGTGCTAGGCAGTTTCCATAGGCGTCCCATAGGAAAGAAGCCTCGGGGTAGAAAGTGAACTCAGTGCAGGCTCAGAGGAGTCCAAGGGTGACAAACATTGTCAGGTTGCCTCTGCAGGAGGCTGGTCAAAGCCTGCACAAAACTGATCTCAGTCACAGTGGATGGTGTGAGAACAGAGGCCAAGAGGATTCCAAGTAGCTCATAAAGGTGTCTTACTCACCACCAGCATATCCCTGTCTCCCTCTCTCTTGCTCTATCTCTTTGCATCTGCCTTATCTTCAGACAGGCTTGTCCACATAGCAACAAGATGTCCCTAAGAAGCAACAAGCTTATATGGTCCTTAGAGTTCATCACTGCAGAGAAAGAGACCCTCACCACCTGATGCATAATATTCAGAATGGGTTCTCATGGCCCCTCCTTGGTGTGACCAGGAAAGCAAAAGGTCTTGGTTCCTTGCCTTGCTAGATTTACATGGAGCTGAGGCTCTTCCCCAATGGAGAGGTGACTGGCTATGGCAGACATGGAGGTGTGCCGCTCAGATCCTCTTTCAACCTTCGAGAAAAAGCTCACTGCTGGGTTGCAAGGAGTGTGTTTGGCCTGTTGACTTAGTTCAAGAGCCAAGATCATGCTGTTGGGCAGTCCCTGGCCAAGGACTTAACAATGCAATGCCACAAAGTCCCTAGTTTTCCCAGGGCAGGACTCCTCCAGGGCCCGTCTTGGTTTGGGAGCTCCCTTTTGGGTTGATGGAGAGATTTCAGGTCAACATCAAAGTCTGGCAGCTTCCCCTGCCCAATCCTACTTCCTCAGAGGTTGCTCTCCAATATACCTTTTGCATTCCTAACTCCATCTCAGTGCCTGCTTCCTGGAGAACTCACCTGGCATATGGGCAGATGAAGAAGTAACCGATGTTTGCTTGGGAGATAAGAGACCTTGAAAGATAAAGGGAGAGGGGAGAGAATCGCAAGCTTTGAGTGGGTGTACCTAATTTATATCCTGTATCTATTGATCCTAGTACTTCACATTCTTAAGGGTATATTATTGGTTTTTTCCTTTTTGTATGTTTTAATTTTATTATTTTAAAAATTTTATTTTTCAATTACAGTTTACATTCAATATTATTTTGTATTAGTTTCAGGTGTACAGCATAGTGGTTAGGCAATTATATAATTTATAAAGTAACCCTCCCAATAAGTCTACACCCATCTGACACCATGCATACTTATTTTATTATTGACTATATTTCCGGTGCTGTACTTTACATCCCATGGCTATTCTGTAACTGTCAGCCTGTGCTTCTCAATCCCTTCACCTTCTTCGTCCAGTACCCCAACCCCCCTCCCATGTGGCAGCCATCAGTCTTTTCTCTGTATCTATGAGCCTGTTTCTGTTTTGTTTGTTTATTTTGTTTTTTAGATTCTACACATAAATGAAATCATATGATATAAGTCTTTCTCTGTCTGACTTATTTCACTGAGTATAATACTCTCTAGGTCCATCCATGCTATTGTAAATGGTTAAGATTTCATTCTTTTTATGGCCAAGTAATATTCCATTGTCTATATGTACCACCTCTTCCTTATCCATTCATCTGTTGCTGGGCACTTGGGTTGCCCAACCCAAATCTCGGCTGTTGTAAATAATGCTGTAATGAACATAGGGGTGCACATATTCTTCTGAATTAGTGTTTTGGGTTTCTTTAGATATATTCTGAGAAGTGAATCACTGGGTCATAAGGCAGTTCCTTTTTAAATTTTCTGAGGAACATCTATACTATTTTCCATGGTGGCTGCACCAATTTGCATTCCCACCAACTATCTTCTGACACTGGTTCTTTAGGTTCTGGGCTAGATTTGTAGCTTCCTTTGGGATTGTTCATTGTTGTGTTTTAAGTCATGAAGGTAGATACCTGGTTTTCAAAGAGGTCTGGGAAAGACTCTCATGCTCGGGAGCTTGCTGTGGCCACTTCCTCGTGCTTGTAATTGTGCCTTGGCAAATATTTCTTTAACAGAAGTTTCTTTGAATGAAAGTAATTATTCAGTCAACTCTCTGTTTCCTATCTGAGGCCCTGAGCTCTTTCAGGGGAGTGATCAAACATTGACTGGGCATAGAATAGTGCCTCAGTATGGCAGTAGGCTTTAAAAGTTTACTGAGTTAATGCTGGATGTCAAGGGGACCTCACTCTTTGAGAGGATGAGGAGGAACTCTTGCCTTACCACTAGTATCTCACCTAAAGGTCAAAGGAAGTGGCTAAATGAAGAAAGCTTCAATGTATCTTGACAGTTGCAGTAAATCAACAAAAATGGCACTGTGTGTTGCAAAAGGGAATGCAGTTGTCACTCTATAGAAAGAGAAAGCAATTCCTTATCATTAGGCCAGAAAACACTATCAGAGGATAAAGATCAATCAGGTTGCATTTGAAACACTCTGCTTGCTTTTAGTGTCCTTGTCTTGAGAAATGATTCAGCACTCACTATAGGCAGTGTGATGACCTCCAGATATGAATAATAGCAGAGATGGCTTTACACTAGGCAAAGCAGATGGAAAATGGAGCACATCTGGACAGAAATAAACCTGGTGGAGACAAAAATATTCAAGGCTGTTGCCCACCTGTTTTGCCCACACTCTGGGTAGAGTTATCTTGATTTCAATTCATATATCAATTTATAACATCACCAGAGAGATTCCTTAGCCTGGGACATTGTGAAGATAATAAAGGGATTTGCTGAGAAGAAAGGAACCATGCTATGGAAAGAAAACTATATCCATTTTAACAGTAAGTTAAATATGAGAAATTCTGAAGCATATGCCATAGGGTTGTGTTAAAACTTCCAAGTAATACCTTTAAGAAGCTGAGTAGACCCTTTAGTTTGTTTGACAGAAAAACTCAGGGTGTTATGAGTATAAAACTCTACCCACCCACCCACCCACCCACCATCTCTTGAGCTCCTGAAGCACATCAGGCGCAGTTGAGGGGACCAGTGGCACATTTTCAAGCAAGACAAAAAACATCCTCTGTTATTTGGGCATTCATGACTTAGATGTGCTTTTTAGAATTTGGCCATTCAAACTGAAATCATTCAGGGGCGGAATTTATAGTTCAATTTCTTGTTAGGAAAATATATTCGCTGTCTTTGAACTCTGCCAATGGGCTGTTTTCTCATCTACAGGATTCTGCTTCAGGAAAAACGAAATTGTCTCCTCATGCAGCTGGAAGAAGCTACGCGCTTAACATCCTATCTCCAGTCCCAGTTAAAGAGGTAGGTACCTTCAAGAGAGAAAGCTACCCTTCGTTCCCATGTTATGGACATCATGTTATAATGACATGCCCAGGAACTTCATAATTCCCTTTAGCTTGGTTTTCTCCACCAGAGCTTAGAACCAGAAGGGGTGTAAACATAGAATGGAAAAGAGGGCACGTTATATTTTTAAGAGGAGCTGCTAATATATGATTCAAGGAACGGGAGGAGACTGAATTCGGCTGCAGAGTAACAGGTCTGAAGTCAAATTTATTCAAGGATTTTCTAATGCACAGCTTCAGAAGTGTGTGTATCCATCTGCATGTATGCACACCAACCTTTTTATTTTAGCTTTTTTAAAGGTTATGGCTATTTTAAAATAAGATTTAGATGCACACTCCTGAGAAGCCCTCTGCGACCCACCAGGCTTTTTAGCACCTAATTAGAGACTTTTTCTCCTGATACATGTGCATACATTTCTGTTGCTCTTTTGTGAGTTTCTTGACATAGGCAGCAGTGCCTATTTCCTTGTTGAATCTCATCCTCTGTGACAGTCAGGAGAGGGCCAGTAATCATTTGTAAACAAATAATTAAATACTGCTCTCTGAGACTTTTCCTACCTTGTGATGACTTCTTTTATTTTAATCACAGTGTTATATAGTCTTTGGAGCCTGACATTTATGCTCTGCTTTCTCCTGACCTGAGGGGGCTTTGAAGTTCATTTGAACGGGATTTTGCCTGAGGAAATGTATTTCTGTACTAGAGGACTCTGTTATCCCGCGTGACTTGCCCCAGGCCCCGAAGCCCTCCGGAGATAGTTGGAATTCTGAGGGACACACACAGAGAATTTTAATGCACAGTTAATTGGAAGGCCTTGGCAACCTTTGCCCTTTTACTTGCCCAGTGTTTGCCCTAAAAATAAAATTTTAAAAGCTTGCAAAACTAAAAAATAGGATGTGAGTTGTCAGATGTTCTTGTGCTAGAGTCTTCATTTCTATATGACATCAAAAATTAATGAACGAATGCATTTACTCCGTTTTTTATCCTTCTGCCTTTCAGAAGAGTTTGAGGGAGCCTGAAAGAAATGGGAGCCATCTCTGGAACATTATTATGACCCGTGTGAAAGAACAAGGACTTAGCAATAAACTACATAACCGTTCACTATAAGTTCCATTCAAGTTGTTTGTTTTCCCTGCAGGTTTAAAATATGACTCCCTATTCAGAAATTTAGTGCAGTCATAATTTTTCCGAACTCTACCTATTGCATAGAGTGAGACACACCTGTAGATGATAAAAAGGGCAACAGTTCCTCTTCAGTTGACCTTACAATCAAAATATGTTCAATGGAAACCACAAGAAAGGGAAAACTTGCTTTCTTTCTGGGAGGGAAAATAATGAGTCATCATATCCTTATGATAAGTAGAATTATCAATTCATAAAGGCTGAGTAATAGGTTTTCACCTGCCAGGGACTAATGACCCATAATTTTACTTATGGGAAATAGCACCTTCTAGTTCCTGGTACTTACAGCTGCCAAATTACACAGGTCGGCATCTGCTGGTCTCAGGCCGCATCTAATGGACGTGTTCTGCTCATTCTGATGCTGACTCTAAAATTAAAGAAATATTAACACCTTCTACCAAACACTGTGGAGGCTGGTGTCTTCTTCAAGCCATGAACTGGGCGTACATTCTCTGTTCAGCACAATTTATTCAATATAAACCATAGGTAGCCTGGCACAGATGGCCTGACCTTCTCAAAATAGAAAAGGTCGTCCAGCTTGGCTCTCCCAAAGCTGAGCTGGGTACAGCCGTTCACCACTGGAAATTCTCTCTGTCCATTCTCTCTGTAGGATGTTGCGATATTGTGATTTATCAGAAAAATATACATTTGGTTATATATTTGGTCTTCGTCCATGGTTCCTGGCTCACAGCTCCCAAAACCTTGAATGATGAGGTTTGGGGGAGCTTCCTGGCTGGCGGACATATAAATGTACCAGGAGGGTGGTGGGTCCCAATTCCCCAATTCCAAGGTGACAGAGGTACTGTGCTGAGGATCCTTCTGGACCTCACCCTATGTACTTCTTAATCTGGCTGTCCATTTGTATCTTACAATAGAGCAGAATTGTAATTATGGTGCTTTCCTGAGTTCTGTGAGTCATATTAATATTTCTAGTGAAATATTAAACCCGAGGGGGGCAGATCATGCAAACCCCCAAATTTGTAGTCGGCCAGGCAGAAGCATCAGTAGCCTGGGAAGGCATCTGAAGGCATATTTGGGGCTGGCATCTGAACTAAGAGAAGTTCTGTGGGAGTGAGCCTTAAGCTGTGGGGTCTTTGCCAACTCTGAGTAGTTAGTGCATCAACTGAATTAAATTGCGGGACATCCAGTTACCGTGGGGAATGGGAGACTTGCCTGGTGTTGGAAAAAGGACATATTAGTTGACAGGATCATTGGAATACATAAAATGAAAGATCACATGTTCTGGTAAAAGCCTACCTATGGTTACCTATAGCAAAAGGTATAGCAAACCTTTAACGGAGTTTGTCAAGCCTGGTGGAACACTTAGAAAGTTATAGGATCTTGACGGAGCATCCTTATGATGTTACATTGGATGTTATATATGATGGAATAGCTATATAATTGTATTCAACATAGATAGTAACATAAACTCTTCTGATATTATGAGATGAACTAATTGTTTCAACTACTGATTAAAATTGATGACCTCCCTGGTGGTCTGGATTATGTAAATCTATCACAGTTCCTCTATTTTTCTTAAAATATTTTAAATGTTTAGACAAATTGGAAAGCCTGACTTCTTTAGACTGCAGCAGTTGTTACTTATAGAAGTAGGAAAAGTGGTTGGAGATGGCGGTGGAGGTGGGGGCAGAGAGAAATTGTCCTGTCCTTTGGTGTCTTAGGGAGAGTCTCTCCAGGCACAGTGGACTGTGGACTGGGCATCACCTGAAGCACATCCCAACAAATGACATGTTCCTAACATGGGACTTTGTCACCGTGGCCCGGAACCTGGTTTTGCTTCCTGTGGGCTGTGGAATCTTGGCTATGATAGGAAGGCTGCTCTTATTCCTGGTGTATTAGTTCCCTATGGCCGCTGTAACAAATCGCCACAAACTTAATGGAATGAAACAACACAAATACATTATCTTACAGTTCTGGAGGTCAGAAGTCTGAAAATGGGTCTAAATGGGGCTAAAATCAAGGTTGTTAGGTCTGGTTCCTTCTGGAAGCTCAGAGGAGAATCCCTTCTTTGCCTTTTCCACTTCCTTGGCTCATTGCTTCCTTCCAGAGAGCGATGGCATCAATCTAAACTCTGACCCCAACATCGTATCTTTTTCTCTGTCTCTGACTTTCCTGCTTTCCTGTTGTAAGGACCCTTGTGATTACATTGGGTCCATATAATCCTGGATAATCTCCCCATCTCAAGACCCTTAACTGTATCACGTCTGCAAAATCCCCTTTGCCATCTAAGGTAACACCATCTCAGGTTTTAGGGATTAGGATATGGACGTCTTTGGGGGCCATTACTCTGCTTCCCACATCCTGGTCTCCATTAACCCAAGACCTCAGGAACATGAAAGAAGGATGTGTGGCGCATAGCCAAGTGCAACTATAAAAACTACTCTGGAAGGTCCTGTTGCCTATCCCAAGACCTGTTCATCAGTGATCTTCACCAGGCAGCTGCAAGAATGGTTTCCATTGGGATCTGTTTTGGATTCTCTCCCTCCCTCCTTCCACTTCTGCTGATCTTCTCTTCTGAGTGCTCTGGAAAGGGGGATGTGTGTGTATAGAAATAAGCAGGGATGCATGATCATTACACTTCTTGGCATTCTATAGGGCTCACAACCCAGAGGTGCTTAATAAATAGGTGTTGTTACTGGTGGTGGTTCCATTCTTAGTGGTTTTGTGGCAACTATTGTTTGGCTGCCCCTAAATCAAAATCCCAGGTGCCCAAAGTGGGCACCAAGTTCCTGGAATCAGTGGCGGAAGGCTGCCATTGTCAACTCCCTGCAGTTAGTTGTGCCAAAGAGAGTGGTCAGAACCGAAGGAATTAAGTTCTGTTTTACTCTTGGAGACTGGAAAAAGCATGCACAGTAGAATAAATAACACATGAGACAATGAGCTACAGGGGCACCCCAAAAGGGGAAAACTACTCAGGCTGAGGCTTCCAACCAGGGTTGCATATTGGAATAACCTGGGGACATTTAAACAGTACCCTTACTTGGTTGGCACTGCCAGATATTTGAATTTAACTGGTCTGGGCATCAGAATTTTAAAAGTTCCCCAAATGATTGTACTGTTCAGCAAGAGCCAAGAATCCAGGCCATGCATAGAGCCTCAGGTGAGGTACCCTTGTACTCACAGAAGCCATTTACCCCAAGGGCCTCACCACTTGGCTGTGGATTCAAATCACAGGGGTCTTGTTAAAATCACATACCAAGTCAGCAGGTCTGGGGTGGGGCCTGAGGTTGTGCATTTCTAGCAAGTTTCCAGGTTAGGCTGATGCTGATGCTGATGCTGCTGGTCCAAGCACCAGACTTTAAAGTGTGAGGATCTCCCAACCCATTTTATAGATGGAGTAGATGGAGACCCAGGGATCATGGGTGAGTTACCACAGGTATGTGGCTGAGTTGGAAACAGGATCAAATCACTTCCCTCCCAGTCCAATAAACATCCCACATCGCTTGCCTTTCTTTGGTGGGAAAAGGATTCCACTGTGTTAGCCATCAGTGAAAATAGGGCATTGACTGATAGTATAATACTTATGAAGGTTTAACAACATGAAAAAGAAAAGTTATGACAGTGTAAATCAATAATATTAATCCCCTTAAGCAAAATGGGTATAAGTTATTTATTTGCTATATATATTTATACACACACACACATATAATTTTTTCTTTATGAAACAGTTTTAACAAGAAGAAACCCTGGCAATTGTTAGTGGGCTGAGAGTGAAACAGGAACTCAAAACTTTGCATATAAACTTGGCTTGGTTGAAGGAATCAGACCAAATTTGTTGAAGCTGGAGAGGACCATTTAAAATCAGGAGTGCTCACATGGACATGTGGGTGGCTCAACTGCGAGGGTTATCTCTGGTTGGTCTGTCACCACCAGCAACGGATTCTTCTCTTTCCTTCTCTCTTCCTTCCTCACCCTTTCTTTCCCCTCCCTCACTTCCTCCCTTTCTCCCTTTCTTTCATTAAAGTTCAATGGGGTCCTTAAAACTCTTTGGTCTCCAAGAATCCCCCTTTCTCCAATTTAGTACAGATATTTTAGAATGGTTAACTCTTGAAACCGGGCCAATGAAAAGGAAGGCAAAGTCAAACTTGCCAACTTCACCCTTTTACCCCAGAGCCAAGTGGAAGGAGGTGGCCTGTGCCAAGAGCTTTACATCCTGGGAGAGTACTGGCCTCTCTACCCATAGCTCCCTGCCTTTGGGCAAGCCACTTAGACTTTTACTAACCTCACTTTCCTCACTGGTTAAAAGGGGACAACATGATAATTTTTTCAGGGTTGTTGTAAAAGATAATTCAAGGAAAAAAGGAAAATTCTTTCTCTATTTTTTAAGTATATTTCATTGAAAATGCTATTACAATTGCCCCAATTTTTCCCCCTGTGCCCGCCTCTGCCCAATACCCCCTTCCCTCCAGCAGTCCCCCCCTTAGTTCATGTCCATGGGCTGTGCATATAAGTTCTTTGGCTTCTCCATTTCCTACACTATTCTTAACTTACCCCTGTATATTTTGTTCCTACCAATTATGCTTCTTAATCCTTGCATGTTTTCCCCCATTTCCCCCTCCTCCCTCCCACCTGGTAACCCTCCAAATGAGCTCCGTATCTATGATTCTGTTCCCGTTCTGCTTGTTTGCTTAGGTTGTTTTTTTTAAGATTCAGTTGTTGATAGTTGTGGATTTGTTGCCATTTTAATGTTCATAGTTTTGATCTTCTTTTTCTTAAATAAGTCCTTTTAACATTTCAGGTAATAATGGCTTGGTGATGGTGAGCTCCTTTAGCTTTACCTTCTCTGGGGAGCACTTTACCTGCCCTTCCATTCTACATGATAGCTTTGCTGGATAGAGTCATCTAGATTGTAGGCCCTTGCTTTTCATCACTTTGAATACTTCTTGCCAGTCCCTTCTTGACTGCAAAGTTTTGAGAAATCAGCTGACGGTCTTATGGGAACTCCTTTGTAGGTGATTTTCTGTTTTTCTCTTGCTGCTTTTAAGATTCTCTCTTTATCTTTAACCTTTGGCATTTTAATTATTATGTGCCCTGGTGTGGTGCTCTTTGGGTCCAACTTGTTTGGGACTCTCTGTGCTTCCTGGACCTGTATGTCTATTTCTTTCACCAAATTAAGGAAGTTTTCTTTCATTATTTTTTTCAAATAAGTTTTCAATTTCTTGCTCTTTCTCTTCTCCTTCTGTCATCCTTATGATTTGGATGTTGGTACGTTTGGAGACGTCCCAGAAGCTCCTTTTACTATCCTCATTTTTTTTAATTCTTTTTTTTTTCTTGTTGTTCTGGTTGGATGCTCACTACTTCCTTATGTTCCAAACCATTGATTTGAGTCCTGGCTTCATCCCCTCCACTGCTGGTTCCCTATAGATTTTTTAAAGTTTCACTTAGTGTAACCTTCATTTCTTCTTGGGCATTTTTTTTTTTATGTCGTTGCTGTACTCAATGAATTCTTTGAGCCACCCTGATCACCAGTGTTTGAACTCTGCATCTGATAGGCTGGCTATCTCCATTTAGTTTAGTTCTATTTCTGGAGTTTTGTTCTGTTCTTTCATTTGGCCATATTTCTTTGTCTCCTCAGTTTGGCAGCCTCCCTGTGTTTGTTTCTGTGTTTGAGGTAGAGCTGCTTTGACTGCCTGTCTTAGTAGCATGGACTGTTGTAGAAAAGGCACCTGTAACTTGTGTGAGATAGAGTCTTAGGTAATCACCAGGGCAGGGAAACATTCTTCACGGCATTGTGGCTCTGTGTAGGGGAAGGGCGCGGAGAGGGGACTGTGCCGCTGCCTGGATTCTGGAGGTTTGCCTGGCACTTGCCCTGTTTCTAGTTGCCTCACTTCCTCCCCCATATGTGACTGGTGCCCTTCTAGCTGCTTCCCTGGTGCTAAATCTCACAGGGGGTGAGTTTGCATACATTCTAAGTCTGTGCGGGCCCTTTAAGTGGAGTTTCCTGAAAATCTAGCAGTTTCTTCCATTGCCCCAACTTCCACTTGTTCTTACAGTCAGAAGTTATGGGGATTTTATCTTTATGGTACTGGCACCCTGGGCTGTGTGTTCTAGACTGGGACTGAGATCACTTCCTCCCAAGGTATCCCTCCCAATTTTTATCCACCACAGGTGAATATGGGACCACCCATTCCACCTGCTGCCACCTCTCTGTGCCACACAGAGTCTCTGTGCCTCTCCACCCATCTCCGTGTCTCTGCCCCTCCTACCCATTTGGATGAATGTGGCTTTTTTAAACGCTTGGTTGTCAGACTTCCATACAACTTGATTTTCTGACGGTTATGGGTGTTATTTGTTTTGAGGTGTAGTTGTAATTCTTTCTGGGGTTGTGCAAGGAGACAAATGTAGTTTATGTAGTGTGTTTATGTAGGCCTCCATCTTGACCAGAAGGGGAAAATTCTTTATAAAGAGTGCTGGTGCTTCTGCTGTTGTTTGGCTAAGGTGAACTCAGATCAAGACCATCCCTTAAACATTGCAGAGAAAGATAAAGAATAAAAAAGCCTCTATTATGGGGTAAGCAAAGTAAAAAGAAGACTGTGGCTTTATTTTGTCATTATACCTGACCCTCAAGAATTTCAGACTGGCCTGGTTTTTTTGAGTTTCCCTGGCCCCAGGCAGATGCTGCTTGCTGGGCACCTGCTGGTGGCTGTGCACTCAGGCTTTTAGTGATGTACCCTGTCTGATTTACATTGGGGATATGATTTCTATTGTCAGTCTGTCTGCTTGGGACAATATGATTTTATGAAAATTGAAATGAAAACTGACATTGCTTGAAAAATCAACACACAGAGATGGCATTTATTCTGGAGGAATAACTAGAAAAATGTTGGTACTGAAGAGAAATAATCGAATGTGAATAGTACACTAAACCTTGTAATGCCAGTGGCCACCATCCTCAATATCAGTGACATTTTGGGAGGCTATGCTCTCTGACTTACTTTCTTCCAGTTTCTACAGACTTTAAAGTCTGACTTCGTATGAAAGTACTCATGCCTGAAGAAAGCAGCTCATTACAAAAATATTTTTTTGGTGCATTTCTTGTATTTTTCATGTATTTCATGCAAATTTCTTAGGTTTGTCTTCTAAAATGGTGAAGTTTGATGGACACTAAGTGTTGGAAGCAACCTAAATGTCCATCAGTAGATGATTGGATCAAAAAATTATGGTACATATACACAATGGAATACTACGCAGCAGAAAGGAAAAAAGAACTACTCAACTTCGCAACAGCATGGATGGAACTGGAGAGCATTATGCTAAGCGAAATAAGCCAGGGGGCGAAAGACAAATACCATATGATCTCACCTATAAGCTGAACCTAACCAACAATACAAAGATGCAAGGAAAATATGACCAGCAACACTGGAAGGAAAAGAAATCAACAGAGACAAGAGGGAAGGAGGGAGGTGCGGGCAGGGAAAAGGAAGGGAAGGGGAAAGTCAAGGAACATATAGCAAGGACTCATGGACAAAACCAAAGGGGAAGAGCTGAGGGAGGGAAGAAGGGAGACAGCAAGGGAAAGTGGTGGGGGGGAGGCAGAGACAAATGTATTTAAAAATAAATAAAGAAAGAAAGAAGAAAAAAAGAGAAGAAAAAAATTATGAACAATAAAATGGCAATAAATAAAAAAATAAAAAAAATGGTGAAGTTTGGATATTGTGTAGAGGTGTGAGAAGCACTTAGGGATTGTCACTAAGGAAATAGATCTTGACAGTGATTATAAGCCCTGCAACACAGGTAACAACAAAACAGACTGTATGGATGATACCAGGCCACTTGCTTAAGAGTTACATAAGGGGAGGGGAAGCTTGTTAAAAATGGAGATTTCTGAGCACTGTCCTTGAAGCTTGCAACTCAGTAGGTCTGGGGTTGGGTCTGAGAAGTTGTATTTTTAAAGTGCCTCGGTTGATTGTACAGCTTAGCTAGATTTAACACATACTAGACCACACAGGGACATGCAATCTTCTAGGACTAAGCCCAGGATCTTTGGCCAAATATGATTGATGGGCAATGGAACTAGATCAAGGGGTTAGTGAATTTTTGGAAAAAGGTAATAATTCTAGAGAAAGAAAATTAGCTAGCAATTCTCCAATACTTATTATGAATAACAATAATGATAAAGTATGATGAAATCTCATGTTGTCCCACTCTATCGTCCTGGACCATGACTCATCCCTTTGTCCAGCACCTCCGTGCTATAGACAATCCTCGCCCATTGGTCACTCAGTACCTGCCTCAGTTAGCAGATCGACTGTCACAGTATAGCAGTGTTTGTGTTCAAGTCACCCTTATTTTACTTAAGAATAGCCCCAATGCTCAAGAGTAGTGATGCTGGCATATAGAAGAAGCCAAAGAGGAGCCACAAAGTGCTTCCTCTAAGTGAAAAGGTGTGTGTGATTAGGAAAAACCCAGTATATATAGGGTGTAGTACTATTTGAGGTTTCAGGCATCCACTGGAGGTCTTGGAATGTAACCCCCAAGGATAATGGGGGACAACTGTACTGTAAGGGACTGACAAACAGATAAAATGATTTTCAGTTGCTGTTAAAACTCATTATGTTTGGAAAGATGAATCTTGTTAACTGTGATCCAAACAAAGAAACTTACTCTCAGGGAGAAAGTATAATCAGATATTAAACATCTGTTTGATTAATTTTGTTTGGTTGGCACCAAAGACTGGTGTATTTTTTTTGGTATAGCCCTAAATGTAATAAATTCATGTTTTAAATATAATATTAGCTGTATAATTTTATTCTGCTTTGTTAGCTTATAATAGCCCAATAAAATCTGACAATAGAATGAAAGACCCTCCTTGGGGTGATATTTTAATTGTCATAAAAATGTCATATAGATTAAGGGGCCAGCTGAGCCCTTATAGTTTCTCAGGGACTAGAGAAATCATTAAAACAAAATGCGTATGCTATTCTGAGATAAAATACTGGCCATGATTCCAGCTATAATGTTCTTTTATGTGAGTTTTGCCAAATATAAAGGCATGAATTATACTAATTCCCAGAAATCATCTTTAAAAAAGCTTCCATGAAGTACTGTATTAGAGATTTTTCCCTCTTCCTCCTCTATATTTTATTATGGGAAATTTTGAATTAATACAAAAGTACACATAATTGTATAACCAATTCATTATACTCACAATATTTACTTCCATAGCAGTTTCTGCACTTCCACTTCTGCTAAACTTTGCGTCAAGTAGTTCTTCTGGTCTTTTATTTCTGGTAGGCTCACCCTGCAGCAGTTGGGAGACACAAACTTGAACAGATTTGACCACTGAGCTCTGGTTATCTCCCTCCTCAGAGTGTCTAGACGCTCTTCCCTAACCAGGAGGAAATACATAGGCTGTAGTTTTTTAAGGATTCTAACGTAACTTGGTCTTACGTTCTCTGTTTTCTCCGGGGACTCTGGTTTCCCCCGACATCACAAAGATGTGCCTGTGGGGGGAACTGTCGTGTCTACATTGTCGCAGTCTGTGTGAGCGCGGGCGTGGGCGTGAGGGGCCCTGGCAGCAAAGCGGAGCTGGCCAGGTGGGTCCTGCCCGCTGCCCCGAGCTGCGGGGAGGGGCCCCGGCCTCCTTGACCTTGAACTGGGCTCTGCGGGTTGGAAAATCATTCTTTTACTTGTGTTTATTCATCTTTCTCAAATGTGTGTGTAGCTTGTAGATACTTCAGTGTTTCCTATTAAGAGTGTTTGGGTCTTTATTTAGAAATTTGGTGATGTTTTTGTGACCAGAACAATGCTGTAGGGACGTAACTCTTGTTGGTATCAACAGTCTACAGTCAAATTGATTTCATTATCTGTCGTTTAGCTTTTAGACACAGTTTCTAAGAACCTATGGGTGATGTTAAGTGAGGACTTACTGTTATCTTCTCTGGCCCTTTCCAGAAAAAATTGTCTAACCTGTGCTTTAGTAGAACTGCTGTTCAGACAAGGGTATTAAATCAGTCCAGCTTTTTTACCAGTCAGGGTCTACTTAGTCAGAAAAACCGAGTGTCTGACAGATGAGAATTTAATACTAGAAACAAGAACCTAGGCTGAAAGAACATTTACCATTTGTAATTTACTGGTCACTGTGGCTGAAGAAAAGAACCATCGATTGCTCTTAAACCTTCTGCCTGAAAGTGACATACCACATTGGTTCACATTTGATTGGCCAAGGAAAATCAGATAGCTGTTCCTTTAAAGGAGGCAGGAAGTGCAATTCTACTGTATGCTAGGAATATTTAGTGCACAGCATTAACAAAATCCAGTATATGCATTGCATGAGTAGTTAAAACTCAAATGACTCACTGTCAGAAGCAAATACACACTTAAAAAATACTGGCTTTTTTCCTGCTAAAGGGAATACAACATTTCCAAGATTTTAACTGGATTGCAATCTTGCATTGTATTTAATACCCTTAAGAGTTTGCTGAGAAGTCACCCTCTTAAGACTTCAAAACCTTCCCTCTTTCTCAACATTTTGTATACAAAGTGTGTTTGTGGAAAGAACTAAAACATACATATGTATATCTAATTAGAATTCTTTTGGTTTTACACAGCCTATTAAAAGTGGCTTACAACATGAGTATCTGAAAGAAACAAAACAATGGCATTTGCATATAGATGGAGCTTAGAGTAAAAATTCTGTGTTTTAATTTGTAGACACAGCACATATTCGCTAAAAGAAGAACTTTCTGCCATAAGCAAATACCTGTCAATTCCCATCAACGTTTACTAGTGTTTGTGATAGTTAAAGGTCAACATGATGTTTTCAGCATCAGTCTTTACTTCTAGTGAAAAGGTATGTCCTTCTGAATGTGGTTTATTCGCTTTCCTCCTTTTGGCAACTGATTGTGAAGAGGGAGAAGATCTGTAAACATATTACTATAGGTGAACCGTCATCAAATTAGTGTCCTCAGGCCAAATCTAGCTACCTCCTCTTTTTGTAAATAAAGCTTTATTGAAATGTCACCATGCCCATTCGAGTACATGTTGTTTATGGCTGTTTGGGGGTTACAACAGCAGAGTTGAGTAGTTGTGACAGAGACTGCATAGCCTGCAAAGCTGAACATATTTACTATCTGGCCCTTTACAGAAAAAGTTTACTGACCCTGTTTTAAAATTCTTTTCAATCTGCAGAAAAAGGTTTGTATATAAATTATGTACCCACACATGAAGTTATGTGAAAGCTCTCAACCATTTATAGGACATGATGTGATAACACATTAATTTTATAAAGATTTTAATCATCATTAATTTTGGTAAATTGAATATTTTTCTTCTTGATCTTCCTGTTTTCTAAGTGGCACCTTTTCTTTAGCCCACAGAACAAATGTTCATGGTTCAGCATTATTCTTTCCATCTTGAAATGTGTTTCTCTACTGTCTTGTATTTTACCTCTATTTATTTTGTCCTTTTCAGTCCTCTTGTCAACCCTCTATATGTCACCATCCTGTGTGTTCCCCTATGGCTCTGCCTTTGATTTTCTTATCACTTTACCTAACCCCATTAAGTGCAACCAGTAACTCCTGTGATGTCAGCTACAAATCTTCTTCAAAATTTGCTCCATACCCAGATCTTTCTCCTGAGAGCTGGGTTCCCAATCCCAGAATCCTCTTTCTTGAACATCTCCACTCACAGGAACCTCAAACTTGGCTCAGGAATGACCACTGGAGAAGAGAATTTGGTGGGATATGGTGTGCTCTATTGTGAGAACTGACACATGGGCTTCCTTGTCCTCTCTTGTGTATTTCTAGAAGAAGAGATTTCACTTTTTCTGATTTTAATAAAACATAAAACATTTTATTTAAAAAAATTAAGGAGCCTCTCTAGTGTCATTCCTTAGTGCTACCTGAATTAGAAACACAGTATTCCTCCCTTTCATACTTACGTTCCTTCACCTATTTATCCATCCATCCATCCATCCATCTATCCATCCATATATCTAATAAATATTCATTGAGTACCAACTATGTGGCAGAAATTGGATGGGCCCTCTCTTAGGTCCTACTACTTGTAACATGGTTCTCAGCTCTCCTGAAGCCTTCACTCTGATAATGGAATCCCCTTCTAGCATGTCTCTTCAAAGGTCACTGACTACTTACCCTCAGAGTCGGTTGTTTCAACCTCTGGTTCCTGGACCAGCCTGGCATATGTTTGCCTCCTTCAAACCTACCACTTTCCTTTTCTTGATCCTTTCCTCAGCAGTAGTGGTCTTCGTCTACGGAGTTTAGAGTGCTGGGACAGGTCTAGAACTTAATCTGGGTGGGAAAAACACTGCCCTCAAGTCTGGTTTTGGGGGTGTGAGTGGCTAGATATCTCTGGGCATGGCCTTGATTTTCTGTGTTTGCAGGCTCTCTGTTGGGGTTCATAGTGACTTCCCACTTGTGCTTCCCACTTGAAGCCAGGCAAAACACTGTGCCTACCCTCTGTTCATGTTTTCATTGTGGATTTTTCTCTCTTCCCTGTTCTTATGACTCGTGGTAAACTTTTAGCCCTTAATCTGTTAAAAGAAAAATGGCCCAAGGGAGATGGCCATGGAATGTATATCTCTGAGAATTTTTGAAGTTAAAATTTGACAGCTTTAATAGTCAAGGTTTCTTTAACACTTAAGAGACAAAAATAGTTTAAAAAATATTGTTAAACATTTCATGTTGATGATCTGCTTAATTGCTTACATGAAAAGATTTAAACTTTGCAGGCTCTCTGATAATCCTGCTTTCCTTCCAAGAGCCTACTTTTGGTTTCTAACATCTGCTCTTAGTGACTGATTCTCCCACCATGTGGCTGCTAGCCCATTCCTTACCACCTGGCCCCAACTCTCTGTCCCATCATATGGCTTTTAGTCAAATAGTTGCTTATGCCCTGGGACTCGCAGACATGCATGCCTGCACCTACATCGCAGACCCGGAGCCTTCTGTGTGGGAGCGATGCATATGGCAGGCAGATCTTCTTTTCATCGGGATCAGGTTCAATGCAACTGTTGCATAAAGTTCGCTGGATGATGCCCCGATCAAAGACTGCTTTCCTGGTCACTGATATCAGCCCCTCCATTTCCCAACTTCAGTTTGAATCACGTTCAGCCAAGTTGAAATTCTCTTTAGCAGTTGGGGCCAAGGGGAATCAGGATAAGGAAAATGTTCAGATAATACTTCAATTCTCTTATCTTAAGCAGTACAATAAATGCCTGCACTATATTCTAAGCCTATTGGCTGATTAGGTGGCTGGCATAACAATTTGTATTATCTTTGTCAATAATAATAACTGATAATGTTTATTCTGGACAAACTAGAGCAGGCCCTTGACATAGATTATCTCATTAGTTCATCCTCGGGTGCCAGTAATGTGGCCAAAACAGCTGTTTAAGAGAGAGGAACTGGAAAGCGCACTCTCTCTGTGTCTCTCTCAGGCTTTCGGCATTCAATTTTTTCCAATGTTTTTAAGTTTTATAACTTTTAATTTTGAAATAGTTTGAGAGTGAAAAGAAATTGGAAAAATAGTACTGAGTTCCTGTGTATCCTTCACTCATCTTCCCCCAACGATAATATCTTACATAAAAAGAGTACGTTGTCAAGACCAGGAAATTAACATTGATGCAATACTATTAAAGCATTCTTGTGTGTGTATTTCTATGAAATTTGATCACACATGTAGATTCAAGTAACCATCACAATCAGGATACAGAATTGCTCCATCAGCACAAAAAACCCCCCTCATGTTACACCTTAATAGTCATACTCTTTCCCCCAACCCCAGCTCCTGATGACAGCTGATCAGTTCTCCCTCATTATAATTTTGTCACTTCAAGGTGGTTATATAAATAGAATCATAGAGTGTAGAACCCTTTGAGATTGACTTTATCACTCAGCATACCCTTGAGATCCATCCAAGTTGAATGTATCAATAGTTATGACTTTTTGCATAGTTTATTAAAGAGAGACTTTCTCGAAGAATGCCCTAACTCTAGTGTTCAGATTTCAGTCAACTGGTGCTCAGTTCTTCGGCATATAATGGGGAAGTCGTTTCTAGGCAAGGTCAGCCATGGGGCAACCTGGGATCTAGGAGGTTTGTCTTTGTAAAGACCCTTCTGGCTTCAATCAGCCTCTCGCCTTTCACCCAAAGTGTGTAATTTTCCTTCAGCACCTCATCTTTTCTTTCCCTTGTTTCCAGCTGTATCTCAGTCTTAGTCCCTGAGATGAATGCCTGTGATAAGGACTTAGATGCAGTTTTTTAAATTTGAGAGGTGATCACAGGAAGCAGGGGTGAGTGAGAGAGTAGGAAGAGAGAGGTAGGGAGGGTGGAGAAACTAATAAAGGGTGTGTTAATGAGTGGGTCACAGCTGTGGACAATAAGCTCAGTCCTGCCAGAGTCTCCTACAGAACCCTGTAGGACGTGCCTATGAATCACCACTCTGAAACATGGGAGGTGGAGGCATTTACCCAGTAACTCCCATCTCTTCTTAGTTGACAGTGGCAGCAAGCACATTAACCCCCTAGACTTCTGGATAGTACCTGCACAAGTGGATTTAGTAAATGCCAGAAACTATTAGCCAGAGCAAATCACAGCCTGGTCCAGGTTCAAGAGGATAGGAAATGGACTCCTTTCTCACAGCACACACATACAGGGGTGGGAAGAACTCTTGGGAGCCTTCTCTGGGGACTTAGTTATCATACTCATGCATCAATAATTAGTCTTAGTGGCTGGAGTGCACTTGAGTCAAGGGAAGACAATGCTAGGCTGCCCAGGGAACTACGATGTGGTTTGGCCTGATAGAACCACCAGCCATTTTCTGGAGAATATGGAGTCAAAAGCAGAGAGAGAGGGAGAAGGAGCATTGTGTAGAGTATAGCTAAAAGGGCAAGGATCTGTGAGGAGGAAGAGGAACCATGAGAGGCCACAAGCAAGCATGCAGAGAGAAGGGGAGATTCTGGGAGACACAGACCATGGCTGAAAGAGGCAGAGACAGTTCTAGTCTCTAGTGCTGACCAGAGGCTTTCAGTTCCAGGGTTATTTCCAATTAGTACATGTGCATTATGAGACATCCCTTTTTATCTGAGATAACCAAGTGTGTCTCTTTTCTTTATTTCCAACAAAATGATTCAACAAATGTATTTGAGCCCTGACTGGTGTAGCTCAGTTGGTTGGAGCATTGTCCTGTACACCAATAGGTTGCTGGTTTGAGTCCCATTCAGGGCACATACCTAGGTTGCGAGTTCGATGCCCAGTTGGGGCATGTATGGGAGGCAACCAATTGATGTTTCTCTCTCACATGGATGTTTCTCTTTCTTCCTCCCTTCTCCTCTCTCTAAAGAATAAATAAACAAAATCTTAAACAATGAAGAAAAGAAGTGGATTTGAGTCCCGGGTCTGTCCCGAGTCTACTGGTTCTGTGTCCCTGGGCAGGTTACTTCCAGGATTCAGTTTCCTCATCGGCAAATGAGAATAATAATTTTGCCTATGTCATTTGATCGCTTTGAGTATTACAGTATTTATATTATGAGAGTTAATATACTTACAACCTCTTAGAACAATGGCTGGCATGTAAAAAGCACTGTGTAAGTAAATATTTTTTAATTTGTGTATTAAAATTTTTTTCAATTACAGTTTCAATTCATTATTATTTTGTATTGATTTCAGGTGTACAGCATAGTGGTTAGATAATCATATACTTTACAAGGCGTCCCCCCTGATATTTCCAGTCCCCAACCAATGCCATACATATTTATTATAATATTGTTGACTATATTCCCTGTACTTTACTTTACATCCTTGTGACTGTTTTGTAACTACCAATCTGTACTTCTTAATCCCTTCACCTTTTTTCACCCAGTCCTCCTAAGTAATTGTTAAGTAAAAAATAAGATAATGTTTAGGAGTCCTCGGTTGACAGAACAAATACAGATTCTGCTTTGGAAGGAAAGAAAGCTATTTTATTGGGAAAATACATTATTTTCTTGTGTAATCAACCCAAGTCAATCTTACCAGTCTGTTATTGTGGATCACTGAACTAGAGACATGTATCCTGAGAAGTCCGGAGCCAAGTTGTCTACAGGGCAGATGAAGCTGTGGGTACAGCCCATCACGTACGCTAAGGCATCCTGATTTGAATCAGGAATTTCGAGCTTCTTTGAGCTTGCTATGCTCTTCCCCCCCGCCTCCTTTTTTCTTGCTCACTTCTCCCCTTCTCAAGATAACCCAATTTATAGAATTGCCTCAATATGTGCCGGTTGACATGACATTCTGAGTGGAGAAGAATGCCAGAGAGACCCAGTCGTTACCTGTTGATTTATGGTCCCTCTGCTTCACTGTCACTTTCTGATTTAACATCAAAAGAGCGGATTAAGAAAGCAATCACACTGGGCAAACAAATATACTGTTGCAAATGACTTTGCAAAAAAGTTTTTTTTTTATTCTGGCCATGTATAAAATGAGCTAAAAGTGGCTGTTGGTGCAATCATTCAAATGCCTTCGGACCCTCACACCATATGTTCCCTGTGTTTTCTTTTATCACATGTGAGTGCGTATTATAATACACGGCAATTCTGAAGGGGAACCAGATGGCTGTGTGTTCCGCAGTTCAGGATTCTCCGGCCGAAAGGAAGAAGGAATCTGGGGCTATATTTGGTTCTGATGAAGCTGACAGGCCATGGAGGAGGTAATCAGTGGTATTTAAGGAGGGCTCACATTTACGATAAAGAGTTTAAGTGCTCCATCACGTCTGACTGTGTCTGGAATGGGCATAGCCTTTTAGAACAGATTTCACATATTCCTTTACATTGGCTCAATCGGAATATGTTGAGACTAGCAACAGTTTCAACTCGTTTTTCTTTTTGAAATATATACGTTTCAGAAAAAGCAAGCAGTTTCTTGGAAAGAGTTTAAAATATGGCCAGTTTTCAACTCTTGCTCCCTTATTGTCTAGGCTGCTAGAGAATCATGTTGCTCAATAAAAAAAGAGTGGGCTAAACTGGCCAGAAGGAAGTAGGGAGGGACCCGACTTGCTCCTCTTCTCAATGCAGTTGAAAGGCTCCTGGCCACCTCCACGTCATGAAGTGAAAACATTTGGCCTTTAGAGGTGTGAGGGGACAGTCACAATGATGTGTGGTTGGCCTTGCAAATTGGACAACATACGTTACTGTCTTATTTGCTCCGTACCAGTGTGAAAATGATTACCATTTATAAATGGAAAACAAAATCTATGAAAACTTGGGTGGACTAAACAGATAATTACGCTGTAGCTGGTTGATTTCTGTGAGCCACCTCTAAGCCCACCTGTCCATCACATTTGTTCATGTTGAAATTTGTGCCGCAGTCTTTTAAATTGGTGACTCTGCTCTTACCGCCCGCAAATGTCGGCACTTGCTAGAGCTCCCTCCACAGCCCCTTTGGTGCCTTACTCTGTCTCTCTCCCTTTGGGAATCTCAACAATACTCATGCTTCCTCTACCACGTGGTGCTCTTCGCATTCTCTCTCCTAGGGCTCCCTCTGATACTCCAAACTTGGCCACCCAACCCTTTCCAGAAAGCTCCAGCTCCAGTTCTCATAGGCTCGTTCAACTCAAAATGACCCAAATCGGACTCAGCATTGTCCACCCTCTTGCCCCTTGAATTTCTTTCTTTGCGGATGGCCTTGTTACTTGTTCCATGCTGCAAGAATATTTTTTCTACAATAGAAATGTGGTCATAGTATTCCCTCAATCAGATCTTTCAGGAGAGTCCCAGGATATTTAGGATGAAGTTCTAACATGGTGTCAGAGCCTGCGAGACCCCTCATGCTCTCAGCCATGCCTGTCTTTTCTTTCTTCTCTCCATGGGGATCTTTGAGCTAGCTGTGTCTGACCTCCTCACAATTCTTCAAATATAGCTTGCACATTCACATTTCTTTCCATTCTCCTTGCCTCTCCTCATTGGTTAAGAACTGCACATGTACTGGCATTTCTTAACTACCCCCTTCCTGTGGGTTCTTACTTCAGGCTCTGAGTTCTTTTGTCCAGTTGGCAGCACGATATGAGGCCACAACTGGGGAACCACAGCCCCAAACAAGAAACATCCAGAGACTGCTCCTGCCTAGCTCTCATTGGCTGGGAGGAGAAGCAGTAAGGAAGGCAGACAGGGCGGGAAACTGGTGGTGGGGTGGTGGTTCCAAGGTCCCATGGAAAGGCAGACAGACAGACAAAGGGCTGTCCCAGAGGAAGGAACGAGGGGCAGAGAGTAAGTTACCCACTGCAGGGCTGTGACCGTACACACAACCTAGCCCTTCCTCTCATGTGACCTCACTTACTACCACTGTGACGACTACCCTCAGTTTTGCAGATGAATAACTGGTTTAAGGTCACATAGTTGATAAGTGGCCAAATCAGAATTGCCCTCACAAAGTTTTAACATTTGAAGTTGGCAAGGGCTAAAATAGTAATAATAAAGTTGGTGAGGACTTTATGTGCCTGAAAAGCCCTAGACAGTACCAAGTACTTCTCTGAAATTGCTTCATTTAATCTTCACAATAGTCTGAGTAATTAATATGCAAGTTAACCATATTTATTTATTTTTGAGATAATTCACACTTTGTAAAATTCACTATTGAAAATGATAAAATACAGTGTTTTTTTAGTATATTTACAGAGCTCGTCCAACCATCAGCACTAATTCGGGAATATTTTCATCACTCCAAAGAGAAACTTTGTGCCCTTTAACAGTCACTCCCCATTGCCCCCTACCCCTGGCCCCTGGCAATCACTAATCCACTTCTGATCTCTATGACTGTAAACATTTCTAAAAATGGAATCACACAATATGTGGTCCTTCATGTCTGGCTTCTAGTGTTTTTGAGGGTCATCCATGTTAGTATTTCATTCCTTTCTATTGGCTCAGTGATATTACACTGTATGAACAGACCACATTTTGTTTATGAATTTACCACTAGCTGGGCATTGGGTCATTTTTACCTTTTGGCTATTCTGAGTAGAGCTGGTGTGAGTCCCATTTTTAGGCTAGAAACTGAGGTTCAGAGATGTTAATGAAGACACAATAATGAAAATATTGCTTTTTGAATCAGGCAGACCTAGATTCAAAACCTAGCTTCATCACTTGCTTGCTATGTGACTTTGGACAAGTTATTTATCCTCTTTAGCTTTCATAGTCAACACAAAGACAGTGATATCATTGAACTATTAGGGTTGGTATAAGGACTCTTTTTAATTTTTTTCAATTACAGTTTACGTTCAATATTATTTTGTATTGGTTTCAAGGGTAGGTATGAGGACCCTTGATAATACATATAAAGGACTGCTTGGTACATATTAAGACTTCCATGAAGATTGATGATGGACCCTCCACATTTGGCCTTTCCTAGGTGCCCCATAACTAATTTCAAATGAAGAAATGAATAAAAAGAACATGATTTGCATTCTGATTTGGCCACTTATCAGCTATGTGACCTTAAACAAATTATTCATCTGCAAAACGGTGGGTAGTAGCTGTTGCAGTGGCAGTAAGGTTGAGCACAAGGTCTAGTAGAGTTCCTAGCCCATGGTAAGGCTCAGAAAATGTCAGTTCCCTTTCCTTTAGTGCCAGCTTACTATTCCTTCTTTGATTGCAATGCAACGTGCAACTTAACCCCTGAACTACGCTTTGAAGTCTACATTTATAGTTACCCATAATTTTTCACTTTTGACTTTTAAATATTAACCTTCTATATTATTAGGGAAAGAAAACTACAGCATTAAAAACATAATTTGAGAGTGCTTATTTGAGTAAATACCCAATGCGTTCATGAAACATTATTTTGCTTCTCACCTGAATCTTCACTTTTGAAATTTTTGTTAAAGTAAACTTCTCTAAAATCAATCATATAAAAATTAAAGGTGCCAAACATTCAGCTTTTTCAGAAAGGCTAAGTAGAAACTGATTAGCTGGCATTCTCAAGGTTTATGGGGAGAGAGAGTCATGTTGGAAAAGTCACTGCAATGAGCTCTGTTCATTTTGTAAGGTCAGGGGTCAGGGCAGCGTGAAGGGAAATGTCTTTGAAAGAACTCATCGAATGTCACTCAGAGATTATTAATTTACTGAAAAGTCTACCTTTGGCCTGGGGCTTTACTGAAGTTAGAATTTGCTGGAGTTTCCTTTGAACTCTGCGTCCAGGCATCCAGAGGAATGCGGGCTCACTCTTGTGCCGTGACCTCCTAAACCTGGCCGGCATCATCACCCCGCATTTGGCCTGGTGGAGGGTTTTTTCTACATCTGATGCTGATGACATGATTCTACTCAGACTCTTTAGCAACATCACCTTTCAAAGATTATGAGAACAAAAGAAAAAGAAAAAAATGAGCACCACAGGATTTTGGCTTTCCACTGCTCTTACCCAATTATTAGAGTTCTTCAGTCTGAGAAGATGAACGCCACAAAGATTGTTTAGAATCTGGTGAGAAAGGAGGGCGCAGTGTGGGAAGAAGGTGACAGGGTGTTAGGGCAGATTCCTTAGCAACAACATCACTTATGAGGAAACTTACACTAGCACGTGTTACTAGTTTTGGTAAATACCACACTCATCCATTCATCTTTTGTATTCCCCTGCAAGTGGTTTATGAGTATATTTCATTATGCTAGTTTAAAATCTCAATTGGTTTGCATTTGTCCATTCTTACACTTTAAGAAATTTTAGCAAATTCATACACAGAGCGTCAGAGTGCACATCAGCTGGTGGTTCGGTTCCTTTTGCTCTGCTTTGCTTTTCGGATGATGGAAAGAGGCCAAGTAGGCATAGGGTTAGTGTTCCAGGGGCCAGGGGAGGGAGGGATGGGTTTTTTAGTGGGGACAGTTTCAGTTTGGGGAGATGAAAAGAGTTCTGGAGATGATGGTAGTGATAGTTACACAACAATGTGAATGTCCTTCCTACCACTGAACTGTGCACCGATCTTGGTATGATGATCCTTGGTAAATTCCCCATCCTGCAGCAGTAAGTCCTGGATCTGCCTGTTCACCCCTCCCTTCCCCCCCTTATCTTCTGGCAACAACTGCTCTTCTTACTGTCTCAATAGTTTCTTTTCTTCTCCAGAATGTCATAGAGTTGGAATCATACAGTATGTAGCCTTTTCAGATTGGCTTCTTTCACTTAGTATTGTGCATTTAAGGTTCTTCCATGAATAATTAAATATAATTAAGTAATATATAAGACCTAAATATTATAATGGTAGAGCAACACAAAATCAACCTTCCATCCCTTGGCCCAAGGGTTGAATGGACCTCATTGCCTCTTGGTTCCCCAAGATTTCTCATATATATGTCTGTATTTGTACCTTAATAAGTTTCTTGCTGAATTTTGTTGAAAAGTCTGAATCCCTCATAAGGGACTTGAGCCCTTCAAGCTTAGGGAATCCTATGGAACTGGAGACTATTATGCTAAGTGAAATAGGCCAGTTGGTGAAAGACAAATACCATGTGATCTCACTTATAAGAGGAATCTAATGAACAAAATAAACTAATGAGCAAAATAGAACCAGAGGCATGGAAATGTGGAACAGACTGTCAGCGGTAAGAGGGGATGTGGGAAATGGGGACTGTTAGAAGGAGGGTGAAGGGATTTGTCAAGGAACATATATGAAGGACCCATGGGCATGGACAATGGTGTAGGGATTAACTGTGGAAGTGGAAGGCGGGCTAGGCAGAGAGGGGCAAAGAGGGAAAAATTGGGACAACTGTAACAGCATAAACATTAAAACATTATAAAAAATGGAAAAATGAAAAAAAAAGAGACTAGGGCATCCTAGTCTCCTCAGCAGCTAATACACAGAAGAGGCTCAATAAATGTTACTAAAAGAAAGGAATAAATGCATAAAGGTTAAAGATTAAGATCAAGATTAGAATTTACATCCTGACTGGTGTGGCTCAGTGGGTTGAGGACCAGCCTGTGAACAAAGGGGTCACAGGTTCAATTCCCAGTCAAGGCACATGCCTGGGTTGTGGGCCGGGTCCCCAATTGGGGGTGCGTGAGAGGCAACCACACATTGATGTTTCTTTCCCTCTCTTTCTCCCTACTTTACCCTCTCTCTAAAAATAAATAAATAAAATCTTCAAAATTTTGTTAAAAAGATTAGAATTTTAGGGAAACCCTAGGATGTAGGAAGTTTTCATGTTTTAAAACAATTTTAAATAACTTAGACTGTGCCCTGACCAGTGTGGCTCAGTTAGTTGGGTGTCATCTAGCAAAGCAAAAAGTCGTTAGTTTGATTCCTGTTCTGGATGTGTTTGGGAGGCAACTGATCGATATTTTTCTCTCACATTGATGTTTCTCTCTCTCTCCTTCTCTCTCCCTTTCCTTATCTCTAAAAACAAACAAACAAAAAAATCTTAGAGGCTGTATGATAGAAATCTTTGAGGGAAATGTTCATAGCAGCACAATTTGTAATAGCCAAGTGTTGGAAGCAACCTAAGTGCCCATTAATAAATGAGTGGTTCAAAAAACTATGGTATATTTACACAAGGGAATACTATGCAGCAGAAAGAAAGAATGAACTACCCTTTGTGACAGCATGGATGGAATTGGGAGCATTATGCTAACCGAAATAAACCAGGCAGTGAAAAACAAATACCATATGATCTCACCTATAAGTGGGACCATCAAGAAAAATATAACCAGCAACACTGAAACAAAAAACAAACCAAGAGTAACTAGAGGGGAAGAGGGAGGGGAGTAACAGGGGAGGGAAGGGTCAAGTCAAGGAACATGTATGGAGGACCCATGGACAAAGCCGAAGTGGGGAAGGTTTGAAGGTGGGAGGTAGGGATGTGTGGGGCAGGGGAAAGTGGTGGCAGGAAAATGGAGACAACTGTACTTGAATAATAAAAAAATTAAGAAGTAAAAATAAAGAAATAAAATTAATGAGTTTAAAGTAAAAAAAAAAAAAGAAATCTTTGGGGAGTTTGTGTAGGTCATAAACTATGCTCTCCATTTAAGAACTGTCCACAAGAATGAAAATGTCTGTGTGATCACTGCTGTTTCCCCAATACCTGGTCTAGTAGGCAGTTAATATGTATTTGTTGGAAGACTGGATGTATGAATGCCCCTCTGAGAAGCCTTGATTATGACATGTGACTATATCCACTCTGCCAGAAACTGATTAGATTGAGATTATACACATGACTCAATGGGCCAATGAGATTCTCTCCTGGAAACTTAAATTGGCAGTAAAAGACAGTTGAATTCAGTGTTCTTGGCCTGGTAGCACTTAAACTGAGGGTGTGTTAGATTAGTCATATTCTGCCACAAGAATAGAGAAGTAGAAAAAGCCAATCAATGCTATGCATGTATATACATGTGTATGCATGTGCCCACGTGTGCACACACAGCTCTCAGCCTTTTCTGGGCTTCCTTTCTGATTCTTGTTTACGTTTTCTCCCCAAGGCCTAACTTTATTCCTTCCCTTGGTTCTATGAGACACCCCATAGACTTACAATAAATCCTCTTTCTGTCTAAGCCAGCCCAAGCTGATTTTTGCCAACCAAAGACTATTAGCAAATATACTCTGTCACCATAATTCATTTTCCTTCTCTGATATTTCAACATTTGTAAGATTCTAAAGTCACCCTAGTAAATATTTGTGTTAATTTGAATTAATTTCAATTTCCCTGGACTTCAGCTATTTAGAAATGCCTACTTGGCCCCCTTCCATCATTTGAAAAGCAAAGCAAAGCAAAGCAAAAGGAACCGAACCACTAGCTGATGTGCACTCTGAGGCTCTGTGTATAAATTATGCCTTTGAAACACTTGGCGTCTTCCTGGGAAACCATTTCCCAGCAGGGGAAGAAAAACTAACAAGTTTCAGAAATATACTTGAATTATTACTCATTCCTAAGGAAAAGTACAACTTTGAAGTAACTTAAGAAATGAAAACAAATTTGTCTTTAGTGGAAGGATATGGAATAGTCAAGAGTGAAGACCTGGGGCCAGGTGGTCTGTTTATATGTCATAACCCCCAGCTGGAGGGCATGCATTGTCAGACTGGCAGCTGGATCTTAGCTTTGCCCTCCCAGCACCTAGCATAGGGTCTCACCTGAGAAGATGCTCCATACATGTTTGTTGAAGAAATAAAGTGGTGAAATGGAGGATAATGATTAAGTCTGGAAATCAGAATCAGAAGGGAATTGCTGGGTTCCAATGTTCCATATCTGTGTGACTTTGGGTCTGTTACTTATCTTGCCCATGTATCAGATTCCATGTAAAAGTAGAACGTGAACAGAGCTTCTTCAGAGTGTTGTATTTAAGTAAGTCAGTACACGCATAACATTAGCTCCATGCCTGTAAAGGGGGAGGCGTGCAATAAATGTTTGTTTACTGGTCATCATATCAGAGAGTAGCTTTTCATTGTTACATTTCCTCCTTTGAAATTTTATGAAAATGCTAGAAGAAAGAATATTAGGGACATTTCATTTGGCCTTTATAATAAAGATATTAAAGAAATATATTCCTGTGTCAGGTACATTTAAGTCTTACCTTGTTCTCAAGTGAGTGAAAATTTAGTGGGGAATATTAATACAAACATGACCTAGAACATAAAATTTTAGACCTTAAAAAATATGTAAATTTATTGGGTTGGCCAAAAAGTTTGTTTGGTTTTTTCTGTATGATGGTTCTAGTAGCACTCAGTTGTCTTTAATTTCATTTGGAACAATTTTGTTAGATTGTATTGTGACAGCTGTCATATCAGCATGCATTAAAAATTGGTGAATTTTTGTGAAGGCATTTTAATATTGAAGATAGAAGAAAATAAGCAACATTTCTTCACATATTATGCTTTATTATTTCAAGAAAGGTAAACATGCAACTGAAAAGCAGAAAAAACCCAAACCAAAACAAAACAAAAAACCAATTCGTACAGTGTATGGAGAAGGAGCTGTGACTGATTGAATGTGTCAAAAGTGGTTTGCAAAGTTTCATGCTGGAGATTTCTTGCTGGATAATGCTCTATGGTTGGATGGGTAGACCAGTTGAAGTTGATAGCGATCAAATAGAGACATTGATTGAGAACAGTCAACATTCTACCATGTGGGAGATAGCCAACATACTCAAAATATCCAAACCAATAAAGTTATTGGTGAAAATGAAAACTGTATATTTTATTTTACAGAAAAAAAATATGGACTTTTTAACCAACCCAATAAAAAGCTCACAGGATGGTCACACCAGAATAAAGTTTGGATCCAAGTATCACATTTTCCAGTTTATAGCCAGAAAGCTTCATACATCTCTTGGGCTCACAAGGATCAGCCTGGTCACAGCAGGAGATACCGTGCTGGGTCATTTCATACCAGGGTCATTTCTCTGTGCTTCACTCTTGCACGCATGGTGCTAATCCAAGGATTACTTCCTTCTTCATGAATCCACACAATAACATCCTAAGAAATATTGCTTTTCGTGACCTTTTCCCCTTCCCCATTGAACAACTCTATTTAAATTACTTTCATCCCTTTTTCCCCTGGAGATATTTAACATATCTGTGGCTCTTGGGAAGCTGTTCAGAGCCTCACTGCAAATGGGCTCCTCTATGCCTGTTATAGTTGCCCTTTACTTTACATATCGTGTTTCTGAGATCTCTCTGAGGACGGGACCAGGAACGCTTATTCTTTTGGAATGAGCACATGGTTATGTGATGGCAGGGGGCCGAAGCTGACTGATGAAATAATCTTAATGACTGTTACTGTCTAATGCGAGAAGGCTCATGGAAACAATGTCCTGATAAAGTTAAGACTGCGGGTTTAGAACCCAAATCAGCCAGATCACTCTGTTTTATTTCGTTTCCCAAACTTGGGCCTTCCCAATGTCAATTGTGTATGTTTAGATAACAATTAGGTTAGGATTGAGAGCATACATGAGCCCAGGACAACCCTCTGCACCTCTTGCCCAAAGAAATTAGGCAGGTAGATTTGTTAGTATCATTGTAGGGTATGGCATTGTGACAACATCAGAATTAGTTCACTGTGGATGGTAAAGGTAGCAAATTGGCATGTACCATCTATTCTACTCTGCATCTAGGTTGGAAAACCAAGAACTAAATACGATTCCCAGTCTCTTTTGCAGCTTGGTTCAGGTATCCTTAGGTTCCTTTAATCAGATGTATTCATGAGAAACTTAGAAGAGAGAAGCAAGGTGGGGCTGGCTTTTGCTCTTTATGTTGGCAAAGCCAGTCGTGAACATGTACGTAAAGTGTTTCATGTTTTTGCATTATCAAAGATCCCAGTGTCCCAGTTGACAGGCAGGGCTCAGGGCACCTTTCTTTGTTTTCTTTTCTTTTTGGTGCAGACCTAGCATGCATGGTGCAGCCCCTGGAACCAACAGTTCCAGAGGTGGCTTCCTGGTCGTCTTCTTGATTAAGAGAGAGGTAGCAACACCCATGCAGAACTAGTTCTGCAGTGGGTTTCAGAGGTGGTTCCTGGGGGCCCAGCTCAAAGCTTGCTCTTGCAGTGTGAGGATCCTGCTTGTGCTCCACAGAGACACTGCAGACAGAAGCTCCTGGCACACAATAATCTCCCATGCAGCTGCTCTATGAATGAACATTAGTAAGTGTTTGATTCAACATATGTTTATGAACTCTTAATACTGAGAGGTTGCTTAGCAGGTTTTGAAATTTAATTGATCACGTATTTACTGTGTGACTTCAGCCTCAGTTCCTTCATTTATAAAATGGCAACAATAATTTCACCCTTCTCCTAGGATTGCATGAAGGGTAAATGAAATGATGCATGCAAAGTACCAATATGGTGCCCAGCTTGGAGGAAGAAATCAGTATGTTTCCTATATGAATGGTACTTGCATTGTGCTAGGCACTAGGCACAAAGATAAACCCAACAGACTTGGTCTCTGACCTGATGGAGCTTGCAGGTCAGGAAAAGGGGAGGCAGACACACAAGGTTAAAAACAATACAATGCTTACTATGATAGAGGAGTAGAAGACATCAGGGGGCATGTGGCAGGGACACCAAAACCAGCCTAGAGGAGGGATGTTGCAGGGGGCACAGGGGTGGGTTGGGAGACACTTTGATGAAAACCGCTTGGCCAAGAGCCAATTGCTGAGAGAGAGTTTCCCAATGACCAAAACACCTAATACCTAAAGGCTGATTCATCAAAATTTATAAGTTTACCAAACATTTATTTTAAGAATATTCTTCTTGAGTGTAGTCAATTAATGTATTTTACCTAGACACTTGTCAAAAGTTCTTGGTTTTAGGCTGGTTTTGACTTCATGAATCTATTTTCCATTAATGTTCATATTTGTGGAAAACCATGTTAATGAAGTTATTTGTTGAATATATTAATAATTATAAAATTTTATTTTATAAATACACTGAATATATTATTGACTATATTCTAAACCCTAATGATTTAATATTTTTATTTACTATAGTTAGCAAGAATGTGATCCTAAGAAAAAATATTGATTTCATTGAATATATTCAAGGAGACTATCATCCCTTATAGGAAGATTTTAGGCAATGGGTAATTTAGGCAATGGGTAATTCAATCAGTTGGTCATTTGGCAAATTATCATTTTGAAAATTGATCCCTCAATTAATTGGCTTTAAACGAATTGGTTACTTGGTGTATTGGGCATTTGGCTAGTTGGCTATCAACTCTTTCAAACTCTATTGATGAGTATATCTGTCATTTGCTTTCCACACAGACAGCAAAGCAGGCAGCTGTGTTGCCTCCTTGTTCCCCAGTGATGAACTCACGTGATATACAAAATGGATACCTGAGAGAGGGAACTGGCCAAAAAAAATTGGAAGAGCAGCAAAAAAAGCAAATGTTCTGACATTGGAAGTGAAATTCATACCAAATATGGAATTGAAGAAGAGAAAGTTGATTGCGGAAAGATTGCTGCTGCCGCCATTTGAGAGACTCTAGACATGCAGCCAGGGAAACTTAGTGAAGGGGACCATAGCAGCATAAGCGAGGAGCATGGCTGTGGCAGAAAAAATGAACATGTCCCAGAGGAAGTGATGCTGGCGGAAATCTTCACACTGAACGCACTTTCAGGCATAGTCTATGATATTGAAGGTACAAAGGATAAAATGTTAGCAGCCAATCCAAATTTAGAAAGGAGTATGACAATTTCCCAAGGCCCAGAAAAGATGCTCCATTGTAAGTTATTTGAGTGTTTTACAAATCAATAAAACACTTTGATTCTTAATGTTTCTAATGACAGTGTACTTTGTGAATATTAGTTTTGCTATGTTTTATTTCCCTGTACATTTATAACTGACAGTAAGAGAGTTTTTAATACTTTGACCTAAATGTTGTAATTCCCAGTACAATCCTAATTCCTTCCCCAGCTTGCATGATCGTTTTTACAGTCCTGTGCTGCCATGGCAAAGACGGCCTGCTTGCACTTCAAATTCAGCAGAAGGTGAATACAACCTAGGGCTCTTGTTTGTCTTGGGTTTCCTTTGATGTTACCACTTCAAGAAATACACAAAACTCAAATATTTTACATTATAAAATCTGGCTTCTGGGAAATTGAAATGTATACCATTCCTCTCCTCTCTCTGGCAACTAATTCAAATGAAACAGGTGGTGAGGAACAGAGTATTGTACTTGTGGAAGATGAGAGGAATTTTGATGGCATCTGGAAGAATGTTATCTGATGCTAATGCTGATTTTCTCTCATGCTCCATGATTGCCCGTTGGTGGAGCGGAGCAGTGCTCTTAACGCTGTCAAGGACAATTTTCTCCTTGAGTGATCTTCTCCAAAAGGGTTCCCACTGATTAGTTATTTTTCATTATTATTACAATTTAAGTACCACACTTAAGTCAGACTTCCCCATTCTGAGATGTAACCTTTAGCTGTCATTGTAAAAAGATAAACAGACATAAAACTATTATACACCTGGTTAAATGAAAGGAAACCAAAAATGAAAAATATTTATGCAAAGATAGTAGTATGAATATTTATGTGCACACTGTATAAACCACTTGTTCTAGAAGAGAATGGACTAAAAACTTCCGTATTCATTTTATGATCATATCTCTATGACTACATGGAATTATTCCTATTAACCATTCGAAAGTATGTTGATTAGTTATAATGTTGGATTAGTGGTTCTCAGGAATTTTTCTCTCTAAACACCTGCTGGGATAGGTCACGATCCTATCAGTAGCAAGGTTCCCAAAACCAATGTAGCTTTCATTCAAGGAAGATAGCAACATCTCTGAAAGGGTCATGGTTTGCACCCCCATCCAGGTGAATTGGACATGGTGACCCTCCTAAAGAACCGCCTCCAACACACGCACACTATAGTTGAGAATCACTGGTTTGGAATGTTCAAGTGCTAACAAAAGTCCAGCATCCTCCAAACCTGAAGACTTGGATCCATGTTGCAGCTTACCTCTACTTAACCTCTAAGACACACTTAACCTTGAACTCTCTATGTCCTCCTCTGAAGTGTCTCTGCCCTGGGTATTTTAATGGACCGAATAAAACAATTCACATGAATATGCTTGTAGTTGTTAATTGGAGATATGTTTCATGTGAGGCATATCCTTCCACCAAAATATCAACTTGTCTGAAAACTTTCATTAGGATTTGCAGGTTTGGGATATTTATTATCAGCGTTCCATGTGAAATACAAGTTCTTTAGATTCCATTCATACTCAAAGTACATTTTTATTTTTAATATTATTTAAAAATGCCCCAAAGAAATGGAACAGATAAAAATTCAATTTTAATGTTGGATAAGAAGGAGTAAGTCCAAATGATAGGGGTATGTTGCAGGGAAAGTATCCATGGGCTGACTTCAGTGATTTATAACCTATTTTGCTCTCCACAGCACACTCAAATGGTTCAGCTGAATTAAGTACTTTAAGACCTGGTCCTTACAAAGACCATAAATAATACTAGTTATGGGTTGTGGGGACAAATTAAAGAAGCAGAATTGGCACAATGACCCAGCTTCAGTGTCTCCTATTCCTGATCCCAAAGTAGACAACTGTCATGTCTGTATAATGTGGATAACACCAGAAGGGAGACAATTCTCCATGACTCTTCACATTTCCGCATGGTTCAGGTTTTCTGAGCAAAGGTCTCAGAAGCTACAGATAGTGTGTCCCTGAAGTCAGAGACATTTAGGGACTGAGCTCAGAGCCATTTGCTGACATTCAGGGTAGTGAAGCTAGAGACCTCCCCCTAGCCCACCCCGACCCCAGATGCGTGAGGTTTGCTTTGTTTTTGAAGGGGAGGATGGGCAGCTGTGTCAGCAGGCTGCCTAAGCTTCAGGTCTCCTAATTTGGGGGTTCTTCTTAGAGGGTGGAGCCCTGTTGCACATGGACATAACATCTGGCCTCCATTCCATCACCCCATAGGGGTTAAGGCTTGGGGAACTGGTGCTAAGATGCTGCTCTGGCTGTTTTGTCTTGAGTAATAAATTGTCTGTTCTCTAATCCAGAAAGACTCGTGCCTCCAGTCAGATCAAGTAGGATAAGGTCTCAGACTCTCCAGAGTTTCTGACTTAATGGGATGTACTGGGTGGAGTTGTTATGGGTATTAATTTAGATCATATAAGCATTGAGGGGCTAAAAATCCTTTTCTTTTACCTTCTCTGCTACAGTCTAAATGTTTGCACCTCCTCCCCCAAATTCATATGCTGAAATCCTAACCCCCAATGTGATGGTATTAGGAAGTGGGGCCTTTGGAAGGTGATTAGGTCATGACAGTAGAGCCCTCATGTGTGGGATTAATGTTCCCATAAAAGACCCCAGAGAGCTCCGTCATTCCTTCTACTATGTGAGGACACAGTGAAAACACTGCTGTCTGCAACCCGGAAGAGGCCTTCATCAACCTGACCATTCTGGTGTTCTGATCTCAGACTTCTAACCTCCAAAGCTATGAGAAATAAATTTCTGTTCTGTATTTCTGTCCTTCGGTCCGTGGTATTTTGTTACAGCATCTCTCAATGATAAACCAGTAATAGCTGATAATTATTAGGTTTTATGATGGGGCAGACCCCGTGTTGAGCATCTTCCATGCCCTCTCATCTAACTCTCAGAATAACATTATGAGGCAAGTAAAACACTATGCAGATATTTTAGATGAGCACACTAAGGCTCAGAGAGTTGAATTAGCTTGTTCAAAGTCACCAGGCTTGTCAGCAGCAAGACAAGCATTCAACTCAGGCCCTGAGGAGGCCGACAAGTCAGTAACCACACACTTACTCTCCTGCTGCCCAGGAGGCACTTTCTGATTTTCCTGTATGTTTGTAGGACGTGACCTTGGAAACATAAGAATACAAAAGAACTAGCCTCGCTGTTTGATGCCACATTATTTAGTAATTTATTTTCTCTTATGTGCATGGAGATTTCCTTACCTCGAGTAGAATCTATGAAGTGAATGGGGGTGTGAGTCCCTCTGAATCACCATCTGCAGGCCTTGCTACTGCAGTCTGACATTAACATGGGAATGGCTAATTCCAACCAAAGAGTCTGTTAAAAATTCTCTCTAGGGCCTTCCAAAGTTCCCAATGCACATGGCCAACTATGTGGCCTTGGAAAATTGACTTGCTCCAGTGAAGTCTTATGATAAGCCTTCTGCATTTGAAGGTTAGGAAAACCTGGTTTAAATGGCCTGGGTCAAAGCAGAGAGGGAGAGGGAGAGGGAGAAAGAGAGAGGTAAAGAAAGCAAAAAGAAAAAAAAGAAAGACAGAAAAGGGGAGAATATGAAAGAGAAAAAAAGAGAGAAAGGAGAAAAAAAAGAAAGGAGAGAGGGAAATGACAGGAGAGTGAACCAACAGCATTGATTGAGGATTTGAGGCAATGGACCAAGGGACAGGAGATTAGGAAATGCAGAATGCATAGAGAATGTTCTTTCTGGACCAGTCCTAAATCAAACATGCTACAGGCCTGGAATCCATAAGATTTTAGTGTCAGGAAATGTTTCAGAAAAGCCTGGGAAATTTTCTTTTAGGATCACATTTACTCCAAAGAAATCAGCAAGGTATATAGCACCAAGCAGGATGTTATCTAGATCCCTAATTTTTTTTCTAACCAACAATTTTATTTATTATTATTATTTTGACTACACAGATTTTCATTTGCTATATATTTTTTCAATACAGCTGACATTCAAAATTATTTTGTATTAGTATCAGGTGTATAGCATAGTGGTTAGGCAATCATATACTTTACAGTGTTTCCCCTGATATTTCCAGTCCCCAGCGGGCACCATACATATTTATGACAATATTATTGACTATATTCCCTGTGCTGTACTTTACACCCCCATGACTATTTTGAAACCACCAGTCTGTACTCCTAAATCCCTTTGCCTTTTTCACCCAGTCCCCTAACCCTGTTCCCCTTTGGCAACTGTTAGTCTGTTCTCTGTGTCTATAGGTATGTTTCATGTTTCAATTTTGTTTTTTAATTTATTTTGTTCCTTAGATTCCACATAAAAGTGAAATCATATGTTATTTGTCTTTCTCTGACTGGCTTATTTCACTTAGCATGATGTTCTCCAGGTCCATCCATGCTGCCACAAGTGGTCAAGATTTCATTTTTTAACATTGAGTAATATTCCATTGTATATTTATACCACAGATCTTTTATCCTCTCATCTAGACCTGTAACTTGCTAGAAGATTATTCTTTAGTCAAATAACACCCCGTGTGAAGAGAAAATGGGAAGGACAGAAACCATTGTAAGGAAAGGTAAGTGGGTGGAAATTCTTGAAAAATTGCCGAGCAGGGCAAAACACTGTCATAGAGAACCGATGGTTATTAATACCTGAGATTCAAAACATACTATCATGAGAAAGAAGGTAGCATATTTGGTTTTTTGCATTTCCATATTGTCTTGGGGACAGGAACAGTAGATCACTGTTAACTCCAGTTATCTCTGTGTTTCTTATAAATTGTGACTTAATCTGCCCTATTAAATGGTTCATCTGAATTTGCAAACAAGAGATTTAGCAGATGATAATAGGCATCTAAAACTCCAGGTTATATTTACATGGAATCTTTGTTTCAGGATACTTTTATCTGCATACAGTGAGGTAAAAATAACAATGGAGTAGTGCTGTGATGGTGTTTCCTAGGCATTTCTCCAATACATCATCACAGATTTCAAATTGTCAAGGTAAAAATGGGTGATAAACTTCCTACCGTCATCCAAAAAGCGAAGTGCAAGGCATGGCAATTTTTGTTTATAGGGCTGTCAGTGAGAGGTGCTGAGTCATATCATATTTCTGCAGTGTATGAATTTCCTATTGCTGCTATCACAAAATACCAAAACTTAGTTGCTTAATACAATATAGATTTAGATCTTACAGTTTTGGAGGTCAGAAGTCTACAATAGGTCAGCAGGGCTGCATTCCTTTTGCAGGCTGTACAGCAGAATCTCTTTACCTCTTTCAGCTTCTAGAGACTGCTCATATTCGTTGGCTCATGGCCCCTTTCTCCATCTTAAAACCAGCAGTGTAGCATCTTCTCCCCTCTCTGAACTCTACTTCCATCCTTATATGTTCTCTCCCTCTCTTTCCCTCTCTCTATACTAGATTTTCCTAATTTCTTGACCTGCAATTTATTACCTAAGAAATCCTTCTCAGTCCGTGTGTTTGGATGGAACAATGATGGCAGGGTCGTTGGTTTTTGATATTGACCTACACATAGCTACTTGTTACCATACAGATATTCAAATATTGACATACAGAACTAGACTTGGTTCTAGATATTGACATACATCTAGATATTGATATGGAGAACTTTTGATACCAGCAATAAAAATACAGCACCTTTCTATAACTTATCATCCATTCTGCTTGGAACTGGACTGAGTGTTTAATACACATATCCCATTTATTACTTACAAGAGCTTTCTGAAGCCAGTGTAAGTACATTGATTTTACCTGTGGGGCCACTGAGGATCAGAAAGAACAAATAATGTGCACAGGGCCAAAAAAAAGCTAGCTAATTGAGAGAGGCACCTACTGCTCTTTCCAAGGGAGAACACGAGGACCTCCCCCCATTCCCAACACACACACACACAAATTCCTGGGAGCTTTAATTTGGTTGACATTTTTGTAGATGATTGGGGAATTTGAGTTCCCTCATTTTTTTTTCAGAGGTATATGCAAGATCAGATTGGAATAAGAGTTTACCAGTTGAATTTTGGAAATATGAAGCACCTGAATATTAGATACTTGAAATGTATTTCATCTTCATTGATTCCTTCTTTATTTTCATTTCATTTCTGAGTTGCCTCAGTTCTTGTAGCTGAAATGGCTTAATGGTCATTACTGTTGTGTATATTTGCTATTAAATTTATTTCCTCAGTAGTTCCTCACAGATGGTGGTAACCTCCCCTCATTGCCCTTCCCTTTTCAACCTAGTGAGAACAGCTCTGTCTGAACATCATGCCACTGGCCCATATTAAATATCGATCTGAAAGAAATTGCTTGAGGGTCATACCAGTTGAGTGACAGTCAACAGTCGTGAGTGAGGGTGTGATGGTTAGCATCAGGGGCTGGGTTTGTGGTCTTAGGTATTCAACTCACAGCTCAGGGATCATCAATAACAATGATGAGAATAAAATAACCTCAAAAATAGGCAGAAAACAAGAGGTAGAGTCCTGTTGGCTGAGTGGCTTTCAAAGCCCCAGGAAAATTAATTGATAATCCCTAGGGGAGTGCTCCATGAAGAGCCATTCTGAAAGAAATTGTCAGGCTTCTGTTTAGATAGGCTGCCTGGGAGGTGGGGAAGAAGCTCGAAGAAGGAGGGAGGAGAGATGAAATAGGGCTGCTCTTTCAAAGGAAAGTGCTCTTAGGTTTTGTATCAGCATTCCAAGGTTATCATAAACAGGCTTGTGTGTTTGTCCGTCAGTGTCCTTCTGCCTGGAGGTTCCTTCAAGCGCACTTTTGTTTGACCTTCTGCATATTTGCACATTATCTCTAATTTCACTTAAAATAAGAACAAATGTGGGTTAAGAAAGTCCACACATCATCTCCTTTCCACTTCCAGACATCAGCTCTTAGTCTAGTTTGTGAGAGCTGAGGCCATGTGATCTGAGTCCTACTTGCCTTTTTATGAAGATCGGGCCAGTTTTACAGTTTTGACATTCTACTTACTAGTCATGGAACCTCTCTGAAACTCAGTGTTCTCATCATTAAAATAGGGAAAATAATATCTACCAGGAAGCATTCTTTCTTTTTAAAATTTTATTTTAATTTATTTTTTTAAATACATTTGTCTCTGCCTAACCCCCACCACTTTCCCTTGCCCCCTCCCTCCTTCTCTCCCTCAGCTCTTCCCCTTTGGTTTTGTCCATGCCAGGAAGCATTCTTAAGAAAACCAAATGCAGTTGTTGTGAAGTCTCTTCATAAAATACTTAGCATAATACAGATATAAGTCTTCATTGTTACATCAAGAAAGAATTAGGGAGTTTAGTGGGCCTACAACATTAAAAGTAATTAGTGTAAAGAGAGTCTGTAAAATGACAAAGGACCACAAGTACATAGGAAACAATAAGAAACCATAGAAATGTTTTCAAGCCATAAAGAACCTTGGAGGTATCCCCTAAGTTACAGATAAGAAGATTGAGTCAATAATTTGACCAGGTGCAACACTTCATAGGTGACATTGTTGGTTCTAGAAGCCAGGTCTTCTGATTCCCAGTTGAATGCTTGCTCTGTGAGAAGACAGAGTTCCAAAAGATTAACAAAGAGTGCCTTAAACTATCCTCTTACTATGTCTACAGATGGTCATATAAGTGAACCCCCAAATAAATAATCTTTTTCTCTCTTCTACATGGTCCCAGTGTGGGTTCTTTGTCATTCACAGGGGAAGAAACATAAACCAAGCTTGATCAATCATGGTATATCACACTAGATATGGTGGTTGGTTAAAAAATTTGCAGATGGATCATGCCAGACTGATCGGTCATTTTCAATCAGCAGTCTTAGGAAAGATCAATGTTTGCCCTTGAGTATGCCAGAACAGGAGGATGTAAATCTTGACTGATATATACAAGGTGACAAAGATTCTCTCTCTGACTAAACTTTAGTTAGGTTCTTCTGAGCTCTCTTCTTGACTAGGCCTCATCCTTGGCCTTCTGTGTCCATCCTGTCCTTGCCAGGCTTGATATTCCATCACCCTTGATATCTAACCAAGTCCCCCATCCTCCACTTTTAATGTCTAAGTCTTTGGCCTCCCTTTAGGAAGAATCCCTTCTATCCTTTTGACTTAAGACTGTGAATGAAACATTGCTCAGATGGTAGTGTAGCTTGGTAACCCTCTGATGAGGTCTTCTATTTCATTCTAGAAGGGCTGAACCACAGCGTTTATACATGGTGCCTTACATGTATCACCCACACAACAAATGAACAACTAGAATCCAGTAAATTGTGGGTTCAGATTTCTCACTTTCACTAAGAGCAGGAAGCAGGACAGAGAAAATCTAAATAGCAAAAATATACAGGAGAAGGACTTAATTATGATTGTAATCTCAAGATATAATTTCAAGTATACAGTATCACAAAATCTGGCAACATTAATTCATCTGTGGCATTGAATGGGTTGTTATTTATAATTGTTTCTGTTTTCTTGAGAAAAACAAAGCAATACAATTCAAAACAATCCTCACTCATAGCAGGCTTTTGCAAACATGAATATTTTCCAATAATAATGTAGTGTTAAAGTCTCAAGTCATGGAAATGTAATATTCAAAACTGTTTACATCTCTCTTTTCCTCCACTTTCTCTCTACCCAATCCCATCCTTTGCAAAATGAAAAACTATAAAAGCATGTTTCAAGCCTCTTTCAGTATGTGTCAATTCTAGGAATAAACCCAGAGCCCATTAATCACTCCAATATACAGTTCCAACATGAAACGAGAACCAAATCCCCCCTTTAAGATTGATTATTTTTAGAGCAGTTTTAGATTTGCAGCAAAATTGAGTGGTAAGTACAGAGATTTCCTATACACTGCCTTCCCCCGCAATGTGCACAGCCTTCCTCACAGCCCACATCTCCCACTAGAGTGGTTACAATTGATGAATCTATATTGACACATTATTATCGCCCAAAGTCCATAGTTTACATTAGGGTTCACTCTTGGTGTTGTACATTCTATGGTTTTGACAAATGTATACTGACATGTATTCACCTTTATAATATCATACAGACTAGCTTCACTCCCCTAAAAATGCTCTGTGCTTCACCTCTTCATCCCTCTCTTCCCTGGCAACCATTGATCTTTTTACTGTCTCCACAGTTTTACCTTTTCCAGAATGTCTTATACTGGGAGAAAATTCCCTTTTCAAGTAGCTCAGCATCATCAATAATAAATACAATTGTTTTATGAATAATATAAAATAAAAAATCAGTTATATTTCTCTGCTTGCTAAGGTTACAATTATATTGGATGGGCTAATCACTTTGGTGGGGCAGTTAAGTCTTGAACCCTCACTTCTGCTTTGAAAATTGAGAAAACAGTTGGTTCACAAATAAATGTCTAGTTCAGAAATGTAGTATTTTCTAATAAGAGAAAAATCAACAAATGTTATTAATTAGAAGTTGAAGGAGAAATATCATATAATCATGTCAATAGATGCATAAAAGGCTTTTACCAAAACTCAGTATTATAAAAGATCTTGGTATACAAGAAATAGAAGAAACTTCCCTAATGTTTACTAAGGAATATTTACAAAGAAATTATAGCAAATTTTACACATAACGATGATATATTAAATGTATTTCCTTTAAAGTCAGTTTAAGATAGAATTTCTTGCTGCCAGTAGTTTTTTCATCATTGTATGGAGATACCAGTCAGCAAAATTATTATAGGATTTTTTTAAAAAACAAGAACTCTGATTATTCACAGATAATATGATTATCTATGTAGAAAGCCCCAGATCATTTGCAGATAAGTGTTTGAAATTGCTGAATACAAAATAAGCACACACAATTAACTTTGTTTCATTTCACCAGTAACAAACAGAAAACAAAAGAATAAAAGAGAAAATCACAACAGCATCAAAATTTTAAAGTATTTGCGAATAACTTCCACAGAGCTTTATGGAAATAATTACAAAGACTTATTGAATGTCATTAAGGAAAATTAATAAAATGCAAAGTCATAGCATATTCACGGAAATCAACATGGTATTAGTTATGTCCTGCTGCATAACAAATCACCCTACACTTAAAGGCTCAAAACAACTGGTTATTATCTCACAGTTTTTGTAGGTCAGGAATTCAGGAGCAGCTCACTGTGTGGTCTGGCTCAGGGTCTTTTGTGAGGTTGCCATCAAGATGTCAGCTGCAGATGTAGTGATCTGAGGGTTTCACTGAAGTTAGAGGATCCACTTCAAGCCCACTTTCATGGCAGGAAGCATCAGTTCCTCACCACGTGGGTCTTTCCATAAGCCTATCTGAAAGCTGGCTAACCATGCCCACTCCTCACCAGTGAGGGGTCCAAAGAGAGAGTCTCTAAAGTCACACTGTCACTTCTGACACTTCTAGCTTTTTTCTATTTATTGGAAACAAGTAACCAAGTCAAGCCCACATTCAAGGCAGAGGGGAAATAACTTCTATGTTTTGAAGGGAATGTCAAGGAGTTTTTGGAAATTTCTTTTAAAAGATTTTATTTATTTATTTTTAGAGAGAGGGGAAGGGAGGGAGAAAGAAAGGGAGAGAAACATCAATGTGTGGTTACCTCTGGCGTGCCGCGTACTGGGGACTTGGCCTGCAACCCAGGCACGTGCCCTGACTGGGAATCGAACTCTTTGCTTCGCAGGCCGGCATTCAATCCACTGAGCCACGGCAACCAGGGTTGGACATATTTTAAGCTGCCACAAAAGTCAATATTATAAAGTTATCAGTTATCTACCAATTGATGAATAGGTTCAATGCATCCTTTTGCCTTAATTGTAAGTTTGTTCTATATTTTTCTTAACAATTAGATTTGTAAGAATTTTAAATTCTTAAATACTTAGAAAATTTAAAAAGATATTTAGTAAAGCTAAATAACATTGTAAATATATGTGATAAGATGATAAGAAAGAAATGATAAACACAAAATTCAGGATAAGATTTACATCTAGAGCAATGGTTTTCAACCAGGGGTGATTTTGGCTCCCATGGGAAGGTTGGCATCATCTGGAGACCTTTTTGGTTTTCTCATCTGGGAGGTGCTATTGGCATTCCAGTGGGTAGAAACCAGGGATGCTGATGAACGTTCTACAACGCACAGGTCAGCCTTCCACAGCAAACAATGACCCAGTCCCAAATGGCACAGATGCTGAGGTTGAGAAACCTCCAGAGAGGCAGTGGATTTGGGATGGGGCACGAAGGGAACAAAATAACAATAACATTAATTGAGTTAAATTAATTCAGTAATGCAAGGACAAGAATCTATTTTATAATGATTTAAAAAACATATGCATATTCTTTTGTGTTTACTCAGTTCTTAATAATCACAATAAAAAAGACAAGTTGATGAGTCAAAGAACTTCGGACTCATTGGGCAGGGAAGGCTGGGGATGAATACCTGTTTTGAACAATTAGGTATATGGTGGTATCATTTAATGCTACATTTTTTCTTTTTCCTAAGATAAAAGCCTGTCCATAACATCTCTTTATACTCTTCGCATTTTATTGAGATGGAAAACAGCTCTTCAACATTAATAATATTTTGAAAATGACCTTAAATTCAGAATGTATTTTGCAAACTCTGACAAATCTCTTAAGTTGGCGATTTATAAGTCAGTGTTTGTCTTTTCAAATCCTGCTGGCCATAAGTCATTGCTCTACCTCCTCTCAGGGAGGATCAAGGGAGTAAATCCAGGAGTGAGGCAGAGACCTTTTAGCACTGGAAACATCATGTGAGCAGAGGCCTCTAAGATGTCACAGCCCAGGCGCCCCATGAGCTGTTCTCAGTGCCCTCCCAGAGCTCGCTGGCAGCAGGAGTCAGCGTCAACCGGCGGACACCCCGCAGGTGAAAGCAATTCACCGTGAGCCCAAAGCTCAGACCAATCGGATTCTCCAGGGGGCGGGCCTAGGGCATCTCTCGCCTCACTCTGAACTCCCACATAAGTTCGTGGTTACCCTCGGCTTTAAATGAATGAAAATCAAGTCTTCCATGATTAAAAACAAATGCTGTATTTGGTACCACGGTTGCACAGAGCTGAAGGTCTGCTGTGTGTATCTTATACCGGAATGAACTGGAGGAGACAGAGTAAGAGATGGAATTTAAGGAAACGTGATCTTTTTTACTTTTAGATTATGCTCTGATTTTTCCCCTTAACCATGTAGTTGAATTTTCACACATGATAACAATATTTTCCTTGCAGCAGATGGGGCCTTTTATGAAAGGGGTTTTGCACCTTATTTTGTCTTTCATATGTCTAAAAATTATACATAAAAACCCCAAATGTGAGCAATTCGCCTAAACTCTGCCAACCCTTTGTGTTTTTAAACAGCCAGCCAGGAGGTAGTGGGGCTATTCAAGTCTTAAAAGTGTGTAATGACCCCCATTACGGAAATTTGAAATGCTGTCCAATCTTAGAGAACCCATTTTTTTTTTAAAACTGCCCAATGCTAGCTTTAGGCACAGAAGAATGACACGTGAGTCTAAAGGTCAAGCCCAAAACAGCTCAACAAACGATGGAGCTCTCCCAGCATTAGTCCCATTTTAAACTTCTGTCATTTTAAGCGTATTTTAAAATGAGACCTTTAACTGAGTAAATTGTTCTGGGAAAGGCAGCAGCCATGGCCTTCATCTCCTGTGATTCTTCTCCAGATTTCAGCAGCGTTTTGGAAAGTTAATTATATGAAAGATTAAAAATGTTGAGCATCTTTTCACATGTCTGTCAGCCATCTGTATGTCTTCTTTGGAGAAGTGTCTATTCAGGTCCTCTGCCCATTTTTAATTGGATTGTTTGTTTGCTTCTTTTTTGATGTTGAGCTGTATGAGTTATTTATATATTTTGTATATTAACCCCTTACCGGATATATAATTTGCAAGTATCTCCTCCCATTTATTAGGTTGCCTTTTTCTTTTGTTGATGGTTTCCTACAATGGGCAAAAGCTTTTTAGTTTGATACAGTGTCATTTGTTTTTGCTTTATTGTCCTTGCCTGGGGAGACATACTCAGAACAATATTGTTAAGAGTGATGTCAAAGAGTTTACTGCCTATGCTTCCTTTTAGGAGTTTGCAGTTTTAGGTCTCACATTTACATCATTAATGCATTTTGAGTTTCTTGTGTATAGTGTTAAGAAAATGATGCAGCTTTATTTTTTTTGTATGTATGTGGCCAGTTTTCCTAACGCCATTTACTGAAGAGATTGTCTTTTCCCCATCATAAATTCCTGCCTCTTTTGTCATAGACAAATTGACCATATAAGCATGGGTTAATCACTGTTTTTTTAAAAAAATTCTGTTCCATTGATCTATATATCTGTTTTTGTGCCAGCACCATGCTGTTTTGATTATTATAGATTTGTAGTATAGTTTGATATCAGGGACTGTGATACTTCCAGCTTTCTTCTTTCTCAAGATTGCTTTGGTATGCTCTAGCTTTAGGCTGTCAATCAGCTCTTCTCCCCAAAGGAGGCTCTCTTGAAAGGAGATCCAAGCAATGTATCTCCATAGCTACCACTGTAGTCCAGTGTTTCCTCTTCTACAAGTTACCTGGCCACAACCTTTGCCTACTTTTCTACTGCATCTTTGTCTTTGTCACAGATATATTTGATATTAAGACTTGGGGAGCTGGTGTGCACAAAACATGGTGCAGAAATCCCAGGGGATGTGCGCAGATCACTGAGAGCATCCTGATTCAAATCTCAAATTTCAGTATTTCTGTTGGTCTTCTGTTTTCTTCCTGAACTCTGATCTATACCTGCCTAATAATTAATTGACCAACTTTACATATCACTCTAAAACCATATTTAAATTTCCCCATGTGTGAGTTCTAATTTATTCTTTAGACCAAGATTTTGCAACCGCAGAACTATTGGCATTTGGGGCCAGATAATTCTTTGTGGTGGGAGCTGTTCTATGCATTTATAATGTTGTGATTTATGAGAAATGTATATTTGGTCATTTAGATGACTAAAATATATTTCTCATATATATTTGGTCTCCATCCACAGTTCCTGGCTCACAGCTCTCTAAAGTCTTAGAATTTCCTGGGCAATAAGCATTGCTAGGTAAAGGGCATACAGGCTACATGAAGAGGCCACGTTTGCATTTGGTAGCCACCTGGCCCAGGTGTCTCCACATCCAGGTGCTCAGAGCCCTTGTTCTTCTCTGTGTCCAGTTCCTCTTGGAGACACAGTCTAGCTTTCCTCTCTCCTGTGTTTCATGTATTTTGCTTCCTCTTTTTACACATCTTCAGTAGTCACCTGTGAAAATAATGGTTGGTCAGAGAATTTCATTTACATATTTTCAAGTCATTCCCAGCCAGGGCCTCCCCTGCCTCCACCCAGGCCATGGGGTTTGCCGAATTTTTCACTTTCAAACATGCTACTGTGGATTACAAACAGGTAATAGCACATTTTACTAGAAAATAGAGAATCTGTTTCTTTTTGTAGATGATGTTAAAAAATATTTTAGAATTTTTGACAAAGAGAAAGTAAATTGTGAAAATATTAGTTTCTAAAGTGTTCCACTTAACATTGAACTGCATATTGGTGCATACTTTATTCATCCCTGCAAAAAATTCTTTGAAAAAATTCACTTTAAAAATTGTTGGACAAACTCTGAAAGAACGCAAGGATTACATCTAGCTCTGGGGTTCAGAGATGAGTACAACACTGTCCCTGTCCATTAGGGAAGTCAGAAATATAAATGTCCTTTAGCACAATAGGGAGCTCAAGGGCAGGGACTAGTACATAAGAGCTTAAGCTATGTCTGTTAAATATGGTCTTCAAAATCAGGCCTGAATGGACAAAATATGCCAAATATAAAGAAACTACTAAAATAATTATCTAAAGTTTGGAAAACGAGGCCCAAGGAGAAAAGAGAAAAGAATACAGAAGATGTTGAAAACTCTTAGACACTTGAGAATTGGACCTAATGATTGTTCTAGCTGTCTCTGAAAGTCCCATCCCTAAGTGAAGGTTGAATGATCTGAATTATGATCCTGATCATCTTCACTGGTCAAAAGAAAAGCCCATTTTTCATTTGGAATAAATCAGTAGTTTCAAGTGTGAGTTTATGAGAACACCACAATCTCTAATGCAGCCACCGGATTCACAATGCCTTGGTCAATTAATGTGCTTGTCACAATAATACTAGTTCATTTCCATACCACCTATCGGCCCAACTTGGCAGTGATCCCAACTCTAAGTTAATTATTCCACTCATAAAACTGAGCACCCATGTGTCCTTCTTGCTATTTGGGTTGTATCTCCACAGCCTTTCATCACATGATGAAATTACCCCAGTAGTCATGGCCAGTGTGTGGAAAGTCACAGTTTTTGCAGTTCTCATTTCCAGAACCTTGTCAACCCCACAACTTTAATCAGGCCCAACATTTGTGTGCTCTTTAGCATATTCTTTTGGATATGCTCAAAAAGCAGGCAGGGAAGTGCATTTCAAGACTCAAATTCCCAACTTCGCAAGCAAACAGAAACCATTTCCTTACTAGAAAAGCTAAAAAAAAAAAAAAAAAATGAATCCCTTTTCTTTGTTTTTTCCTTGGAGGCTGCACCTTCATAAATGGTTTGGCCAGATGCCCTTTAAATTAATAGCACACTGAGAAAAGTCTCTTCTGTGGAAGGAAATTTCAGCACCATCAAATGTGAGTTAGCATTCCCTTTTGTTCTTAAGTATGCATATGAGTTGATTTGGGAGGTGCAGGCTGGGGTGAGAGGGGTTGTGGAGCAGGGCCAGCATCCCCGGGGAGCCTTCCTCCTGCTGAGCTGGAAGTCACCCCAATCTTGCATCCCCTGTGCTGGGGCCGCAAGTCAATTCTGGATGGATGTGTTTGACTTCACATTTAAGCTCCTTTAGTTTCATTTCTAAGCGTCCAGTTGTACTTGTTTCTTCCAGGCAATCCTTGAGGTAAACACCTGGAGTTTTATTTGAAGAGCTAGAACCTGAGCTCTCTTCATCAGTCTCTGTACTTGGGCTCTGCAGCTGGAAGGCATGCTTGCTCACGTTGCATTTTTACCATACAGGAAATCCTCCTGGGAATTTGGGGTACATGTGGTACCTTTGAAGTACCACAAGCAATTTTCTCTTTCCTACTTTCCTCCGTGTTTTGTTACATTATTTTAATTGATGTAGTTTGTCTGATGTATTACATTAGGAGAGCTTGAAGGATGATGTGTTTAGCACACAATGTCTCTTATGATTAAATTTCTTTGCAGAAACGCAACGCCTCAGTGTTGACTCTACTCACTCCCCCTGGTGCTGGGTTACAATGATGCAAAACAATGCTTTGCGTGTCATGCAGGAAAATCACTCAGACACCCCATCTCTCATGTTCCTGCCCCAGAGCTGGAAATTCATAACTCAAATTTGTTTCAAGTTTTAAAACTCTAATATTTATGGCACATATTTTCTCCCTTTATGAGTCCTGCATGTCTGGTTAAGCCTTTGATGATAGAAATTTCTATGTACATTCACATACAAATGTACTTTGTGGGTAGAAACAGACCTTTTATTATTTAATGATGGAAGGGCACCGTACCTCTGATAAAATTGATCTAATTAGCATGTAATTTAAGTCCAAGAAAGGTAAAGACTAATACCAAGCCTGCTAACCTGCATTTTTATACCGGTTTAAATTTCATTTAATGGTAATTCCTTGAAGCTTAATGACACTGAGCTTTTCCTTTCTCCTTTATATCTCCAACATGCTTGCAATTACAAAATGTCCAGAAACAAATGGAGGAGTCTCTTTGCCTTGTGACTTGCTCCAGAAAAGAAAAATGAGAAAGACCCCCTCCCTTTGCCACTAGTATTTAAGTACAACCAATTCACAAAGTCCCTGGAATGAATCTTAAGAATAAAAAGACACATTTACTTATTTTGATCTGAGAGAGAACATCAAGGAGATGCAGCATCAAATACTATTTTAGAAATAATACATGCAAACATGAATAAAAATAATCCTGTCTTTGCTGACTATTTTGGGCATTTCTTTTGGAATTTCTGAGTTGCTTTTTTTTTTTTTTTTTTTGCACATTATACATTGCCCCCTTTTTTTCGTTTCTTACTTCCTTTTACCCCTTTAATATTTAAATTGTGCTTAAATGAACCTAGAAACATGCATTTCTTGATAAAAGCAACAACTAATGAGTTTGTGATGACCTCTCTGCTTTGTGGTCACGCACACAATCTCTGACCTTTGAAAAGGTGGAACAGTTTTTGCTGTGTTTAGTGAAGCGCGAGCAAGAAGCCCAATCAGCCAATTTATGTTTGATTTTATCTAAAGCATGTCAGAGGTGATTCGGTCAAGCCAGGTTAGGGTGAGAGAGAGGCAGAGAACAGCTGGAACTGGAACAAGCAAGGGTTGTTTTCAGGCTGAGTGGTGCACAAAATCCATAAATTCTCATGTGTATTTTCAGTATAGTGAATAAGATTCAGAATTTGGAACCATAAGTTGACATGTAGTTTGAACTGTACAACACAAAAGGTTCTGGAACTCATGGAAGGAATGGCCATAGGTAGTTTTATGTTTACTGAGCTGAAAAATAGCCACTCCTATTTGTGGTCTAAGAAGAGGTGCAGCTGCCTTCACCTTTTAGGGGTTTAAACCTACACATAGTCAAGGAAATACTAGCCCTATGAGAAAATGTAAAAGTTGTTCGATTTACAGTAGAAACCCTCTGCTGCATTATTTGTGGTAATACCTGAGTCCACTCAGGATTGGGTTAGTCTCTTAATGCCCTTTTTAAATTAGGATTAGGTTCCACTGGGACCCTTCTCTGCAGCCCAGAAGTAATCGTCTCTTGGGCTCCACTGGTCCTCGCAGCTCCCCACCCCACTGCAGCCCCAGGCTGCCCTTCAATGTAGTTGTCAAGAAGCAGAAGCGTTCAGCCAGGGCCGTTGGTTGCCGGTTGCGGGCTGAGTGTGTTTGGGGGCTTTCATAAGAGCATCATGAGGAGGGAACTGCCAGGCTCACTGGTGGGGAGAGAGGATGAAGGGAGGGAGCTGGCGCATGGCATCGCGCATGCCGACCAAGTTGTGCTTTCGCTGGCAGCCCCTTTTCTTCCTCTGCCTGTGCCAGTGTACGGCCCTGACAGCTTGCCCAGTATGCTATGGCAGAGAGGCGGCTCTGCAGAGGATCTAAGTTCACTAATTCCTAAGGTGTGGGTCTGTAAGGTAGGGTTCTCCCCAGGAGCCACGGAGGACCTTTATGAATAATTATACCATCTCACAGGGACACTTAAGGGATGCAAATACCTTGATGGACTTCAGACCTATGAAGTGAGAATTTCAAGCTGGGACCTGGGAAACCGGATTTTTAAAAGTTGTCTAGCAAGCATGATGAGTAGCGAGGTTGGGAAACACTAACTGACATGAGGGAAGTCATGTTAGGCCGTTGCAGGGATCGGTATCAGTTTTTGCATTTGTTATCTAAAAATCCGATTAATGCATGTTTTATTCTTATATAGTCAAATAATTAAGAGAATTGGGGGTAGATTTTTAGAGTGTTTTTAAGTTTCAAATATCCTTTTCTGATAAGACAATCTTAATATAGGAGAATAAAATAGTCTCAAAGTTGATGTTTGCTTAATGGAACATTGTGACATATTTAAAGATAAGAACACCCCCTGGTTATGAAGTATGAAACATTCACAGATTAGTGGATGAGATCAGCATGTAAGTGAAAAATTGTAATCCAGTGAGGTTCTGTTGGAAAGGCGCGGCCTCGCCCTGTGAGTGTTTGTTTGGGCTTGGAGCTAATATTACAGGGGTGTTTGCATCATCCATGTAGGTGAAATAAATCATGTGTCTGTAGATGTGGAGTATAGGCTATTATGCTCTAATAGTATACAGATTAATTCTCTTTGGATATGCTGCAGGTAGACAACCATGTGAGCCATACTGGGACAATGGGAAAAACACTGGATTCAAATTTTAAAAATGCAGTTTCTGGGTCAGCCCTAAATACAATACTTTATTGTGTTTTCTCTTAGGGCAGTGCTCTCTCTTACTCTATTAGATATGTATGCATCCTGTACGGAGACATTATGGTGGATTCCCAATATCCTTTCTACCTCACTCCATCGGGTAGGAGCTACGCAGTTTGCAGCATTGACTCCAAGGTTCAATGTGGGCCTCTGATTGGATTAAACCAATCCTAACCCCCTGGCCTTAGCCACTGGTTTAGATGGATGGCTCATTCCTAAACCAATCAGATTGTGGCGATTTCTAACCACAGAGATCAATTCAGGAGTTTTTCCATCAGAAACTGAAGGGTTTCACTGATAATTCAGGGAGATGATTTGTCAAGTGCTGGTGTAAATGAGCTGTCAATGTGTGTGGGAATATGTTTGCCCACCTACTCTGGACCTGACTATTAGAAAGGACCAGAACCTTCTTTTATGACTTGGTCAGCCTCAGAAACATTGGCCTCCTGCTTGTAACTCCAAAGCAGGCAGGGATCTGTTCTGTCTGCTTTGCACATACCTGGAGTGACTTGCCCACATATACTGAGGTGAGTTCACATTCCTTTTTCTTTTCATTCTGCTATAAGACAGTAGGTGTGGGGAGCACTGATTGGTCCCTGAATCACCTTCACCACCTTATTTTTGGACACAAAGCTTTTTTGGGAGAGAAGAAGATAAGGAGGCAGATTGGAAAGGCCCTCAGACAATATTGACTCTGCCCTCTTAATCTGATAAAGTTCCTAATGAATTCCTAGAAGAATGAAATATCTTTTCCCAAATGACTATAGAGCTAAGTAATTCTAGAGCTTATGCTCATACGAGTGTTCTGATTCTTCAGCTACCCCCATTAGGAGATGCCATATACTGAGAGCACCCCAGCCAAGGGCACCATTGTCCCTTATTGAAATACTACAGGGGCTTCCTAACTCTTGTCTCCATGTGTACCATACTGCCCCCAATCCATTTTTACCCAGGAGTCTGAGGGAGCCTACTACATTAATCCAATGCTCTTGAATGTCTTTACTTGGTGCCAGCATCTTGACTGCTATGGCCAACCTATGTAGCCTATCCTGGCCCAAATCACTGATCAATCTTTCCTTTTTTTTCTTTAGAACTAGATGGGTCCCATGAGTTCAAACACCTAAAGCAATGCTCTGCACCTCTGTGTACTATTTCTAATTTGTTCTGTCATTCTAGTTAGTAGTGAGGTTAGTCATTCTCAAAATAATCACTTAGTTCCAAGTTATTGATATGGTTATAAATAGCCTTATAAATGTACAAATAGCCTGATGAACCTTATTGATTTTTTTAATCCTTACCCGAGGGTATCTTTTTCATTGCTTTCAGAGAGAGAGAAAGGGATGGCAGGGGGGGGGGAGAGAGAGAGAGAGAGAGAGAGAGAGAGAGAGAGAGAGAGAGATTGAGAGATTAGTTGCCTTCTCATACACACCCCAACCATGGCTCAAATCCACAACCTTGGTATGTGCCCTGGCCATGAATTGAACCTCTGATCCTTCAGTCTACAGAATGACATTCCAACAAACTGAGCCACACTGGCCAGGGCAAACCTTATTGATTTTTATAGTCAAGAAAATTGGCACCGAATTAGCTCATAGAGAGTAAACAAAATTAGCTTTATGAAAGCTTATGTCACTTTGAGAACATTCCTGTTCCATGTAGTATAGACCAATGGTTCCTAACTTAAAATGATTTCATCCCCCAGAGGATATTTGGAGTATGGAGACATTTTTTTTTTATTGTCATCACTGTTGGGGAGGTGCTAGTGGCATCTAGTAGATAGTGGCCAAGGATGCTGTTAAACATCTTTCAATGTACAGGACAACTCCCTAAAACAAAGAATTGTCCAGCTCAAAATGTTAGTAGTGCTGATGTTGGTAAACCCTGGCACAAATTATATGACTTTCACTGGCAGGCTCTAGCATAATATAGAAGCACTTATTTGCTTTTCCTGATGTTATCAATGTGAATAAATGGACTCTTTCATTTCAGCCAACTTATTCGGTAGAAAATACAAGTCTCTGTGCTAGCAGGAAAAGAGAAGAGAAATACAGAAAGGAGAATAGAGAGGCATTTTATAATTTGTAGAAGACAAATAATCATTAAATCATAAACCTAACAAGTCCCCTTCCCCCAGGGAAATTAGTAAGTTGCTCCAAATGACTGCTTCTGGATGGATGGGGAGAGAACATGGCCAATAGCCTTGGACTCATGATTTTTAACTTCTCTGGAGCTAAAAGTGGCCACGAATAAGTGTGGCCTCAAAATCAATGAAAATCATTTTCAAGTCAAATGCACCCCAGCTGAAAATAAGGACATTATGTAGGCCAATATGTCCACGATTTTTTGATGCTCTTATAAGATTTGAATATGCAACAATTATAATCTTTATTTGAGGTCTTCCTGAAATATAAAAACTCATAGCTTCTGTCTGCATTATTTTGTAGGTATTATTGTGGATTAAAAGAAGAGAAAAATGTGGCTCAACACAGGCAAGCAAACATAACATGAAAGATTAGTGGACTAGAAAGGCAAAGGAGGGGGAATAAAGAAACAGGGATGTTATGGATGGAGCTTGCAGAGAAGAGGGAGTTTGTTGGAAGTCTCCTTGGGGAGACCTCAAGGGGACATGAACAGCAGGAGATGACACTGGGGAGGGCCAGTGAAGCTGGCAACAGGAAGCAGAAGGCACAGCAGCGCAGGGAGGTATCCATCATCCTGCAGGAAACTGAAGGGCTTCCACTGTCCAGGCAACTGTAGGCATGCCATCTTGTTAGTTACTGTAAAATGTAAAAACTCAAGCAAATGAAACCAATGTGGCTTTTTTAGTGTTGGAAAGTAGTGCTTTGAGGAGTTCCTTAAAGAAGGTGTGGAGGAGGAAGAGAAGCCTGGAGGGTCTGGGTTGGGGTTAGGGTTGGCACTCTTGCTGCCATGCAGGCTTGCACAGAAGGATGTGAGTTAGGAGAGCTGGGGGCGTAGGCACAATTTAGTGCAGCTGATGAGCATGCCATCACTTTCAGGAATACTCATCTTTTTGGACCCCCTTTTTTGCCATTTGTATTTCTTTCTTTGGGCTATGGTAATTTTTGAGTTAAACATTGGAAACCCCCATTTTAAAGGAATTTAAAAGTTACCTTCTCTGTGAAGGCTTCTGGACTTTGCATCTTCATTCTTAGCAGAGATCTTTGGCACATAACAGGTGCTTAGTAAGTGTCAAATGAAAGAAAGCACATTATTTTCCATTAACACATTGTGGGAACTAATTCAGCACCTTAGATCACATCTCACAACCAAACTGGGGAGCAGTACAACTGGGAAGTGTTGCAGAGGGATTCTTTCAGTGAAGCCAGGACATAAAACACACCAGATGGGGGTCAGGTCCTTAATGTGAAGAGACCAATCAGAGTTGCCTGTGCCTTCTAGAATTTAGCAGTCATCACAGATTTTTGCAAGGAAAAGCTTGATATTCCTGACTTAGCATTCTCATTTTGTTCATCAGCTTCCAGAGAGCCAAGACATATTGGGATTCCTAAGTGTGCTGAGGTGCAAATTTAAGCCAAACTTCAAATAAGACTAGGTGTGTGAGGTCCGGAGGCTTCCTTTCTGTCATAGCATCTGCAGTAACTCTTGTCAGATGATAAACTGTTTTGTATCTTCAAACACGCCCTTGCAGCATGAATCAGTGCAGATAGCAACAAACTTTAGGGGGGACAATTTGGCACAGGTATCAGAAGCTTTAAAAAGTGCTCTTATCATTTGAAGGAGTGATTGCTTGTCTAGGATTTCAAGGAAAGGAAACAGATGTACATACATAAATCTGTATCATCAAAGAATGTTAACGCATTGAAAATTGAGAGGGGACAAATCCAAAGGCCCAGGGAACTGACTAAATTTTTTAAATAACTTATTCGATGTATCATTCGAATGTATGTACCTTCATTCGATGTATCAGTAATACCAACTAGTCATATAAACAAACAAACAAACAAGCAAACGAACACTTCATCAAGACCATTTAATGATGTGGGGCACTTTCATGATACTTTTAGTGACATCATAGCTTATAAAATGGTATACTTGATATTTTTGTGTAAAAATTGAGGGTCACAACATATACAAAGATAATGATTACTGATACTTTCCTCCAAGTGATGGGAGAATGTTTTATTTTTATTTTTTGTACTGTTACATATTCTGCAGGGGTTTTTTACATTAATGTGAGTTAATTACATAGTTAGAAAAAATTATTTCAAAACACAACTTTGCCTCTTTGCTTTTGGTTATAAGATTTACAAATTAGAGTAGTCTCTTCCCCACTCCAGAGGCCATGGGTTAAGGTACAGAATTCTATGTGAACATCAATGATGTAGGTACTATGATTATCACTATTTCACACATGAGGATGCTGAATTTAGAAAAGTAGTTTTCCTATTACACATAGAAAACACCCAGCTAAGTTGGGACTTCAAGCCAGGTATACAATAGTGAACTCACACCCCACTTCAGATGATGAGTTTTTTAGTACGAGCTTTCTAATAACCCATCAATGTGGCATGTGTCTTAATAAATGCAGTGAGAGAATATTAATGATGGAAACAAGCTCTTGAATTTGAATACAGTTCTTCACAAGTCAGTCAATCCAGCACTGCAGTGAAATACGGAATTCTGCCTGCAGCCCAAAGCTGTTTCCATCAATATGAAAAGTGAGACTTGAAATTTTGGTTGTCTGCTACTCATTATATGGCAGTTCATGCTCTGTAATGGTCTTAGTCTGCTTGGGCTGACATAATGAAATACCATAGACTGGCCAGCTTAAACCACAGAAATGTATTTCTCACAGTTCTGGAGGCTGGAGATCCAAGATCAAGGTTCTGGCAGATTCCATGTCTGGTGAGAGCCCACTTCCTAGTACAAGGGCACTAATCCCATTCATGAGGGCTTCACCCTCATGCATTAATCACCTCCCAAGGACCCCACCTCCAAATACCAGACTTTGGGGATTAGTATTTCAGCATATTTACTTTGGGGGACAGGCATACACACATTCAGTGTACAGCGGCAGCCTTGGTCTTTTGATGTGATGTGACTAAATGATTTACCTCACTTCACAATTTGTAGCCAAAAAATGCTATACATTAGCTCTGCAGACACTGAAACAAATGCTCTTTCATTAAAAATTTCCTAAAAAGGTTTAGAAAAATAATCACTTTTGATATGCCACAAAACAAAGATCTAGGTGTGGTGTCTGCTGTCCACTGTTCATGCATTGAGCTGCTGTCGTTTGTGCAATTTTGGAAAATAATAAAATAGAACAACAAAAAGGAAAAGGCCACAAAAAGTTGCACTAAAACTTACGGTTTAAAAAGATGTTTTCTTCAAATTCAGGCAAATAAGGTGATTTTTATATGCAAATCACTGCCCCTTTGCACTTGAAGATATTTGGAATGGAAAATAAGGTGTGGCTTTCAAAAGAAAGCTTCCTGATGCAGCAGCTATTAACACTTTGTGGGACTGTTGTCTAATCTTCTCCAAGAACCAAACAACAAAGTGTTCATTGTATCCTGCCTCTGAGTAATATGCAAACTTTCTTCTTCTTCTTTTTTAAAAATATTTTATTGATTATGCTATTACAGTTGTCCCATTTTTTCTCCTCTTTGTTCCCCTCTACCCTACGCCGCCTCACCCCCCAGCATTTCCCTCACACCTTTGTTCATGTCCATGTGTTGTACATATAAATACTTTGTCTTCTCCATTTCCTATACTGTTCTTAACCTCCCCCTGCCTATTTTGTAAACTACTATTTATGCTGCTTATTCCCTGTACCTTTTACCCCATTCTTCCCTTTCCCCCTCCCCTCTGCTTTACTGTTCATAGTTTTTTATCTTATTTTTCTTATATAAGTCCCTTTAACATTTCATATAATAAGGGCTTGGTGATGATGAACTCCTTTAATTTTACCTTATCTGGGAAGCGCTTTATCTGCCCTTCCATTCTAAATGATAGCTTTGCTGGATAGAGTAATCTTGGAAGTAGGTCCTTGCTTTTCATGACTTTGAAAACTTCTTGCCAGCCCCTTCTTGACTGCAAGGTTTCTTTTGAGAAATCAGCTGATAGTCTTATGGGAACTCCTTTGTAGGTAACTATCTCCTTTTCTCTTGCTGCTTTGAAGATTCTCTCCTTATTTTAATCTTGGGTAACTTAATTATGATGTGCCTTGGTGTGTGCTTCCTTGGGTCCAACTTCTTTGGGACTCTCTGAGCTTCCTGGATTTCCTGGAAGTTTATTTCCTTTGCCAGGTTGGGGAAGTTCTCCTTCATTATTTGTTCAAATAAATTTTCAATCTCTTGCTCTTCCTCTTCTCCTTCTAGCACCCCTATGATTCGGATGTTGGATCATTTAAAGCTGTCCTGGAGGTTCCTAAGCCTCTCCTCATGTTTTTGAATTCTTGTTTCTTCATTCTGTTCTGATTGAATGTTTATCTCTTCCTTCTGCTCCAAATCGTTGTTTTGAGTCCCAGTTTCCTTCCCTTCACTGTCAGTTCCCTGTATATTTTTCTTTATTTCACTTTGCATAGCCTTCACTTTTCCCTCCATTTTGCGACCATAGTCAACCAATTCAGTGAGCATCCAGATTACCAGTGTTTTGAACTGTGCATCTGATAGGTTGGCTATCTCTTCATCGCTCAGTTCTATTTTTGGAGCTTTGATTTGTTCTTCCATTTGGGCCATATTTCTTTGTCTCGGCATGCCTTGGAAATCATTGGAAGGGGCAGAGCCTTAGGTATTCACCAGGGTGGGGCAACCCAGGTCGCTGGGTTGTGCTGCTGTGTGTGTGGGAGGGGTCTGAGGGGGAACAATGCTGCTTGCTCGACTCTCTATGGGCTTTCAGTGACTTCCCCCACTACCCACAAGCAAATTGGGCCCTTCTGGTGCTGATTCCTGGGTTGATGAGTTTGTGTACATTCTAGGACCCTGTGGGTCTCTCCAACAGACTCTCCTATGAGGCTGGGCGTTTCTTCTGTGTTACAGCCCCCACAGGTTTTTATCTCCAGAGGTTTTGAGGCTTTCTTTTCCTGCACCGGAACCCTGGGTTGTGCGGTCTGCCTTGCTCCCTACATCTTCCCCCCCGGTTTATCCACAGGCAAATGTGGGACCACCTGGTCCCCTAGCCACTGCCTTGCTCGTGTCCTCTCTGCCCCAGCTGCCTGTCTCTGCCCCTCCTACAAATCTGGATAAATGTTTCTTCTTTAACTCTTTGGTTGACTTCCACACAGTTCGATTTTCTGGCAGTTCTGGTTATTTCTTGTTTTTAAATTTGTTGTCTGTCTTGGCTGGAAGTCTCTCTCCTCTTCCTTCTCCTCCTCCTCCTCCTCCTTCTTCGCGGTGTGGTTATGAGCAAACTACAGCTGATGACCTTACCCTCAAACCTCTGATCATTACCAGCATCTGAATGCATATGCACGTGAGGTAGTTGAAGTCCAGTTGGGTTCCCCCAGAAACAGACTCTGAGCCAAGGGTTTGAGTGCAAGTAGTTTATTTGGTATGTGGTCCCAGGACACTGCTTGGAGAAAGAGGAAGTGAGACACAATTGCTGAATACAGGGAGGGTTTGATATCAAGCAGATTATCACTATGGGCAACTGTGACTCAGTCTTGCATGCACTCCAGAAATCTGGGTAAAACACATGCCTCAGAGTTATTCTGCCTAAAGAACGAGGGAGCTGAAGTGTTGATATACCAACTCCCATCAGTCATTGGTTAAGACAGCTCCCAGGGGATGTAAATTCTCCAGCCATTCCAGTCGCTATTGCTGCTCCAACAGCAATACTATCTATGGCAGCCAGAGAATGTTCTCAGGCAAAAAACAATGCAGGTACTGGCAGTTGGGAGTTGGCATATGCACTAAAGTGCTAAGAGTGAGGGGATTTGGGTGGGGTGCCGACAGCGTCTGCTGCAGATTTATTTGCCAAATTAGTAGTTGGATACAAAATCTATTTTCTGCTACTCCCTGAAGCTAGGAAGCATACCTAGAAAACTTTGGGTAAAGTGGTTCTGACCATATTTGACAGTATTTTGTTATCTAGAAACATTAAGAGGAGGCATATCCAAATGCCGATTTAGAGAAAGTGTCTCACATGTATATGCAGAAACAAATACAAAATATCTATTGCAGCATTTTTGGTAAAAGGGAAAAATGGAAATAACTCATAGATCCTTCAACAGGAAAAATTGAATGCAAAAAGGAAACTGATGAATGATGGATCCAGATGATCAGATACATAATGTTTAAAACATGAAAAACAGTGTTTTAGATTGTTTATGAACACATACATATGCTGTAAAAACATAGAGCATGCATGGGAATGATAAACACCAAGTTTGGAAGACAGTTGCCTAGACAGTTTCCTCTTGGGAGGAAGGGAAACAGATGGATGAAGGGAGAGGGACATGAGAGCCTCAAACCACATCGAAAATTATTTCTTTTTTTAGAACAATTATCTGAAGCAAATATGGCAAAAGATTAAGATTTGACAAAGTTTTATTGTAGGTACATGGATTTTTAAAAAAATATTCTCTGCTTTTCCATATACCTAAAACATTTCATCCTAAAACAACAACAACAAAAAAAATGAAAACAAAACAAAACAAAAGAATAAGTTTTTTGTGGCATTCATATTGTTGCCATTTTTTAAAAATGGAATTGTGCAATCAAGTGGTGGAATGTGGATTTTTTCCTATGATGGAATTTCAGTTTAAATGTTTAACTTCCTTGTTCAAATGTTGAATTTTTGAGTTCTAATTTTGAATTCCAAAGTTGTGCATGCTGTGTGATTGCACTCACTTCAGAAACCTACTTATCTTCTTCCCTTGTCAAGTTTTTGGATGAAGAAATGAAATTCCTCTAGGGAAATGTCAAGAAGTATTATCTGGCAATACAGCGTGTCTCAATTCCAAGCCGTTGGTCGGGAGCACCTGACATAAAACACAGGACCTAAGCAAGAGAAAGAGAGAGAATTGGTGCTTTTCAAGACTTACATTCTAGAATTTTGTACATTTGTGTGTGCATTAAATTCCTGTCAAAACACAATCATCTGCAACATTCCAGATTCCTGGGGGAAAAGCAATAAAAGAAAGAACTGGAGGATTTGTTCTGAGTTACCTGAGGAGATCAGGAGGCCAAGTGCATGAACAATGAATCAGCACTACCTTGCCCAGTCTTTCTTGGACAACCTGGCTTCCAGGTTGCTCTGCACCCCCTTTTTCCTTGGGGTGGGAACAGCTTTAGGCCAAACAGAGAACAAAGTAGAGTTTGTCTTGAGCACTCCCTCTTCAGCACACCCGCCCACGGAAGGCCAACCACAAGCTGACAAACCCTTTTCAAATAGATGATATATTCACACGGTTTCATATGCTAAAAGTACAAAAGGGGTTACAGAGATAGCTCTTTGTCTTACCTTTCTTCTTCAGGACCCACTTCCCTAACCTGAAGGCAGAAAACACTGACAGGATGTTCTATGCACCATTCCAATAATATTTTAGGACTATCCAAACAAGTATGTGAATATGTTTTTAAAAACACAGCCTGGAGCTGTGAGGGAACTATGGGCGAAGAATAACATCATGATGCTATTAATAAACATGATGATGATGATGAATATACTGAGGTCTTTGCTTGTTCATCTACAACCATGAACCTGATATGACTTAGATTCTGAAGTTCAGATTGATGCTAGCCCTGAATGTGAATAAATTAAATTAAAGGAGTTCCAGATAAAGTAGTCCATGAGAAGTCAATATAAATCTTGATAGAGGAAAGACCAATACAAGCTCACCATAAATAATGACTAAATATATGAGAGAACAAGCCAATATGAGTGAATCAGCAAAAACAATTAACTAGGAGATGTGGACTACCAGGACAGAAGATATTAGGATTATCAGGTAAAGACTAGGCAAGGAGTTTATTTCTATGAAATGTTTACAAATGGAGCTCTGGCTCGTGTGTCTCAGTGGACTGTGGGCTGGCCTGTGAACCAAAGGGTTGCCGGTTCAATTCCCAGTCAGGGCACATGCCTGGGTTGTGGGCCAGGTCCTCAGTGGGGGGTGTGCAAGAGGCAACCACATGCTAATGTTTCTCTTCCTCTCTTTCTCCCTCCCTTCCCCTCTCTAAAAATAAATCAATAAAATCTTTTAAAAAAACACAAATGTTTACAAATGGAATAACAATGTCAAGGAGCAGGAAATAGTAAAGAATATCCAGGTGGATTTTCAAAAGAATCAAATCTAACTTTTATAAATGAAAAAAAAAAATCATTGTAATTCAAATTCTAGATATATCTTACATAGGTAGTAAAACTGTACGCAAAAGAAAGGAAGAGATCACAGGATCTGCATGGCAGGGAAGTGTTTCCTACAGTGGGGAGGAGCAGGGGTGTGACTGAATAGGAATAAGTGGAGATATCTGGAGTACTTGTGACGTCTTAATTCTTGACCTGGCATGGAGTCACACAGATGTTGGACTTAAAGTTACTTAATCTGCTGAATTTTATGTTTTATACAATGCTTTAGATTGAATGTTCGTGTTCTCTCAAAATTTACATCATTAAGTGATCTTGTCATTATGGGAACATCAAACCTAGATGGTACAGCCTACTACATTCTCCGGCTATACTATTGCTCCTAGGTACAAACCTGCACAGTATGTTCAGCATGTTACTACACTGAATGCTGTAGGCAATTGTGACACAATGGTGAGTATTTATGCACCTAAACATACAGTAAAAATACAGTATAAAAGATTTTTTTAAATAGTATACTTGTATAGGTCACTTACCATGAATGGAGCTTACAGGATTGAAAGTTGCTTTGGGTGAGTGAGTGACTGGTGAGTGAATGTAAAGACTTAGGACATTACTGTACACCACTGTAGACTTTATAAACACTGTGCAACAGCATTGCCACATACATGTGAGTAATGTATTGTGCTATGACATTATGATAGCTATAACATCTCTAGGCAGTAGGAATTTTTCAGTTCCACTATAATCTTATGGGACCACCATCATATGATGTGGTCTGTTGTTGACAAAAATGTCATTATGAGGTGCATACTGTACATCTAATTGGAGTTCCATAAGGAAAGAACAGACAACATGAGGAAATATTTGAATAAATAATGGCTGAGATTTGCCTGAACTGATAAAAATCATGAATTCAAAATGGAAGAAACACCATGTATACCAACAATGGTAAATAAAGGGAAATCTCCTCCTAAACAGATAAATAAATAAATAAAACTGCAGTCATCGAGAAAAGACATTTTCATCTACAAAAGGATCAGCCAGATAAAATGGATTATCTTTTAAATGTTATCAGAAAATAACCCTTAATCTAACATTGTATTCTCAGCAAAACTATACTTCAGGGACAAGGTAAATTATAGGAGCTTCTAAGGGATTCATTTAGGATGAAAGAAAATAAAAAATTTAGAATAAATGTTTAAGATGCAAGAGCAAATGGTGATTATATACACACACACACACACCAGGTATATATATAAAACATAAAAGTACATATATTTCATTTATCCGATATTTATCCTTGTATGATGGGTAAATTTTAATTTTTCCCCAGATTTTTAATGTTATGCCATGCCCAATTTGCTGACTAATCTATCTTTTTTAAAATTGATTTAAGATGTCAATTATATCAGATACTGAAATTCTTGGATGTATTTGGATCTATATCTGGATTTTCAATTCTGACTTGATTTTTTAATATTTCCATGCTAAACCTTATTGAAGGTGTTGTGGTTTTATAATGTGTTTTAATATGTCATAAGGTTAGTCCCCTTATATTATTCTATTTTTTCAAGAAATTTTCTCAATATTTTTAAATTTAGTTTTCCATATCAACTTTGGCTCTTCTATGAAAAATATTGGCATTTTTATTGAGGTAGTTTTATATTTTGGCCTTAATCCAAGGCAACTTGACGTCTTTAGTCACCTAATCAACAATTGCTTATTGTGCACCTATTGAGTGTTTTCAGTGTTCTAGGTGCCAGGATAGGACAATGAACAAAACAGAAAAAATACTGCCTTAGAGGATACTACATTTTAAGTAGAGAAAGAGGCAATAGAGAACAAAAAGTCTCAAGTAAAAGAGATAGTATATTAGTTGGTAGTAGGTGCTAAGGAGAAAATTGAAGATGATATATGTTGTTTGGAGTATGGGGGAATGGGTTGTAATTTTAAGAAAAAGTGGCCAGAGATGGCTTCAGTATGTAGGTACATTGGAGAAAGACCTGAAGGATTGAGGGAGCGAGCTATTTGGATATTTGGAAAGAACATTCCAGGCAGAAGAAACAGCCAGTGCAAAGATCTAAAGCCTTAGCATCTCTGGAGTGTTCAAGCGAAAACAAGGAGGTGGCATGGCTGAAACAGAACAAAGAAGAGCAAAAGTGGCCGAGATGATGCAGAGAAATACCAGGGGGCTGCAGCATTCAGAGAATAGTAGCCATTCTCAAGACTCTAGGTCTTGTGCAAAAAAGCCTAGCTGCAAAGGAGTCTGGAAAAGTTTTCATTGTCACAGCATCTGTGTTATAAGAACCTATGCTGAAAGTCAAATGGAGTGAGGGTTGGACCATTTCCAGTACCTGCCATGAAATGTAGCCTGGTTGTGTGTGTGTGTATGTATGTGATGGTGGCAAGTGGAGGGGAATGTTTAAAATGTAAAAATCACTTTAAATCCACTTCAGTAATTTTCAGGTACAAACAGCCTATATTAGAAATGCAAAGTGAGCAGGAAAATTATTTGCACTTTATACAAATAACTGTGTGTGAATAGGAACAAAATAGGATACCTGAGTTGGAGAAGAGTTAGAAAAGAAAGGAAAATGAGTCAGTTTACCACAAATATAGTTGTTAATCTAGTGACCAATTTGACGACAGATGCAATTGCCTCAAATTTATTTTTCCATCAGTGTGTATTGATATTTGTAGGTGATATGCATCATAGTTGTGGCTAACCATCATCTTTTTCAAAGCCTTTCTATACTTGGGGAAATGCACAGGTTATGAAGTCTTACTACAGTGACCAATTGTCCTGGTTTGCCTGGGACTGAGGGGTTTCCCAAGATGTGGGACTTTAACTGCTAAAACCGGGAGAATCCTGGCCAAGTGGGGATTAGTTGGTCACCCTAGGTCTTATCTCTCAGATATAGAATCAGAGCTTCCATTCCCAGGCTCTCTGAGGGCCAGGATGTGGCATGTAACCAAGGCTCTGCCATTTAGAATAAAAACCCCATCCAAGATTTGGATTCAGAGCTGAGCTATGAAGAAAAGAGGCTTGCAGTGAGCTTCCATTTGCTGGCAGGGATGACTCTCCGGCTGGCTGCCTTTCAGGGGTGGGGGCAGTGGCTGCAAGTTTCAGTTCCTGATGCAGAAGAGCCGAAGGCTAGAAGCCCTATCATTTGCAATCAAGCTGAAGTCCTGGCACTAGGGGCTTGGTGGTGGCAACAGCAAAGCAGCAGTGGCGTCTCCCCCCAAAATTAGGCTAATCTGCAGCATGGTTTTGGCATTTTTCCTGGAAGCTACGCCTTGGATTTGTTTCTCTAGCCCTCCCAGTGATTCCGGAGCTACTGGATATTTTTCAATAAACCCTTTTCCTGCTTTAACTCACCAGAGAATGGATTCCATTGTTTGCCAGTCAGAACCCTGACCAATAAAATACAATTTGAATACTTCATGTATGGGATGATAGATATAGCTCCTTTTAAGTATATACTTTTTTTCACTGTCTTTTTCCACTACATTTTTTTGGTATATATCATGCAGGAAGGGATGAGAAAAACTGCTGAAGAGAGATTCTGCCATAATTTCACATTCTTAACATATATTAATCAAATTTCTGGCACTGTAGTTATGGTTACTCATTTTTCTATTGCTTTTTTTGTTTGTTTTTATGATCTTGTGCCCCGTTGGGTTTGTTAAGCAATTAGGTTTATTCTATTATAACATAGGGTGAAAAAACATAGTGAATATGTAAGAAGTGTGTTTATTTCCATTGCTTTAATATTTTCCCACTTTTTATATACTTAGGTCTTTAAATAAGATTATTTGAAAAGATTTCTTAAATTGCAAGCCAAATTTTGTATTTTTTTAAAAATAAGCTTTTTATTTTGGAATAGTTTTTAATCTACAGAAAAGTTGCAAAGATTGTACAGATTCCCACATATCTTTTACCCAGCTTCCCTATTGCTACCATCTTACATAATTTGTGGCATTGCTCTTAATATTCCATGGCACCCAAATCATAATGAAATGCTGGACCTCAAAATATCACATACTATCAACGCTTTGAGAGTTACTTCTCATAAACAGAAGGCACTTGGATTTTAACAACAATGGCATTCTTTGTACTTTACACCCAACCTTGTTATATATTTTGACATGGAAACCTCTGCTGCGAGCAGTCTTTGCTCCATGCAGATCTCATTCTGGTCTTGCTGTTTCTTGTCAGCACCAATGTCCTTGGATGGTATGTGAAGACCATAGCTAGAACTTGAGAAGCCACCCAAGTTTATAGTATGAAGAAGGTAGCCCATTACAAATGTAAGCTCAGCATTTCAACATCTAGTTTTCATGACTGGGAAAAAGAGGAGAATTGGTAGCAAAGGCTAGGTGTCCAATCCACCTGGACTCACAGTGCACCACAGAACAGAGTTTTTCTGACATCATGCACGTGAGAGGCACTTGCTCAAATGTAGATTCTGAGTCAGCAGGTCTTGGGAGGGGATTCCCCATTTCCAGCAAGCTCCCAGTGATGCTCATACTTGCTGGTCTATGGACAACACCTTGAGGTTCAAGGCTGCGAAGACTATTTCCTTGGTCTAGATGGCATTAAAAGAGTCCTCTTTGCCATGGCTGATGTTGACCTCAAGGCGAGAGTCAAGTGGAAATTCAAAGTGACATTGTCTTTCTTGTAACATAGATTTCCATCACAGGCATGTATATTTCTCCTCACGTATGGGCAGTCTCTGAAAACAGCTAAATATTACAAAAATGTAATAGATTTAGATGATCAGTTATGACCATTTAAGTTCAGACCCTAAGACCCTGGAGAGGAAGAAAAGTAAAACTTATGGAACATTTACCTTGGGACTTTGGAGATGTTGGAAACTTTTATGGGTTTATTGAACATGAGAGTTGAAAATATCCTCCACATTCACATACCACATTAAGGATACAACAGGGATTAAAATGAATTATTTTGTATTAGGACTCAACTTGACATTTTGCAAAAGACTTTCATGTACTTTGATAATACTCAGTGGCCATTTATTTAAGGAATCTATGACCATGTCAAATAGAGCAGAGAAAGAATTGGGTGTTTGGGGATATTTATAAATCAAATCAGTTCTCAATGTGGTCAAAAGGATTGATCCTATTATTGTTTAAATTTCCAAGCCAGATCAAAAGTTTGACTAAGAATAGAAACTGCTACCCATGAAATAAAAATGTGATTTAAATTTAGAAATAAAAGGACCACTTTAAATCAGAGCTACTATACACTTTTTGTGCTTATGTGTCATTTATTCTAAAGGATCACATTTAAAAAACCATATGCAACATCTCTATTTTCTGTAAGCTATTAAATATCAAACCAGGAACCTGGAATCTATGTTGAAAAACAAGTCAAATGTCACAAAGCATGGTAAAGTTTACAATCCTTCAAAATTCATACCTGCAGGGTCTCTCTCCTACCTGGGAAAAGGAGAGTATTTTCTAACTATAAACTCCTTGAATGTTATAAGAGTTGAAAGGTGAATGTCTGCTTGAGGGTAACTTTAGTGCAATAATAATCAAATTAGATAATCATAAAGGAGTCTGTGTGGTTTTATGTTACCTAGGGAATCGGTGGGCTTCTGGCCATCGGCTGTGAGTGAGGGAGACACCCCAGGGATTTCCCACTCTGCAGAGGTGACTTCTAAGCAGTGTATGTTCTTTATAGGAACATAGCCCTGGGGTGGAAAGCCCATCTTCTCTTTTCCACTCAATGTTAAAAGTCCACAGTGGGTTTCTTTCTCTGAATAGGAGACACCTGAAATTCTAATTTGTTAATTTATCATTAATTATAATAACAATAGATTTCAATATAGTATTATATGTATTAGTTTCCTATTGTTGCGTAACAATTTACTACAAACTTAGAGGCTTCAGAAGGTTGGAATCAGTATGCCCCCTGGGTTGCATTCTCATTAGACGCTTGACTGAAGAAGATTCTGCTTCCAAGATCCCTCAGGTTGTTGGTAGAATTTGTCTCCTTGGGGTTGTAGGACTGAGGTCCTGACATCTTCCTGGCGGTTGACTAGTGACCACTGTAAAGGGCTAGTGGCTGCCAGCGGTTCCCCATCATGTGTCTCTTTTTATAGGCAGTTTACAACATGCCTGTGTGTTTTTTTGAAGGCCACCAAAAAAGTATCTCTCTTCATTCTGCTAAGATGGTGCCTTCTACAATGTAACTATAGGAATGACATTCTGCCACCTTTGCCATATTACAGCCTAATTGTGGAAATGACAGCCCATCACTTTTTCCATATTCTATTGGTTTGAAACAAATCACAGCTTCCACTTATACTCTAAAGGAGAAAATTATACAAGAGAATGACTCATTAGGGGTCACCTTAGGGTGTACCACCAGAAATAGTGAGAAATGGGGCAAAATTTGCTTCATTCCACATCGTACCTTATTTACCTTTGAGTGGCTGGGTCATAGCAGGAGTGTAAGGAACTCAGGAACAGTGATCCTTCTGGAATGAGCCTCCTTTTGCTCCCATCTCTGAGAGATAAAGCTGGAAGCAAATAGGAAGGGAATTAAAGGGATGATACTTCCCATGCTACCTTCCAAATGAAACCCTGAAAATGATGTCTATAAAGTTAAAAGAAAACTTCAAAATCATAAGAAAAATGCTGACTCTGCTGCTGCTGTCACCTCAGTGATTGTGGGAATCATTCTATTAGTGTCGGAAGAGTTTTTAAAAATTATTATTACTTGTGACACATAGTATTTTTTATACCAACCACGATCAAGAACTCACTCAGTGGATATGGTAGTGACTCTTGGTATGTTTGTACCATTTTTGAGAATTTGTTCATCCATGTGGCCTTTACATGGGCAATGAGGCAGCCAAGCATACAGTTGTAGAGGTTGTGCACTGTATAACACCAGGGGTGCAATTTACATAGGCAACAAGGTCTGTTTCAACCACTCCCTCAGAGGGAAGAGAGTCCATCATCACCCAATTCTCCCCAGTGTCAGCATTATTCCTAGTAAGAATATTCTGCATATCAATGGATCTCTTCACATACAAAGCCAGCTGAACTTCAGAGCCACCCAGATCTACTATTCTAATTCTACAGAAAAAGGTTTGCATAACTTGCCTAGTGTCTAACAATGTAAGAAACAAGGCCAGAGTTCGAACTCCAGAACAGGAATTGAAGAGAGCATCCCACTTTTCCCAAAAAGTCCCACCTTACTCCTTACAGACCCATTTTTAAAAACCTGTCCTGCCCACAGCCCCAGATAAACCAGAATTGTGCACATAGCCTATACAGGGAGTTCCTTCTAGAGGTGTTAGACTATCTCACCCTGTTAAAATTCTTCAGTTAGCCCTAACCCACAAAAAAGTGTTCAGGAAACTTCACTGCCCTCTTGGGTAGAGTACTTCTGCTTTCGTTCCACATGACCATTACATGGGGACACATTCACCTTTCAGTGTTGGCTCATGGCAGGTGGGCTTCCTTTTGCTCCCCTTTGCAAATGACATTGAGCTTAGAATTTGCCGTTTACCTGACATCTTGAGCAGAATCCATGCATTTTTCACTTCGACAAACATTTATTGGGCCCAGTGTCCCAACCACTGAGCTAGGGAAATGAAAGCACTGTCAGTCCTGTCATCGGCGAATTGTAAAATTGCCTTCTCAACCTCCCAGGGTATGATGGTGTTGTCCCCAATCATGTAAGGGTTCGGTGACTGGCGCATGATTAATTCTGTTAGTAGTGGCAGACTTCACTATGTCTTCAGGGAAGATATGTTTCTTTTTGACTTTTGCCAGTTGAATGTGGTTAGAGAGTCAATGATGGGAATTGAAGAGAGTTTTCTTTAAAAAACACAGTAGGAGAGAAAAATATTTGGTCAGCTTTTCAAAGTGGAAATAACCATAGGGGAAAGTGCTACAGCAGGTATTTCCCTTGATTTTTTAAAACTACATACTGCATATGTTCTTTAGAAGTAGAATCAGAAAGGAAATGTGGACGGAAATTCTTTGTCTAGGGTTCATCACATGAATATGAAAGAATGACAAAAGCTCTCCATAGGATGAGTGCTACTCTCTTGAAATATCTGCTGTTCTCACTTGATTATCATTGTTAGCCTAATAGAGTTTAATTGCATGTTGTAGCTGGCAAGATCTATACAATGTTTACTCATTGTCCCAATGTGCTCTATTAGATTTTTTCTTCTGCAAATATTCACTTCTCTTGCCCCCAGTCACCAACATAGAACTATATTTTTCTATCCCACTGGGCAAATTGCTCTATGTGAGCAGCTTGGGCCAATGGAATGAGGGCAAAAGAGATGATGCCCCAGTTCTGAATCTAGGCGTTAAGAAGATTGGTCCTCTGGGGACCTTCTGACTTCTGCCATAAGAATTATATGCCTGCGTAGTTGCCATTCCTTCAGCCTGAGCCCCAGATAAGAAGTATGGAGCACACCTGGCCTCAACCCACCGTCTGAAGAGAAGCTCCTCAGCCGGCCTGCAGAAGCAGTGAGCACTCCACGAGTGAGAAAGAACTGATTGTAGTTGTGTGCCACTGAGATTTGGTGGTGGCATATTTCATAGCTAATCGAATACACCTGCTGGGAGCAGGATCCCGAAAGCTACAGAATAACTGCAGTTAATGTCTACAGCACTTCTCAGACTTGAGCTGACATCAGAGTCACCTGGAGGGCTGTGAAACACAGATTCCTGGACCTACCCCCGAAAAGCCTGAGTCAGTTGGTTGGGGTGGAGGCCCCAAATTTGCATTTGTATCAAGCTTGTGGGTGCTGCTGGTCTAAGGAGCCACTTTAAGAACCACTAATACAGAGCACTGGATACTAATTGGATTAATAATATTTGACAGGTTGTGCAGCATGGATAAAAATAGTTGAGTTTATCAGATGCCACTCTTTTTTTTTTTATGCGATAGAAGCTGGGAACTGGATCAATTACCCAGAGAAAACAGACTGCAATGAAGAGAATCCAAGTAGTAGTGGCAGTGGGGTGGTGTTAGGGGGACTTGTTTTAAAAATGGGTTTCAATCCTTGAAAGAATAAAAGACAAGGTTCTGAAGATTATAATCTATGAGAAGTAGCCCAGATAGACCTAGGCAGTAAAAGGACAGATTGGGGGTGGGGGTACATCGACTAGCATTCTAGTCTTGTTAATAAACATTTATATGTCTCCTCTCCTAGTCTGGAGACATGGAAGATAGGATTGGAACACTTGGGTTTATTGGAACACTTTAAAGATATACAATAAAGACCATAAATGTAGGCATCTTTACATCAGGATAAAAAACGAACAACTTAAGGAATCATCTGGAAGTTTTCAAACATCTGCAGACTTGGCCTCATGTTGATTTCGCCTGAATACAATAAGTATGTAATTTAGAAATGGGAAGAGACAAGTCTAAAACATTAACTGTTGGATCATCTTGCACATTCTGCTCTCTGTAGATGAGGTCCCAGTGGCCTGATGCTGATGTATTTATTGATACAATGAGAGGCAGGAAGCTGATCACAGCTTGGCCAGGCACAGTTCCCAGGAAAGAGAGTAATGAAACCAGATCACTTATTTGTAAAATGCATCCAGCTTTGAATTACATGGATTCCCCTGATAGTCCAAATTAGTTTTATAATGGAGGATGGTTTATAGAAATCACCTGATGGGTGATGGGTAGATGGTCAATTTGATTGTAGAATTAATATAAGCTTTCTTCATATTTACCAATAATCTCTCTTAAAATGGTCATCACTGATCCAAGTCCAATTCTCACCTCCTGAACTCTACAATGGTCTCTCTCAAACTTTGCTAAATATTAGAATCTACTGGGTAACTCTGCACATCCGGATGCCCTGGCTGTCAGACCCCAGACCAAGCTCATCAGAATCTCTGGGGGCAGGACTCAGGCATTAGTATTTTTTTTACAACTCCCTAGGGGATTGAAAAAAGGCAGCCTTGTTTGGGAACCAGTGCTCACCTTGCTATTCAAGGAGTGGTGCTTGGCCCAGAAATATTGCCATTGCCTGGGAGTTTATTAGAAATGCAGAGTCTCGGGCTCTGCCCCAGACCTACTGAATCAGAATCTACTTTTAACTAGGCCTCAGGTGATTTGGTTGTACATTAAAGTGCAGATGAAAGTCACACAGGACAGCACTGGGTTTCCATTCACCATCCAGCAGCGCGGGACCATTTCCTGACTTCCCAACAAAGTGAATCTTGCTGCCAACCTCTGCACCTGGCAATGAGTAGAGCACTGATTCCCTCACCTGTCCTGGCAGGTGTAAAGTGTTTCTTCTGTCTTTGTTTAACAAACAAAGATTGGTATTTGTCAAAAGGAGGGAAAGAAAGAGGGAAAGAAGGGGGAGAGGCAGAGAGAATGAGAAGAATGGTCACTGGTACATATTTATTTTAACTCAAAACCTGAAGGGCCAGATAGTAAATATTTTGGGTCTGTGACCATATTTGTGGCTAATTTCAACACCTCATCAGGTTAGTGTCAAAAACTTTCCAAATAAAATCACACCTGACATTTTGACAATCCTGACAATTCAGACCTCGCATTTCCCAATGTTGGTATCAGGAAAATACAAATGAAACAGAGTTGTACAGAATTCCTCCCCACTCAGCCCTGGCTGGTGTGGCTCAGTGGACCGAGTGCCAGCTTGCAAACCAAAGGGTTGTTGATCTGATTCCCACTCAGGGCACATGCCTGGGTTGCAGGCCAGGCCCCCGATATGGGGTGCGAGAGGCAACCACACGTTGATGTTTCTCTCCCTCTCTTTCTCCCTCCCTTTCCCTCCTTCTAAAAATAAAAATAAATAGAATAATTAAAAAAAATTCCTCTCCACTCAAAACCAAATCTGCCACCTTAATAGCTATTCTACCATTTGGTCTCCCCATTAACTTCATGCCCACCTTCTTGACAGCCTTAACATAGTGTCTCTTAGTTCTTGCAGTAAGAGAAATTTTAATTTTATTTGCAAAAGTAACATACATACAGGCATATTTACAGTAAACTATTTTTTGAATTCAGACAAAACAATCAATAGGAAACATGCTGAAAAGCTTAAGTAAACATATTGAAGAGAAACATTATGAAGGGGGCCAATTTGTAGGCTTGCTTCTTGTGGTTTGAAGTTCCAAGGTAGAAAACTAAGGGCTGCCATGCTTTCACATGTCATGATGTCTCCATGATTATTAAAATTTATTATTGCATTAAATTAAAAATAGAAAGAATATATCTTTTCTCCTGATACTGGAGCCCTGCTCATCTTGTTCCCACGGCATAGTCACTGTTGAAGAGATAAGGGGAGGAAATTAGTCTGTCACTTTAGGAAAACAAAGTCTATGGATACACAGAAAATGGCTCATGTTCACATCTTTTCCAAACAGTTTGCTTCAAAGAACACATCCATAGGGAAGGAAGGATGAAAGTGATTTCTACTGGAAGCCAACTTGACTTTATTTCATTTGTTTGTAATGGAGAGGTGTTGTTTAAAAGAAGAGATTTAAAAAAAGAAATGTGGTAAAGCACAGAAAAACGAAGCTGGAAAGGAACTTTCTGAGGTTTAGCCAATTTCCTTAATTCAATGCACTCAGTTTGATTTTATTCCATTCAATAAAATCAACAAACATTTGCCGAGCATCTATAATGTATCGGCCCTAGGGATGCAATGACAAGTAAGATCCAGTCTGCCATTAAATATCTCAGTCCTCGGGTGAAGAAAGTTAACCTGAAGCTCTGAGGTGACTTACATAAATTGTTACGAGTCAGTGAAGAAAGAAGGACTCACACTCTGCCTTGCGACTCCTGCTTCAGCAATCTGCCACTGAGACCATTTCTCCCCCCTGCCAAATCTGAGGTAAACAGCAAAGAATTCACTCAAGTATTCATATGCTTCACCTATGCAATACCCAAAAGAAATAGAAAAACTATCTTTGAGGTACTTGATAGGAGAGGAGAGATTTTGTAAGAAGGGTGAAGGGAAGAAGAACAAGGGGGATAACAATAGCTTAGAAAATTGAGGTGATTTAGACATTGGAGTCAGTTATATCTGATAAACACTGAATTTCCTGGCTTGGAGGAACTGTGGGTTTCAATAATGGTTACAGTAATAATAAGAGTCACCATAATATGGGTACATAATACTTTTTGAGTGCTGACTATGAACTAGTGACTGTTCTAAGGAGCATATTTGAAAAAACTCATTTAGTTCTAAAAATAAAACTATGAGGTATTATAATTATCCCCATGTAATCATTTGATTTTGCCATGCTTAATGCTGTATAACAAACCTTCCCAAAACTCAGTGGCTTATAACAACCATTTATTATGGCTTTTGAGTGTGTGGGTCAGTTGGTGGTTTTGCTGATTTTGTCTGGGCCTGTTCATTCATCTACAGCGAGCTGCAGGTCACCTGGGCTGTAAATCTAGAATGGTCTTGGCTGGGTTAACTCTACTACATGTCAACCCTCCTCCACATGTCTCTTACATACCTTCTGCAGGCTAGCTCATGCATTTTCCCATGGTAGAGGCAGGGGTGCATGAGCAATCCATACAATGACAAACACACAAGGGCTTTTTAAGACTGCTTGCATCCTGCTTTCTTAAAGTCAGAAGAATTAGGACCATCATTACAAACATCTACTGCAGAGATTAAGTGACTCGTTCTTTTAGTTAGAATATGGGTTGTTGGCCTAAATGTAATGAGGTCTAAAACAACAGTGATTATTATTACTCCATGTAATAGTCCAAAGATAGGCAGTCCAGGTTTGTATGTTTGTTGGACTCAACAAGGCCTCCAGGTGTCTGGGCTCTTTTTATCTAGTTTCTCTCTCTGCCTTCCTTTCAGGTGCTGTACTGATTTGCATGGTCTAAGATTGGCCCTTACTTCAGCCATGTTTCAAAGTAAAGATGGCTGCTAGGGAGGGAAGAAAAGAATGCCTTCCTTTCCCCTTGAAATGAATATGAATGGAAATCTCAAGAGTTCCGCTCCTAGTAACATGAACCAATCCTCCCACAACTAAAAAAGCTGTATGGGTTATTTTTAAAACCTCAGAAGCACCCAAGAGCTAATAAATTGCTGAGAAATTATTGGCCTGACAACCTAGAGAGGCTGAGAACTCAGAAAATTTGAGCAAGCACTTGGAGCTGCCTTTGTCCTAGGGGATGCTTAGTTGTCCTTTTGTGACTCTAAGGGACTAGGAGAACAAAGATTTGGATCCTCTTTAGGCTGAGCTCCAAAGGATTGTGTCCTAGAAGTAAAGGTAAACTGGAAGTAAATTAACCCTTATCTCATCTGAAACCCAGCTTTGCAAAAATTTGATTTGCCCCCAGAAAATCTCAAATTTACAATTTATATCAAGGTGATACTAAACTGTAAGCACTAGCCCCAGGCACCTACAGATATAAACACAACTGAGAAAGTACCACCATTTTCTTCAAATTATTTCCAAAAATAATAATTTTAATGTAATGTAAAGCACATGATCAAAGTTAACTAGACATACAAGGAGAAAACATCATACAGGCAAAAAACAACAAAGACAACAGAGAACAGAAGAAGACCTGCAGACTACAATGATTGGAATTATCAGATTCAGGCTATAAAACAACAAAGATTATTATGTTGGAGACTATAAAAACAAAATTGTAAAAACTTGACAGGGAACCAGAAGCTATAAAAATTGATAGCAATTTTGTAAAAGATGCAAATAAAAATTCTATATCTGAAAAATACAACAATAGAAAAAAAACAATATTAACCGTAGATTGAGAATAACCTCAAAGAAATATTCCAGTATGAAGAACACAAAGCCAAAGGATGAAACTCAAAAGAGAAGACAGACAGAAGATAGCAATAAAGCTTAATGTAAGGTTACTTGGAGTTTCAGAAACAGAGGAGAGAGAGGGACTGAGATTGGAAGAGAAGTAATTTTGAAGCGATGAACGCTGAGAAATTTTCAGAAATGATAAAAAAAAAAGCCATCAATATGCAGAAACTCACCGAATCCCAAGCAAGATAAAGGAGACTCAACATATAAACATATTTTATTAAATTTGAGAAAACAATCAATTGTATCATTTTGATTCTCATTATCCAGATCTTGGTCAAGTAGCTACAACTTACCTGCAGGAGAAGCTGAAAAGTGTGTTTTTATTCTATTATTTATTCAGAACTATATGCCCTGACAAACATTAAGAGTTTATTACCATAAGAGAGAAGAGAATCACTAACACAGACATTGATGTGTTTCCAAGGTCACCCAGCTAGTAAGTGGCAGATTAGATACTGGATTGAGCATGGCCTGGCACCACAATACCCGGCGCTCTCGGTCACCATGCTATACAAGTATAAGACTTTGGTCCAAGGTTCAGATTTGAAACCGAAGACCACAAGTCAACATAGTGTATTTATTAAACAAAATGGCTAGTACAAGCACTTTGGAGACAGGATAGCCAGGCCTGGATCATGCTAATAAAAATACTAGCTCATGCTAGTAAATAAGTAGCACTTGTTAAACATCTTAATGCTCATATTCATTAAGAATACGCTACCCATCATACAAGGTCTGAAAGTACAGTGTAGGCTGCAAATACACTAACTTCAGAAGGGTTAAATTTGCATTGGTAGCTTTAGGCATCCGATTACTGTTTATGAGCACAAAGGGCAAGGTTTTGGTCTCTTCACAAGTTAATTCTTTGTGTCTCAAAATGGGAGTCCTAAGAATGCAAATAGTAGAAGAGATGAAAAGTTGAGCCTTGTCTTTCAGCATCCAAAGTCAATTTTTTCAAGTGTGACTTTAGATATATACCAAATTGAGTTGTGTATTTTGTCAAGTAGCTCTAAGCCATGGCCCTTAGCAAACTATGGCCATGGGCCAAATTCCTCCTGTTTTTGTTAATCAAGCTTTATTGGTACATGGCCCCATACAATCATTTATGTATTGCCTGTGACTGCTTTTGCACCACAGTAGCAGAATTGAGTAGTTGTGACAGAAACGATGTGATTTTTGAAGACTAAAATATTTATTATTGGGTCCTTTTCAGTTGGTAGGTCTCTGCTTTGACAATTGCATGATCCGAGACAAAGATGAATTCATCTTCATATTCAGCCTCTTTGGAAAGGAACACCTGGCACCATTATCTCCTCTTGGCCTTCCTTTTTTTCAGGTGGGAGATTTTTGACTGTATGAAACCTTTTTATATTTAATGAACCCCATGAGTTCAAGTTGACAATTTTGGACATGGTTTTTAAATAAATAAGCATTTAGAAAGTTCTCAGTTTCTGGTTTTGGGTTTTTTATTGAACTTAATTATTTTCATAATTTAATTTGGTGAAGCACCCTGATAAGTGTAGGCAAAATAAAACCTTCCTATACAACAAGAACTCAGTCTCCTAAAAGGCCTGCTTGGTACAGGTTTCTCCAAAGAAAGGGCGTTTTTCTCTACAACGGGTGATTGAAAACCAAAGACGTGTTTTTCTAAGGTCAGACCAGAAGGAATCATAAAATCAATATTTCTAGCATTTATGGGTTTGCTCTCATTAGTTTTTGGCAATACACGACTCCTTGATTTTTGAAAGAGGTACAAAATGGTGCAGAAAGCTTCTGGAACATGAATAAAATATATATTTTTATAATTTTAGTGTAAACAAATTCCAAACATATGGGTTACATTTCCTTTTAAAAATAAAGAGTTTTAGCATTTAATGGGAAAAGCGATTTGCAAAATATGCTTTGGATTTTGCCAAAACCAAATCACTCAAAATGTACAATTAACTCTAAACGAAACCAAATTCAACTGTCTTTGCTTTAAATGACATCTCCCATTGTTGTTCATGCCTTTCAGTTCCCAAGCCGAGAAAGGGAAGTCAGAAAGTGCTGTAAAGTGTACTGTTCTTCATAAAGTCATGCATCAAAATGCAGTTGAATGTGAGAGTGTTTCCCAGGGGAATATGTGTGACCTTCTCAAGTGTAAATCTATTTTGACTAGTTATGATGTTTAAGAGGAATTATAGAGAGGAACTGACGTGTTTCCTGGTAAGGGATCAAGTTGTTAATTTCCACCAGCTATTAAATGCTTATTTTTGTCCTGAGAGCTAAATAATCTGACAAAAAGTCTTCTACATTTTAATGACCTTTTATATTTGTAATGAGAGCAGTAGAGTGGTAATAAATGTACCATTAAAAATACATTAGTTCTTTTTGGGCCTTTCTCTTAGATCATATTTATTTGCAGAAACAAACATTGCTGTTTTTAAATCAAGCGGGACTGACTAACTAAATTGTTAGAGTGATACACCAAGGAGTACTTTCCGACTTGCAATTTCCAGTTATTCACTCTCCTTTGTAGGAATCAAGCTGACCGTGGAGTAGGCACAAACCCAAACCGGGAGCCCAAAGCCCCTGAGAACTCTTGTGTCTACTAGTCTCTGCTCTTAAAATAATACATGTGCCTCTTTTGAGGAAACATAAAATTATAAATTAGGAGTGGTTTAGAATATGCAAGTGACTCTTACGAGAATTTAAATTTTAAATGGAACTTATGTTAGGAGATGATCTACAAGCCACTTACAAAGAGTTGAAGATGATAATAAAATTGAGGAGCACATTATAATAATGCAAATAAATTCTTAGTTCTGGACAGAATGGGGAAAACAGCGAGGCACTATTTAAATATTGAAATCTAGGAGCACAAGCAGAACAGATGCAAACCACTATATACACAGAAGAATAAACAAGTAGGAAAATTACAGGAAAATAAAAAGAAGGAAATGAATACTCTGCTCACTTCCCTTCCAGCCTTATGTAACATATTCAAGCATTCATTTTATTGTCTCACAAAGCCTTTCATTTCTCAAAGAACTATCCAGTATGGAGAGGAATTTTACATTTTCATATACACTTGTCCAGCTCTTTGATGCAACAAAAAGGGTACAATAAGCAAAAGAAAACGTGTAAATCTGGCATCTCGAAGGTCAACTTCTTTTATGTTCCAATAACTAACATGTTCTTATTATAACGGCACTTTCAGAATTCAGTGTGACTAACAATTCTTCATGCTATACATCCATTTTTAAATTGCTCATTTTTTACAAACATCACTAAGTCCATTAATATTTAGGTTTGCTATTTTCAGTTCCCACCAAAACTGATCTAAATGCAGAGCCTCCACTGTTGACAGAGCAGCAGGCTGTTTCTTGTGAATCAAACGCTTTTGCAGTTCAAGCAATTGGTCCCAGCAGTCACATCATTATTTCTTGAGTTGCTCATTATGTGGTTAAAATTTACATAAATATTAGGTACACTCAGTCCCTCCCCTGTGGCTTTTCCAGAAGGACCACATTCCTGTATATTTATTAACCACTTTCAAAGCTTCTTGTTGTTATAACTTGCAGAAAGGAGAAAGTCAGAAATATAAAGAAGTCTTAGATTTGTATAAATCAGGTCTGTGTTCCTATAATTTCATGAAGATTTAATAAGTAAATGCATAACTGAACTCTAGAAGGCAGTTGGAGCAAGAGTAGCCGTCTTTATCTCTCTTTCTGGAAAATATCCATGGCTCATTCCTCCCTCTCTGGTCATTCATTACACAGTTCTACCTCTCTGCCTTTATTCTTAGGGATTAATTTCCCTCCTGACATTATTTCACACATGGCTCCTTGTCACCTTCCTTCAGCCATTGGCTTCTCTAGCTTTGCTTCTTACTTGGTTTCTCCTCTGTTTTCATTTGATTAGGACCCGCTACTTCCCCCTGCCTGGTTTACTCTTTCATTTCTGGTTTTGTGAAGGCATCAATGCAAAACTTATAAAATGGTTTCCATTTCCTGGGCCTACAGGAAAAGTCTCTCATTGAGTGGGCCATCGGATAATGTATATATGAGGGATTGGGGGCAATGTTGATGTTTGCCGCGTCCAGGCCTGGCCCCTTGAAAGTGCTGCAGAATCTCCCACCTTCATTCTCCCTTCCTGGATCGGCCAGTTAGAGAGAATTCAGGAGGGTAGGTCAAGGCTCTGGATGTCTCTGAGGCCGTAAAGGTTGGTGGAAGCACAAAAAAGAAAGAGCCTGGTTGAAAAAGAGCTGCCCAAAACAGCTGTGTGTGTGGTGGCAGGGGGGGGGGGCATCTCACTGGACTTTGGGTCAGTGCAAGAACTTCTGTTGTGTTAAGCACCTGCGATTTGAGGCTGTTTGTTACAGCAGTTTGCCCGTGTTGACTATCGCAGTAATCTTGTATGTGATCTTCAAGATTCAGCTCAGTCTCCTCTATGGACTCTTCCTGCTATGGGCTCCTAGAGTGCCTTGGCTTGCTATAAAGGTAGATAGGCTACTCAGTTCTATGAGTTGAAACTAATATTTTACCTCTTGTTCTTTTTTCATGAAGACAGCAGCTTTGTTTCTAGTACTTACTACAGTGTCCAGCATAGAGCAAAAAGATGATTAATAAATCTTGATAGACATCATTACACTTTGAAGAGAAGGATTCACAACCCTGGCTGGTATGGCTCACTGGATTGAGCGCTGGTCTGTGAACCAGAGGGTTGCTGGTTCGATTCCCAGATGAGGGCACATGCCTGGGTTGTGCAAGAAGCAGCCACACATTGATGTTTCTCTCCCTCTCATTCTCCCTTTCTTCCTTTCTCTAAAAATAAATAAATAAATAAAATCTTTTTTTTTTAAAGAAGGCGTCACAAATGTAAGAATTTTAGGCACTGTAGCCCTTGGCGATGGAGTGTGATTGGTAGTAAGTGAAGGTGGGGGTGATCAGCCACGTGTCCTTCAACACCATCATGTACTCTGTGTATTATACAAGGAACGCTTTGTCATCATTAACTTCATAGGAAGTGTAAATAAAGGCAAGTTTACATAATAAAATGATTGTGCTTATATAAGCATTCATTCAACAAGTATTTGTTTTTGCCTAAGTGTTATTCTAGGTACCAGGGGAAAAGAAGTGAAACATGACAGACCATGTCCCTACCTTCATGAGTCTATTTTCTGAACCATTAGCATTATGATATCATTTCTGAAACTCACCTTCCCTTTGTATGAATCATAAGGACATTGATCATTATATGAAAAAGAGTGTATCTTTTCCGTGCAAAACATGGAGACCAGGCAAATTGTAGAAATCACTGGAATTCTAGACCCTCTAAATGCAGTATCCATATAATTGCTTGTATCCTATCTTCTACTCTTCATTTGTAAGTACTTTATTATCTGATTACAGTGGTTGTACATGACTTATAATTTAATTTCTCCACTTGTGTTTCTTTCTTCTTTTAAATGTTTGAGATCTTACAAATAATCTCTGTCAAGTGCTGTTCATTCTCTTTCACACTGCAAAAGTTTTTACTTGTCCCATATTTCTTTTTTCCATCATTTCTCCCATGTTTATTGCTCCAACATTCTTTGAGTCTATATTTTTTAAAAAGCATATTATTCAATTAGTAAATTCAATCAGATGTTGAGTGCCCAACGGAAATTTTCTATGTAAAGGAATCATATGAAGAATTCAATCATTTAATAATTTATACTTGCTGTAAAGCAGAACTTTTAAAAATGTTTGATGGAAATAATATGTTTACATTCCACTTCAATTCATTTAGTTTTCCTAATATAGGACTTGTCAGAATAAGAATTCTGATGCCTACATCATAATCACTCCTTAACTTTTCCCATTTTTGGTGTAAAGGGGGATTAAGAAATGTGTCAAGGTTACTCAGGGGAGTTGTCTAGAGTGCTGCAAGGAAAGTTTGCACCCATCTTAGGGAGAGGGATTGGGAAGTCAGAAGAAAGGAAGAGAGAAATGGGAAGAAACCATCAGCAGGAGAAGGAACTCAAGGTTCATACTTGATACTCCCCTTAATATACAGAAAATAGAGTTGCCAGATTTGGTCATGAAACAATAATTAAAAAACCCCTCAAAAATGACCGTAACAAAAAACTGGATACCTAGTTACATTTGACTTTCAAATAAAGAAGGAATTTTTTTTAGGTAAATATATCTCAAATATGACCTGACATTGCTGAGATCTTACTTTTCATGAGACATTCTTATACTAAAAAAATTCCTTGGTTATCTGAAATTCCAATTGAACCAGACTCTATATTTTACCTGGTGACCCTAACTAAAAAGCCACTCAGTGAAAACGTGAAGAAATGTTTTGAAATCCTTTGTGTGTGTTCATGACTGGCTTTCTGTCTCAAAATAAGGCACCCAAAGGTCCATTGATCCTAGATGTTGTGAGCTGGAGCAGAGGGTTAGGTATAAAGCACATGTGATCTTATCGTCTGCTCCTATGTTAAAGCATGCGTTTTACATAAAGACTCAAGAAGCACCATGGAATGAAATAGTTGTTTTGGTCTTGCTGATGGCACTGCTTGGAGGCCAGTTCTTTACAATCCAAAAGATGACTTTCCAGTGGAAGGTGAAGAGCTCTGACCTCCACCCATGCTGAAGGGACTGGAACAGGCAGAGGGATAGGGTGAGCTGAGATCATCCCTATGGGTCAGAGGCCAGAGACAGAAAGTGGCATCCTCTGGGAGATGCCTGGGGGAGCTTGGAGCACAAGATGAGCACCTTATGGCAGATTTTTGCAACTTTGGCACTATTAACATTTTTGATCAGGTAATTGTTGTGGAGCCGTCTTGTGCATTGCACAGTGTTTGACGTTATCCAGGCCTCCAGTAGTCCAGGAGAGCTTGTTTTTTTTTGGGTTTTTTTTTTTTTTTTTTTGCGTCACTGTCACTCTTGTTTATTCAACATTAGGACATCAAATGGGAAGGAGAATGTTTACTCTGGCACTCTTGAGAAGATAATCACATCATTGAGGACTTAATCCCAAGCAATTGGAAGGTGGGCATGGCTGACTTATCCATTGAAGTTAGTAATATTTATTTTTGACCCAACTCTTATCTGTGAAATAGGTTAACAGCATTTTGCAGTCTCATTAAAACAAACAAAATCTCTCTTTTAGTCAACTTCACATCTCTGAAAATTTTGTTTTTATAAAAAGGATATTTTATCATCCAGATGTATTTTATTCAATAGATGCAGACCAGGTGGTTCTCCTGCCTGTGTTTGTCAGCTAGAGACGAAAGAACGCCACGGACCCAATGTCCCACAGCACAGCCTTGGGTTATGGCAGGGTCTCTAGTCACAGGTGTTTCCACAGAAACAAGGTTTTTGGTTTCAAAGCATCTCTGTTCCCAGATGTACTCTCTGGGTTCTTTTAGAGAAAACCTGCTTTATGAAACAAATAAAATAAAGGCAGGGGCAGATAGAGGTCTGATGCTGTCTCTGCCACCACAAAGTGGCTGGGGTAGGAAAAATGGGATGTTACTCTAATTTTTACCAAAAGACTTAAACTTTGGCTAAGAGTCCTTCATCTACCTTTTTGGGCATAGTTGGAGAAATCTAAGTCCTGTGGTTCTTATGTTTCCACTGCTGTTTGAAATGTTCTGTTGCAAAGGATCGTTCTCTCAGGTAAATGACAGGGTGGCTTTTAGATGACTAAAACCCACAAGCTGAGCTGGAGGCTATGATGGAGCTGAGGGATCAACGGCAAATGATTCTACACACAATAAAAGCCCTGCCAGTGTGGCATTCCTTTGGTGGTGGACTGAACTGAGAACTTTTTGTTACCTCATTGTTGGCAGAGGGGACGGTGGTGGTTTTTCTTGCTAGGGAATGAAAATTCAGAGCTCTGGATAAATAGCAATACCTTGGAATTGCTGAAGATTAGGCTAGAAAGTTTAAGAAGAGAGATAGAATGATAATCTACACATGAAAAGAACAATACAAACAAAACCAGTCATCTTTAAAAACTTAACTAATCTCTTTTCAGAGTTGGATTCTATTTCATTTCGATTAGAAAGAAAAAACCCCAAATTACTGGAAAACAATTAGTTGTTTTTTTTTTTCTCAAAATAGAACAATAGTCAAAAGAGAACATTTCTACTTACCATGGTTGGATTGATATTCTGGAATTTCCAAGGCTGGGAAAGAAGACGCCTTGCCAGCTTCTCTTGGAATCCTTGCTATGGAGGGAGCTGAGCCAGCCAAGTGGGGACGCTGCATGGACAGCAGGAAGACTGACCACCTCCAACCATCCCAGCCATCCTACACACCACACATGTTGAGCACAAAGCTTTCAGGTGACCCAGCCCCAACTTTCATCTGGTAGCCACCACCCAAGATGAGATGAGACTCCGAGCCAGAACCGTCAGCTGAGCTCAATCTAAATGTTGGGTAGTTTCTTGTGCAGTAACAGATAATTGGAGCTCTCTCTGAAAGATTTTGTGGTAACCAGAGAAAAAAGATACAGACATGGTTGAGAACTACAGCTTTGCTGCCAGGCTGCCTGAGGTTGGCTCCATGGATTCAAATCCTGGTTGCATCACCTTGGATAATTACTTGTCCTCTCCAGACCTCAGCTTCTTACTCATAAAATGCATATGATGATAATAATGGTATCTTTGAATGGTGGTTTACAAATAGATTTATGTAAAGCACCTAGCACACTACTTGTTAAAAGGTACACACTAAATACATTTCATCTGTTTTCTAAAAATGGAACTGCCTTTTGACTTGGCAATTCCACTGCTGGAGTTATACCCTAAGAATCCTGAAAAACTGATTCAAAAGAACCTATGCACCCCAATGTTCATAGCAGTGCAATTTACAGTAGCCAAGTGCTGGAAACAGCCTCAGTGCCCATAAGTGAGTGAGTGGATCAAAAAATAGTACATTTACACAATGGAATACTACGCAGCAGAAAGAAAGAAGGAACTCCTACTCTTCATGACAGCATGGATGGACCTGGAGAGAATTATGTTAAGTGAAATAAGCCAGGCAGTGAGTGACAAATACCATATGATCTCACCTATAAGAGGAACATAATTTTAAAAACAAACAAGTGAGCAAAATAGAACTAGAGACATGGAAATAAAGAACAAACTGACAGTGACCAGAGGGGTGAGCGGAGAAGGATAACAGGAGAAAGAAGGGGAAGGGTCAAGTCAAGGAACACATATAAAGGACCCATGGACAAAGACAACAAAGACAATGGCGGGGGGCGGGGAGAGGACTGAATGTGGGAGGTGGGGGGGGTAAGGCAGGGGAGAGTCATGGGGGAAAATGGGGACAACTATAATTGAGCAATAAGAAACCAATATAAAAAAATTTCATCTGTTTTTATCATTAACTAAAATGACCCAAAGAAACCCAAAGACTTTGGGAGGAAAATAACCTGTTTATTTATTTAAATGAGTGGTCTCTGATTTGGATAATTGGTCCTATTGTTTCCAGCGGGCTGACCAACTCTTTGGAAAAGAATCATCTCTAAGACAATAAACTTGGGAAAGGAGCAGGTATATTCAAATACAATTTTGGGAAGAAATATTCTCTGTCTATGTGGGTGTAAACTTAATGTTTCCTCTAAAAACCCACCAACAGAGAAGCAAATGTAGAAATGCATCTTAAGGTGGCTGTGGCAAAGTTAGCTCTACTGGGCCCTGGGTAATGTATACCGTACATTCCAGGAATGGTGCTGCCTTGGAAATTTATTATGTGTAACATTTAATAAAGGGAAGAGTTTAACAAGACACCCTGGAGACCTGTGTTCTAATTGAGTATTTACTTTGATATCTTAGAGTAAGTCATTGCAGTTCTGTCTTTTATTTCCAACTCCCATAAAATAAGATTATGAGCACATTCAGAGCATCTTCAGACACTGAAAAATGAAGGGGTGGATCAGAGGACCTGAAAATGTGGATGCTTAAAAGAGAATGATCAGAAGATGTGCATGAGAATACTGCTAGCATCAGAACAGTCAAGAGTCTCTCTGGGTGTCAGCAGGGGAAGACTGGGGGAAGGAACAAGAGAATGTCCTAGAGGCATGGGCACCTTCCAGCCTGTTACTTATTGATGCTGGAATGTGTAGAGACTAGATAGGACTATGTTATTATCTGCAGAATGAAGTGGTATACATGATAGATTATATATAATATACCATAGAGTCCATACACCATGTATATGGTATATTCCATATCTGTATAGCTTATCCAGTTATATTGACACTGGGGTATCATTTAGGAAACTCCAACTGAAATTATACCCACCTGGCTTTGATCAAACACAGCCTTTAAAACCAGCAGAGCCTGTGGTTGAAACCCTCAGTAGGTCTTTGAAATTCATCCTTTAAAAGTTAAGCAACAAGAATTTTCCAATGAGCAGGAAGGGCATGTCTGTTGGATATAATAATGATAGGGTGCCAACTGCAGAGAGCACTAGTAACATTTCACTGGGAAGGACCCCTTGTATTTTGGGAGAATTGCTACTCCAAAGCAACTGTTGACAAATACTTGGCTCTTCACTAGTATTTGTATTGGAATTTCTATCTTCCATCTCTTGGTTAGGCCTAAATCACCTATGTTAGGTCATTATAATTCATCCCAGGTTTGGCACATTCTTTTGTGGACTCTCAAATTCATATTTCTCTCCAAATCGCATGTGAATTTAGAGATAAACTGATATGAAGCTAAAGTAAGTAAAAGGAACTTCCACTTAAAGATCTTATGGAGATGATCATTAAAGCCCCAGTGGCCGCTGAGACTATTATATAGACCCAGAGACTGGAAGGCCACTGAAGGCAGGGCCAGGCACTTGTCCTCTTCACAGCAAAAAACCCAGCAGCTCGGGCAGTGCCCAGAGTATAGCAGTTGCTTCATCAATACTTGTCGAAAGGATGTTAACTTGAAGGCTGTGTTGGGCCAGGGATACAGCTGTTGGGTGGCAGGAAAGTGAGATGTGAAGAGCCTAGAACCTTCACAAGATCTTGTTTCAGAAACAATCAAGAAGGACCGAAGAAGACAAAACAGGAGGTTCCATGGGGTCTCTGCTATGAACTTTGGGTCAGGGAACAGAGGCTCTAAGGCAGGTAAGCTGTGCTGACAGACCCGTGTGGGACTGCTGGGTTAGGGTTCTGGTGTTGGTGAGGAGAGAGTTTCACCCTGAAGTTAGGAAAGAAAGGGTATTGTTTTTTCTAAACATGAGCAGCTCCAGAGTGACATTGGGTGTGGGAGCCGATGACCACCATTGCCTCATGTATGTTGCACTGAGCTCAATGAAAAAAACGAGATGCATCCAAATCTGTGCACAGCATTAAAGAAGACTTTGTTTCCTAAATGGCCAAGTTAGAGTGGAAACTAGGGAGTGAGGGTACTTAGGAGACAGGCAGGGTACTTCATTGTTGGGCCAACATCTTCATTGGGCCACTAAGACACCCATTGCTCTTGTAGAAGAAATACATCATTTAACTGTGGCAAAAAACCAAACCAAAACAAAACAACTCCCCTTTCTCTCTGGTAGAGGTGAGGGAGCTATTCATAAAGAGCCAGATTGTATTTTCAGCTTTGTGGGTTGTAGAGCTCTGCAATGACTCGAACTCTGCATTGTAGTGTGAAAGCAGCCATTGATAATACAAAATAACAATAAATGAGGCTATGTTCTAATAAAACTTTATTTACAAAAAGGGGCAGGAGGCCAGATTTGGCCCACAGATTAGAATTTGCCATCCTTTGGTCTAGACTCTTGCTATTCAAAGTGCGCTCCATGCTCAGCAATGGCAGCATCACCTGGGAGCTTCTTAACACCACAGATTCCTGGTTCCAGATCTCCTGAATTAGAATCTACATTTTTAACAAGACGCAGGTGATGCATAGGCACATCACAGGGTGAGTAGCACTGAGATAAACAGTGTAGGGTTTCCTAAGGGAATGACTGTATTTCCCTCCCCTCATTGCCCCTAAAATCTACTGGGCTGCATCCACCTTCCCCAATCCCTGTCCCACCAGAGCAAATCTCAGGCAGAGCTCCTAGTTTTTTGGTTTCTTCTGGACATATTAGAATAGTTCTATTTTTAGCTATTAAGAAGTCTGGTCCAATCAAAATTGGTATTTTGATAGCAAATACAATTCAAAAGTTCTCAGATTTCCCATTGCTCATCCTGCCCAGATTGGAAACCTTAGTGAAGAAAATGGGCAGGGCCTCTTTTCCTCACTTCCATCTTCAGGCTGCCCCTTCTCTGCCTGCCTGCAGCTTCTGCCTCCTCCACAGTGTCCAGCTGAAGGAGGGAGGGATATGAGGAAGAAAAACCTTCCACTGGTCTGATTCTCTCAGTCTGGTGTGGGGGCCCTTGGGGGAAGCCATCCCAAAGCTGGCTCTTTCTTATGGGCAGTGTTTTTGTGGAATGTGGAGTACCCTTCCTTTGTGGGATCTCAGACTCTTCCTAGCTTCCCAGTTCCAGCCATTCTCTCTCTAACTTACTTCTGACCATGGGTCCCTCACGGCCACTTTGCATGGGGGTCATCACACTCTGGCAGCCATGTCCATGGGCGGGCTAGTCTGATGCAGCTACATTTGGTATCACTCCCTTAGCCACAGAAAACGCCTCTCCTTTTTCCACAGACCTCTGGAGGTGTAGGCTGTGCCTGCTCCAGCCTCTGCTTCTCTTCTCATCTTTAAACTTGCCCAGCAAGAGAAGAGTCATGTGCCAGTCTCTGTGGCCCAAACACTGGGGCAGAGGAAAGAACATAGGTCCCTGAGGCTGGCTTCTACCCTTGCAGGAAGTAGAAAAGCACTCTGATTGTTCTCCCAAAGGGGAGGAGAGCAAGCTTGTGGCCCTCTCCTCCCTTTCTACATGCGGCTCCCTCATCTCAGTGCCTGGGTTCCTCTCATGTGCAGGCAGGTAGTGAGCAATGAATAAGGATCATAAGGTCAGTTTTGAGCCACTTAACAAATCCTTCATGGGTAGTCTAGCATTATCTATTGTCTTCAGCTTTGGGCCCCAGCCAGAATTCCAGGCCGGGAAATTCCCATGCAACAGCCTGTTAAAGTGAGTTAATTTCAGTCCCTTTATAAGGAGAAAAATGGCAGCACTTACTGATGCTAAGTGATTGGCACAGTGTTCCTGTCTAGTATGGAGTGAGCTGAAGCTCAATATCCCTGACTCCAAGATCAGGAGGCTCTTTGCTTCCTGAAGCTATCTTAGAGACACTTCCTTCCAACCCTTCATTTTACATAGAAGCAAAGAAGCCCAGAGATATAAGTGAAGGTGCTTGATTTCCAACTCAGAAACTTGCCATTATACTATCTCTCCATTCTTTGTGTGGCCCAGAAGATTCAACACTCAGATAAATAAGGGGAAATTTTTAAAATTCAATCACTTAAAAAAATTTTGCCTTTTACATATTTTTTTGTTTTTGTTGAGAAAGAACGAGTGAATTGACAGAGAAAAAATGTTTACTCTGTGAGAAAACAGGTCTCTGAGGAGATAATATTAAGTGATTCTAGTTTTTCTTTAAAAATATACTCACACACGTATAAAAGTGCCTGGAATAATGCAACATGTGGTACACAAGCTCTTCTATGTGTCTATCTATTTTATATTCCTCTTAGTGTTGCGAGTTTATCCCAATGCTCATGTTATATTTGTAATAAGGAATAAGGTAAATATTTATTTTGATGAAACATAGCAAGGAAGGCTGTTTGCTTGTTTTTTGCTTTTGTTATTATCAGTTTCCCATTTTCCGTAATTTCAATGTCAACGGGGAGGAGAGCAATATCCAGCCTTTAGAATTTGGGCAAGTTCTCTTACATGAGATTCCTAATCTTCATCATGTCAAAAGGAACCATGAGTTTGATTAAATGTGATGTTCAGGGAAGCCTATGATTTAAGGAAAAATTATATATGTGTGTATTGTCATAGACGTATAGATATATAGATATATTGATGTGTGTGTGTGTGTGTGTGTAGTCAGGGAGAAAAAGGCCCTGAGTATGTTTAGGTGAATTTAGTGTTTGTGTTGATTCTATGATTGGCAGGACCTGAGGATTAGAGTCTTCTGTGTATAAAATAAAGCCCCTAAGATCCTGACCTGTATTCAGCTTTGATCTGCAGAGGTCAAGATTGCAACTAGAAAGTTTGTTGATTCTCTTGCAGCATTTATTTCTTGGCTTCCTGATGGCTAGTTTGAAAATCACGAACTCAGTCCAAAACCTACAAACTTGGTTGCCGTACTGAATGCTTTTAGATGACAATCTAACTTGGCCATCATAAACTTGAGATGGATGAACCCCCATGATGTTGAGGGGCAAGGGCATTCATCTTTGTTTTTTTAAGGGAATTTTGTGGCAGATTTTCTCAATTTTCCTACCAGTACTTAAAGTCCTCTACCTAGTCTTAATTAGATAATTTTTAAAAATATTTAATTCTATGAGTTCTTTACATATTTTGGACATTAAATCATTTGCAAATATCTTCTCACATTCATTTGTCTTTTCATTTTGTTGATGGTTTCCTTTGCTGTGCAAAAGCTTTTTGGTTTGATGTAGTCCCATTTGTTTATTTTTGGTTTTGTTACCCTTTTCCAAGAAGACATATCCAAAAAAAGTGTTGTTAAGACTGATGTTGAAGGGCTGACTTCTTATTTTTCTTCTAGGATTTTTATGGTTTCAGGTCTTACATTCAAGTTTTTAATCCACTTTTAGCTTATTTTTGTGTATGGTGCAAGATAATAGTCCAATTTCATTCTTTTGCTTATAGCCATCCAGTTTTCCCAACACCATTTATTGAAGGGTCTGTTTTCCCTCATTGTGTATTTTTGCCTCCTTTGCTGTGGAATAATTGACCATATGTGTATGGGTTTACTTCTGGACTCATTATCCTGATCCATTGATTTCTGTATCTATTTTTGTGCCAGTACCCTACTGTTTTGATTACTATGGCTTTGCAATATAGCTTGATATCAGGGAGCATGATACCTCCGGCTTTGTTCTTTTTCAATATTACTTTGATTGTTCAGGGTCTTTTTTGGTTCTGTGCAAATTTTAGAATTATTTGTTCTAGTTCTGTGAAATAATGCTTCCACTAACCATTCTACCATTAGTTCCACATTTGCACTGTTTTTGCTGTAGTATCTGAGCCAAGGAGTTCCTGAGTCTTGGGGGTGGGAGACCCATAATACTAATTTTTCCCTTGACTTTCTCCATTGCTGATTTAGGTTTCCATTTTCTTGGGCCTGCTAAACAAATGATCATATCCATCTGCTCACCAGCTGCTGAAAGTTTGATCCTATTATCTCCTCTCTTTTCCTTGTTGTCCTGGGTTTCTGCCTTTTGTTTTGTAAATGTATGTATAGTCATGGGAATTAAGAAAGGGATTTTAGGAAAGGGAAGTGGTACATGTGTATTCTAGTTTGCTCTTTTTCATATGAAGCTGAGTCAATCATTTTCAAGTTGTAACAATATGATCTATAACATAATATTTGGGGAGTACAGGTAGGGAGCTGCCTTGATATGTGGATTGTAGGAAGCAGTAGTGGCTAATATGTGCATTCAATCGACATGTCGAAGTGTTAGTGCCCACTCAATAGATATATGTTGAATGATTGGATGAATGAATGAATGTTGGTTATTTTGCATTGTACTTTTGCACTAGCTTGAGTTAAAGTCAACCTGTTTAAATACTCCCAAGAACAACCAGTATGTCGTGTTCCCACTGAATTATGCTGTCCATACCCAAAGCACTTAAAAGGGAGATGGCTGTAGAGAAGGAGCCTATTAGTTGCCTCCCACCTTGGCTCTATGAAAGTATCTTTAATCGATGATCTACTCTTTCCTTTAAGATGTGGCTTATACTGGAGTGGTAGTAATCCACTCTCATGTTCCATGGTTGGGTCATGAGGCTCTGTCCTCATCTTTCCTGTCTGAGAAAATCAGTGAAGGAGAATTGGGTTTTAGGGAAATGTGAAAATAGTGGATGTAACACCTCAATGCTAGTGGCCTTGGCTGCTTCCCTTGCCCCACCCCCACTGCTGTCTATTACAAGAAGGGTGGGTCATTCTTTACTGCCCCTCCCTTTCAAAGCTTCAGATTTTGACCTCTTACTGGTTTACTTTCTGCTCAGGCCCATTCAGAGAAACGGCAGGGAAGGGTAGTTGGAAGAGTGAGTCTATTTACTATGGCACAACTGCTCTGTCAAATTTAAGGAGACAAATTCAGCAAATTATACTAGCCTTCTGATTAGCTTATGCTGACAGGTACAAAGTTATCACTGGTGTGGAATACACTTTATGACCAAACGTACTCACTGCTTGAATCCTGAATATGATTAGCTTGATTATTAATCTTTCTTCTTCCAAAAAATAAAAAAAAAAACTTTTGTAGGGAAATTCCTTTACAGACTTTCCTCATCTTTTGAGATTATATAATTCCAAACAGAACTTTAAGTAAACTCCTATTAATCTTTTTATAAAACATTTCTCATATGATTGTGGCTTAAGTAATACAAGCATTATGGAGGTTGCTCGTACTGTCACAAATATCCTAATTCTCCTCTCTTTCCTAGCATGCCGGAGGATTTTACTCCTCTACTGCCCTGAAAGTAGGTGTGGCCAGGTGACTAGCATTAGTTGAAAAAAGGAGAGGATCCCTGGCCAGGTAGTTCAGTTGGTTAGAGTGCCATTCCTGCACAAAAAAAATTATTGTGGATCATTTCCTGGTCAGGTCAGGGCACATTGCCTGGGTTATGTGTTTGATCCCCGGTTGGGGTGCATATGGGAGACAACCCATCTCTCTCTCTCTCTCTCTCTCTCTCTCTCTCTCTCATCTCCTTTCTCTCTATCTACGTTCCTCTCTCTCTAATATCAATAAACGTATCCTTGGGTGAGGATTACAAAAAAAAAGATGAGAGGGGATTCTTTCAGATTCAGTGTGTAATATTGCACTTCCCCTTTGCTTACCTTATTTATTATGGAAGACTGTTCAGGTGGATCTTGCATCAGCCTGGGTCCCCAAGTGACTGTAATGAGCATAAACCTATACAAATGTCAGACATATGAGAGACAACAAGGTTTTTGGTGGGTGGAGCCCTGAGATTTTGGAGGCTGTGTGTTATTGTAGCACAACCTAGTTTCTAATTACTGATCCATACTTGATACTTGATGGAGTTTGTACAACTCAGAAAAGTTCATAGAATTTTCCAATGAAGTGTGTGTATGTGTAAGACAGATACAAAGAAACGAAAGTACTTTGAAGGTGGTTGGAAGTCTGGAGACCTAGCTTGGCTTCTCCTTCCCTCCCTGTGTATACCCGAAACACCCTCTCAGAATCTTATCTGAAGACAGCTTGAAAAACATTATCAAAGACCCCTAAATGAAGAGTGACAAATTCTCATGGTGAGTTTAATGCTTTCTTTTTATCCAGCAGCAAGGTGAAAAATCCACTCCATGATCCCTAAATAACAAGCTAAATAAAACAAATTATAATCAGGCAAATGAAATAAAAACTAAAACAATGAGGGTCTTTTCCCAGCAAATGTATCATAATCACACACACACATGGGTTCAGTATGAAGACAGGGTTATGTGTTTGTATTACCACATGCAGCAGAATGTGGAGAACTGGAATGACTCTCAGTATGGGCACTGGGAGATGCATATTAGCTTGTCCTGGCCTGGGTGTGCTTTTGTCTTCTCACCTGGTTCCTCAGCCCCATGTCAGCTCTACTGTCAGCTTAGCGACTACATTTAAGTCAAAACTCAAGGTCTTGATGCTTTCAGGTATCCTTAAATGTTATAGTGTCCTAGTCCTTTGAGAACCTGAATTAAACCACAGACTCCAGGAAAAAAAAAACACATATGCACTTAATGTGTGCATTAAATTGCAGGAGTTTCCCTGCAATTTATAGATCTCCAAAGTTTCCCAGAATGAATTTGGCCTCTTGAAGATGTGTATGTTCCTGTATTTGGTTAAAATGTGTGTGAAATAAGAACACTATATTTAATAGTTTCACATATCAGTTAATATTTCAAGAGCATCTTAAATGGTACAATTCCTTAATTTCATATTTTTTTATTGTAATAGAACATATATAAAATGCAATTTACTATTTAAGTACACAGTTCGGTGGCATTAAGTATATTCATATTGTTGTGCAACTACCACTAACGTCCATCTTAAGAACTTCATCTTCCCAGGCTGGAACTCTATAGCCATTAAATACTAACTCCTCATTTCCCCGCTCCCCTAGCTCCTACCAGCCACCATCCCACTTTCTGTCTCTATGAATTTGACCCCTTCATGTGTATCATATAAGTGGAAACATACAGCATTTGTCCCTTTATGACTGACGTATTTCACTTAGCGTTAATGTCTTCAAGATTCGCCCTAATGTAGCAGGTGTCAGAATTTCCTTCCTTTTTAAGGCTGAATAATATTCCATTGAGTATATATAAGGCACATTTTGTTTATCCATACATCCACTGGTAGACATTTGGGTTGCTTCCACCTTTTAGCTATCGTGAATCCTGCTGCTATGAACATGGGGGGTACAAATATCTATTCAAGTCTCTGTTTCCCATTCTTTTGAGTATATACACAGAAGTCAACTTGCTGGAATATACAATAATTCTATTGTTAATTTTTTAGGAACTTCCACGCTGCTTTCCATAGCAGCTTCACCCTTTTACATTCCCACTAGCAGTACACAGAGCTCCAATTTCTTTGTGTGCTGGCAAACGCTTGTTATATTCTGTGTTGTTGTTGTTTTTAATAATAGCCCTCTTTAATGGGTATGAAGTGGTATCACATTGTGGTTTTGATTTGCATTTCCTTAATAGTTAGTGATGTTGAGCACCTTTTCATATTTGTAGTCACCATTTCTATACCTTTGGGGAAATGCCTATTCAAGTCATTTGCCAATTTTTAATTGGGATTTTTGCTGTTGAGTTGTAGAAATTCTTCATGTATTCTGGATATCCCTTTATCAGATGATTTGCAAGTATTTTCTTCTACTTTGCGGGTTGCCTTTTCACTTTGTTGATAGTGTCCTTCGATGCACAAATGTTAAATTTTGATGTAGTCCAATTTATCTATTTTTTTTCAGTGTTGTATATAAGAAATCATGGCCAAATCTAATATTATGAAGTTTTTCTCCCATGTTTTCTTCCAAGAGCTTTACAGTTTTAGCTGTTATAAGTCTGATCCACTTAAGTTAATTTTTGTTTATGATGCAGGATAAAGGTTTATCTTCATTCTTTTGCATATGAATATCTGGTCTTCCCAATAGCATTTGTTGAAAAGACTTTTTCCCATTGAATGGTATTGGCACTCTTCAGAATTCATTTGACTATATATGCAAAAATTTATTTCTGAGCTCTCTATTTAATTCCTTTGATCTATATATCTGTCTTTATGCCAGTACCACACTGTTTTGTTTCTGTATCTTTGTAAGAAGTTTTGAAATCAGGAAGTGTAAGACTTCCAAATTTGTTCCTCTTTTTCGAGATTGTTTTGGCTATTTAGAGTCCTTTGAGATTCCATATTAATTTTAGGATGAAGTTTTCTATTCCTGCAAAAAACATTGGTGAACTTTTGATAGGTATTACATTGAATCTGTACATCACTTTGGTAGTATGGACATCTTAACAATATCGGATCTTCCAATCCATGAACACAAGGTGTCTTTCCATTTATTTGTGTCTTCTTTAATTTCTTTCTGCAATGTTTTTTAATTAGCAATAATCACGCCTTGGATAAACCTCATTGGCTATGATAATGGCACTACACAAAGCTCTTTCTGCAATGTTTTATTGTTTTCATTGTAAGTGTTTTACCTCCTTGGGTAAGTTTATTCCTAAGTGTTTTATTCTTTTTTATGCTATTATAAATGGATTTTTAAAAATTTTCTTTTTGGATTATTGTTAGTATATAGAAACACAATTTATTTTTTGCATGCTGATTTTATATTGGACAACCAGCTGAATTAATTTATTAATTCCAACAATTTTAGAATGTTTAGAGTTTTTTATATATAAGATAAGGTCATCTGTGAAGAGATAGTTCTCCCTTTCTAATGGACAACTTTTTCTTTTATTTTGGATGTATTTTATTTCTTTCTTGCTTAATTGCTCTGGCTAGAACTTCTAGTACTATGTTGAATAGAGGTGGTAAAAATGGGCATCCTTGTCTTGTTTCTGATGTAAGAGGAAAAGTTTTAGCCTTTTACCACTGAATATAATGTTAGCTATGTTTTTCAAATATATGACCTTTATTATGTTGAAATTATTTCTTTCTACTCCTAGTTATTTTTAGTGTTTTTATCATAAAAAGTGTGCTGAATTTTATCAAATGCTTTTCCTGCATTTTTTAATGAAAAAAGGTGTTTTTTCATTATTTTAATGAGGTAAGTTACATTGATTTCATATCTTTTTAGAACATTGGAGTAAAAATATTGTCAAATAAAATTTAAGCTAAAGAAAGCATTGATGTGTCAACTCACTGCTATCTGTGCATGTAAATGAAGACTCTCCATTCTTATTTCTGTGAAGTCCTCTTGATTCCCTAGGCTTCTGTCTTTTACTCCTCATTTTCCTTGTGGTATCCTCATGAAAATATATTTTGCAAGGGTAAAATTAATTACCTCTTGAGAAAGATGCAAATCTACAACCTTAGAGTCAAAGATGGTTAAAAGTGAAAATGACTTCAGAGTTTATTGTCTACTTGTCACAAAGACTCAGAGCTTGCTTTTTAGAAAAAATGTGCTATTGAAGTATATTTAAAAGGTCCAGGAATCATATCTCATTATGCATTTAAGGCTTGATACATACAAAGGAAAAGAGAGAAAAGTGATTCCATAGATGGGACTAGCTATGAGTAGAGTCAAAACTATTTAACTTCAACTGGAATATATCTTCTCAGTGTTACTTTTGTGGAAGCTATATGATTATTTTTATACATCAGTATGCTAATCAAAGAAGGACAATTTACTGGAAAAACTTTCACTTACAATATTTTACTGAGTCTTTAAAACAACCTAGTGAGGTAGTTATTATAATTCCCAATAGATGCATATAGGTCAAAAGAGTAATTACAAACTAGTGGCCAAACAGACATGTGGAGAATTCTAGAGAGAAGGGATATGATTACAGCTTGGGAAAGGAGTTAGAAGTTTAAGTTGTTATGTTGTACAGAAAACAAGGAAAATATAGATGCAAACAAAAGTTTTAAAAGAGATTTATTTGTATTAGCATTATAATGGAAATAACCATATGAAGTTATGACCTTACATAGAAAAAGCCATTATCACTGAAGTGACCTGATCTGAATGTCCCAATTTGGGCTTCTAATTTTATTTTCCATCAAAAGAGCATTTTGTGTCTCTCAGATTTTACATCTTGCTGGGGGGAAAAACAAAGTGGGTATGAAGTGTTTGTTTTTACCAGACAGTTGAGTCTATGAAAGGGTATGGGTCCATTATAAATACATGTAAAGTGTCCAGAGAAAGTTATAATAAAAATAAAAATGACAAGAATGGGGTATGTTTTATTCTACATTAAAGGGAGTATTGGTTTAAAAGGGTGTTTTGTACTTCTATTAAGCATGTGCTTATTTATAAAGCATCATTTGAGTTTTTCCTCTGTTTAGTAAAGAAGGCCAGATATAAGGAACTCTAAGTAAGCTGAACATTTTCAGAAAAAGTTAGAACTAGACCCAGAAAGATGGCCTGACTGGCTCTGATGGCCACACTCAATAACCAGATAAAAGAAGATATTTTTAAAAACCCCAAACAAGCCCCAGATTTAGACTCTAACATTGACCTCATGCTTATGAATGGGATTAGTCTTGATAACATGAGGTAGTTTCTGAAGTATTTGAAACAATAAGAAATAATATATTTTGCATTTAAAGGGTAACTATAATTACTTCCTATAATTATGAGGCCCACAGATGAGCAACCCCATTTGCTCTAGGAAAGTCAGCTATTAAAGTTGATGTGAAAAGGCTCCAGTATAGGGATGGATTCACCCTGCATTTAGGAAAAGATGAAGAAATGTAAATCTCTGAAAACAAAGCTAATAAAAATCAAAATGGAGAAAACTGGCCATTTGAAACAAGAAGCCAAAGAGATGGTTTGTAAATGAGATGCTGATATGCTAGGGGTTCCTCCTATTCTCATGAAGAAAATTCTAACTTATTTTGTTATGGTGGCTGAGCCAGGATCATGTTGCCAGAACCGAGACAGGGTGGGCTACATGGAGACCGTCTATTAAAAATGTAAAGATTTTGCCCTTGTGTCATCACTGCTGTTTGGGGGAGATGATGTTCTCACCATCCAAGAACTAGACCTTGTTGCGGGCAAGCCATCAAGGTGTGCATACCTGGATACTCAGTCTGAACTGCAAGCCAGCCTCTCTCCCTAAACCAGGTTCCCACCTTCCTTTGGAGGAATATCCCAAAGCAACAAGAATTTACTCTGGCAGGGATACCTATTGAAAGCAGGGGAATTAGGATTTCCTGAGGACATATGTCCCAGGTAAGCGCCTCCGAAGTGACTCTGACCCGCTCCTACTTGGGAGGAGCTACCTCTCCTTGTCAAGAACGTCACTTCCTACCAACCTAATTGCAAGGGCTTCTGCTTTTGCAGCAGTAAAGGTAACACTCTATGAAACAGCACAAAGTATATTTTTTCCAAAAGTAATTTTTCATGTGAACTTAAAGAATTTAAAATAGGCACATTGTGATTTAAGTAATTAAAGTGGGCTAATTAAATCATCTGACAGGCTATACTCCAAAGTCTCTAGTTTCTTGTGTAGATAAAATCATTCCACCAAATGCAGTTAAACTACTGAACGAGGTAACTATTGTCAATGGAAACAGTTAACTTGAAGAGAGATGTTTTGCATTTTATTAACCTGGGAATTAAGTAAAATGTATAAAGTGCCAGTGATTCAAATCAGCAAACTTTAATTTTTTTCCATAATACGCACATGCTAACAATGAAGAATAACTGTTAAGTCTCTTGTCAAATGCCATTGATCTCAGTACTGTGTTGGTCAGGATGCTGAGCCTACCCTCGCCCAGGGACAGAGGGCTATAAAATCAGGGTTAAAGATGTCTGCCCTGAGCACTGGCACGTATCCCCACACCATGGTAGGGGTTCTTTTCTGAGAAGTGATTAGAAATTACACTCCCTATGCTTGAATAACCTCCAATCTGCTTTGGGAATTGAGACACAAAAAGGTGAGGAAATAGAGCATTTCTCAGGCGATATAGACACTTTCATAAAGCTCTCCTGTGCCCCTCTTGTGGGACTAATTGCTCCTTTTTTGTTAGTCCATTAGCATTTTAGGGATGCTGTTCCATGACTACTGCTTTTATTGTTGTTCTTACGTCATGATTGCTCCCTGTTTGTGATGCCCTCCAAGGCGGTGGCTACACTCCGTGGCCCTGGAAGCCCTCAGTGCCCTGGTCTATGTTTCCTGATAAGAGGGTGAACCTATGAAGAGGGTTAAAAAAATCAGATGAACAGGGTGTAAACACCAGGCTTTGCTCTGTTACCAGGCCCCTCTTGTTCCCGAAGCCCCACCTGCTTCCTGGTGTTCTGGGTCTATTTCCACAGTCGTCCCATTGAGTGTCTCTGCTACATTTTCAACTTCCAAATTAATTACTCTTCTCAATAAGATCCCCCAGAGTTGAGTTCAGGTGCTTGAAATGAAGCATGCTCTCTGGAGCATTCTTCCACAACTATCTGGCTTTTTCTCCCTTCAGGCCTTTGGTCCCATCACCCTACTTCCTCTATAATGTGGAGCCATGGGAGTCACACAATCTGAGCCGATGAAAAGTCTCAGAGCATAGGATTTGCACTCTGTTGACCCTGCAATCAAGATCTAGCTCTGCCACCTACTCTTGGACCTTGAGCAGGTGAAT